>NC_069380.1:211424285-212674285 GCF_027475565.1 Acinonyx jubatus
TACTATCATGAGGAAAAGAGATTTGTCTGGTATTGCATGTTGTCAGAGTTTTGACTAGCATTCGCTATCTGGAAGTTACAGGGAAAACAACTTTGGCTAACTCTAGGGAAAAACTTTTTAATAGCCAGCTTTTAATTAAGTCACGAATTGCCCAGGAAAACATTGAGTTGTCCAATTTCTTTCCAAGAGAGGGAAAAATCCAATAAGGAGGAGGCTGCATGAAAACAACAGATACCACTACATACTTATTAGAATGGCTAAAATCCAAAACTCTGACAACACCAAATGCTGGCAAGGATGTAGAACAACAAGAACTCCTACTCAGTTCCGGTGGGAATGCAAAATGGTTTAACCACTTTGGAAGATAGCTTGGCAGTTTCTTGCAAAACTAAATATATACTGTTATCATACCATCCAGACACCATGTTCTTTGCTGTTTACCCAAATGAGTGGAAAACTTATGTCCACACAAAAACATGCACTCAAATGTTTATAACAGCTCTATTCGTAATTGCCAAAACTCAGATGCAACCAAGATGTACTTCTCAAGGTGAATGGATAAACAAACTGTGGTACATCCAGTTTTCATTTATAAATAAAATAATAATAACAAAAAGTATTAAAAAGAAATGAGTTATCAAGCCATTAAAAGACACAGAAGTACCTTAAATGCATTTTGCTAAGTGAAAAAAAGTCAATCTGAAAGGGCCACTAGTATATCACATTTTGGAAAAGATAAAACCATGAAACACTGAAAAGATCAATGGTTGGCAGAGGTTGAATGGAAGGTGGGATACAGGGGATTTTTAGAACAGTGGTTTCCATATTATTATTTTGCTTACTCTGTATGATATTATAATGGTGGATACATGGAATTATATATTTGTCAAAACCCACAGAATGTATAACACCAAGAGTGAACCCTAATGTAAACTATGCAGTTTGGGTGACAATGATGTGTCAGTGTAGGTTCATGAATTGTAACAAATGTACCACACTAATGCAAGATATTAACGATAGGGGAAACTGTGTGTGGGAGATGGGGGGTGATGGGGGTATATGGGAACTCTATATACTTTCTTTTTTTTTTAATGTTTATTCATTTTTGACAGAGAGACAGAGCATGAGCAGGGGAGGGGCAGAGAGAGAGGGAGACACAGAATCCAAAGCAGGCTCCATGCTCTGAGCTGTCGGGCACAGAGCCCGACACGGGGCCTGAACCCACAGACTGCGTGACCATGACCCGAGCCGAAGTCGGACACTCAACCAACCGAACCACCCAGGCACTCCTCTATATACTTTCTATAAACCTAGAACTGCTCTTTAAAAAAAAAGGATACATGAGTTAGTGATGAGGTAGGGCATAGTGACTGGGATCTACTGGCCTGAGGCTTTTCCTGTGGCATCTAATAAGGGTCTGTAGAGATTACAGTGAGGAAGAGAACTGACCTCAGTAGCAGAGGAGCAGTTTTCAGTGTCGGGTGTAAAGGACACTTGGAAAGCATAGAGGGGAACTGCAAAATAAGAGGAGTTTCAGGCAACAGGAGAGTAAGACTCCAAGGTAGAGTGTCAGGCAACAGGAGAGTAAGACTCTAAGATGGAAAACAAAGACATTAGCGAGTTCTCATGGCTTCTGGAGTCTGGTGTAGGACAGCTGGTTCAAAGGCATAAAGAGTGGCTGACCTTGAACTTCCTGTCTCTGGAGGAATTTACAATAAACTGGGGACTACTTTCTGGAAATGCTACACACACATAGACACACACAAATATGTATATATACACACATATGCATATACGTACCCACATGTATGCATACATAATTGTATACAGACACGTGTACACCATATATACACAGATATATTTATATGTAAATGCATATACACATAAATAAATAAGGATAATTTTAGATACTGAGAAACACTATTAAGAATATAAAATAGATCTATGTGATGGAAATAACACTGGCAGGGTGGAGGGAGATGAGCTTTATCAGGGATAGTCAGGCAAGGTCCTTTATGGAGTAGGTAGACATTGGAGCTGATACCTGAAAGATGCAAAGAAAGCAGATATGATAAGGGCTGAAAAAATAACACTGAAGCAAAACTACATATTTTTACATTTAATTGTTAATATTCTATTAGTTTCCTTTGGAGTGTGTGTGTGTGTACATGTGTGTGTTATGTGTGTGTATATGTGTGTGTTATGGAGTGTGTGTGTGTATGTGTGTGTTCTGCCGTTAGTAAGGGAGAAGGGAAAGTATTTAGAAAGCAAAGGAAGAAAAGACAAAAATAGAAACCAAGCTATTTCAAGGGTTGAACTCAAGAATTTTACAAAAGGTGTTTAGAAAAACATAGCACTCTAGGGGCACCTGGGTTGGCTCAGTTGGTTAAGCATCCAACTCTTGATTTCAGCTCAGGTCATGACCTCATGGTCTTGAGACTGAGCCCTGTGTTGGGCTCCGCGCTGGGTGTGGAGCCTGCTTAAAAGATTCTCTCTGTCCCTTTCCCTCTACCGCTCCCCTCCCCAGTTGCACTCATTCTCAAAAAACAAAAACAAAAACAAAAACAAAAAATGTGGGACTCTAGTACTTACCAAGAATGACAATAGATCATTTTTCTCGTAATGGATCTGAAGAATAGCTTCCTACCTAGCCTGGGAAAATTTGATTACTTTCTCAAGTTAAAAAAACATAAGCAAGAATTGTGATAATAGTTTGGGACAAAAATTTTTAAAAGTAAAAAACCTTTTTGGATGAATTATCTACCACAAACTATGTGTCTCTCAGAGTAAAACATTTATTTGTGAACATGGCCTTTTTTTTTTTTTCTGGTAAAAGAGGTGACAGAAAAAGGGTATGGTTAGAAGCACTGTGAAATGACCAAACTGTGCACACACTGGGGCACATGTCTTTTGCTTCTTATGGTCCTGGGGGAGATGTGAAGAGATGAAACACATTCAGTCATGCGTACAGGCTTTGCGAATGTACGTAGGTCTAGAACAGCTATGAGAGAAGAATGAAGTGAGAACAGGGAGAGGCAGGAGAGACGTAGGGGTGATGGAGAGCATGATAGTAGAACAGCCTGGGACAGAAGAGAAGGGAGAGAGAGAGGAGAGACACACGACTCCCTGTAATGTGATCTGGGAGAGAACATGTAAGCCATGAACTCATCAAAAGATTTATGGATGGGTCACCCATGATCTGGTGATGACCAGTGCAAACGTGCAGTTGTCTTAAGTAATGTCGCCTGTAAGAAGTCAAAAGTGTCATGTTCTCTCCTCTTTCAAGTTTATGTGTCTTCTCCCCATGTTCTTTTTCTGTGAAAAGGCAGATACTCATCAGGCTTATGATGTACTATTACACCTGTTTAAAGGGCTATCCAAGATTTTGGTTGGTAGCCTTCAAAATGTTTGCCCATGACTGTTCAAATCTCTCAGGCTGCAGTTGAGAATCGTTGAAGAGCTGTTGTACATGGTAGACCATGGGGCTTTCCTGTTGCTTTCGGAGTTCCACCTCTGCAACTTCTGTCAGGCAGTTTCACTCCATGCCATACATCTGCAAAGTCAAATTCAAGGAAACCCATTCACCACAGTGAAATTCAGTAATAGTTTAAGCGGATATACTTCAGCACAAAAGGATTTACTTTGGTGTGTTTTTAGGGCTTGGTACAACACACTGATACAAAAATACTAAATCACCAGGAAAAAAAAGTAGTATTGTAAAGGATGTGAGAAGGGAAAAAAGAACAAAGGACTTTTCTCCAATCAAATGTAAATGAAAATGACCCGCAAGATTCTGAAAACACTCTTTCTCCTGACAATGAACATTTTCATGCGGTGAAATCCATTTTTGAGACTCATTAGCAAACGCTGTGATCTTGCTTATTTTGTATAGCAGCGTCTGGTTATTTCAAATTGATTAGGAGACCTCTGATGTGGGAGAGCGAATCACTGAACTACCCCAGGTATTTCTGTAATTGGTTATCATGCTTAATTACAAATGTTTCAGCACAGCCAATTTATTCTGGAGCAGATTTTCCTTGCCTTTCCGCTGCTGCTCCTGCCAGTGCTGTTTTCTGTTTTCAGGGAGAGAGAAGAGAGAGAGTGAGAGAAAGCGTGTGCACGCAAATTAACCTTCTCCTGGGCATGTTTTGGTGCTAAAAAAAGCAGATTAATGGATTGATAGATTCATTCAAGGTATTCTATCAATAGCAGTAGTTAAAAAGGAAAAAAAATGGAAACATGTGTATTGGTTTATAGTGGGAGGTCACTCGTTGCAAACTGTTACCAATCCTCCCTGGTTCTATTATTTCCATTAACTAGTGCTGAGAGCAGGAAGTTCAGTGCTCTCATCTCTCTCACCCTGCCACGGTGCTGGCTGACCTTCATGTATTCAATCCTCTTGCTCCTGAGCTCATCAGAAATAAATGGACTAGAATAGAACAGAATATGGCTCCACATCGAGCTATTCATTGTCTGGTGATCCTGAAGACCTGAGTAACTGGCTAGTTGTGCTGATGTCCTGGGCTACGGACGGGGCACACATTACATTCTCCGCACTCTCTCATTCACAGCCTGGGGCATTCCAGAGTCCAGTAAGGGGAGGTGGGACTCTGGCCAGGGTCCTGGCATTGTGCCTCCTGCCTCAGCCCTTCTGTGAGGATCTGCATGAACTTTGCAGCACCAAAGAGAGCTAGCAAGACCCTGAGTATGATATCTCATGATCTGAATGAGATTTAGGAATATGTGGACAGTGTTTTTTCCTGGGCCATCCCTTCTGAAGACTACACATCACCTAATAACATATGTCTTCTTATCTGTGAAACAACAGATACTTGCGGTACAAAAGCAGAACATGCATTATTTGATGTCCACTTTGATTTCTGTCTAAGACTTTCAGATTTAAAGAGTGTTGTCATTATTATCTTAAGAACTGAAGTAAACTTTCAAATAAAAGTAGGTTCTAAAAAAATCCTGTTGCTAAAGAATGGGAGGGGTTAGATTTGATCCAGTTTAATTCCTCATTGGTGAAATTTACTGGGTATCTGTGGGAAATTATTTAAATAATGGTGCTGGGATGGCTCCTTGAAATAAGTTAGGCTAATTTACCTTCCAGATGATAGAGATCAAAAGAAGTCAAGGTCAGAAGTGGTACAGCTGCAACCAGAATCCAGCTTTACTTCAGGTGATTAAAAAAAAAAAAGTTTTCTGTTTTCTCTGTATTCTCCCAAACCAGCATCCTCCTTATGTCAGGAATTTTCTGTCCCTGTAGAGCGATATCATTTTGTTTTTGTTGCCACGATATACAGGAATTGTTGATGATAATATGGAATATAATTAATTATAAGGAATTACATTTTTCATTTTTCAGTGTTTATTTCAGAATCTGGTGAAATTTGAGTTTGATTCTTTAACATTTGAGTACACAGAGGAAGTACTTGTCTTCTGTGGCAAAGATATCTATTTTATAGTCTCTAGTATTTACTATCAGCACTTTAGTAAACTTCTGTAAATCATTATTGAGGGTGAGAATTAATTTTAAGAAAAGTAGCCATTGGCAACGTTCACATAAATGTGTGAGAAAAACATTCCAAATGGGGATTTTATAGTCACTGAAGGAAAAGCTCTTCTGTTATATTAGAGCTGCCAAAAGAATTCAGAACTCGAAAGATCCAAATGACAGCAAAGCAGATTGAAGCCGCTCTTCCCTCTACATTCTCCTTTCTTTATGCATTCAGGGCTCTGCATCAAGAAAACTTACATGCAAGGGGTGCAGAACAGATCCAATTATACAGAGCTCTAGCTAATGTCTGATGCTTTAAGTACTTTTCAGAATTTTTGTAGATCTCTATAGAACCATCTCTCAATTTCTCAAAGTAATGAGGAAATCCTTGGAATACATTACCCCCAAACCCATAGAAAGAAGTAATTAGCATTCATTACCAATTTTATTTCAATGGCTAATTGCCCTTCATACCCATATATTGATACAAAAAACTGGACAGTCAAGTAGCATTTAGTATCGTTTATTATATGGATATGGAGAGAATGGTTAAAAGGAAGTTTTGCTGCTCCAAAAAATCTGCAAAAATTTGCACATAGTTTGATAGAGTGCTGTGATTCATTGAAAACCTGACCTGACACCAGTGAGTGGAATGGGCAGAGGAAGGTTCTTGATTGGTAGGATGGATACCATTGCATTTGAGGAGTAGGAAAGGAGTGGCCGTGAGGTGAAGGGGGTGATGTGGCACTTGTATGTATGTATGTGTGGTCTCACACCTGCGATGGGCCTAAATGAGCATAGACAAAAGTTTGAGACACTTTGGTGTGAGTGTCCCCTGAGAATGATGAATTAGGCAAATTTCTATTTGAGGGGCATACTTCTAGATTTTCTGTTCTGTCTTAGAAAGCAGAAGACCCCACTAATCTTTGAAACACCAGAGGGCTGCAGATGTCCATAAAATGACCTCATCTCATTCTGGCCCCCTTGCATTATGGCCCCCTTGCATTACAGGATAGGAAAATAAAAAAGAATATATTTGATATTTTGACTCATGGAAAATTTCTGGAGCTCTCTTATAAGCTGAGCACTGTCCCAGGAGCTTTTGCTTGCGTATTGGGGCCCAAGCAACAGAAAACACACTAAAAATAGGAAATTTGGGAAGGATATAATAATAGGATAATTAAAAAAATGTGTGGGTTTTATGTAAAAGAACCATAAGAGCTTGTGAGTCATCTCAGGGCTAGTAAGAATAGAATTGGAATGTCTTTATTACCCTTAGGCCTGAGTGGCAGTTGGAACTCAGAGAGAGGACTGAGTGTCAGGGGTTCTAGCTCATAGGAGGGATACTGAATAGTAGGCCTTTAGAGAAAGAGCTGGGGGAGTTAAGTACCTACCCCCAACTCTCCTTCCTCCATCACACCTTATGCTGGGACTTTCTATTAGCTGAACTCAATTAGAAAAGGGAGAGAAAGGGAGCTCGTTGATGCAGTCTGTTGTGGGTCAGCATCTTAGTGGAGAGGTCAGCGTATAGAGGGAGGTCATTAGAAAGAGAATGTCCTGAGAATGTTGAGGATGCATGCTTTCTCTTATTTCATTGCTCAAACAGCCCAGGGTGTGTGTGTGTGTATGTATGTATGTATGTATTTTAAGGAGGCTCCATACCCAGTGTGAAGCTCAGCATGGGATTTCAACTCATGACCCTGAGATCAAGACCTGAGCTGAGATCAAGAGTTGGATTCTTAACTGACTGAGCCACCCAGGCACCTTGGGCATGGGTTTTAGTTGCAAACAACAGAAACCAACTATAGCTGGCTTAAGCAGGAAAGGATTTAGAGAGCCTTCTGGAATCCCTGGGACACCTGTTAAACCAGGTTCTGGGAGAACACCACTGCTGCTTACCTGGGTTTGCATCAGAGACACTATTGCTGCTGCTACTACAGCAAGTGCTAATTTTGCCTTCACAGCCAGAGATTCTTCCTCATGGACCATTTTTCTTGTTTCACCAGCTGCTGATTTAAAACTGGGGTGGGTGCCTAAGACTGGCAGACTCTTGACTGAGGTGGAGGAGTGAGTACTTGGCATCATTAGCTTTCTATAGAGGTTCAGTACTTCTCACAAGAATTTTTAGGTGAAGAATGCTCCAAATTTAGGAACTAGGTTCCAGTGATGGGTGTCCAAAAGGCATGTCAGATGTCAGTACATGTGGGTTTTATTAGCTCCATTCTGTAGATGAAGATCAGGTTCAGAGAGGCTAAAAAACTTGCCAAATTTATAGCTTTAGTTGAGAGTCAAACCGTAAGAGCAAGTTTTGGCTCTTTCTACTATGTCAAAATTTCTCTCAACTCTTTCAGATAATTCAATCTGATTTCCACTTTAGTGAATTCGTTTTATTCGTTTTCTTTTGAAGACAGCACTGGATAGTTTTTTGAAAGTGCAAATGATTCTCAAGTTAACTTGGATGAAGAAATATATGAGAAATACATAAAAAAAGGAATAGTGAGAGGAGACATGTTTTCTGAGTATTAACATATAATAGAATGCTGTAGTGATAGGAATGGCATGGTATAGGTATATACAGATTAACACTCGATTGGAAGTGCCAAAAATAGAGGCCCAGAAGTATAATACTGAAGTGTGTGATAAAAGTGGAATTTTAATACAGTGGAGGGAAGGGTAGATGCTATCATCAGTTTGTTGGGACACCCTGCTGACCATTTGATTAAAAAATTACATCATATACTAATTGAATTCCAAATGCATTAAATGTTTTAGTATGAAAAAGAACAAAAGAAAATGTAGGCAGATAGTTATGTAATCTTGTTCTGCGTGAAGTGTTTTTAAGTATGGCACCAAAGTGAAGAAGACAGAAAAAACTATTGCTAGACTGGAGTATGTGAAAAGTAAACATGCTCCCTGGCAATCACAATATGACAAACAGCCAACTGGAAAAACACCTGCAAAATATATAAAATAAAAGAGCTAATATTCTTGGTACGAATAGAGAAACATTCACAGAAGAAGACATGATATGGCCAATTAACATATGGAAGGATATTAATCTCATTTGTAATCAAATGAATTCATATTTCAACAAAATTAGAAATTAAAGCAATTAACAATATCCAAGGTAGGCAAGAATGTGTGTGTATGTGCTTTTTATTTTATACTTTCTTACTGGGATCAAAATTGGATAAGTTTCTTTGGAGAGTTATTTGACATTATAGACTAAAACTCTTTAAAACACAAATACCCTTTGTTGAAAAAGTTTCACTTCCAGGAATTTTTCATCTTGAAATAGTTCAAGAAACATAAATTATGTAGAGATGAAATTTGTAATAGAAAAAATTTTATTTATTAGAATGTATTTTCTTAATAGAAAAAATTAGGAAAAAAGCTACTAATTATTCATAAACTGGGGATGCTAAATAATTCATACACATTTATAAAGTGAAATAGTACTTAGTCATGAGAAGGCACATATCTATGGATATCAAAAGAGACCCATGATATATTTTCAGTTGGAAAAACTAGGGTATAAAATACTATGAATAGCATATGTAATGTTTGTAAGAAAAGAACTTTATGTATAGAAAAACTGAGAAGATTATGCTCTAAATTGTAAACGGTGATTTTGTCTCACTAGCAGCATCTGAAATAATGTTATCATCATGTTAGTTATCACGTTGGTTTTCCTTTATCCATTTTGACATTTTCCAATTATTTTATGATTAAACATTGATAAACATAAAAAAAACCTGTTTATGTTTTGAAAAACAAGTAAAAGATACATATATTACATACATACATTAAGCAACATATAAAGACTAGTTTTCATGGTCTCATTTTACATGATTTTTTTTAGTGTAATTGGGTGTGTATGTGCGTGTGTGTGTGTGTGTGTGTGTGTGTGTGTGTGTGTGTATGAGGGAGAGAGAGAGAAATTGAGAGAGAGTAAGAAAAGGGTAGAAAGAGGCAAGGAGGAGAGAAACATGGAGAATATAATGATTTGTCCTAATTTTCAATCCTCGGATGATGTGGAGGGAGAGAATTGATCACTGTAACCTGCACCTAAATCCTGCTTTGATCACAAGACCTTGCTTAATTCTAAAGGACTACTTTATAGGTGAGATTAGGTTTGATTATCAAGGGACCTTCACTTTGGTCCTGTAGAAAGCCAATAGGGCCTCATATCTGAGAATGAAGAGACTTCTGTATTCAGGGCTCTTCTGAAACCTAAGTGGCTTTTATAAGGATGGGCTGTGGATAGAGAGAAGGAAGAGAATAGCTTACAAGGAAGAAATAAAAGAGAAAAATGGAAAGGAAATAACATGTATAGAGAGGAACAGGAAATGGAGCCCATAAGGAAAATAAAGGACACAGTCAGACAATTAAAAAAAGGAGAAGCTAGTTTAAGTTTCCTCATAGAGTACCAATCTTAGAATGGATCACAGTGATCTACTCTAACCTGTTCTTAGTACAGTTGAGGAAGCTGAGGCCCCAAGAATTTAGGTGGCTTGCTCAAAGCCATTTGATTAGTCCACCCAGATCTGAGATTGGAATTTAGGTCTTCTATCCCCCAACCCAGTGATGTTTCTACTAGCACGTAGTTCTTTCAGGAGGTATTAGATCAGCAAGATCATCATTAATTAATGACATTAGTGTGGAACAGATGTGGGCATTAGTACAGAAAGATGACTGATAATCTCAGGAGTTTGAGATTGCTTCTTTTTGTGGATTTTGCTACTTTTTGCTACTTTTTATTGCTAATTTTATAAAATTTAGTGTTTTCTTTTTTTTTCCTAAAACAGAATGTTGTATTTAGGAAAGTATCTTTCAATGAGAGGGTTCTAAAAAGACAAATAGAGCTAATTTTCCAAATAGTTGAATAATGCTCTATGAGGGTCACAAATAATAGAGACCTGATGATAATAACACTTATTTTTCTTAAGCAAGTATTTTCACGTTTTCTGTTGGAAAAGATTAAAGGACCAATACTCAAGAGACAACTTCAAGAGGCAAGTCAGCATTTTTGACCAAGTTTTCTCTCTTTGCATATAGGCAACACACAGCAAGAACAGCAGCAAAGGGATTTGCCAAGTGAAAGGAAAGAACATTTGAAGCAAGAGAGAAATAATTTCCTAGCAAGAAGGGCTATGTGGTGATGGTTCAGCTGGTGATCCATTATGCCTGTTAAGAGGCCAAAGAGAACTGTAGATCTCTCAAGTCCACGGGGGCAGAGGCAAGGGAATAAGTTGAAGGGAACACCGGAAAAAATGAAGTGCCTTAACAGCTGAAAAAGGCTGATGGATGTGCTCCGCACCTCAGAAGACAGAGCTCCCAGCAGGAGAATAAAGAGTGCAACAGAGCAGAGCCTGCTAGAACCACACAGTTAGGGAACTGATCCTCTAATAACCTCCCGTTTCAGGAGTTTATAATGTGCTATAAAAACCCCCTGTCTCTAGACTAAAACCTGGCACGACCACACTTAACTGCATTTTACTGCCATCACACAAATCCCCGATTTGCTGTTACTTTCTCTTAAATAGGGCTGGATCTATTTTCAGCATTGCAGGTGCCAAGATGTTTTGTAAAAATTCTCCGTGGAGAATGGATTTGATTTTTAAAATGCAGAAACTGGATTTCAATTCTTAAATTGAAATGCTGGACTAGGCACCAAGGACATTTTGATTAAATCATGCCTATGTTCAGGCTATTAATTCCAGCTCGGATGGTGTCCGTAGATACAGAAAACTACTTGAAAAGCAGAGATATTCAGAGTCTTCAATGGGTGAAGGTCATCCAATAGCTAACTCTTCTCAGTGGCCTTCATAACAAAATTTCAAGAAGCTTTTACTTCTCACACATATTGGCAGTTCCATTTACTTCCTGTGAAGAGGAAATGAAATATTTTGTGGAAGAGTCTATTGATACTTAAAAAAAATAGACCCAATAATGGACATAGTATTTACGTGTGCATTTCAAATATTGCAA
This sequence comes from Acinonyx jubatus, assembly GCF_027475565.1. Lineage (NCBI taxonomy): Eukaryota > Metazoa > Chordata > Mammalia > Carnivora > Felidae > Acinonyx > Acinonyx jubatus. The sequence goes on from NC_069380.1 coordinate 211,435,777, forward strand.
CCACCAGTAGTAATGAGTGTTCTAATGCCTTCACCTGACTTAGTTTTATTTCAGTGGTTGGTTACAAGTCATGATCTATCCATTCTATGCTAACCAGAATATTCTATGCTAACTAAAACAGGCTGACTAGAATTCCAGTTAAGTTAAATGACTGTGTACAGTCAAATTCAGAATCAGAAATAAAAGGTCATTGTATCTTTCCTTTTCTACGTCATTCTCTATAATTAGAATACATTCTAATGTATTCACTAATTTACAATTATTTCTTCCTAGGTACACAGGATATGCTACCAAGTATAGGAGAAAAAAGGCTGCCATCATGGAAGCATAATAAAAACCCACACTTAACTGTTTAGAGAACCAAAGGCCTAATTAAACAATTTAGAATATTTTATAGTTTCTCAGATTTGTTCCTGAAAAAAGGGTCACTTTGATAGTCCAGCTGTTCCAGCTAATTATTTTCAAAGTGAACTGCTATTTGCTCTTGCTTCTATTGGTTTATTTACTTTCAAGTTAGAGGTCCAGCTTCAAGCTGATATAAAAAAAATTTTTTTTAAATGGTTATTTTTTGAGAGAGAGAGAGAGAGAGAGAGAGAAACAGCATGAATGGGGGTGTGGCAGCACAGAATCCGAAGCAGGCTCCAGGCTTTGAGCTGTCAGCATAGAACCTCACACAGGGGCTCGAATTCATGAACTGCAAGGTCATGACCTGAGCTGAAGGTGGATGCTTAACCAACTGAGCCACCCAGGTGCCCCATCAAGCCGATATTTTTAATTCAAAGGTCAAAATAATCCTCTTCCTCCTTTTTGAGCAACTAGTGGGCTAAATATGCTCTTCTAGGGAAGAAAAGTTTTGTACAACAGGTGGAAAAACCTTATGTTTTGCTCAGCTTTAAGCTATGTGTTGTAATTTTCTTTCTCTTGTCACCAGGGTCCATGTATGGTGAATTAAAAAGCACCCTTACCTTTACCCCTGGCTAATTATTTTAACTGATTAAGACTGGGTTCTGGAAACAGACTAAGAACTTTCATAGGATCTCTCTTGTACGTGGGGTCTTTTGTGAGCATTTTGATTCCGTTTTTAAGGTTGAGCTCTTTTACTTTGATTACCTGAATTATGGGATGCTGCGTTGCTTTTTATTGGGAACCTTCTTCAGTTCTTTTTGTGTATTTTGAACTATGTAAGTCAGTTGGTGCAGTGATTAGAGTGTAACTGGTCTACAGTTGTTTTTGTCCAGTTTTCTGAAGTACTCTGTACGATAAAGTTCTAACTGGGACCCGTCTGTATATGGTGCACTTGGAACATGTAAAAGAAACACATTATGTGTTCTGGGAGATGGCTTCCTGGAGGAATGTCAGTTGAGTCTTGTTAGTTGAGTCTTGAACAATCAGTATAAACTGCCAAATGCATGTTTCTTTTTTTTGTTTTTTTGCACATGAAATCTAGGCAGAAGGAACTGTGGGTGAATTTCCAGAGATAAAGTATGGTGAATTTATGAAACTTGGTGCGACTGTAATGTGGGGTGTATGTGTACAGGGAAGGGAGATTAATGCAGAGGAAAAAGATAGAACATGAAGTCTGGAAGGTAGGCAGGATCCAGATGTATAATGGCCTCAACAGGGTCTGTGGAAAGGAAGGAGGAACTCAAAAGATTTAAAAAAATGTAATCAATTGTATACAGTTAGACAATTACTTAACATTGGAGCCCTTTGAGAACTTTAAAATTTGTCATTGTGCCACCTAGCAGGCTGTTCTCTAGGCTTCATAAATTCATAGTCTTTCAACTGAACAGAGCAATTTGCTGAGCTTCCCAGTGGCAGGGCTTTCCCTTTCCAGGTGCAATAAATTCCTTAGGACCTCTTCTTTCCTTTTTCCCTCCAGAGTTCTTACCATACCGGATTCTTTCCCAGATACAAACTATTGTATTAATGGGTAAATCTAGATTAAAGTTATTCCTCCCTTGTCACATATTTGCATTTGAGCTGGGAATCCTCAGGAATGGCTTTCCTGGAGATTTCAGGCCCCATGCCAGGCATGAAGGGATGTGAGCTCTCAGCTCATCTCAAGCGAGGCCATGCAAGTGTCTGTCTACACTGACTTCAAAGACATTTAATTTTGGTGCTTAATCTGGTGTGCCTGTGAGAAGCTCACCATTACACTTTCTAAAACTAAACTGAGTATGTGTGGATGTGTATTTAGACTCAGCATAATGGCGTGTGTATGATTTTTTAAATTTAAATTTCTTTCTTTTCCTTTTTTCTTTCTTCTTCTTCTTCTTCTTTTTTTTTTTTTTGAGTTTGTGCTTTCAAGAATCAACTAAGAAAGTTCTGTTATTTGATCCTGCTGATGTTCCCTTTCAGACAGCTGCCACCAGCACTGCTTGGCCACTTCCTTTTTATTTCCTATTCCCTTTTAACTGTCTGGCTTACTTTGATATGATTTCATCTCTCTCTGTAATGGCAATGAGAGAGGATGTTTTTTCCCAAGGCCATGGCATGATATGCCTTTTAATTCATTTTAGGCTTATTACCTTGCAAATGTAAGAATGAATTAGGGTTCTGTTTGCCTGGGCCAAGCATGTTTTAGACATGTTGAAAGGTGAAAGTGTACATCAGACCACATGTAAGCCTGATAGCCCCTTTCTGTGACAGAATTGGTTGTTAGAAGTTTGATTCTTGGGTCTGCCACTTTTCTATGTTGTGACTTTGGATAACCCACATAATCTATCTGCTAACTGCCTTTCTTTTTATAAAATAGTAAAAAATATATCATTTTACCTTCCTGAACTTCCAGGGATGTCGTGCGCTTTCAGATCAGGTGTGAAAGTTGCTTTGAATTCCATGAATTCCATGCAAGAATGCTTTTAAAACAGCTTAATACAAAAATGGTGAATAGAGAGCATATTTTGTTTTGGAAAACAATGTGCATTTTTTTTTTTACAAATAATATTTCCATTGCACAATTACAGTTGAATTTTTTTTTTACTGTGACTGCTGGATCTTATTTTAACACATGATTTAACAATATGCTGTGCTTTTGACAGCATTATACATCTTTCTCTAGAAATCTGTAAGACTGTGCTGTTAATTTGAACCTAAGGAGTGAATCCGGTCCCCAGTGAATATTGCCACCACTGGAATCTGATGTCCTATAAACAATCCACAAAATAAAAATCACAGGTAATGTGGCTATACTGCAGAGGAACTCTTTTCAGTAGATCATAGTAACTATTTTGCAATCCATTTTTCTTTCTCAGTCACTTCCTTTTGGCTGACCTATTGGTAACTCTAAGATGGGATCCATTACTCTATAACTTTAGGAGGAAGAAAGCTTTGTTATTAACACAGAGACCATACATTTATGTTAAGTAATATGCATAATGAAGTGCCCTTATATTTATATTTATAATTCCTTGTTATTATATACCTTCAATTCTTCCCATGTTGGATGGTGGCAATTTGCCACAATTTTTTTTTGTTTTTTTCAGAGGAGAGGGAACATATGGTCAGTTCCATAGATTTGAAAATTCAGACCATACGTACCCACTAATGAAATGATTCTGGAATTATGGAAGTTGCTTCTTTCTCTCTAAAGACGGAAACTGTGATTCCCAGCTCTGGTTTTACTGCCCTCCAGGGTAGCTTCAAACATCTCAGAAAGTGGCATGAAAATTTTAAGACAAAATTAATTTAAACTCATTCTAAATTAAAAACAAATGCATGCCAAATGGTGCTGTTAAAGAAATATTATCTTGATATCTGATAAATGCAATTTCTAACCTGAATGTATTCCATTCAGTGCATGCTATGTACTAGATGGGGACTATAAGGAGGCGTCATGTGGTCCCACTGAAAAGAGCATATAGGGAGGAAGAATTTCGTTATTCTATAGAAATTTCTTCTTCCAGATTTTCTGATTAAGGCTTGAGATAATTTCAGGACAATGTGAAAGTGGCAAAATTATAGTTTAAGGTTGACCCCTGTTTTCTGGTAAATCTGAGTTCCGTTTGAACTATAGATAAACCTCCACACAAGGATGAAGATGTTTTGTCTCATATTCTGTTCACTTTATGCTGTCTGTCCATCGGTATTGAGTTGCTCATTAATCCTTACCTGATGTCACCTACCAGCTGTCTATAAAAGTACTCATAAGAAACATCCTCTTTACTTCATTGCATCATTACCATGCTTTTAAAAGAATTATTGTGTCAATTAATTGGCCTTCAGGAGTAAGAACATTATTAATCATGGCAGTCTGGTCACCAGTATTTTTGTATCATTTCTTCTATTCTGATCCCTTCGCTAAAGTTCAGCATAATTTCTTTTGAGCCCAAAGTCACGTTATTTCCTTTCTCCTATGCCTCTATGAGTTCTTTGTCTCATCATAAATGGGACTTTTTTCCCTTTATTTTCTTAAAACATCTTTAGGATTATACCAAGGTAATTCTTAAGTTTATAGTTCACACAAAATCTTGTCATATTACTGTTCCATTTATTTGAAATCAAAGTAAAATCACTTACTTTCCTTGACTCATGAGTAATTTCTGTAGCAGTGGGGAAAAATAAGATTTATTTAAATTTTTCCCATTTGATGGATATATAATTCATATAGAACCTTGTGTTTAAGGTGTACAAAAAAGCTAAGATTTAGATTTCACAACTGCCTCAAGTTGTATTTAGAGCAAATGGTGTTGTTTTGAACAGTGGAGCCTGGGTATGTCAGTATGAATCTCAGTTAGCAATTTGGTTAAGATCTGAAAAAATGTAAGTAAACAAGGCCATTATCCTTCTGTACCTCAGCCTAAAAAATGCGGAGGCTGTGATGGATCAAAGACTCTTCCAGCAGTACCCAACATTTCTATGCTTTTTGTTTTAGAAAATGCGGAAACAGGTTTCATCATAAACCTAAAACTTACAAGGGTAGTAAAGAATGGAGTGGCAAAGGGTGATACTCTTTGTATATCCTGAAATTATTCTCATCCCAATTTTAAATTATTCTTTGTATTAGCTCTATTTGGTATAAACATCTAGTTGCAATTGAAGTCTACTTTAGTATTACAGAAGAGGCATAACAAATGTTTCTGTTCTGTAACAAAAAAGATTCTTTGCATATGGAATTGTGTATGATGATTTGACTCCCACTATAACCAATTTTAGATTTTTTCAAGTTTATTTCTTTATTTTGAGAAAGAGAGAAAAAGAAAAAGAGAGAGCATGTGTGCATAAATAGAGTAGGGGAAGGGTGGGGGGGAGGAGAGAGAATCCCAAGTACTCTCTGCACTGACAGTGCAGATGTAGGGCTCAAACTCATAGACTGTGAGATCATAACCTGAGCTGAAATCAAGAGTTGGATGCTTAACTGACTGAGCCACCCAGGTGCCCCACCAAGTTTAGATCTTTAAAGGCAAAAGATATTGACAAGAAATGCAAATGGTACATGTGACAGAGACACCTAATTGAACAGTTTGTGGACCCTGTTCAGTGTAGAATGGTGCTGGGCAGTGTGGCTGCCCAGCCAGCAACTGTATTTTCCAGTTCCTTTGCCCTTGTAGGTGGGGCTGTGTGACTAGTTTTCAACAATGAAATGTAAGAGAAGTGAATTCCAGACCAGTGTGATTAAGAGACAGGTGAGTCATGGCCATGGTCTCAGTATCCATCCGCTGAATGAAGAGAACTCCTCGTTCCTGGAAGAGGCGGTGTCCAGGAAAGGTGGAAGAAGGATGGGAAGTGAGGCCATGTGGAAGACTGCCCAACTAAGAACACCCTCACTAATTCCGCTGTGAAAAATAAACTTCCTGTGTTAAGCCACAGAGAAGTCGGGGCTTATCTATTATAACAGCTAGTGTTTATGTTGACAAATATAATATGAAAAATATCATTCTAGTTTTGGGACACTTGACGCAAGTCATTTGCAGAATAGTCAATGGTAAGAGGAATCAAATTGAATAATGTTTGCTGTATGTCTCTTTTTAATTTCAACACTGGAAAATATTCTAAAATAATTCCTTTATTTCTAATTTTATTGATCATCTTTTAAACGGAGTATATCTGAAAGGTTTTAATGAACTTGTTGAAAGATGAGGCCTCATAGCCTCTTTGAAGGCCTCTTACTTTAAAGGATTATAGTACGGTGGGTTATTCAAGTGTGTGCCTGTCATTTATGTAAAACATCTAGCACATGGTCCAAATGCACAGCATGGAAAGTTTTGCCTGTGGCTGTATATTAGCATTAATTATTTGGATATTGTAAAGCCTAGTACAGTATTCTTATTAGGAGATAATTAAGATTAGTCACATCTCATAAGAACTAGGAATGCAGGGATGTCTGGGTGGCTCAGTCGGTTAAGTGTCCAACTCTTGGTTTCAGCTCAGGTCATGATCTCACAGTTCGTGAGTTCGAGCCCCGTGTCAGGCTCTGTGCTGACAGTGCAGAGTCTGCTTGGGATTCTCTCTCTTTCTCTCGCTGCTTCTCCTGCATCTTCTCTCTCTCAAAAATAAATAAATAAACTTAAAAAAAAAGAGAACTAGGAATGCCAATGCACTGGACATCAATGTGTGATAGACAAAAGAACTTAATATGCTCTAACATTCTAAAGTTCACCGTTTTCTAGCATGGCCATTTTTCTCTCTCTCTCCCTTCTCTTCTCTCCTATAATTCCATAGAGACTAGATAAAATTTCAAATTCCAAAATGTTCCAACTGAAATGTGACACGATAGTAAAAATTAAGAAGTATAATTCTTATTTTACTTACCTGCATTCAAATGTGTGATAGTTTTGAGGGCTTCTGGGGGTTTGGGATAAATTTTACTTTAAATACTACATCAGAAAAATTTAATGTTGATCACAGATGGGACTATCATATTTATAACGCAATTGTAATTCAATCATCACTTTGGGGACAGAAAGTCCTCCAGGGAGAGTCACACATTTACATGATGTATCTCAATGCTCAGGTCTGCATTTGTAACTCTGTTTCTACCAGGAGATGTGTAAAATCACAGACAACTGGTCAACTCCCTATTGGATGAAACTGAAGCCTTATGAATTCCATTTTCCACTTATTAAAATTTAATGCCCTAATATTAATAGAGGCTGTGAACTAGGTTTTTGCTAAGATTTTCAGATGAGAATCTGAAATTGGGCCAAGCTTAGCTTGTACCCAGCAATATTTTGAAGTTGGATCCTTCTCTTTTTATTTCTATTCTGCACCATTTTCCCTCTTACACTTCATTGTTCTTGTTTTTACTCTGTTACTCTTACATCCTTTCTTGGTGACCAGTCTTTACATCATGTGAGGCTCAGAACCACATCTGTTGGCACAGAACCCTTATCATGGCTTCCTACTCCACTCATCCCTCATCATCACTTCTTGCCTGGATTATTGCAATAGCCCACTGACCTGGTCTCCCTGAATTCAATCTTCTTCAAGTTTATTCTCTAGATTGTATCTAGAATGGTGCTCTAGAAATACACCTCTATTTATGGTTCTTCCTACTTGTAACCTTTCAATGTCTTGTCATTGCTCTCATGATAAATTCCAAAGTCCTTAACAGTGTTGATAGGCTTTGGATTGGAGGTCTGGCCTGCTACTTATGGCTGACTGTGGCTACTATGACCCAGTTATATCTTAGTTTCATTACCTGGTCAATTCTTATCATTTGCAGTAGTTCTATTCTGGAAGTTGTCACAAACACTGAATTCGTGAATATTGAACCATTGCTCATAGGAGAAATACAGGATTAGGTTCATGTGAACCTCTGGTCATATATTTTCATCAACAGATCAATATATAACCTCATTTTATGTGTGTTTCTGCTTAAAGACAGCTTACTTAAAAGGACGCCTGGGTGGCTTAGGTGGTTGAGAGTCTGACTTTTGATTTCTGCTCAGGTCATAATCTCAGGGTCATGGGATTGAACCCCATGTTGGGCTCCATGCTGAGTGTGGAGCCTGCTTAAGGTTCTCTCTCTCTCCCTCCCTCTCCCCCTCTGCTGCTGTCTCCCATTTGCACGCTTTCTCTCTCTCTCTTTCAAATTAAAAAAAAAAAAAAGAAAAAAGCTTACTTAATACATATTATTGATTGATTAACATTGAACTCTTGGCCAGCAGCATTATAACTCATGCTTAAATGAAGCTTATTTAACACACAAATTTTCTCTATGTGGCACATCACAGCCTTCTTGCACTAGACACTAGACAGCATTTCAGCACTATTCTTGGAGGCCATTTAAAGTAGTGAAATAACCAACATAGCACAAAATGCAAAAATCATGGCACTAAATAGACTGTGAAAAGAAAACCTGTTTTCAGTGTGAGAGCTGAAATGAGAAGGTAGAACATCACTTTGTTTGACCTCAGCTGGGGATGGGGTCATGTCGGGTGACTCAAAATTTTCACCGCTCCACACATGTCTGTGAATGGCCACAGAAGTATATAAGTATTGATTTAGGGGTTACAAATAAATTTTAGTGAGTAAGGAAATTTGCAAATAAGGAATCTGTGAGTAATAGGGTTAGCTATGCATGAATAAGAATATTCTATTACAGACATTCTTAGTTTCCTACCTCCCATGTCCAACTTGTGGTTAGTTGGCTGATTTCTAATTTCGAATGAGTTGTGTTCACTGTTTCCTCTGTGGCCATGTGCTCAGAGAGGAGGCCCTGGACATCTGCTAATTCATAACCATCTGAACCAGTCACTTTGCCATTGAAAGGTATAGGGATGGGCATGTGGTCCAGTAGCTAGTGAGATATGGGGGAGAAGGAGGCTCAGTGAGCTGCAAGGCTTCTCAGAGGGATTTTCCTGCTGACAAAAGAACACAGAAAGAGTCACCTTTCCTCCTTTTCTGTTGGAAGCTTTTTTTTTAAAATTTATGTTTCTTTATATTTGAGAGAAAGAGACAGAGTGTGAGGAGGGGAGGAGCAGAGAGAGAGGGAGACACAGAATCCGAAGCAGACTCTAGGCTCTGGGCTGTCAGTACACAGTCTAACTCAGAGCTCGAACCCACAAGGGTGAGATCATGACCCGAGCTGGTTGGACACTTAACTGACTAAGCCACGCAGGCGCCCTTCTATTAGAAGTTTTTGTGCCTTCCTGGAACAGCAGATAACAGGGATGGCATCTGAAACCATGAAGACAAAGTTGATATACTAAGTATGGCTCAGAGAAAATTTGAACAAAATCTAGGTTTTTGAGGACATTGATGAAAACCAGAATTACCTAGTGAAGCCTTCTTGATACATGAGATAATAAAACTTTATGCCAAAACCTCTGTGATTTGGTTTGGTGCATTAATTATCTGCAACCTAAAACATCCTCATAGTGTGTGTTAGTTTTCACAAGGCTAGGGTAAGGAGTAAATGGGATAATATATAAATAAATATACATGTATGTATATATATACATGCCATCTCTTATATGGTTGAGACTTGATAAATGTGGACTTCCTTATTGTATTTTTAGATATAGAAATACTCTATGAGTTAAAGACTAAGCTATCAAATATTTGTTGTCACTGTTTCAAATTAATAGTAAAATGAGCTGACTCGAAACCTTGTAAAATATTTTATTTCAGTGTTTTTGCTTAGAATTATGATTCTCTTAGCTCCTTTTGCCCTCTTGGATATTTGTAACTCAACTATTCACTTTTCTATTATACCAGGCATTGGTTAATAACTTATTTTATTTTTAAGTGATCTGTACACCCAGCATGGGGCTTGAACTCACAATCCTGAGATCAAGAGTCACATGTTCCACTGCCTAAGCCTGCCAGGCACCTCAGTTAATACTTTAAATTGCACTATCATGATTATTATAAAATTCTCACAATCTTTCTGTAACAAATTAATCATGTTATAAATTAGAGAAACCCTATATTGCAGGGGGCTTTGTCAATATCCCAAATGAAGAATGGCAAGCTTTCAGAAATTGAAGTTTATGTATAAAAAATATATTGATGGAATTCATTCTCAGCCATTGTTCACTCAACTAAGTATTTATTAATTCTACAATAATCAGAGTATGGGCTTGGTTGCAAAGTGCTCTAGCAGATATGCATTATGCTTCTAAGGCTTAGAATGTTTGGTATGGCCTAGGCTGTAAAGTTTTGGAGACCATGGGGTGCTTTTCAAACATCTTTGTATTGTCCATACTGCCAAGTCTAGAAACTTTACCACAATAAGTCCTCAGTAGATACTTGTCTGGTAATGGTCTGTTGTTACATAGAACATGTGTGCTTGTGTGCTCTCTCTGTCTCTCTCTCACACATACACATACACTTATATAGGACTACTATTTGCCAAAAAACTATGATCCTTCCTCTACTGAATTTGTAAATAATATTGATGACTCTGCATCCTAGTATTTCCTCAAGTTCACACATTTCTCCATTAATTACATGCCCCAAACCACCTGAGAAGTGTCATTTGTCCAGCTTCATGGAATGCTCGATCACTTCATGACACTGTCGTCACTAATGGTTCATAGGTGAGAGCATTTTGTGACTTTATGATTTCCCTTTGCTGAGCAGCCGGATGAAGCCACACATTGAGCAGGGATTTGCACTGCTGTCATCTCTTGTGAGTGTATACTGAGACCTCGAGCTGATGTTCTTTAATTTCCAAATGATTTCTCTGCGATATTCCTAGGATTCTGACAAGTAGTCAAATATGCGGTTATTTTTTTTTTCTTACAGAAAATGCATTTGAGCATCTAAAATAAAATAATTTTCTCTTTTTGATATAGTATTTAATTTTCTTTTAAACATTTCAGGCTAATATTCTCACTGACTCTGCCATTGCAATCATGATTATATAGGGATTGCCATGTTATTCCCTATACAACATGCACAATAAAACTGAGAAACTTCTAATCAGATCTCCCTCAATTACAATGAAATTAACATAAAACATGAATTTAAACTGTTTTAGGGTGCTATGTAAATGTTATTACCGTTAATTACTATTTCAAATTTTTATGACCACTGAAAACCTCACTGTAATAAAAAATATAGCTATTTTTAATGGAAAGCAATGCATCTTTTAAAATACTCATGAATTAGATTTTACAATGAAAGAATAATGGCCTTTTAGAGATTTGTAGGGGTAGTTGATTTATGTTATTTTGAATAAACATGTAGTGATGATGGCTAACTTGGCTGTCTCTGGTAAGATGCTCATGGTTCTCTATGAGATGGTGTGTTAGGATACACTAAGTTAAGTGGCAGTTAAAAAAAAGTTCTAAAATCTCAGTGGATTAATACCACAGAAATTTATTTCTCCTTCAGGCCACATGTTCATTGGGGATTGACAGAGGGGAGGCACTGTTCAGTGTGGTCACTCAGGTGTCAAACTAATGGAGGCTCCATCTGGACATAAAAGAGAATGAGGACTGAAAACTTCTCCTGGGAGGGGCACCTGGGTGGCTCAGTTGGTTAAGTGTTTGACTTGGGCTCAGGTCATGATCCCGCCGTTGGTGAGTTCAGGCATTGCGTTGGGCTCTGTGCTGACAGTTCAGAGCCTGGAGCCTGCTTCGGATTCTGTGTCTCCCTCTCTCTCTGCTCCTCCCCTGCTCGTGCTGTGTCTCTCTCTGTGTCACAAAAATAAAATTAAAAAAAAAAATTAAATTTCTTCTGAGAAGTGACATTTATCTTTTGTACTCATCTTTCATTGGCCAAAGCAAGTCCTATGACAGACATCAGCCAGGTGGGCAGGAAGTACCACCCCCCTCCTACAGGCTGGAAGGAGAATTGGGATCTCTGAATAGCTGTAAGCCCATCAGCATTTTAATACTGGAAATGCAATTGGAAAGAGGAGTTTGGGGCCATTTCCTGAAGTGGTGTTTGCAAAGCACACAAATAACTTTTATGTTTTTTGGGTTGGTGTTTTTTAATTGGGGGGGGGGTTAATAGGAGGGTATTAAGAGAGAAGCTTTAGGTGTTACAAGCTACCTCTTTGTCCCACCTGTGTGTTTCTTCAAGAAGTGTAAGTAGTGCTGAACTCTGTTTTAGGGCAATACATGAATTATTGCATGCAAGGCAGTGAGATATCTGTGCACATTAAGTTAATAGTTCGTTTTACTTATATATGTGAAGTTTAAAGTGATCAAATGGTGATTTTTTTGACATCAGTACCTGTAATGGAATGATGCAGTCAAATCCTCAACATATTTATAAAAAATGAGATACAGCCCCCCTCTTGACTTCTTTTGAGCTGAGTACTATAAAATATCATAATAAAAACACAAAAATCACATCATTTTAAGTGTGTTTAATAATCAATTGATGTATTATTTTTATACTGGTGTCAATTTATTGAAGATTTCAAAAATTAAAAAAAAAAAAGAAAAATGGAAACCACAATAGTGTCATGGCTACAAGTAAGAGTTTTGTTTTTTGTTTTTTTTTTGGGTGCGGGGGGGGGGGTGGGGGAGGGGAAGGGATTAGAATGACCTTGGATAGTAGGTAGGTTTTATTGGCCTGGTTACGTACCAAAAAGTCTATTTTCAAAACTGGCTTAGAGAAATATAAGACAAAATAAGATAATTTTAATTTAGCCTGAATTAAAAAAAAAAGTGGGCATATGCTTTTTTGAGCAAAAGTTTAGCATTAAATTGACCAATATGCCAATTGGAAAGTAATGCCCTTAATGGAAGTATAATGAGTAATGAGGTCAAGAAATGGATGTAGTCTAAATTATTTTCTTAATAAAGAACAGACCTTTGTCTTTAATTTCTTTTAATTTCAACAATAAAGATTTTAAAACAGTAGACAAAGGGCACTAGACTGGGCTTCTGTTTTATAAAATGTCATCAAAAAGTCTTACGTTTTTAATAGGACTATCTTATACATGCTGCATTTGTTTTTCAGGAACTTTGAAGCTTCAGAGGTGTTCTCTTTTGTTACTAAGTTACCTCTCCTGTTGGCTTATTACCACTCTATTAATGCTTGTTCCTCTATTAAGGAAGTCCTAGCAGACTTCCTCCTAGCAGCTGTACAAAGCTGGACCTGTACATGTTCAGTCCAAGGAGATAATCACTGGGACCAACAAGCTTCTACAGAGATGTGCCTCTGCTCACAGCAAGAGAGGAAATAGGAAATGACTTGGGGCCAGTCTTGCTAAGCTGGAAAAATTAATTAGACACACTCCTAAATGGAATCTAAAAGCATTATAATCAGAAAAAGGAGAAAGAGGGCGCCTGGGTGGCTCAGTTGGTTAGGCATCTGACTTTGGCTCAGTTCACGATCTTGCAGTTGCTGAGTTCGAGCCCTGAGTGGGACTCAGTGCTGACAGCTCAGAGCCTGGAGAGTGCTTCAGATTCTAGGTCTCTTTCTTTTTCTCTGCTCCCCACCCCCACTGTCAAAAGATGAATAAACATTAAAAAAAAAAGAAAAGAAAAAGGAGAAAGGGTATGTGAAAGGTTGCTTATCATTCCCACCTGGAAACTGATAAAACATTTATGGCTGTTTAGTATCTTTTGACAATGCCAGCTTTCTTTTCAGTCATGTTAACCAGAAAGGGGCATCACCATTGAATAGTCGTTTTTATTATTTTGGTGGGTTCTGTTTTTAAATTTTTAAAAATATTTTTAGTTATGAGACAAGGCCAGTATACTAGAAATCAAAATTAGTGAGCTTTGCTGAAACAAGCATATTACCTTTAAAAATTTGGGAAATAAAACTACCAATAGCTCTGACCTCAGAGACACTAGCCTTTATAATATGCAGAGCAGTCCCATCTAACGTCCAGTCTACAAAATAGAAATTGCTACAATTCAGTTGCAAGCTTTATGTTCTTAATTCCTGTCATTATTTTGTCAAGACATTGGGAGGGAAGCTGGAAAAGCAAATTTTATCTCCCAGAAAAAAAGTAAATCTCTGAACAATAGCTTCTGCAGGTCTTCATGTTACTCCAGTAATTTTGGTTATTTTATTTTATTTTATTTTATTTTATTTTATTTTATTTTATTTTATTTTATTTTATTTTATTTGTATGTGCGTGTATGTGTGTGTGTGTGTGTGTTTGTGTGTTTTGTAATGAATTAGAGTTTGAAAGTCTAAAACTCAGTGCCAGCTGAACTCTTAATTTGTGTTTATTTTTAACCATATTTGGTGAGGATGTTTAGGAAATTACTTCCTCAGCCTGTTTGGATATTTACTTTTATTGATTCTGACTACCAGAAATTCAAAAAACAGGATGAAATGCTTACTCTCAGGAAGGTGTGGAGTCTATGAAAAAATAAAATATAGACTAAAGAACAATACAACCAAGAAAAAACCAGAATGAGGGAAACAACCCCCTCCCCCCCACCCCAGGATAGAGGAGCCGTTAGTTTTTAACTCGGTTGATTAGGGCCTGTAAGTAGGAGAGTTTTATGGGCCATTTAGTTCCTTCATCTTCATTTCTTCTCCTCCTTCTCTTCCCTCTTCTCCTCCTTCTCCATAATGATAATTGCTAGTAATTCATGCAGAAAAGGAAGTTGATAAACAAAGCCTAAATGAATATTAATCACCTTAATAGATAATATTATTTTTGGGCACAGTAGAATCCAGAGAACATTCTCCTGGGGAGTGCTCTCAATGACCTTGTTTTTTGGGAGAATATAATTAGCACTGGTGTCATAGCCTTCCATTAAGCTTATATTTTATTCTCTGTATTTATATTTTAGAAGGTAGACTGACCATCTATACATTTGGTGTCTTGACATGAGTTCTAACAAAATTGGGTTTTTAAAATTAATGTCTAAGCAAAATTACCACATTTTCATTATTGAACATTATTTAAAAAAAAAAATTCTGTTTCTACCACAGTCAGGCTTCCAAAGGAATGAATAAAACAGTGCTGAATTGTAATGTGTACATTCTTCAGCTCCTATAATAGGTTGTTTGTCCTTAAAAGGTTTAAAAGTTTTTTGTTTCCATATCTCAAGTTGAAAAGTATTATCTAATATTTACACATGTCTATGTTTACTCTCTTTAATTGTGAGTCAGTTTTAACACATGAGATATGAGACATTTGTGTGGTCATGACTCTCAGGCAGTAGAATGTGTTATTCTCCTTAGGTGATAACCCAGTGAGTGATGCAGGATTTGGCTCCAAATACAATGGTACAATGGTTGATCGCACAACAGGTTTCAGCACCATTGCTCTTGAAAACCATTTTGGTCAAGGGTAGAACTTTTTAAAGATTAAAACAGATAATGTAGTATCAAAAGGTATTTTGCTGGTCAGCTAAAATTCCATGAGGATAGGATTATGCACCATAAACTTTATCCTCCTTTCTGATGATTTTAAGATATGATTTTTAGAGATGGATTAAATGTACATTCCCTTTGTATTTGTAATGCATATTCCAAATTACTACAGTAGATTTACTGTGCAGTTTTGCTTGAACTCCAGGGATCTGAGGGCTGGCTTGGTCAAATGACTTCCAAGAGTGCTCTGGTTATTAACATGCTTAATGTTGTAAGCCAGATGAAATAAGGAAGCTAGCAGAAAAGCCCAGCTTTCTTTAGAGACAGTGCACTATATCTTGCTTTAATTTGCTCCTTGGAGTCTTTGCATGCTATTGGTGATATAGGTAAGACAAGGTTACAAAAAGGTCTTTCTAGTATTTCTCCAAGGCAGGGTTTCTGCTTTATACTGAATTCCATAAATTTGGAGTTCATTAAATGCTTAAGTAGTCTTAAATTCACAAAGATACTATATTTTAGTTTATACTAAAGGTTTACAATCTGCCATCCAAAGTTCTTGGGGCCAAAAATGCTTAAGAATTCAGATTTCCACCTGCCTCTCAATTTGGGAAGGGTAATATTGTGCACATACTATATGCTATGTAATACTTACAGCAAGGTCTGGGCCAAAACCCCATGATCAAATAGATTCATATTTTCCCAGCAAAATATCAACGTCCACAGTGAGATAGAGACTATAATCTGTTTTCAGGTCAAATATTTTTCACCAAAATTTATGAAAGACCCTTTTCAGAGCTTTTTGGATTTTGGGGATTTCAGAGAAAATATTTTAGGTCTGTACAATTTTGTTTTTCTGCTATAACTTGGTAAGAGTTTGTGAAGCTTTTAAATATTTATCAATAAAAGGAAGCATTATAAAATTGTTTTAAAACCTTAAATGCTTATAATATCTTTAAAATATTTGGAAACTTGGGGTGCCTGGGTGGCTCAGTCGGTTAAACGTCTGACTTCAGCTCAGCTGATCTCACTGCTCGTGGGTTCAAACTCCACATTGGGGTATTTGCTGACAGCGCAGAGCCTAGAGTCTGCTTCCGATTCTGTGTCTCCTTTTCTCTCTGTTCCTCTCTGGCTCGCACTCTGTCTCTTTCTCTCAAAAATAAATAAACATTAAAAAATATTACGAAAATAAAATATTTGGAAGCTTTTGTTATTTTAGTGTTGTTGATATAAAGACAGTAAAGTATTGCCCTTCCTTGCAGCCGGAACCGCCATCTTCCAGTAATTCGCCAAAATGACCAACACAAAGGGAAAGAGGAGAGGTACTCTCCTCTAGGTCTTTTAGAAAACATGGAGTTGTTCCTTTGGCAACATACAGGCGAACCTACAAGAAAGGTGATATTGTGGACATCAAGGGAATGGGCACTGTTCAAAAAGGAACACCCCACAAATGTTATGGCAAAACTGTAACAGTCTATAGTGGTACCCAGCATGCTGTTGGCATTGTTGTAAACAAGTTAAGGGCAAGATTCTTGCCAAGAGAATTAATGTACGATTGAGCATATTAAGCACTCAAAGAGCTGAGATAGCTTCCTTAAGCATGTGAAGGAAAATGATCAGAAAAAGAAGAAAGCCAAGGAGAAAGGTACTTGGGTTCAACTGAAGCGCCAGCCTGCCCCACCCAGCAAAGCACACACTTTGTGAGGACCAATGGAAAGGAGGCTGAGCTGCTGGAACCCATTCCCTATGAATTCATGGCATGATAATTGTAAAAAAAAAAACAAAAAACAAAACAAAAAAAACCTCAAGACTGTAAAAAAAAAAAGACAGTAAAGTATTACTGATACTAGGTTAAACAGACACAAGATCAATATTTGCTTCAGTTATAAAGATGAGATCAAATTATATTTTTAAATTTTGCTAAATTTTCATTAGAAACATTGAATACTGGTATACTTGTGATAAACATAATCACGTTCCTCCTCCAGCTCTCTTGATCACGTTCCCACTTTCCCACTCCAGGAATTTCCCTTCTGTATTTATTCCCTTTCTTTCTTGTATCATTTTGGGTCATTTCCCCCTGATCATTCACATCAACTTGTGAGCCTACTTTAGATTATTCTGTGTTAAAAAAAATCTGCAATTAGATTTAAATTTGCATTTTCAGTTGAATACCATAATGAAATAGATGCTGCATTCTGGAGTAGGTGCTAAATCGTATTCAGAATTTCCAAAGGAGTTTTAGGAAAGTGGTTATGTGGTCCTTGAATACTACACTTGCATTTGAGTATAGAAAGGTCAGATTAAAAAGCAGGATTTGGAGATTTCTTTGAAAAGCAGCCCTGTAAGAAGTCTTTTTCCTCCTTTCACAGCCCTTCATCTCAGATGTGAGAGGACATTCAAAGAGTCCACTTGGAGAACATGATGATGTCTTAGTGAACCCAGTGTGTGACTCCAGACTGTGTGGGGGGAGGGGGATAAAAAAACAAAGAAAACAAAAAACTTAGGCAGAGATGGAATGGTTTAGAAAAACAAGGTGAAGAAAAATTGATGATGCCTAAATTCTGAGTATAACCTCAGGGTTTATTTGGGCAAAGAATGCAGGAGAGTTTCTTACGGGTTTGTTAGGGTCATAAATGAGAAGAGGTTGCTCTGGAACCACTGCTGCTTTGACCTAATAGGATCATCTTTTGAGGATGGAAAAAGTTTCAACAGAAGAGAAGCTTGGAGATGGTCTGAGTGAGGCAAGATAAAGGAATTGCAAGAATAGAGCACATTCATCTGGTCTAGGGAAATCGAGGTGAGAGGCCACAAGTGTTGTGGGTCACCAAGGAACCCATGAAAAAGTTCCACAGAGGACACACCTCTAAACCTTCATTGAGCCAAAGAGCACAAAGCCAGCTGACAACAGCACTGTTACATAGACGCTTTCCTGTGCTTCGCATCCACCTTCGTTTCCACCTCCTTCCTTTTCCTTCCAACCCCAGAAAGGATGAAAAAAAAACAGCCAGCCATAGGAGGGGAGGTGAGTAAGAGAGAATGAACTTAATACCCCAATGCTTCTTTGTCACCCAAGGAATTTACAAGGTGTTATTTCTATGAGCATTATTGGATTTGAGATTAGACCTCCATCTATAAATTTTCCACAAAACCATAATTCACATATATCTTTCCTTTGGATGGATTTGGAGGCTTTGACTCTTCCGTGGTATTGGACATTTTAACTACAAAGTTGACATTATATTTAATGACTTAAGGTAGGAGTTGGGAATTACCAAGAATTATTAGAAAAGTCATGGGATTACCTAAATTTTCATCCAGGGAAAGAAGAAAAAAAGTAATCCCTGAATAGATTTTAAAAGAAGGAGGTAAAAACAAATTTGATCCTAATTACTTCCTCTGAGTCTTTTTTGGTCAATTTAATGGTTGAAAATTTATCAGCTCCTTCTCTATTTCCTTCTAGTAAGTGTACAGTTTTGTCTACCTCTTGTAGATCAAAACTCAGCTTCCTTGTTGAAGAAACATTTCCTAGACTCACTCCTTTTTCTCCATACTTCTCTCATTCATGATTCATTCTCCTCAAAACTGTGGTCATTTCTGTCACTCCAGGGAAACTAATCTTAAATATCACCAATGACCTACCTGTTGTCAAATCCAACATACACTTCTCCTTTTATTCTTTTTTTTTTTTTTTAACAATTTTTAAAGTTTATTCTGAGAGAAAGAGAAAGAGTGCAGGAGGGGCAGAGAGAGAGAGAGAGAGAGAGAGAGAGAGAGAGAGAGAATCCCAAGCAGGCTCCACACTGTTAGTGCAGAGCCCGGTGTGGGGCTTGAACTCATGAACTGTGAGATCATGACCTATGCTTAACTGACTGAGCCACCCGGGTGCCCCTCCTTACTGAACCTTTCAGCAGTATCAGAGCCACCTCTGATACTATTTTTGAATACTATTCTATTTTTGGAAATAGATAAGAGTTGTTTTCTGTGACACACATTAAACTTATTTCTATTCTTCCCTTGTGATATATTTCTTTCAGGCTCCTTGTTGAGTCCTCCATCCCCCACTTCTATGTTGAAGTAGCCCAGGGCTAGCCTGTGGGTTCTGTCTCTTCTCTGGATGGTTGTGTTTGGGCCCATTGCTTTGTGTCATTTGTAGGCTGATGACCTTCGAGTATCACCCTAACCCTTTACCTTGAACCATGGAATGGATATTGTTATTATTTGGATGTCTAATAGACGTTCCAAACTTGTTCATCAGGAGGTTTTCCCTCAAATGTGTTCTCTGTGCCTTGCCCATCTTAGTAAATGGCACAACCATTCACTCACTGTCCTGGACCAAAAACCTAGGACTTGTTACTGTCCCCTTTTCTTTTCCCACATCCATGCCATCATCATGACTTCTCAATTCTATTTTCAACTTTCATTTTCAGTAGAGAATCTACCCCTACTGCAACAATCCAGGCAAGGGATTATGTTTTTAGCTTATTCTGACAGATGTCTGAGAAATAGATGGTTGGGGACAAGAATGAAAAATGCCCGCTGCACTCCTGTAATGGTCTGAACTCTATTGCAAACATAGTCACAAAGTACACTCCCTTTAGCTGACTGTGCCCCAGGTAGACTTGCCTCCTCTTGTTCTTGACACATGCCAAACTCTTTCCTGACTCAAGGCCTTTACACTCGTTGGTCCTCCTGTCTAGACATTTTCTTGTTATATACTGATTTACTTACT
Organism: Acinonyx jubatus; assembly: GCF_027475565.1. NCBI lineage: Eukaryota > Metazoa > Chordata > Mammalia > Carnivora > Felidae > Acinonyx > Acinonyx jubatus. Next base: position 211,455,698 of record NC_069380.1, read on the forward strand.
TCTGTTTTCCTACTCTCTTCAACTAGGATGTAATGTACACTTTCTTTTCTGTTCAGCTCTGTATTCCTAAAGCTATAGAACACCAGTATATGGTAATTGCATGCCAATATTTTTTGAGTGAATGAAAGAATGTAAGTATTTAAGACTTACAATATAACTAGGAAAAACTATCATGCTGTGATAGAAAAAGACTGGGAGATCTGTGTCTACTCCTGAGTCCTGACTCAGCCACTTTGGCAAACAGAATGCTAAAAACTTCTCCATGTATTTTTTCTTTACCCCTAAACATGCAGCTTCTTGTGTCCATTAAAACAAATGACAGCCCACAGAAATGAAAATGTAGGACATGCATTTCCACATTGAGTTCAATACAGCAAAAAACACTTATAATTTTAAGCAAATGGTCTCTCCTCGGTAATAGTGCCCTTTTGATAAAATTTTACTCCACAGGAAATCCATTACAATAAATATCTGTTCCAATATCTGTCCATTTAGCAATAATTCTTTTTATGCTCGATGCCTCTTTCCTGATGAACTGTCCTAGGGACCCTCCTCTGCTTCCCTGTGAGATTTACAGAGTTTCAACTCTGCTTCTGAGTATTTGCTGTTGTCATGGTAGCTTGCTAATTTTGCTTATATTTCCCCCCCATATTTTCCCACAACCTTTGAAAAGACCAAGCTAAAGATGTGCCAAAGGCTATTTCTGACTTAATGTTGTAGGCATGAAAATATTTCTTTTCTTAGCCTCTTGAAAAATGTTAAATGGTTGTCTCAGCGTCATTGATTGAGACTATTTGTTTATTCCCAGGGCTGAAAGTTAAAGCCATTCTATTTTGATAGAACTATTTATTTAAAACAAGCTTGAAATCAAAGCCATCTCATACAGTATGCAGGGAATGCTGTTTAACCCAAGTAATCCCTAAGTAAATAATTTATTGGATTACTTGGTGGGTTGAGAAATGAAGGTAGGATTTGGGTGTATTTGGTTTTTCTTTTTTGTTTTAATTACTCACCAAATAACTGCGTGTGTTGTGTGAGTTTAGAAGAAAACAGTCTTACTGGAAGAAGATATTATCCTGGTAGTGACCTTGGGTGGTCCCAAGAAAGAACAGATCCCATGGAGCAGGGACAGCCCTGCTATCCATGGTGGTGTGGAAGCCACACTTGGATCTAATACCTAGCTTTGCCATAAACAGCTGTGTGGCTGCAAGAAAGCCATTTAAACTCTCTGCTTAAACTCCAGTTTCTTTATCTATAAAGTAAGAAAGAAAATCTCTCAGGTCTCTACCAGGTCTGAGATTGAGCCATTCTCTCCTAGACCAGTCAAAAATTATAGGGGTGAGGCAACCACACGGCAGTTTAGCCAGGGCTGAAAGACCATAATGTGGACCTTACTGCAACTCAAGACATGGATGGCCCCTCCCTTCCTATTTATATCAAACATTTACTTCCTTCCAAGCTGGAAAAAAACGTCATTTTGTTTCATTGTGTTTTCCTTTATGGGAAACATGGCACAGGTCTTGTTGTACTAAAGTTGTTTTACTCTTGTGGATAAAAGAATACAATACAGATATTTGTTTCTTATTTTTGCTTTTTCAATGAGTTTTTGGAAAACTAATAGTTTGTTGTCAATTAAAAATACATCTCTACAGGCCCAGATGTTCATGGATCTATGACGGCTGCACACCCTCCCTCTTTGGCGGTCATGTGCCTACTATTCAGCCCTGAGAAACAATGCTTATTTATTTATTTATTTACTTTTTTTGTGAGGAGAATCCAGATCATTTGTGCTAATAAAAGAAGAAAATAGGCTAAACAACAGAAAATACTTAAGTAGACTTTACGAAGGAACTTATTGACCATGGGTAATAAAAAGCTGGCAAGAAGTGCTACGAGTTGTAGATGGACGATCGGTAACCACCTGGTCGGGAGGATTTAAATATTTAATCAACTCAATGTAGAGACCACAGTTAGAGTGTATAGAAGTGTAGTTACTGGTCTACCAACTTCCAGCAAACTTCAATCTGGAAACCCTTGGAATTGTGAAGCAGGTAGGTTAGGCCAAATTAAAGGCAACAGATTTATAGAGCTCATTACACAAAAAGTAGTACGTGGTTCAAGTATCATCAGATGGGTTTAAATGAATTTATGGGTGAAGATGCATTAAAAATGAATAAAGGGAACCATGCACATTTGAAATAGATACCTGATCTAAAAAACGCTCCCAATGATAGCCTCAAATATTTTGAAATTGACAACATGCACAAAATGTACCTTGTTGCGATTCTCCGAGAAAGTGCATCAGACTAACTGGCTCATTAATTTGACCTATTATGGCATTTCTTATGTTCTTACATTCCTGTGACCTCCTTGAGGGCTCGTTTGGCCTTGAAGCACCACAAGGTGAAAAAAAAAATCTCAAAATTAATCGAAAAGTTACCAGAGTGCTTTTACATATGCTTAGCAAATTGTCAGTTTATCCTTGAAGGAACAGCCTCTACCAGAATCTTTTTCCCTATGACAGTGGCAAAGGGGCAGAGAGAGGGTTGTGAAATTGCGGCCGGAGACTCGGTTTCCTCTCTAATTCTTGTCTACCTTTCAGCCAGGTGCAGAAAAATCTTGAGTTCAAATATTTAGATAAACTTAGAGGAAGGAATACAGATCTGCTCATTCTTTAGAGTTTTAGGGTAAGTCTTGATTAACTGGACACAATGGTCAAGTCAAGTGTTTTTTTCATTACTAGTAAGACAGCCTAAATTAAGGAAATCCACATGAGGCACTTCAGAAAGTGAAAAATGTATTTTTATTTCACAATATTGTAATCTTAAAGCCATGGTCTCTTGAATGTATATGATCTAAAGAGAAAATAATGAGTTACCTAAATATGACTACTTTGACTTATGTCCATGGTGCATAACACTTTATGGCCGAAATAAATACAATGGGCCAGTGGTAACATTCACTGTGAGTAGATCTGTTCTGATGAAAAGCACCAGTATACAAACTGTTTTTTCAAAAGGTGGACACTTTCTCCTGAGGTGGTTGATTCTTTCACCTAGTTGTTATGTCTGAAAAATTAATGCTTGTTCTGCAACTATAAACCAGCCTGTACATGACAGCAGCTCTCCAACATTGTTTGAGTCATTAGAGGAGTCGGCCAGTTGTCCTCCTGTCCTTTCTGCGTGGCTGAATTTTCTTAATGACCAATTCATTGTGTGTCTTCAAGCATGACACCTGAAAAGCTGTGATCTCTTTAATGAAGGATCCATTAGTCTTTCAAGAATGTGAACATGTGAAGTTGAAAAACCTATTCAATAAGGTATCTCCTTGAAAGAACTCTAATCATGCTGTGAAGTACATTTACACAAAATATAACTTCTTCATGCATGTTTAACTGAGCAGAATGGTTTTTGGAGTCACATTAGCTGACCCTGATAGGAACACAGGCTCAGTTTTTCTAAATACTTTCCATTTTCATAAAATTGCTAAAATGCCACTTTTCTCTTCAATCTACCTCTATATATAGCAGAGCATTCTTTCTTAGAACATAAGCCATTGTACAGTCCTCTTTCTGCCTTCTTTGAACCTTGGCAGCACACTATCTCCAAGATTCCACGATCATAGACAGTCACCCTGCTGTTGTGTGTGATATACGGCTTTATACAAATCTTTCTGGTGCCATTGGAAGTGATTCTCGGGAGACAAAGCCCAAGAACAACCCTGAGTGTTACCTCTTTGTATATTCACTTCCGCATTTCATCTGTGCAGTTCCAAACCTATTCAAAGGTCTTTCTGTTTGAGCTTCTGAAATTTAGCATATCCTCTGCTGAATCTAGAGAGAAAAAGATGTAATTGTAATACACAAACCGTTCTCACTCTGCACATTAACACAGTAATAGAAAATAGAAGTTTTTCAATACAAAAAGTAGGTTTTTGCTCTTATTTCACATATTTAAAAATAATGCAATATATCAGGAATTAATTTTAAGGTAGTCAAGTGTGATTCATCACCATTAAGTCACTTTTACCAAGGAGAATAACTCGATATACTCTATAGCATAGGAGAAGGAATAAAGTATATTTCATTTTAACACAGAAATACAATTTTGTCCTGCAGTATAATTGGATTAGTGATATAGGAAGGTATCTCATAATAGGGTTTTATTGTATTTTCCCCTAAAGTTGCATAGTAAGTATCAGCTTCCATAAAGGCACTTACCTGCAAAATCATCTGAATAGTTGTTACTCTGAGTATATTCTGTAGTTTCCATTGAATATGTTCACTTGGGAGATTTCTAGTCCTAGTATTAACTTTTATAGAATATTTGGATATCGATTATTTGGAAAGAATTAGAGTTAATAAGGAATTCAGTAAGCAAAGAGTTGGTCTGTTAATCAATTTTTCCAAGTCAGGAAGGGTCAATGCTAATGGATTTGATTACAGTCAGGTGAAAGTACTACAAATGCTGTTACAGCTAGGTTCTTGCTTGAGCTGATCACCTTAGGTGCAGATACATCTGGCCATGTCTGAAACCCTGCAGGGTACTGCCCACTCATTGCATGAAGGACAGAGGAAGTTTCCTGGGAGAGAGTGCCTTCTGAGGAAAGAAGGAGGGAAGCAGTCAAGCTTGACCCAACAACAAAGACTTAATCTTCAGAAGGAAGCAGGGATTTTGAATTTAGAATGGGCGTCTTGTTTGCAGCTGATTTGTTTTCCAGTCTAGACCCTCGTGGACTCCTTCCTGTGGGTTCTGAGTCCTGTGAAGTGTGTGTGTAAGAAGCCTGGGTGGGCGTGTGAGGAAGGACGATTTTGAATAAAAGCTGAAAGAATTGAATGACTAGGGACTCTCTCAGACCCTGTTCTGGTACTAACACCAATAGATGTAACACAAAAGAAGGAAGAGGAATATCCGCCTGCTTTGCAAAAAATCCCCCCAAAACAAAAACAAACCCAAACCCAAAAACAAAAACCAAAAAACAAACCCCAAACCCAAAATGCTGTTTTGAATGACTGCTAAAGGACCTGTTCCTCTGTAGTGTGCGAAATTGTGCAGCGAAGGGGGAAGTGATGTAGCTCCGTAGAAATGCAACAGTGTGTTACGGGATTTAGGGGAGAGGCCCTCGGGAGTGGCGTGGGAGATGGGGAGGGAGATAAAATGAATCACTGAGGCCACTTGTACTGTGATTAATTTTTGTGATGATGAACAACATACTTGCTCTCCACCATTTTTACATTATTAAAATGGGTGTTGTTACCGCTTGTTCACTTTCATACTTAATGGGTGATGAAACTCTTAAAAGACTCTTGTTTACTTAAAAATAAAAAACAAATATTTTACAGATTTGCCTATTTATGAAAAATCTTTTTTTGTTACTGTTGAAATGTTAGGAAAACACTTTTTCACCGTTTACATGGCATGCATATCTATTTTTTTTTCTCATGAATATCTAACTCTAAACTGGAAAGTGTGAGGAGTATAAAGTTGGCTACACTTCTCACTCTCCTGAGTCCCCACCCCCCAAAAAAGTCCAAAAACATCTAATTCAGGGTTTCTTAGTCTTGAGATTATTGACACTTCGGACTGGAAAGTTCTCTGAGTTGGGGGGACTATCCTGTGCACTGTACTGTGTTTAGGGGCTTCCCTGATTCTACCTACTGGATCCCTGTAGCACACCTTCCCTCCCCTTTGAGAGGGTACAATAAAGAATGTCTTCCAACATTGCCAAGGGCAGGGGAGGCAAAATTTCACCACATTGGGAATCACTGATCTAACATAACACAGTGTACTAATTTGAAACAAAAAATTTAGATAAAATAGTATTGGTAGAATTGGCCATAAACTTATTAAGGTAATACGAACATTCCTATGCGTTCTTAATTCTTGAAACACTTGTTTCTTGATATGTGAATATGTTAGATGCTTAAAACTGAAAATAATAACAGCTACCATTTACTGAGGACTTCCTCAGAGTGCCAAATATTGTGCTAAGCAGTTTATCAGCATGCCATTGAATTCTCTTAGCACCTGTTTGTGGTTAGTATTATTCTCAAATGACAAAACTCCCCTGTGTAAGTAAGAACTTCCGCATCTTGTGGTAGGTCTGAGGGAGCCAGAGGAGGGAGTAGTTACCATAACCCAGAAAGAATGGCTGTAGTTTTAGAGATGACTGCAGGCAGGAGCATGGAGGGGGTATAGCCAGTTCAACAGCTGCCAGGCAGGAAGGCACTTGGGGGAGAAAATATGTTAAAGCACATCATACCACCTATCCTTTGATCTCTCACTGGTGACTTCTGGATCCAACAGGAAGCAATGGGGCAAAGATACTTGTTACTGTTGCATCCATAGAGATAATTTCCTAGGGCTCAGAGCTAAGTCAAGATTGGAGAGTGAATCTGGAGGGGCAGAGGGAAAAATTCTGGGTTACTCTAACCTTCATAACTCTTTATATAATTAGGATAATTTATTATATGGATTTGAGCACCTACACAGACCATGACAATAACTACTAGCAATAATGTGTTGTGAAAAGATAAACTGAAGCATATTAAAATTTTTGAATTTGAGTGTGTATCCATTTGAATGGGGCAATGTCAAACCAGAAATGGTAAAGAGGACTCCACTATCAGGACCCAGGGGAAGGACTGCCTTAGAGAAAGTGTGGAAGCAAAGAAAGGAAATTATTGATTGGCTATAGCTTAAAGCCTAGTTGGTTGTTTGTGATTGATTGTCCTTAGCATTTTGATTTTGTAACCCTGAGGTATTTATAGGCTTAGATTTTGGTTTGCTTGCATAAGCCCTTGTGGCATTAGAGCCATCTCAGTCCAGTGGCCTCCTTATTTAGTTAATTTAAAAGGGCTATAGTAGATGTGAGCAAACTTCTTTTGTAAAGGGTCAGGTAGCAAATATTTCAGTCTGTATGTGCCATACCGTCTCTACTGCAACTACTCAACTCTGTAGGGCAAATGAATAAATGAGTTGACTGTAGTACAATATTACTATTTTTTGGTCCAAAGGGTTGGAGTTTGCCTGCCACTAGTCAACTATGCAAAGATGATAAGGTCTTACTGAATATGAAATGGGAGAGAATGGCCATGGGTTAGCTAGGAAATCTTTCTCCCAAATTTTTCTTTGGGGTTATGCTTTTGGCAAGATATAGAGACAATTAAAAAATTTGGATTTATTTTTGAAATTACTCTGTTAGGCTTTTAAAAAATTGTATTTTATTTATAGGACTTTTCCCTTCTCCCTCTTCTTTTGTCACCTTCTCAGTTGAAAGTGAATAATTAAGCACTTAATTGGATAATTTGGGTCTCAAATCCTCTTTATTTTAAATGATACATATAAGATCATCCTTGTCCTATTTAATTTTACCTTTAGAAGACCCAATCATAAAGAACAGGTAAGGAAATTTTTTTTCCTGAGACTAATTACATAACTAGAGAACTGAAACTAACATGTTTAATTCCTGAGATACTGATTGAGATAATCACAGCATAACTGAGAAGAACCAGAGGTTGGCTCTTGGTATTACAAGAAGCCTTTTTTCAACAGTTTTGGTATTATTCCTAGGAACAAGCCAAGAGCAATGAATCAGGCTGAAGTTGGCAAGAAATACATAGGTATGTCAACAGTGGTAGACCTGAAAGTATTTATACAATTTGATCAAGTGAGTTCTGAAAGAAAAAAAAAGAAGAATATTTTGCCTTTTATAAAAGCTTATTTTAAGGAAATTATGTACATCATGGCCTAAGGAAACTTAACTACAATTCTTTTTGGAATAAAACTCTACATTACTACAATGTTGATGTTATGGAAACCTGTAGAGGAGAAAGTCTGATTAAAATTAATTCCTGTTACTATGGAGGTAAAAGGCAGCCAGCCAAAGTCAGGGCAAAATGAAGTATATGCCTTAAGGAAGAACAGTTTTAGACTATAAAATTATGAGTCTAGAAGAGGAGGGAATTGGGATGATTTATTTAACTCAGTAATGAAACTTAAACATAATCTAAGTAATGGTTTCTAAAGTAACCTAAGGTGCAAAACCCTCCAACTGTGAAAATTTAACTCTGAATGTATTTTACTTCCTAATAAGGAGGTATATCTTCACATATTGACTAACAAAGGAAGTTCACAAACAGAAATTTCCAGAGCATAAATCCATAAAGAGAAATGGATGGTAGATACATATTCCAAACCACTTTTGAAATTAGATTATTATCTGAATGCTTCAAATTTTGTGATTAGCATGGAATTGAAATCTCTAATAAAGCTCTTAGCAAGGATAAAGGCAGAGATTCTTTCTTTGTAAAATTCATTTCAATTCCTCAAATATTTTTGAGGGCCGGATCATCTCTGGGGTCCTTTCACAGTAACATCCTGAGTTGTAGGAGCCATAAGACTGATTTGCTACCTGGTTGAGGAGAGGTTTGACTAGAGCATTTGGATACATTTTTTGATTTCTTGCTATCTCTCACCTTTCTTCCCCCATAATTTTTCTTCCAGTTTTCCCACTTTATGGCATTTTAATCTCTTGTTCTATTGTGGTAAGAGAGTTCCTTATGGAACTGAGTTTCTTTCATGAAAGAGTCTTACCCTGAGTCATAGCATGTATGATGCCCAGTTTTAACAAGGGTCCTGAGAACAATGGTGGTTTCTGAGACTTTCAATGTGAAGACACTGCCTGAATTTCAATTATTCGTATCTTAAAAATATACACAGGAGTGAGAGGAGTATCTCCTGTACCCATATTTGTTTTTTGCTTTATTCCTAATGCATTTACATGAGGATATGCTGCGGACATCACTTTTTATGTGGCACCATTTTACCTTCACCCTCAGACCAGCTATATCATTCATTATCGCCAAGTAGTAAAGCCATCACCACTGTCACCCTAGTCTACACTAATGTCATCTCTCTCCTGGCTACAAAAGTAGCTTTCTCACTGGTTTCCCTCCTTCCACTTGTTTCCCTGCAGTTCACTATCCACATGATAATCAGAATGGTCTTTTGAAAGCCCAAGTTCAATTTGCCCCAAATACAACAAAGACTTTCCATAATATTTAAAGTAAAATTCAAACATGATTTTGTCCCTGCCTCCTCCTTAGCCTCATGTCATGATGCTCCCCCTCTTGCCTACCATATCCCGGAATCACTAGCTTTCTTTCCATTCCTCCTGCAGGCTTGCTCCTTGGTGGGCTGTGTTCTTTCCTCAGTCATTCCAGGACTGTCACTTATGGCCACTCAGCTATTGGTCACATTGTGTCATTGACAGGCTCTCTCAAACAGTTTACCTGAAGTACCCACACAGTAGTGGTATTTGGTATCACTTCTAATTCTTTACATACACTTACCGGTATTGGATGTTCATTGCCTTTATCTATTGTTGGGGTTTCACCACCTTCACCCAATAAAATACAGGTCTGTACCATGCCTGGTTTGTTCATCTGTTTCCTCAGAGCCTAGGATAGTGTTAGCTATGTGGTGAGTGCTCAATAAATATTTACTGAATGAATAATAACTGTCTTTACATTTTTTTCACCTGGGATGCAAGACTGTAAACAAATGATAACAAATCTAGCTCTACTGCAAATTTAGTGGGTTGTGTCCCTTATGTAAATAGTGATAAATGTATCTTTCCTATAACATGGAATATCTCTAATGTGCTTCTGTTTTTTAAAACAATGAGTTTCTACTGCCCTTGAACTGAAAGCAATTTGGTATCTTTTTCATTAAGAAATTTGTGTGTTTAATTTGAATATTGTATTCAATCTTCAGCATCAACAGATTATCTTATCTTTCCCTTCTATCGCTCCTTTTAGTTTCAATCATAGATAGTTGTAATTTTAGGATCCAAATGCCAAATGTTGTAATGATCTTCCTACTGTGGAGAAGTATATTGAAGAGGTCTGTCCTTGAGTTTGTGGTACCTGACAAGGAATCCAGCAGAGATTGTTCATGCCCAAGGGCACTTATTTTTAAAACATGACCCTAAAAACACTGGGACTGTGGTGGAAGTCAGATATCAAAATATATTTTGACTAATAAAGCTTCAGTTTTAATATTAGAAGTTGGAGGTAGTACCCAAAAGGTGGGAAGGCTGGGAAAACAAATTTATGACCCACTAATGCCAAAAGTAGAGGGTATATATGGATTCAGGACTGATTCAAGCAACTATCTATCACCTATGCTTACAGGCACTTATGAAGCCAACTCATGTTTTTAAAGCCCTTGTTGGAAATCCAGCTGTAATTTATTTAGGGAATGTGCGATCCTTAAATCCATGATACATTTCACCAGATTCATTCAAAGTAAAGATCTAGACTCAAGTGATATCATCCAAACTGTAGCAGGATGACCCATTAGTAGATTGTAAAATCAATTCAGTGGGTCATGATTGGCAATTTCCTTTTAAAAAAAGGATATATAATAGAATTGAATAGAATAGAAAGTATCACAGGGCATCATACATTGTAAAACTTACAATGGTTTCATTAAAATTCCCTATCAGTTATATGATTGTAGTGGGTATGGCATCATCATGTAAAATACATTTCTCACTCTGGGGTCAAAAATCTATGAAAGCCACCAGAGAATATTGAATTGGTTTGGATTGGGTTCATATGACATAAAATGAAGAATAATTTACAGAGAGAATTTTCCCAAAGGTATAAGGACTAGTCCTCAGATAAGGGCAAAGTCAAGTTGTCATTGATCTCCGTGAAGTAGGAAATTGCTGAAATATAGAAGAGAATGTTTCGGACTCCATTATTCCTAATTCCCACAAACATGGCCTCATATGCTTTGCCTGCTGATGGTTCATGACTTGCTTAATCGGGTTTTGAGCTTCCCAAACTGAAGTCGAGCTCCTTGAAGTAGAGGTGGTCATATAATTCTTCTGTGTGTGTCTTGTAATGCTGAGAACTTAGTAGTCACATAAAACATTTATGTTAACTGCCCAACTGAAAAATAAAAATGTGAATAGTTAAAGAAGATCAAATATAACCTGTATCATCTTAGCTGGCCCAGAATCATAACCCAGTGGTTTTGCCTACCATCCCTGTCTGTCATTAGCATACATATCAATTTTCTCTCTGCAAATGTTTTTAAGACAAGTGTTTCAAATTTATTAAAAACAGGACATGTGATAGTTATCAAATATCAAAATGCCTTTCAAAAATTCCAAATAACTTATCACAGTTGGTTCCACTTAAAAAAATGTTTATTTATTTACTTTGAGAGAGAGAGGGAGGTGGGGAGGGGCAGAGAGAGAGGAGGACAGAGGATCCGAAGCAGGCTTTGTGCTGGTAGCAGACAGCCCAATGCAGGGCCTGAACTCACACATTGTGAGATCATGACCTGAGCCGAAGTCGGACACTTAACCAGACTGAGCCATCTAGGCACCTCTTGGTTCCACTGTTTTAAAACCCTTAAATCTGTAATTCTGTCAAAGAAAGATATCACATTCTCCTGGCTTGATTTGTTTTTCTTCCTAACAGTAAGGTTGGAATCCAGAAGAGATAGAAATGGTTTCAGATTCCTATTTAGATTCTTTTTTTCTAAGTCAGGTTTAGAATCAGCTCCTCCTGCATAATCCAAAGTCATTGAGTTAAATTAAACAAGAGATTCCTGAGTAGATGAAGCCAAGCATGACTAACGTCTTGTCTCAGACACATGTCAAGCTTGGTTAAGAATTAGACTCCCCTTCGTTATTGTCTGGACAGAGGGAAGTCTCTTTTAGTATGACCCAGCATGAGCGAGCAGGTCTCATGTTCATTTGAAGCAATTTACTTTTGTATTTCTCTTTTATAGTTCACAGCAGGTCCTTCTAGGAGGAATAGAAGGGCTTGCTCTGCAATCTCCCTTTATTGTTTCACTGAAGAGTAGAAGCAAAACACATTTTAATCAGAAGAATTATATCTGAGTGCTATAAATGTTTCCAGAGCCAACCAAGAAAACCCTGCTACATTTAAGGTCAGGGCTGATGTTTTAAGAGGAAAATGTTGATGGTAAACTCATGGGGAAATAAAATCTTAGACTATTCTAAGTGACCTATCTCGTTGGGTAGTAATCAGGAGATAAGGCCAGAAATTCCAGAGATTAGCTCCAGTCGATAAGATTCCCAGACTTCTAAAGAAAAACAGACATTGCTAGGATACATAGTGAGTCCTATGGAACCCAAGTGCCACTGTTTTACAGCAAAGCCACCTTTCTATTGATTAGTGTTAATGAGACGAGGAGGTTCCACATTGATGGATTATCAGTCTACCTAATCTTGTTTTTTACTACTTATTCTTTCTTGTTGCTATGGTTAGAAATATGTGAAAACTAAATCCTTGTTTCTTCTTTCAGTTGACCTTATTCTGATTTATCAAAGTGATTCTCTTACACTCTGAACTATGCCAATTATTGTGTCTGTCAAGCCACACATTCATTAGAGTATTGGGACTAATGGACATGCTCTAAGAGCACATTCATCTTTAGAAATACGGTAAAAGCTAATTCTTTTGGCTCAGCAAAGCTCAGGTTGACATCTTGCCACTCTTCTGCTGCCAGGAATATCTGGTGACTTAATGAAGCAAAGATCTTAAACACACAACTCAGTGGATTATTCAATATCAAGGTTTGCACTAGCATCTGTGACAAAGGATTAACACTTTCAGTTCTACAGAAGTACAGGTGATGAATTAAAACACAAGAGGACTACCCGAACGGACAGTGCATCAGTAGGATTACAGAGTAACTTGTACTTCAAGAGCCGATTGATCCTCCTTTTCATATGGTATTTAAAAAATAATCTTTTATATGCCGGTGGTAATACAGCTGGATTAGTGAAGCCAATGGGCTGTGACTGTTTAAATATTAATTGGGACAGTAGTGTCTAAATGAGTTGTTCTCAACCCTGACCGCATATTAGAATCACCTAGGGAGTTTTTAAAATTTGCCAATGCCCAGTCCCTATCCCTAGAGAGGACTGCTTTAATTGTTCAGGGGCAGTGCCCTGGCATCAGAATATCCTAAAAGCTCCCTTGGTGATTTGCATGTATAGTCAGCTTTGAGGACCATAGTAAATAAATGCTAAAACAGAATAGCTTTTTGTTACCTGGATGCCTGATTCAAATATCCTATTTTTAAAAAAATTCTCAGTGGTGTATCTTTTGTTAAAACAATAGAACAAACATTTTGTTTCATTCAATTCCAATCACTGTGGTCTTGCCACGTGATAACATTTTATGAATGCAATTAAAATATTTTGGCCATCTTCAGGAAGGCTTTTTAAATTTTCCAAATACATTCAATACGAAATTTATGCTCTAGGAAAGTCTCTTATTTTTTGCAGCATCCTGGAATTTGTTCACCAGAGCAAAAAATGCAAAATACACCCAAAGATTCTTTGCCAGTTCAATAAACAAGCAAATAAACAAAAACATTAAAACGTGTTCTTGTTTAGTTTAGTTGACCAAAAAAGGAGACAGTTATTCATCAGTTTGTGCCAGGAAAAAAATACACACCCACCTACACGCACACCCACACCCCCACACCCAGAGAAATGCTAGCAAGAGACCTCCCAGCCCCCCATTCAGCCATTCAGCCTTTCTTGGCCTCAAGGTCACATAGTTAGTGGCAGAACTGAGATGAACATCTGTGATTCTTGTCTCACATTCTGTCCTCTGCTGCTTGGGAAAAGAACAATGGGGGCCAAGTAGGTAAAGAAAGTGATAGGACTGGTGTGGGGCCCTTCCTCTGGGATTAGAATGGTTTTGACATTTCTCTACAGATCACCCCTCCTAGCCATGTGTGTGTGAGTGTACCCTCCTAGCCATGTGTGTGTGTGTGTGCCCTAGCATGAGTTCTTGTGGAAAGGCTGATGTTAAACCCCCATTCTGTTCTGGATTACAATGTGCAGCTGCTCACTGGGGTGAGGATCTTCCAGCATCATTGCTGGCTATGGAACAGGTGACCTACACCCACAGCCAAGACCCTCTTCTCAGCTCCCTATGACCTTTTGTTTTGCTGCATATCCCTACTAGTGGCTTCTCTAAACTTCTTCTAAGCTGGCCCCAACTACAAGTATTTCTGTGCCTTGAATAATGAGTTACTGCCTTTCTGGTGGTTTCTTAGTTAAATGCCATGGAAAAGGGGAGAAGCCCAGCTGAGGCAAGCAGGAGGGATGTAGGCACAGTACAGCCTTTGGGGAAGCTGGAACTTGATTTGGTTAGACTCCTATAGTTCTGTCCTACTTTTTTGTGTGTTGGCTCATTTTTTTGGTTGAAAAAATGCAAAATGTCCACACTTGTTTGCTTTCTCTCCATGTCTTTGTTTCCTAAAGATCTTGGTGGCCTATATATTTTTTCTCTGAGTTCACTAACTTCACACATTTATATTCTAGTAATGCTGATATATTTCTGTCTAATCTGAATTTCCTCTCTGATCAATCTACCTGTGCAACATCTAAATTTTACATGTCTTCCTGATTTGATTTCCTTTAAAAAAAGATGCCATTTATGACATATTTTCTGGTTGTTCCTTGTTTTCTTATTTTACAATGCATTTTATATTATAATACTAAAAAGAATGGTGTGTCTTTTTATTATGACAGTGCAATTCTTTCATTATATTTTTCTAAAAGTGACATCTTTACCAGGTCTAATTGCTAAACCTAGAAGCAGTGTCCATGGACCATCTCTGGTAACTTTGTTCTGTTTCTTAACCCAATTAAAAAAATATGTTGCTATCTTCCACTGCAATCTTCTCTTCCCCTAACACACACTATTTCCTGGCATTTTTTTTTTTACAGCATATTGTGTGTGTGTGTGTGTGTGTGTGTGTGTGTGTGTGTGTGTGTGTATTTACGTTGAATTTTGTCAAATGTATTTCCTGCATCAATCAATAACATCATATGACTTTTTACCTTTAGTTTGTTGACATGATGGATTACATCGATTGATTTCAAATGTTGAACCAGCCTTGCATCCTTGGAATAACTCCAACTTGGTAATGGTGTATAATTCTTTTCACACACTGGTGGATTCAAGTGCTAATATATATTTTTTTATTTTTGCATCTAAATTCATGAGACACATTGATTTGTAGTTTTCTTTTTTAAGTACTTTTTCAGTCTGGTTTTGAAATCAGGATAGTACTGGGTTCATGGAATAAGTTTGGAAATGCTGTTTCCTCTGCTATTTTCTGAAATAGATTGTGCAGTTTTTTTTAAGTAAATCAATTTATTTAAACAAACAAATAGTTCATTCATTTTTCTCACTCCTTACCCCCTATCCCTACCCCCACCCCCACCTCTGGCAACCATCAAAACCTGTTCTGTGGATCTGCGTGCTTGGTTTATTGATTTAATTATTGTGTTTAATGATTCTGCATAAAAGAGAGATCATATAGTATTTGTCTTTCTCTTATTTGTTTCACTTTGCATAATGCCCTTGAAGTCCATCAGTGTTGCCACAAATGGCAGGACCTCATTCTTTTTTATGACTGAGCAATACCCCATTCTGTGTGTGTGTGTATGTGTGTGTATAAATACATTCATCCTTTATTGGGCACTTAGGTGTTTCCATATCTTAGCTATATAAACATTACTGCAATGAAGATGGGGTTCATATATATTTTTGAGTTAGTCTTTCTGTTTTCTTTGGATAAATATCCAGAAGTGAAACTTCTGGATCTTATGGGAGTTATATTTTTTACTTTTTTGAGGAGACTCCATACTGTTTTTTATAGTGACTACACCACTTTATATTCTCACCAACAGTGCTCAAGCATTCTTTTTTCTCCATATTCTTGCTAACACTTGTTATTTCTAGTCTTTTTGATAATAGCCTTTCTAACAGGTATGAGCTGATATCTCACTGTGGTTTTGATTTGTATTCCCCTTATGATTAATGATGTAGAGCATCTTTTCACATACTATTTGGCCATCTGTATGTCTTCTGTGGAACAATATCTATTCATGTCTTCTGCCCATGTTTTTACTTAAAAAACGGCTTGGGTTTTTTTTTTTTTTTTTTTTTTTGGTGTTGAATTGTATGAGTTCTTTATATGTTTTGGATATTAACTCCTTATCAGATACATGATTCATAAATATTTTCTACCATTCAATAGGTTGCCTTTTCATTTTGTTGATGGTTGTGCAAAAGCTTTTTACTCTGATGTAGTCCCACTTACTCATTTTTGCTTTTGTTGCTTTTGTTTTTGGTGTTAGATTAAAAAACTCATTGCCAAGATCTATGTCAAGGAGCTTACTACCTATGTTTTCTTCTAGGAGTTTTATGGTTTCAGGTTTTATGCTCAAGTCTTTAATCCACCTTGAGTGAATTTTTGTATCTGGTGTAAGATAGTGATCTAGTTTCATTCTTTTGTGTGTGGCTGTCTAATTTTTCCAGGCCCATTTATTGAAAAGACTGTCTCTTCTGCATTGTATATTCTTGTCTTCTTTGTTGTAAATTAACTGACTATGTATGCATGGGTTTATTTCTGGTCTTTCTATTCTGTTCCTTTGATCTATGTGCTTTTTTTAATGCCAGTACTATGCTGTTTTAATTATTGTAGTTTTGTAATATAGTTTGAAATCAGGGAGTGTGATGCCTCCAGCTTTGTTCTTCTTTCTTAAGATTGCTTTGACTATTCAGAATCTTTGATGGCTCTATACAAATTCAAGGATTGCTTGTTCTATTTCTGTGAAAAATCTCATTGGAATTTTGATAAGGATTGCATTGAATTTGTGTATTGCTTTGGGCAGTATGGCCATTTTAGCAACATTAATTCTTTCAATCCATGAACATCGAATATCTTTTCATTTGCTCATATTGTCTTCAATTTCTGTAATTAATGTCTTGTAGTTTTTAATATACAGGTCTTTCACCTCCTTGGTTAAATTTATTCCTAGGTAATTTTGATGCAATTATAAAGAGATTGTTTTCTTAATTTCTCTGATAGTTCATTATTGGTGTATGGAACACAACAGATTTTTGTGTATTGATTTTGAATCCTGCAACTTTACTGAATTTGTTTGAACAGTTTTTTTTGAACTAGTTTGAACAGTTTTTTGATAGAGTCTTTAAGGTTTTTTATATATGTCATTTGTAAATAGTGATAGTTTTGTTTCTTTCTTTCCAATTTGGATGCTTTTAAATTTCTTGCCTTATTGGTAGGACTTCCAATACTATGTTAAATTAAAGTGACAAGAGAGGGTATCCTTGTCTTGTTGATGATCTTAGAGGAAATGCATTCACCTTATTTCACTATTGAGTCTGATGTTACCTGTGGGCTTGTCATATATAGCCTTTATTTTGTTGAGGTCTGTTCCCTCTATACCTGCTTTATTGAGAGTTTTAATTATAAATGGATGTTGAATATTGCCAAATGCTTTTTCTTTTCTTTTTTAAAATATAACTTATTGTGAAATTGGCTTACATACGACACCCAGTGCTCATCCCAATGAGTGCCTTCCTCAATGCCCATCACCCATTTCCCCCTCTCCCCCACCCCCCATCCACCTTCAGTTTGTTCTCTATATTTAAGTCTCTTATGGTTTTCCTCCTTCCCTCTCTGTAACTATTTTTTCCCCTTCCCTTCCCCCATGGTCTTCTGTTAAGTTTCTCAGGATCCACGTATGTGTTGAGATGATTATATCATTTTTTCTTCATTTTGTTAATGTGGTATATCACATTGACTAATTTGCAGGTGTTGAGCCACCTTTGTATTCTTACAATATCCTGCTTGATCATGGTGTGTGATCCTTTTAATGTGCTGTTGAATTCAGTTTGCTAATATTTTGTTGTGGATTTTTGTATCTTTGTTCATCAGAGAGAGATATATACACCATCAGCACAGAGCCTGAAGTGGGGTTTAGACTCATGAACCATGAAATTATTACGTGAACTTAGATCAAGAGTTGGGTGCTTCACTGACTGAGCTACCCAGGCACTCCCCTCTTGTTTTGTTTTTTGGAAGAGTTTGAGAAGGATTGGTATTCTTTTTAGACTGCTTGGTAGAATTCACTAGTGAATCCCTCTAGTCCTGGACTTTTGTTTGTTGGAAGGTGTTTGATTACTGATTCAATTTCTTTACTAGTAATCAGTCTGTTCAGATTTTCTGTTTCACCATAATTCAGTCTTGGTAGGATGTATGTTCCCTGGAATTCAACCATTTTTTCTAGGTTGTCCAATTTGTTGGCATATAATTTTCATAGTAGTCTCTTATGATTCTTTGTATTTCTGTGATATCAGTTACAACATCTCTTTCATTTCTGATTTTATTTATTTATTCTGATTTATTTATTCTTTCTCTTTTTTTTTCTTGGAGAGTTTAGCTAAGGGTTTGTCAACTTAGTTTATCTTTTCAAAGAACCAGCTCTTAGTTTCATTGATCTTTTCTACTATCTTTTTAGTCTCTATTTTGTTTATTTCTGCTTTAATTTTTGTTATTTTCTTTCTTTTGGTAACTTTGGGCTTTATTCTTTTTCTAGTTGCTTGAAGTGTAAAGTTAGTTTGTTTATTTGAGAACATTTTTGTTTCTTGAGGAAGGTCTGTATTGCAATGAACTTCCCTCTTAGTACTGCTTTTGCTGCATCTCATAAGTTTTGTTATGTTACATTTACATTTTCTTTGTCTCAAGGTATTTTTTAAATTTTTGTTTTGGTATCTTCTTTGACCCATTATTGCTCAGTAGCATGTTGTTTAATCTTCACATATTTGTTAATTTTTTTTGTTATTCTTGTGTAATTAATTTTTAGTTTCATGCTATTGTGGTTTGAAAATATGCTTAATATAATTTCAATCCTTTAAAATTTATAAAGATCATATAAAGATATATGATCTTGAAATACGTTCCATGTACACTTGAGAACAATGTGTATTTTTTTAGTTTTGGATGGAATGTTCTGTAAATATCTGTTAAGTGCATTTAGTCTAATGTGTCATTCAAAGCTAATGTTTCCCTATTGATTTTCTGTTTGGATGATCTATCCATTGACTTATATTGGATTTAAAGGTTTCCTGCTATTATTGTATTGCTGCCTACTTTTTTCCTTTAGGTCTGTAATGCAGCATATTTCAAACATGCAGATCAGTACAGAAAATAGTAGTGAGTACCTACTGCTTCTTGACATTTTCCTCAAAATTCCTTCAGTTATTTTGAGGGAATAAAACACCGGAGAAACATTTAAAGTCACCTTTGTACCCTTTTTTCTTTCTTCCCATTTTACCTCCTGGCCTCCTCCAGGATAAGCTCAATCTTAAATGTATTATCATCCCCATGCATACTTTTTAATGTTATTAAATGCATACGTCCATAAATAAAATATAGCATTTTACCTAAGTGGCATTTTATGAAGTGCTATTCTGTAACTCCTTTTGTTTTGGCTCAATATTAAGATTTTTGAAACACACGGCTCAAATTTATGTATTTTAACTCCTATATCATGTTCTGTTGAATATTCATACAATGCATTTAGCCAGCTGAGAGACAGTTAGTGCATTTCCAGTCTTGAATTATTACAGACAGTTTTTCAGTGAACATTTCTGTAACTGTCTTCTTATATAAACAGGTTGGGTTTTTTTTCTGTGTCTCTAATGCATTGTTGGTTGTGTAACAGCTCCTCTAAAATTAAACTTCCTTGCCATTAACTACCAGGGGGCTGAAAGGCAAATTTCCTGGTTTCCATTTCATTTCAGTGCACTCTAGGAGTGTCAATAGTAGGATTTTGATCAGGACAATTAAAAGAGGTTGAGCTACCTGGTTAGAGTAAAAACAGCCTGTGGTGTGAACTCTTTGTGATTTATTGGTTCCTCTAACTGTAAATTTGCACTGTTCTTGTAGTAGATAATTTCTGATATGCCACTTCCCCTGTGTTTTCTCTAATTTACCTTCCACTTGGAGCTCAGAGGAAATTATTCTGTACACCCTTCTAGGATGAGAGGGTTTTCTGTGGGAGTCTTTTAGATATGTGCATTGTGAACCTCCTAGAGCAATCGGAGATTTAATGTTTAAGGTCACTGTTCCAACTTCCCATAAGATGGGCTGCTGTTCCTCCCAAGGAAACTGGAATCATAATCAGACATTTCTGATAATTGCACTCAGAATTGAGCTGCACTTTATCCCAACTCTGCCACGGGCTCATTTCTTTATGTAATAATAGGGAAGTATTTTCTGCAAAGCCTCATCAAATAATTGTAACAGTTGAGTAAACATTAAAGCTAGGTTATGTAATATTGCATTTTTAAGTGATGTCAAGGAGAGTTTGAATTAATCATGGCAGTGCCTGCTTCGTGGGATTGCTTCCATCTTCCCAAGTTGGCCTCTCAAGCCTGTGTAGATGCAGGTCAAATTTTGCTTCTTCTTTAATCTGAGCTGCTTCCAGTTCAGAAAGGATGCTGGTTTACATTATGCTGTCCTGTTTGCACTCTGGTAAACTCAAGAGGAGCAGACTAAGCTAGATTGCATACACCACCACTACCCTCACCTAATTTTGTGTCTGGAGACAGTCTCATATTTGATGCTTTTGGTATCCTACAGAGCTATCGACTTCTGTCTCCTATGCGGGTTTCATATTTTTGTGGCAGAGTGAGCAAACTTTTTCTACTTCTATCAAATTGTTCACCAGTACTTTCAGCTTGAGCCACATTAGTTTCATTAGAGAAAACAGGACAAGGGCCAACATTAACAAACAGAAAGGATCAATTCCTTGGATCAATATCCTGATTGAACAAGACTCATGGCTCCTCCACTTTCAATAAACTATATAGCATTTGAAACCAGGAAAATGATAGGTGATGTTGCCTACTCCAAGTAGGTTACATTCTTTATTTGAGATTTCATCAGCTAGGAGTTAGGATGGCATGTATGGGGAATGCTATTTAGACACCAAAGTCTGAATTTATCATAGGAGGAAAGATGAACATGCTTTCCATTGTCAAATTTCCCTGGTAAGAAGGGCAACCCTATACATCCCCAATCTTTTGCTTCTGGCTGGTACCTATAGGCTGGTGCCATCACTATCAGAAAAAAATCACATGAATCTTCCACAGATATAGGAAATCTTTTGAGCATTCTGATTCTCATAGGTAAAAATATAGGTCAGACCAAACAAAATCAAAGCAAAACAAAACAAAATGAGAAAACCCAAAACAAAATAAAGTCCAGTATAGTGTTATTGGTCCCAAGAGTTTAGTTGCCTGACACAGTTAGCTTGTGTTTTTATATAAACCATACACAGGGACCTAACATGGTATGTGAAAACAAAGTGGCCCTCCCATATTGGCTAAGGGAAGAGGACATGACTGGGTCTGCTCACCATCATTACTTTATTTCTTGCCTTTAAAGTGTGCAGCTTATTGTGCTGGCACACCCACGTGTGACCATGTACTGTTGCCACCCTCCATGAAGCCAATTTATTTAAATCCAGACAAACTGCTGCAGATTTTTCTTAAACGGAGCTGTCAGTTTACCCTCCCCTGAGGTGACATGATGGTGTCTGGGCTCCCAACATTGGGTCTTCCATTCCTTTATTCTAGTTCTGATCTGAGGGGGAGCAGTGACTGAGCTTTGCCTGCCTATCCAAGCAAGGAAGAATCTCCTCAAATTAATGATTTGTTGTTTATGAACTTCTAGTCTTTGTCCATTATTCAAATTTCACTGTTTGAGCAGTTTGATTTTGGACTTTTACTGATGGTAGCTGATCAGGATATAGATTTTAACCAGTCAACTAGTGTGTATCAGAAAGGTACTGTGGGCTGGTCATAGTTGCTAAAATTAACAACTCAGGAAACAACAGATGTTGGCGAGGATGTGGAGGAAGGGGAACCCTCTTGCACTGTTGGTGGGGATGCAAACTGGTGCAGCCACTTTAGCAAACAGTGCGGAGGTTCCTCAAAAAATTAAAAATAGAATTACCGTATACCCCACAATAGCACTACTAGGAATTTATCCAAAGGATACAGAAGTGCTGATTCCTAGGGGCACATGTACCTCAATGTTTATAGCAGTGCGATCAACAATAGCCAAATTATGGAAAGAGCCCAAATGTCCATGATGGATAAAGAAGATGTGGTTTATAGATACAATGGAATACTACTTGGTAAGGAAAAAGAATGAAATCTTGCCATTTGCAGTAACATGGATGGAACTGGAGGGTATTATGCTAAGTGAAATAAGTCAGGCAGAGAAAGATACCATATGTTTTCATTCATATGTGAATCTTGAGAAACTTAAGACCATGGGGGAAGGAACGGGGGAAAAATAGTTGCAAACAGAGAGGGAGAGAGGCAAATAATAAGAGACTCTTAAATAAAGAGAACAAACTGAGGGTTGATGGGGGGTGGGGAAGAGGGGGAAATGGGTGGTGGGCATTGAGAAGGGCATTTGGTGGGATGAGACTGGGTGCTGTATATAAGCAATGAACCACGGGAATCTACCCCAAAAACCAAGAGCACACTTTACACACTGTGTGTTAGCAATTTGACAATGAATTATATTTAAAAAAATAAAATAAAAGCTACAAACATTTAAAAAAAAGACAATGGGGGAAGGAAAAAAAAAACATAGTTACAGAGAAGGAGGCAAAACATAAGATACTCTTAAATACAGAGAACAAACTAAGGGTTGATAGGGGTGGGGGAGAGGGGAAAGTGAGTGATGGGCATTGAGGAAGGTACTTGTTAGGATGAGCACTGGGTGTTTAATGTAAGTGATGAATCATGGGAATCTACTCCTGAAGCCATGAGCACACTGTATACACTGTATGTTAGCTAACTTGACAATAAATTATATATTAAAAAAAAAAGAAATGTACTATGACTCTATATTTAGGGTGGGCGATAAGTACTTATATGGTTCTTGCCTTTGATAGTAAGTAATTTAGATGGTCCTTACTATAATAGTAAGTCCATGGACAATTTGGAAAGTGCGTGTGTCTAATTTGTACCAGTGGGTAATCTCCAAATGAAACATACTAGGGGGGGCCAATGCCATGTAGTGAGCTGGACAGTGTTGTACTATACCACTGGAGTGCAAATAGCCATCCTTTTTAAATTTAATTTGTTTTATTTATTTTTAATTTTTTTATGTTTATTTATTTTTGGGAGAGACAGAGAGACAGAAAGTGGGGCAGGAGGAGGGCAGAAAGAGAGGGAGACACAGAATTTGAAGCAGGCTCCAGGCTCTGAGCTGTCAGCACAGAGCCCCACATGGGGTTCGAACTCACGAACCACAAGATCATGACCTGAACCGAAGTCAGACACTTAACCGACTGAGCTGCCCAGGTGCCCCACCAAGAGCCATCCTTGATCAACCTGTGGAAGCTGCCCTGGTTACTGCTATAGATCACAGCAACTGTTTTCCCAAATGGCATGAATGGAGATCATGAGCCCTTATTTCTTTGTTGGCTAGATGGCTGGATGGGATCTGTTCAGTTAGGAGCTTCTTACTGCTTCCTGCCCTCCCAAACCAGTGAACCATCTCCAACCTCCAGCAGTCTTCCAGGTTTACTCAGTGTGTTTCACAAATACATCATATGTAAAGTGATGTGGAAATGTTTGTAAAGCTCTCTTTAGATCAGTGTTCTTAGGCCTAGCTGTACTTTAGGATCACTGGGAGCTTTAAATTAAAAAACCCATTCATGGGCCCTATAGACAATTAAATGAGAATTTCTGGATAAGGCCTGGGCATTGGCATTTTAGAAATGCTCCCTGGGTGATTTGAATGTGATGCTAGGGCTGAGTTCCAAGGCTTCGGACTGCAATTCAGACTAGAGGAATGGATATTGGAGGTTGAGGGTGGGCAAAAGAAATACCTGGGAAGGAGGTGGGGCAGGGTTTGGTCATTCAATTGAGACTAGAAGTTGAGGAGCCAGGTTGGGACTGAGTGATGCCCAAAAAAGTACTCACTCTGAAAGGTTTACCTTCTTTATTTTTTACTCCTAGATTCTAGGACTAGTCACTGTTTTTACCCCAACATTACATTTCTATATCCTATACTGCAGTTCCTTTTAACTGCTGAAGGACAGGGTTTGTGGAGGGAAGTGTTGTCTGCCCCACACAAATTCTCCATTCTCTCAAAAAAGAAATTTCCAGGGTGATCTAGCAAGTTTTAGGTCTAGGAATTTCCAGTGGTGATCAACAGTGAGGTGAGTCATGATCCAAGGTGAAGCTGGGCATGGTGGGTAAGTGTACATGTTTGTGGAACCACTTCCAAGGGGACAACTAATAGAAAAATGATAGAAATTTGCTTTTGTAGTATGTACTAGAGACAGATCATATTTCAAACTAGGAGTGAATACTTGAATTGCCTAGGTGATGAAATACAAATCATTGCCCATGTGTGTATGTGTTTGTGTGTGTAGAATGTTTGTATCTTCCATTTTACTCTTCACTACAAATACCTATGGTCTAGGGAAGCTGACCTACTTGCCCAAAACCAGTTCAACAAGTGATTATTTACCTGAACTGCCAATTCTTCAAATAGCCAGTTTGCCAATTTTCTACTTTTTCCCATTTGCCAGAAAGTTGGGTATTCAAATGAGGACAAAAATAATCATATCACATTAAAATGTAAAAGTTTATTGCTGGAAACACAAATTAATGCTTATATGCGAATTTAAGGAATGGACACAGTAATTTTAAATATACCTAAAATTTAAAAAAATAGGAAGCAAATAAGAAGTAGACAAAATAATCAAGTCACAAAAAATTTTGGTTTTTAACAAATGGACTATGTTGACTTAGCAGTGGTTTGAAAAGGTATTTAGCACAAAACCTGTAAACCATTCAAAGTAAGGGAAAGGAGGTGAGAATGCATGGAAGGTATGTGTCACTACTATTTCTGGTAACAGTGATGAGACAGTAAGTTAAGTGAGAAAGCAATAAAAGAATAAAAAAGTATAAATTTGTTAAATATTAAAAGTATTAAAACCTTAAATATGCTAAAAGGTGGTAAATGTGAACAAGGCAGAGACAAGGACAACCACGTAACTTGCTAAATTTTGGCTACTAGTTGCTAGAGATCTCATACTAAGGTTGATATACTTGATGACAGAAGAGAATTGGAAAGACATCAGCATAAACTGAAAGGTGTCCATATGAAATTTTTAAATGAAAGCCAGACAACTAAGACTTTGCAGAAATCCTCAAAATGTCAGAAGCCATCCCGTCTTAACATAAATTGCTATAAGCATTATAACTAGTTGCTTTTTAAAAAATATTTTGAAAAACAGATGCATTAGTAAAATGGCACTTGGCCATTTAACATGTTGATTTTTTGTGGACTGACTAGAATGGTGAGGTACATGGCAACAGCAGAATTTTCCCCATTTTCCAGAGAAACTAAGTTTCCTAGATAAAGGAGCAAAATTCATGTCTGTTTTATGTGCACTAGGGTATGGTTGCATGTTCCTTAGAAACCTGAAGACTATAGAGTAGATGATTCAAGCTCATGTCTGACATTTGAGAGGTACAGCAAAAATAGTTCATAAAACATACTAATTAAAGGATATCAGATAAAGAATATAAAATGTAAAATAGCTAATTGCAAGAAAACCTCCTACCAAGCTTTTCAGAAACACACATAATGTCACTTGAGCTCTTATGGAGAAGAAATAAATCCAAAGCTAGAGAGCTCCAAGTGCCAGTATATATAAGAAAATTGTCACTTCCAGATCTAGGATGCTATTTGGCACATGGTATGACATGTGTCATCTTCACTGCAAGCACTTTCTTATGCATATGGTCCCTCCAGCTAGAGAAGCCCATCCACAGTGTATTTTATCAATAGTGAAGACACCCAGACTGAAAATAATCTTGCATTAAATAAAATCATCTTATATTTGACCAAGAAAGCAGTATATATTTTATAGATGCATTTTTTTCCTTAAACCATTATTGCAGAAAATATTGTGTACTGATGGTATAGAATAGTTCCATGCCTACATGCTAAATATTAGTTGTATTATAATAAGAGTTTAAAAGTGTTCATTAAATATAAGGGACTTACTGTGGATTCTAAGAGTCTCATTTCTGGCTAAAAAAACCTCCTTTTTTCAATTAAAAATGGTTTATAATTTTGATATCCTTTTTTCCTGATGTATTGCATTAGGAATTTTATTAGTCAATGTAACTTAAAGATGTAACTTTCAAAATAGTGTCTTGGCACAAATTCCTTGATAATGTCTTACCATTCTAATAAAGTGAAATTGTTAAGTAGCTAATATGAAAATGCAACATATTAAAGGCAAATTCATAAGGTTTTTAAAAGAAGAGAATGTTGCACATCATTTGTGAGTTCTATTTTGATTGTTTGCTTTCTTTAAAAAATGTAGGAAAGTAATTTTAGAAACTAAAATAGACCATAATTTAAATGCTGTTTTTAATAGTGAGAAGCGATACTTTAAAAAATACATTTTACTCAATGTGGCAGGTAAATTTCTATAGACATTAAGAGAAATCGCGGGTAAACTTCAACTGCTATTTTTAAACGTTGGAAAGGACCAAGGGATTATTTTGAATATCAAATAAATGGAGTTCGGAAATGCCCAAGAGTTCAGAAAACTAAAACTAACATTGTAGTTGAAGAAATAATCCACACTGCTAAAGAGATCTTCATCATAGGATTTGCAAAAATAGCTTAGCACATTTACCATAAATCTATGGACTTAGAGCCAGAGAATCTAGACGTTGGTAAATTACAGTGGGATGACAGTGTTACGCTTTTTATGGTGGTGCCATATTTGACACAGAGTCTCCACGGGCAAGAGACGTTTAACTCTATCTCTCTTTCAAATTGTTTTTGGCAGTTACAATGACTGTCATAAGAGCCTGTCTCAGAAATTCTAGCTCTCCGTCTTCTGGTCCTGTGGTAGAATTGTACTGCCCCACTCCCCTGGAAATGAAACATGACCGTGTGACTTCCTTTGAAGAATAAAATGTGATTGGAAGGGATGTATCATATTTGTGTGAAAGCTTTAAAAGGCATGTGTCATTTATTAAATTCTCTTTCCCTCTCTCACAATAATGGACACTTGTCTGGATGGGAGAGGCTTTGTCAGCTTGGTTCCCAGAGAGAGGGTGCATGGAGCCCACAGCTGACTTAGTGCACATGAGAAACAAGCCTTTGTTGTTATAAGGCATTAACATTTGGGGAATTGTTTATTACTGTAACATAATGTTTCCTATCTTAACTCAATTCAATAATAATAAAAGTAGCAGCAAATCAGCTACTATCTCAGAAATGAAAACCAACTAAAAGAAGTATATCACAAACTATTTGCTAAGGAGTCATTACTTATTATATAACATGTGAAGAAATATATACAGTGAGGAACTGAATCATTAAAACTGTGTGTTAATTTTTTTTATTTTAATGTGTGATACAGAATTTATCAGTGGTCCTGTGTCATTTTATTTTATTAGATAGGGGTCAGGAAACTTTTTATATATATGGACTGGTAGTAAATATTGTAGGGTTTGCAGGCCATATGATCTCTATCACAACTATTCAACTTTGTCACTGTAGCCAGAAATTAGGCCATATCTAAATGAATGGGCATAGCTGTGTTCCAATAAAACTTTATTTATAAAAAATAGGTGGTGGAGCTGATCTGACCTAGTGGCTGTAGTTTGCCAACCTCTGTTATTAGATAACATATTTATGAGACCTAGTAGTTTTATTGGCATCTTTTATATTTTCCTACATGATCAATATTTTCTAAAAGTGAATTCCATTTTCAAAATCATGTTCCAACTCTTTTAGTGATATAGGTGGTATAACTGATATTAGTGGAGAAATTATATTTACTCTACAGTGAAAAAGATGCATGTTCAATTTCTGATTTACTAAGTGATATGATTTTTTTACTAACAAATATTTTTCCTTAACAGATAAAGTTATTGAAGCACACTGAGACAAGAAGGTTGTTTGAGATCGTGGAAGCAGTTTGCAGAAGAGCTAGGCCTATAACCTTGGCGTTTTGGAATCTACCTATTGCCATGTTATTTCCATTATTCCACACTGACTTCCAAATGAATGAAACAAATTCAGAAGGATTAGACCAAGAATTTTAAGCAAGTTTCCTGACTTTATTTAAAGACCATAGAAACTGATTTTAGTTAATACTGAGTAGAGCAGGTGTTAAATGAGTATATGAATATATACAGAGTGTATTAAGCTTCAGTTTAAGTTTTTTTTTTTTCCAGGTAGAGGAAAAGGAAGATGTAGAATCCTGCTATTAACCTAATTTATGATGTTTACTTATTCCTACCTATCTGACTAATGCTCCTTTTGTTCTCTTTATAATTCTTAGTTTCTATCTACCACCGCTTTCCCCCCAAGAGTTGCAAACATTAGCTGATTAATACTCAGTGTTCTTAGCTGCTGTGATCAGTGGAGGTAATCTCTCATAGCGCGTTGATATCTAAATCACCTTTGCTAATCTGCTGGAATTTGCTTAGTATTTCCTGGGTTTATATCTCCACTACAACAGTGTGTTTAGAAAAAGAAATACCGAGGACATAAAGATACGAGAATTCAATTCTGTTAAAAAAAGAATAGGTTTCATTTTTATAGTTTGGAACATTTCATCAAAGTTTTTAAAAAAGTTTCCTTCCTTCCTTCCTTCCTTCCTTCCTTCCTTCCTTCCTTCCTTCCTCCCTCCCTCCCTCCCTCCCTCCCTCCCTCCCTCCTTCCCTCCCTCCCTCCCTCCTTTCCTCCCCTCCATCTTTTCTCCCTTCCCTTCTGCTGTAGGTCATACTGAAGATATTTTTTCCACATACAAACCATCAGCTTAGATGGACATTTCCCCTTATATTTCATACTCTATTTCTCTGTACCTAACATACGAGAAAAAGAAAAGTATATGTTAGAAATCTGCAGTCCAGCTGCATGTTATCTTGCAACTTAAAGTGTCATTCAATTTACTTTCTTGAAGACCTAGATTGCTAATTATAGCCAAATCTTGATTACTTGTATACTATATGGATTCTCTGTACTTACGCTTGATCACAGATTGAAATTGGTTCCTGTGGTAGCCAGAAAAATTACCCATCAAAGGCAGGCATGTCACAATCCCTGGATGCTGTGAATATGTTGTTTTACCCGGCAACAGAGATTTTGCAGATGTGATTAACTTCGGCCTCTAGAGATGGGGAGAATATGTTGGACTGTCGAGGTGAGTCCAGTGTGATCACCAGGGTCCTCATAAGAGGGAAGTGGTAGAGTTAGAGTCAGAGAGAGAAAGATGTGATGATGGCACCAGGGGTTGGATGATGTGCTTTGAGGATGGAAGAAGAAGGGACTGTGAGCTAAGGAACGCAGGCAGCCTCTCCAAGCTGGAAAAGATAAGGAAACCGAATCTTGTCTAAAGCCTCCAGAAGAAATGCAGCTCTGTGGTGCCTAGAGCTTTTTATTTTAGGTTTCTGACCTCCAGAACTGTGAGAGTATACATTTGTGTTGTGTTAAGCCCGTACGCTGTGGTAGTCTGTTACAGGGCTATCAGAGACTATTCTAGTTATCCTTCTAGATTATCAAAGTAGTGCAAGCAAATTTGAATTTCACCTTGAGCACTCACAGGACAAATAATCAGCTACTCTTTCTCAACTAGAAGAACACTTGTTTTAGTAAAATATAAATCCGTTTTAGATTATTTGTCATTTTATCTGTTCCCCCCCCCCCCCTTTTGGGATAATTGTGAGTTCTTAGGAATTGTATCTAGTCTAAGGACTAGACTTCCAAGTTGATACAATTGCTCTGTGTTTCTTCTGGTGATCTTGTATTTTCTTCTTGCTTTCTACAAAATTAAGGAACACAGTGAGGAAGGAGGAAGCTGGCTTCCACTAGCTAATGTTAGCGAAGCTTGGAGGAGTGGGTATGTGGGCTTACTTCCAATTAGGCACAGAAAGTGTCTTTTTTTCCCCAGGGCCATTTCACCTGCATGGCCTGAGGTGGGGCCAGGGGCCAAAACACCACAAGGGAAACAAAAATCTCCTGCTACAAATTAATTGGAACAGAGGACAGAAAAAAAAAAAAAAGTAGCTTCTCTACTTTTTCTCTTTACTCAAGTGGCTTGTGAACTCTAGTTGCTGAAGGGAGAATTAAATTCCATGTTGTAATTAAGTTATTTTTTAGAGTTGGCCAGAACCAAGCTGCAAAGGACTTTTAAAGATGCAGTAGTCCTGGCGTTTTCTAGGACTTTTAATAATAAACCTGGAAAAATGCTCAGTCACTCACACAGACCCCACACCCTGTTGCCATGCATAGCCACTGCTCTTTGAAGAATCAGCCTGCAATTCCTGTGATTTTATTGTACCTGTTATTCAGTTTTTATTAAGCCCAGAAGGAATACCTTTCCTAAAATATTGAAGGTTGCAAAGTTTAAAATGTAGATTCCGATAAATGCTTTGTTTTTGTGCGTGGTCTTTCTACCTGCTGCCCATTGGGGGTTGATTTGTTCCCATATCCTACCTGATTATAGAAAATATTTGTCTTGGAAAGTGGTTGGGTATATGATTTATTGCCCCCGGGAAAAATAATCTTTATATTGGTGTTCCATTAAAAAACTTTACAGATGGTTCTTTATAAGTTTATGTGTTCTCAGGAAAGAGGTTAAGAAGTTGAGCAGTTAGTACTCATTGGGCTGTTGGTATTGTACACAGTGAGATGAGATGCTATTATTTCCCTCAAGCAATTTCAAAGCTTATTGGGGAGGCAAAGTATAAATGCTTTGGTAAGGCTAGTTCATAAAGCACAACTACATATGGTCTCATATGTGGTGAATGATGAAAAATTAAAGGAGCAAGAGAAGAGAGTAGGCTGGATGGAGAGGTTGATACAAATCTTTTCAGATGGGATAGGGTTGAGGTAGATTCTGAAACATGGGAAGAATTTAAGAATGTGAAGAGAAGACAGGACAGAGGAGAGAGCCCAAGACCGCCAGGAGATGCCAACAGCAATTATGAGCACATCATGTCGCAAAGATTGAGAGGAGTCCTGATCGGTGCTGCTGAAAATGTGCACTTATAATCTAATTTGAGGGAAGGTCAGTGCCGTATTTTTTTTTCTCTGAGATTCTAAAGAGAAACACACTCTTCACTCCAGGTGGGGCACAGCTTTTCCACTTTCGTGCCAACCTCAGCTGGTGAAGTGCTGTCTTAGCCGTAATAGCAGACTCTTCTCCCAACAGGCACAGACTTCTCTTAGAAGGCGTAGCATCCTGTCACTTTTCACTTAGCATTTGCCTCAAATAGATGAAAAAAAAAAAGTTCCAGCAATTGGAAGTTTTGCAGTATCAACAAAACCTGTGTTAGAGCTAGTCCTTAACTGCATAGTTTCGCTGTTAAAGCCCAGAGGTATCTCGGGTTCCTCATCCCTCATCATAATCAATAATAAGGCATAATTTTGACAGTATCAAAACTTTGTCTCGTCTCTCTTTCATTTATTCATAGGCAGTTTTGAGCTAGGTGCTGTGAGAAATAAAATGTCATACCATTCATGGTCCCTACCCTGAAATTTGAAAATTATTTTTTGTCCTGACTGTTTGAAAATATGGCAGACTCTGAAAAACTACGCTTTGAAAGTGAAAACAAAGTGGGTTATGTCAGATTTTGTTTTGAGACATGGCTTCCTGATTATCTTGTAGGACTCAAAAGCCTTTTAGATGAAAAACCTAATTTTGGAAATAAACTTCTTTCCAAGAATGAAAACACGCCACACAGCTGAGTTCTGTTATTATAACCAAGAAGGGAACCCCCAGGCTGTGCATGAGGCCAGCAGCCATGGCACCTTCTTTACTTGTTTTAATGTGCCTACTTACAGAATACTCCCTAGCCCACCTTCTTCTAGCTCCTAGTGTAGGCTTGGCTTCCAACCATCACAACTAAATACTGACTGTATTCAATGTCTTGCAATAATAACAATATGAATTCTTTAGGACAACAAAGAGCCCTTTATATTGAAACAAAGTTTTCAACATTTTCCCAAGCTCTCCCTCTGTGTATCATTTTTTAGAGCCAAGTATATTATTCCTCGTTGCCTGTGCATAACACATCTAGGTGATAACACTAGAATGTATCTTTTTGCATTTGATCCGTGGGTTCCATTTTCATACTTCCAACGACCAATTGGGAAAAGTCCCCTAATTCAGTAAGTCCAGAGCCAACTGACTTCCTCCCCTCAATTGCTTGAAATTCCTACTTCAGCTAATTATAGTGTCATTCATTCTGATGCCCAAACTGAGAACCCTAAACTCATTCATGATCTCCTCCTCTTCACTATCCTTCCTTTCTAGCATCTCCTTTTCAGCAAGGACTCTGGTTCATTTCAGACTTTTTAATTTCTTATCCAATTAACACCACAGACACCTCATTCTTTCTGCTCTCTCCAATATATTCTTTGCACTGCCTCAAATAAAACATCTTCCCCAAACACAAATCTGTTCATTATACTGTCCTTTCAAGATCCTTTACCCAAATAAAAATATCCCAAATTTCTTGGCATGGATTATGTGCTCCTTCATAATCTGGCCTCAAACTACTTTATTTTACAAATTTTCCACCCAACATTTTCATATACAATATGCTGTGGAAGCATTGAACTTGTCAGTTTCTTCCTAAATACATTGCACTGTTAATCATTTTTGTTTTTCCTCATTTTTACTTGGCATTCTTACCACTTGTTAAAATTCTGTCTGTCCTTTCACACAGTTCAAATGCCACCGCTTCAACCAACTTATTTCCGATCTTGCCCTTGCAGTTCCTGTTACTTTTTATTTCTTTCTCTCTCCTAGCATCCATCAAGTTCTACCTTAAAATGTAACTTAATAGAAGACAGTTTAAAATTGTCATCAATGTTTAGGTTCCAGTCTGAGATTTTCCTTATGTGTGATCTTGGGCAGGATATTTAATTCTTTATTAAAAAGAAAAAGTTTATTTTTGAGAGAAAGAGAGAGCACACGTGCAAGTGAGGGAGGGGCAGAGAGAGAGAGAGAGAGAGAGAGAGAGAGAGAGAGAGAGAAAGAGAAAGAGAAAGAGAAAGAGAATCCCAAGCAGGCTCTGCCCCAAGCAGGCTCTGCGCTGACAGCGATGTGGGGCTCAAACTCACAGACCTGTGAGATGCTGACCTGAGCCGAAATCAAGAGTGAGATGTGAAACCAACTGAGCCACCTAGGTGCCCATTCTTTCTTGACCAATAAGAAATGGATACTACTCCTCACTTTAAGAGATAAGGTAGGTAGATATTCTTATTAAATCATGAAGTACTACAAATGTGATTTGTTAGTATTTGAGGAGTCAGAAAATGGTTATGATACTAAGGTTGTGCCTGAAGGTTCAATGGGAAAGGAACATTGAAGTCATGACTTTTGCTTGAACTGGTCAGGAGCACAATCAGCAGACAGCAGTCCAAAGAATCTTTGAATTGACAATGTCTGCTTCTAAGTTCATAGAGGTCTGGTTGTCACCACTGTGTAAGTAATATTGTATGGTTTTTTGGAGATGGGAAAATCTGGGTTCAAACACTGAGCCAACATTTTATCTACCTTACTTCTTTAAGATTCCACTCCTTACCTGTAAAAATAATACACTGGTAAAGATTTGCACAGGCCTGTTATAAAAGGCACCAATGCTGTGAAGAATCAATCACTCCTTTTAGATGACACAATTGTAGGAAATTTAAAAGAAAAGGATATTGATTCCTGTAAGAAATGAAGGAGAAACTGTTTCCTTGGTATCCTGAAGGAGTGTTTTCAGCTGTTAGCCTAGTTCTAAAACTGGGGTTTCTTTCCTGAAGCAGTTTCAGGTAGAAGTCTATGCATCATTGAAGCGGGGCTCAGGAACAGGGCAGTGCTCATAGAGTGGTGCTTCTGATTAAAAACAAAAACAAAAACAAAAACAACATGGAGCCTATGATCAGAAGAGTTGAAAGACTTAGGAGGCAATCACATTGGTTGACTATTTTCTTTCTTCCTTGTTGTCTTCAGCTCTGTACTTGGTGCTTATGGGCCAAGTGCAAATGGTGGTGTTTATTCAGTTTTGTTGAATAAGTGCTTTGTACTTCTCTACAGCCTTCCCTTATCTTGTCAGCCTTTTGATATCTGAGATAACTGCTAAGGGACATGATATGCTTTTTAAAATCATGTTTTAAAGCATCTCTTCAACTCCTTATATAATAGACTAATTTAATGTTGTAATCACATAACTTAATGGTGGAGGGGGGCTTGGGTGTATGCATATGTAGGTAAGAAGGATGGGGGACATGACTTTGAGTTACTACTGATTCCCAGCCTTTGACCTGTTGGTAAAATGAGAGTAAAAAGATTGTTTTGAGAGTTAAAGAACATTGTTTAAAAACCATTATTGCTAAAGCATGATAAGGAAGACTTTATCAAAGTTGGGAGACTGTGGCAATAGGTATGGGGCTACTGCAGTGGAATTTCGCAGTGGGGGAGAAAGATTGGGCTCAGTTTGGAATACAGCATGGGCAGGTGGGGATTTATAGTCAAGGAGCAGGGTGGGGGTCAGTGGATGGGAAATTACTAAGAAGAAACACAAGGGATTAGGGGGATACTTAGGCTAAACCAACCTAACAGGATTCTTGCTGAAGACAGTCTAGGGTGATCAGATGTCACCTAGAGGATGGTGGATGGTGAAAAACCTGGTCAGGTAATGAGGGTGGGGGTTCGGGCTAACCTGACTTAGAAGGGCTCTTCCTAAAACTGGACTTTATAAGGAAGTACATAGAAGTTCTTGGGAGAAGGTTTAGAAGCCAGATTAAAACTTGGTCGAGCAAAGAATCTTTGTCAACATACAAAAAGCATGTATTCTATACATAATGGGCACTAAATAATTCCTTCCTTTCTTCCTTCTCATGTAAAATACTTCTATGAAACTTAAAATGTCTCTGGCAAAAATTCTATTAGGATGTCAAATAGTTTCAACTCACCTCCCAAGACAATGATTAGAAGTGGCGGTGTTAAGAAGGATTGCAAAGCTCTGTCTGAGTTCAGTGGCAAAAAGTGCTACAGTCAATTAATAAAATTTGCCATGGAAGTGCCATGGGGACAGTGGCAGCAGGCAAGCAATGTGTTTTCCATCATTGTTGTATGTAGATGACATGTGGCCATTCAGTTTGAACAAATGTTCCTGGAATGGTTCAGAGGCTGCACTTGTTAAATGCCTATGCAGGAACTTAAGGTCTAATCTCAAGCCCAAGGATACCTGCCTAATTTTGTAATCGTGGGTTTTGATTGTGTATATGAAGTTGCATTTTTGGCACTATTTTAGTTTAGACTAGAGATGCTGATAGCTAAACTCTTAGAAAACAAACAAAGAAAACCACCAAAATACTAAACCCACACTGGGTTGTCATTACCTGAAACATGATGAACTGATTTTCAAAACATACATAGGGTTACTTTCTGTACTTCTTCAGTTCCTCAGTCTGAAAAAGCTAAATAGATAATGCTTTTGAAACTCAGTTGCATCATGATAAATAAAAGGACTTACCAGTAAATACCATTGTAGCATTAACTTTTAGAAGCACTAAATACACTTTATAGAAATGGATTTTCATGATTTGGGTCACTTCCCTTTGACCTGAAGGAATATTTGCAGTGAATATCAGCTTTTCCTCTGTGTCTCAGTAAAAGCTTCTACCCTTCCTGCGCTCTTGTTTATAGAGCTGATCCAAAGGGTTCTTTTTGCCAATCTACTCCACAGGAGCCCTGCAAGAATTTATGGATTCTTTATGGTCATGAGCAGATTTCTGGTATCTGAGTAACTCAGGCAGAAGACCTCTTTCGCACGCGTGCTCTCTCTCTCTTTCTCTATTTGGTGGGGAGAAGAGGAGTATTTAAATTTTCAGAGCAGTTACCTTAATCCTTTTCTATGTTTGCCCTAAAAACTCGTCTGTCGTTGTTGCTTGAGAGTGACGGTGTGTGAATGTTTCAGTTACTGCCAGGTGAGACTCAATCTCGTCTCATTCTTTCAGGACCTCAGGGGATCTTTTGCTACATTGCTCAAATCCCCTCTCAGTTCTCTTACATTTGTTAAACTGAGGCCCAGAGATTACACTTAAGCCTAGCAGTGCATGCTGCCCTAATGCTGATCATTAACTGCCTGTCCAGATGGTCCCTGCTCTCACTGACAGATAGTAAGTCTAAATTGTTCATCTCCAGTGTTTCTTGTAGACTGCCCAATATGTTTACTGTGGTCCAATTACAGGAGGGTGACATTAAGCAGATCTGATGCTAACATTCTGGCACTAGTCCTGATGAGCAAAGTGGCAGATCTGGGGAGGAATGTGGAGGACACAGCAAATGAGTAAGTTACACCCGAAAGCCCTGGCATTCTGAGGGCAGCCGACTATTTTAGACATCTGTCAAAGACAGGTAGGAATTCAGGCTTAGAGCTCCATTACTGCTGGCCTGGAGAAGATTAGCAGTGCAGCAACCGACACCTCAAACTACTTTCCTTTAAGTCATGGAAGCAGCCAGCAACAACAACAACAGCAACAACAACAACAAAACCCACCAGCCTCACACCTACCTTAAGGTCATTCTCATAACTGTCAATCATGCTGAGATCAGTGGGGTTTTGGAGACAGGCATCACAAGAGACTTAGAACTCATTCACTCGCATGCTGCTTAAATGTTGCATTCTCCTTTTAAAGTTTTCTGCTAATGTCCACTTGATCTCACAGTTCTTTTAGTGTCAACTCTCTCCTAGCTCAGCTATCAACTCAGTTAATACCAATCTTTATTTTCTGGTTCTGGGGGGTGTACATGCTAACACCAGAACTATCTTTCCTCATTTTCCCTTTTTTTTGTTGTTGTTGTTTCAAACAATTGGCAGGGACTACTTGGATGTGCACAATGACTAAGAATGCATAATTATGTTTTCAGTGGTGATATTAAATTTCTTTAAAAGACAGCATCAATTATGTGCAAGGCACTTGGCCTCATGGTATCATGGATCTCAGGAACTACAAGTAAATTCCTGCTGTCAAACAATTTACATGAAAACCACCAGGCCTGTGAATCAAATACATTGTAGGTTATTCTTCTGAAACCCTACCATGGTTGCACAGTTTCTAGGAAGCCATTTATTGCTTGATAGTCCATTTTTAACCATTATTTGTAAAGATGTGCAATTTGAATAATTCTGGCTGAGTTTAAAAAGATGACTGGGGAGTGTAAGAGGAGAAACAGGAAGGTCTGAGAATAACCTGGCACAATATAGTAGGTGCAGAGCACGCAAGCCAGCACATTGCATGCTGGGGGAAAGGGTAACTGCAGGTTGATGCCATTATTGCAGTCGTCCGTAACATAACCTGCAACTCGTACCTCTCTACATCTCTTGGGCTTAAGATATACATATTAATTTTTCTCTTGGAAATAAAACTATACAAAATATTTTGTCCTCTCCAAATATAGGGAATAACAGTGTTTTATACTTACTCATTTTTATAACTTAAATACATTTTAGGCAATGAAAATAGGTCTTAACATATTGGAGAAGAATTATAATTTGAGAGGAAGCGAATCTAGATATGAAAGCAGCAAGATAATTTTCCTCTAAGGTTTTTAAAGTTCCATTCAACTTCACTCTTTGATAGCAGTGGTGATGGAAAGAGTGTTTGGTGTGTGTGCTTCAAGCCCCTGAAATGATCCTCCTTTCTCTGGACTTCAAAGTACAGAAATTGTTCATCCTACTTTTCCACTTCAAACCACACTGTCTGGTGGTCAGACTTTGAACTCTGGGTGAGAATAGAATTAGCCTCAGGAACTTTGGGGGAGATTTATAAAATAAGCAATGAACATTTCTCTGCTCTCTAAAGACTTTTTTGCTGCCATTCCAATAACATCCCTGGTGGGCTATAATAAGCATACTCAAAAAAAAAATTCCTTTTGGATCTCTACTGCCCCACTTTCTGGTTTTGAACTGCTACCCAGGAAACTATTATCTCTAAAACTGTTTCTAGTTTTATGTGGGGAAGGCAGATATGGGAAGGCTCCATTAGTCTTCTCTAAAGGTAGGATTTGAATTGAAGAATAGAAGAATGAAGAGACATTTTAGGACATTTCACCCAATTTCATCTTTGCAACTTGACTCTGAGTATTTAGATAGCATTATTTTCTTTAATGGTAGGAAATATATATTTCTGATTTTTTTTCTCTTTTGGCATCTTGGGATTTGGGGATGACTAGAGTGCATTTATGTACTCCTTGCCAATCAGTTCTCAAGTTTTTGTAGAATAGTTGGAGAAGCTCACCAAAATAGGAGTTTTTGAAGGAGACATTTGTTATTGAAAGGAACTTCAACTTTAATACCCCTTCTAAGAAATCCAGACTTCCTGGAGTTGCCACTCATGTATCTAGGAGAACATCAGTTCAACAAATGCAAAGAATAATTTTGGACATTGTTATCCACCATTCCTGTTGGGTGCTATGCACATCTGCTTAATCTTGGAAAGAGAAGCTTGCAGAATGGTCTTCATTTCTCTCTCTCCTTACTCCTCATGTCTTAACAGATCGCCAAGTCCTGTTGATTCTATTTTCTGCGTGTCTCTATCCTTTTTTCAAAACCCTCTACAAGTTGCTTAGCTAAATCTTTTACACCTTGAAAGAGCTACTGAAATAGGTTTGTTACTTCACCAGGCTTCCTGCTACATCTCACTCTTTACATGGTACCGGGAATGATCCAAACATGCAATTTGATTATGTTACCCAGCAATTTAGGGTCCTCTACTACCTACAGTCTTTAGTCTACAAGTGCTTTTATGTGGCATAAAATCCCTCAAGGATCTGGACCCTAACTTCTGCTCATTTCATCTTTCGCCAGTCATCTTCATAACTGACGCCCACCTATGCAGGGTTACCTTAAAAAGTTAAGCTATTTTGTTTATAATTCTTTTTGCACATGCTAGTTCCCTCTGCCTGGGAAATTACTTGATGCACTATGCTAAAGGAAAGTATTACTTACCCATTTTATAGATAAGGAGACTGAGGCTTAGTGAAGTTAAGTATCTTTCCTGTTACTATTTCAGTAATCATTTTTGTGTCTCTGGTCACCATATATGTCTGATTCTACTTGTAAATATATTTCTGTGGTCTCCTTTCCCCTTTATTTTGCTATTCCCATAAACATTTGTTTCTTCACTTATTCAGCAAATGTTGAACAACACACTTAATGTGTGGCAGACACTTGAAGGTAATACAGCGGTGCTGTCTCAATCTCAGTTATGTGCTAAAGCTGCTTGTACAACTGTGAGCTTTTCCTCCCGACTTAGTGTTCAGTGACATCATTTTGGTGCTTAAAAATGGCCAGAAATCAGAGTTTTGGAGAACCAGATATTAAATGTCTGACAGTATACTAATCTCAACTCTGGGTCCTTTACCTCTTGGAGGAGCCTTGTGGTTGGATCTCTCATTTCACGATCATTTCTTAAACAAAAATGTTAAGACAGTCATCTTCTTAAAACATGGACGTGAGATGTCTGTTGCTTTTTTCCATTGTCAAAATTCCTTATTGTGGTACATGAAACCCTTCTTTTTTTATTTTTATTTCTTAACATTTATTTATTTTTGAGAGACAGAGAGAGACAGAATGAACAGGGGAGGGGTAGAGAGAGAGGGAGATACAGAATTCGAAGCAGGCTCCAAGCTCTGAGCTGTCAGCACAGAGCCCGACACCGGGCTCGAACCCACGAACAGTGAAATCATGACCTGAGCCGAAGTTGGATGCTTAACCAACTGAGCCACCCAGGAGCCCCGAAACCCTTTTTGAACTGGTTGCCTCTCCATATTTATTTCCTATCAAGATTGTGTTTTACACTAGGACAGTATTAGTTTATTGATTCTGAACAAACCCACTCATTTTGATCTCCTGGTTTTTGTGCATACTGTTTTCTTTGCTTTAGAATGCCTTTTTTTTTTCTTATTTTCTCCTTCTGGTAAATTCTGTTCTTCAAAATTTAACAACCAGCTCGGTGTTTGGCACAAAGTAAGTGTCACATTTTATCATTTAATTGAATGAACATATATTTAGTACTACTTGTTTGAATAAGCTTTTCTTGAATCTCTCCCTTTCCTCCATTATAGAGAGAGCTAAATGCTTTCTCATAGTACTCTTTTCATTATCATATGCATATATCCATGGTCACATAAAATATTGCACAATCAATCCATTGATTTATAAATCTGTCTCCTTTATTAGCTTCTAGATCCTTGAGGACAAACATCAAGCTACCCATTTCTGTTAGAGTTTTGAAATGAGAGGAGCCTGGGTGGCTCAGGCTCGATTTTGCCTCAGGTCATGATCTCAGAGTTTGTGAGATTGAGTGCCCTGTCAGGCTCTGGGCTTACAGCATGGGACCTGCTTGGCATTCTCTCCCTGCCCCTCTGTTCTCCCCTGCTCATGCGTGCACATGTGCGCACACACTCTCAAAAATAAACATTAAAAAAAAGTTTTGAAATTGAGTACATCATAGCATAACATGTTGTTAACTGCAAGTTTGTGTAATTCCTATTTATACCCTTCTATTAGTGAGGGTAGCAAAGGTTATGCTATGATAATAAATATCTCCCTAAATTTAGTGGCTTTACATGATAAAGTGTATTTCTTACACACACACAGTCAGTGATGTTGGGGCAATTTTTTTGGCCATCTCTCTTCTGTGTATATTTCCAGGATCCAGTCTGTTTCTATATTCAGAAAATTTCATCTGTGGCTTCCAAGGCTTATCAGAGGAGGAGAGAAGCGGAGCAAGCATAATATCTCATATATCACTTCTTAGAGTTCATTCACTCTAACTCTGAGGAAGGTTTGGAAATATGGGCTAATTGTCAATATTTGGAGAACATTAGCAATCTGAGCCAGAAAGTACTAAAGAACTTAGTAAAAGGAAAGTGTCACTATGGGGTGGCAGAGTTGGGGGAAGCTTTATGGCAGAAATAGGGCTTAAACTGAATTTGAAACAAGGTTAGAATTTAGATAATTGAGAGAAAGAAGAGATTCCAGTCATTTCTTGATCGAAAATATAATTTACCTCTGGCTTCATTCCAGATCATTTTCTAGTTTCTATATAACTTGTAGATTCATAATTTTGCTTATTCTACTTGATATTTTCAAAATTTAGAGTATAGTGAATATTCATTGATTTAGTTTAGCTTGGAATTCTCATTAAAAACTCAGCAGGGGCTTATGGTTACTAATCAAAGCCTGTTAGAACAGTTTAGGCAATATTCATGCCTGTAAGTTTGGAGAAAAAAATGTAATTTTGTGGAAGTCCAGTTATGTTAGTAATGAAGAGGACTGGACCTTCTACCCAAATAGTCCAATGGTGCATTTTACTAGATATAGTCTTTCTCCATAGAGAAAATGTGTCTGTCTCCTTGTGCAGTGTTGACTATCCGCTTCCACTGATTAAGCTAATTAAGCTTTGGATAGCCCAACTAGACCATTTTCCAAATGGTAACAAATAATGATGCCTCAATTTGTGTTGTGCAATTTCATATTTACTACTTTCTTTGATTCTTGTTGTGGATTGGGAAGGTATCTTTAAATCTTATCTTGCAGTTGGAATAATTGAGATAAAGTGACTTTCCCAAAGTAACAAGACATATTATTATCATCAGAAACAGGACTGAAATCTGTTTTTGGGGATCTAAGTGCAGTGTCTTTTCCCATATCGTATACCTACCACTTTCATTATCTTTTCATGTTGATAAAATCAAACTATATCCTGGTTCAAATTATTATTGAAGTTCCACAAGGAAAA
This sequence comes from Acinonyx jubatus, assembly GCF_027475565.1. Lineage (NCBI taxonomy): Eukaryota > Metazoa > Chordata > Mammalia > Carnivora > Felidae > Acinonyx > Acinonyx jubatus. Next base: position 211,497,466 of record NC_069380.1, read on the forward strand.
CTGACTTCTCCAGGGTCACATATTACACTCAAATAAATGTATCTTTGAATACTGACCACACTTAAAAACATATAACAAACAGCTAATTGATAAAGGGAAATAACTGATTAAAATTCTTTTATTATTATTATTTTTTTATTTTTTCAATATATGAAGTTTATTGTCAAATTGGTTTCCATACAACACCCAGTGCTCATCCCAACAGGTGCCCTCCTCAATACCCAACACCCACCCTCCCCTCCCTCCCACCCCCCATCAACCCTCCGTTTGGTCTCAGTTTTTAAGGGTCTCTTATGCTTTGGCTCTCTCCCACTCTAACCTCTTTTTTTTTTCCTTCCCCTCCCCCATGGGTTTCTGTTAAGTTTGTCAGGATCCACCTAAGAGTGAAAACATATGGTATCTGTCTTTCTCTGTATGGCTTATTTCACTTGGCATCACACTCTCCAGTTCCATCCACGTTGCTACAAAGGGCCATATTTCATTCTTTCTCATTGCCACGTAGTACTCCATTGTGTATATAAACCACAATTTCTTTATCCATTCATCAATTGATGGACATTTAGGCTCTTTCCATAATTTGGCTATTGTTGAGAGTGCTGCTATAAACATTGGGGTACAAGTGCCCCTATGCATCAGTACTCCTGTATCCCTTGGGTAAATTCCTAGCAGTGCTATTGCTGGGTCATAGGGTAGGTCTATTTTTAATTTTTTGAGGAACCTCCACACTGTTTTCCAGAGTGGCTGCACCAGTTTGCATTCCCACCAACAGTGCAAGAGGGTTCCCGTTTCTCCAATCCTCTCCAGCATCTATAGTCTCCTGATTTGTTCATTTTGGCCACTCTGACTGGCGTGAGGTGATATCCGAGTGTGGTTTTGATTTGTATTTCCCTGATGAGCAGCGACGTTGAGCATCTTTTCATGTGCCTGTTGGCCGTCCGGATGGCTTCTTTAGGGAAGTGTCTATTAATGTTTTCTGCCCATTTCTTCACTGGGTTATTTGTTTTTCCGGGTGTGGAGTTTGGTGAGCTCTTTATAGATTTTGGATACTAGTCCTTTGTCTGATACGTCATTTGCAAATATCTTTTCCCATTCCATTGGTTGCCTTTTAGTTTTGTTGGTTGTTTCCTTTGCTGTGCAGAAGCTTTTTATCTTGATAAGGTCCCAGGAGTTCATCTTTGCTTTTAATTCTGTTGCCTTTGGGGATGTGTCAAGTAAGAAATTTCTGCGGCTGAGGTCAGAGATGTTTTTTCCTGCTTTCTCCTCTAGGGTTTTGATGGTTTCCTGTCTCACATTCAGGTCCTTCATCCATTTTGAGTTTATTTTTTGTGAATGGTGTAAGAAAGTGGTCTAGTTTCAACCTTCTGCATGTTGCCGTCCAGTTCTCCCAGCACCATTTGTTAAAGAGACTGTCTTTTTTCCATTGGATGTTCTTTCCTGCTTTGTCAAAGATGAGTTGGCCATACGTTTGTGGGTCTAGTTCTGGGGTTTCTGTTCTATTCCATTGGTCTATGTTTCTGTTTTTGTGCCAATACCATGCTGTCTTGATGATTACAGCTTTGTAGTAGAGGCTAAAGTCTGGGATTGTGATGCCTCCTGCTTTGGTCTCTTCTTCAAAATTACTTTGGCTATTCGGGGCCTTTTGTGGTTCCATAGGAATTTTAGGATTGCTTGTTCTAGTTTCGAGAAGAATGCTGGTGCATTTTTATTGGGATTGCATTGAATGTGTAGATAGCTTTGGGTAGTATTGACATTTGGACAATATTTATTCTTCCAATCCATGAGCACGGAATGTTTTTCCATTTCTTTATATCTTCTTCAATTTCGTTCATAAGCTTTCTATAGTTTTCAGCATACAGATCTTTTACATCTTTGGTTAGATTTATTCCTAGGTATTTTATGCTTCTTGGTGCAATTGTGAATGGGATCAGTTTCTTTATTTGTCTTTCTGTTGCTTCATTATTAGTGTATAAGAATGCAACTGATTTCTGTACATTGATTTTGTATCCTGCAACTTTGCTAAATTCATGTATCAGTTCTAGCAGACTTTTGGTGGAGTCTGTCGGATTTTCCACGTATAATATCATGTCATCTGCAAAAAGTGAAAGCTTAACTTCATCTTTGCCAATTTTGATGCCTTTGATTTCCTTTTGTTGTCTGATTGCTGATGCTAGAACTTCCAACATTATGTTAAACAACAGCGGTGAGAGTGGACATCCCTGTCGTGTTCCTGATCTCAGGGAAGAAGCTCTCAGTTTTTCCCCATTGAGGATGATGTTAGCTGTGGGCTTTTCATAAATGACTTTTATGATCTTTACGTATGTTCCTTCTATCCTGACTTTCTCGAGGGTTTTTATTAAGAAAGGGTGCTGAATTTTGTCAAAGGCCTTTTCTGCATCGATTGACAGGATCATATGGTTCTTATCTTTTCTTTTATTAATGTGATGTATCACGTTGATTGATTTGTGAATGTTGAACCAGCCCTGCATCCCAGGAACGAATCCCACGTGATCATGGTCAATAATTCTTTTTATATGCTGTTGAATTCTATTTGCTAGTATCTTATTGAGAATTTTTGCATCCATATTCATCAGGGATATTGGCCTCTAGTTCTCGCTTTTTTTTTTAATGGGTTTCTGTCTGGTTTAGGAATCAAAGTAATACTGGCTTCATAGAATGAGTCTGGAGGTTTTCCTTCCCTTTCTATTTTTTGGAATAGCTTGAGAAGGATAGGTATTATCTCAGCTTTAAACGTCTGGTAGAACTCCCCTGGGAAGCCATCTGGTCCTGGACTCTTATTTGTTGGGAGATTTTTGATGACTGATTCAGTTTCTTCGCTGGTTATGGGTCTGTTCAAGCTTTCTATTTCCTCCTGATTGAGTTTTGGAAGAGTATGGGTGTTTAGGAATTTGTCCATTTCTTCCAGGTTTTCCAGTTTGTTGGCATATAAGTTTTCATAGTATTCCCTGATAATTGCTTGTATCTCTGAGGGATTGGTTGTAATAATTACATTTGCATTCATGATTTTATCTGTTTGGGTCATCTCCTTTTTCTTTTTGAGAAGCCTGGCTAGAGGTTTATCAATTTTGTTTATTTTTTCAAAAAACCAACTCTTGGTTTCGTTGATCTGCTCTACAGTTTTTTTTAGATTCCATATTGTTTATTTCTGCTCTGATCTTTATTATTTCTCTCTTCTGCTGGGTTTAGGCTGCCTGTGCTGTTCTGCTTCTGTTTCCTTTAGGTGTGCTGTTAGATTTTGTATTTGGGATTTTTCTTGTTTCTTGAGATAGGCCTGGATTGCAATGTATTTTCCTCTCAGGACTGCCTTCACTGCATGCCAAAGCGTTTGGATTGTTGTATTTTCATTTTCGGTTGTTTCCATATATTTTTTAATTTTTTCTCTAATTGCCTGGTTGACCCATTCATTCTTTAGTAGGGTGTTCTTTAACCTCCATGCTTTTGGAGGTTTTCCAGACTTTTTCCTGTGGTTGATTTCAAGCTTCATAGCATTGTGGTCTGAAAGTATGCATGGTATGATTTCAATTCTTGTATACTTATGAAGGGCTGTTTTGTGACCCAGTATGTGATCTATCTTGGAGAATGTTCCCTGTGCACTCGAGAAGAAAGTATATTCTGTTGCTTTGGGATGCAGAGTTCTAAATCTATCTGTCAAGTCCATCTGATCCAATGTATCATTCAGGGCCCTTGTTTCTTTATTGACCATGTGTCTAGATGATCTATCTATTTCTGTAAGTGGAGTGTTAAAGTCCCCTGCGATTACCACATTCTTAAGCAATAAGCAATAAGCAATAAGGTTGCTTATGTTTGTGAGTAATTGTTTTATATATTTGGGGGCTCCCGTATTCGGCGCATAGACATTTATAATTGTTAGCTCCTCCTGATGGATAGACCCTGTGATTATTATATAATGCCCTTCTTCATCTCTTGTTACAGCCTTTAATTTAAAGTCTAGTTTGTCTGATATAAGTATGGCTACTCCAGCTTTCTGTTGACTTCCAGTGGCATGATAAATAGTTCTCCATCCCCTCACTTTCAATCAGAAGGTGTCTTCAGGTCTAAAATGAAGTCTCTTGTAGACAGCAAATAGATGGGTCTTGTTTTTTTATCCATTCTGATACCCTATGTCTTTTGGTTGCTGCATTTAGTCCATTTACATTTAGTGTTATTATAGAAAGCTATGGGTTTAGAGTCATTGTGATGTCCATACGTTTCATGCTTGTAGCGATGTCTCTGGTACTTTGTCTCACAGGATCCCCCTTAGGGTCTCTTGTAGGGCTGGTTTAGTGGTGACGAATTCCTTCAGTTTTTGTTTGTTTGGGAAGACCTTTATCTCTCCTTGTATTCTAAATGACAGACTTGCTGGATAAGGGATTCTCGGCTACATATTTTTTTTGTCTGTTCATCACATTGAAGATCTCCTGCCATTCCTTTCTGGTCTGCCAAGTTTCAGTAGAGAGATCGGTCACGAGTCTTATAGGTCTCCCTTTATATGTTAGAGCACGTTTATTCCTAGCTGCTTTCAGAATTTTCTCTTTATCCTTGTATTTTGCCAGTTTCACTGTGATATGTCGTGCAGAAGATCGATTCAAGTTACGTCTGAAGGGAGTTCTCTGTGCCTCTTGGATTTCAATGCCTTTTTCCTTCCCCAGATCCGGGAAGTTCTCAGCTATGATTTCTTCAAGTACACCTTCAGCACCTTTCCCTCTCTCTTCCTCCTCTGGAATACCAATTATGCGTAGATTATTTCTCTTTAGTGCATCACTTATTTCTCTAATTTTCCCCTCATACTCCTGGATTTTTTTATCTCTCTTTTTCTCAGCTTCTTCTTTTTCCATAATTTTTTTTTAATTTTTTTTTCAACATTTATTTATTTTTGTGACAGAGAGAGACAGATCATGAATGGGGGAGGGGCAGAGAGAGAGGGAGACACAGAATCGGAAACAGGCTCCAGGCTCTGAGCCATCAGCCCAGAGCCTGACGCGGGGCTCGAACTCCCGGACCGCGAGATCGTGACCTGGCTGAAGTCGGACGCTTAACCGACTGCGCCACCCAGGCGCCCCGATAATTTTATCTTCTAGTTCACCTATTCTCTCCTCTGCCTCTTCAATCCGTGCTGTGGTCGTCTCCATTTTATTTTGCAGCTCATTGATAGCATTTTTTAGCTCCTCCTGGCTGTTCCTTAGTGCCTTGATATCTGTAGCAATAGATTCTCTGCTGTCCTTTATACTGTTTTCAAGCCCAGTGATTAATTTTATGACTATTATTCTAAATTCACTTTCTATTATATTGTTTAAATCGTTTTTGATCAGTTCGTTAGCTGTTGTTATTTCCTGGACTTTTTTTTTTTTTAATTTTTTTTTTAACGTTTTATTTATTTTTGAGACAGAGAGAGACAGAGCATGAACGGGGGAGGGGCAGAGAGAGAGGGAGACACAGAATCGAAAGCAGGTTGCAGGCTCTGAGCCATCAGCCCAGAGCCTGACGCAGGGCCCGAACTCACGGACCACGAGATCATGACCTGAGCTGAAGTCGTCCGCTTAACCGACTGAGCCACCCAGGCGCCCCTCCTGGACTTTTTTTTGAGGGGAATTCTTCCGTTTTGTTATTTTGGATAGTCCCTGGAGTGGTGCGGAACTGCAGGGCACTTCCCCTGTGCTGTCTTGAATAACTTGCGTTGGTGGGCGGGGCCGCAGTGAGACCTGATGTCTGCCTCCTGCCCACCACTAGGGCCACAGTCAGACTGGTGTGTGCATTCTTTTCCCCTCTCCTAGGGGCGGGATTCACTGTGGGGTGGCGTGGCCTGTCTGGGCTACTTGCACACTGCCAGGCTTGTGGTGCTGGGGATCTGGCATATTAGCTGGGGTCGATCGGCAAGGTGCACAGGGGCGGGAGGGGCAGGCTCAGCTTGCTTTTCCTTTGGAGATCCGCTTCGGGAGGGGCCCTGCGGCACCGGGAGGGACTCAGACCCGCAGGAGGGATGGATCCGTAGAAGCACAGCTTTGGGTGTTTGTGGGGTGCAAGCAAGTTCCCTGGCAGGAACTGGTTCCCTTTGGGATTTTGGCTGGGGATGGGCGAGGGAGGTGGCGCGGGCGAGGGAGATGGTGCTGGCGAGCGCCTTTGTTTCCCGCCAAGCTGAGCTCTGTCGTCCGGGGCTCAACAACTCTCCCTCCCGTTGTCCTCCAGCCCTCCCATTCTCCGAGCAGAGCTGTTAGCTTATAACCTTCCAGATGTCAAGTCCCGCTCGCTGGCCGAACACACTCCATCCAGCCCCTCCGCTTCCTCCAGCCAGACTCGGGGGGCTCTGCTTGGCCTGCGGGCCGCCCCTCCGCCCCGGCTCCCTCCCGCCTGTCCGTGGAGCGCGCACTGCCTCTCCACCCTTCCTACCCTCTTCCGTGGCCCTCTCGTCTGCGCTTGGCTCCAGAGACTCTGTTCTGCTAGTCTTCTGGCAGCTTTCTGGGTTATTTACGCAGGTGTAGTTGGAATCTAAGTGATCAGCAGGACGCGCGGTGAGCCCAGCGTCCTCCTACGCCACCATCTTCCCCTAAAATTCTTTTTTTTTTTTTTTAATTTTTTTTCAACGTTTATTTATTTTTGTGACAGAGAGAGAGCATGAATGGGGGAGGGGCAGAGAGAGAGGGAGACACAGAATCGGAAACAGGCTCCAGGCTCTGAGCCATCAGCCCAGAGCCTGACGTGGGGCTCGAACTCCCGGACCGCGAGGTCGTGACCTGGCTGAAGTTGGACGCTTAACCGACTGTGCCACCCAGGCGCCCCCCCCCTAAAATTCTTAAATTAAGTTGTTGTTTCCTCTTATCCTAGAGTTTCTGAAAAGAGTTTGTATAACTTGTGCTGTACCTGAATTGTAAATTTCATGACTACATCTGCTTGCTATGTATGGCATCGTTGATTCATTATTATATACTGATCACTTATAACATGTTAAGCATTACAGTAGACACTAGAGATCCAGTGGGGAACAACAACATATAGTTTGTACCCTTACAGAGAATTATTAGGAATTGCAGTAATTGCCAAGATGGGGTTAGTATAGGAGTGGTGACAGAATGTGGGGAGGAAGGGACCCCACAGAGTCCACTAGGTACAAGGTATCTATCTTCTTTAGAAGAGGTGGGCAAGGTTTAGGTATGTGGCAGGGCTGCCCCTGGGAGATAGCTTCATGAGGAAGGTGTTGTGTTGATTCTGCCTGGAACCCAGAGAAACTGCGAAGCAGTTCAGTTCTGTTAAGTCTGCAAGTGAATTTCTCATCTATTGAGAAAAAGAACCAGGGTCACCTGGGTGGCTCAGTCAGTTAAGCATCCGACTCTTGATTTCAGCTCAGGTTATAATCTCATGGTTTGTGAGTTCAAGCCCCACGTGGGGCTCTCTGGTGATGGTGTGAAGCCTGTTTGGGATCCTCTCTCTCCCTCTCTCTTTGTCCCTCCCCCACTTGTGCACACGGTCCCACTCACTCTCTGTCTCTCTCTGTCTTTAAAAGTAAATAAATAAACTTAAAGAAAAAGAAAAAAATGCTTTTTATAAGGAAAAGAGTCTTAGAACAGTGGTTCTGAAATTCTAGTGTGAAATTCTGAAAATCCTGAAATTCAGAATCACCTGAAGGCTTTATTATGACAGATTGCTTGACCCTAACTCAAATTGTTTTTTGTTCTTTGTTTTGATTCTGTTGGCCTGGTTTGATCTTCAGAATTTGTATTTCTAACAAGTCCCCAGATGATGCTAATGCTGCAGGTCCACGGACCACACTCAGAAGCACACAGGGAGCAAAGTATTAGGATTTGTGTGCTAGTGACTTTCAGCTATACCTTTGCCATTTGCCCTTAGTGTACATTCTGAAGGCAAGTAGTATTTATTACAAAGGTGCTTCATATGGTACCAAATGAATAAGTCAATGAATCTGATTGATTATCCTCCATTGGTTATAGCATTTATGTGGATTTATGATTATTTCAGATTCATCATGAATACATAAGCTATAAAGAAATGACTTTTCTGAAACAGTGCAACTGGAAGAATTTACTAGATTTGCTGGCTTTGTGTCTTGACTATATTTTTAGGGCAACTGATTGAAAAAAATCATTTAAAAATAGAGAAGAGCTCACTTGGATATTTATAACCTGACAGGTTAGAACTAGCACAACAACTGAATGGGAAATTGTGACTCTTAAAACCTACACTGGCAGTGAGCTACTCAGTGAGCTAATTCATAGGAAATTCTACTAAGAAATCTGTAGTTCTGGACAAGAACTCCTGTAGCAGAGAGATCTTCCTAAAAGGGTTAACACATTAAATTATCTACCCCCCCTGACAAAAATTGTATTAAAGGGAAGCTGCATTTTCATGATTATAACCTGCATAAATTCCTTCTCCTGGGTGTTTGCTGGCAACAGCTGGAAGCAGATGGAGGGAGGGAACATAAAACATCTTGGCCTTTACCCAGTCTCTGATGCCTTTAGCAACTTTTCCCCACGTTCACTTGTTTAAAGTGCCTAATTGGGCTGGGAGGAGTAGAAAGAAAGAGCCACCATCCCACTTGATTCAAAGATAGAGTTGTCGTTCCCAGAGGCTGGCTGATTGTGCTGGCAAGGGAATGTTGGTGTTTCTAAGGTTCTGATCCATTTAACTGAAGAAAGCCTTATGGACTGGAATGAGTGCAACTTGGGGGATTGTTTTAAACATGGGAGGGCAAGTCTAGAAAGATGTTGAAATGTAGAATATCCTAACTTAGAACAAGGATAGGGACACCAAAGAGATAAGCAGAGAAGGTAGGGAAGAAAAAGTTTCTGGGTCCTTTACCGTAGGCCATTGAGTATGTAAGTATAATCTCATTTAATCCCAGCAGCAATCCTGTGACATTGATATTAGTATCCCCACATTACATAGGACAGTAGTGACAGACACTCTGAGTCTCAAAAGAGAAGGTAAAAGAGCAAGGTTGGGATGAGACTCCAGCTCATTTGACCCTGAAGCCTAGCTTTATTTCACCATACCAACCTAACTTTTCAGGCAAAGGCAGACATCACAATTGTATAGATCAAAGAAGATGATTATCCGAGGGAGAATGCGGATAGCTAAAACACTGAAAGAAATTTGAGCAGTTTTCATGATAACCAGCATCTATTATTTAAACCAGAAAAAAAATATTAAACCCTTTTTACATAGTTTGTAGGTCTCTTGGAACCTTTCCTTTAGTTATTTTCTCTGCTTCAGCCCTATATTTTGTAGTAATATCCTGGATTTATTCATTTCCAGCCAGGGCTGAACTTAAGTGATCAATTCCCCATCTGTTACTGATTTTCTAAAACACACTTAAAACTGAGTCTTGAGGTCGGCCACCAATGACCTGCCACACTCTAACTTGGCACCTTTCCTCCCCAAAGGTTGCCTTTTAGCATTGCTCTTTGGGAATTCTCCCTGACCTTCCAGCAAAATATCATTACTAGCTCATAACTGAAGTCTAGTGTAGAGTGACAAGACCTTCTAAGACGGCCATTTTTTTTAGGGCAAAATTAGGAACAACATACTAAAAGAACAACATAAGCCTTTCCTAATTAATTACTCTCTTCTCTTACCCCTTTCTGCCTTGGACTGTATTTAAATACAAACGTTGTTTCGGGGCTCCTGGGTGGCTCAATTGGTTGAACGTCTGACTTCAGCCCAGGTCATGATCTCATGGTTCGTGGGTTTGAGCCCCGGGTCAGGCTCTGTGCTGACAGCTCAGAGCCTGGAGCCTGCTTCTGATTCTGTGTCTTCCTCTCTCTCTCTGCCCCTCTCCTGCTCACACTCTGTCGATCTCTCTCTCAAAAAATAAATAAACATTAAAAAAATTTAAATACAAGTGTTGTTTCTTTGCCCCACATTCCTTATTAACTTGCATCCCAGATGCCACTGTGCCTTATGGAACAAAAATCTTTGACATTTTTCCAAGGGAGAATCTCTTTGAAACAATTAACCTTCTAATTCAGGAGGACTCTTATTACTCCAGTTTCCATATCACTAGTTTTAAAAAACATTTTTAAAAGAATGTCACCATAATATAGAGCATGCAGCTTTGTGCATAAGCATGTAAATCATTTTTGTAAATAGCTATTTACTAAGGATGGGCAGCAATTTGTGCTGGGTGGGAGGTAAAGAATGAGATTTCATCATTTAGTAGTGAGATACACATACTTCTCAATTATCTGTACTAATGGGGACAGTGCTAACAAGGGTAATGGAGTCCATAAGAAATCCATGGTGGAATTTAAATCAGTCCTTTTTGCTGCTCCTTAGTAGTGATGGCAAACATTTTGCTAGACTGAAAATTTTAGATTGTTTATAGATTTCAATTACTATGCTATTCCAGTTCCCATTTTTTCCTCAACAACTAAAAGTTGGGTACATAAACAGATAAGGGCCTTGTTGCATTTTGAAAATAAAGGTACTTTAATCAAACTGTGTATGAATATATAATACCCAAACAATGGCCTGTTTTTTCCCCTCTGTGGAACTGAATAAATGTTGGCATTTGGCGAACAAAGCAAATCAAACACTTGTACTAAAATTAGCAGGCATTTACTAGAGAAAATTCTGTGATGTTATCCAGAAATGAAATGGATTGAATTTGTTACAACTTCCTTTAAACTTGGATAAAGAATTGTAGCTGCCGGTGGTAGGGTATTCACCAGTAGTTGGCTCTTTTCCTATATATGTCAAGAATTTCAAATGAAAGACTGAACATTCTCCAGATAAAACCACTCCATGCTGCTAATTTTTGCTTTTCATATACAAAAGTATGACTTTATTGGGTAGCATAGGTGTTTTAAAATGTTACTATGAAAATGTTACAGAAATCAACAATTTAGAATAAGAACAATGAGATAAAAGCCAAGACACAAATGAGCCTCCTCCCCTGATATCAGATCTGCCTCCTGTTCCATTCATACTTAATTAAACTTTAAACATATCTTAGTTAGAAGGCCTTTCCCTCCTGAGTCAGAGGTTCAAAAGGTTTCATTCATGTAACTTGGGCAGAAGGTAGCCTCAAACAGCTTTAAATTTGAGAGGACTTAATGCATCTCTTGAAAAATCCCATGTGTTCAAAGACTCTTGTGCGAGCTCCAGTCTGTTCCCTCTGGCGGCAGATCTGTAATTAGGAGCTTACCCCACACATGAGCTAACACCTTTCTGGAGAACTGTCTTTTGCTAATTCCAGCAAGATTTATAATTTGCTACATATTTTTGCCAGCCACATCAGTAAATTTTCTTCCTGTTCCAAGTCAGGAACAGTAAGATGTAGAAAAACAATACAGCCTCCTATCTCTTTTGAGCAGACCAACCCTCTTACTGTTCTGAATGTTTTTCATCAGAGTTTCTTGGGTGACAAAGGTACCATATTAGCCTCAGTTTGTTCTTTGCTATTTTTCTTTTGGATTTCTCTCACTTTTTTTTTTTTTTTCCATGAAGGCCTTAATTAACAATGAATCAGGATTCTTTCCTGGAACTAGAACTCCTAGAAATGTTTAATATTCATCCAGGTTTATAACTTTTTGTTCAAAGGGACTTTTCTTAACACTTAATTCTATAAACATGTTCTGATTGCCCATTGGTGCTGGTCAAGTGACACAGACTGCCACCGAGAGACGAGTTGTCCAAAATGGTAGCCGCTAGTCTTGTGTAGCTCTTGAGCACTGGAAATGTGGCGAGCTGAATGTAATTGAGATGTCCTGAATTGAGATGTGCTGTAAATATAATTACATACTGGATGTTGAAGATTTGGAACCCTCCCCACCTACCCCCCTCCCCCCGCAGTCTAACTAACAACATTCATATGATCACCTATAGAAATGGTAATATTTTGATACATTGGGTAAAATAAAATATATCATTAAAATTATTTTCACCTTTTGCTTTTTAAGGTTTAAAAATCTGGCTGTTAGGAGATACAAAATTAGAAAATGTAAAATTACATATGAAGCTTGATTTTATGGCTTGTGTTGTATTTCTCCTGCCCCAGCACTGTGAGAGCAAAGTTCAGGATGTTTTGACTAAAGTTACTATTCCAGCATGGATAGAGAAAAGAGCTCTCTGGTGTGTGTGGAGTCCTCTTCACATGTGTCTCAGAGGACAAGGGAGAGTCACTCAGGTGGGGAAATGAGACAGGTATGTTCCAAACAGGGAAGCAGTGAGCAAAAGTCAAGGTTTAAGGTGGCTGGAATTTAGGGCTTGCATTGAAAGGTGATGACCATAACGAGGATAATTTTAGATCATTATCCTTGTAAAATAATCTATTAATCCAAAACATGTTTTCCTTAAGTACTGTGTTCATATCACAAAGTTTCTTCTGTCATGGAAAAAGAACTAATAATACCAAAAAGGAAGCAAAAGTACACCTTTACCTTATCCAATTTTGGGAATTTGGGGGAGGAAAAAAACCCTCAGAAATAAGAGGAGCTCAGGCTCACAGAGCCCCACTTTCCTTCACTTGTAGGGGGTGTTGAAATTACTTCTAAAAGTATGAGGGAAGCAAAGACTCTTGGGGATGGAGAGGACAATGGCATGCTTCCTCAACATGGGAAGAGCCCCCTAAAGTTCTTTAACATCTCAGGAAGGCAAAGGCTAGTGTTCTGGCAGGGAAACAGTGAGACAGATGAGCCTGAGACAGTGAAGGTCCAGGGACCCAGCAAGACCTGGCCTAGGACATAGGGTTCCAGAATGTGGACAACTTACAAAGTACAGGTAGCCATGGTCATGGACTAGCAATGGCTCTGAGTATACTTGTGGTGTTCTCTGTCCATGTGGGACCAGACACCTTTCCAACCACTGATCCTTTAAGTGGACCTGACTAGACATTCTCCAGCATGGACCAGTGAAGATCCAGTTACCTGCAACCCCTGCCCCCCTGCCCAAATGCCTTGTTGTCATGTTGAATAGGAACAAGGGAAAGGGGGAGGGTGACCTAAAAGCCTCAGCATTTATCTTAAAGGGATTGCTTTGTGGTACCATAAATGGCAAGTTAAAGTATGCCCCCAAACCCAGTTATCCAGCAGCTTGTAGGGATGATCAAATATAGTAGGCTCTCCTTATTCATGGGGTATACATTTTAAACCCCGGTTGGATGCCTAAGACGATGGATAGTACCAAACCCTATGTACACCATGTTTTTGTCTATACATACATACATATGATAAAGTTTATAAATTAGGCACAGAGATTAATAACAATAATTATAAAATGGAACAATTATGACAGTATACTGTAATAGTTATATGAATGTGATTTCTCTCAAAATATCTATTGTATTGTACTCACCCTTCTTCTTTTGATGATGTGAGATGATAAAATGTCTTCTTGATGAGATGAAATGAGGTAAATGGTGTAGGCATTGTGATGTAGACTATGATCATCAGCTTCCAGAAAGTGGTTGACCCTCGGTAACAAACTGTGGAAAGCGAAATCATGGATAAGAACTACTGTATATTATAAGAAAGAAACTACATTTTCTTTGGACATCTGAATATATTTCAAGGCTGCTACATGAAGCAGAAGTTAATGAGAATAGCTTCTCTGAAATTAATTAATTAAATTAATTAATTTAATTTAATTAGAGAATAACAGAAAGTGCTCAATGTAAATATATGTAATATGTATGCTGTTATACATATATATTTATATTTTAAAATTTTAAACATGTTATATATGTTAATATGTAAGTACATATATTGTTTGAAGAAAGAAGTTAACTAAAACACATGGAAAAGAAAATATTTAGAGGAACTGAAATTGGGAAAGAAGAGTAAATTTATGGGGTATAACTAGCATATTTATCTTACTAAGTTGATTTTGATTTCCTCAGTATTTGTGTTAAATCAGACAAATTTTTTTTAATATTTACTTTATACAGTATAGAGCGGGAGAGGAGGAGGTGGTTGGAAAGGAGGAAGAATTATCTTCTAAATTTGTGTATGTTTTTAGTTTCTGTCTTCCCAAAATTTGAGGTAAAAAAGGAAAATGTCACCAGGAAATAGTGGGACTAGGATGTGAAGAGGAATATAGTGGGTATATCCTAGGTGGTTTTCTAGTTCACAGCAGTTTGAATGATTCTTCCCAGGATCGTAGGGAACTGCACCTGGTGGGAGATGTGCTATTGTTATTTGGAGCATCTGCAAGGGCTGTTTTCCTATTGGCCAGCTCTTTGTTTGATTCTGAAGGCTATCTTACTATCCTTCCAGTAATTAATTCCTCTTTACTACAGTTAACTCAAATTGGCTTATGGTTAGTCGTCACCAAAAAAGTCCTGACTAATGCTTGGAGTACTTAATAATAAAAACAAATACATTTTAATGTATTTTAGAAGCAGAGACTTATATATAAGTAATGCAATTGACAGATATATGGTAGTCAGCAGTGCTTTAAACAGTGCTATTAAATAGGAAATAACATGTTATTCATGCGTTATCCCCAAACTTCACCCAGGAAACATATCAGCAACCTAGATCATGTTACTAAATAAATATGAACACAATAAAGTAGTTTAGTTTTATTATCCAAACTTTATACCCCAAGACTGCCAATGAACTTGGATGACAAGGATCAGTGAGTTTTTGTTTAGCTCCAGTCTCTTCTCTAATATCTTTATTATACAGAGCAGCATCTCACCTTCAGTGGTTTCTACTTCTTTCCTTCTTTATTCTTGTATATGCAGAAGGCAGGGGTGGAGATTGAGGGGTCATGTAGGGATGTCTCATTAAAAAACAAAAAAGTTTTGAAGAGAAATATCAGATATGGTCAAATTTAGATAATCACTTATACATCCCCTCTGGAAACTTGTGTCTAGTTTAATGTGTAAGAATTCTATGTTTGGGCAGTGCAAAGGATGTAAGTATTTTGAAACAGTTTTGTTTTTTTATGTGATTTTCTGCTCAAGCATCTGCAACAGTTTTCTCTTTTATTTGTGCTGCCCTTCATTTAGTCATTTAAAAAACTATGCTACAGACTGTTGTGTTTTCATTTTCATTCGTCTCCATATATTTTTTGTTTTCTCCTTTGATTTCTTCATTTAGCTCAGTATTCACAAATCAATCAACATGATACACCACATTAACAAAATGAAGGATAAAAATCACATAAACATCTCAATAGATGCAGATAAAGCATTTGACAAATTCAACATCTGTTCTTTATAAAAACTCTTAACAAAGTATAGAGGGAACATACCTCAACATAATAAAGACTGTTTATGAAAAATCCACAGCTAACAGCATACCTAATGGTGAAAAACTGAGAGCTTTTCCTCTAAGATCAGGAACAAGACAAGGATATACCCCTTTGCTGTTTTTAATCAACATAGTACTGGAAGTCCTAGCCACAACAATCAGGCAAGAAAAATAAAAGCATCCATATTGGTAAGGAAGAAGTAAAACTGTCACTATTTGCATATGACATGATACTATGCTTAGAAAACTCTAAAGACTCCAAAAAAAAAAAACCTATTAGAAGTAACAAATGAATTCAGTAAAGTGCAGGATACAAAATTAATACAGAAATCAACTGCATTTCTATACACTAATAATGAAGTAGCAGAAAAAGAAATTAAGAAAATAATTTCATTTACAATTGCAACAAAAAGGATAAGATACTTAAGAATAAACCTAACTAAGGTGTTGAAAGACGCGTGCTTAGTAAACCACTGATGAAAGAAATTGAATAAAATGCAAACAAATGGAGAAATATTCCATGCTCATGAGTTGAAAGAATTAATATTGTTAAAATGTCCATCCTACCCAAAGCAATCTACAGATTCAATGCAATCCCTATCAAAATACCAACAGCATTTTTCACAGAACTATAACAAATAATACTAAAATTTGTATGGAACCATAAAATACCTCAAATAGTCAAAGTGGTATTGAGAAAGAAGAAAAACACTGGAGGTATCATAATTCCACATTTCAAAATATAGTACAAAGCTGTGGTTAATCAAGACAGTATGGTACTGGCACAAAAGTAGATACACATATCAATGGAACAGGAACGTCGAGAAATAAACCTACACTTTTATGGTGAATTAATATTTGACAAAGAGCCAAGAATATACAGTGGGGTAAGAGACAGTCCCTTCAATAAATGGTGCTTGGAGAACTGAACAACTACATGCAAAAAATGAAACTGAACCACTTTCTTACACCATACAAATAAACTCAAAATGAATTAAAGATCTAAGTACCTGAAACCATAAAACTCCTAGAGGAGAGCATAGGCAGTAATTTTTTTGACATCAGCCATAACATGTTTCTAAATACGTTTCTTACAAGGGAAACAAAAGCAAAAATAAACTAGGGGACTACACCAAAACAAAAAACTTATGCATAGAAAAGGAAACCATCAACAACATGAAAAGGCAGACTACTGAATTGGACATTTTCCAATGATATATCTGGTAAAGAGTTAATATCCAAAATACATAAAGAAGTTATACAACTCAACATCAAAACAAAACCAAACCCCAAAAACAAAAACAAATAATCTGATTAATAATGGGCAGAGGACCTGTACAGACATTTTTTCCAAAGAAGGTATACTTAGCCAACAGACACATGAAAAGATGCTCGACACCACTAATCATCAGGGAAATTCAAATCAAAACCAAGGTATAAGATGTCACCTTATACCTGTCACCATGGCTAGAATCAAAAAGACAAGAGATAACAAGTGTTAGAGACGATATGGAGAAAAAGGAACCCTTGTGTACTGTTGGTGGGACTGTAACTTGGTGCAGCCACTGTGGTAAACAGTATGGAGATTACTCAAAAAATTAAAAATAAAAATATATGATCCAGTAATTCCACTACTGGATATTTACCAATGAAAATGAGAACACAAATTTGAAAAGATATTTGTATCCCTACATTTATTAAGGCTTAATTTACAATGTTACAATAATTATAATAGAAATTTACAATTAAAAATTTACAATAATCATTTACAATGTATGGAAAGAACTCCAGTGACCGTTGATTGATGAATGGATAAATAAGACATGGTATATACATACACCATACATGTGGAATTGCTTACATGTGGAATCTGAAAAATCAAACAAATGAATAAACAAAAAAGAAGAATCATAACCATAAATACAGAGAACAAACTGATGGTTGTCAGAGGGGAGAGGGGTAGAGGATGGGTAAAGTTGGTAAAGGCGAGTGGGAGATAATAGGCTTCTAGTTATGGAATAACTAAGTCATGGGAATAAAAGATATAATAGAGAATATAACCAGTGGTATTGTAATAACGTTGTATGGTGATAGATGGTAGCTATGTTTGCGGTGAGCATAACATAACGTATAAACTTTTTTTTAATTAACATTTATTTATTTTTGAAATACAGAGAGAGACAGAGTGTGAGCAGGGGAGGGGCAGAAAGAGAGACACAGAGCCTCCGAAGCAGGCTGTAGGCTCTGAGCCATCAGCACAGAGCCCGACACAGGGCTCAAACCCATGAACTGTGAGATCATGACCTAAGCCAAAGTCGGATGCTTAACCAACTGAGCCACCCAGGTGCCCCTAAACATTTTTGAATCACTATGTTGTATACCTGAAACCACTATAACATTGTATGTCAACTATACTTCAACTAAAAAAAAAAAACAACTTATGCTATATGTCTACCAAGGGACATATGGGGATAGATGTTGGATGCAACTAAACAGTCTATTGTTGGAACTGTCACCTTCTCTCAGTCCTTCCTTCATATGTTCTCTCTTCCATGCTCCTCCACTACATGCGCATTTTTCTACTTGGATAATCCAGGACTTATTTTTCCACTGTTCCTTTCAGTTGGTACTACCAATTCATCAGCTCTTGATTTTCAACAAGGATGATTTTATACATTCAATTTTAGATAGCTAGGCTATTTATGAGGATAAAATTGGTTTTTAGAAAGATCACCCTGTCCCTTGTTTTCAGATAGCTATTATGATATATACTATTTGAGCCCCCAAATTACTAACATTGCCCCCAGCAAAATTCTAGATTCTATAATCTTGCTTTTCAGAGTGTCCATTTGACACTGATTCAAGTGTTGAAAATAGTGCTGGAAAATTAAGAGCCATAACAAGTTCTTATGATCAAAATGTCCCAACATCTTCCGGGATTTAACTGAATAACCAAACACATAGCCAATTATTATTTTAGCAGTGCTTCCTAAAGAACTGCACATTTTTAGCAGCACTGGTCTTGGGAACTATGTTTGCAAGTCAGTAAAACATCTTAGTGTTCACAACTAGTGTTTCACTGCAGTTTTCTGTCAAAATATTTAGAAATAACAGAAAATTCATTTTTATAATAGCTTAATTTAGGAATATTGGCTCTTTACCCCTTCTCATCTCCACTCTTGAAAAATAAAGGATTGTTTTAAAACTGCTGGCTACACTCATGGTAAGGTATTAACACATACAATTACATTAACACCTGTCATTAAAGTTTTGCCAAATAACAGTCAAAGGTAAATGAGATTTTAAAGAAATATAGTAAACAAAGTTATGCTCTTCAATTAGCTGTAAGAGCTTTGATGTCAACCTCAGTTGACTAAGAAGGGAATAGACAAGTTCTGATCACATGTCAATTATACCACCAGTATACTAAATATTGTAAAAGTAGTACATGGCATAAAAATGAGGAAATTAGGTGTGCTCCTGGTTTGATGAAAAGTTTTATATTTGTAAGGAAATGGAACTAATCTACCTTCTACACCTACCAAAATAGGAGATATAGGAGGGATAAATGTGACTCATAGTGCTGCTGGCTAAAAGATACGTAGCCAGTTCACTGAAAATTTATATTAACCTGATTATTTACCATGTGTATGCAATACCAAGTGGTGGACTGGTTACTATAATTTCTACTCTTTAATACATTGTGGAAATAGCATGCAGACATATTTATCCATTTAGATTTTTAAATTATTAGAGGTACATTATTTTAACTCTGCAAGAATAGAAAAATTGTGTCACAACAGGAAGCCCAAGGTAGTGAGAAATCTGTTCAACTTAGAAAGTTTCTCCCATTTATTTCCTAAAACTTTGAGGACAATGCGTGGGGAAGTTTCTAATAAAAATCTCCAGAACTACTTTATTGCTATACCCATAACGTTGATGTTCATTCATTCATTCATTCATTCAATAAACTTAAATACAGTGCCTGGTATGTGCATACTGCATTAGACAGTTGGGAGTGATGTAAAAATGAATAAGATATGGTCCCTACTGTCAAGGAGTTTATGGCATAAGAGGAGCTATAAGAACTATAGAACCCAGCCCAGTATGCATACTGAATTTCAGTAAATACTCATCCAACAATATTTGTGTACTACTAGAGAGCTGCCCCCAATACTGTAGACAAACTGCATGAAAGATTTGGGTAAGGGCTTAAACAGTTGATCTTGGAGGATGAGTTAAAGTCTGCCAACATTTAAGGAAAAAGGGTGTTTTAGAAACAAGACCAGACTTGCAATGATACAGACTTATACAACGTTTGTGAACTTGGAGAAGGAATGGAGATAGATTTACG
The DNA here is from genome assembly GCF_027475565.1 of Acinonyx jubatus. Lineage (NCBI taxonomy): Eukaryota > Metazoa > Chordata > Mammalia > Carnivora > Felidae > Acinonyx > Acinonyx jubatus. The sequence continues at coordinate 211,517,047 of NC_069380.1, forward strand.
ATGCTGGACTTAGACCTTGAGTGGGAACATTTATAGATGATGCTGGTAAATATGGTAAATCTGGATTGTATGCATCTTTTTTGGCTCTATTTGAAGAAGCTTAGGCATTAGTCTTTGGAAATCCAGACAAGGCTTTAAAAATGAGAATCATAGAAGCAGATTTGTGGACTTTAGAAGCAGTGTGGATATGAACTAGAGGTGGAAGATTGGTGTCAGAAAGAAGGATAGAGAATTTTTCAGATTAGGAGGAATATACTAAAGCAGTGACATGGTAAAGTTGGGGAGAGAAATGGACAATTTTGAGTGGCATGGCTTGGTGGCTGATTATATTTGGGGTGCAGGAGTGGAGAGTTGAATATACCCCTATAATTTTTCTAAGTATGCATCCTTGAGCATAGCTACATAAAATAAATTGGATTAAATAGAAACTATTTTACAATTCAACCTCATGTTTGTTGGTGTTAAAAAATGAGTTTGACAGGGCACTTTCAACTAAGGACTGATGAGTCATAAATCATCAAGCAATAACCTTAGGACCTTGGTGAATTTCTCGCCATTCTTCAGCACCTGCCAGAATCCAGGCTAGCATCAAAAGCTTTTTAGGGTTTAAGAAGATAGCAGTGCTTCGTATGCTATAAACATTATATAAGTGCAGTCACACAGTAATTGTATTGAAATCTTCAAGGGCAACAGTCACATTTCTTTTCTTCTCTGTGGGAGTTAGCATCTCCCTTCCACAATTTAGCATATAGTAGGACTTCTAAAATTTTTGTAGAATTTGTGCATATTTATTACATCTTTGACAGTCAATAGTAGAAGTTCTTTTAACAATCTCTTAACCAATCTACTGTTTAAATGGCACTTAATTCTTTCTTAAAGCGTGCTGACTGTTGCCCAAAGCGCTCTGCATGCCATGGCTAGTAGACTACTTTCTAGTCCACTTGCTCACATAGGATCTTTATAGAAAACTAGTTGGGCTTGGTGCTAAACCTAATAATGTCATTTGAACTGGTTGTAGTGGTTTTGAAAATTAATTACATTGTATTAATAAAATACAAATATAAAATGCAAAGGAGAGGATTTCTTAGAAAATCACATCAAATGCTTTTGGAAGGCTCAGTAGATGTGAGTTGCTAAAAATTACTTTCCAAATAGATGTGAATAAAACATATGTAAAATAAATAGTGAAATCTAGAAGATTTACTTCAAAATCTGTACTTTGTTAGTGTTTTTTTTTTTTTTAAGTTTATTGAGAGAGAGAGTGCATGAGTGAATAGGTGAGGGGCTGAGAAAGAGGGCGAGAGAGAATCCCAAGCAGACTCCATGCTGAAAGCCCCATGTGGGCGTCCATCCCACGAAACTTGAGATCATGACCTGAGCCCATATCAAGAGTCAGATGCTTAATCGACTGCACCACTGAGGTGCCCTACTTTGTTAGTGATTTTTTTTTTGTTCTGCTTAAAAAAAAAAACTAAATGAGAAACCATAGATGATAAATTTTGAATGAATTTGTTGATGAAAGACAACAGGGAAATCAAATCAGTAGTCTTATACACACTAAAAATTGTCTTGGCCTCACATGAAAATAAGAACAAAAAATGTACATTTGTTTTTGGATTAAATAAAATGTTTATGGAAAAAATGCATTATTTTGAAAATTTCTGATTTATCCTGTTTTATTTTTGAACAGTCCATCAACTGATAGTTTTAATGACTTGGACAAGAGATCCACTGAGAGCAACACATATTAAGGAAGTATACATTAGCAATTAAGCAGAGGCATGGACATTCCTTAATAACTGTTCAAGCATACCACTGGGTTCTAGCCTTTACCATCCTGGCCCTGGATGGAGACATTAACTTCCTCATAAGATTGTTTAATTGCATGTTTACAGCTCTGTTCACATAATAAACCATTCCTATCTGAGAAAGGAAACATTAGGGAGACATTTTGAATATATCTCAGAATATTATCAAACAGCAATGATTTGGAAACATAGTTATCACCTAGGTTCACACCATTGTTTAGTAATGTTATGCCTTGGTGAACAGCTACATTCCATTGCACACTGGAATATTTCTCATTTTTGTTTTGAGAAGTGGTCAGAACCAGAAATAAGTATTTTTGTGGGACTGATTTGACCTTTATTTTTTTAATTAAATTTTTTTAAAATGTTTATTTATTTTTGAGATAGGAGAGAGAATGTGAGTGGAGGAGGGGCAGAGAGAGAGGCGGACAGAAGATCTGAAGCAGACTCTGTGTGCATAGAGCCCAATGTGGGCTTGAACCCACAAACTATGAGATAATGACCTGAGCCTAAGTTGGTCACTTAACCCACTGAGCCACCCAAGTGTCCCCATGATTTGACCTTTAAATGGGAGGTTGCTTGCTAGGAAAAGCCTCCTTGGACATGTAGGAATCCTCTCTGTGGTATGAGTGTGTGGAAAATTCTTTTCTCAGGTGTGGCAGATAGATCTTGGAAATGCCCTGTACAGTCCCCTCCTCTTGATTGTGGGCAGAAACTGTGACTTGCTTCTAGCCAACAAAATATGGCAAAAATGAGGGGATGTTTTTCCCTTAATTAGGTTAATTTATCTGTCCATTCATTCATCCATCTATATCTATCTATATCTATGTCTATATCTATATCTATATCTATATCTATATCTATATCTATATCTATATCTATCATCTATATCTATATCTATATTTATATTTATATCCATATATCTGTATCTCTCTCTATATATATATAAAATTGTGTCTTGTTGGCATGCACTGCAGAGAGGTCCATCAGAAATGGAACTTTTAGGAGGTGATTAGATAGAATTAGTGCCCTTATAAAAGAGACCCCAGACAGGTCCCCTTGCCTCTGCTACCATGTAAGAGCATAGGAAACCGTGGCCATTTCTGAACCAGGAATCTGGCTCTCACCAGACACTGAAACTACTGGCACCATGATCTTGTATTTCCCAGCCTCCAGAACTGTAAGAAATACATTTCTGTTGTTTATAACCCCCCCCCCCCCCCAGTCTGATATTTTGTTATAGCAGCTCTAGCAGACTGATACAGGGTCACATGGCAGGAAAACACAATGATGTCTAAAAGCTGAAGGATGCAAGTTATATTAGTTCATTGAATGTAAGAAGTTTCCTAGGTTCTATCCTTCCAAGATATTTTTAAATGTATTATCCAAATTTCCTATTTATAAAAGAGGTTTCTTTTTTTTAAAAATGTTTACTTGTTTATTTAGAGAGAGAGAGCTAGGTTATGTGGGGGAGGGAAGAAAGAGAGGGAGAGAGTGAATCCCAAGCAAGCTCCGCACTGTCAGTGCAGAGTCTGACACGGGGCTCAGTCTCATGAACCATGAGATCATGACCTGAGCTGAAATCAAGAATCTGATGCTTAACTGACTGAGCTACCCAGGTTTCCCTACAAAAGATGTTTCTGAGTCTCTTCTGTTTTTTAGTTGTCTGGTAGGTTTTCCACTCTCATTTTTTACTATTGATGTATATACAACTTTTGTTCTTTAAGGAATAAAAGAAGGAAATCAAGGTTTTAGGCAAATAAAAATGTGTGTTCTCACTGGATTTATTATATTGGTGGGGAAATCTTTGTAGATTTTTTAAATTTATAAATGTTTATTTTTGAGAGAGAGAGGGAAGGGGGTAGAGAGAGAGGGAGACAGAGGATCCCAAGTGGGCTGTGCTCTGACAGCAAGGAGCCCATGTGGGACTCAAACTCATGGTTTGTGAGATCATTACCTGAACCAAAGACAGATGCTTAACTGAGTGAGCCACCCAGGTGCCCCACTTTGTAGATGCTTTAGAAAAATAGAAGATGTCACTGTCATGAGTGACCACATTCTGTTGGTTCTTTTGGAAATATATCTAGTACCCTCCTGCTCACATTACTTTCCTCCCATTATCTTTTGCTCCTTCCATTTTTTTCCTCATCCCCAGTCCACCATTTTCCATTCCATCACTCAGAGTTGGCCTAACCATCCTATACAAATGATATAAAGGATATCTTCTTACAAAATACAACCTACAAAGTGAAAATTCTCCTTGATTGCTGATACCAGATATATGTGTTGTCGATCTCTTCAGAAAATTTCAGAATCTTTGGAGGTGGAGGAAGGCAAAGGAAGACCACTTTTATTTAAGGATTCTATTGATTACAATATTATAGTCAATTTTGAATCTTTCTATAGAGTTACCACTGATCTTGGGAAAATCTTCAGATGGAATAAATAGATGCTATTTTGCCCTTAATTCCCATAATTCTTCCCAAACATACAACCTGAGTTTGTGGCATTATTTTATGCTTTTATTTTTGCTCTGGAAAAAAACAACCCAATACTGGTTATTAATTTGATTCCAAAAGAATCATACTCTTATGTATGTGGATTTGGCCACACAGCCTTCTTTGATGTTAATGAGAGTATAAAGGATTGACTCTCTGTCTTGAGCTGTAAGGTTTTCACTTTCCAGCTGCCTCAGAGCCGAGGAGAGCCCTTATGTCATTGTCATGCCAACCAAAAGTAAAATATTTTTTACTTAATGATGAGAAATAATTTCCATCTCTCCCCACCTGGAGGGGAGTGGAAAATAGCTGATTGAGTTTCAGACATCAAGTTCTTTGTATGTCAATAATAAAAAAAAATCCTTAAACAACCACAATAACAGAATAGTAGGATGATGTTTTGATTTTTGTGTTGAGACCCATGAAAAATTATCTCTTGGACCAAATGAATGAGTAAGGAGATTTGAAACAAGATATGGTGGGAGATTCTGTCTGTGTAAATAAAGAGCCAAGCATCATAGAAGACACCATTAATCAAGCAATTAACCTTTCAATTGTGTTATTTATTTTGGAGAGCAATTTTGCCACCCCAAGAATTATGGAGAGATTGAAAAAATATGTTAACTCTTTACTGGTTTAAAGAGTTCTTGTCATCTAAATGGCTGACAGATTGCTGTGTAACTAGAGCCAAGGGACTGACGTGGAGGAACAGGCTGTCAGTCAAGCAGGTGTCATCTTTGCGAAAGTCCGGAACACGTCTTTTTTATTATTGAAGAACATTGTCATGTTGGCAGATTCAGGGACAGAGTCTGAAATAAAAAATATTCATGCAAGTACAAGTATCTCATTCCCCAGATCTGCTTAATGCTTTTCCTCCTGAGGCTGAAGGCCTTCTAGGTCATTCCTGGCCATTAGACTCAATTAAAAATTAGAAACAGAAAATTGATCTTCACCCACCTCCAGATGCATCCACATTAGGTGGCACATGGATGTTAAACTTGTTAATAATTCAAGACTTGCGTAGACATATTTCCTTGAAACTTAACAGTTTGGAGAAAAAGAACATATCCAGGTTACCCTAGAGGAGAAAACAAATTACCTTTTGCCTTTCTGACATCTTATTCTCCTTCACTGCACCTGGCCAATCTCCACCTGGCAGTGCTCTCAATCACCCAGATGGAAAGGGAGTGTAGGTGGCCCCTCCAAAAACTGATGAGGTTCAGCCTCACCACTGTCTAATAGAATGTGCTCTATAGTGGAACAGTCTACATTATATGCATCTGTCTTTCAGGGACCAATAGGCTGCATATATTCTTGTTTTGCACCATAAAGCAAAGAAATATTTTCCTGACTGTTTCCACATTTACTTACCCATGATATTATCAGTAGATTGCTTTTATCATTATGTCTAGTTTCATGAATAATACTTTAGTGTTGTAGCTTGCTTAATACAGCAGTTGAGTAAGATTTTTTTTAATCTCCTAATATGTGTGGACCAGAAATAACACCTCTTTTAATGATGTGAGTGTTTATTTTACTTCCAAGATGTTCAGTGTTTTAAAATCAAGATAATCTGGGAGAGTAACATGATGGATGCTACTATGTGTGTGCACCAAATGGAAAGTAAATCAGTTAGCATATTTTTCTCCATAAAAACCTTGCAATTGATTATTAAAACTTGTTTAGAACTGTTGATTCAAATTCATCAAGAGGGGGGATAGAATATTTGAAACTCTGCAAATATCTTGATTTCTATTCCTGCCCACTGACCAGAGAGCTGAATAATGCAAAATTTGAAGCGATTCAGTTACTAAACACAAGTCTCTAGAGAATAACTATAAGAGTTTTCATTTACATCACAGCCCTTGTGCATGTTAAGAAGGAAGGATCACAAAGTTAAGAGTCTATTTCTGTTTGAATAATTTCAATATATTACCAGAACTAATTTTCTGTAATGTCCCTAAGATGGTAAGCAGAAACTTTATACTCCCCAGTCTCTTGTGATCAAAAACTTCCAAATCAGACTTGCAAATCGCCTTCTCATCACATCACTGGAGCTGCCAGATAAGAAAGTCTTGTAAGAAAGGGAACAACCAGAGTGCATTCATTAGTGTCATTGTACTCTAATTGAAGAAGTGACTTCTTTTGTATCCTAAGATGGAAAATCAGTAAGCTTGTGACTGGGCTCCCTATATGTTGCTCCTGCCTGAATGGTAGTACAGTAATTACACATTCAAGAATACCTATGATGACAGAAAATACTATAAAATATGGAATCCACTCTTTGAAGTTTACTTTAAGATGGTGATTGCACTCGAGATAACCGTTTATTTCCTGTCGCTTTAAAAATTATTGGGAAGAGCCTCTCAAAAGGGCATTTTCCATCATTCAGCTTACTCTTTCGCATGTAGCGTCTTCACTTGTGAAGACATGATAAGTCTTTCATATGTTCTTTGTGGATTTTAGATACATATGCCAAATCTATATTGGTCTCCGTAGAAACAGCTCTTCTGGTACCATGTACCATGCTTCTTCCACTGGTAGCAATTATACTCCCTGACCTCTGCAGGTAGAAGGATGTGCTGATTCTAGAGCCTCATTAAGATTAAAGTAAGCAATAATTGCCTCAAGCCAGGGGTGCATTTTGTAGGGAATGAAGGAAGATACCAGAGGTGTACATTTATCACATCTGCAAACTGTTCTATTACATAGCTTGAAATTTGAAAGTTAGGCCGTTCTATTATTTTATATTTTTATGTTTTTGAGCTTCAATTTTGTTATCTGGAAAATGGGGTTAATAATTCCTACTTGGCACTAGTGTCATAAGTATAGAATGGGGTGATAGATATAAAACCATTTTGTAAACTACGTAATGCAGTAGAAGGTGAAGCTATTTTTATCAAATTCTTTTCTATCTTTCCTGCTATTTAGCAGTGGAGTAGACTATCTTCCTGGCTACTAAGCTCCCTATATATGGGGAAATTAAAGCAGAAATTGTCAGACACACTATATAGAGACAGATACAGTGGAAGTGATGATTGGCAAGATGATTACATGGTATTTACCAACTATAAACCTCTGTGACCCTTTGATTTTCATTTACAATTGCATTTAATTGTAAAACATTTTTTGAGGGAGTGGTGATGAGTTTGCCAAATATGCATATCAAGGACTATATATCAAAACAATGTTTTAAAAATTGTACAGATGTGGTAAAGATATTTGATTTGTGTACTATTAAGAGATGAATTGTGACAGGTTAACACCTTTAAGGTCACATTTGGCCAATTCATCTGTGTCTTTTAGAAATTGTTACCTATTCACGGAGACCTGAGAACCTTAAATCAATCTGCAATCTCAAAGGCAAAATGAAAAGCCTGTTACCTCATTTTACCATGTGATTTTCTTCATAAAGTATGGATTCATTAAATGCAAGTGAATACTCAATGCTTAGGTTAGAATAGATGCTGAAAACACTAACTCTAATTTTTACCTTTAGTTTGATAACATATTTCCCATGGTTTGGACATGTTTGGGTTTATTCAATAAAAGGCCCCTTTGCCCTATTTTTCTCCCATAGTTGGCAATATCCATCAGATAATGACCTGCCAGTCTAACCTGACTTACTATGCAGAATAATCAAAGTAGGTGAATACCAGCCTCTAGGAGAATCATATTTCCTGCTTCTCAAGTTAATGTATGTGTGTCATAGGAACTCCCTACAAAATTGTGCCTGGGGGCTTTAGGATCCAAGTCAAAGCGATTCATAAAATGGATGCGTTATAAATCTAGCTGTGGAAGATTGATGTTAAGGCTCCTTAAATGCTAGCTAAGTCCATTCATGAGCAGGGATGGTACAGTTATCTCCTTTTTAGTAGCCTGCCGTTTTATTGCTCTTTAAAGAAATCATTAAAGATATTTGAAGTTGTCAGATTCAGAGAGCTCAAGTTTTGGAGGAATTCCAGGAAGGAAATGCCTTATACAGAAATGCTCCCAAGACGATTTAGATATAGCAAAAGTCTACCCAGTACAATAGACTAGTTCAGGGTTTTTAAAATCACAAATACAATCACATCGGTTTAACTCACTCTTTCATTCATTTATTTATTCATGTATATATTTATTGTGTGTTATGTGAGTCAAGTACAATTCTGGGTGCTTTGTTCTTAACAGGGAACAAGGGACACACAGTGTCTACTTTCATGAAGCTTGTGGTACAGTTTATATCCTCTGGGGAAAGTGGTGATGATATATGTGATCTTACAGTATTGGCAGCACATTAGCATATTGCACTTTGATGCATATTAGCACCTCCAAAAATGGGGACTAGCATCTCTTTGAAAGAAAATCACCAAAGTTAAGAGCAAAAATTGGTAGTGAGAGAGCTGCAAAATGATAATATAGATTTATTGACAGAATTCAAGAAGTGCATACATACCCTGCCTATGCTGTAGGTCAAATTATTGCAGGGAAGAGTTAATTAAGATTATCATTAATGTTTTTAATGATAAAAAAACACATTTCATTCCGATTCAGTAGAGTGAAACAACATACTGTCAGAATAATGGGGAATCCAAAGCCCAGGGAAACTAGGGGGTGTTGATGTTGGTGCCTTTCTATGTTCACTTCCACAATTCCCATGCCATCCTCTTGCTGCGTCTGTCTCCTCAGGATCCAAAATTGGGCAGGCCAGATGGGTGGCTTTTAGGCTTTTAAGGGCGGATATATCCTCACCTTTAAATTTTCCTGCTTAAATGCTTCAATCTCACCATGAATCCACTATGCAAACTCTAGATACTACCAGCAAATCACATGGATGTATGGTAGTGGAGATTGTCCTAATGGAAAGACATTGAGTTAGGTTTTGAAGGGAAAGAAAACAAAGATGCATTAGACAGTCCCTTACTCTCAAGATTCGTATTCCAGCTCTTGAGATAAGAGCAACTATCAGGTTAACTGCTGTTAAAAGATTGAAATAGCATTTTATGATTATAGATGCTTTTTCACAGGATAGTAGCTGATGAATTGCCAAATGAATTGCCCCACCAGGTCTTTAGCCCATTTTATTAGGCACAGGAGGATGAATTCTATCATCCTTGTTGCTCAAGAGAACCCTTCTTCAGGAGTTAAAATAGCTGGAGCTTCCTCTCCTCATGTTAAGAATTTGGTTTCTAGTGAACACAGGCCAGGGAAGGAAGAGCATTTTAATTGTTTGCTCCGTTTCTCCTTTACACTGTGCCTCTTTTCAAGGCAAACATGCCTCTCTGGTGAAAGCTCCTTTCCACAGGTTGACAATCCATCACCCATCTCTGAGTACCTCTCTCCGTTTTGTTTTTAAGCCTGATGTTCAGATATTTATCTTCACAGAGGTGAACAGAGAGAACATCTTTAAATATGGCGTCGATGTGTCCCAACCCAGATGAAAGCCTCTTAAATCAGTTCCCCTCAATCCTGTTACCACACATTAACTCTGAACAGGATTATCTACCAGCCTGCCAGTCAAGATGTTCAGGGGAAAGGGGAAAAAAAGGAGAGCAAAGAGCTTTTTTGCTCATCAGTCTGCCGTGGGACCAGTGGGATGAAATGTGTTCTGATCTCACTTTATTCACATGGCTACAAGTTACAGTTCCTGCTGTATGTGCTGAAGGAAAAGAAAATCGATCACACACACACACACACACACACACGCACATACACACATCCTTCACAGTATATCTGAATTTCCAGAAAGTTAGACAGAAACTTAATCTTTACTTATCTGCATATGTAATTCATAGCATATTTTTAATCAATAGCTTAAATACAGAAGAAATTTAGCAGTCGAGCTCTGAAGAAGTGACAGTTTAGATTGGATTGGTTTGGAGTTAATGAAATAATTAGCACCATTTCAATGTGATTAATTTATAGCTGTATATTAAGTGCTCAATTTGTTTAAGAAACTTGAGCTCCCCAAGTGCTGGGGATATGCTGAAGAAGGGATATGACTCAGCAGTGGCAACGTATGATTGAAATTTAAGTTACCAAAGTCACTGCAGTCAGCTATTGCCATATTTCCACATCACCACAGTGACCCTAGGGAAAGGCTTCTGGAGGGAGCTACCTTAGCAGACCTCAGGAGACTAGATGGGATGTAGTATGTAGTTCAGTATGTAGTATGCCGTATGTAGTACCTGGGATGTGGAGCAGGAGAGCAGGTGAGAAAGACTTGTTTGTGATGTGATTTGTGAATATACTTTTAGACAAACAGAAAGGGAAGGATGTTAGGAGCTTTTGACTTACAGGTTATGGGGATAAAATATCATTGCCTAAAGCCCTTCAAGTTTCTCTTATATAATTGAAATAAAAATGTCCATTTCGCGTTCTTAATATATCTGATGATTCTGTTTTACTTTTTTGCTGGATAGACTTTCTGACCGCTACAACTCTGCTCTTTCTTGGTACTCCATTTATTTTGTACTTTGTTTATTTTTGAAGTGCTCAAATATAGTTTTAAACTTCCCAGTTGCATCTTATTCAAAAATTTACAAGTTTGACATTTTTTGATTATAATCTTCTAGAGAACAAGAACATGTTTTCAACTCAACTGTGTATAGCACCTGTCTGAAACTGGGAAAAGTCTGAGATTTTGCCATCCTTGCAAGCTTATTTGTTAGTTTGACAGTTTCATGGATGCTGGCAGAAGGTGGGAGCCTCCTCGGCTAGAGATAAAGGACTTCATTACTAGAAGCAGTAGTAGCACCCACAATGTCAGATTTTTTGGCACCTTTCCCAGGCCCCAGTTTCCACAGGGTAGTGCAAAGAGGGCCAGGTAACACCTGCAGTGTGTTGCTTTGTGGAAGAAGAACACTAAGCTTAGGGGACCCAAATTTTTTATAGTGGGCAGTAAGGAAGTCTGCCTTTTTTTTTTCAGAAGGAGGAATTGTTTCTGTCTTCTAAGATGCTTCATTATATACACATTATGGAAAAAAAATTGTCTGGAACAGCTATAGTAAGTTCCTCTGCTTGCATGATACGCAGAAATGTGAGAGAACCACTGACAATTGTCTCCCAGTGGTACACGGCAAAAGGCCTTGTGGAGGAACTCAGCCTGTTCTCTATAAAGAAGCAGACTAAGGAGAATCTGATGTCTGTCTTCATGCAACCAAGTGGAGTTTCATCTGTGTTTCCTGGAGCTCTTATTAGGTAAAACAAAGACAAATGAGCGGGAAGTACATTAAGTCAGATTTTGAATCACTTATTTTGAGTTGCAAACTTATATATTGTCCTTCTAAAAAAATCAGTTAATGTAGAAGTGAAAGCCCTCTTCACAGCTCTCCCCCATCCCACCTTCCTAGGGTAACTACAGTTAATATTCTGGTTCAAGGAGAGAACTTCTAGTGATTAAAGCTGTCCAATGATATAATCGAGTTTTCTGGGAAGTATTTTCCTACCATGGACAAGCTGAACCACATATTGTCAAGATTATTACATGGACAAGATGACCTTTACAGCCCCTTCCAATATGTAAATTCCACAGTTCTGGTAACATTTAAGGTTCTGCGCTATTACTCAGTCTATGAGTTACTTCCATCGTTATGTTAAGGAAAAAATCAAGAGTGTGATATATGCCAGGTTAGCTGTAGGCAAGCAATCATTATTTCCAGTGGTCCTGGAACAGCTAGGCAATAGAGACGTCTCTAATGGAGGGATTTCGATATCCTTTGCTTATTAACTTTCTTATATCAGGATAGAGACCACTTGTCTAATGGTAAAGAGAAATTAGAACCCTTTCTCAGTTTGTTCTATCATGTAGACGGAATATGACATTTCCACTTTCGTTAATGTTCCACACTTGACAAAGATTGGTGGCTAGTGTCATGAAACAGAGGGCATTATCATATTCTTTTCTCTGAAAGGAGATTGTATATTGATTCTTTTTTCCATGGCACTTTTCCCAGGAAGGAGAATGGAAGATTTTGAATATAAGCTGTGGTTGCTCATGAGCGTAAGGAACGCCAGATAAGCAAAATAGGAATGAATTTGTTAAATACCAGTTTTCCAAAATTAGTTAAAGCTGTGGGGTTTTCTGGCAAAGTTAACACGCGAGCTAACTGAAAAATACTGCATGTGAAAAGTAGCCCCATCTTATTTTGAAGAATGGTATGTTTTCTCAAGGTCTCGAATCGCTGTGGAGAGCTGGGGGTATAAGAGATGGACTTGATAGCGGACTAAGCGAGTGGGTAGGGGCGGTGTTGACAATGCTGAGCACCGAGTCTGATGCACAGAAATCACATAGCATTTGTTGACACGTTTGTTGAATGTTGGTGCAGTGAGTGGAATTGGGGGGTGGTTCTTCTGTCTGTGGGTTTCACCTGCCTCCCACTGATGAATGTAAAACTGGGGAGTTTGATATGTCCTGCTGGTGACTTAGTAAAGCTCTGGGTTTTAACAGTATATCCCAGTCTGTGAAACTGAATATACCTGATATAAAAACAGTACCAAATCATAACCTAATGTGACCTTGATAATTTGGGAGGCACAGCTTTAGACCCTTCTTATGATCCTACTTTTAATTTGATCTTTAAAATGCTGTTTCAAGGCTTTGGCTATTTTGATTAAATTTTGAAAGGGATCCATGCTTGTAATTGAGTCTGAACGTGAATTAGTGGCATCACCTGTAGGAATCTCTGTGGAATAAGCTGGATATAACTATATCTGATACGCTCTCTTGAATTCTGTGGAGTGGGCCACTTGAACCTTGTAATTTGTTTAATCATTACATCTGAGATGTTTATGTTTCTCTTTCTCAGAATCTCCCCCCATATCTCCCAACATATATGTATGTATCTCCACATATATCCCCACTTACATCTACCTCTATATGTATATACACACATACCATATTTATATGATTTTATATATACATAATTTAAAAATTTCTTTCCACTATTTTTTCATGTTCTGAGGTAAAAAAAAAAAAAACAACAGATGCACTTATGACTTACTCATGAACCCATATTAATATGTAACCCGGAGAGGCAGAAACAGACCATGTCAATCCCTTTTGAGTTTACTCCTTACTTAATTTCCTTTAGCTCTCTGTCTTGTGCTATAGACTCTGCACATGAATTATTGTTTGTTTTCTTTGCTGCTTTAACATTGTAATTAGATGCTCAGTGTGTTGGCATTGGTGCCCAGGATCCTGATGGTGAGCTCTGTTTTCCTCAACTCTTTGTCTTAAAACAACAACAACAAAAGGTTTAAGGTTTCATAATTTATGTTAGATAATTAGTTCAAAGAGAAATCATTTTGACAACATAAAAGTTAAAACAGGATATAGGAAAATTACATTTATCTTGAAAGTTTACTATATCCAGATTTATTTTTCTCTTTAACATAAATTCTGGCTAATATACTGAAATCTGTATGAAACCTTGTCCAAGTTTAATTTGGAACATAAATGTGCTGTGTTTAGCTTTTTTTCTTGTTTTTATTAATTATTATTATTTTTTAACGTTTATTTATTTTTGAGAGAGAGGGACAGGTGCAAGTGGGGGAGGGCAGAGAGAGGAGACACAATCTGAAGCAGGCTCCAGGGTTTGAGCTGTCCACACAGAGCCTGATGCAGGGCTCCAATGCACGAACCATGACATCATTATCTGAACCGAAGTCAGACACTTAACTGACTGAGCCACCCAGGTACCCCTGTTTTTATTTAAATTCCAGTTAGTTAACATACAGTGTTATATTAGCTTCAGGTTTACAATATAGTGATTCAAGACTTCTGTACATCACCTGGTGCTCATCACAACTAGTGGACTCCTTGATCCCCATCACATATTTAACCATCTCTCCACTGACTTCCCCTCTGGTAACCATCAGTTTATTCTCTTTAGTTAATAGTCTGTTTCTTGGTTTACCTCTCTCTCTTTTTTCCCTCTGCTGAGTTTTTTGTTTCTTAAATTCCACATATGTGTGAGATCATATGATATTTGTCTTTCTCTGATTTATTTTGTTTAGCATAATACTCTCTAGTTCCATCCATGTTGTTGCAAGTGGCAAAATTTCGTTCTGTTTTATGGCTAGGTAATATTCTGGTGTGTGTGTGTGCACGCTTCTTTATCCATTCATCAGTTGATGGACATGAGCTGTTTCCATAATTTGTCTATTGTAGATAATGCTGCTGTAAACATTGGGGTGCATGTATCACTTTGAATCAGTATTTTTGTATTCTTTGGGTAAATACCTAGTAGTGCAATTGCTACATTGTAGGGTAGTTCTATTTTTAACTTTTTGAGGAAACTCCATGATGTTTTCCAGAATGCCTATACCAGTTTGCATTCCCACCAACAGTGCAAGAGGCTTCCCTTTTCTCCACATCCTTGCCCAACACCTGTAGTTTCTTGTGTTGTTGATTTTAGCCATTCTGATAAGTGTGAGGTGATATCTCATTATAGTTTTGATTTGTATTTCCCTGATGATAGGTGATGTTGAAAATCTTTCCATGTCTGTTGGCCATCTTTTTTGGAAAAATGTCTTCTGTCCATTTTAAATTGGATTATTCAGTTTTTGGGTGTTGAGTTTTATAAGTTCTTTATAGATTTTAGCTACCAACTTTATCGGATATGTAATTTGCAAATGTATTCTCTCATTCCATAGGTTGCTTTTTAGTTTTAATGATTATTTCCTTTGCTGTGCAGAAGCTTTTTATTTTGATGAAGTCCCAGTAGTTTATTTTTGCTTTTGTTTTCTTTGCCTTAGGAGGCATATCTAGAAGGAAGTTGCTAGGCTGATGTCAGAGAAGTTAATTGCCTGTGTTCTCTTCTAGAATTTTTATGGCTTCAGGTCTCACATTTAGGTCTTTAATCCATTTTGAATTTATTTTTGTATATGGCGTAACAAAGTGGTCCAGTTTCATTCTTTTGCATATTTTTAAAAGTTTATTTATTTTGAGAGAGAGAGAGTGTGCATGCACATGCATGTGCAAGTGGGGGCAGGGGCAGAGAGAGAGAGGAGAGAGAGAATCCCAAGCAGGCTCTTTGCTGTCAGCATGGAGCCTGATGCTGGGCTCAGTCTCACGAACCGTGAGATCATGACTTGACCTGAAATCAAGAGTTGGACGCTTAACTGACTGAGCCACCTAGGTGCTCCTCATTCTTTTGCATGTTGCTATTCAGTTTTCCAACACTATTTGTTGAAGGGACAGGTTTTTTTTTTTTTTCATTGAATATTTTTTCCTGCTTTGTTGAAGATTAATTGGCCATGTAATTGTGGGTTCATTTCTGGGTTTTCTGTTTTGTTCTGTTGATCTGTGTCTATTTTTATGTCAGTACCATACTATTTTGATTACTACAGCTTTGTAATACAACTTGAAGTCTGGAATTGTGATGCCTCCAGCTTTTTTTTTTCAAGATTGATTGGGCTATTTGGAGTCTTTTGTGACTCCATACAAATTTTAGGATTGTTTGTTCTAGCTCAGTGAAAAATGCTGTTGGTATTTTGATAGGGATTGCATTAAATATGTAGATTGCTTTGGGTAGTATAGACATTTAAACAGTATTTGTTCTTCTAATCCATGAGCATGGAATGGCTTTCCATTTCTTTGTGTCATCTTCAAATTTTTTTCATCAGTGTTTTATAGTTTTCAAAGTATAGGTCTTTCACCTCTTTGGTTAGGTTTATTTCTAGGTACCTTACTGTTTTTGATGCAGTTATAAATGGGACTGATTCCTTACCTTTTCTTTCTAATGCTTCATTATTGGTGCATAGAAATGCAAGATTTTTGTGTGTCGATTTTGTATCCTGCACCTTTACTAAATTTGTGTATCAGTTCTGGCAGTTTTTTGGGTGGAGTCATTATGGTTTTCTACATACAGTGTCATGCCATCTGCAAATAGTGAAAATTTGACTTCTTCCTTGCCAATTTGGATGCCTTTTATTTGTTGTCTG
Organism: Acinonyx jubatus; assembly: GCF_027475565.1. Lineage (NCBI taxonomy): Eukaryota > Metazoa > Chordata > Mammalia > Carnivora > Felidae > Acinonyx > Acinonyx jubatus. Next base: position 211,533,281 of record NC_069380.1, read on the forward strand.
ATTGCTAGGGCTTCCAGTGATAGGAGTGGAGGTCCCTATCTTGTTCCTGACTTAGAGGAAAAGCCCTCAGTTTTTCCCCATTGAGGATGGTATTAGCTGGAGGTTTTCATATAGGCCTTTTTTAGGTTGAGATGTGAGTTGTTTTTTTTTTTAATCATGAATGGATGTTGTGCTTTGTCAAATGCTTTTCCTCCATCTATTGAAATGATTATATGGTCCTTATCCTTTCTTTTATTAATGTGATGTATCACGTTGATTGATATGTAAATATTGAACCATCCTTGCAACCTAGGAATAAATCTCACTTGATTATGATGAATGATTTTTTTTTTTTTACTGTGTTTCTGGATTTGGTTTGCTGGTATTATGTTGAGAATTTTTGTATCTATGTTCATCGGCGATATTGGCTGGTAGTTTTCTTTGGTTGTGTCTCTATCAGGTTTTGGTACCAGGGAATTGCTGGCCACATAGAATGGATTTGGTCATTTTTAAATTGTTTTATTTTTTGGAATAGTTTGAGAAGAATAGGTGTTAACTCTTCTTTAAATGTTTGGTAGAATTCACCTGTGAAGCCATCTGGTCCTAGACTTTTGTTTGTTGGGAGTTTTTTGATTACTGATTTAGGGTTTTTTTTTTTTTTTTTTTTTTTTTTTTTTTTTTTGGCTGGTTATTGGTCTGTTCAAGTTTTCTATTTCTTCCTGTTTCAGTTTTGGTAATTTATATGCTTCTATGAATTTATTCATTTCTTCTAGGTCGTCCAATTTGTTGGCATATAGTTTTCCATAATATTCTAATTGTTTGTATTTCTGTGGTGTTGGTTGTCATTTCTCTTTTCTCATTTGTGATTTTATTTATTGGGTCCGTTCTCTTTTCTTTTTGATAAGTCTGGCTACAAGTTTATCACTTTTATGCTACATTCATCCTTTTAGCAGGTGTTATTGGTAATATTTTAAAATATCTTTTAATTACATGATATAATATATATAGTCGTATTCAGAATGTGGGCAAAAAACTTCCTATAACCCAGCTTAAATGCAAAACACTTACCGTTCTAGAATGTTTATCTCTTAGTAATTTGACACAAAAGTGTAGTGAGTCAAACACGATTGCTATAAAATTATGCTTTGGTGTTTTCCTAGTTGCGAATTGAGGCTCTTCAATCCATTGACACAACCAGAGCTAAATGCAGTGGTCTCCATGGTTTTCAGGCTGTTTCTTCTCCCAGCATCCTCATAGACGTCTGGCTAGCCTCTCTATCTCCTGAGCTGACACTGCTTTCATCCAGCTTGCTGTACTTTACATTTATATAGACACGTGCCATAATGTCAACAATTTAGAGTCCATAGCGCCTTGCCACGTGTATGGAGTGGTTAATGGTGTTCTGTGGTATTTATCAAGCACCCATAACGTGCTAGGTGCTTTAATAATGCCTGTGTAATGGTGTCCAGCTTTGAGCACAATATAGCATGGTAGTTTGACAGACTGGATTTTTTTTTGCTAATTTTAATTTCTCAGGCCGAGATGGGAATATTGGCCCATTTCCCCCCTTCTCCATGAGACGCATTTAACTTTATTCTGAGTTTTGTTCCCTGCATGCCCACTGACAATCTGAAGATGATATCGCTTGGCGCTTGAAGCTAGAAATCCTTATTTGTTCTGATATTATATAATTTATGTTTGTAATTTCAGGCAGGTACAAATTTCTCAGACTGTATGGTGTTTCTTGTAAGAACATTTAGCAAATTTGTCTCAGCTTCTTTAAGACTAGAACTTAAAAACTTAAATGACTACATTTGGCTCAATAACCACAGACAGTAATGACACCTCTAAGTAGCTAATGCAAGCGTGTAATATTCTCATAGCCCTGATTTAACTTTATTTACAGATTAAAATTGAATTGCAGTTGATTTATTGATATAATAGGCAGAAAGTGATTATCAAGCATCCATCACAGATGGAGGAAAAACCAATCAAATTATGCTCCAAGGTTTGCTTTAACCTAACCTAACTCATCACCTTATAAAACTCAGAGGATTTAAGTCATACGCTCTCACTAAAGTCAATGAGCCACAACTCCCACTAAACTCATATCTGCTCCTTTCAAGGCATACAGGAGTTATACTAATTTGCACAACCGCAAGTTGTTATAAAAGGAAATGGCAATGGGCTGGAGATTTGGCGTCTGTATTTCCTTGCCATGCTTGCAGCCTTGGTAATATAATTCTTTAATGTTCATTGCAAATCCATGAGGGATTTGTGAGATGATGTCAACCTGTGCTGGAAAGATGTGGGGAGAGGAGGGTGGTGGTGCTTTCAACAATGACCAGCAGATTAGGAAAGGTATGTCTTTTGAAGGGAGAACCAGGGTCAGTCCATGTTTCAAAAAGCAATGAAACACCTTGATTAGAAGCAGGCAACATGCTCACTTTGGTCTTAACATGTTTATAACTCTCTTCTTCAGAACTGGACAAGGTATGGGGTGGAAGAGAACACAGTGGAGTAGATCAACCATCCAGTGCCAGCAGCTGAACTGGGTGCTCAGGGGGCCCTGGCCCAACTGAGAGTGGCCTAGGTTGGATTTCCTTCCATTTGGACCACTAAAAGCTGGTAAAATAAAGCTGAAAAATCCAGTGCTGTCATATTTCAGAATGTTGCTAATGTCATGTGGAATACATAACTAGACAGCGCTCATTCTCATCACTTAGAGAATTCTTAAGATGAAAGGTTTTATGTTTATTTACTTGGGTATTATATACCCTGAGATATATTTTTTTAGAGTTATCCTTCTCTGAACTATGTGGAGTTATACATCTATGAAGTGTAATGTGACACTTTTAAATATAATTTTTACATTTATCATCATCTGTGTTGCTGCTTTTACTTCATGTCTTTGATGGAAAATGTTGCTGTGTCAAGAAGTACTGTTTAAAAATTTTTTTAAATGTTTACTTATTTTTGAGAGAGAGGGAAAGGCATAGCATGAGCTGAGGAGGGGCAGAGAGGGAGGGAGACAGAGAACCTGAAGCAGGCTTCAGGCTGAGCTGTCAGTGCAGAGCCCGACATGGGGTTTGAACCCACAGACCGTGAGATCATGACCTGAGCTGAAGTCGGATGCTCAACCGACTGAACCCCCCAGGCTCCCTAAGAAGTACTGTTTTAATTATACCTTAGCCCTGAGGAGGTTTGGAGAAGGCATAATTATTACAAATCCAAAGCCATATAATGGAATATTCAAGTTTGTTTTTATTACATTGTTCAGTTGTACCTGTGGTGTTGTACATTGTTAAGTATATTCATCTATATTTAGGAAATGAAACTGCTTTTTCATTGTTCTCAATATCATGTTTTCCAAATATAGTATATGATACTCATGGACTTCAAAAAATATTTCTTGTGTACTTAAGTGCCAAAAGGAATGGAGAAAAAGGAAATACTTCCTCTTATTATATAGGTAGATACATGTTCATTTTGCTGTCCCATCTAACATTGTTGATTCTACATGGTAAACTTTTTTTTTCCTAATGAATATATTTGACTCATATAGAACCTTGTTCATCCTCTGCCCCATATACATATTTACCTTTCATAGTATACAAATATGTATAATTTAAAGGAAAGAAAAGAAGCGATATGACCCAGATATCAGTTTGGGCATCTCTCTGTTTTGGGAGTGGGCAATACAGAGAAACACTGCTTGGCTTCTTTCTTCTATAGCAGCATGCTTTTCAAACAGGGGGAAACATAAGATTTGTTTTAGTCTGTTCGGACTGTGGTAACAAAATATAGATTAGGTGGCTTAAATGACAGACCTTTTTTTTGTCACAGTCCTAGAGGCTGGGATATCCAAGGTCAGGTGTCAGCATGATTGAGTTCTTGGTAAGAGCCCTTTTCTTGCCTTGCAGATGGCCACCTTCTTTCTGTGTCCCCACGGTTGGGGGGAGAGAGAGAGAGAGCTCTTGTCTCTTCCTCTTCTTATAAGGGCATGAATCCCATCATGAAGGTCCACCCTCATAACCTCGTTAAGTATAAACACCTCAAAAAGACCCCCCCACTGAATGCCTTCACAACGGGGACTGGGACTTTAGCATATGAATTTTGAGGAAACACAAACATTTGGTCCATAACAAGATTTTATTAGAGGGGAAGTGGCTATGCTCAAACACTTTCATTTAAAAACTGGAGCCTGTGTGTCGTGCATCCAGTCTACGCCCAGCACATAACCACAGCACCATTGTTCTTGCTTCCTAACTGCCTTCATCTTCTTTTCTTTTTTACCTCAATGTGTGTCCCATTTTTGTACATGATATGCCCCATATTGCATATGATATTCTCTCCTAGGATACCCTGTGGGTTTCCTTTGTTTTCATACTCTTCATCTTGCCACAAATCTCTTTCCATTCTTTGTCATGGAAAGTCTCCTCCATTTATCATTTTAGTGTCCGCCCTTAATAGCTTGTCCTGCAACACTGCTCATCACACATTTCATTGTGTCTCCTTCAGGACATGGAGTCTTCTGTGAGCTATCATGTTTCTCATGACTGTAACACTGTCACTAACATCCAGTGATATCCATCCACTAAACAAACACTGGAAGCATTTAGTCTGGGGAATTTAGAAAACAAAACTATTGCAGGGCATAAGATTTTCAATGTTAACTTGCATTAAAGATACTGGTTCTCAGTTTTACTTTGAGATGTTGTGCAACAATTTGTTTATTTAGAGGTGGCTGCATTTCATAGCTTGCGGATTATCACAAGAGATCATATGAACCTTGACAAATATTCTGTTTTACTGTGAGAATGTGGTAGTTGGATTATTCTAAAAGAAAAGGGAAGGTCTAGCTGTAAATGCCATTATCTGTGTGCGCTTGCTAGAATTTTAACTCTGGTGCAGTGCTCTTACAGATTACCATGCCTCAGGGGACCTAGGGAGCATTAAGCACAGGCCATTGATAGAATAAACCATGCATGCTTTGTAGGCATGCACACCAAATACTCTTATGAAAAAGCACTTGCTTTTCAGTGATTGAGTTGTAAGCACCAGCTCCTTGACTGCTTCGTGAGAAACTCATTTCATATTCTATTTCATTCAACTAATATTTTATTTAGCCCGTAGTACAATTCATTCATTAATATAAGTCCTAGAAAAATAAAGATGAATATGGTTCAGCTCTTGCCCTCAAGAAGTTTATGGTTTGGGGATGAGAAAAGCATCCATATAGTAGATACAGTGCAGTGAGGTAAGAATTAGCCAATTTAAAAATGTGAATGTGTGAATGGACATATTTATGCTGCCTATGAAGAGTGAGTTAAATTATGTTAGCAAGAAAGGAACAAAGAGCCTTCTCTAAAGAGACCAACATGATGACCAGCATGGTCCCAAAGGAGGGATTAGATAGCCTGGGACTTTTATTTTATTTTATTTTATTGTATTTTATTTTAATAGCATGGGATTTTAGACTCTTGAGTCTAGGGCTCTGAAGGGATAGTCAGGGCTGGAAATACAGATTTTGGGAGTTACTGGCTTTTTTGTGCTTTCAAAGCTATAGGAAGACATCTTTGAAGGAAAGAATGTAGAGAAAATGTGTAACCCCCCAATAATAATGAATAGTTGGAAGAAGAGAAGATAGTAAGAGACCAACAAAGAGAAGTCAGTAAAGTTTGGACGACAACGGGACTAGACATGCTGAGGCTAAGGGAAGAGCTTGAAGAACAAAAGCAGTTGATATGTATATTCTGTGTAGATAGGTCTAAACCAGTATCTTAAAACCTTGGTCATTCAGCACACTGAAGGATTTTGTTGTTGTTGTTGTTGTGGTAATTGTTTTAAGACATCTTAAAAATCTCCTGAGAGATTTTTCCCATGTGGAAATGCTGAGCATCAAATTAGTTTTTCCCCTCAAATGTTCAAGCCGTGCCATAATTATAACTTTTTAAGAATGCTGAGATTTGATCTTTTTCTTTCTTTCTTTCTTTCTTTCTTTCTTTCTTTCTTTCTTTCTTTCTTTCTTTCTTTCAGGAGGCCCAGGGTTAGCCCTAAGTACATTGAGAAGTGTATGAAATCAGTTTTGGCACCCTTCCTTTATCCCCAGCCAAATTCTAGAAAGATGGTCTACTGGTACTTAAAAGAGAAAGTGCTAATAACTCACAGCCAAAGTGAAATTGCTTAGATGGGTCTTGCCAAATCCCTCTTTTGAGTTTGAAAGGGTTGTTACCCTGAAGCTCAGGAATTTCAGGGAGCTGCTCTCACACAGAGGACAGTAACATTAGGTGAGCCTCAGGTGATTAAGCAACGAGAATGTTGACCAAATGATCATTGCATATCTGGAGGGAGGCCGCTGACCCTGCCCTTTTCAAAACTTTCATCAGCAATTTGGATGAAGTCCAAGGAATACACCAATAGAGAAAAGCCACAGGGATGTAGATATTTGTTCTGCAAAAGGTTATACTTTTTCATAGTTAAAGTCCAAAAATGGTATGGGCCTGTTGATGGCAGAGAGCTCTTCATCACCGGAAGTGGTAAGTGCTATAAAGTCCTGGATGTTTTAGGGTCATTTTCAGCTCATGGTGAGGGATTGGATTAGGTGACTGCTACTTTCTTTTTCAATTCTAAATTTTTTTTATTTTAAAGATATTCTTTATGTCTGCATATTCTAGTTGTGCTTTCCTTGGAATAAGAGGGAAATAAACTTGCCACAAGAATGGTGTTCCCTTTGAGCTCTTCTCCCTGTGTGTAACCCCACCCTTTTTTCTCCTGTGAGCTTGACTCTATGAAGCAATTGTAAATCACATTCCTGAAGAATTGTGCCAGAGAGTCTATGGCATATTTAGCACTTGTTTTCACTTATTATTTGTAGCAGGTTACATCTCTGTGGCTCAACCTTTCTCTATTATTGAAAGAATAAAATCCTATTTTTAAGCTCTGTGAAGCAGGCAATATTAAGTGAATCATATATATACAGAGGGCTGAAACAGTGTCCTGGAAGTGATTCTTCTTAAGGTCAGGGACACATGCTTGTTTTATATCTAACATCTTTCCAGAATGTGCATCTAGGACACAGCTACTATTATATAGCATCAGATCATAACCTATGTGCTCCCATGTTGTCAGGCTTTGAACTGTCTGCATTAGGGCCACTAATCTACTTCACTCCACACCAATTAGTTAAAGCAACTAGGGATCTAAATATATGCTTGTTCCTTTTTCAAAAAATCCCTACTTCCTAACAATCCCCATACTTTTCACTTGATACATTTAGGGAATACATGCATGCCAAGATTCTGCACAAGAACTTCATTTTAGAATTTCAGACATTCTTGGATTCAGCACATCAGAATTCAATTCTTTCCTTTTCAGTTATATATTCAGGAAACCATATTAAGCTAACTAATCATGTGATTATTGTGATAATTTAGAATGACTAAATACAGAATTTCACATTTGGCTGATTGCCAGCATTGTCTTTATCTCTTTTCTGACATAAACTTCCCACAGAAAAGAATCAATGTAAGAGCCAAATAATTTCTGTAGAAATTCCATGGCTATATTCTATTTCCATATTCCTTATTTTACTTTCAGGTACACATAAAATGATCAAGTTAGTCTAGTATCCCTTTAATCTGCATGCTGTTTCTCATAGCCAATTGCCTTTTGCATTTATGACAGGTATTTGAAAGATTGGTGGCAAAACAACTTTTTTGAAAGACAGTGAAAAAAATCAGGAGGTTTAGAGGTCAGGTATTTTAAAATATCTCATACAATTGACAGTGGTTTGTCCCTGTCATGACCTATTAGTGGAGGACAAAATTCTTAAAAAGTGTTTAATTAACATGTACATTTAGTGTAACAAAAGCTCTTGCCTTAAAGTGCAGGCTACATGGAGAGACAGTCCATGAAATTAAAAAAAAAAAGTATTTACCTCCCTCTATAATTACTGTGGCCTTTTGTACTAGCATTCTTCATCTTATTAACATCACAGTAGGATGGTATCTCTAACTGGTACTGGCAGGCGTCTATCTGCCCTGCTCCTGGGGAGACTTTTCAAAGAGGTCCAGGGCTTCAAATACCAATTGCTCCTTGTGAACTTTGCAATGCTCCATCCTTTTAAAAAAATTAAAGCTCAAATTTTTACAAAACTGAATTGTCTCATTGATTGAGAGTCCTGAATTTACCTCTTTGAAAACCACTTGGGTTTTACTCGAATACATATAAAGCCTGTGTAGAAAATTTTGCATTTGTTGATGTTTTATAAAAATCCTCATCAAATAATGTTTTGTGTCAACTTGGACACCAGAACCTATATCTGTGCTATGCTATCTGTGATGTCCATGTTCTCTCATCAAAAGAATTTTCTAAATTTGCAAACCATTTGTTTTTGTTTGCTTTTTACCAAAGTTGTTGATCTCTTTAAGTGGGTATGTCATCAATGTATCTGTAAATTAAATGATTCTTTAACTATATGAATGGTATGAAATTTAAGAATAGAAGTTGCTATTTCAAAGAAGGGTTTTTGTTTGTTTGTTTTTTAATGTGATTTATTGTCAAGTTAGCTACCATACAGCGTATACAGTGTGCTCTTGGCTTTGGGAGTAGATTCCCATGATTCATCGCTTAAATACAACACCCAGTGCGCATCCCAACAAGTGCCCTCCTCAAAGCCCATCACCCATTTCTCCTCTCCCTCGCCCCCTATCAACCCTCAGTTTGTTCTCTGTATTTAGTGTCTCTTATGGTTTGCCTCCCCCTGTTTGAAATAATTTTTTCCCCTTCCCTTCCCCCATGGCCTTTATTGCTTTGAAATATGGTCAATGGAGCTTAGAATTTTTCTCACTGTGAAAACTGTCTACGTCCAAGTCCAGAAGCATTTTGAAATGAGTAACTGAAACAGTTATACTGTAAGTTAGATAAAAATCCTAATGTTGAGTGAGAGGAGGGAGCTTGGGTCTCAGTTACGTTTGATTATTTACATTAATTAAAAAGCAATTTTATAGCTAGGTATGAAGTTTTTATTGCATTATTATATTTTCCTGCTTCACAGCAAGGTTTAGCTAGAGTTTTACTCACAGTTTAAGTGATTTAGGATATTAACCTTGACAGGTGAGTTTCTGGCTATGAATACTTACACAAGGACCAACTAATGGGGGGTTTGAGCACAGTGAGATGGTGCGATAAAAGTGACTTATTAAAAAAAAACCTTTTCATTTTTGCATTAGGAAACATATATTTTTGAAGGGCATAGACAAATGTTTTTTTTTTTATCACACCATGAAACACAATACGCACATTTTCATTTGTCCTTGAAATTAAAACTTTTCTAGAAATCAAAGAATGAAATTACTTAGTTCACAATAGTCTTTTTTCTCTGGAAGGCTTTTCAATTTAAACATTTTCTGTAGACCTCCCAGTGCTTAGTACAGGGTAGAAGAGACTATGATAGAAACAAAAAAAAATCACCCTGTTTAAAGGAAGACTCAAAGTACCTTCCTGCACATGAAAATGTTGGAGGTCTATATGGGCACATAAAGGGCACTGGAGCCATAGAAGAGATTATTGCATTTTCTGCATGCTGATGCTTTTCTTACCCTGTTTGGTAGTAGATTATCCATTAATTTATCCTTTGTTCCAATAGCTTCTCTAGTCTTTATTTTCTGATTATGTGTATTTATTCCATTTGGCAGTCATTTAGGAGATAGAGAAACAACCAGGTCATGAGATCCGATATTGTTACCAGCAGTAGTTAATTGAACCTGACAGAACAGAATTGAAAATGTAGACATTTGAAGATAAACTCATCAGCTATTAAAAAGTGAGAGATGTTGTGAAAAATGGCACACACAGATACAACAGCTGTGTGGCGAACTCTGTAGTAATTATGGCTTGAGCAAACTTGGTTATGCAAAAGGAGCAAGAAGAAAAGCAGATGTAGGATTAGGAAGAACTCAGTTCGGAAAAGCATGGCAGGATGCAACCGCATTGCTGAATTCTTAATTCTACCCTTAATTAATTTTTCCTAACATTTTTTTTTAAAGTTCACGTGTAGGAAATATTCAGAGCCAGAGTTTAAAATTTTACAAAATGTTGCACTGTCGTTGAAGGTATTTTACATTTTGATATTTTTTATTCATACCATAATACATTCTTCTTTTGATAATTATAATTCAAAGGAAGATTATATTACAATGCCATGTGTTTGATCCCTCCAAAGATCATAGCATAGTCCTATGTATAGGACAGGTGATCAAGATAAGTCGAGTGAATTAAACTTCAAAATTTTAGAGAGTTTCTGGATTATTATTTTCTAATCAATTAACAGTGTACAGTATTATAGAAAGCATTTGATTTTCTTGATGTTTTTGAATCTTGTTAAATTATACTTGTAAATTGAAAAAGCTGAAAAGTATATTTTTAATATAATCTTAGAACAAAAGACACAAATAATCAGTAATATTGGAGCTGTATTTCTCCTGTTATAGTAAAACATGAATGCTAAAACTAATTTTATGTTAATTAAATGAAATTCCTGGAATTTGGTTTTGGTTTTGGTTTAATTTGTTAATTTAATGCATAATCAGAGCTGCCATGATACTTGATGCTGTTTTGTTATGATATGGACTAGATAGTGGGGTTTGTAGCAGTTTTTGGTTGGAGTTCTTATTTATTTATTTCTGTAGTTTGGCACTTGTTCCACTCAGTGGGGATAATGTGCTGCAGTGCCTGCTAGGAACAAAATGAGTTCTATCTTGGGGAGAGGAGTTATGAGGAAACAGAAAAAGATGCCAAAAACTTCAGTCCCTTGAGGAAGGGGTTATAACCTAGTGATGCAGACCCAGTTCAGTTGGAATCTAGTCATTACAAGGCAACCGACAGAATGGGAGAAGGTATTTGCAAATGACATATGGGATAAAGGGTTAGTACCCCAAATCTATAAAGAACTTAGCAAACTCAACACCCAAAAACAACTCAGTGAAGAGATGGGCAGAAGACCTGAATAGACATTTTTCCAAAGAAGACATCCAGAAGGCCAGCAGACCCATGAAAAGATTCTCAACACCATTCATCATCAGGGAAATACAAATCAAAACCACAATGAGATACCACTTCACATCTGCCAAAATGGCTATGGGGAGAAAAGGGAACCCTCTTGCACTGTTGGTAGGATGCAAACTTGTGGAGTCACTGTGGAAAACAGTATAGAGGTTCCTCCAAAAATTAAAAATAGAACTACCCTCTGACCCAGCAATTGCCCTGCTAGATATTTTTCCAAAAGATACAAAAGTGGATTCGAAGGGACACATGCACCCCAAATGTTTATTAGCAGTGCTGTCAACAATAGGCATATTATGGAAAGAGCCCAAATGTCTGCCCAACTGATGAATGGACAAAGAATATGTGGCATATATATATATGTATATATATGTATATATATATATATATATATATATACACACACACACATATATATACATATACGTATGTATATGTGTGTGTATATATATATGCATATATATATACACATATACATATATGTATGTATATGTGTGTGTATATACACACATATATATATATATATATATATATATATATATATATATAAAACGGAATACTACTTGGCGATGAAAAAGAATGAAATCTTGCCATTTGCAACAACGTGGATGGAGCTAGGGTTTATTATGCTAAGCGAAATAAGTCAAAAGACAGATATCATATGATTTCACTCCTATGTGAAATTTGAGAAACACAACAGATGAACATAGGGGAAGGGAAGGAAAAATTAGATAAAAGCAGAGAGGGAGGCCAACCACAAGAGATTCTTAAATACATAGAACAAACTGAGGGCTGCTGGAGGGGAGGTCGGTGGGGGGAATGGGCTAAATGGGTGATGGACATTATGGAGGGCACTTTTGGGGATAAGCACTGGGTGTCATGTGTAAGAGATGAATCACTGGGTTCTACTCCTGAAACCAAGAGTACACTGTATGTTAACTAACTTCAATTAAAAAGAAAAGACTTTAGGAATATTCAGCTTGGAAAGAAGAGGATATAGGCGCTACTTTGGACTGCTTGAATAAAGTAACTTATGTGCTGAAGAAGTAGATTTTGTCAGGAATTTTGTTTGAAATGAAGCAGTGATGTAGCTCAAGAGTCCCATAGGGTGTAAAACAAATTCTGAACATTTGGAGTCAGCTCCAAATAGCTGAACTATGATTTAGGGTAAAGTTCTCTCATGTGTTTTAATAATTTCCTGGATGTGTTGGGGAAACCCTAAATGCTCAGAAGTTTCAGGGAGAATAGAACCATTCAAAGGATCTAGATGTTTTAGAATTATTTAAGAGGAAGTTTCTACTTGGTACCAGCATGGTGACCCCATTGTGGTAGTTTCTACATAGCAGAATAAATTAATAACTATTTTGAGAATTCTCTAAGCAATTTGTTTCCTTTTTTTTCTAGTCCAGTTCACTTATGCATAATATGGGTTGCCAGATTAAATATAGGGCACTCAGTCAAATTTGAATTTCAGATAAACAATGAATTTTATATAAGTGTATCTCAAATATTGCATGGGACATAGTTAAACTAAAAAATATGATTTGTACAGAAAAATAATAGTGATAAATATTCTGAATCTTTCAGATTTTAGAATAAATTTCAGTTATCTTTTTGATATAAAGGGTAGTTTAGCTAGCCTAATATTATTCACTGAAATACTTGTTTTGAAAAATGAAGGTTTTTAAACATATGATTACATCCAGGAATTTGTTTTACAGAGGAGAAGGTTGAAGCTGACATTATTTTAATTATTTTTCCTTCTAGGATGCTTCTTGGATTACTTATTTATCCTTGAAAGTTGAGTTTTTGTTGTGCTATTTCTTGTTGTTAACATGTTTTTGAAAATGCTTAGGCAAAACTTCAGGTTTTAAAATTTTGTTCTGATCTGGAATGTTTCTGTCTCTATCTTTGACTATTACTTCTGAATTGTTTACTCTTGTGACTTCTCCAAGGAAGTATACTATTTTCAGTTTGCATCTCTGTTTGCTGTCTTCTCCATGCCTGGTATCTTCCTCCTCATTTTTCTTTCCATTCACTTTGCTTCTCCTAATTCTTGGCTCGTTTTCCTCATACTGTTGATTTTATATATATTTTTTCTGTTTTACACCTACTTTTATTGTTTCTAAAAGTGATTTCTTGTGTTTGTTTTATTTTTATATTATTCAACACTATTTTAGATATGCTCTTATGTAACATAAGTTATTGTGTGTATATGTTGGAAGCCTCTCCTTCCTATTTCTTTAATATTGTTAAATGAATTTATTTCAGGGAAAATGATCTTTTAAGATCCTTTATTTTCCTGTGATTATTATTAATTTGCAAATACTTTTCTATTTGGTTATTATGACTCAAGATAGTTCAAAGAATGGTGATATTAAATGGACTTAATTTACATTTTTGGCTAAACATTTCAGACAGTTCAGATAGGTATTTAAAGCAATTTTGATTTTAGTTCTATTGACTTACATATTAAAGACATGTGTGTGGGGCTTTAAAGTCACTGTTCTCTGCTCGAATTAAACCTGAAGAACAGAGATACTTTTTGAGATTCTTCCTCAATGCTTATTTCTATCATAAATAAATGGCTAAAATTAAAACAAAGAAAACTGGGTGGATGGTTACAAATTATACTTTTATCAGATCATAAGTACATGATAAAAAATTCTTATTTCAAGACTGAATTCTCTATGATACCTTATTTGCCATATTGTTTCTTACACAGACTTAACTGAATGCAGTCCATATTTGTATTTTTGTTGTGTCTTTACTCACTGATTTTTCAGTAAGGGCAAACTAATTATACCTTTATTGCCATTATTCTCCTTTTTTGTGTTTTAAAATCTGGTAGATTTTTCTAGGGAGTTTTCAGTAAGGGCAAACTAATAAAAACCTTTATTGCCATTATTCTCCTTTTTCTTCATGGTTTAAATTCTGCTAGATTTCATAAAAATCTTCCTTTAGCTTCAGAAGTTGAACTAATAGACTTTCTGATCTGGAAAGGGTCTCTGACCCTCTTAGCGTTTCCTGCAGTGAATCTGTGGCTTCCTATTCTCCATGCTGAACTTTGTCTTTATTGGAATCACTGCATTATTTATTTACTTATTAGAGCCCTGTTCTTCAAAATCCCATGGCAGAGAGTAAATAACTGAAACAAGGATCCTCAAATATGAAATTTAAAAGGGGTTCTAGAAAGGAAAGCCAGTGTGCTAGGTGTCACATGTTATATTGTAATCCTTACTCCTTTTCACTCTGAGCTCCCTATCTGTGAGCTTTCAGATCCCTATTGTCTATCCAAAGAACTTCCTTTGCCCAGAATCCTGGTAAGCTCCCTGTGACTGTAACTGAATGACTTATTTGGACTCTGATAATATTTCAAGTTTCCATCAGAATCTTACTTTATCTTAAAGATGTGTTGTCACCTATCAACTAGTAGCTCTGCCAGTGGCAGTGACACTTTAATGTCCCCAGAAAGGGCTTGTCTTTTACCTGCTGCTCTTATGTCTAGTTCTTTAAGAATGACATTCTATCTATAGTCTTTTTGGGATTTATTTTTCGAAACCTGGTAATGATTTATTACGATGGGTTCATTGATCTATTTATGGCAGTAACATCCTTTGGAAAGTGGGTTACACGACAAAAAATAGAATGTGAACAGCTATTCTGTGAACAAAAACAAAGGAATCTGACTTTCAGGACTTGGCATGTATCTAGCAAACTGATCATGATCCTTTATAGATAGAAACATAATTACCCAACTTAAAATCTAAAACATGATTTCATAAGAAATATAGAGGAAAACATTTTTTTCAAAGCTAATCTACCTCTTAGAAGCTCTTAGTTACTTTGAATTTCTTTTCCCATCTCCTTTAATAGATATTTTTAAATCTTTGTTAATTAAGAGGATGCAGTATGATATTGTAGAAAGGTTAACAAACCAAAAGTCAGAGTCCTGAGTTAAAAAAATATTTTTAACATTTATTCATTTTTGAGAGAGAGAGAGACAGAGCATAAGTGGGAGAGGGGCAGCGAGAGAGGGGGACACAGAATCTGAAGCAGGCTCCAGGCTCTGAGCTGTCAGCACAGAGCCTGACGCGGGGACCAAACTCACGGACTGCGAGATCATGACCTGAGCTGAAGTCAGATGCTTAACCGACTGAGCCACCCAGGCGCCCCAGGAGTCCTGAGTTTTAATGTCAGCTGTAGAACTAAATAAAATAGCTGTGTGATATTAAATTGCATTTATTTTTTTAAATGCTTATTTATTTGAGAGAGAGAGAGAGAGAGAGAGAGAGAGAGAGAGAGAACACGAACATGAGCAGAGGAAAGGCAGAGATAGGGAGACAGAAGATCCCAAGCAGGCTTCACGCTGTTGGCACAGAGCCCTGGGCAGAGAGCCCAGTAAGGCGCTCAAGCCCACAAACTGGGAGGTCATGACCTGAGCTGAAATCAAAGTCAGATGCTTAACTGACTGAGCCACCCAGGCGCCCCTTAAACTCATTTCTTTTTCTTTCTTTCTTTCTTTCTTTCTTTCTTTCTTTCTTTCTTTCTTTCTTTCTTTCTTTCTTTCTTTTTAGTTTTTGCTTATTATTTTGAGAGAGACAGAGACAGCACGAGTGGGGGAGGAGCAGAGGAGTGAGAGAGAGAGAGAGAGAGGGAAAGGGAAAGATAAAAAAAAAGAATCCCAAGCAGGCTCCACGCTGCCAGTGTAGAGTGCGATGCAGGGCTGGAACCCATGACCTGAGCTGAAACCAAGGGTCAGACACTTAACTGACTGAACCACCCAGGAACCCCACCTTAAACTGCATTTCTAATCTCTCTGGTCCTCAGTTTTCTAATATGTAAAATAAACAGATTAAATTCTGAGATATCATCAAGCTCTTTTTTTATTGAGATGTAATTGACATATGACATTGTATTAGGTTTAGGTATACAACATAGTGATTTGATATTTGTATATATTGCAAAACGATCACCACAATAAGTCTAGTTAATATCCATCACTACATATAGCTACAGATTTGTTTTCTTGTGATGAGAATTTTAAGATCTATTCTCTTAGCAACTTTCAAAAATGCAATAACCTACTATTAACTATAGTCACCAGGCTGTATATTACATCCTCAGGACTTATTTATTTTATAACTAGAATTTTGTACCTTTTGACTACCTTCACCCATTTCGGTCACCCCCTACATACCCACCTCTGGCACCCACCAATCTGTTTTCTGTATCTATGAGTTTATTTCTTTGTTTTAAGATTCTACATATACATCTAGACTCTGTCTTAATGTTCTTGATGGTGGGTATATGTGGATAATTTGGACTATCTACTGTTAATTGAATTTTCCCCTCTCCTATAGCACATGAAAGTTCATCTGAAACAAATTATAGTAGCTATTATATAGGGCAAAGAAAATAATTCTGATTACTGACCAGAACCTTTTAAAATAATTCAACTTATATCGTTGAAAACATAATTTCTATTTTACCATATTGAAGGAAATAAACAACTATCAGAAAAACAACTATAACTAGTTTGTTGGGTTTTTTTTTTTTTTTTGAGAGGGAGAAAGAGAGCAGGGGAGGGGCAGAGGGAGAGGGAGAGAGAGAATCTTAAGCAGGCCCTGAGACTGACTTGGGGCTCCACGTGGGGCTCGATCCCATAATCCTGGGATCATAACCTGAGCCAAAATCAAGAGTCAGATGTTTAACTGACTGAGCCACCTAGGCACCTCAACTGTAACTATTTTAACCATACATACGGCATGGGATGAGCTGAAAATACCCACACACAAACTTAAATTATACTATCATGATGGAGTTTAGATCAATGTAAGTCTAAAATTATTCTATACCAATCTTCCAAACATGACAAATTTTATCTAATTGTTCTTTCTCAGATACCAACACAATTAAAAATGTGTGATTGTAGGTTATGGAAGGAATTTTTCAGTATAGATTAGAATGAGTTTTCTGAAAGTCTTGAATATCTTAGAGACTTCCATGTTTTAGGTGTGGGAAAGACAATCATTTTCATCATTGAAGAATTCATTTCTTTCTCATGAAACATGATATTGGCAAAGCAGAGTGAGTGTTTTGGTAATTTTTTCCTGTTTAATACGTATTCAGATATATCAAAGAGAAGACTTTTTTTTTTTTCTTTTTCCATTGGCCATCCTCCAATTTTGTTCAGGTCATCTTCTGTTTATCCTATTTTCACAGAGCACATGTTGACCTAGAGAAAAGAGTAATTTTGTCATTTCCTCACTCCTCTGAAACAACAGATACAAATTATTTATTTGCTTAAATACATCATAATTTTCTGGGAACATGACCAAAGGAAGATGAAAGTACGGCTTTAGCAATTTAAACAAAACAATGAGATCAAACTTTCTTGGCTAGAAGGTACTTACAAATACTATTTGGTTCATTCTCTACCAACAATATTATCTCTTGTTGGAAATCCCATGTTGCCCAGACTTTCCACTCATTGTTAAGGAATACTCCCTATTTAAAAACTCTTTTAAAACTAGGATGCTATGTTTTTTGACCAAAACAAAAAAAAAACAAACCCCAGAACAACTCCAAAAACTAAACTCTAAAGAGTTCTAAATTAAAAAAAAAAAAATGAAAACCCTAATCTTCTCTATTCACATGTACTTGGCTGACCCAATTTCCATGATGGTGTAATAGAAGGTATTAACTTCCTTAAGTTAACAGCTTGATATTAGTCATTTCATTGATTTATAATAACTCTGTGAATGGTACAACATTTGACAGATAGGCTTTTAAGAATTTTGCTGATTTTTAACATGTTAGCTATTAATTTATGTTCTTTTACATAGATTATATTCATCCTTTTATTAGAAACTATGGTGCTAAATTATATTTTGTGGACCATATTCAAAATTAATAGAAACTCCATGCCTAAAGTATAAATATATTGGTTCTTTCTTTTTAGGGAACATATTCAAGTAATATGAGATCAAAATGGTTCAGTTACTAAATAAGAAGAGAGGTTTCAAATCTCTTTTTCTAATGCTGATTCATAGTAAGATGTGAGAAGATTTTTTTTTCTGATCTGTTGTGATTATAGTAATGAGGCACCTTGAAAATGTAAGCTGTTAATTAATAAGGCTATGTCTAATTGTAGCTGCTTTATACCAGTATCTGGCATTTTGAACAGTAATCAGATATTAATGTACCCTCACATACACAGAGTTCTAGCCACCACCACCCCATAATTTATTTTTAATCCACCCTCTCTGTTTAGCTCTCTCTCTATCTAGAGTTAGTATCTCCCATCTCTTGCAGTAATTACTTTATTGTAATGTTTTTATATTTAGGAAAAATATAGTTTATTTTCTCCTCCAGATCAGTTTAACTTATGTCATTGTCTTTCATTGATCACATTTCATCCTTGCCTGTTTCTAAAATGAGACATCTTTTTTTTAATGTTTGTTTTTGAGAGAGAGAGATAGAGAGAGAGAGAGGGAGGGAGGGAGGAAGTAGGGGAGGGGCAGAGAGAGAGAGGGAGACACAGAATCTGAAGCAGGCTTGAGGCTCTGAGCTGTCAGCACAGAGCCTGATGCTTGAACCTACGGACCGCAGGATCATGACCTGAGGTGAAGTCAGATACTTAACTGACTGAGCCACCCAGGTGCCCCTAAAATGAGACATTTTAATTGTTCTTTGAGTCTCTCTATACTTACTTTAATATTTTTTTTTCAACATGATAAATCTATTTCAGTCATAGCCATAACTGGATCCCATTCCCTACTAAAATGGAGATGATTTTGATAGGGATTTTGTAACAATTACAGTACTCAAATGTTAAATGGGCACTAATTTAAGGCCAAGTGTTATGCCAGTTAACAGTAAAATTAACCAAGCAGTTGGAGGTTCAAGACTATGACTTGAGCATGTCTATCCATCTTCCTCCTACCAAAGATCTCATTGTAATGATAGAAATTATATTTTTGAAAGAATAAAAATCAGAGAGCCCGGGTGGCTCAGTTGGTTGAGCATCCGGCTTCGGCTCAGGTCATGATCTCACAGTCTGTGAGTTCGAGCCCCGCATCAGGCTCTGTGCTGATAGCTCAGAGCCTGGAGCCTGCTTCAGATTCGGTGTCCCTCTCTCTCTCTGCCCCTCCCCCACTCATGCTCTGTCTCTCTCTGTCTCAGAAATAAATAAACATTAAAAAAAAGAATAAAAATCAATACTACATTGGAAAACAATATCTCATTTTGAAGAATTCCATGAAGATAAAAACCTGAGTGGAATTGGAATGATTGGAAAATTTAGAGGTGAGAAGATGATAGCCAATGGGATCAAGCACAAATATTATTTTTCCTAGAAGAGGTTAGAGAGGCTCTAAGAACTGAGCTCTGCTATAAAAAAGTAGCATGTACAAGAAGGCCTGGCTAAGGACAATTATCAGGGAAACTAATTAGCAGCTGCTTTGGAAATAGCTGTTTCTTGTTCATGTTCAAGGAATCTACCATTCATAACTTTGCTGGCTTCTCTAAAGATGTGCACATCTACTTGGCATGAACTCCTAATGTGGGGACCTGAGAGAGAAGCCTGGTGGAGCTTCAGGTTAACTCTGAAACTTTACCACTTGACACACATGAACATACACCTCCACGTCTTTTACACACACACACACACACGCATGTGTGTGTGCACGTACACACACACACACACACATACGTACACACACACACACACACAGCCAGTATACGGAAACCGAGCTGTTGTTGAATTTTGAGATATTGTACCCACAGTTGTGGAAATTCTTCCCCTGATTCATGGCCCCCATTTCCCCACCAAGCCTGCTTTTGTACACACACTACTCACTTCCATGGAACATGTAACCAAGCCTTATTTTAAAGAAGTTAGGGTGGGGGAAGAGGGAAGAACTTCTGTAAATATAGAGGCAATTCTGCCAACTATTTAACTCAATCAGAGGTTCATAAATGCACAAGCATTGGGAGCACCAGGCTTATAAGGAAAACAAATAGCATGAAGAGAGGCACAAAGATGAAAACTATAACAAATGATCTCAAAGAAAATAGAGATAATATCCCACACGAAGTTAAAAAAAATGCTAATTGTTAATCTCAAAGAAATTTTAGAAAATACCACTTGCCAAAAAGAATAGGGAAACATAAAATAGGAAACACTGTGGGTAATTTAATGATATGAATGTTAAAGTGCAAAATTTAGTGAAGAGGATGAATAATAGAATAAACATGGCTGAAAGGAAAATTGGTATATGGAAGACAAAGTTGACAAAATCTCCCAGAATGTAGGATAAAATTTTGAGATGATAAATATAAAAGTACAGAGCAAGTCTTAACAGAAGTTCTGTAAGAAGAGGAAATAATTGCAAAAGTTAATAAGAGAAATTTCCTGAAGTTGTAGAAAGTTCAGGTCTCAGGAGATCTTGAAGGTGAACTGAATACTAAGAGAAATTAATGAAAAAAGAAGAGAAAGTATAGAAATATCTTGTTTCAATTTAAAAATTCTAAGAGAAAAAATTCTTAAAAGCTTCTGGAGACATGAAGATAATTCATTTATAATAGGAAAGAACAATAATCTTAGCAACTCTGGATACTTTGATGCAGTGACTTGAAAATTATACCAAGATGACAGTCAATTTGTATTTCTCAATGATAATTCAAGCTTTCCATTAAATATTATCTAAAAATTCGTATTTTGAACATGTAGAAACCCAGAAAATTATACACAGTACCCAATATTCAGAAAAATTGCCCAGAAGTACGTAGGAGAAAAAGAAAAAGTAAAGAGGATGAGTAGATATATGAGACAGAATGATAGCACAGTAAGACTGGAAGAATGTTTAAAGGGAGTTGGGAGTCTTGTTACTGTTGACAAAACAGGAATTTAAGGTATAAGTATTTTATTTAAAGCTCCATTAATAACCACCAGCAGAACTAAAAAGAATTAATCCTACTAGTGGTTCACTCTTTGAAGCGATTCTAAGGATACAGAATTTGAGGGATTTTTACTTTTCTGTCTTTCTGTGTTTCTTGAAATGTATTTTACTACGTAACTATAAGATTTTATAATGATAACAGTGATAAAAATAACTCATTTTGAAAAGAGAAAGTCCCGTGTTCTTTGACATAGTATCAAAGAGTTCTCTCTTTTAAAAATTTTAGAGATGTTTCAGATTTTTCTTAAACAGTTGAAAGGGATCAAGGCGTAGGGTAAGAAGCAGCATTATTAGGGAATGACAAAGGTTGAAGGCAAGGAGGGCTGGAGATTGAAACGATAACTCTAGGTTGGGAGGAGTTGGAAACAAAATGGATTATGATCGAACATCTAGCTCTTGCACCAAGGAAAAGTAACAGGCGGAGTGGGCTTCGTGGCTTGTGACCAGTGTAGTTGCTCTGAGCCCCATGCTCAATAGCATTCCTTGCTTAGGATTTAATGCTCTGTGGTTGCAGTCTTTAAATTCTTAATCATTTTATTTCTGAATTTGTATTTTGTAAGAGAGTCCAATACAATGCTAGAATATGTGCTGGGGACTCTGAACCTTGGAGCCTTGGCTCAGGTTTGGTCTACCCCCCTCTCCCTGCCTACTTCTCTAATATTGGTTCTCAGCCTCCTGGTATCAGCCAGTTGGTGCTCTGGGTTCTGGTTGACCCATCCCCACCTTGCCAAGACTGTAACCCTTCTAGTCACATTGGTGGGAGGTTTGTACATGCTGCCACTGTCCTGATTTAGGAGGACTTGGGCATTGGCACAGGGAAGGTAGGGGTTAGTCAGATACCTCATGGTGTCTCAGGGTGAGATAGGGCTGTGACCATCTCTTTTCCAAGCTGGCAGTACAATGGCACAGTCTGCAGGCAACTTAACAAGGGGCCTGCAATGGAAAGAATGTTAGTTGAAGCCTCTAAAAATTCCTATGGCCCATTTCTCCACATCCTCTCCAGCATCTATAGTCTCCTGATTTGTTCATGTTAGCCACTCTGACTGGTGTGAGGTCAGACATGTTAGCCACTCTGACTGGTGTGACTCAGTGTAGTTTTGATTTGTATTTCCCTGATGAGGAGTGACGTTGAGCATCCCTTCATGTGCCTGTTGGCCATCTGGATGTCTTGCACTGTTGGTGGGAATGCAAACTGGTGCAGCCACTCTGGAAAACAGTGTGGAAGTTCCTCAAAAAATTGAACATAGATCTACCCTATGACCCAGCAATAGCACTGCTAGGAATTTACCCAAGGGATACAGGAGTGCGGATGGACAGGGGCACTTGTACCCCAATGTTTATAGCAGCACTTTCAACAATAGCCAAGTTATGGAAGGAGCCTAAATTTCCATCAACTGATGAATGGATAAAGAAATCGTGGTTTATGTACACAATGGAATACTACTTGGCAATGAGAAAGAATGAAAAATGGCCTTTTGTAGCAACGTGGATGGAACTGGAGAGTGTTATGTTAAGTGAAATAAGTCCTACAGAGAAAGACAGGTACCGTATGTTTTCACTCTTATGTGGATCCTGAGAAACTTAACAGAAGACCATGAGAGAGGGCAAGGGAAAAAAAAGGCTAGAGAGGGAGGGAGCCAAACCATAAGAAACTCTTAAAAACTGAGAATAAACTGAGGGTTGATGGGGGATGGGGGGGGTGATGGGCATTAAGGAGGGTACCTGTTGGGATGAGCACAGGGTGTTGTATGGAAACCAATTTGACAATAAATTTCATATTAAAAAAATAAAAATTCCTATGTCAAAATTCTTATGTTCAAACCCTAATGTGATGGTATTTAAAGGTAGGGCTTTGGGATGGATTTAAGTCATGAGGGTAGAGCCTTTATTGAATGGGATTAGTGTTCCTATAAAAAGAGCCAAGAGAGCTACCTAGTTCTTCTTCTACTTTGTGAGGATGTAGCAAGAAGACAGCCCTCTGTAAACCAGAAAGAGAGCACTCACCAGGAACTTGACCATGCTGACTCCCTGATCTCAGACTTCTAGCCTCTAGAACTCTGAGAAATAAACGTTTAATGAATGGATAAAGGCACTTGTTGGGATGAGCATTGGGTATTGTATGGAAACCAATTTGACAATAAATTATATTAAAAAAAGATGTGATTTATATATATAATGGAATACTACTTGGCAATGAGAAAGAATGAAATCCTGTCATTTGCAGCAACATGGATGGAACTGGAAGGTATTATGCTAAGTAAAATAAGTCAGTCAGAGAAAGACAGATACCATATGTTTTCACTCAGATGTGGGTCTTAAGAAACTTAACAGAAGACCATGGGGAAGGGGAAGGGGAAGGGGAAAAAAAGTTATAAACAGAGAGGGAGGGAGGCAAACCATAAGAGACTCTTAAATACAGAGAACAAACTGAGGGTTGATGGGGGTGGGGGAGAGGAGAAAGTGGGTGATGGGCATTGAGGAGGGCACTTGTTGGGATGAGCACTGGGTATTGTATGGAAACCAATTTGACAATAAATTATGTTAAGAAAAAAGAGAACGACATGTTTAAGCCACTTAGTCTGTGGTAATTTGCTATAGAAGCCCAAACTAAGAGTGTTTCCCATTGCCTATCCAAGCACCAAGCATAACACAAGATGGGCATTACAATATGTTAGAGTACACCTGCCTGCTGTGGGGTAGGGCTGTAGGCCTTTGGAAAGGAAAGACTGACTTCCCTGTTTGCAGCAAGAACCATAGATTTTCATTTTGTACTAGGCCCTGCAAATTATGTAGCCATCCCTAGAAGTCTACTCCATGTAGAACAATGGCCATGACATCTTTGGGCACTATCCTGCTGTTTCTATGGGTGGTGTGTGTGTGTGAGGGGGTGTCATGCTTCTGTCCCCCTATTGCCAAGAGATGATGGAATATCAGGATTCTTGTTGATCTTCATGCTCGTACCCCTGGAACTGCCATAGCCACTTCCTGAGATGATGTCCCCTTCTCATTCTCAGTAACAGTTTCTTCTCTTGGAATAGTGACCATGCTGCTCCAAGCTTCAAAAAGTCTCCCATGCCTTTGTTGCCAGCCCCAGTTCCAAATCACCCAGTGGATTTTTTTCTACCTAACTCACCCCTTTTCATCATTTTTATTTCCATGTGTTTTGCTTTCAGCTACAGGAGGCCCTTATTTGTACTTTTCTGTCTCTTAGGCTTTTCTTCTTTGTTCCTAATCTAGTGGTAAGATTTAATTTATCTCTTACAAGATCTAAAAGTAGGTGGAATTTTAGATTATTCCTAGTATTTATTCTTTTCCAAGCCATTTTTCATTTTGGAAATGGCATTTTTCAACATGTCATTATTTGTTCTTTGAGCTTATGTTGAATGCTTTGTCTAAGTCAAGATGCAGTTCCCCTGAAATTCAGAAGTACATCTATGCTTTTAATTAACTTTATTCCTGTGGATCTTCATTTAAATTCCATCTGAGGAGCTCTTGGGTGCCTCAGTTGGTTAAACATCTGACTTTGGCTCAAGTCATGATCTCATGGTTCATGGCTTCAAGCCCCACATTGGGGTCTGTGCTGACAGCTCACAGCCTGAAGCCTGCTTCGGATTCTGCGTCTCCCTGTCTCTCTCTGCCTCCCCTGCTCGTGCTCTGTCTCTCTCTTTCTATCTCAAAAATAAATAAACATTAAAAAAATCCCATTTGAAATAATTTCTGAAAACCAAAAGTCTATAATGCTCAGTAGTGGGGCCTGGCAACTAACATATAAAATTCTCCCTTAGAATTTTTCTGGACAGGTGCTGTAATGAAACCAAATGAGAGTTCATCCACCCAATATATAGCCAGCCAGTAAAAACTGATACCAAGCCTTTGCAGTGAAGAAAGATAGGCTATTTACTATTGTGGCACCATCCAGTAGAATGGGAAGCTAATGCTCAAAAGTCCTGAACTCCGCAATGGATTGCAAGAGAGGGTTTTCAAAGGCAAAATTTGGGGTAGGGGTCTCCTGAGAAGGTGAATGCCATTGATTGGAGGCCCATGAGGTAATGCTAGCAGGTGTTACCTGATAACTTCTGGTGCCACTTTGTTTGGTTCCCTAGAGATCTATTCCATCTCAAGAGACTTGTAATCTGAGAAATGTCTTTGTTCTGTATGTCAGAGGTTTTATCAGTGCTGATTAACTACTTGTTCTACAGGTCCTTTGAATGATAAGCATTCCCATCCCTTGAGCCTGGGCCCGTGGGTTCCTTGGCTGGTCCAGATGTACTTGGTTGGGGGGGGGCATGTGATATAACCCCCAGTGTTCATTTTTCTGTCTCAACTGACAAGATAGACCCAGGCTTCACTGTTTCTTCTTGAAGTAGAAGGAAACTATATAAATTACAAGTATTTTTCACTCAGTTTGTATTTCATTTTGGTGTTCAGTTGACCATTAGGCATATTTCATAGGAAATTAATATCAGTGTTTCAAGTATTACCACCAATATTTCTTTTTTCTTTCATATTTTCTGACCCAGCCACTAGAATGGTCCAGATCTCCTACTCTAGGAATAGCAAATAGGAAAGAGAAACAGTGATGAAGGTGAAGTTAGAAGAAGAAAGTGTATTAGAAGTCTTTGCCAGGTCACTCTGGCCTCCTAAGGCAGAGCTTGGAGAACACCTTGACAAACTTAAAAGTGAGTCTGGCTTTCATATTCTTCAATTAGTATTGGTTGATAGCAGACAATGCTCTAGATTCATGGTAAAGGCATAAAGGAAAAATATAAAACTGTAATATTTACTGTATCTTCTGTGTGCCAAGCATTATACTAAATGCTTTACATATGGTATTATTTTGTCTTCACAATCCCTATGGGAGTTGGATATTATTATCCCATTTTGTAAGAGAGAGCAAAGGCTCAAAAATGTTAACTTTCCATAGTCTGACAATTGATAGAGCTCAGTTTCATACATAAGTCTGTCTGATTTTATAATACTCCACTGCACTACTCTGAGAATTCTATTCTTCCTTATTTATATTTGCTTCGTTTTCCTTATAAACTCAGTGGACTAATATTCAACTTTAATTTTAACAAGACAGCCTGCTGCCTGACCTGTAAAAACCTCACCTTTTCTCTTAGGAGCCATCTTAATTTAAAGAGCTGCCAGTCTAGGAAGGGTCAGTAATCTCCTTCCTGTTGAATTATCATGCCTCATACACTTTGTTTTATGGCTTCAGATTAGAGCTAAAGTCCTCCCTTGTTATTCATTGCCTTGTTTCAATAAGGACAGAGTTGGTTAATGTTTTACTGGGAAGATCCCCAGTGGTCACATTCCAGCATGTGAGAAAAATTGGATTTATTTATCAATATATAACCAGCTGTGTGGGAGATCTCCACCCCCCGCCCCCCCTCCCCCCCCCCCACCAGCTTAGTCTTAGTTGATTTGGGAGGAATGTAAATAGTGAAAGGAGATACAAATTTTGAGGTTTTGGTTCTTCAAAGAGACGAATCATTCTGGGCCCAACTTCCCAATCCTGCCTCTCTTAACCCCAAATTTTAAACTTATAATTCAGAAGATCATTGATAAAAGCTAAGCCAAAAGCAATGTGAGAGACAAAATTGTTAGCCATGTTAACTGCTGGGATAGTTATTCTTTGCAGTATTCCACTGACCTTGTAAATTAAAAAACCTACATCGCCTAGATGTAGGGTAGTTTGGAAGCAGCAAAATGAGAATGATGATAGCCTAAAACTGCCATGGCTACAACTGTACACACAGTGTTTGGGGCATGACGCTTTAGAGGCTTGCTCAGAAATTACCTTTCTAAACTTTTCTTTGAAGCTCTTTACAGTCCTGTGTCCCGGAACTTTTCGTGTCCATTCGTTTTCTTCTCCTAGTTTAAAATTTTTACTCAAAATATTTACATAACATTTATTATATAGAAAAATTTAATCCTATGAACAAACTACATCAAAAGCAAGAAAATAACCATGGTAAAGTCCTTTGCTATTCTTTTGTATATTTAGACACTATGCTGCATCTCTCTAGTATAATCATTATTTCATTTAGAAAATTTTAAATAAAGAAAATGATGGAAAGAAAGCCATTTTCTGAATTCAAATTTACCCTTTCAGTTTTAGAATAATTACAAAGGTATCTGGACAGTTTCACCTTTTTTGTGTCTTCACTGGGTTGTTCCGTCAATTAGTTTAGGGCTCGCATAACAAAGTACCATAAATTGGGTGGCTTAAACAAAAGAAATTTATTTTTTCACAGTTCTAGAGGCAGAAATCCAAGGTCAAGGTTTTGGCAGGGTTGGTGTATAATGAGCCACTCTCCTTGGCTTGCAGATGCTCATTCTTTACCCTAGGTCTTCATGTGGTATATCCTCTATGTTTTCTATGTCCCAATCTCCTCTTCTAATAAGGACACCAGTCATTGGATTAAGGCCCACCCATAACACCTCATTTTACCTTAATTACCTCTTTAAAGATTCTATCTTCAAATACTGTCATGTTCTGAGGTATACTTTCTGGTATAAGGAAGAAAAAAATTTCCCTTTACCTTGTAGGTTCTTGTCTGAGAACCCCTAACCCCAATCATAAAACAGAGTAGCAGGAGAAAAACAAACAAGTTTAATACCATGCATACTTCATATACACATGGATGATGCCCAAGAAAACTGAATAACCCCTGAAATGGCTCAAGGCATCACCTTAAATGCCATCAGCAGCCAAAGACAAAACATGTTGGGGGTGGGGGTGGGGCCAGTGATGGGAATTTACCAGGAAAACACAATTAACAAGTAACAAAGGAGAGTGGTTATTATGATGCCTTCTTTATTGATAAGAATTTCTAGAGATTTAATCTTCCTTCCTTTTCTTCTTGGTACAGAGAGGAAGACAATCTTACAAATGGAAATTTCCCTAATAAATTAAAATGTAAGTTTCTCATACAAAAAGGATACCTCCTACTTGGATAACTCTTTTGTGTCTACTGTTTCTTAAAAATAATTAGCCCCAAGTAATCAATATACCAAAGAAGGACATTTGGGATGGCAAATTCTTTGTTCCTTCAAGGAGTTAGGACTTTGCCATGTGATTTTCAGAGGGACACAATTCAGTTCATGATCTCTATGTAATCTATTCACAAGCTGGCAAGCAGAGTAATCTTTGCTGAACACAAGTCAGACTGAGTCACTTCTCATCTCACAGTTGCCTTCTTGCACATTCCCATCAGGTGCCTGGCATGGAGGAAGCACTCAGTTCATATTTCTTGAATGAATGTTTTAAGTGTGCTTTTAAAATTTCAAATTAACACCTGTTTAATAAAAAGAGTGCTCTGTCCACTCTTTCCAAAAAGTGCAGGTAATAACCATGTGTTTTGGTGTTTGAGGCTTTTGGTTTACTTTGCTCCAAGTGTATTCTGTATGTTTAATGCATCCTAAAGAGAATTTGAAAGGCACAGAAAGGCCAAAGATCAAAGATTTCATGACTATGTCCTTTAGTCCCATACAAATTATCTTACCTATTGTGGGCAGCACATTTCTCAAAACCATATGTAGTTGATGCAACGTTTAATTCTAAATATCCATACAAAGTATAGCAGGCCTTCTATTTGATGTAATTCTCTTGATATCAGAGGAAATGTGCATCAAACTTTCTATTCATAAAGTATAACTTAGCGCTTTTAACAGCAGGCTGGGTAATTAGTTGGGCAATTAAAGGACTGTAAATTATAATTTTAACTCAGATAGACATCCTCTCTAACACCTTGGGAAGTCCATTTACCATTACTTTCTCTATTTTCCCATGTATAAAATAAATCTAAATATAGATGATGAACTAAAGAAAGATGGGTTTAGAAATGGAAGAGGTTTTGCAAGGTTATCTGGGTAGGTCTCCAGCTTCCATGCACATTGATTTTGTAAGGATAGAAAGTTACCTTCTCTGTTTTATTCCTGAAAATTAAATATATATGTGTGTGCGTGTATATATATATATGCATATATATGTGTATTTATACATATATATATGATGTGTTTTAATGTTATTTTTATAGAATTTTATGTGAAAAACATTACAAAGTGATTTCCAAGTATTATAAGTGTGCATCATATGGAAAGCTAAATACTAGCTAATGTCTACTACAGAGGTGAATATATTTATTAGCTGCAGCTTGGATGCATCTTAAATTTCAAGGTCATTAGTGAGTTTAAAGTAAGGTAATCCACTTTCATTAAAGATGTTAGTACTTGCAGATCCTGATTCATGGCTCCTCTCCACAGATCCCATTCCAGATTTGGAACTGAATTTTGATATTCCTTTCCCTTTCTGAAATCATACTCTCTTGAAAGTGCTGGCTTGTATTTTTTTTTTTCTTATCTTGCTGCCTCTCTTTTTCTCTCTCTCATTAATACATACTGTGTTACTACCAAAGCCTTCAATCAAACCCTTTATACGTTTTTACAGTTCTGCATTTCTGTTATCCCAAAGGTATTTTATTCCTATAATATTTACTACTGGGCCACATTTATTCATCTTACCATTTTGGGGGAAAAAACACACATATCCTTTCTTTATACATGCAGTTTTCTACTACACTGTTCCCTTGGGACACTGATGTAGTTGAAGTTCATAATACTTGAGAGGTACCACATTTTAGAGCAGTTTCACCTGGGTGGCCTACCGGAGTGGTTCCCAGTTTGGGCATAGGAGGTGGAAGTTTACCAATTTCATTGCCTAATAAGGTCACATGGCAAAGAAAAAAAATCATTCTGATGCTTATTAAATTCTTGACACCTATTCAATTATCTCCATTGGTGTTAAGACTATTGCAGTAGGGGAGAGAGAGATGAAACTCAACTCCAAATACAAGAACAAGTGGGGTTATTTAGCTAAGAAGTGGTGGGTGTGGGGGTTGGTGGATGGAAAATTATCAAGAGGATACATCAAGGGTAGGGAGAATTCTTGCTAAAGTGACCTAACAGTTGCTGAAGGCAGCCCAGGGTGATGACATAGCAGGTGTGAGATGGTAGATGATGAGGAATTTGATAGATATCAAGAGTGATCAGATAGGGGGCATGAGGGACTCTCTTTAAACTGGCTTAAAAGGATGCTTGCTAAAACTGGGCTGAGCAGGCCCAGCCAGGGCCAATGTCAGGGCCTAGTCATGAAGAGGGCTCAGAGGAACCCAACTAACTTTTGGAATGTTAATATTGTGGGTTTGGATCAAAAGCATGGGAAAAGTAGGCCTATTCTGCAAATTTCAAAACAGCTCTTCAAAAGATCTTGATGCTGATAGATGCCCTGGTTTGAGAAAAACTGGCCTAAAATGTCTTCGTTAATCTGGCCCCTCACCAAAATCTCAGATGTTTTTGACTACGTAAATGTTTTCTACATTGGTTGTCAACCCTAGCTACATATTGGAAACATCTAGAGAACTCTTTCAAACTACAGGTGTCAGGGCACCCCTCACCTCCATAGACTAAGTCTTTAGAAATTGGCTTTAGTCATTAGTGTTTTTTAAATCTCCCTAGGAAATCTGAGGTGCACTCAGGGTTGGGTACCATGTCTCTAATTTAATACTATATATTTAAGAAAAAAATAATCAGCAATGCCCCTTCTATAGAAAATGATTTCTATAGTTAAAATTTGCAAATTATTAACATTTTCTTCTTTCAGCTAAACAGTCACAATTCTCCTATATTTTTCTCAAAGGAAAATTCTTTTTCTCACGTTTTTGCCATTCATCTATGGACTGATAAGAACTTCATCACATCCTTCTTAGTCTGGATTTTCTACATCAACAAAGTCCTGACTTATTTCTGATACAGTAAAAATATTTCCTGGTTCTTGCATGACTTACTCAAATAAATATGTTACTGAAGTTCAGATTACTATTTTTAAAAAAATTTTAATGTTTATTTTATTATTTTTGAGAGAGAGAGAGAGAGAGAGAGAGAGAGCGAGCACGTGCGCGAGCGAGTTGGGGAGGGGCAGAGAGAGAGAGAGGGAGACACAGAATCCAAAGCAGGCTCCAGACTCTGAGCTCTCAGCCCAGAGTCCAATGTGGGGCTTGAACTCACAAACAGTAAGATCATGACTTGAGCTGAAGTTGGACACTTAACAGACTGAACCACCCAGGCGCCCCTCAGATTACTATTTTTAAGTCACCCTTGTATCAGATTGTCTTTTTTTTTTTTTTTCCAAAGGAATTATATGAGTAAGGGTTAGAGGGGCAGTAAGGTATTTAGGAGATAAGCGTTTGGGGTAATCTGCGATTGTTGGGTGGGGCAGAAATTTAGTAAACTACAGAATATTATGTAGTCTACTCTGAAGAAACTGTCAACCTGGCACTGAGTTACCAATGATTATCCTTGATCAGAACAAGGATAAGAGCTATCCTTTTATTCTCGTGAATACTTGACACCATCAGTGAGTCACCGTCTCAGGGAATTTTATGGCTTTTCACAGATCCTTTCTTTTTCCTTTTTTCTGTAAACAGTTATGAAACAAATTGTTATTAACAAATTATATTTCCATAACATCACTCATCTGCCAGAGCTCCCAGGGGACAGTACATACAGAAATAAAAACATAAACAAAATTACTTCTTATACCTCTTAACTCTGTCTGCTGTCTGAAGCAATCATTGTCAATCTCAAGAATTTCACGAATATTTTGAGTTAAGTTCTATACAATCATCCAATCTTGGCGGATGGCAGCCTGTTAGGATGAAATATTTGCAAGATGAAGGGCTTTAAACTTTAAAAACAACTAAAAGATGTATAAAATCTGACTTTTTGGACAGAAAGAGCCTTGAAGAAAGTTTAAAAAGTTGTAAATGTTATATATTCGAGGCAAGGGTTTTACAAACGTCTAGCCATATCTTAAACCAGAAGAACCTTTAGTCACTTTGAAATTTAGAGTGTTTTTGTGCTGTTCTGAAGGGGTACATGCACCCCAATGTTTATGGCAGCACTATCGACAATAGCCAAAGTATCAAAAGAGCCCAAATGTCCATCGACAGATGAATAGATAAAGAAGATGTGGTATATCTAGACAATGGAGTGTTACTTGGCAATGAAAAAGTATGAAATCTTGCCATTTGCAACAATGTGGATGGAACTAGAGGGTATTATGCTAAGCTAAACTAGTCAGAGAAAGACAAATATATGATTTCACTCATATGAGGAATTTAAGATATGAAATAGGTGAACATAAGGGAGGGGAAGCAAAAATAATATAAAAACAAGGAGGGGGACAAAGCATAAGAGACTCTTAAATACAGAGAACAAACTGAGGGTTGCTGAGGGGTTGTGGGTGGGAGGATGGGCTAAATGATTAAGGGGCATTAAGGACGACACTTGTTGGGATGAGCATTGGGTGTTGTACACAGGGGATGAATCACGGGAATCTACTCCTGCAGTCTTTATTGCACTATATGCTAACTAACTTGAATGTAAATTAAAAATAAAAAAATTTAGAGTGTTTTTAAAGTCCAGATTAGGATCTTAGTCAAAGAATATGATTAAGTATAAGTTTTTGGTACAGTTTTAATAGCTATTATGAAAATGGGTAGGTTTTGTGCCTATAGCAGTTATCTTTTAAATTTGTCTTAATGCTCAGTGCAAACGCCAAAGAATGGGTAATCAGTTGAAAACAAAATATATAGCATAAGCAACAAAGCATCATGTGTGAAGGTATCACAAGCATATGGGATTGTTTCAAAGGCAAATACTTATTGAATGTGTAAAGAATGATAAACTTCTTATAGAGTCCAATCGAACTATTAGAATCCTGTAAACATAAAGTGTGTTTTTTTCCCCTTAGACCTGACTACATTTAAAATAAGTTCCATTTTCTTTTTTGCTTATATGTGATAAACTGTCATGTCTGCACTACTTATAGTATAAACAAGAATCATTGTCTGAGGTCAGGCACTTTATATAGATTTTTTAGGATTAACTCTTCTCTCTGGAGGTTACCTAAAGTTTAGACATTTCCCTGATTCTGGTCACTTTGGGAATTAGGGTGTAGTTCATGGTAACTGAGCCCTCTGAGGTCACTTGTTAGAACTAATACCTTTTAAAAATCAATAATTAGGACCACAACTTGTCTGAAACCAGTTGATGATATGTAAGTCTATTTGTTTTCAGAGAATCCTGCACACTGACATGGTTCTTGAAATCAGTGGGGCAATGATGAAGTGGTTAATCATTTGTTCTCTAGCCTTACACATATCTGAACTTGTCATTAATCATCAGTGACTGTGGGTGTGCTTGCTTTTTATTTTTTGACTGTTGAGTTATAAAAAAAATATATACCTGGTGAATAATGATTAACAGAAAGTGTATGGAGAAATATCAGTGCTGTCAGTTCATTGTTTTGTGCTTAACTTTTGCCAGTATTCATTACAACAGAAGAATATTTGAATGACTTCATGTCAACACTATGACAAGCAGTTCAATCCTTCAGAAATATTCATAAAATACTTTGAAGCCATGAAAATTTTCACTGTGGCATATAATGATAAATCATCTCTCTATATTGCTCTTTGTGTATATGCCTAGATTCAGACTTGGAAGATTATGTCCCTCCAGAACTGAAGTATATTTTATGTGTGGGTTATTTCAGGGTCCTGGTTAATTTTCTCCCTGATTGTATATTTCCACACAATTTAGAAATTACTTAGATTCTATCTCTAAGCCTAACTATATTATTTCAAATTTAGACATATCTTAGTTACATTTCAGGGAAATTTTTAGACCTGAAAGGGGTAAATTCTCCTTATACTTCCTGGCACTAGACACTAAACCTTCTGGGGTTTGCTCTGGCCTTGAGGCCAAACATTACCCACATGGTAGTCTCAGTAGGCAGAGTTGCTCAATAACCTTTTGGTTCAGTGCATCTGACGTTTATCCCTTTCTATCAATTTTATCATAACTTGATTATTTTAGTTGTTAGAATGTGAGGCACACAAGCTATGACTCTTGGCAGTTACTATTCTGCTCTGTTCAGTTATCCACTTCTAGCATCCACTTTGGCTAATCAGTGGGAAAATACATGAACAAAATTCCACATTGGTCAGATCTGGCTCTCATAAGTAAAGCAATAGCTATGTGTGAGTTTATGAGTACATATTCCTAATCACTGAGAATCTCGGACAAGTTTCTTTGACAAACGTAATCTTTCCTTTTGTCATATATTTGCTTCTTGAATCTTCAGTGCCTTACTAATTCCCTTATTTTTGAGTGCACGGTGTTTAATCCCTGATGGCTCCACCTCTGCTAAATCCCACAATCTCATAGAATGTTTACCCAGAAACACAGCATTCCTTTTCAGATAGAGAAATCAGAATTCAGAGAATTGACTTGACTTTAATGATTTGCTATAGCGGTATTTCAGGCATTTGGCCCATGATTCACTTTTTTTTTTTTTTTTTTTATGATTCACCATTTAAACCTTGTCTGATATGTAGGAGACACTCAATAAATATTTCTTAAATGAATGATTGAACAGTGAATTAATCTTTAATGATGCTAACCAACCTCATACCTTATCATGCACCTTCATTTGCTGGTTAAACATTTCAGGGTTTTTCGTTTTTTGTTTTTTTTTTTGTTTTTTGTTTGTTTTTTTACTGTGATACAGTCTTAAATTCAAACTCCTTATCTTGTCAGTCAAATTTTAAAATAATTTACATCATACGTATTTTCCATCTTACTTTGCATTGTGTCCTAGTAAGAGAGAAAATTAAAAAAAATCATTAATGCTTATACTAAGTCATATACTTACTATATGTGAATAACATACATGTCGTACCTTCTCTTTTTTTGTAATGATGGCTTAGGTATTTGAACATCATATATTAAGTATTTGAATATTGTCTCTTTTCTCGGACTACAACATTTAATGTTGAGAGCCAAGTGGATGAGATTTTCTTTCTCACTGATTTTCCTATTCATTCATTTTTAGTCATATTAACCATAAAATCATTATGACAATATAGTGAATATATCTATGGATTGAGTTCTTTTTTAGTTAAATTTCTTTGTTGAAAACTGCTGGCTGAAAAACTTTTAGAATTATTTTCCCTGTATTTTTTCCCTATAATTTATAGTTGTTTAAATGGAAAGAAAAAGTGAAATGAATACAACTTTAAATAAAATATCACCATATAAGATGAATACACAATGTGACATGTTATGACAAAATTAATTAGTAAAGAAAAGTCAAATCTAGGAAATCTAGGAAGCAGGACATATATATGAAATTATAGTACATATTAAATGCAAACAATTCCCACCTATTTTTGTTAGAGCATTTAAAAAAGATAAAGATAATTATATTTTGAAAATGATGAAAACAATAGGAATTTGTGATATACAAAATATTTTTCCCCTAGATTTTATATATACTTAGTATGAGCAATTGTTGAAACAATTAATGAGAAGAGTGGGAAAATAGATCTACACTTGATATTAATAAGACCTTTGCCTTAACTTCTCAAGCTATATATTCTGATGCTTCTCAGTGTTGAAACATGTTTAAATATCTTTCTCTTCACAGATAAAATAAAACACTAAACCAAATCAAACGAAAACACCTGTCTCAATCAATTTCTCACCGAGCTTCCAGCTTTTCCAATTTTTTAATTTATTTTTTAAATCTAATTTGTTGTCAAATTGGCTAACATTCAGTGTGTACAGTGTGCTCTTGGTTTTGGGGGTAGGTTCCCATGATTCATTGCTTATATACAATACCCAGTGCTCATTCCAACGAGTGCCCTCCTCAATGCCCATCACTCAATTCTCCCTCTCCCCCACATCCCCATCCACTCTCAGTTTGTTCTCTGTATTTAAGAGTCTCTTATGGTTTGCCTCCTTCCCTCTCTGTAACTATTTTTTCCCTTCTCTTCCCTTATGGTCTTCTGTTAAGTTTCTCAAGTTCCACATGTGAGCAAAAACATGTGATATCTGTCTTTCTCTGACTGACTTATTTCACTTAGCATAATGCCCTCTAGTTCTATCGACATTGCTGCAAATGGTATGATTTCATTCTTTCTCATTGCCAAGTAGTATTCCATTGTATATATAAACCACATCTTCTTTATCCATTCATCAGTTGATGGACATTTAGGCTCTTTCCATGATTTGGCTATTGTTGAAAGTGCTGCTATAAACATTGGGGTACATGTGCCCCTATGAATCAACCCTTCTGTATCCTTTGGATAAATTCCTAGTAGTGCTATTGCTGGGTCACAGGGTAGTTTTATTTTTAATTTTTTGAGGAACCACCACACTGTTTTCCAGAGCAGCTACACCAGTTTGCATTCCCACCAACACTGCAAAAGGATTCCTGTTTCTCCACATCTGTGCCAGCATCTGTTGTTTCCTGAGTTGTTAATTTTAGCCACTCTGACCAGTGTGAGGTGGTATCTCAGTGTGGTTTTGATTTGCATTTCCCTGATGATGAGTGACGTTGAGCATCTTTTCATGTGTCTATTGGCCATCTGGATGTCTTCTTTGGAAAAGTGTCTATTCATGTCTTCTGCCCATTTCTTCACTGGATTATTTATTTTTCAGGTGTTGGGCTTGGTAAGTTCTTTTTTTTTTTTTACGTTTATTTATTTTTGATAGAGAGACAGAGCATAAGTGGGGGAGGGGCAGAGAGAGAAGGAGACACAGAATCCGAAGCAGGCTCCAGGCACCAAGCTGTCAGCACAGAACCTGAAGTGGGGCTTGAACTCACAAACTGCGAGATCATGACCTGAGCAAAGTTGGATTCTTAACTGACCGAGCCACCCAGGTGCCCTGGTTAGTTCTTTGTAGATTTTGGAGACTAACCCTTTATCCAATGTGTCATTTGCAAATATCTTTTCCCATTCTGTTGGTTGCCCTTTAGTTTTGTTGACTGCTTCCGTTGCAGTGCAGAAGCTTTTTATCTTGATGAGGTCCCAATAGTTCATTTTTGCTTTTAATTCCCTTGCCTTTGGAGACACATCGAGCAAGAAGTTGCTGTGGCTGAGGTCAAAGAGGTTGTTGCCTGTTTTCTCCTCTAGAGTTTTGATGGTTTCCTGTCTCACATTTACGTCTTTCATCCATTTTGACTTTATTTTTGTGTATGGTGTAAGAAAGTGGTCTAGTTTCATTCTTCTGCATGTTGCTGTCCAATTCTCCCAGCACCATTTGCTAAAGAGACTTTTTTCCATTGGATACTCTTTCCTGCTTTGTCAAAGATTAGTTGGCCATACATTTGTGGGTCCAATTCTGGGTTCTGTATTCTATTCCATTAGTCTCTATGTCTGTTTTTGTGCCAATATCATACTGTCTTGATGATTACAGCTTTGTAGTAGAGGCTAAAGTCTGGGACTGTGATGCCTCTTGCTTTGGTTCAACATTATTTTGGCTATTCAGGGTCTAGAATGCGGTAATTGCAGGGGACTTTAATACTCCACTTACAACAATGGACAGATCATCTAGGCAGAAAATCATTAAAGAAACAATGGCCCTGAATGATACACTGGACCAGATGGACTTGACAGATATATTCAGAACTTTTCATCTAAAAGCAGCAGAATACACATTCTTCTCAAGTGTACTTGGAACATTCTCCATTTAGATCATATACTGGGTCACAAAACAGCCCTCAATAAATATAAAAGAATTGAGATCATACCATGCACATTTTCAGATCACAATGCTATGAAACTTGAAATCATCTGTAGGAAAAAGTTTAGAAAACCTCCAAATGCATGGAAGTTAAAGAACATCCTACTAAAGAATGAATGGGTCAACCAGGCAATTAAAGAAGAAATTTAAAAATATATGGAAACAAATGAAAATGAAAACACGACAGTCCAAACCCTTTGGGATGCAACAAAGGCAATCCTAAGAGGAAAATACATTGCAATCCAGGTCTATCTCAAGAAAAAATAAAAATCCCAAATATAATATCTAACAGTACACCTAAAGGAACTAGAAGCAGAGCAGCAAAGAAACTACAAGGCCAGCAGAAGAAGAGAAATAAAATAAAGATTAGAGCATAAATAAGCAATATAGAATCCAAAAAAATAGAAGAACAGATCA
Source organism: Acinonyx jubatus (assembly GCF_027475565.1). NCBI lineage: Eukaryota > Metazoa > Chordata > Mammalia > Carnivora > Felidae > Acinonyx > Acinonyx jubatus. The sequence goes on from NC_069380.1 coordinate 211,571,365, forward strand.
ATGAAACTACGAGCTGGTTTTTTGAAAAAAATAAACAAAATTGATAGACCCCCTAGCCAGACTTCTCAAAAAGAAAAGAGAGGAGCCAAATAGATAAAATCATGAATGAAATTGGACTTATCACAAGCAACCCATCAGAAATACAAACAATTATCAGAGAATACTATGGAAAATTATATACCAATGAACTGGACAACCTGGAAGAAACAGACAAATTCCTAGACCTCACATGTTACCAAAACTAAAATGAGAAGAAATAGAAAATTTGAACAGACCTGTAACTAGTGAAGAAATTCAATCAGTTATCAAAAATCTCCCAACAAATAAGAGTCCTGGGCCAGATGGATTCCCAGGGGAATTCTACCAGACATTTAAAACAATTAATACCTATGCTTGTCAAGCTGTTTCAAAAAATAGAAATGGAAGGAAAGTTTCCAGACTCATTCTATGAGGCCAGCACTACCTTGATTCCTAAACCAGACAGAGACCCCACAAAAAAGGAGAATTACGGGCCAATATCCCTGATGAACATAAATGCAAAAATTCTCAGCAAGATACTAGCAAATCGAATTCAATAGCATATAAAAAGAATTATTCACCGTGATCAAGTGGGATTCATTCCTGGGCCACAGGTCTGGCTCAATATTCACCAATCAATAAATGTGATACATCACATCAATAGAAGAAAGGATAAGAACCACATGATCCTGTCAACAGATGCAGAAAAAGCATTTGACAAAATACATCATCGTTTCTTAATAAAAACCTTCAAGAAAGTCAGGATAGAAGGAACATACCTAAACATTGTAAAAGCCAGATATGAAAAACTCACAGCTAATATCATCCTCAATGGGGAAAAACTGTTAGCTTTCCCCCTGAGATCAGGAACACGACAGGGATGTCCACTCTCACCGCTGTTGTTTAACATAGTGTTGGAAGTCCTAGCCTCAGTAATCAGACAACAAAATGAAATAAAAGGCATCAAAATTGACAAAGAAGAAGTCAGACTTTCACTTTTCGCACATGACATGATACTCTACTTGGAAAGCCTGAAAGACTCCATCAGAAAACCGCTAGAACTGATATATGAATTCAGCAAATTCACAGGATACAAAATCAATGTACAGAAATCAGTTGCACTTTTATACCCAATAACGAAGCAACAGAAAGAGAAATCAAGAAATCGATCCCTTTTACCATCGCACCAAGAACTATAAAATACCTAGGAATAAACCTAACCAAAGATGTAAAAGATCTGTATGCTGAAAACTATAGAAAACTTATGAAGGAAATTGAAGAAGACACAAAGAAATGGAAAAACATTCCATGATCATGGATTGGAAAAATAAATATTATTAAAATGTCAATACTACCCAAAGCAATCTACACATTCAATGCAATTCCAATCAAAATTGCACCAGCATTCTTCTCAAAGCTAAAATAATCCTAAAATTTGTATGGAACCACCTTTTCCAAATTTATACTCAGATCCAAACTTCTCACAAGTCTTGTCTACCTAAGTGGCAACATTTCATCACTTTCCATTCACTCCTCAGTCTAGTCTGGCCCTTTCTTTATTTCAGCAAACTGTTTTTCTCTGAGCCCATGAGTGAAATCCTCATCTCTGGATCGATTTTGATATACTTTGCTTCTCAGTAGCAACTGACATCCTGGCCAGTCTCCCTGAAATACTCACTTCCATTGACTTCAGCTTCGTGGGTCTTTCTTTTACCTTTCAGGCTACACCTTTCCTTTACAGGCTCCCCCCCCCCACCCCATTTGGCCATTTAATATTGAAATTCCTTAAGAATCAGTCATTTACTGCCTTCTGGTTTTTGTGTATTCTCCCTAGGGTTTCTTATTCATATCCAGTTTAGTTTAATATTGAAATTCCTTAAGAATCAATCATTTACTCCCCTCTGTTTTTTTGTGTATTCTCCCTAGGATATCTTCTTGATACCTAGTTTAGTTTACCATCTGTATCATAAAAACTCTGAAATTAATATTTTGATCTTAGACTTCTCTTAGCTCCAATTTTGCATGTATCGTACCTACTTAAAAATCTCTTTTTAGATGTTTCCAAGGGGCCTTAAACTCAGTATGCCTAAAGATGCATTCATTGCCTCTGTCCCAAACTCAGCCCTCCTCCTGTGTTTCCTATTGCAGTGAACGTTATACCTCTGACCACATCTCATTCCAGCTTCTTCTTTGTTGTGTTCTAGCTGCACTGGCCTGTCTGCCATTCTTTGAGTAAACCAAGAAAACTTTCATCAGAAGACCTCTACACTTCCTTTTCCTTTTGCCTGAAATATCCTGCCTCTAAATCTTTGCAGGTTTCCCTGGAAAGTTTCCATTTACTTCTCATCTCCAACATTACTTCCTCATAGAAGCTTTCCCCTCAGCACCTTATCTAAAGGAGTGGCTCCCCTGCCCATGCTATTCTCTACATTTGCTATTTTTCTTTTTTTATGCATACATATATTTACTGGGATGTTATTTTTATGTATGTATTGCATTTTCCCAAACTAGAATCTGAGCTCTAGCTTTTTGTGTTGATCATAACTGTCAAAAATATTGTCTACCAAATACTATACATCAATGTTACTTAGTAGGTCTGAGATTCATTCCTCTTTCTCCCACTGCCACTACCCCAGTCTGAGCATCCATCTCTCTTGGATGCAATAGCTTCCTAATTACATCTTTTTGTAAAAAGATGTAATTTTTATAAAATGATGTAATTAACTTTATAAAAAGTTAACTTTTTAATACACATATTTCCTGCCCTACAAGTAGAGTGAGGTTTTTTACAGAAGCAGGTCTGATAATGCTTCTTTACTTCTTAAAGGCATTCAAGCATTTCCCCATTATTCTTACGATAATGATAAAAATCTTTAACATGTGTTATAAAGCCATGAGTGATCTTCTTCATCTCTTACTGCTTTTCAAACCCTTGGTCTCTTTCTTCTTATTACTGTGGTGCTCTGAAAGTTCTTCAAATGCACCGTTTTTTTGCCATCTTGAAACCTTTCATATTTTTCTTTGCTTTGGAAGTTTCTTCAACTGTACTCATTCCCGGCTCTGGACTTTATCTGGTTAATTCTTACTTCTCAAATTTCAGTCCAAAGTTCCAAAATACTATGTCCAGCAAAGTGCTATGTGCTAAAATATAATGGTAATCTACTTTCTTACCCTTTAATCTAAATTTTTTTTTCAACGTTTTTATTTATTTGTGGGACGGAGAGAGACAGAGCATGAACGGGGGAGGGGCAGAGAGAGAGGGAGACACAGAATCGGAAACAGGCTCCAGGCTCTGAGCCATCAGCCCAGAGCCTGACGCAGGGCTCGAACCCACAGACCGCGAGATCGTGACCTGGCTGAAGTCGGACACTTAACCGACTGCGCCACCCAGGCGCCCCAACTTACCCTTTAATCTAGAACAGAAACCTGATTTAAACTCACTGGGCTCCCCAAACTAACTCTTTCTAACCCTCTAACCCTATTAGCCTTTTCACTATATATATATATACGTATATATATATATATATATGTACATATATATATATGTATATATATATATGTATATATATATACATACACACACATATACATATACATATATATGTATATGTATATATATACACACACATATAAGTATGTATATACATACAATTTATACATATATGTTAATGAATTTATGGGATTGTTTTTTATCTTTCTCAGCTTCACAAAGCTTCATGGTGTGCAATACAGATTTGTGGGATGAATGAATGTATCATGTCCATTCAATAAACACTTCTTGGATACCATGGTACCTATTAGAATTCAAACTTGACTTCAGTAATTAATATGATAATATTTTATGTATTTGTTAAATATCTACAATGAAGATAATTCCATGGTTAAAATTTGAAGAATCTGTTATTACACACTTAGCTCGAGCTTTATATTCTGTAAAATTTTTTTTCTTTCTCTTGTATAATCGAAGTTTCATTTCTCTGCATATCTCTAATTAGATCTAATAGGAATCTTGCTTGTGCTCTTGTTTATAATATCCTTTGATGAAATTGCAACTTGGTCAAATATAATCCTGATTGAATGGGCTCAGTGGTCTTTGCCACAAGCATTTAAGCTAATCTGTTGGCAACATGGAGAGAACACATTTCTTTCTATTTGGCAGGATGTTAACTCATTTCAGCCATCGAAACTATAATTTTCTGAATGGTATCCTAGTGGCTTGCAAAAGTTAATGCAGGTTTCCATTCCCTTTTTCATGCCAATGGTACAATTTACACACTGAGAATCTGGCTAGACGTACATTGAATTAAACCAATGCCTGATGTAAAACATGATGAGTTCAGTTGAGTAAGTGTGTTTTGAATTCTCTTCTGTGAAAACTCTTCTTTTTAGCACTAGTGGGGGATAGAATAAAAGGCATGAGAGGGTCAGGATTTTCAATAAATTTCAATAAATTTCAATAAATTTGATAATAAAACTTACATTTCCCTGGGGACTTCATGCCATCATCAAATAGTATTGTTTATTTTTGACTTCTTCCAAAAGCTGATTCCCTGTTTCAAATCCCTCCTCTGTAAGAAGGCCACCGTTTATGTGATTACTCAATTTTGAAATCTTGGAATTCTATCAGGCTAATCTCTTTTCTTTTATACTATGCATCTGGTAGGTCATCATGTGGTTATCTCTTACTCTTCAAAACTGACTTTCTTTTTTAACTCCATCATTTGCATTTCTCTGACCTACATTGCTTCTTTCCTCTACATTGAAAACATAGATTTCTAAATGATTTTATAAAGTTGGAAATGAAATGTTATTCACATAGACAAAAAGGTAAATGGCACCCCACAGGGTCTGCAAAGAGGTGGCTCTCCTACAGAGTCAGCCAACCATTTTTAAGTTGGTTTTCAAGTGTTTGATCCCTTCAAATGAAAAGAAATTCTCTACTTAATTAATTTTAAGGTTTGGTATCTCTGACAGTAGTAATATCTTCCTACAATGAATGGAAACCCATCGTTTCTTTTTTGTTCTTTCTGTTTCTTCCATTTAACAATCTAAATATTTAGAGAAACTGCAGTTTCTGAACATGACCAGATACGTTCATCTTTTTTCTAATTGTTTCTCTTAAGGTGAAGTGTCTAGACACCCTCAAACTCCCTTGAGCTGGGATAGTGTAGAATGCACTTCTGTGGATTTTAATATTTTTTTCTACAATTTTTTTTTTGTTTCTCATAACTGGATTTAGTTTTACCCAAGGGACTACTAAATTCAGTTTAATTTAATATTGTAAAGATAATATATTTTAAGATATTTGTTTCTAAATGTGGTAAAAAGAAAAAAAAACATTCTGGGCAGAAGGGTACTTGAGCCTAAATCCAACAGATTCTACATTCCTCAAAACAATTAGTTGATAAAGTTTTCATTGCAGTTATCATACAAGGCTAAAGAGACCAATACTCTACATTTGATAAAGTTTAACAAACTCAGTAAAATTTGAGCCTTTGCACTATAGTAAAATCTGAGGAAGTAACTTTATTTTTATCTCTAGCATGAATCTTTATTAATATTTCTAGGTATAAAATATACTTGAAGTGACAAGTTGGACTTTGAATAATTGGTTAATATAGCAAGTATTCTGTGCTTTGGAAGTTGGGACACTTTATACAGGATAACTTCAAGAAAATCAATACAATATTTCAGATATCCTCCTTGTTAAAACATTGCTCATTTTCCAACAAGAGACATAAAAAAACTCAAAAGCGGATTTTTTGTTTTGTTCCCACTATGCTTTCAGGAGATAAGAATGATATTATCTCAATGCCTTTTCCTTTGGAATATGATAAAAAACAAATAATTATTTAGGATACAAATCGTGAGAACTAGTTTATAAAAGCAGCCTATCTGATTTGTTGAGCACCCGCCTTGCAATTATAACTGTTCATATGATTTCTATAATCCAGAGGCAAAAGGAAGAGAACATAGCTACAGAATATGCAGTTGCAGGAGAGACAGCCTTCTTCCTATTCTCTGTCATTGTGGTGGACGGTAATATAACTTCAGGGACAGGACTTTGTAAAGGAAACAGAGTATCCTTTATTTTTTCATATCAGCCTTGTAAAGCAGGGACCATTTTGATAAACTTAGGTCAAGTAACCTAGGGAGCATAACATCAAGCTCTCTCTGGCAGAACCAGGGAGAACCTCTTTGTACATCTTCGTATCAAGTATATTAATGCTGTTTATTTTAGTACCTACACTTTTGAATGCATTAAAGTGTGTGAATTCTTCCCTTACCAGTGTACTTCCATTTATATTCAAACATCGCCAGTGATGTACTGATTGACACATGCAGTGGGTGTGTTTCTGTCATTCTCTTATTGAAACACTTGTGGCACGGTTTAGATGAACTCCTGCAGAGGGCAGGTCAGCAGGAGAATGCAGGGGAAGGCCATGCAGTGTTAGCAAGGTTTGCCTTTGTTTGTTACGGGAGGGGACCTGGAGCCACTTTAGAAAACTACTTTGGCCAGACTGGAGGGGTAAGCAGGCAGGAGAGCAGAGGGGCAGGGCCCCGGTGCCACCAAAGTCTACGGTAGTTTGCTTGGTGATGGGATCTGTAGTTGCCTGAGAAAACACCTGCCCTTCCAGCACATGTTCTGAGATGAGTAAACAAATCTTCCCTGTATTATACCCCAGGCAGTTTTTAAACTTCTGCTTCTAAGCTGTAGCTCCCACAGGAGCTGTTTGTTGTGCCATCTCTTTTAAGGATGGGGACTCAGTTTCCTCTTGCCCTCTGGGCTCCCCCAGAGTAGCCAGCTGATTTGTAAAGTTCTAGATGTTAAGTCCTGCTGATCATAAGAACTTGCAGAGGAAGTTAGGCCCCTCTGGTTTTGAAAACCAAATGTTCGAGCATTTGTCTTCCCAGGGCAAGTCTCTCGTGTGGGGTACCTGGTGTGGGGTCTGATCCTCTCCTTTCTCTGCACCCGCAGCATCCCTGTTTGGCTCCTGACTGCATTTTTGCCCTTCCTACCCTCTTGATGTGGCCTCTTCTCTACAGTTGGCTGTGGAGAGTCTGTTCTGCCAGTCTTTGAGTGATTTTCTGGGTTATTTATACTGATGTGGATATTATCTAATTGTGTCCAAGGGATGAGGTGAGCCTAGAGTCCTCCTACTCCACCATCTTCCCTGGAAGTTAATATTCCATTATTAAAAAAAAGTGTTTATTTATTTGTTTATTTTGAGAGCGAGAATTCTAAGCAGGCACCATGCTGTTAGCTAAGAGTCCGATGTGGGACTCAATCTAAGGAACCATGAGACATGACCTGTGCCCAGATCAAAAGTCCGATGCTGAACTGACTGAGCCACCCAGGCACCCCTATTCCATTATTTTTATCTTTTCATTTATCAGTGGACACTTAGGTTGTTTCCATGTCTTGGATATTGTAACCAATGCTGCAGTAAACATGGGAGTGTCTAGATCTCTTTGAGATGGTGATTTTCTTTCTTTCAGATACATTCCCCAAAGTGGAATTGCTGGATCATATTTTAGTTCTATTTTTACTTTTGGGGGGAACCTTCTAGTAGTTGTATGAACTTACATTCCCACCAATAGCATATAAGGATTCCCTTTTCTCCACATCTTGGCCAGTACTTTTTATATCTTGTCTTTTTGATAATAGCCATTGTTAACAGGTGTGAAGTGATATCTCATTGTGATTTTGATTTGTATTTCCCTGATGATTAGCAATGTTGACACCTTTAATGTACTTGTTGGCCCTTTGAATATCTTCTTTGGAAAAAATGTCTATTCACCTCCTTTGCCCATTAAAAATTTTTATTTTATTTTATTTTATTCTTTGCAATTGAGTTGTAGTTATTGCTATAAACATTCCTCTTAGAACTGTTTTTGCTGTATCCCATAAATTTTGATAAGTTGTGTTTCCATTCGTAATTCTCTCAAGATGTTTTTGATTTTTCCTTTGATCTCTTTTTTGACCCATTTCTCGTTCAGGAGTATGCGGCCTAATTTCAACTTTCCAACTTTTCTCCTTTTATTGATTTCTAGTTTCATACCATTATGGTCAAAATTTGTTGAGACATGTTTTGTGTCTTAACATGATCTATTCTGGTGAACATTCCGTGTACACTAGTGAAGAATGGGTATTCTGCTGCTCTTGGGTGAAATGTTCTGTATGTCTTTTAGGTCCATTTGGTCTGTAATGTTGTTTCAAATCCACTCATGCCTTATTGGTTCTTAATGGTCTATCCATGAATCTTCTAATGGCAGGACTCTGCACTGGTCTCTGCAACCACTCCTGGTTACTGAAGTAACCAGGGGTTACTGTGTTTTGAGTTCATGCAGGCCCACAGGCTGTGCCCTCAAGTTGGGCAGGACCCCTGGCTGTGCTTCATGACCAGGTTGCTGGCTGTGCTCCTCTGTTTGGCAGGGTTGCTGGTTGGGTTCTCTGGTTGGGAGGGGCCCCCAGCTGCATCCTGTGAAGAGTGGAGCCGATGACTGTGCTCTGAGGTCAAGTGGGGTCACTGTCAGGCTCCCTAGTTGGGTAGAGTTGGAGGCTATGCTGTGTGATCGGGTGTGGTAAGTAGCTTTGTTCCCTGTCTGGGACGGTTCTTAGTTGGGTACAGCAATAGGGAAGGATATTCACTGGGCCCAACTGCAGGGAGAGTGGTGTATGCTGGGCTCTGTGGCTGGGTGGTATCATCTTGTCTGTAAAGCTTCCCTGGTCGCTCTTTAGGCTGTCTGCCCAAGCACGGTTGCTGGTTGTGCTGTACAGTTTGGTGTATTTTCTGTCTAGGCTTCTTGGTCAGGAGGTGCTGCATGCTATGCTCAGGTTGGGTGGACCTTCAAATTTACTTCTATCCCTGGGAGAGACTGTAGAACAAGCTCTGCTGCTGATATGGCTCATTGGCTGGGGACCCAAGTCAGGCAAAACTGCCAACTGAACTCTCTGGTCAGAAAGGATCACTGACTTGACTCTGTTGATGGGCAGAGCCTCTAGCTAGAATCTCTGCTCAGGCATTGCTACAAGAAACAATGAGATCTACCAAGATCTGAGTGTTGGTTGCTGTGACCCCTTCTCCCTTCTCCATCTCTATCTGATCCCCAGGGTCAAGCCCCACAGATTTCCCCCAGTGATCCCTGAAAAGTAAGACGTGGGTGAGTCTCTCAGGAAGTGTGCTCCAGCACTCGGGGAACTAGATGTCCACCTTGGAATCTCTTTCCTGCTGGAGAAATTGTAGGCCCAAAATTGTAGGCTTTCTCAGAGCAGCACCAAGATTTCCTTGCGGATGGGTGGTGTGATCAGAGTATAGCTGTTGCTCTTACCATTCTAATGTGATCTTCTTGATTCCTGTGGTTCAAGGTAGGTGCTTCAGCCTCACCCCCAGGGTTCTAGAATTTTCACAATGGTGTCTTGGCTATGAATTGTTGCTAGTTGGTCTTCTTGTGAGGGGGGCTGAAGTCAGGAATCACTGGCACCATCCTGACTGAAAGTGAGATTTCTGCAGGCAGGGGTTGTGACATTCATTTCATATAACTTTTAGTACCTAATACTGCAACAAGAATAGAGTTGACATTCATCAAATCGTTTTTGAATGAATAGGTCATTTTTTCTTTTTCTTTCACAAAGGAACAAAATTAAAAGTAAAAATAGATGAAGTTTTATTTAAACACCTATAGTTTACTGTTCAGAAAGAGTCAGATCATTGGCACACAATGGATTTCACCGTTCCTCTGCTAGTTTTTCTTTACTCCTGTCAGATTTCATAAGGACTATAATAAAACAGAGAAAACATTAAACTGCTGACACTTGAAATATCCTGTTAGAAAATCTGATGTTCCCACTATTTTCACTCCCATGGTTCCTGACTGTATTAAGCAAGTTTATTTAAGGGCAACTTAGGTCATGAGAGAACTTACTCTGGGTGACAGAGTATACTGAGCCTATGCTTTGTATGTTTCTATCACTCTGAGCTGTAATGAATGAAGTATTTGTTGTGTCTTCTTCTATTTTGTAACTGGGGTAGCAGATAGCTTGGGCCAGATGAGTTCCTCTTACTGTATTACCCTTGCTGCTGGAAATTGGGCCCTTTGGAAACAATCTTCCCAATTAGTTTGAAGACTTTACACAAGAGTGTAACATAATCAAGTTTGTCTTTTGGGAAGATCAATATGGAACCCATGGGAAGAAAAACTGGGTAAGGGGTGAGAGATCATTGAGAAGACATATAATAGCCCAGGCCTAGAACCAAGAAAAAACAATCATGGAGTTGAGACATTGACACAGAAGTTTTAGAAAATAATACTCACCCTTATTTCTCATTATTTTCCCTTCCACTTTATTTATTTATTTCATTTCATTCTGTTCCTATTTTTTCCATTCTGTTCCACTATAAAAATAAATACATTATGATTCAAGAAACCACCAGATTGATTTTTACAAACTATTAAGAGGTCACAATCCACAGTTTGAAAAATTCTGCTTTAAAAATCCTCCTGAACCTCATATGGATTAAAGGTGAATTCTACTAATAATACCTTTATTGAAAGTAGTCTAGTGTAAGAGTTTCTAGGAGACTAATTAGGGCCCGGTGGATCTTCATGCAGGAATCTTGCTGAGGAGCTCTAAACCAGTCAGTTAATCATTTATTAATTTTCCATTCAGCCAGTGGGTATTTATGGACTCTACTCCTACTCCAGGGCACTGGAGTTGGGGATAAAGCGCTCAACACAGGGCAGATCCAGAGTTTGTGGGGCTTGACACTTACATAATTTGGTGACTCATTTTAAGACAAATAATGTAAAATTGCGAATATAAAATTGATGCCAAAGTCATTATTTATTTTGGAAGAAAAAAGATCTTACCATATTCTTTTTTTTCTTAGTGTTTATTTTTGAGATAGAGAGACAGAGTGTGAACAGGGGAGAGGCAGAGAGAGAGGGAGACACAGAATCTGAAGCAGGCTCTAGTCTCTGAGCCTGATATGGAGCTTGAACTCACAAACCATGAGATCATGACCTGAGCCAAAGTCGGACGCTCAACCAACTGAGCCACCCAGGTGCCCCCACACCATATTCTTAAAGCCTCAGGACCCTTTTGTCTAAGATTCTTGTAGGGAATTTACCCTACATAAAAATGTTTATACAGTAATGCTTACTGATTGCAGTCTTGCTCCCCTCCTGACCTGGAACATCCTGTGGCCCCCACGGTTGCACAGCTCACAGGGGCCTGGGTGAGCAAATGGATCACAACCCGATATTCATTAGCTTTAAAGTCAATGCATCTGTGTTTAGCTTCTGTGTAAACAGTATCAACAAGGGCAAGGCAGACAAATTAAAAGACTAGTCCTACAATACATTACTCATGTATTTTGTGAGACAGAGAAATACAGACAACTAGGAGAACATAAAATAGGGAAATGAGACCTAGCCTTCAGCAGAGGGAAGACTTTCCTAAGGAAAGGCCAGCTGGAGAGAAAGAGTACAAGGCCATGTGCTGTAATCAGATCTCAGGATTGGTGCTGGTTTGGAGACTGACACCAGACCACAAGAAGACACATCCAGAAACTTAGAATAAGAGTCTGGAACCTTTTAGAACAACTTGAAGAAGTAATTCTGTATCTATTACATCTGATAATACGGTTTAAGCTTGCATTTTTCATGCTTTTAAAACAAATTTTGTTTTCCTCCAAATTCATTTTTTCTTATATTTACAGAAGCATGAATCTGCACAGACTTTAGGAAAAAAACCCCCAAAAACCTGGCTCTTCCTCATTGGTACACTGAGAAGCTCTGTCAGAGACTCTTCTTATAGCTGAACCCCACTTTTCTCTGCTTTCTGCCATTCTTAGAATAAATAAAATTAAATCAATAATAAATAATAATTAAATTAAATAAGTAAAATTAAAGAGAAAATAAAACACAATTTGGAGTAAGGACTAGACATCAATAAATATTATCATTACCTTAAAACAGAAAGCTTTTGGGGTACCTGGGTGGCTCAGTCAGTTAAGCATCCTACTCTTGATTTTAGCTCAGGTCATGATCTCGCAATTTGTGGGATTGAGCCCTGCGTTGATCTCTGCACTGACAGCAAGGAGCCTGTTGGATTGTCTCTTTCTCTGCTCCTCCCCCCTCAAAATAAATAAATAAACGTGAAAAAATAAAACAGAAAACTCTAAGTAAGTCAGAATGATATTTTAAAAATAGGATAGGAAAGTTAAGAAAAACTCAAAAAAGGGAATGAAAAATTAGGATGTGGTAGCTTTTGAAAAATGGATCAAGTAATTAAGAGGATAAATCACTGCATAATATGACTTAACATAGAAAGAGTTCAAATGACAATGGAATTTTTCAGTTAGGAGCTAAAAACTAAATGGATGCCCATGTACTCCCAACACCAGGTTTGTTCTCTGGCTGAGAGCCAGAGATGGTAGAGATGGATTCCTTGATCTTGTCCTGGGTGCTTGACAGTCCCCACATCCATATTGCTTTAAAATCCCAAGCAGGGAGGAGACACCAAATTCTCTCAGTGCAGGATGTGTCTATCGCCATGTCTCCAGTGTGTAATCTGCAGCAACTGCATTGGATTGTCCGATATCCCCGTGAAAGTTGATCAAACGGTGATGTAGTAATCACATTCTCAGATGATTCAACAGAACATCTTTTAGAAATACAAGGACAATGTATTCTAATTTTCAGAATCCACAGCAAATTAACTTTTTGGTGTTTATGAACTAGGAAAGAGTTTGCTTCTAAACATTTAATTTCATTTCACAGTGGTCAGCAAAAGAATGTTTAAGCATTGAAGGAAGAGATACACATTTTACCTTAAACATAAGCCTTTACCTCACCTTTAAAATAATTTCTAAGTGTTCAGGAGAATTTAACCTTTCATGCCATTTTTATTAGATTTATAGACAGAAAAAGTAAGAAACCAGTATCACATTTATATTGAGAATTTCTCACTTGTTTTCTCAATCTCCTCTGTTTTAAGCTTATCACATATTTTCTACTTTAAAAAAACATTGTTTTAACATGAGCCCTGATTTCTCAAGTAAAATTTATATAATTCCTTTCATCAATAAAATAGTGAAAATTTGGTTATCTCAAGAAATGCTTTATTAATGTAGTACAAAACACACTATTTTTTAATAAGTTGCTTTCATAAAGAATATTTAAAGTATTATTTTTTTCAGTTGAGCTAAACTAACAAACTATCTAATCATGTGCTTACCTCTGTAAGCTCCTAATTCTTACAGGGTATATTACATCCTTCTAAAACTAATTCATAATTTTGTCAATTATTTTTCTTGACAGATTTAGAACATTGTATATTGGGTGCATTTAAAAGTGTTCCTATATTTACAAAATAGCAGGAAGGGATGACTTTTTTATTGTAGCATTCTTCAGCCATTATGTCATAATTGCTTAATTTAGACAAAGTAATGCCATGTCACAGTAGTAATTTAGCAAAGATAAATCACATTTTTGTTAGGTTGTTCTCCCTCTGTGTAGTAAGAATTATACATTCATATGGAGCTGGTGAAATTTATAAATGGGGTCTTCTTTGAACTGAATTTGAAGGAAAAGAAAATCTTAACTGAGATTAATACAGAAAAGATTTGTGTTTACCTGCATTTTCTGTTTTTGTTATTAATGTTGTGTAAGTCACTTAAATTACAGAAAACTGGCAAACTTTTAGAGACATGTCCTATGCCAAAACTGGGGCACATGGATTGCAGATAATTTATTTGAATCATTGAAAATACACCTGTCAACAGGAAAGGAAACACAGAGGACTTGGGTCTCTGTTGGATAGAATTTTCTTTTACAAGAGTTTTCTTTGTTCATTTTGTACCATGACACAGAAATGTAAATGTCTCTTGGATAAATTGATGTTGATGGCATTTTCATAAGTCGCACTTTCTCGAATGCTCTCTGGTCACAGTATTTGGAAAGTGTGAAAACTATAGACAATTTTATGTTGGTTAGCATACTGCATAATCATTTGTCCAATAGCATCAAGGAAGGAAGGAAGAAAGGCAGGAAGAAAGGAAGGAAGGAAGGAAGGAAGGAAGGACGGACGGACGGACGGACTAAATGATACTGGGGGGGGTACTGGAACCTTGATTACAATTCACCAAACCCCTTGAAGTATTTAGAATTTGCTAGAAATTGAGTCTTTCCATGGACTTATTAATTTGAATAGTGTGATAAATTGGTCAAGTCCATTTCCCAGACTCCTGGAAGAGTTTTTTTGAAAACAATAGCACTACATGGTTGTATACTTTAATTTTTAACGTATTATTTATTCTTCTGAAGACACATTTCAAAAGCGAAAGTACTTGTTGCAGATACTGTGGATCTAATTACAGAAACACACAGATGTCATAACAAATATACCTTTGGGGTCCAGGATATAAGTTCAGGGTTTGAAGTCCAGGCCTCTGTTGAGGTAAGATCCATGGTTCTGTAGCAAACAAACATTCAGCCTTCTGAAAATGAGAGGCATGATGGTATCTAATAGTGCTTTCCTCCCATTTTATTGATAAAGTTCACCTGCGCCCAACTGTGCAAAATAGATTGAAATTCAGTCTTATTTTAGTTGGCTTCATTTGGGCTAGTTTTGATATACAGTTGTCAAATTAGATTTGTATAATAAAAGAAATACAGTTAATTAAGAAAGTACAAGTGAAGTGAAATTGCGCATAAACAAGATAGTTATGAGAAGAGGAGTAATTTGTTGGAATGAAAAAATGTATATTTTGGATAATATATGTCAATATTAAAATAGTATTTCTCGATCATGCTTATAAAATATCTTTTGTAAAATCTAGATAGAGAAGTTACTCCCTTAAAAGTAATCATTTTACCCCAGGCCTGGGTGTGAGAACTTAGCTTTCCTTTTAGTTCAAGCTCGTCATTACGTAGCAAAGAAGAAAAGAAGAAAAGAGATTAGGGGGAAAAGCTACTTAGTAGAGGCCAGAAGCCTCTCCAAACTGAATTTTAAGTGCTGCTTCTGATGTAGGTTTCTTCTTTTCATTAAAAAGGGGTATTAAGGAAGTAACACAAGCATAATAACTGTTCACACAGCCTCTTTCACACAATGAGCAATATGGTATAATCTCAGACACAGTGTTTTCATTGTGCTTGATGCATTCATTCATTTGCAGACGAATTCATTTGCAAATTACCCACAGCTCATATCCCTTTCAGACTAAGAATATGTCATTCCAAGAAGGCCAGCCCAACCATGACCCACTAGATTCTTTAAAAGCCTGCCTTGGTTCTGGTTTCCCCCACTCTCTTTTATTTTCTTTGCGAGGCTGGAAGAGTCTCAGTGAAGGAAGCATGGCCTCCTGAGGAATGTGAAGGGAGTTCCCCAACTGCACATGCCTGGACATTTCCCTCCAGATGTTTCATTGTGCATCCATTTGAAGATGAATAGAAATTGGTGAAATTAACCATAAATTGATGGAGTAACCTTGGGAGAGAAGGAATTACTTTAGTTAAATTTACTTTGTCATCATCAATGTGCAGTATGTAAATGGATGCCTACTTTATTTAGTGGGGGGAGATATCTTACATATTTTTGTATTGGATCAAGATTATCTATAATGTTTGGAAGAATAAAAGGAATAGAGACTGAAAATATTGAGAGGAAGAATAAACCACAAAAGGAACTATTAGGAAGATAGGATATAATTCTCCAATTAGCCGAGAATCAGTGCTCGACATTTTAACAGTGCCTCACAGCGTTTCAGTAGAGATTGGCTGGGATGGATCTTTTGCCTGTGTGCCAGTGCTAGACCCTGAGTTTTAGAAGCAAATGAAACAGGCTCCACCTGCAAGTTGCTCACAGTTATGAGGCATCTGGGCAGAGTGGAGTCTGGCTTTGCAAGTAATCCATCTTTGATAATGAAACCCTGGAGCTGATACTTGAAGAAATGATGCTCTCAGAGTCAACTAAGTGCCTAAAGAGGGAAAGATCAAAATTTTTCCATACAGGGGACTTAGAGAAAGTGAGCAGTGTTTCAGAGAGGGAGGCAAACCATAAGAGACTCTTAAATACAGAGAACAAATTGAGGATTGATGGGGAGGGCAGGGGAGAGGGGAAAGTTAATGACTGGCATTGAGGAAGGCCCTTGTTGGGATGAGCACTGGGTGTTGTATGTAAGGGATGAATCATGGGAATCTACTCCCAAAACCAAGAACACACCATATACACTGTATGTAAGGTAACTTGACAATAAATTATATTTAAAAGAAAAAGAAAAAGTGAGTGTGTGAGATGAGTTTCAACATGGCCACATGATCCTTCTTCTGGTGCTCCAGCCTCTCTACCGTATTCTCTCTTCAAATTCACCGAAGGTTCATCTACACATTAACTTAAGTGTAGACTCGGTTTTGTCCTTCTGTTTTGGATGATATTCAAGATATTATTGTTGATGATAGGAATAATTGAAATAAGTTTTGTTCCCTTTACATAGGCTGTCCAATTTTTGACATCCATCTCAAGAAAGGTATTAGTACAGATCAGTAGAAATAGTTTGTGAGGAACTAAAAAAAACTGACATTGATCTCTGGAAACTATTGTTGTTTGTACAAAATAAAACAAACTTCATTTTCCTTTTTTTGGGCATTAGACAGATATCTGTACTTCAAAATGTAACATATAATTGTTCTCATGATATTCTGTGGACAAATAGGGATATATTAGGGAGGATGCTAGATGAGTAAGTAATCATTTGCAAAACTCATTAATAGTTCACATAATGTCACTCCCAAGTGAAGTGTCTAGTTAGTTACTTGACTGTTGACTATCTACTCCTGCACCATCAGCATTGAATTGAAAAATTAAAAATGTTGTTGCTAATGTTGCAGTATTGCAGCACACCTTTTCCCCCTTCTCTCTCTCTACAGTTATAGCCAGCATCTATTATATAGTTGGCAGTAACATACATTTTGTTTAGTCTTCCCAGTATTCCCTCCATAGAGCATATTATATTCCATACTTATAAATGAGAGAACTGAACCAAATAAAATAACCTACTTGAAAAGTCACATAGCCTGTAATGTGGAGTGAAAATCCCAGAGATGCCTCTTCTGGATCCCAGACCTGTGCTTTGCCCAACTACTTGTGCAAAGCTTCCTTCCAACATATATGTCATCAAAAATACTTCACATTATATAGTCTTGCTGCTATCTCAAGATTGCTTCCCTTGTGGAAGGAAACATCTCTGATAAATGAGGAGAGCTGGTAAATGTCTTCCATCACTCTCATTAGAACAGATCATTATTATGTATTGATAATTTGATAGCTTCTGATATGATGAAAACAGTATAAATGCCATTATTATTTATTTTTTAATAAACTTTTAAAAAAATTTTGAAAAAAATTATATTTGCATTAAAGATAGTACAGAGAGTTTATATACATATACTGGAGGACTACCACTGGCCAATTGGCTGTGTTTAAGCTTATCAAAGAATTCTCTTCAAGGACAGGAATAAAAGTTTATTCATTTGCATTCCTTCAAAGAACGCTATCATAATGCCAAGAGTCATAATCATTTTTTGTAATCCTTTGCTTAGCACAGTATTGAATGAATGAATGCAATAAAAATGCAGTTTTTATCTCAACCTTTTTATATGAAATTCTCTAAAAAAATTACTATTTAACAGTAATTTGATTGAACTAGCAGGACAGTTTGGTTAAACTACTTGAACTTCTAGCTATTTATAAGAATTTAAAACTAGACTTCTAATTCTTTTCTCCTCCAGAAGGAAAGAAGGACTATCAGATTCAATCTACTTGTACTTAAAAGTCCCCAAAGTAAGTTGTAGGTTTCATCTGTGTTTCCCCACAGTAAACTATGGTTTCAGCTGTATTTGAGAAAGTTGATACATTTTATTTTTCTTTGCCATTTCTTTCTTCCTTTCTTTTCTTGTTTTCTTTTATTTACCAAAGAGGTCACTTTCTGTGGAACTGAGTGTATGTATATGTATGTGTGTGTGTGTGTGTGTGTATATATATATATATATATATATATATATATATATATATATTTACTTTAAGTACACATTGAGTTTGGCTATAAGACAAAAGATAGAAGAAACATAAGAAAGTTCATTTTTGCTACCCTGTTGCAGTAATAACACCTATTTTCTGAGATTCTTGGGCATTTCATTAAATTTACTTTAAAATTTAATTATGTAAAACCAGTGCATTAGAGCTTGTGAAATCATCATGGCTTGGAAGATGATCACTCAAGAGTTGCACACCCAGGGGAGCTGGGAGGTTGCATTACCAATTACCAAAATATGCTTAATGCAAGCCCATTCTTCCTCCTACACGATACAGCATTTATTTGGAAACACTCCAAAGCCTTATGAATATGTATGCCCTAAATTGTCCATTTAGCTTAGCAACAAAGAAGCGTTTCCTGTTACATTATACAATATTGGTCATCAATTACTTTTAAAAAGAGTGCTGCACAAGGTTTTGAATAAGCAGGCAAATAGAAACTACAATATCCCACACCTTTGTCATATAGTAAAAAAAAGAAAAAAAGAAGAAGAAGAAGAAGATAGCTCCTGATACACACAGAGTATGCATACATTGGACTTCCTACATGAAAATGTGTATAATTAAACAGTTTTTATTTTACCTGTGGTATATAATGACCTTCCTGTTTTTATATGGACATACCAGTTAAATCATTTTTTATGAGTACATGTCTTTGACCGTTACTCATTAACTTAATCTCTAAATTATGTTGATTAATTTGTTAAGAGATAGTTTTAGGCAAGGAGGAAGTCTGGGAGATTGAAAGTGAGAGACTGTGCTGAGGATGATGCTGTGCGTCTAACATGTCTGAGAAACAGAATTTTTTTTTAATGTAATTCCTTCTTATTGTTCAGTAACGTATCTCAGGAGGCTTACTAAGTGAGCAAGTTTAATATGCTCTTACTAAGTATGTATCCATTTTGTTCCTCAATAATTTGCGGCAATTACTGATTACTAAATGCAGCTTTCATAATCAGTCACATAAGCCCTACTTGGGGACGTGAGAAGACACATAAGACTCAGAGTCTGAGGTAAATGATGTACCATGGATCTGTATGATAAGCTGCCCTCCATTTTTTTTCTTTTGTTTTTACATTTGGTTTGAATTAGATTAATTGTGCAGGGAAAATTCTGGGTGCTTGTTCAGTAAAATGCTTGTCGTGTGCTGGCTATGACATGAAGATAGTTGGGCACCAAGGAGAAAACGTTCCTTTGGTTTTCTCAGCTTCCTAAGGAGAAACAATTAGATGGTACCTTTTGATGAAAGAAGAGAAATCATGTAGCAGAACTGGCCCCCTCAACAATAAAAAAAAAATCAAACATAATGTGAATAAATAAAGATTTATGAAGTTACTTATTTTAGAAAGTATTTCTTTCTTTAGCAGTTTTAGCAGTTGGACTCATTTGTTTAAAATTTTTATGCCAAGGAAGAAATTTTTAGTCTACCAGGTACCCAGCCATATTGCTACTGAGTCATACATCATAAAAGTCTGGTTGCAGTAAGCTTGGACAGATTACTTGGAAACATGACATATATTTCTACATAATAAATAGGAGTCATGAAAAATGAAGAAAACAAAGCACAAGATAATCTTCCTTTAACTTGCCCCAAATTAAATTCCAAATATTTTCAAGTGTAGTTCTCTAGGGACAAAATTGTGTTACCTGCTTGAAATGATAATTTCCACAGTGCTACTTTGGAACATGCCAGGTACTTGCTTAGGGTAGGATGGGATTTATTGGAAAATATATGAGTATTTTTGGAAATGGCTTCTTCTATTTTAAGGGGAGACCAAATTTCTCATTTTTCCTTTGTGTCATTTTATTAGGAATTCAACTTGACAAGGACTTGAAGACACTCCAAGTCCCTTGCTTTCCTGGCCCTGGTCCTCTACCAACCATAGAGCCTTCAGCCAGTCAAGCTATAATTTTTAGGAACCATCAACTCTTTTTTATTTTATCTTCTAATATTTATCAGCTTTCTCCTGTTCCAAACCACCCCCAAACTCAGTGGGCTTAACAATAATAGTAGGGTCAGGTAATCTCCACTTGATGGTATCTGGGCCTCAACTGGGAAGACTTGAAGGCTGGGGTTTAGAATCATCAGAAGACAGCTTAACTCCCATGTCCGAAAGTTGATGGCACATCATGGCTGGGACCTCAAATGGGTGGTCAGCTGGTATTTCCATGGACTTCTCATGTGGTTTCTCCATATGGGGCTAGTTTGGGTTTCCTTACAGGAAGACACCTGGGGTCCAAGAGCACACACTCTAGGGTCCAGGTGGAATCTGCATCACATTTTATGGCCTAAGCTCAGAGAGCACGTAGTGTCCCTTCTACTGTAGTGAAAAGGAGGAGAATATTGACTCTACCTCCTGATGGGAGAAGTCTCCAAGTCACATTGGAACTTGGGGCTGTGGGGTGGAAATTGTGGCAGCCACTTTTGGATGGTATAATCTGCCACATTTTCCCTCCTCTCCTCACCTACAATCTCTATTTTAGGTCTGTGTCCCATTACCTTTTGCTGCAACATTTAGGCCAACAGCTTCCTGTCTATAGCTCTTTCTGCCAACTCTCGGATTCTCTTCAGATCCACTCTCACATAATTGTAAGAGTGACCTATCTAAAATGTAAATCTGCCCTTCATTACACGGTTCTAAACCCCTAAAAGCTCCTTGTAAAAGAAAGGTCCTCAGCCTGGCATACAAGCTTTTCATGTTCTGTTTGCCAGACAACAAGCTTCTTGAGGTTCTCTCTCACCCCTATCCCTTTGCACCTCTCATGCCTTTTCCAAGGGTGACTCCTTTCCCTCAAGTGTATTCTCCACCTTCCATCTTCCTCTAGCTAGTACATTCCAATGCTCTCTGAATACGATTTGGGGATGCCTTCTTTACCCAGTGTGGCACGTGATTTCAACCCGTCTTCTAAGTTGTAATCCTCCTTTCTATCCATTATGCCTTATTTCTCCCATCTATTAAATGGAAATATAGTCCTCCATTCATATAGCTCTTGGAAAAATTAAATGAATTTAAGACATGTTAAGTGCTTATAAAATAATATCCAACATATGGGAACTGTTCAAAAGATGTTAGACATTATTATAGTTATTAGCTATTTGTATCTTACATTTCTGGCAAACTGGAATAATTCTGGAAAATGTCTTTGTATCTTTGCTTATGTTCTTTTTTGAATGGGTTTCTCTACCCCAGTCTCTATCTAGATGCATTTTTCTATTCCTCAAAACTGTTGTAAGTTACACAGATTCTCCAAAGAAGGCACATCTGCAATGGATTGAGTGTTTGTGTATTCCACACATTTATATGTTGAAACCTAATGACCAAGGTGATGTATTTGGAGGTGGGGACTTTGAGAGGTGATTAGGTCTTGAGGGTGGAGCCTTCATTAATAGGATTAGTGCCATTATTAAAAGAGACACCAGAGAGATAGCTTGCCCCTTTTGCTGTGTGAGGACTCAGTGAAAGCACAGGCATCTATGAACCAGAAAATGTGCCTCACCAGGCACAGAATCTTCCAGTGCCATAATCTTAGGCTTCCCAGCCTCCAGGACTGCAAGAAATAAAAGTTAATTGTTAATAAGCCACCCCATCTCTGTTGTTTTGTTATAGCAGCCCAAGCAGACTAAGGCAGCATATTTCTTCTCCTAACTTTAGACTCTCATATCTTTGTTATACACCTTCTTGGAATCTGTACACTTTATTTTTTATGTTGGTTTGTTTGAGTGTTTTTTGTTTATGGAATCCTTGAGGGTAAGGATTGCATCATATATTTTCATCACTTTAATTCCTAACACTCAGCCTTGCTTGGAGTAAGCTGATATTCACTGCCTTAAATTAGACTTAAGACAAAAGAATTACTTTATCAATATTTTGGTATTATTACACCACGACAAATGTATGTTAAATTTGGCATTTAGTTTTATTATATTATGTCATATATTTATTATGTATTTTATACAATGTTTTGTATTATAAAGTGGAAGTATGTAAAACATTAACTTTCATTTCTAGTGTTAGTTTTGTTGATGTTTTGTTAATACCTACTTTTTATTTTGTTTCTTTTCAATTATCCTTGTTTAGTCTCTTTTCAAATTAATGCAAAAGGAGACTATTATACAAACTGTCCCCCAAAGCATCTTAAATAAAAAAATTTAAATACATATTTATACTTGTTAATTTATAATTTATTTTGAATCCAAGATATATTTCATGAACATTCAATTGGTGCCTAATATAGGATAAACATTGGGCTGCAGGGATTAATAAGACATAACTGGCATCTTCAAGGGGTGTAGCATCTACTAGGTAGAGAGGGAGGAATCAGTGGGATATACAGATAAAGAGAGAGAAGAGTCAAAAGAGATGATCTTATTTTTAGCCAAGAGGAACAGTAGAGGATTTATTGAAGGGCACGGTGTTTGGGCTGGATCTTACAGGATAAGTTTGGTTTGATTTGGTAAACATTTGTTATTCCACAGTGAAGAAGAAAGCAGAAGAATTTTCCGGTGAAGGTTAACAATGTGAATGTACCTATTTGGTGGGAAAGCAGAGCGGTGTGTGCATATCGGGAAGAGAGTTCGGTTGAAATGTACCATGGGTCTAAGAGGAGGAATAAGAAAGGTAGCTGGAGCCTGGTGCCAAAGTCTTGAAATATTCTGCTTTATTCTATAAGTGAGGTGAAGCCATTAAAAGGTCTAGGTGTGATCAAACTGAGTTAAAGGAACTTGCATGGGGAAAGAACCACTGAAGCGAACGGATTAGTAAAAGCATCTGACCTCAAATACTTTCTCCGTAAATGTTTAAAGAAAATCTAATTTGGATGTGGATATATTTGCTTTTACACTGGCAATCCTATTTCATAAGCTTGAGGTTGCTTTCTGGGTAAGGATTTTTAATCACTCCCAACCCAACCAGGAATCACTCCAGTGAATGACCCTGGAGCGACAGCTCCACAAACCAATTACAATACTTGGGGGATTTCTGTGCAGGGTCTGTGTCACTCTAATTTCAATTAACATCTTTCTTAATTAGAAAGAAGTACAGAGGTACAGAGGCTAATACCTTTAATTCATTGCCCCTTATTTAGCTTTCTGTCCACTTGATACATAAGATACTGTAGATGGAAATTTGGAGATCAAGTTCATGGAGAATTTGATTATGACAATAAAGAGTTAGGTCAGATAAATTATATGCAATTTAAAGTTTATTGCAGCCTCCACATTGGTCTTGAAGAAATTGTGTGGTTGTGTTTTAGAAGCCATTTCAGTGGACTCTATATGTCGAACTGCAAGAGACAGTTCTCTAATTAGATCAACATCATACATAAAAATTACGTCCCTAATTCAGTTTCCAATAGAAAAATCAGTATAGTTACTCACGTTAACTCAAAAACAGCAAAATACCAAAATGAAACAAGTGTTCTTTTATCGTGCCAACTGTACTTTGAGACACTTAGCCATTGGGTATATCTGTTAATTTACCTATGGGACGTACTTTCAATATATATACTGAGAATATTCAGCCAAAGAGAAGTCCCTGATTCAACACTATCATCCCAGCCTTCTGATCTTTTCAGAAAGCTGGATAACCTGACCTTAACTAGACAGCTCATGTGATAAAAGGTCAACGGCAAATCATTCCTTCTTGAACTTAAAACTAACTGTAATAAGAAGAGAAATGCCTTGTTATAAAAATGGTAAGGAGCTCAAAATGGCTTCACTATAGTGAAGTCATCGCTGTGTAATATTCAGTAGAGATGGTAACAGAGAAAATCCTACCAGAAGTATTTACAGGTATTAAACACGGCTATCTGGAAGTAGGGATCCCTAAGCTAGGGCTTTATGTCATCTCTCTTTAATTAAAGAGGAGGAACACTTTTATTTAATTTCAACGGAACTGGTGAAATGCTTTCATCATTTCATACACATTGTGATGAGACTAACATGATTAATGGAAACTGGGTTTTTCCCTTTTTAGGTCAATAAAAATAGCTTCTGTTTGTTGAATGTATACCTTATAAATACTTCATATAAATTATCCTATTTATTCCTTAAGGTTATGGGTTGATATCATTACATTCATTTTGTAGGTCAGGAAGCTGTGGCTAAATATGTTCAAAGGTGTTTCCCAAATTATAAGCAGTTAAATGAGAGTCATTGTTTGGGTCCAGGTTAGTATCAATTCAACATCTCAACTATTTTCCACAGCATTTTAATGACTGTCATGCAGTGTCTTAGGCTCTTCTGTGGAATGGTATTTTACAGTGTTCCTTAAATCAACATTGACATTGGTTTAGGCTACATCTTCAATAGTATCCTAATAATTGGGACCTTTTAATGCTAAATCTGTGAGGTTCACAGGCATAACATCTTGATGCAAACCAATTTAGGAAAGGTTCAATTTGTAACCTTCAAGTTGTTTTTTCGATCTCTATTTTGGCGAATGTAACTGTCAGTTAGATACGAAACAAAACTATAAATTGAAAGAGTTCTACTTGCTTTTTGGTTTGGGTAGCTTAGTCTTCATTACGTTCCTTTCCTTAAACTACTCTTTTTCTTGTTCACAAAGTAGTATAATCGTTAAGGTTATAATCCTTTATATTTAGGACAATTTTTATGTAGCATGGTTCAGCCATTTAGAACTCAATGAAGATTAGTACCATAGTTTAAATAAATATTTTACTTTAGACTGAGGCCTACATTCTGAGTGTTTGTGTCCCCTCAAAATGCATATGCTGAAATCCTAGCCCCCAAGGATGAGGTATTAGGAGGTAGGTCCTCTTGGAGGTTCTGAGCTCAGGAAAGAAGACCCTTTCATGAATTGGATTAGTGTCCTTATATTAGGATCCCAGAGAATCCTGGCCCCTTCCTCCATGGGAGAACATAGTGAGAAATCTTTGACTGGGAAAAGGGTGGTCGACTGATCCCAGACTTCAGCCTCCAGCACTGTGAGAAATAAAATTTCTGTTGTTCTATAAGCAACCCAGTCGGTGATATTTTGTAATAGCAGCCCAAATGGACTCAGACACTGAGATCTCAAAGTTTTCAAGCATGAGGTCTGCTTTTTATTTTTTTTCCTCTTATCTGAATGCATTCAGTAGGTCTAGTAATTTTTCAGCTCTGAGTCATGCCTCCTTAACTCACCATATACCCTGAATATCAACTAGTGCCAAGGGCTACTTCTTGGGTTTGTCCTGTCAATTTCTAATTTAGGAAAATGGGATGCAGCAACTTCCTTGTACTATTTATATACATTCAATACTTCTACACCTTTAAACCCTCAGGGACATTCAAGGAAACTTCACACTTTTGTGTCATTTTCTGCTCAGATTCAAGGCCATCAGAATTACAATTAATTTGCATTTTAGACCCTTGTGTAAGAGGATGTCACTTCTTGGAAATGCTGCTTGATGATAAAGTAAAGCAAGAAACATTGCCTGCTCTGTATACACTTAATTAGGAATTCTAGTTAATTACTCATTATGTCCCTTTACATTTCTGGAAATTTATAGAGAAAATAGTTTCTTCCCCCTTTGTGTCAAAAAAAAAAATCCCTTCAGCCCAGGAAAGCTTTTCTTTTTCAGACAATCAGATCCTTAAGTGACCTTTGTTAAAAATACTTTTCTATCCCAGTGTTTTCTTTTACTTTTCAGTTGGTAAAAAACTGTCTGTCTGAAGAGAAGCAAATTTTATAGTTAGGTACATCAAAAGGACAGCATGGATGAAAATAAACTTTTATTTTTTAAATTCAACAAACACTTCCATTTTAAGTGCTTTAAAATATTAGCTCACTTAATCCTTATAAGACTGTGAGACAGAATCCTAGTACTATCCCCCCCCCCTTTTTTTTTATGTATACCTTCTGCAGATACTGGCTACTTCACTTTATTTTTTTAAATTTTTTAATTTTTTAATTTAAATATATTAAATTTATTGTCAAATTGGTTTCCATACAACACCCAGTGCTCATCCCAAAAGATGCCCTCTTCAATACCCATCACCCACCCTCCCCTCCGTCTCACCCCTCATCAACCCTCAGTTTGTTCTCAGTTTTTAGGAGTCATAAAATTAATCCCATTTTACAGATGTAACCACCTCTGTAAATGACAACAACATTATTAGATATTACATAATATCATTAGATAGGCAATGACAAAATATTTGAATTCTGTATGCAGGTTTAGAACAATAGCAAAAGTAGAATGTTGATCACCAGCTTCTTTAAAGAGCTGTCGCTTCTCTCTGTGGCAGTTCTCTTGGCTTAATCTCCATGGTGAGTCAAATCTGTATTATGAGCAGCTTCTGCAAGAATTCTAATGGACAAGCTGCCGAAGTTAACTCTAAAGATGAACTTGGTGTATTAAATTCTGTACCACGGCGAGCACATTATAGTGAAGCCGCAACATGAGTCCTTTTTATAGCTGGAGTAGCAAATTAAAGGAGATTTCATTTGGTTTTGAGCCATTCTCCAATTTAATTGTTCACACTTATATAATAGGTGGTAGCATAACCTGTTGGAAAGGATAGCCAAAAGCAATTGAGTTCTATTTGTTCCTTAACAGGCTGTGCGATTTAGGTAAATTCCTTTATCATTTTCTGATTTTTGTTTTCTTTTCAGTGAAAAAAGAATGATGTCACTTTTATTTTCTCACCTATCTCCTAGGAATAGTCTATGATAAAAACTCAAAACAGCTTTTGCTTATGAGAGGAGGCAGAGCTGTGTGCTCCCTTTTCTTTTCTTCTCTTTTCAGCTTAAGTTAGACGACTTGTAATATTATCCAGTATTCTTGCCTAAGTGACATTTTGTGATTTTGATGGACAAGAAGCCCTTGTGCAGTTTGTCAAACATCCTATTACAAAAGCTTTTGATAAAAGCAATATTTTAACACTTTTCTGACTATAGAAAGCTGCTTCTTGAGCTTGGACCTGCTTTGGTGTAATGGGCATAGAGGTTAACTTCTTTGTTTTTTACAGAAATGTTTATTCAGTACTAAAATTAATGATAGGAAGTAATATGGGTGAACGTTGAAGTAGAATTTTAAAACCCTGGTTTTTACTTCCTGCTTTACCATTTACAGGCCTCTGTCCTGGAATACATTATTTAAAGTAGCAGAGACTTGTTTTCCTCATCTATTAAATGAAGCAACTAATATCTCACCTGCCTTTGAAACCCATAAATACCATTTGTTTTATTGATTTTTAGCAGGAATTGTTGGTGATATTTAGAAAGGAAACTAGTTACTAGTTAAAGGGGGTGATGGTAACCTGTTCTGGTTTTGCATGAGCAATGATTCCTTTAGTCCTTTTAATTTCAACGACCTTTCCTTAGGGAACCCAGAAATATTAAAGGGAACCTATTTGTACCGTAACAAAAATATCCAAATATTTTCTCTGGGTTTCTGAAAGTTTTAGTTAAGTTTGGACTCCTTTGTAGACTTTCTTCAAAGTCTTTTGAAATCATGTAGAGAATGCTAATGGTGTTTACTGTGAGCCAAGGTCAAAATAGCACCAGGCTCCTACTCACCTCCTCCTTTCCCTCTACACAGGTCTAAATTGGATTAGCCATCTTTCTTCCAAAAATACTTCCTTATTCTGAACTTCCTGTTTCATACGCATTACAGGATGGAAACTAGAGTCATCATGAAACCGTTGCTGTTACCTTATTCTCTCTTCCTCTTTGTTTTGCCCGTTATAATCTGTAAATCATTAAGAACCATTGATTCCTTCTTTCTCTTATTTCTTATATATGTTTTTTGCATATATTTTTTTTTCAAAAATTTGAATGAATATGAGGAGGAATGTGTCATGGTTAAGATGCTATGGAGCAGGAGAATTAAGGCCACTGAAATGACCATCGATAATATAGCCTCAAGTCAGTGCTAACCATAACAAAAAATTTATTTTCTTTTTAAAAACAGATTTAAAGAACATAATTGGAAAGAGTAACATGCTGCTTAAGTACTCATTAATTGACATAGATATTAAAGCAAATCAAGAATGCTAGTGTAAGCATTCACTAGTGTAAGAAAAGCAATATGTAATATGACATGTTATTTAATAACAAACTTAACGAGTACAATAAAATATGTTGACTTTTTTTGTTGTCTTATGTGTGCACAATGTGTTGTATGCCTACTTGTGTGTAGTAGGTACTGCTGTAAGACATACTATTATCATGGTATAAGAAAAAGAGCCAACATATATTAAACTTTCTTCTAAGTGATTTCCTAGATAGACTCTTATTTAAATGTCATAGCACTTTCATGCAAGAATTATTATTATGCCCGTTTTACAGATAACCATGAAGAGGCAAAGAACAATTATTTGCCCAGAGTTACAAATATCTAGTAAGTTGCGAAGCTAAGATTCTAATCCAGGATGTCCCAGCTTAGAGCCTCAACACATGCTCCTATTCTACCTCATTAAAATTTCATCATGATCCTTTATAAGTAGTCATACTATGAACCCAGTCAGGAAGAGTCATCAATAATAAGGTCTAGAATATAACTCTATTACCAGGGACATAATAAGACTTGGTTAATACATTTTGCCTGTTTATTGACATTTTCAAAATTCAATTCAAATTGTATGTGATTGGCTGATTAGCGGTTACTGCATGGGAGATAGATGACTGACAGGAGGAAGATCAAGCAGAGCTATGTATGTGGAAGAATCCAACGGGAGGGGTAGAAATGGGTTCTGTCACAGAGCCTGCCTTGAAGGTGATTTCTCAGTAGGCTTCAAGAGATCTATGCTTGACCCTGGGGGAGAAATTTAAAGAGTGGTTTCCTACCCCACTGGAAAACCTGTGACATATTTTGGTTGTTGTATAAGATAAGTATATATACAGGGCATTGGTTTTCAATTGGAGGCAATTTCACCCAACCCCTGGGTGGCAGCTGGCAATGCCTGGTGACATTTTTGATTATGGTGACTGGTTGGGGGAGTTACTATTGGTGTCTAGAGGGTAGAGTCTAGGGATGCTGCTAAACATCTGACAATGCACAAGACAAGTTCCCCTAACTCCCTAACCAACAAAGAATGATCTATTTCAAAATGTCAATAGGGCCACTATCAAGAAACCCTGATGTAGAGGAAGAGGTTCTCCTTGTCACCATACAGACTTTAGCAAGTGTTATTTAACGCAGCATACATTCTTAACTAGTAACAAGAAACACTGTAAAGCATAAGGCCCTAGCAGCAATGGCCGTGATAAATTTCCTGATGCATCTTTATCTTCATATAGGAAAGTCTAGAAGAAATCTGGGACATTACTTATATGCAGGTATCTGTGGAGCATTCGCCAAAAAAAATAGTAAGAAAATAAGTAGAAGGAAAACCAGAGATTCTTCTTTCCACCCTCCCCTCTCCTTATCTAAACCCTTCCTTCCTTCCTTCCTTCCTTCCTTCCTTCCTTCCTTCCTTCCTTCCTTCCTTCCTTCCTCCCTCCCTCCCTCCCTCCCTCCCTCCCTCCCTCCCTCCCTCCCTCCTTCCCTCCCTCCCTCCCTCCATCCTATCTTTGTCCTTTCAACCAAAATGATTGTACATCTCTTATGTGTTAGGCAATCTGTATAGATACAAAGATGAACAAGGCAGAACATCAAAATTGATTAAAAACATTTTAGGAGGTCTGTGGTATATCTATTCATTTATTTAGAGCATTATAATGTTGAAATCAAATGCATAAATAACATACACATGTGGGCCAGCCAAATATGCTCAAGGAAAGATGGCAACACTTTTTACCTCTTATCTCCACATTCAGTATGTGTGAGCTATCAGAAATTTGTGCAATTTAATCACACAGGGAACCAAATAAGACACTATAGATATTTCTGTGCAAACCTATCATCTTTAATAGGAAAAAAAAACCTAATAGCCCACATCCTACTGACTAATCACTCAGATTATAGTCAGACTGAAGACTAATTTTCATTAGGAAACAATTCTAATAGGAATGCAGGTATTAACAGTTGTTTCTCTACTTTTGAAATAAAACTGGGAGATTTGGGGGAGGGGCTCTGAGTTCGATAGTTGTATTTTTCACAAAATTTTCCTAATCAGTAAGAAGTGCCCTTATATCTCTTTATTGTGTTTATCAATAAATTTTTAGTAATTATCCTCCCAGAATATTCTGCTAGAACCAAAAGGAATGGTCAAAGCTCCAGAGGAATCAGGAAGAAAAAAGAATAAAGGCAAATATTTCAGCAAGGAAAATCCAAAGCAAACACTGAAACAAATGAGGTTACAGACAATGGCATGAATGTTAATGAACATAAAGCCATATAGTAGAAATCTGCTAAGTGCATAGTTGAGGGAATTGAGAGGACATTTCCCTAACAGTTTGTTCCTGTTGCTTATAATTTTAAAAAAGGTATTGCAGGATGGCCCAATTCAGTCCCAACATTGTATAATGCAGATGCGTTACAATTCCCTGCTGAAGTTCTGTGGAAGAATTGAGTCTAATTTAGCACAGTTGTTTCACACGATATCATCAAGATCAGTAAATGAATACCCAAAGCATGTGTGAAAGGCTGAGAAGTGATTGCAGTTTTGCAACCAAGAACTAACTATTCTTTGGAGGTTCATAAATTTGTGAGAGGGGAAAAGAAATTATATACAACAACAACAACTCACACAACAGTTTGTTAACTTTAGACATTTACTTCAAATTCAATATGCATTTTCTTTACATTTTTATTTATAATGACGAAACTGGAAAGCTTTATAATTTTTAATGAAGGGAATGGTCACCTCAGAAGTCCTGGTTATATTATCCTGAGAAGGAAGGCATGCTGGCACTCATAAGACATAGCTGGTGTAACAAACCATGGGGGTAGGCTTATGTCAGACATTCAGTCCCCAAACTAGGCAGGCACTTACATCTCAATTCTTTTAACCACAGAAGAGATGTTCATGGAAGACCTTTCTCAACACTCTGTTGTTTATGTATTTATCTTTTCAACAAAGACTCATGGAATGTCTATTATGAACATTATGTGTCTGCTACTTGAAATTCATAGTCAAATTGAGAAGATAAATATGAAACTAATGAACAATCATATGTACAACTTGATAAGAACTAGAAGAACTTTGCAGAGCATAAAGCACCTACGAGAGAATGAAGTCTGTCTAGAAGAATGGGGAAAATTTAAGGAAGTATTCACACAAAAGGGAGGGATAAGAAGATGTATAAAAGGTCAGCAATATTTCCCTAGATGCAAGTCATGTGTGTATCACTGAATGCTACGCTGCTATTTTTATAAGACCACCTAATTTATCCACATGTCAGACGCCAGCTAACTTAAAAAAGATAAGCTATAAACGTCCATGAACATTCTTGTCAGTTACCCTAGAATCCATCACCACTTGTGAATTTTATCGTTGTCAGGATACAATATCCTCACCAACTTACTCTGGATTTCGTGTTGGACTTGGTGTTGCCTGTGTGGACTCTGAGGTCCTTTTTTGAATCTTTAAACACCAACCCCCTGCCACTATTTATTTGCCTGGCATAAAGGTCAGGCCACTCCTAGTCCTCTTGAGAAGAGAGTGATTCACCAGAGTGTCTAGGCCCAGAGAAGTGATGCATTGTTGATGTCTCCAGGGATGCAGTTTTTATCATTATTATTTTTTTGGTATGGAGCACAAAGCGTGTGTGGGTCCGACGAAACTGGAAATACAAAATTAGTTCTCTGCCATCTACAGATTAATTTTTTTTTTATGTGGATGGAAGGGATCTACTGAACAACATTAAGTGAGGGAGAAAACGGTTTACATTTGTATGTTAGAAAATGACACAATGGACAAATAGTATAGAAGAAGGGTTGCTGATATAAAGCAGTCAAAGTGGCACTGGAGAAGAATGGATAGGTTTCAAGAGTTATTAAAAAGCAGTATGTCAGGACTTGATTTCTTTTCTGTTCCATTCATTGACCACTTTTCTTATTCCCATGATAGCGAAGAGCCAAGGATGATTGTTAGATTTTTAGCTTGAGGTAAAAAAAAATAGCTAATGATTATTGATATTGGGGCATACATGATACTAAGTGTTTTACTTGCACCACCTAATTTAATCATCTAACAATTTTATGAGTAGTTCTTATTAATGTTGTTTTGTAGATGAGGAAACAAAGAGGTCCAGGGAAGTCATCTTGGGAAGCAACAAATTTTCTGAGGTGCATATGGGAAGAGGGATAAATGAATGCCACAGAAATGGAAGGGGCAGGGTTAGGGAGAGAATCTCTGGGAAGAAAAAGAGGAGCAAGGACCTCTTTTTCTGAGGTAAACAACAGCATTTGCGGGGTGGGCATGAAGAGGGGCCTAGCAGGGGACTTATAAGAAGTGCTCAGAAATCCAGAAGGAGAATGGGAAGAAAACAGGAAAGTGTTTTGAAAAAAAAGAAAAGAAAAGAATGGCTTGCTAGGCAGTGCCCCAGACTGTGAGAGGTCAGGTTATTTGAGGATGAAAGGAGCCTTGAATTTGGCCTTTAGAAGCTTGTTCTATGCACTGTTAGCAGGGTGGTGGGTTAGCAGACTGAGGACAAAGGACGATGAGTGAATTGAGTGGAACTAGTCTGTAGCCGCCTGAAGGGAGGAGATACTGAAGAAATCAGTGATGAGGAGGAGATGCACAGGTCGATAACCAGAGGACAAAGAGATTAGAGAAGTTTCAGTTTTTTCTTAAGATAGAAACAAGATTCATCATTTTGTTTATATAGAAAGGCTGAGGGGAAGGAGCCACTGAAGATGGTGAAGAAGGGCGTAATTGAGAGAATGTCTTAGAGGATGTTGGAGGAGTTGGGTTACAGGCATAAAGAAGGACAGAAGGAAGGACACCTCCTTCCCTGACCCTGGTTTCAGGGTTCAGACACAGGTTTGAAACACTGGGTAGTATAAGGGAGAGGAAATGTGAAGAGACATCTAAGGGGTTGGGGCAATTAGACAAAGAAAAGCTTTTCATGCTATTCCTAACGTAGAACTAGGGCAAGCTATAAAGTTTTATATATTTTTTCATAAAGAAAAATAAATACATGTAGTACATCTGCAGTATGACTTTATACTAAAATGAGCCTCACTATGGTGCCTCCTTCAAAATTAACAGATAGAGGCATAAAGTGTTACAGAAAGTACTTTCATTTAATTTACTGTATTTCATTTGCTTAACATGGCATTTGCAATTGATGTCCCTTTTGGTGTGATAACTATCTACAAATTGCCATGCTTTCTTTCTCAGAAATTCACTGTTTCTGAAAAGAAAAGAATTTGCAGATTAAATTAGACTTGTATTTTTAAAACCGTGTATTTGTGAACATAAAACATATCAATCTATTTATTTCGTCACTACATTTATCTAATCATATGTTAATGATAAAGTAAATTAAATACAGTTCACCCTGGAGAAATACAGACTTGAACTGCATGGTCCACTTATATGTGGATTTTTTTCTTTCATAAATACAGTAGAGTACTGTAAATACATTTTCTTTCTTATGATTTTCTTAACCACATTTTCTTTTCTCTAGCTTACTTTATTATAAGAATACAACTTAGGGGTGTCTGGGTGGCTCAGTTGCTTAAGCGTCTGACTTCGGCTCAGGTCATGATCTCAGAGTCTGTGAGTTTGAGCCCTGTGTCAGGCTCTGTGCTGACAGCGAGGAGACTGGAGCCTGCTTTGGATTCTGTGTCTCCCTCTCTGTCTCTGCCCCTCCCCCACTCATGCTCTGTCTCTCTCTCGCTCTCAAAAATAAATAACCATTAAAAAAAATAAAAAAAGAGTACAATATATAATACATATGATATATGTTTTAATTGACTGTGAGGTTATCGGTGATGGCTTCTGGTCAACAGCAGGCTATTAGTAAAATTTTGGGGAAGTCAAAAGTTATACACAGATTTCTGACTGCATGGGCAACAGCACCCCTATCCCCTGCATTGTTCAAAGATCCATATAGTTTTAAACAACAGCAACAAAAATAAAGCAAATGAAAGCAACAGGAATAAAGGATAAAATAGCATAAAATTCAATAGAAAGTGATAGATTTTAGATTATGGTATGGGATAATGGTTTCATTTCAACTTCCCCTCTGCCTCCTGTCTTCCCCCCCCCCCCCGGCCCCCAGGAAAAGAGGCTTTTCTTAAAACAAGGCTTCTTAATAAAATGTCTCAATGACATTTGGGAAGAACTTTAATTCTAAAATATGTAATTTGCAACATAGAGTATGAGAAAAAAAATGGTTTTTTGCACTAAAAAATGTTACTTTTAGAATTGAATGAGATTCTAGAAAAATAAAGGTATTTTTACACAGAACATGCCAGTGGGAGTTGCCTACATATATGCTAATTAAAATTTAGTTACTCATTATTATCCAGTCATTTTCTGGCCAGAATGCCAAGCCAAGATATACTTAAATAAAAAGTAATGTCTCTATTATTTAGCTCCATGAACATGTATTTTGGTAAGGAGCTGAATATTTCCTTTTGGCAATAATTTATTCTAGGAAAAGAAGTAATGTTTAAATATGACTCTGATCTTACCTGCTTTCAGTTTGGTAAAAAAAAAAACCCAGTATCTGATGTTCTGTTTTCTGGATGTTTCTAAGACACCTGACATTGGGAGTAGGTAGGACCTCCTCAAAAGGATCTCAAGATCTTAAGACCCAGATCAGGTCTTAAGAGAACGAGGGTGACCATACGTGATTTTGCTCAACATTATGTTCTAGACACTAATGTTCACTATTTAGACTCTCTTGCTCTGGGATGGCCATTGTCTCCATTACTTAAATGTAAATATCTTTTAGGGGCGACATATTAGGTGACTTTCCTTTTAGAAATCAATTTATCAGAAATAAATCCTAACTGATGGGCCAGGGAACAAGATGCTAGTTAGGGGTAAGAAAGTGTCTTCTGAAACGTGGGCAAAATCCCCAGTAAATGGAGCTAAGGGATTATCACAAAAACTTTTGCTTGCTGCTTCATTTTGCATGTGACCAAAAGCACCCTCATCTTCAGAAACCATTCGACACTGGGCTTTTTCATATGGGAGTGCTATAAATGGATCTTCCAAGAGACACATCAAAGGGTTTTCATTTCTGTTAGAGTCTGTTTTTTTCAGCGAAGTTCATTCAAATGGAATTTCTTGGCCTGCTCATGTAAGTAACATGTCTGGATTGCCTAAAAATGTAATTTATTTCTCCTTCCTCAGATTTATGGAAAGTTTATGAAGGCCAAATTCTTCCCTTGCATTGTGAAAGAGCACAATTTGGTCTTATGAATGTGACTCTTAAATATACCAAATATAGCATGGGTTTGCAGAAAGTATTTAGTTTAGTTGGTCCCTAAATCTCTGACTAAAGAAACTGGGTTGGTAATCGTGACATTTCCACTACAATATTTCTTGTATGCAATCATCTCAAAATTTAAGGAAGGCCTTTTTTATAACATTCTATGAAACAGTTGTCCAAATCTTTTGGAATATTGCTTAAATTTATTTGGAGAAAATAGTGGTAGTTGAAAGCCATTTGTAACCAGTTGCATATCATAAACAGAACTTATTCTGTATATAAAGCATTATTGTTTCCCTATTAGGCAATTAGGAACTGTTTCAGAAGCTTATGAATTTTGGCTATTAATCATTTTTCTTCTAGTTCCTAGCAAAACTAATACTAGATATCAACAATTAACTTTGAATTGTTGCATACCATACAGAAATGTATTTAATTATCCAACAGTCCTGTGCTGTTCTTAGAGATGAGGATTACCCAAATCAGAGATGGTGAGTGATTGGCTCAAGCCCTCATAGCCAGTATGTGACAGAATTAAGACCAGAGTTTCTGACTCCAAATACAGTACTCCTGTCCGCAAAAGCAAACAGAGCAGCCTCTCCATGGTCTGCAGTTGACTGCAGCTGACATTTGGCTTGGAGAACAGAAAAAACACATCAGGGTGATACCTCAGAGCAGAAAAAGGTAAGGATTGTAGACTCTCAAGGAATTGAAAATTTTGAGTCTGGTTAATGCAAAGGGAGTTCCATGAGTGACTTTCCTAGTTACAGTTCTTATTGACATTGTTGTCAATAAAGGAAGTCAGCATGATGAATGTAAGCCACACTCCATAAGACAGAAGCAGGATGGAAATGCTTCTGAAATCTTTGTATCAAATGTGTTTAGCTGTACAAATATACAAAATCTCACTCTGAGATACTTGATTCTGAGACATATGTTGGAAGAGTATGGAGACCCAAACTTGCAAAGTTATCATTTAGAAAGAAAAACACCATCCTGTGCATATAAGGCTGTCATATATAGGGATAAGGATATAAAATTTTTTAATGTAGGAATTCACCTTCCTCCACTTTTTGTTTGTTTTTGACAATTACTAAGGTTATAGAAAAGCAGATCACATGGGCTAGGAACATTTTATATATCCTTTTACTAATTTATGTTGCTAACTGGTGGAAAGCCATGAAGGTAATTTAACGCATAGGATTTGATTGAATAGTTTGGCTTCTCAGAGAATTAAGACATCCACATTCCACAACTACAAGATATACAGTGTTTAATGGCATAGAGTCCAGATTCAGACTGCAAGATGAACACTAGCTATGCCACTTATTAGCTGTGTGTCCTTGGTCATGACACTTAGCCACTCTGTGCCTCAGATTTTCATCTTTTAAATGTTTTTAAAGTTTTTATTTGCTTAATTTGAGAGAGAGAAAGAGAGTGAGCAAGCGAGCACGGGGGAGCAGCAGAGAAAGAGGGAGAGAGAGAATCTTAAGCAAGCTCTGTGCTGACAGCGGGACTTGATCCCATGATACGTGAGATCGTGACCTGAGCTGAAATCTAGAGTTGGATGCTTGACTGAGCCATCCAGGTGCCTCAGATTTTCATCTTTTAATGGTACCTTGATAGTATCTATCTCACTGTGTTATTATTGAGATTAAAGTAATTTGTATCTATAAGTTATTTAAAGCATTGCCTAGCATATATGTTTTCAAAATTAAAAAAAATTACATTGTCCTTAAATATTAACTTTCTACTTACTGAAAATAAGAGTCATAGAAATTTAGGAACCACATTGGTCTCTAAAGAAAGTGGGGGTATTCTATTCTCTAATGATACTATTCCTTCTTTACCTACCTGTTACCAAAAAAGCTTCAGGTGCCTCAATTTCATTGTAGTGAAGTTTCAGCTTTAATGAGAAATAAAGTAATATGCTGGAACTGTTTGTAAGGAATTAACTTGTGAAAATAAAATATCCCATTTAAAGTCTGCTTCTGTTGGTATAGTAGTAGGAAAAAGTCAACCAAAATTCTAAGTGTAACTTTTAATTAAGCAAGCAGTATGGTATGCTTTGAATAGTCATATATCTGTTTACCTGCTGATGGGGCTACTGTTTAGGTAAATGGCACTAATTGGTTAGATGAGAAGTTTCTCTGGAATGTTTTTTGTCACTGGGAAGAAGGATAAAGCTAGGATGTTTTCATTCCAATTTTGGGCCTCCTCTTTGTGACTCTCTGTCTTTATGAGGTAATTAAAGGAGAGCATTAAAGAGCATAAATGAAAAAGTTCAAACTCTAATTTTAATGACTGTCACTTTTCTTTCTGGATATCTTGCTTCTTTTTTGTTGACCAGATATGGAAGCTTGAACTTAGAAAAAAATATATATATACTGTAAAGATGCTACCATTAAAACAAATAGGCATGTTATTCTTTTTCTGACTTAAAAAAAAGTCCTGACCTTTTGGTGTATTAATCACTGTTTAAAGAAATCAAGTTCTTATCAGAATTTTACTTTCCTTACATGGTACATATTTTTGTTGTAATAATTCATAATATAAATATGGTTAGTGTATATGGGACAGTTATTTTAAACGATTCATCATAAAGTATTTATGTTTCAGACTATAGTGGAATCAGGGTCACATTGGTCCTATATTATAAAATTAGCAAGCTATTTCCCTCTGACATTCTATTTGACATATTCTTTTAATTTTTAAAGTATTTTGGAGTTGATTTATTTTATTATTGCCCTTTTACTTTTCTGTGTTTCTATCATTATGTTAATATCTGTGTTTGCATAAATAATATGCAAAATAAAAATGCCTTATATTTCCAGTTAAATAATCATAGAATTTTACAAGTGCATAATGTGTTATGTAAATGTGTTTCATTATTTTATTATTAATTGGTCAATAGAAAAACATATGAAATCTGTATGAACTGTGAATTTGGTTTCATTGGAAAGGAAGAAGGGTGCAATCTACACATTATTGCATGGTCTACAGTCATCACTAACTGCTGTCTTTGAGAGAGCCCTTTGAAGGGTGATGACAGAAAAGGAGGGATAAGAACCAGTTAAGGGGAGCAGTCAAAACATGGGGCAGAAATAAGTAAACTATGTGTGAATAGTAGAGGAGAGAATTGATTAGAGAGTTTTTTATAGAGTACCAACACTACTGACAAGTGCAGTGAAAAATTCAGTCAGAACAAATACCTGGTATTACCAGCTTGCCAAAATACTTTTCTTCTTTCATTTGATCATTGCTGTGTTGTACATTGTATATAGTCATGCATTTACTATCTCATTACCTCAGTAACATGCTGAATCTCAGCCTTTGTTCAAGAAATGAAAGAGAGATTATTCAGCCCATTATGACACAAATCAAAAAAATTTCATGGATAGGCAATGCTTAGTTGAGAAAGAAGTAATTTAATCCATTTAAGTATTTTCATAATTAAAATTATATTAATTGAGTCCTCTAAATCAAATACCCCATATTTGATTTTTATATATGCACATAAATGCATATATGCATATACAATATATAAATGCATACATATGCATAAATTATAAATTTATATTAGTTATTACATTCGTACATTCACAAATCTGGGTTATATAAAAATATAATGTGCTTATTTCTTTAAAATCCAACCCAACTCATGAGCTTTTATTTCTGCTTGGTTGTAACACCTTTATTCTAGCCATTGTTTTAAAAAATGTTTATTTATTTTTGAGAGAGAGAGAGAGAAAAAAAGAACATGAGTCAGGGAGGGGCAGAAAAAGACAGAGACACAGAATCTGAAACAGGCTCCAGGCTTCGAGCTGTTAGTACAGAGACTGATGCGGGGCTTGAACCCACAAATTGTGAGATTGTGACCTGAGCCGAAGTCAGATGCTTAACCAACTAAGCCACCCAAGCACCTCTTATTCTAGCGATTTTAAGGTAACCCCATCACATCCAGTTTTTAAAATATATTTTTAATACATTTTCTTTTTTAGAGCGGTTTGATTCATAGCAAATTGAGCAGGAGGTATAGAGATTTTCCATATGCTCATTTCCACACACTCATAGCTTCCCTGTTGTCAGCATCCTCCACCATGGTAGTGGATGGTTATAATTGATGAACCTATATTGACACATCATTATCTCTCAAAGTCTATAGTTTACATTAGAGTTCGCTCTTGGTTTTGTAATTCTGTAGTTTTGGACAAATGGATAATGGCATGTATCCACCATTATAGTATGATAAAGAGTAGCTTCTGTGCTGCATGTATTCATCCGTCCCTTCCCCCTAACCCTTGACCACCACTGTTCTTTTCACTGTCTCCATAAGTTTGCTTTTCCAGAATATCATATAGTTGAGATCACACAGTATATAGATTTTACAGATTAACTTCCTTCATTTAACAGCATACGTTTAAGTTTCTCCATGTCTTTTCATGAATTGATAGCTCATTTCTCTTAGTGCTGAATAATATTCCACTGACTGGATGTACTAGACAATTTATTCATTCACCAATTTGGTTGCTTCCGAGTTTTGGCATTTATGAATAAAACTGCTATAAATATTGTTGTGCAAGTTTTTGTGTGAGCATAAGTTTCCAATTTCTTTGGGAAAATACAAGGTGCATGATTGCTAGATCTTATGGTAAGATTCTGGAAGAATCTGCCAAACTGCTTTCCAAAGTGGCAGTACCATTTTGCATTCTTACCAGCAATGAATGAGAGAGTTCCATGTCCTAGCCAGGATTTAGTGTTGTCAGTGTTCTGGATTTTGGCCATCCTAATAGGGAGTCAGTGGCATCTCATTGTTTTAATTTGTATTTCCCTGTTAACATATGATGTGGACTATCGTTTCATATGCTTCTTTCCCTCCGTGTATCATATTTGGCAAAGTATCTGTTAAGGTCTTGGGCTCATCATATCCAATTTTAAACTCATTCATGTTTAGGGTAAATATCCTCTCAGTTCAGAATTTACCCCCATTACTACCCCTTTATGCATTTCTTTTTCCTTGATAGCAACTACATTTGGGAGAATTCACTTAATTCTTTGTATTGGGGGTGCGGTGTGAGGTGCACATCTCGTCCACAATGGCCTTTGGTGTTTATTGGCCTCCACTGAGGTGTAATTTGTTCCTCATACTTACAGGCATAACCTTTGTAACCCAGCCACATCTGCTGTGAAGGTCAGTGCTTCCACCTTGGCATTCAGTAGTCAGCTACATGGAATATCCTTCTTCTCTTCTCTGAGACTGAGAAATAGTTTACTAGCCTCTTCTATTTACCTTAAGAGACTCAGCTATAGGGGCACCTGAGTGGCTCAGTCGGTTAAGCATCCGACTTTGGCTCAGGTCATGATCTGGCATTTCGCGGGTTGGAACCCCACATCGGGCTCTGTGCTGACAGCTCAGAGCCTGTAGCCTGCTTCAGATTCTGTGTCTGTCTGTCTCTCTCTCTACCCTCCCCCAACCCCTGTTTGTGCTCAGACTCTCTCTCTTTCTCTCTCAATAAATAAATAAATAATAAACAAACATTAAAAAAAATTAAAAAAAAAGGGACTCAGCTATTTCCCTGCACCTGTGTTGGTGGAAGGTATTCTCTGTAGCTGCTGCTTTCAGGAACATTCTCCTGAATTCATGCATCAGCCACTGGTGATTCATATTAGATCTCTGGCTTTCCTAAGGCTTGCATCTCTCAGTTTAACCTAGAAAAGCCAAGTAGCAGTCCCTTCTGTTCAGGGATTGTTGCCTCTCGAGTACTCCATTGCAACTTCTGTCATCCTGTTCTCTCCCAAGGACTTACCTGGGCCCAAAGACTTACTGGAAACTTCTTAGCATCTAAACCCTGGTAAAATTTACTCTTGTTATTTCTCTTTTCATAGCAACACAGTGTTGATCTTTTTTTTTTTTTCTTGTTTCCCTGCAAGGATAAATCATCATGATTCTTCTATGGTTTGTCTTATGGCATTATTTTATGTTCTGATTGCTCTGGAATTTTGCTCTTGATATTTTAAGCCAAGTCATTGGAATTCATAAGAACAATTGTTTCTTATTCAGTCATGTAGTTCTTCCAGGCAAAAACCATGGTGCCCAGACTGTTATCTTGGCTATTTGCCAAAATCTACTCATAATCTCAAAACCCAAAAGTTTGCCCTTTTGTTCTTTCTATATTATTCCTATCCATATAATGGTAGAAAGCCTCTGATATTAGGTGGTAAAGAGAGTAGTGGTAACCTTAAAAAATACAGTTTAAGTCATAAACCTTACTCCATTATATTTATGTATAATTGTGGATCACACTTAAATCGATACCAATTAATTTGATACCAAGAAGGCTTTCCCTCCTCCACGAGCTATTTTTTTTTGTACTCAAACAATATGGGTTTCAATGGAACTTCCATTTTCTTTTTTTAATGTTTTTATTTATTTTTGAGAGAGAGCAAGAGTGCGAGTGGGGGAGGGGCAGAGAAGGAGGGGGACCGAGGATCTAAAGCAGGCTCTGTGCTGACAGCAGAGAACCCGATGCGGGGCTCAAACTCATAAATTGTGAGATCATGACCTGAACTGAAGTCAGACACTTACCCGACTGAGCTACCCAGGCACCCCAAGAACTTCTGTTTTCTTACAAGCATCTATCCACTGGCCACATTTGATTGGTGGTGGTGGTGGTGCGGGGGTCTTTCTTATTAAGGATTAATCAGAAGCTTTACAGGAATTCTTTTTAAGAGGGAAAATATGGTAAACATTCTCAATGTGGGGATTATACATAAGAAAACAGTTTATGATGAGAGAGAATAAAGACAACAC
Organism: Acinonyx jubatus; assembly: GCF_027475565.1. Lineage (NCBI taxonomy): Eukaryota > Metazoa > Chordata > Mammalia > Carnivora > Felidae > Acinonyx > Acinonyx jubatus. Next base: position 211,613,570 of record NC_069380.1, read on the forward strand.
ATACAGGCAAGTAGAAGTAAGAGATGGGGAAAGTTTTGAAGGCACAATTGAAAAATCAGATTAAATCAACATTGGATTCTTCACTTTCTAAAGTTCTTTGGATATTAATCCAGGGTGGACACTGTTGGTGATTTGCAACTCTTGATACCTGTCTGATTCTGACCAAGGTATTTAAAGTTTTTGAGCCACATTTACTTATTCTGTGAAATGAGCTAACAGTGCCAATCTAAATAGGGTAAGCATATGCACCTGTTATTCTATGACTTGTCATCAGATGGACTTAATGATAAAGCTACTCTTAACCCTAAATGACTTTTGTTTTCCTCATAGATGACCTAAAAAGGTGATTTTTTTATATCATCCTGGTTTTAGTGAACAGCACTTCCTGGTTGCTGAGAGTAGAAAACATGGATGAAATTGATGTATTATTTAATCAGAGAAATGTAGGCTTAGCCAACTTTAGTCCCAATATTTAAATATGTCTTATCCCCACAGCAGCATTCTGAAATAGACAGTGCTTGCACAAAATCAATGACTAATAATTGCAGTTGCTAACCTAATATTTTTTGCAGTATAAGATTTTTCTCTTTTTTAATATTATAGGAAGAGAAGACTTAAAAATGACACAATTCATTTCTATAACATCGATTCAAAAGAAATTCAATTCTCTTCTGAGTCCTCTCATATCTTTTTTATACTTCAAGCATAACCTTGATTTTGGTGGAGAGTACAGAAATATGTGAGTTACATTTATAATATTTCTGCAGAAATGCTAATGACTTTAACTTCATCAGTTTGTCATCACAAAATTGCCTTGACAAATTGAGTAGATGTTATCTTTATCTGATAGTAAATGGAAGAAACACAGCCAGTGAGAAATGAAGGCTATTTTTTTATGGTGCTTGTGGTCACTTAGTGTTAGTAGTCTGGGCTGTTATAGACAGTGCTTTGTGTGTGGCTAAAACAGACTGATATAGACAGAGGCAATGGACTTTGATAATTGTTACCCTGTAATACTGTACTTTCCCTTTCAAACTGTAGGAGGCAGAATTTCTTGGCAGGAAGAACCTCAGTCCATCAATTAACTATATTTTTGGAGCCAATTGTTCTGTAAGAAGTTTGAATTTGGGGGTTCTTATTATAAGAATAGTTGTATGATTACTGTAGAACATTTGGATTAAGCAGACAAAAAATATATATGAAAAGCACACCTTTCGCTCCCCCACCTAGAAGCAATCACTGTCCAACATTTCTTACATGTCTGGGTTGGCATATGTGGGATCTTTCTGTGTGATCAGTTTTATCATCTGTCATTTTCACCTACTGTTGTGACATAAGCATTTCTTTCTCATCATTGGAAACCTTTGGGAAGCATAATATTTAAAGCCTGCATAATATTTGCTGTAATATAATGTATTTCATCCTTGCCTTATTGTTTATGCATTACTTTTTTAGGTTTCTAGAATTATAAATAATGCTGTGATGGACACTTGTTTTTCTCCATGAGAAGAGAAAAATGAAAGAAGGCAGAGCTCTGAGAGAACAGCTGCTCTTTCCATTCTGCTCCAACATGTGTTGAGGTCTTTATTTTTTTTTTAATTTTTTTTAATGTTTGTTTATTTCTGAGACAGAGAGAGACAGAGCATGAGTGGGGGGAGGGGCAGAGAGAGAGGGAGACACAGAATCCGAAGCAGGCTTCAGGCTCCGAGCTGTCAGCACAGAGCCTGATGCGGGGCTCCAACTCACAGACTGTGAGATCATGACCTGAGCTGAAGTTGGACACCCAACCGACTGAGCCACCCAGGCGCCCTGAGGTCTTTATTTCTTATAGGGATCATCACGTATTAAAACAACCAGGGTAGTTTTGCTGTAGAGTGTTGCACATGATCAGGGAATGGGATATAGTTGTCCCTTGTAACTCCACAACCTGAGTCTAGATGTTAATTTTAATTTCTGTAATTTATGGCTGGGTCAGGATTTCTGTTATTGAAGACACGAGTGTTCTGCTTGTATACACCATATTGTATGGCCCTCTGATGTTCACCAGATTGTTTTCCTCCATCCATGCCATGTTAGGCACTTAGCAGAAAGCAATGTAGCATGAGAGCCATGGCAATGATGATTATGCATATCTTTTGTATGTTTTCATGACCTCCACATGAAGAAACTTAGCAAAACTTTCTTATGATTGGAAATGGTGATGCTGACTGATAACACCTAGAGCAGAGGCATATCTTGACCACATCATATTTTTAAAAACTTATTTAAATTCAGTTTAGTTAACATAGAGTGTATTCTTGGTTTCAGGAGTAGAACCAGTGATTCATCACTTACATATAACATCCAGTGCTCATCCCAACAAGTGCCCTCCTTGATGCCCATCACCCATTTAGCCCATCCCCCCCCGACCTCCCTTCCAGGAACCCTCAGTTCTCTGTATTTAGAGTCACTTTTGGTTTGCCTCCCTCTGTGTTTTTATCTTATTTTTCCTTCCCTTCCCCTATGTTCACCTGTTGTGTGTCTTAAATTCCACATATGAGTGAAATCATCTGGTATTGTCTTTCTCGGAGTTATTTTGCTTAGCGTCATATGCTCAAGTTCCATCCATGTTGTTGCAAATGGCAAGATTTCATTTTTTTTATTGCTGAGTAGTATTCCATTGTATATATATATACCACATCTTCTCTAAAAACCATCTTTTTTAATGTTTATTTTTTGAGAGAGAGAGATAGAGTGGGAGCTGGGGAGGGACAGAGAGAGAAGGAGACAGAATCCAAAGCAGGCTCCAGGCTCTGAGCTGTCAGCACTGAGCCTGATGTGGGGCTTGAACCCACAAACCATGAGATCATGACCTGAGCCAAAGTCAGATGCTTAACTGACTGAGCCACCCAGGTGCCCCAGATACCACATCTTCTTTATCCATTCATCCATTGATGAACACTTGGACTCTTTCCATAATTTGCCTATTGTTGATAGCGCTGCTATAAACATTGGGGTGCATGTGCCCCTTTGAATCAGCATTTTTGTATCCTTTGGATAAATACCTAGGTATTTAACCACATTGTATTTTCATCATGTCATGGCTATTAGCCACTCTCCAGTCCCTTCAGCATTTTGTTGGCATATTATGAATGTAGTAAAAATGTTACACGCCCTCCAACTCCTGTCATTGTTTTAAATTTTATTATAGTTTTCCTTAAGCCTAACTGCTACATGGTTGTTTTAGGAAAATACTTAGCTCAGAAAAGTTAGATAAATACAGAGGGAATTTCAGACTGATTTTTTTTTCAGATTTATGATATAAAACCTCAGAAACTCACATTCACATCTATCACTGCCCCCTTTGTCTTTCAATGCTATTTGAATAGACTTATATTGTGAAGAAAACCTTGGTTTGCCTCTGAACAAAGGTTGCCTCTGAGGTTGGTTAGGCAACTCTAACTCACAAAGGAATATGAAGAGAGGCTTAACCCATGTCAGCTCTGCATTTACCTGGCAGCCTGAAATAGCTGCATCCTACATATTTGAGGTTCTTAACAGGGAGTATAATTTCCAAATTCCCAACCTCAATATTGTTCTGAGGCTTAGCAGAGAAAAACAAATGCTTATAGAGAATTGCCTGAGAGAAAAGTAGTAATTCATTTATGTGAATCAGTGATTCTCAATAGAATGTGGGGAAATGGAGGAAGAGGAGAGAATGAAAGGGGAGAGTCCTAATGTCCTCTCCTTAGAAGGTCCTAGTTCGAAGATGAGGATGTTACTGATAACCACCACTCCCCTCAGATGTTGATGTGGATAAAATTTGAGAACCGCTGCTTGAGCAATGCTACAGTAGGGGTGACAGACTAGAGACCTCTTAGTCAAATCCAGCTTGTAGACATGTGTCTTCTGCTCATATATGTGCACACATACACACACACACAAATTTTAACAAGGAATATAAAATTTGCATAAAATCTGGATTTCCCTGGAAATAATAAAAAAAAATCTGGCCACACTGGCACATATCCCTGCCTGGCAACAAATTCGTGGAACCAAGAAATAGTTCTTTCTTTGGTCACTGTCCTTTTGCTTTCTCCTGACCCACATCACTGATTTAGATTATCATTGTGGTCCCTGCAGGTATTGGAGTTTGCAACCTTTGAGTAACAGCCTAACTCTAGATTAAAGCAAAAAAAAAAAAAAAAAAAAAAAAAAGAGCTGGATATGTGGCAACATCATTTTACTTTGTAGAAGTGATTTTTTTGGGTATGTGTTTTAGCCTGATGCCACGGGTCTTGTGACATAAGGAAATGACCCAATCCAAGTTTAATATGACAATATTTTTTCATTATTTGGGCATTTTAATAAATATAATGACTAAAAGGACGGACTGTGGAGCCAGACTGTAGGGAACCCAATTCCAATTCCTGCATTTCCTAGCTGGAAACCTTTGGCCTGGCATTTGATTTTACTTTGATTCAATTTCCCCTTCTGTAAAAATGGAGATCGTGATAGTACCACTTATTTAGGACTTTTGTTAAGATCAAATCTATTAATTCATGTAATATGTTTAGGACAGCTCTGATCATTGACATTAACAAATGTCTGATAAGTGATACTATTACTAATATTAATTCTTGTCTCAGAATTAAGAATAGTTGCAGCTGCTATTATATTTTTCTATTTTAATGAGAATCTAAAACCTATAATGAATCATGTTTATGTCTTCTTATTTACTCTCCCCCCCTTTTTTAAAGTTTATTTTTTTATTCTGAGAGAGAGAGAGGCAGAGAGAGAAAGAGGGAATCCCAAGCTAGCTCCAGGCTGTCAGCGTCGAGTCCCATGTGGGGCTCGATCTCATGAACCGTGAGACCTTGATCTGGGCCAAAATCAAGTCTGACTTAACTGGCTGAGCCACCCAGGCAGCCCTGTTTATGTCTTATTATTGGCTGCTAGAAAATTTTATGTGAAATTTGATATATCTATTTGGTAAATATATCACCATACATCTTTTGTTCTGCCTCCATATTATTTTCCTACTGTTTATTGTACTCTGTATGATTCTTAATTATTCTTGATTTTTATTGTTTTTTCTCTATAATGTGCACCTTTGCAAGCCATCTTACTTCTCTTTTGAAAAAAAAAAAAACAAATAAAAGCCCTAAAAATAAACCAAAACCAAACCAACATATATGAGCTCTCCTAAATGGACAAGTATGACCAGTAAAACTAATTATTTCCCAACATGACTTTCATGTGAGGTTTGCTTTTCTGCTGACATTCTGAGCTTCCATTTGTTTTCGGCTCTGTCTTTTAGCTTTAGGGATAAATTGAACCAGTCATCTTCGATAGCAGCACTCGAGCAAGTTCCTACAGTCGTGTTATTTCCCAGGTGTCTTCAAATACACTGCATTGCTGCAAATTGATTTTTAGCTTGTCTTTAAACCTAACATCTGAGTATCCTATGCCCAGCTGGCTTTTTTTTAGGTGACCAAAGGGAATTGTTTGTATATTTAAATTTTCTATGGTAGACACGATACGAGAAGTAACCACATATTCTATATGTTTTGTGTAAAGTAGGCTATTCCTCCCAGATAAATAAAACTATTTGGAAATGGTCAGCCTCCTAATGTTTACTCCCGAGAGACTTAATAGAATGCTTGGGGAATTTTACTATAATCATTTGATACAGTGAGCATGAGAAAATTTTATGATTATCCACCCCGAGGCTAGTAGAATGACAGGACTTTATTTCTCTCCTTTTTACTTTGATGGGAAATGAATGAGACAATTTTTAGGATCTTATCAGCCATTTTAAATCAGTGAAACAGAAACCACTCTATTGGGGTGTAATATGGGGAGTTGGTTACCAAAGTGAAGGATGGGCAGGAGAAGCAAAAGGGATAGAAGTGTTATTCGGAGCCTTATGAATCTACACTCGCCACAGACATGGGTACAACCCTTGTTTTGAGTAGGACCCAAGGAGCCCACACTTACCGTTCCTTGCTTCTTCACTCCTAATCTCACGTAAGCCCCTCTCATTGGCAAAGTTAACTGGAATACAAGCTGGCAAGGGCTTCTGGGAATTACGGTTTCAGACCTCCTTTTGCCAATGTGGGGAATGCATAGAAGAACACATTTTCCTGTGTGTAGTTCCATTCACAACTTTTTATTACTCTGAGTCACTTGGTTGCTCTGTTTCTTTCCTGTGTTGTATTCATGTAAGTATTCTAATTTTAAAACGTTTTGAACTATATTAAATATTTCTAACTCCAGGACAGTGTTGGTCAGATATGTCAGAAACATTTCTAGCAACCACTTACAGGAGTCTAACTGGAAATATTTTAGGTTATTTTATTGCCAGTTATTTGGTTTTTGCCAATCCTTAAGTTATAAATTTTTTGATGAGAGAAAATATTTAATGTACCTCTCTGCTATTTTAGCTACTTGAATTCTGTTTTCTTTATAGGGGTTAAAATAATTTAATTCTTATATATGAACATTTTGTCAGTCTTATTTATTTGTACTTGATTCCCATTTTTGGTTTCCCGATTTTCATAAACATGCATTTGTTTTTGAGCGTCCTGTGTCAAAATACGGGTTTAAGTATTCAGCTCCTGCATCAAAAACTATGGTTGATCAACTTTAATCTTGAGTGCCAAAATGTTAGGAAAAATTAGGGATTCTTGGAATGCATCATATAACGCATCCAGAAAGACTAAGGTGTTCCATCAGCAGAAACAGAACTGCTGAGAGTTTCACCCAGAGTAACTGGGTTGGCAAGTCAACAGAATCTGAGTGGGAGGGCTCATATCTCTGTATAGCCCTTTGTCCCCAGAAGGGTTTCTTGTCATTTTGGCAATGGTTGACAGGACTCAGTGGAGTCCTGGCATGTGCTGTGACTTCTGTAAGTGTTTCTGACATAACTGACATAGTCCTGGAGGCTTTTGACAAGTTTGTCAACCTAATGAATGGGCAACTAAGCCTTAAAACCACAGTAAAGATTGTGTAAGTTGTTCAATAGAGGGTGCAAAATCCAGGTAGCCAAATAATGGTTTTAGAGTTATTGTGCTTGCCTGTTTGCTGATGGCATTTCAACAGAACAAAATAAAAACAAATCATCTTTGAAATAAATAGTCATCTTTGGGAGTACAATGTAGCATATGCCTTATGATAGAGTACCTTTTTTTAAAGGTATTTGTAACATTTATTTTCTCATTTGTTTTCATTTTATTTTGTGTATGTGATAGCTAGAATGCTTAACGCTTTAGGTCTCTGGTGAATTCTGGCTCTGTCTGAAAGGTTTAGGTTACTGTGGTGAATATTTCCCAGAAAATGGAACAGTGACTACTAAATAACTTTGCTGACATGAGAATTAGCCAGAGTAATTACAATTGCTTGGGATTTTGGGTTTCAGAGGCAATGTTCTGTATGGAAATCACTAGGGCCTCTGACACTCAAGTGTCCCTCTTTTTGAGCAGAACCATAATTAACAATAACAATTAGACCAAACTTTGAGAGTTAGAAACAAACAAAAAAAATAAGTGCACATGTCTGCAATTATTAAACAAAATAAAATTATATTCTTCCTTTACTATTGCACTTGAAAGGTATGGTATCTGGCTTTGCAGACCTACTTGAATAGGCCTAAATCTAAATTGAGTGCCTAAATTGGACCAGAATTTTAATGGTTAAGTCCATTTTTCTCAGGACTCAGGTCTCTAGTATTTCAGAAGATCTGTTATTCTAACTTTATACATGGATTAGGATATCTTTAATGCAGAGAGGTCTGGGTTTCTTATCTCAAAGCCTGTGAAGTAACTGATATTTTTATTGAACTGGAGTGTAAAAGCAGAGCAGAGTATGGTCTAACAATCACTAAGTTTTCATGTACTATAATGAAGTTACTATTTCATCCTGCACTTTGGAGGGACTTTAATCTTGCAATGAATCTAATTGAAGATGCTCACCCTCCTTGTTCTGATACTCATTCATTGTTAAAAGCTGGAAGGTATGTTCAAGATTGTTACACCCAGTGATTCTCATTTTCCCGCAAGGGCGGGGTTTAGGGGAAATACCTGGAGTAGATAACAAGGCGATGGGATGGTAGGAATGCGGGTACAGGTAAACAAACACAGCTCTGCACCCCCACCTCTTCTCAGATGGAATCTGACTGTGTGTTATACACTGGAGATTCTTGGGAAAGGCAGTTCTGCTGCTAACTGGTTCCCCTATGTTCTAAATGAGAAAATTTGGCTCCAGAATAACTAAGTGGTTTGCCCAAGACACAAATCTACTTCATGGCCAACTGAATTCAGGATCCAGATGCCTTGAATCCTAATGTTTTCTCTTTTTTTAAGTTCAATCGATAGTTTCTGATAGGATTTCTGATAGCATTGGATAGAAAAATAAAGAATACAACTCTTATCCTTTCAAAGGACTTACAGTTTAATGAAAGAATAGATGCACAAATAAGTATGGTAGATATATGCACAAAGAGTCTCTAAACAAAAGAATAGTGCTCGTGTGTTCTTAAGTCAGAGAAGTTTCAGAAAACTGTTTCTTTAAGATTCTTTCTTTATAAAATTAGCAAAGACATTCTAGACACTCTCTGAAGAGTTGATTATTTATGGAATTCTTACTATATAATCATATTTTCATAAAAGTAAGCTAATAAAAATACTTTAATTGAGCACAGACAATATTTCTTATCTAGAATTTCAAATGTTTCTTAGCTAGAATTTTAGCATATAACATGAGCTGCTTCCAATATGGATTTTACTTTCATTTGGATGATTTGAATCACACGTTGCTTGTACGTTAGCCTCAGAAGTGTGCCTTGTCTGGTAGAAGTTAACAATTGCTATAAAAAGTAATGACACTTAATTATTTCACATAACAAGTGACCTCGAGGTCTATGGCTTCAGGGATGGCTCAACAATGACATCAATAACCAGGATTTCTTTCATTCCTCAGTGTGTTGGCTTTTCCTCCTCTGTCACATGGTTGCAAGAGGCTTTTGTGGCTCTGGCCTCAGGTATTCTCATGGCAGCATCCCCAGTAGGAAGGAAGGAAAGGGAAACAACAGCTTTTCTTTGTCAGATAGATCTCGTGTTCATCTGCCAAGAATCCTTGATTATTTTGATATTTTATTTCGATGAAACTGACTGTATACAATATCTTTTAGTTTATATTAAATAGAATCTGTTAATGTGGGCTGTCCAACAATGGTGTGTGTGTGTGTGTGTGTGTGTGTGTGTGTGCGTGTGATGTAAAACCTATCTGTTTCTCACAATAGATCATGGGTGTGATGTGAGAAGAAAAGTTTGTTCAGGTAGTCCGTGTTGGGGGTACTGGGTTGGAAAACTGTTATGATATTTCCCTCCAAAATATAACCTTTATCTTTAAGGCACAGGAGTTAAGATAAAGCTAGCACTTATCCATAAGTCTTTGTTCTCACTCACTCACTCACCATAAGTAAATTCAATCTGTTATTGAGTACTATTGACATTTCTACCTAAATGTCTTTCTCTTCTTTCCATGCCACAGACACTGTGCTTCAAGCTGCCACAATCTCTGGCTGAGTCACTTCAAAAGCCTCCTAAATGGTATTCCTGTAGACACTCTACCCTCACTCCAATCTGTTCCCCACTCTGCAGTCAGTGATTGACTCAAAATACATATCTTGTTAACGCTCTGTTTAGAAAAGTTTAGTAGAAGCCATTGCACTTAGAAGAAATACAAACATCTTAATTGCCAACTGTAAGACTGCCATGGGGCTGGCTCACCCTTATCTCTCCAGCTCCATCTACAGGACCCTTGTTTTCTGAACTCCCACACTAATGGTCCTTCAGTCCTTCAGATTCTCTCAGTTCCTCCTGTCACTGATCATATTTGTATGTACTGCTCCCTCTACCTGAAATTTCCTTGTACTTCTTACCTCCCTCTGCTCCAACATGCTACTCTTTATTCTGTGGGTGTAGGCTGTTCTGTCAGTTTCTCAGGAAAACCTTCTGTGACACTGACTCTGTTCTTTTAGCACATCTCCTTTGTATAATTTATACTACTCTGCATTTTTATAATTATTTTTGTAATTATGTGATTAGTATCCATTTCTAGCCACTGGATAGATGGTGAACTTCATGGAGGCTGGACTGTACTTTTTTTTAAAAACGTTTATCTTGTGTTCAGAATGCTTAGTGTGATACTTGGCACATAGTAAGTGCTCAGTGTGTGTATGTTGATTGTTGTATTAATCAATGAATGAGTAAATAATATTTATTGTATTATCGATCTCTGCATGACTCAAGTATTTCAGTTGGTAAGTTTAAGTAGTTGATGTGGCTGTAGGTAGTACTTCTAAATAGGTCATTTTGGGTCCTCTGTTTTAGAAAATCAATTAGAACTTTTTGCTTTCATTATCAATTCCCTGAAAAATAATCCTCATATGTCTTTTATATACTATATGCATATGAGATTTTAAGTCAGAGAACTAAATGCAATGATGAGTTTTCGCATAATAGAGTTGGAACCTATTCATATATGATTTTTGAATTCAAAAGTCAAAGTACTATTAAAATGGTGAAAATAATTCAGACCTTCTGCATATGGATTGGAGTTTGGAGAGATCCAAATGTCATTTGGAGTAAAGTCTGTTGAATAGCACATGTTCAAGATAAACAATAAAAAAGGTTAAACTGATATGGTTACACAGTTCAGATGATTTCTTCCCCAACAACCCTTTTAATATGTTCTATTTTTCTGAAACCATACCACTTATTATCTTTGCATTTGGAAATTCAACAAAATTAATGAACACTTATTAAACAAATACTATGTGTCATTTATTAATTTGGTGAATAGTTATTGGTTACCTCTTCCTTGCCAGCCATAAGGTTGTATTTTTGTCAGAAATTTATCTATAAAAATGACAGAATCTCTGATTTAATGGAACAAACACTGTGGACATGAATTTAAAATACCACGATAAGTGTAAGTACTTTGTTAGAAGTAAGCAGAGGGGGTGACGAAACAATAGATTAAATGTCTTTAACTCAACTTCTGTTAAGGCAAGAGAGGGGAGAGGGTAACTGAAGGAGGGCTTCCTGGAAGAAACATATGAGCTGAATTCTGAAGGCCAAGTAGAAACTTTTAACAAGGTATATTTTTTAATTGTGATGGCAATTTTCTTATTGTATTATTTAAGTAGCATTGCTATTTTCTCCTCATTATTTTTTCTCTGTCTCTCACGTATACACTAGAATCTTCTTGAGAATGGGAAATATGTTTTATATTTTTAGGTATCTAACAAATTATTAAACACAGCTATGCATCATCTGGATACACACTGTTGATTTCTCTTCCTAATATTAAGTGGATTGAAGCTTTGCAGTGATGGTTCTAGGAGGCAAAAAAAAAAAAAAAAAAAAAAAAAGCACTTGGTCCAGATTCTACCATGAGCTGTGATTTATGTAGATTGCTTAGCTTAAGTAATGTGTAATAGCCCTAACATTTGGAAAGACTCTAGGTGACTTTCCTGATGGGGGCATTCATAGGTAACATGCCTATTGGGAACTTCTGCTGGTCCTAAAATTTGGGCCTTTGCACAGACTTATAAAAGGGGCAGAGTTGTTGAAATAATGTTTAATAGATTTTGTCTTCAGACAGGATGTGTGATAGTATTTAGTAAATATACTCAGTTAGTGATCAAGCTCACTGGTCTATGTGTCCTTTATTTTTTCCTCTATTTAATCTGTCACTTTTGCTTTCAAAACACTTGGGGAAAATTTCAAAGAATACATGCAGATTATTTTAATTTAGGAGAGTGGCAGTTTTTAACTACTGCGAATTGAAGATACACTAGATATCTTGGTTCCTAGGACCATCCTCTGAACCATTAAATCAGTATTTAACTGATCTTGAGGGAGGACAAGATAAACATTTTGCAAGATTATTGACGGAGAGGGAAAAAAGAGTGACCTTATTAGATGTATTGTTGCATCACTTCCTTGCATTGACTCCCTAAGATATATTGCTTCGTCTGACAGTTTTTGTTAAAGATGTTAAGTTTATTATTTTTGGTTTTGTTACTACCTAGTATCATCTCCAATTGTTTTCCCTCTTCCATGTTTCCCCTTCAGATGGATTATTTATTTTCTATTAAGTTATTCTTCTCCACCTACATAAGTGAGTTTTGAGGAGCTAAACATTATTTGTTCACTTAATCTCTCTTCAGAGTTCACATTGCCAAAACCCTACCTTTTTTAGAAGCACTTCTCCGTGTTTTTACACACTTTTTCACCTGGGTGATGCCTGAACTGTTTTAATATCCCAAATGCAGTTTTCTAATGCTTTGTAAAGTAGCAATATAACCTCTCATTATAGAATATTTCTTTTTAATCATGTTGGGTTAGCACTGACCTTTTCTTTTTCTTTAAGAATGCTGCATAGCTTAAGAAGCATTTATGCCGAATGCTCATTTCCAATGTAGAAATATACATGTTAAAAAAGAAACACAGACACAACTGCTTACTCACTGTGGAGTCACCTATCTGACAATATTAACCACTTGAAGTGTCAGTGAATGCTGGAAGAGGCCTCTGAGTTGTAGCAGTTGCTTATGACATATGTCCCAGAAAAATCTGTGGGCTGGAGGCTTGGTGGCTATGCTTCTAACTAGACCCTCAGGATTTCACTTAGGGCCTCATTATCCATATTTACAAATAAGATGGGTTTTCTTATTTCTCAGCTTTCAACAGACTGGAAATAGCAAAGTAGAAACCAAAAAGGAAACAAAGAGCAGATGTGTTTTGAAATGGGGATGATATAAATAATTAACACATAGGGAAATTTATCCCACTTTATGACTCTTCTGATTATGAAGATAAAAGCTTTTTTCTTTTTTGACCTTTTTACATAGATTTGCCAATAGTCTAAATGGCTTTGAGTAAGAAAGAATGTTTTTAGTTTAGATTCTGGGATTCTTTTTTGAAAACAAGGGATAAAAGAAGACAGAATGTGAGTTCTATAGATAATTTTTTATTTGTTAGGATGCTTTATAAAATATGATATATCTCAAAGACATTGCAGATTCAGTTGTTAATTATATATAAAATACACTGAGCATTTGTCAGTGTATTATCTTTCTTAATTCAGTTCTAGAATTGTATAAAAGCAGGCATTCTTAACCAATCCCTCATTGGGTATTTGGGAGAGTGGTGGCGTTTGAACTATTGACCTATGGGAATTATATTTATTTGTTTTAAACCAGATAAATATAAATAATGTAAACATTAAAACAGTCATTTCATTTCATGCCTGGTAGGATAACGAAAGCTGAGAACATTTTAGCTCAATCCTTTGAATAACTTGCCCCCTATTTAAATAGTTCTCACATAAGCGAGAATATTCTAAGACTGGATTTTGAGGCTTATATTGACAGAAATCATGAGTGCTGGAAAGCTGAGGGTCAAAAGGACCATCCCCAAGGGTATTGGTGGTGATGGATATAATTGGAGGGCCACCAATGGTTTCTGTATCCTCTGGTTTCACGTATGGCAGATTCTGCCAACAAGCATTGTGCCAAAGACTATTCATAACATAAGGCTTCTGCCATTGAGATAGCAAGTAAACTTTCTCATGGATGGGCTTTTAAATGTTTGTATTAATACCAAATTATGATACTAAGTGATACATGCTTATACCTTTTGGATTTTGTGCTGGTGACAGCACATTGCAGCCTGTCTCTCACCATGCTAGATTCTAAGGGCATCACACTCATCCTGTGTGATGTCCTCTGTCCCTGCTTCTCTATGGCCCCAGGATGCCCTGTCAAGCATTTCACTGATGCTTTAACGGCTGAGTAAGTGGCTAAGATTATTGCTGGTTTAGTGAGGTAAGTCTGCATAGGGACACGTGAAAGGAATCTCAGCTAACACAGAGGTGCAGCTCAAGTGTAAATCTTTTAAAATGTAAGTATTCTTTTTGGTGACGGGCATTAAGGAGGGCCCTTTTCGGGATGAGCACTGAGTGTCATATGTAGGAGATGAATCACTGGGTTCTATTCCTGAAGCCAAGACTATACTGTTTGCTATCTAACTCGAATTATTAACAAAAATAATAAAGTTTATTTTTGAGAAGGGGGAGGGACAGAGAGAGAGATAATCCTAAGCAGGCTCTGGACCTGCAACAAACTCACCAAACTCAAGATCATAACCTGATCTCGGATGCTTAACCAACCAAGCCACCCAGGTTCCCCTAAAATATATTTGTATTATATATATATTTTTATTATATGTATATTTATTTGCTTTTATTTATATATATATAATATATGTATTATTATATATATTTTTAATATATTTTATTTATTTATATATGTATATTCAGTTGCAATTACTAGATCTATGTTGAGCCTGGTGATGCTGGTTATTCCTTTAGTAATTTAGCAAAGAGAAAACCAAATATAGTAAGAAGTTGACCCATCCCTCTCCTTAGTTCCCCTCCCTTCCTGACTCATCTGTGTTTTCCTTTCCTTTCTTTTTTCTTTAAAATATTTTTTTACATCTATTCATTTTTGAGAGAGAGAGAGAGAGAGAGAAAGAGAGAGAGAATGAGAGCGAGCTTGAGCTGCGGAGTCTCAGAGAGAGAGGGAGACACAGCATCTGAAGTAGGCTCCAGGCTCTGAGCACAGAGCCGGACGTGTGGTCCGAACCCACAAACCATGAGATCATGACCTGATCTGAAGTTGGATGCTCAACCAACTGAGCCCCAGCACTGCCCCCCCCCGCCAATTCTTTTTTCTTTTAAAGTAAATATAACAATGAAGTGCTGTTTTTATTTGGCATGGATGTTCCTCTCCTGACCTCCCCCTCCCCCAGCCTGCAAAGAAAAAATTAAAAGACAAAACAAAACAGAAAAAACACACAGAAAACCAAACTGACACAGAACAATTAGGTCAGGTATTTCTTACGTGTAATGGCAAAAGGTAAAATGGAAGAAAATTTCCTCTACTAGTTTCTTTGAAAACAAGATTCAAGAAACAATCTAGTTTGTGAAACAGTGTATTTGATCAGTAACAGCAGTGGTTTAAAATGTGTGCACTAGGGGCACCTGGGTGGCGCAGTCGGTTAAGCGTCCGACTTCAACCAGGTCACGATCTCGCGGTCCGTGAGTTCGAGCCCCGCGTCAGGCTCTGGGCTGATGGCTTGGAGCCTGGAGCCTGTTTCCAATTCTGTGTCTCCCTCTCTCTCTGCCCCTCCCCCGTTCATGCTCTGTCTCTCTCTGTCCCAAAAATAAATAAACGTTGAAAGAAAAAATAAAATGTGTGCACTCTGGGGTACAGTGTTTTTTGATTTGCCAAGTTTTGATTCATCACAAATCAATAAACTAACCAGTCATCTTGTACACCTGGGCAGCGCACTGCTTTCCTGGATGCTGCCCGCTACTTGATTTGGCAGAGGACAAGTGAAGTGCGGGATCACTGTTAGCTCTGGGTGATGTGTGGATGCTGCCAGTGTGTGTTGAGAAATCTGAGTATATTTCCTGGAGACAACCAAACTTAAAAGTTTCTGTTTCCCCATACACCATTGAGTTGAATGCAAAGAAGTTGTCAATGTCTTTGATAACAGCAGTATGGTCTTGTTGGGCATGGCTGCATTTTAATCACTGCATGGATATTAAGATCTTTAGTTCCAGTTTATTCCTGCCTCCCTCTTCCTTCCAGGATTCCCCTTAATCTGGCTCTCGATAGGAGGGACTTGCCTACAGGGGACACGCAGAAGCGAAAGATAACAGGCAGGCCCACACTATGCCAGGGTGTCTTGAAACACGAAAGGTCAGACACTGCATTTCTTTAACAATAAATCTCTTTACACAGGGTCAGTAAAACTGCTATCATTAAAGAAAATCTCCACTTTAAATTTCTTCCTTTATTTCTCCCTAGAAAAATATGCTAGTATGTTCTAAAGTGTGGCTGATTAACTGTTAACAGAGTTTAGTTCAAACCTCCCAAGCCCATTTTTAAACCCCTTACAGGGATAACTGATAAGGTGTCTACATTGCAATAAATACAATGCCACCACAGGCCTTTTGGAGTGTGAGTCTATATTACTATCATTATCTGTATTATTTTTTTCTTCCCTTTCTTCATTTTGCATAAATTGAAATTCTTTCAAAACTTCAGCAGCATGTTATTAAAGTATCTGTATACAAAAAAAAATTGCAAATGATTTTCTTCTGGAGGAAATGGCTGCTGAGGAGTCTTTGAAGCTGACGCTTTTGTTGTGAATCTGAGAGTCATTGTTACCTAACAGATTCATACCCTAGGCAGAATTGCTATGGAATCGTGTGCATAAAACACTGTGTGTCAGCCTACTGCGCCTCAGGAAGAAGCAGGACCATCGAATGTCCACCAAAAGAAAAATATATGGGTCTCAGCATCCACAGCTTTCCAACATCACTGTAGTGGTAAAGCAGATTGCATCCTCTTTAACCCTCTGTCTGCCCACCGTGAAGGAAAACTGGAACAAATCCCAAGTCCGCATTGTGCTCCTGCTGAAATGTCTATCTTATCTGACTGACGAGACCATTTGCATGGACCACTTGAAAATAATACTGTGTTCTGCTCTTCTGCATGATATATATGCATACGTACCTCTATCTATATATACACATACATACATATATATAAATATGTGTGTATATAATGTATTATTTATCATTTCTCTCTCTCTCTTTAAACTCTAAGGAGATATTGGTTAAAAGCAGATGGAAAAAGAACTCCCTTCAGTGTCAAAGACATCCTGTTGCTTTCATCTGCCGAGACTGCCATATCCTTCTGTGATGTGGGGCATGGGGTGTGTGGAATGGGGAAGAAGCTGGGGGTCTTTCAGAGCATTCCTAAGTGTGTTTGTGTTTAAAACAATATAGAAAGGAGGTTTTCAATATTTTTAAGTCTTTGGGGAGATTCTATGTACTGATCTTTACACAACAGCAGAGGTGGGAGATGTCAGAGGAAAAATTGTCCCTGACCTCAGATTCCAGTCTGGACATTTGCTTACTGGGTTTCACAGTCTGTTTTGACATATCTAGCAGGACTTTATGAAAAATAAATTAGTCCCATATAATGTCAGGAGTCTTAAGTCAGTAATGATACCGACTTGGGGGGGAATGTTTTTTGGGCCTGTTGCTTTTCTTCCTTTGTAAATTAGGAATGATAACAGGGATATTTCCCATTTAATTTAGAGATGTTATATGTTTCAAAAATTGCATTCTTTGGAAGGCACTAAATCCAAGGTAGCCAATTACTAATTTTTTTTTGTATTCCTGAAGTGTGGTTCACTATAAATGCCATATTCTAGAAATTAAAATGGTGATTAAAACTTTAAATTGTGAGGGGCGCCTGGGTGGCTCAGTTAGTTAAGCATCCTACTTCAGTGGTCATGATCTCAAGGTTTGTGAGTTGGAGCTCCTCGTGGGGCTCTGCGCTGACAGCTCAGAGCCTGGAGCCTGCTTCAGATTCTGTGTCTCCCTCTCTCTTTCTGCCTCTTGCCCGTTCTCTCTCTCAAAAATAAATAAACATTAAAAAAATAAAAAAAAAACCTTTGAATTGTGAGAATTGTTTGGAAATCGTATAGATGATATAGGAATTTTTCCGTTCATCAGGTTTATTTTAGCGGTAGGGGAGGAAAACTTTTTCTTTCTTCCCCTAGTTTGTTTGGATGGTCTAATAATTAATTTGACATAGACTAACGGGAGAAAGAATTAATTTTGTACATATGGGAACCCCTATGGTAGGAGGCTTCCTGACACTGAGACATTTGAAGTGTATATGACATCCTGAGCTGAGGAGAAGGAGGTAGGGGTCTGAAACATCAAAGGGAAGGAGGACAATTCACAGGATGATGGGAAGAGCAAATATTTGGAAAACCAATGTTTCCCTTCCCTGTAGAGAAGACTTTTTGATGTAAAAAGTTATTTCTTGTAATTGCTGTCTTCCTGATGAAGCCTCCTTGTTTAAATTCTTTTAGGCAATTAAAGGAGAGGTTAAAAAAAATTCTTCCTGATTCTGTTAGACCTTGATTCCATTCAGCTCAAAATAATCCACATGCCAAAGTCTCATATTTTGGGGTCACATGTTCTGCTCCCCCTTGTAGTCATTAAGAGATAACTATGAAATGACAAAACAGAGAATTTCATCATGGATAAATGAGACTATTTTAGTTTGCGTGTGACCAAACAATAAAAGAATGACTGCACATACTCAGTTTGATTTTAGGTAAATTAATAAGTGTATTAATTTCCTAAACTCCTCCAGAACTAACATGACTTGCTGAATGGCTTGCATTTTATAACCATTTTCGTTATTTTTTTACTCAAGTTGAATAAATACCTTACATTGAATTTTAAATGTTTAACACTAAAGAGATCTTTTCCTAGTATCTTTTCCTGTGAAACATTTGGCAACTCATTTGAAAATTGAATCATTCAGCTGTATTTTTACTATTGTTTCACGTTACTGAAGTTTACTCAGTTTAAGGACTAACTCAGTTTAAGGACTAACCAGTTCCAGAATCAATACTCAGTGAAGAACCCAAATTTTTAAATGTCCCTGTCCCCCCAACTTGTGACCTCTCAGAAGGCAGTTTCATTGGTTATCAAGAGCTTTGAATGCTGTCTTGATTTTTATAAACTGTATGTAATCATTGAATCTAACAGTCCCTCCTATTGAAAATATCATTCCCACAGTTCCCACGTCTTTTCTCTATTCTCTTTAATGCATGGAGCAGTGTATTTGGGGTTCTAAGGCCAAACACTTTTTAGGACTGTAGGCTCATCAGTTTCCTTTCCGTAAAAGAGATGCACTGTTGGAGATAATAATACTGACTTACTTATCAATAATAATGTTGTTCAAAATTGGCCCAGGGTTTTTCCTGAAAAGCGATGATATTTTAGTTTGAATTCCAAGTTAATCTTAACCACAGTAGGCAAAATGATTAGCACATCCATTAATGAAGATGAATTTTATCTTAAATATGAAAAAAAATGTGTGCTTTAGAATAATTAAGTCATGCCAGGTTTGTTCCAGAGAGGTGAATTTTTATTGTATTGTATTGTATATTATACTATATTCTATTCTTTATACTATTTTATTCATCAACTACCTATTGGATATTTACTGTTTTCCAAAAAATGTGCGAATCAACTGATTTAACAACCAGAAAGCGATCAATTTCAATCTCTGTTAGACTAGGTCAAGGAAGGGTTGAAAAATTTCTCAAGAACCATGGAGTTTTATTTTGTTTTATTTTTAATTCTCCATACTTAAAATCTATTATTGTATAATGGAGACTCTTACTGTCTATATATTAACCCAGCTGTAAATTCTCTGGGGTGTTAAATGTTTTGACGATTTTAATGTGTTGCATGGATCTGTAGAACAATAAGAAGTAATAACCAACAAAAGAGAAACTGTAGATTTCAAAAATAGGAAGCAAAAGTTGGGAAGTCTTACCTTCCTTGAGACTGAGTACAACCAAGATTTGCTTCCTATTATTTGCTTTTCAGGAATGTGTCTGATTCTGACAGACTGCATTGACAGAAAGTCTTTCCAAAGGTTAATTATTTTACAAAGAAAGAAATCAGTACTATATTGCTTGTTACCCTTTATTTTAATCTTAAAATTATTTCCCTTAATTACCTGACTGTGTAGTTTCAGGGATGTTTTTGATTTCTGATTTACCTTATCAGTTAAAATACTTTTCAAATCTGCATCTTATCTGGTTAATCTTATTTATTCTGAAGAGAATAGATTAAATCCACTTAACTGTCCACTTTATTAAATTTTTACTATAATTTATGTTACTGTAATAGAATCAGGACAGGAGGAAATTAAATTGCTCAAAAAATACAGAAGAGTCTGTGGCTTCCACAGTCTCCTAGGTAAAGTCTGAAACCTAGACTTTTAATGTTCTAAGTGGGGAGAGTAGCATTATAAAACTTTATGAAAACAAATGGAAAAATAGCATTTACTTCTTTTCATTTTGATAGTAGCATATTAGAAAATCACTGGACTCTCTGGATAGGGGTTTTGATTTCCCTGTGAATAATTTTGTAATCATTCAAAAGTTTTAGGTAGAAAACTTGTTCTGAGATTTTGACATCACTTGCAGTAGTGCAGGGATTAGACTATTTTATTTCCCAGTTCATTCCCTGGGCAGAAATAAAATAGAGTTTGTATTGGTTATCAATGCTATAAATCAATGTATGCAACTAATTTGGACCAGTCAAGGATAAAAACAATACTCCATTTTATTCTGTAATTACTCAAAAGATTTACCTCTTCTTTCCGTTTCATTTTTTATAGCAACCCTACTTGGAAGGATATACGTGGAAGGTGCATAGATTTAGGGAGATATGAAAAATTGTCATGGGGAAGAAATTACTGGAGAAATTGCAGTACTGTAATCTGTTGTGTCTAGTCTGGAAACGAAATCAATGGAAACGTGAACTAATTTGCACTGCCCAAGAGCCATAAGAATAGGACTACCAGGTGCCATTGTTTGTGAGTGGTAAATTTGAACGTTAAAAATGATACAGTTATAGGCGTTTTTCTCAATATCCACATGTTTGTTAAGTAGTATGAGCCACACACTGTTGTTTAGCTGCTGTTAATTAATGAGCGCTTATTAGATGCCTACTGTGTACGAAGCAGTAATTTAAGTGCTATGTGCGATGGTGTGGGGTGTATAAGGGACCTATAAGACGGATTGTGAAGGACTGAAGAAAAACAACCATATTCCTTCATCAAAGGGTTTCAGAAAGTCATGGAAACAATTGTTTAGTAACAAAGCAACTAAGTCAACTGCATGGTTTAAAGATCCAAGTACATTGGTATGGGATAGAAGTGGGTATGACTGTTCTGTTAACTTTTTTAAACTAAGAGACTTGAGTTCTGACTTTAAAAATAAGTTGTATATTTTCAGATGCTCACATTGCCTAAGCACTGAAGACTGAATTCTGTGTTCAGCTATTTGGCTGTTGTTAGCACTGATGCATGAAGCAGAAAGAAAACAGCTTGATTTCCATAAGTTAGGCAAACTCTAGAGAGCTGGGAATGGCAGGGAGGCAATTGGCTTGCAAAATAAACTGACCAAACCAGAAGCCAAAATTAAATAGAGTGTATAAGGGCACCCCAGGGATCGCCCTAACAATGTACTAGTTATGAACTAACTATTGTCGTTATTACCACTGCTAATGAAGAAGCCATAGGAAAAGGCAAGCAAAGCCTCTCCCTGATTACTGTGGGCTTCCGGTTTAACTAGCAAAGGCACTCAATGATCCTTTAAAAAATGAATTTTCTCAAATGTCTTTCTGCTATTAGTGAGGATACCATTAGACATGGTTTAGCTTCAGGAAGTATGAAGACAGTTTGGCTAATGATGGCTGAAACTGCTGGATAAAACAACATTCTTAGACATAGATTTTTTTTTTTAACCATGTTTTGTGACTTGATAATGATTTTTCTTTTTAATATGTTTTAAAAAAATAATCCAGGGGGGTTATTAAATGCCAATTTTCATTTAGAATATTAGTCTATTTGCTTAGTTAAGTTTTTAAAAATATTTCTGGTGCTCAAAGTTTGGGCAAAAATATCTTCCCATTGGTGGCTTTTAGGACAATGGAAGTCAATTAATATGCAAAGTGGTGCATATTAAAAGAAGAATACACCATTATTAACTATACTAACATTTTTTGGCTTTGGGAGCAAATAAAAACTTATGATTAGAATATCTATGAAAATATCTAGAGTATCTACGAAAGTGATTCTTTATCCAGCCCTCCTCATATTTGATGAAGCAAAAGGTACTTCCTTATTTGATTCAATTCTTATATGTTAATCATTCATTCATCCATGCATTTATTCACCTAATTCTCAACAAATATTTATGTCTCTGCCACAGGTCAAACTAGTTGATTAAAAATATAAGGCTAATAAATAACAACAATAATAAGTAACATTTCTTAAGCTGGGAACCTTGGACTCCAGGGTATTGATTAAAGGCACGATAATAAGTCCCTACATCCTGGGCTGGAATTCTCACTCAGCAGCCTATTGACTGTGTGAACTTAGACAAGTTATTCATTCCTCAGTTTGCTTATCTTTAAAAATGGAAATACAGGGGCACCCTGAGTGGCTCAGTTGGTTAAGCATCCAGCTTTGGCTCAGGTCATGACCTTGTGGTTCGCGGGTTCAAGCCCTGCGCATTGGGCTGTCTGCTCTCAGCACAGAGCCTGCTTTGGATCCTCTGTCTCCTTCTCTGTCTGTTCCTCCCCTGCTCACGTTCTCTCCTTCTCTCTCAAAATTAAGTGAAAAATATTAAAAAAATAAAATGAAAATACAATAACAGCACCAATTCCATGGATTCATTTTGGGAATTCAATAAGATAACAACTGAAAAAACATTTTGAAATGTGCAAATCTCATGGTAAATGATTAATAAGTATTAACAATTATAATTTATTATTTTATTTATTACATGAGCATACTGATGAAACACCTAGAAGGAAACAGATAAACAATATAAAATGAGGTGAATTATAATCGCTTCTTTAGGAATTAAAATGCTGAGTTTCTACACTATGATGTCTTTTTTGTTTTAATTTGTGAAATATATCTGTAAGTTCTCACACTTTATTAAAAATAATAATAGATATACAATAATAATGGCCATGCAAATAATAATGGGCTCTTATGGATTGTTTATGAATGTAGTATGATTGTCCACATTTTATACATGACAAACTGAGTCACAAAGAAGTTAAGTAACTCAGCAGATATCAAACAGCTAATAAGCAAAGGAGCCAGAGTTGAAACCCAGGCAGTGTGACTCTTATCCGGGTTGCTGTGCTGTCTCTCAGCAGGGCCACATAGTTTTTCTCCAATTTAAAGACCGCTCAAGAAAATCACATATGAAGTTAGGTTTTGAGAGCAATTTACTCAAGGTAACATAGTCCTGAAAACAGATAACAGCTCCAATCTTCTATGTAAAACAGCTGTCTCTTTGTATCTGGAATAATTAATTAAAATAGGTCATTCTGATCTATAAAGCTGTAGAAGATCTGAATTCTGATTGCTTTAGAGATTAATTCTCTAGACTTACTGACATGATCATCAAAGTGCTTATGCTAATATTTCCCAGGTTTGAACTTTGGGAAATCAAATGCACCCCCCCCCCTTTATTTTCACATTGTAAATTTTAGGCAACCTTCTTGATAAAATGGAATTTAGGTCAAATCTCTCATATTCAGGCAGGTTCTTTGTATATGGAATGAGGAAGTAAATTAAGAAGGAAAGAGAAAGACCTCGATTTATCTTAATCTTATGTTGTATGAGCCTGTGTTATGCTAGATGAAAAATGCATACATATACATAACAAATGGAAATTGCTCCTTGACTAGAATGTCAATTCAGGGTGTTATTGCAAACTGTGAATGTAGCTAAGAGATCCATTCCCCTCGCCTCCACCCCAGAATAATGAAACAAGTACATATTTTCCTCTTTTCTTTTTTATTCTTTCCTTTTCTTCTCCTCTCTTCTCTCTTTTTTCCCCTTCTCTCTTGGTAAAAGATACTCAACCAGAGATCATGCTTGCTTCAGATGAAATAAATACTTTTCCATTTTTAGTAGTTTTCCTTATCAGAATCAAATGAGTTAGGCAGGAAAAAGCCCTAGTTTTCGCTCACTTAGATGATATGCCCAGATTCAACATTTTGATTTGACTGAATGAGGAACAATATAATCTACTGAAGAATAATATTAACATAAAAACACAATAGAACTTGTCACAAAATGCATGGCAAACATTATAGCTTGTAGTAGAGAGCTTTAATTAACATATTTGTTAAATGCCAATTCTTCGAATAGACACTATCAACAAAGAAAAGACTTTTCCTAACACAGATAATGCAGATAACTCGCCTTCCTTTAAAAGAGATTTTGACAGTTATACTATTGAGCTCTGTAATTCTGCTGGGAACCAACTCCCATCCTTCTGCCACCCAGGCTTTCAAAATCAGAACAGAAAGGAAGTCAGCAGCTTTTACTGCTCTACAATTTATTCCGAGGCAGGAGTTGTAAATGGATGTATATACAGACTTGGGAATTAGTATACTGAATGTCTCCTCTCAGTTTTTCATATGTCTACCTCTGTCCCTGTCATTTAATTTGCACTTATTCACCAATCAAGTTTGTTTCCTGGATGCCTCACTTGCATGAATGGGCATCAGAGTAATTATAGCTAAGTAATGTACTTTTATGAATGAAGGTGCAATTTACAGAATTGTGTGTATCACCTCCCCTTCTCTTGTTTAATATTCAGACCTGTCACCTTGCATACAAGCTGTTGGAAAAGGCTCCAGAAGCCGCAGTTATACCTCTAACAAATCACACCAGATTGTACTGCTCTGGAGGACTTTCTTGGGGTTGAGCAAAAAAGAGTCTTAATAAGAAGCCTGAGATGCAAAAGCTTGATTCTTTATTTCATGTAAAGAACAAAGGTTTTGGGAACTGACAGGTAAAATGAAGGGAGAAGGTTAAACAGAAAAAAAATATGTTTTATTTTTGGAGAAGATTGAATTTTTTTCCAAGTATTTGCTATAAGATTCTCTCTTTAGAACACTGATGGTTCAGCTCTTGAACACATAGGAGAAAATTTAGTAAGAACATCTTTGTTGACCATGGAGATAGTACCAACACTTTCATGTGACATCAGGTAGGCATTTTTGGAAATGTTGCAGGATACATTCATAATCTACTTAAGTTGACCAGTTAGGAACTGATTGTGACTCCCCACACATTTGCAAGTTTTTCTTCATTAGCTCACTCTCATTCCCTTAAGTCAGTTCTCAACAAGGGTTTGTTTTTTTTTTTTTTTTTTTTTTTTTTACCTTCAGGACACATTTGGCAATGTCTGGAGACATTTTAGCTGTCACTACTGGGCAGGGGCTGATGCTACTGATACGGAGTTTATGAAGGCCAGGGATGCTGCTAAACATTTTGTGTTTTTTAGGACAGCCTTTCACAACAAAATAGTATTTGGTCCAAAATGTCAATAGGGCCAAGTTTGAGAGAACCTGCTTTAAGCCTTGTTTGCAAGCATCCTTGCTCCCCCATCCCCCCATTCTACCACTGCTCTTTCTTGAACACAATGATCTTGCCACTTGGCTCTCAAATGAAAGCTGTCAACCATGACCTCCCTTAACTCCTCCCATTCACCCACAAACTCATTTGCACTTAAAGCCCTTCCATTTAAAGCCCTTACTGTCATTCCCCTAATCTTGAAAAAGAGGACCCCCTTTTTTTTTTCTAAGGCTAATCAATTCATTTGTATTCTAGATTTCATCCCTTCCCATCTCCTCCCAGGCATTTTTTCATTACTTATCTCTTTATCCTTCTCTTTTATCTAAAACCTTTTATTCTCCATGAGTTCAAGACTCATTAATTAAATATAAATCATTCTTTGACTTTAGCTTTCCTTCACACAGAAGTTTTCCAAGAGTATTTTACAATTGCTATTGATGCTTCCTCAAATGTATATCCCATTAGTCCACTGCATTCTTTTTCAGCATCTAGTCCTACTTTCACTATGTATAGCAGTTAGTTATTGCTGTGTAACAAACCCACCCCAGAATTCAGTGGCTTAAAATCATAAGCATTTATTATTGTTCACAAATCTATAGAACATCTAGATGATTCTTCCAGTCTTAGCTGGGCTCCTAAATGTAATTAGTCAGTTACATGTCTGGTACACAGGATTTCAAGAGAATGAGTGGAAGTGAAGGCCTTTTCAGGCCTATGGCTGGGATGGATGCAGTTCTGCTTCTAGTGCAAGTCACAAGGCCAGCCAAATTCAAGATGTAAGAAAATAGACTTCCTATCTTCATGGGAGGAGGGGAAAGTTGCAGATACAGTAAGGGGTAGGGGATCAAAGCCATTTTTTGCAAGCAGTCTCTCAATTGTATTAAAATTACTAATGATCTAATATTCAAAATCAATTCTAATTTCACTCTTCCCTTGATTTTGTGGCAGCCTTTGACAGCGAATACTCCTTTCTTCTAGAAACTTTACTCTCATGTCTACCATAACACCATTATCTTTACTTGTCCTTCTGACTCTCTGATTGGTCATTCTTGATGACCAATCCTTGATTATCTTTACCATAAATGGTAACAACTGTTGGTTTCAGGGTTACTATCCTTGGCTCTCTTTTTAGTCTACAAAAACTTACTTGGCAAATCTTATCTCAATTACATTTCTATCTGTTCACCTATATTTGACACCAAAATGTAAATTTCTAGCCTAACAGATTTTCTTGTTTTTTTTTTTTTGATGTTTTTAACGTTTATTCATTTTCGAGAGACCAAGAGAGACAGAGCATGAGTGGGGGAGGGGCAGAGGGAGAGAGGGGGAGAGACAGAATCTGAAGCAGGCTCCAGGCTCTGAGCTGTCAGCACAGAGCCCAACACAGGGCTCAAACCCATGGACCACAAGATCATGACCTGAGCCGAAGTTGGACGCTCAACCAACTTAGCCTCTCAGGTGCCCCTAGCGAAACACATTTTCATTAGACTTATATCTCCCTCTGTTTATTGGAAATCTTCACCTGGAGAATAAATTTATTATTATTCTTCCAATACCTGGTTCTTCTCAAAGTATCTAGTTATTTAGCCAGTTAGTTTGGGCTCATCCTTTTCTCTCATCACCTTCAACCCTTTAACCACTATACTCCATTAAGTAGTTCATTAAATTCTGATTTATTTCATCAACTCAACTAAACAAATATTTCCCCAGTGCTTTACTATGTGCTAGCCTCCATGGGGCTTCGATTATGTACTATACACTATGCTGGTTGATGATAAGTGATATGGAAAGATTGAAATTGGGGAAAGGGGAAGATGGGGAGAGCCAGTAGGTGTTGTCATTGTATTTAAGGGGGTCAGGAAGATCCATGGGGGAGGTAATACATTATGAAAGACCTGAAGGAGTTGAAAAGTATAACTATCTGGCTAGAACACTGCAAGCAAGGGCTAGGTCCTGCTGTGGCAGGTTGTGTGGCCATTCCAGAAACAATAAGGTAGCCAGTGTGACTCATATGTGAGGGAGAATAGTACTTATGATCTAATTAATCTTTTTGTAAAAATAATTTTATTATTTATTGTGTATATTTGTATATTTTCTGTCAATGTTTAGAATCTTTTATGCCCTTCCCATCAATAAGACAGGAACTTGGCATACTCTTTTGTCCCTTATTTCCTGCCTAAACTTTTCATATACCTCCCTAATTGATAACTTTGTGATTTTAGTTTCAAATTATTATTATCCTAAAATTACTAATATTACTATATTAGTATATAATGTATATATATATGTATATGTATATGTATATGTATATATATTACTATATATAACTCTTCTGCTGCAAAAAAGTTTTAGTAATTATTTTTGGGGAGTTTTTGTAGGATATGCTTTTCTTAATAAACTGGCTAGGCATGAGATTTGTTATTTAGAACATTGACAGTATCAATCATTGTTATCTTGTAGGTGAGGAATCTAATTAAGGTTACCAGATTAACGAATAAATATGAAGGGCACCCAGTTAATTATTAATTTCAGATAAATGACAAGTACTTTTTCAGGTATGAGTATATCCAATTCAATATGCAATTTAGGATGTACTTCTACTAAAAAACTATCTGTTGTTTATCTGAAATTTATAGAGTAACTGGGCATTCCGTATTTTATCTGGCATCCCTCAATCTAATGTAATCTGATTATTCTTTTTCTGTTTCTCTAGAAGGTTTTAATAAATGCACATCTAGATGCTTTTAAGAAATGTATGGTTATTCTTAGAATTCTAAAATGTCACCATGGTGTGTCTGGTTGTGGATGTGTGTATCGGCATTTTCTTCAGGACTCAGGTGTCCCTTTTTAGCTTAAGTCTTCCATTTGTTTTCATTTCTGGGATTTTTGTTTGTTTGTTTTTTTAATTCTTGGTCTGACAATTTCCTCCCTGTACTTTTTCCTAGTTCTTTCTAGAACTCCTGTTAGACAGATGTGGAACATTCCATCTCTACATTTGCTTGCAATGATTTCTGGAAGAATTTATTTGGCTTAATATCTTTGTACATTAATTCGATCTTTGTGTGTATTCTGCTATTTCCTTGATCATTACAAGCTTGGTTTCTGGGAATGGGGCTTCCCTGTAAGTCTTGGAGTGAATAGCCCTCATATCATGACCTCTTTGATCTTAGCACCTTTTTTCCTTCATTAGCTTTTTTTGCAGCTTCTTAGTGGCTTACTGTGCAAACTGATTGCCTGCAGACAAACTCTAGCTCTACTTCTTATACTCACTGACTCTTAGTGGAGCTTAGTAGTCCCATTTTATGGACTGAATTGTGCTTCCCCAAGTTTATATGTTGAAGTTCTGAACCCCAGTACCTTACAATATAACCATATTTGAAGATAGGACCTTTCAGAGGGGCAGTTAAGGTTAAATGAGGGTGTAAGTGTGTGCTCTAATCCAATATGAGTAATGTCCTTACATGGACTGCAAGAAGCACCAGGAACATACACTCAGAGAAAAGGTCATGGTAGGACACAGAGAGAAGGCAACCATCTGTAAGCTAAGGAAAGAAATCTCAGGAGAACCAAACCTGCTGATACCTTGGTCTTGATCTTTCCATACTCCATAACTGAGAACATAAATTTCTGTTGTTTAAGCCACTCAGCCTGGGTGTTATGTTGTGGGAGTCCTAGCAAACTAATATATCTGTCTTCAAAGAATGATCTCTTGATGCTTTTCTTCTTTCTCTGTTCTTATATTTCTGATCTACCAGAACCATTTGGTTTTGTTTTTTTGTTTTTATTTTTCTTATGGATTTATTTAGCTAAAATAACATTTTTTGGTAATTTTATGGGATTTTAGGCAAGAAGGGGACATGGAGAAATGTCCCTGATTCTCAGTGACTCAGTTGACTCTATATAAACTTATTTTTCAAAAAAAAAAAAGTAGTATTAGATAAGTCCTCATAAAACCCTTTGATAAGATCCATTATATCGGCAAAAAAAAAGAGGTACACTTTCTTCTGCATCCATTTTCCATGACTTCATCTATTTCTTCTGTCCTTATTGGTAATCTTTCTCTTCTCCCGATAAACTGCTTACAACCTATGCTCCTAGCACGCCAGGCTCTTTGAAGTTCCATTTTGTATGACACAGTATTTCATTTTTACTGATGTGTCTCTCCCTACTTTTGCCAACATGTTTTAGCCTTATTCATCATGCAAGATGCTGACCACCTATGTCCTATTGTTAGAATGCTTTTCTCTTGCCATCTTGCTCTGAAATGCTGAGACTCATTCTTTGGTACCACCAGTGTGCATTTCTATACATCCTTTACAATATTTATGACAAGTTATTAAATTATTTCTCTATATTTGTACTATTAAAGAGTAAATTACTTGAGGAGGAAGCTGATTATCTTTGCACCCCATTGACTTAGATATGACTAATACTCAAAAGAATAATTGCTTAATACATGGATTGAAAATGAGTAAATGAAAAAAAAATGAGTAAATGAGAGTATAAGAAAAGACCATGAACCTTTGAGTCATTTTTCAATTTTTAAACCATTTTAGGAATCATGAACCAATCTTTTATTATTTCTTTTAAACTTAGCATTTTCATTTGATTCCATTTAATTCCATACCATTGATTACTGTAGTGTCTTTTAAATAAAAATTGGCAGGGAGAAACTTTGAATCACTTAAACCCTTTGTATTCATTAAAAACATAAGTAAAAAATACTTAAAACAATTAATACGTAGGTCAGTGTTTCTTGTTCCTAATTTATAATACTATAGGTAATTGCCTTGGGACAGCCAACAGGAGAGAAAAGAATCCCATTTACCACTTGCTCAGCTCTGTATAATCCAGAACACTTATCCTGAAAAGGGCACATATTCAAAGAGGAGAAACAATTATCTGCAAGTGAAACAGGTAATGAAGTTTTCTATGTGCTATAATTTTAATTTAAAGAGCATGTTTGAAAGGCTAAGAGACCCAGACAGGCAGATATTTCCTTCTTCACAGTTATAAAATCTGTCACATCTTAGAAATACTTCCCCATTGAGTGGCAATCACAATTTTTATTCTAAAGGTTCCACATGCGTGGCATATTATGTAATGGACAGCACTTCAGAATAATCTAATGAAAAGAGAACTCTTTTCCATGCTAATAAACTTCAGATTCTGCTTGTTTCAAGAAAATGAATTCAGGCTTTGAACTGCTGAGGTCCACATAAATTCAGGTTATCCATACAGCCGTGTGGAAAATCTCCAAGATGAGTTCTTTATTAATAGCAAGAATGAGTGAGTCAGTCAGCTCATTTAATGATCTGGCCCATAATTTGAATCCATTGAAAGTTGCCTGTTAGCACCTCTGGGAGCTGGGATCAAGCGTGACCTTGGCTTGTGATAGCCTGAATTAAATCCTTGTATGATAGTTTCCGCACCAGCTTTGTTTTTATCATTTGGCATGCAAGCAGACTCCTTGAACATCCTTACCATTATTACAAACATGAAAATTATAAGGAAGTGGGAGGAGGGTTATGCTAACATGTAAAATTTATTTTGATAGAAAAGAATAGGCAATTCTCCTCCTCTATGAAATTACTTGTAGAGGTCTGTTAAAAGTGATAAAGTTCACTCAGGCAGTTTTGTTAGGTCTCTGCAAAACATTCTGTATACATGTCTATTTATTAGAATTCCCTATTTTTAATATATGTGTGATATGGTTCAAAAAGGGAGAAAAAATTCGCTCTACCTATGAGTGACCTAGGTCTTCATCTCTCTTGGTAATTTGAACTTGTGAAAATGTAAGGTTTAAAGTCTTTACCACATTTTGGTAATCATAGTTTAGAATTTGGGTCTGTCTGAACTTTGTGATAACTTTGTTTCATGATGTGTTTATCTGCAGCATCCTGTTATTATACTTGAATGCAAAATTAATTTGTAGTTTTTATACGATTTTTAGGTATTGTGATATTTCTGCCTCTTTTTCTCCCTGCCTCTACCTCCCCGTTTTACTATAAGGAAATGGTATAATTCCCTAAAAATACAAAACTTCTTTATAGGAAATTAGTGACATTAAGGATCCTAGCTTTAAAATGGAAAGCGTATGAATTTCCTAGGGCTGTTTTAACAAAATGCCAACAACCGGGAGTTAGAACAAGAGATGCTTATTATCCAGTAGTTCTGGAGACTAGAAGTCTGAAACTGAGGTGTTAGAGCTATACTTCCTCTGAAACCTGTAGGAGAATCCTTCCTTGCCTCTCGCCATCTTCTGATGCTGTGTTGCCAATCTTTGACATCCCATGACTGGTCAGTGTATCCCTCCAATCCCCTGTCTTCACATGGTGTTCTCTGTATGCCCCTTCATATAGGCGTCTCTCATGTGCATGTCTGCTTCTGTGCCCCAATTTCCCCTTTTTATGAGGTCCCAGTCATATTGGATTTGACTCACTCTACTCACTTCATTTTAACTTGATTATCTTTGTAATGACCCTATTTCCAAATAAGGTAACATTCTGAGGCAATAGGGTTTGGGAACTCAACATATCTTTTTTTGTGGGGGATGGGGACACAATTCAACCCATAATAGAAAGATAACTTAAAATGTAATATTGACAGGCATTTTTCTTTTGAGTTTTGCATTTAATATATCTCTTTGCTATTTGAACTATTTTAGATGTACTTCTAAATGTACTTCTAAAGGCGAGATATGAATTCTTTTCTTGATAATGGCTTAGAGACAATGATAAGAGGTAGTACTACAGTGCAGAGTAGATGTGATTTTATATGAGAGTGTCCCATACTGTGAATCTAACAGATATGTCAGAAGAAAACATGTTAAGAATGACAGCTTTAGATAAACTTGAAAATTAGGAATGGTTAATATTATAAGCAGATTGTAACAGATTGCTACAATTGGCATGTACGAATGCTTTTTTTTGTTTGACTTTTCACTATGATTTTCCCATTGCTTTATACAGCAGAAGTGATTTGATTTTATCAAAGTGTCTTCAGTTTCTTGTATTAATAGCTACATCACATGGCATGAATTCAGGGGCATGTACAATGCAGACTGATTTAATTTCTTTGGACGTTTCTTAATTTGAGGGATCTTCAATCCTCCAAATTGAAATTTCCAATAAGAGGCCACTGTCAAGCACTTTTACACATTAACACCTTCCATAGCTTATAGGTTCAGAACGTTAAATAGTTTCTATAGTTTTTCCAATTCCGAATTAATAAATAGCAAAGTGAATTACTTGCAGGTAGCATGAGTTGGCTTCCAAATCCAGGTATTCCATGACCTTCCCAATAATTTTTAGTCAGATAAAATTCAATACTATAATTATTTTAAGACTGGGAAGGGAAAAATTGAGTTTATGAAGTCAAATAAAAATAAAATGAGAATAATTCTTATTTAAGACTGCCACCAAGTGAAAATCACAGAGGGAATTCCTTCCGAATTCATAGAGACCTCATGTAACTGTGGTTGAGGTTGGGCTCATTGTGATCAGATGAACAGAAATGTTAGGCAAGTACAAGTTACTCTTTTTAAATACATTAGCATAAAATGATTAGAACCAGTACCTTTTCTAGTTGAACACTGGACTCCATGAAAGTGATTTTACTTGATTTTGGACTCTCTGACTAAATCTGCTGAAATATTTGGTCAATTTAATTTACTGTAATTCATTAAGACTGTCTCATATGCACCAGGACAGTTGTTAAGTTTTATAAATACAGATTTTTGTAGATACAAGATTGTTTAATCATATCAAACCATTCCATGATTATATGGACAGAACATTAGTAAACTGAATATCAGTTGTCACGCTTCTTGAATATTCAGTGTCCTTTATGAAACAAATATGCAATATACCTACTCAGCGCATTTCCAAAACCTGATAACTAAGAAGATTCTAAATAAATAAGAAGACTCTTTCCAGGTCGTTTCTATCTTGGGATCACTGTGGGATTGTAGTGCACATAAATCTTTTACAAAATATGTATATCAAGACATTGTTGCCTCCTCCCTTTTTTTTTAATACACACACAGCCTATTAAGCCTCTGCTGTGGCTTTCAATAGATGATGAAATGGAAAGTAGGAAGAGTTTCTCGTTTATTACATTGCCAGTTTAATAATTAGTTCATGACTCTGTGCTTGTGGTCAATTGCAGTATTTCTAATCTATTCCAGGGCCAGTCAATTTCAAATAATATTTCCAAATTGAAATCCATTAATCTCTTTGGTCTGACTTCACTAAAATGTATTTATGGAACAGGTTAATTGGAGCCACCACATCCATGACTGGGGGCCAGTCATTTTGAATGATATAGGTAGCATTAGCTCATGCAAGCTCATCCTCCAGAGCCAATGCCATACTTGCATTCTGGACCTGTGCCGTAACTGAAGGGGTCCTTTTGGAATAGAATTAATCACACTTCACCACTATTTGCAGAAGAGAACAAAGAAGAAACTGAATAGAGAAGATGAGCACCACCCAAACCAAGGGAAAGTGCTCAACTCCTGTGTATGTTGAAAGAAGTCAATAAATCTAGAGTGCTTGGAATGATATAGTTCATCTGTCTCAGATCAGTATGCTTTACAGAGCATGCGTGTCCACATTTTTCAGTAGTGGCCCTCATGATTAGACATTCACGTTATACAGCCATGTTGATTTTTACTGAAAACTGCGGTGTATTGAGAGGCTCCATGTTTAGTGTATGGCTACAGAACCTGACTTCAGCATGAATCAACCGATTATACAGCATTTTCCTTCTCTTTTATTCCCTTATCAGGAGTCTTTAATAATGCTTCATGTTTCATGGTATAATATTAGTGAAATTAAATTGCTCAAAATTTTGTAATTAATTTTTTCAGTTTCAATTATGATTCACAGTCTACTAGTCTGGCATCTGCTGGCAGGCAATTATACAAAGTCAGCAAAGGATATATGGTAAGTTTCTTCTTCATGTGCTTTTCTCAGGAGATGTTTTTTCCCCTTACTCTTTCTCGCTGCCTCCTAAGTCATAGGTGGAACCCACTGTGGTTAAATTTGCTTCTTGGACTGTAAACACTTTTCTCAAGTGTGTAAACTTTACAATATTGCTCTCTACTCATCTGCCTTTTTCTTGTTTTTTTTTTTTTTTCCTGAACCTAATTTCTTTTAGTGCAGTTGTCTCTGGAATTTCCAGTTCTCATTTCTACAACTTTGCTCTTGGTCTACACTCCTGGACCAGCCGAAGATGCTGAGCCTATTCTTTTTTTTTTTTTTTTTTTACTGTTTGTTTGTTTTGAGAGAAAGAGACAGAGAGAGATGGCACATGTGTGTGAGTGGGGGAAGAGAGTGTTAGAGAGGGAGAGAGATTCCCAAACTGGCACCATGGAGCTCAATCCCACGATCCATGAGATCATGACCTGAGCTAAAATCAAGAATTGTATGCCTAACTGACTGAGCTACCTAGGCACCCTATGCTGTGCCTATTCTGATCTTTATGCCTGGTTCGCTGAGCCTACCATTCATTCTTGCATTTAACAGATATTTTTGAATGTCTCCTATTATTAACCCTCATGGAGTCCACAGTTGTATACCAAACTTAATGTTGGCCATGTGAGGTGTCAGGAGACATAAACCCAGACGTATCAACAATCTTGTTTGATTACTACTTATATTTGACTTTTGCTAATGTAACCAGTCTTTCCCAATGTCCCCACATAAGTGAAAAAAAAAACAGATGAAAAAGAGCAACTAACAGACAAATAAGACTCTAATTTCTCTGGCTTGTTGGCCCTTGAATGTACTTGGGTAGCACCAGTAATGGCTGGCACTTTTATTTCATTTACTGTGTGCCAGGGACTATTCCGAGTTGTTTTAATCTTCATTAACAGCCCTATGAGAAATACAAAACAAAACAAAACCAAAAACAATTCTATGAAGGAGGAAAAAAAGGTGACACAGAATGTTTAAAGACTTTCCAGTCCTATTCAGTTGGTAAGTGAAGTGAAAGTTGAAATTTGGACCTCACCATCTTAGTCTCTTCCAGCTGCTATAAAAAAATATCATAGACCGAGGGACTCATAAGTGACAGAATATTACCCATGGTTCTGGAGGGTGGAAAGTCCAAAATCAAGGTGTGGGCAGTTTGGAATCTGGTGAGAACCACTTCCTGGGTTCATAGAAGGCCATATTGCTCTGTCTTCACGTGGCAGAAACTTGAGGATCTTCTCTTGGATTACTAATCCAGTACATGAGTGTTCCACCTTCATGACCTAATTACCTCCCCAAACCCCCATCTCAAATACTATCACATTGGGGGTTAAATTTCAATATACAAATTTTGAAAAGACACAAACATTCAGTCTCTAGCGCTAACTAATCTGGTTCTAAGAGTGTTTCTGTAAAGTCTAATGCATCTTATGTGAGAGTAAGGGAAGGCCTTCCCTGTTCCTATGCCAGAAGTAGCATTTCCCAAGGCATTTCTGTGCATCTTGAGTTTGAGAGCACAGACTTAATAGGATTACATCTTGTTCAGTGTTCCAAGTCTAGCATCTAAACCTAAATGAATGGATGTGAGCAAC
This sequence comes from Acinonyx jubatus, assembly GCF_027475565.1. Taxonomy (NCBI): domain Eukaryota; kingdom Metazoa; phylum Chordata; class Mammalia; order Carnivora; family Felidae; genus Acinonyx; species Acinonyx jubatus. The sequence continues at coordinate 211,649,263 of NC_069380.1, forward strand.
TAAAACTGCAGTTATTATATATGGATTATGGTTTACAAATTTCTGGAAAATGTAATTTTGATTAATTAAACAATACACATTTCCGATAGTATTTAAGGAACTCTGCTCCATATTCTCTTTCTACCGTGAATGTCTGGTTGGGAGATTTCTTTTATTCAGTTTTATGTGTAATATTGAGCTCGATATTCATGTTTTTTGGTGACCATATCCACATGATGTCCTATAGAAGCCTCAGAACCCAGCATGGCCCAGATTGAATTCCTAATCTTCCCTTGCCCCTCCCCTAAGTGGCTCCTCTTATGGATTGCATCTCAGAGAATGGCACCATTATCCTGCATCTTTTCTAGGCCTGATTCCAGGGCTTCTGTTTTCCTTTTCCCTGCTTGCTTCCCAATACCTTCTACCCTCCAGTCAAATAATTCCTCATGATACATCTTTTCTTTGTCCTTGACATCTCTCAAATCCTTTCATTTTCCTTCATCTCCACAATATCTTAGTTTACTTTTTCCCTTGGCTGTTTGTGGCAGACAGTTCTGTGTATCTTAGGTCCTCCCATCTGCTGTCCTGGTTTTTAGCATGACACGCAACATGCTTCATCATCTGGCCCTTGGTTCCTTTTAGGATTCAACTCTTACTCCTTGACAACCTTTGCTACCTGTAGTGAGACCCTTGCAGTTCTTCAGCTGAACTATGTTATCTATTTGACTCCTGGGATTTGGTGTATACTCTTCACTCTGTATAGCATATCCATCTCATCCCTCACTCTTCCTTTTAAGGCAAGTCCTGCTCACGCTTTTATTCTGCTTTTCCACAGGAATCTGGCATATCATTGGTACTCAAGAAATACATGCTAAAAGGAATAATGGAATGAATGTAGATGGTCTGCCTAGAGAAGTATTAAAAGATTGGTTTAAATATGCAGAAACATTGTGTTAAATATGCATAAACATTTGTGTTAGAGAATGTAGGTGATACTTCTCAAAAGCCTAAAGTTAAATTAAAAAACAAAACAAAACAACTTAATGTCTAGTTCAAGAGTAGGGTTTTAATAAATGAAGGTATTTATCTGTCATATGATTCCAAAAGACAGATGAACTTGTTTCTGTATTAGTAATAGGTAGAATACTGATCTCATTTTTATTTGTCCCAATTAAAACTGTTACTATCCGGGGCACCTGGGTAGCTCAGTCAGTTAAACGTCTGACTTTGGCTCAGATCACAATTTCATGGTCCATGAGTTTGAGCCCCATGTTGGGTTCTGTGCTGACAGCTTGGAGACCGGAACCTGCTTCGGATTCTCTTTCTTTCTCTCTCTCTCTATCTCTCTCTCCCTCTCTCTCTCTGCCCCTCCCCTGCTCATGCTCTGCCTCTGTCTCAAAAATAAATAAACATTAAAAAAATTTAAAACTATTACTATCCATATCTATTAGAAGACACTGTGCTGTTTCCCAAGGTAATTCCATGACATCTTTATAATACCCTCTACGTATATACTTTCTCTGAACCAGATAGACTAGTTTATGTCTTTCTTTCCCACTAGACTGTGAGTTTCCTAGAAGTGTAGACCATTAATACTTATTTTTCTAAATTTTAAAAATATGTGTGACACAGATGCTTTAGGTACTTTTGTTGAGTGAGTGATTTAAAGAATAAAGAAAATCATGGAGAATAAATAGTATGGTAAAAACACATAGTAAATAAAACTTACGTTAGTTGATAGATCAGATGGTGGTCAGGATATTACCAGCTCACACAAGTCTAATGCACCCCCTACCTAAGTGGCATTCGGTCAGCAAAGGCACATGGAGACTTGTCAGTATGCTTCCAACGCCACTTTCATGAGTCAGCTTGTGGCATCATGGTGATGATGTGAGAAACCTCTTCCTTGTCAGACACTCATATGGAAATTGAAACTGCTTTTCTTTGCCCCTCTGCCTGCAGTTTTACTAAGTACCTGCTCTAAATTCTAGAAGTTGACAAAGATTCTCTCCTTGATCAAACTTAGTTAGGCTTCTTGAAGCCCTCTGCTCAACTAGGCTGGACCGTCAGCTTCTGTCTCCATCCTTGTAGAATCCAGATTTAGCAAGAATCCTTTCAAGTTGGTTTAAACAGAATCATCTCACCCTCGATATCTGATCACCCTTGGTAATGGATTGAGTTCCTCATCTTCCACTCACCTGCCCACCTCCAGGTACTATCAGATTACTTTAGCCTTTCTTCAGCAAGAATGCTGTTTGATTAGTTTAGCAAAGAATTATCTTACCCTCTTAATTTTCCATGTACTGACCCCCTCCATTCTTTTCCTTGGCTACAAATTCCCCTTTTTCCTTCTTGTATTTGAAGGTGTCTCCACTACTGCAAAACCTCCTGTGCGTTAGTCCCTTTATCTATCATGACAATCTCCTTGAATGAAGTCTGCCTTACCGTTACAATAATTTTTTCCTCTAACAAAGTTGAGGTATAAAACTTTCTGTATTTCAATGTTGCAAAGATGGCAGAGCTCAACAGGATAGCAACTAAAGAGAAGAGGATGTGTTTCTAAGATCAGGAGCCTGAGAGAGCAGAAGAGTTCATGATGGCAGAGACAAGGGGAAGAAGCTCACAGAGGGGTTTTGGAGTACTCCAGCACTGAACTGCAGTTCTCAGTCATTCTGAGACATGTTCAGGTCCAAGTTCTAGACTAGACGCAGAAGGAAAGAAAGGAGATAGACTTGGAAATAATCTCACAATTTCTGAAATTATTTTTAAGTAGCAGTTAGTTCTAATAATGATAATAATGCCACCTTCTTTCTACTTTTTAATTGTTCCTAAAAAACTCAGGTGTAGAATACTAAGCAAGGGCAGGTTAAATTTGGAATAGATTTTTCCCAAATTAGGATGTCTTGCTTTTCCAGTGCTTTATGTAGACATGAAAGTTATGAAAATAGTTAAAAATCCCAAACCTATTATTATGTCTTTTGCCTTAACATTTTAAAATGGGATCTTACTTTGAAAAAGCTTTTGTTCAATTTCTTCCCCATTCCTGTCACTGCCATTTCGTTTGAGAGCAAGCAAAACTATAGATCATGGAATAACTTTGTATAAAAATGAAAATAGCAAATTCATCAGTCAACTAGAAGTCTTGGGGGGCATTTGTTTTCATCTGAGTATGTGGCACCCTCAGGTGGCCAGGCCTATGGATCAGTGGTCATCAATGTTTTCATTCTTTAGTCACAAGATTGCTGATTGTACTGGCTTTCCCTATGTCATTTGTGTTCAAAATGTTATATCATGAATGAAAAATTTCAGAGCAAGGTTACTGGATATACTGTTTGCTGAGATGATAAAATAAGAGATACTTTTGTGTAACTTTTCCTTAACGCATCATTTCTCTTTCTTACAACAGAGAGTGGTTAAAGGAAAAGCATATCAGCTTGCAAGAGAGCAAGCATTACATGAGGGAAGTCATGAGAAAGCAGGAGAAAAAGTCCCTGACATTTCAAGGAAGTGTCCAGCTATACCTTATCAGTCATGAATAACTGAGAATTTCTCACAGTACCCCTTCCTGTAATCACCTCATGTCTACCTCATTTTTTTCCCTTGCCTTCTTCACTTCACCAAGGCATCCAAACATGATGGCTGCCATAGGTGACCTCATTGCAACTTATTGACTTGATATCTCCTCCTTACCCTCTTTGGTGTTTTCCAAGGTGACAAGTTCCTCACCTGGCTAATAAGCTAATTCAGGGTGATGAGGAGCCAAACCTTTTCCCTCCTTGTTCTTTCACTCTCCGGGATATATGTCCTTTTTGTCATCTCCTATACTGCATAAAGCAGATGATGACACTGTGGTATAAATTTTCTTCCAGAAAGCAAAACGAGTGTGGCTTTTGGCATACCCTTGGAGTGACGGATGAGGTTTTAGCTCAGTGTAAGCCCCACAATAGGGAACAAACCATGTGTTGTGACTGCCAAAAAATACAAATAAAAGCTAATGCAATGCACAAAATGTCCCTCAGCATTCTCATTAAACAGTTTGCTTAAAAACAAAGCTAATGACAATTATTTGTACAGATTAAATTATGTTTATCAAATTATTCAAATAAATTAATAAAAATTACACCATGGCAGAAATTTCCAGGCAGCCAAAGAGAGAAAATACAAGATTTAGCCATCACCAGTCCTGCTGAGTTTCTGTGTGGAACCACCAGCAATTAAGGAGTTCTTTACCAATTGCAGCAGCCTCCAGGTTAGAGAGTACCTTGTATTAACCACACTATATACAATGATTTACCACTTTCGGAACACTTTCAGTGTGTTTCTTCAACAGTAACTGTGATAGGGAAAGTAACTCCTCACTTGATAGATGTAGAATCTGGGAGTCCAAAGGGTTTTTAATACTAAGAGAAGAAGTTTGAGGTAGAAGGTGAGGCTCAGACAGTCAGTTTATAACCATTTGTTATGGACAGAAAGCTGTGTGTTCGTAAAATTCACGTGTGGAAGCCCTCAACCTCAATATGATGATATTTGGAAATGGATCTTTGAGAGGTAATTAGGGTTAGATGAGATCACGAGGGTGGGGCCCTCCTGACGAGATTAGCTCCCTTATAAGCAGAGACACCAAAGAACTTGCTTTGTCACTCTCACTGTCTTTCTCTCTGAACACACACAAAGAAGAGGTCATGTGAGCACACTGGGAGATGGCAGCAGCCTAGATCAAGGGCAGAGGCCTCAGAATGAAGCTTCCCTTTCAGGCACCTTGATCTTGGAATTCCAGCCTCCAGACTGTGAGAAATAAATGCCTGTCATTTAAGCATCCAGTCTACGGTATTTTGTTACGGCAGCCAGCGCAACCTGAGATATCCTTTCCTCTAGCTAGACCACACAGCTGCTTGTTGGCTCGGTGCCATGTGATGTAAAGCACTAACCAAGACCTGGTGTGCTATAGTTTCATTATCCTTTTGTGCTTTCATTCTTTCACGCAAAAACGCTTCATTCAGTACCTTCCTTGTGCCAAAGGGTATGTTGGGGTGCTAGAGATACAAAAATGAACAAGCCATATTCAGGTTGCTCACAGTTTGATAGGGGAATGACTCACATAAGAAGATAATTATAATGCAATTTGATAAATGCTATAATAAAAGTATTAAAGAGCTTTGGAAGCATGAAGGAACTCATTTAGCTTGGAGGAACTCATGAGATGCTTCACAAGGGAAGCAACATGGATGATGTTTTTAAGTGATTATGTGTGAGGCTTGGGACCCATCCACCCAGATGCACTCAATGAGGATGCGGCTGACAGAAGGAAGGAGGGAGGGCAGGCATCCCTTAGGCAGGCAGCTGGAGTCCTTGGGCTGCATACCTGGCATTGTGGTGAATGTCAACCCCTACACTGAAATCCCCCCCAGGGTTTCTGTAAACCCAGAATCTTGAGTTTTGACCCAGACATGACCTAGCAGAATACAATCTCTGGTCAAAGCACAGTAAAACAGGCATATTTAATAAGCACTCTGGGTAATTCTGATACTCACTGAAGTTGGAATATCAATGTGGTCAGGATGCGGAGGGAAAAGTAGGCTTTTCTCTGTATTTCAGCATGGATGAATTCTGATGTCAAATTTCCTACATACTCTTACATGCTCCTTTATAGTCTACTTTTTTGTTGCAGCAATGAAATTTCTTCATAACTCTACTTTCAAAGCATCCATACTGCTCTGTCAGTAGAATAATTCTTGCTTTTCCTCTTGATTAATAAGCAGAGCATCATCTGTTTGTCAAGCTGGTTCAGTTCTGTTCTACTTTTAACTGAACGATGTTACAGTTGGCTAATAAGAAACAAGGTTGCCCAGCACAAGACCTGGTGCACAATTGCCACCAAATAGAAGTTTCTGCCCACGGCATCCTTCTATTCCATTCTCTCAAAACCCCTCCCTGAATTCCAATCACTTTGCAGGCATCAATTAGTTATATTTAATTTCTTCTTCAAAATGCTGAACATGTAATTAAGATTAAGATACTCCAAGGGCTTTCTCTAGCTGTGAGGTCGATTTCTCCCTCTCTTTGGACATTTGTCATTTCACCTCTCCTTTCCTATAAATGTGAAATGTACCTTCCCTGAAAGAAGTTTTTTGAAGATTCAGCAGTGATGTTAGTCAACTCCTTAGCACGTAAAAAGTGCCAGATAACAGCTATGTGATGTGCTGGGCAAAAGCTCTCTTTGGAACATCTGTGGTACTTGACCCTTTCTGTGACTCTCTTTTCTTGACAAATTATGTCATATTGCTTCACTGCACATGAGAGAGCAACAAGATATAATGTAAATAATTAAAGCCAATTCTTTTTACCATCTATTTATGTAAAATAGGAACAAAGAGCAGCAACGATGTAGCACCACAGTATTTGATGCAATAAAAATATTAAGCATTTTAATGAAAAAGTTAGAAAAAAGACCGAATAGCAATGTGGGGTGCTACTGGGAACTTTTACTTATTTTCTTTGGATGAGATCCATGTCCCTATCTATTAAAGAACATGCTGTATGTAATCACAACTGCCTTCTGGATTGTTTCGAAATCTGGGAGTTATCTTTGATTTTTCAGTCTCCCTCACCAAACCAGTTGATCTTCCTGGTGTCTTTGAACCTGTCTTTTCCCAATTCCACCTCCACTCTCCTACTTATCACACCAAATTCTCTCTATTGCCTATTTTAGTTGTCCCTTAGCGGGTCCATATGCTCCCGAATGACATCTCTTCCAACCCATTCTTTACACAGCATCCAGTCATTCTTTAAAAAGTTAAATATTGCCTTTCTCTCTTTAAGTCCTTCAGTGGCTGCCCATTGTGCATAGAAACATATGCAACCTCCTTATTTTCAGTTACAGAAGCCTGGCTATGTTGAATTCTGCTTACTTCTGAGCCTCATTTTAAACAACTTGCTCTTTCTCACTGTTGCTCAAGCCAATTGTCCACCCTTTAGTTCTTAGAATACCCCAAGCTCTGACCTACCTCAGAACATTTGTGCATAATCTTTCCCCTGTGGAGCTTCTATATAAGGTATCCTTCCCTCACTCCTTGACATTCTTTGCATCTCAACCAAATGCTATTTTAAAAGATAGAAATTTTCTGGGATTAAAAAAAGAAATATCAACACTTCCTAGCACTGTTTAATGTTTGTTACCGCCAACCTGAGCATGAGCTTAATGTGAGCATGGACCCAGTCTTTAACTTATCACTATATACCCAGTGCAGAGAATACTGCCTTGGCAGTTGCTAGGGATTTAATGGATGATTGTTGAATAAGTAAATAAGGGGGGATCTTTTTTTTGGGGTTCCCATTTGTAGAAGAGCTTCTAATTAGCTTGCATATTTAAAAAAAAAGCCTGGAAAGAAACTAGTAGTAGGAGATGGAAAGAATTGAAATTAAATCTGCGAGTGAAGAGTTAAGGAAGAGAAATGGAGAGAAAGAATAGCTGCTAGATTGATGAATAAAAACAAAACACTCATGTGGACTGTTGAGGGACCGAGTATAACATTCAGTTTCTAAAACAAATTTTTTTCTAAAAAAATTTGCAATTTTTTTTTACATGCCCTTGATGTAAACTCCTACTTTGCTTTCCCACGTCACCAGAAAAGTATAGTAAACACAAAGCCTTATGTGTGTCAGAGCTTCTGGAAAGCTTATGTGTGTCAGTTATCTATTTTTGCATAACAAATTACCATAAAAATAAGCATCTTAAAATAATATACATTGATTATCTCACAGCTTCTATGGCCAGAAATCTGAGCATGATTTAGCTTGTCTTTCATTTCAGGGTCTATCACAAGGCTGCAGTCAAGGTATTGGCCAGGGCTGGAGTCTCATCTAAGGCTGGACTGGGCCCTTCCAAGTTGTTGGACGAAGGGCATGAGTTCCTTAAGGGCTGTTAGAGGCCACCCTTGGTTCTTTGCCATGTGGATCTTTCCAGTATGGCAGCTTGCTTCATCAAAGCCCAGAAGGCGATAGAGAGAATCTGCTAAAAAGATGAAGACCACAGCCTTTTGTTACCTACCAACAGAAGTCACATCCCATTACCTTTTCAGTATTTGGTCAGTCAGAAGCAAGTCTCTAGGTTCAGGCCACATTTAAAAGGGGGGGCTGTTGTATAATGGGTCATTGTGGGCCAATTCAGAAATCACCACACTATGTTTATTGATGTTTTGGGTGTGTGTGTGTGTGTGTGTGTGTGTGTGTGTGTGTGTGTATGTGTAAGTCAAGGAAAGGACTAAAAATTATATTTTTGAGGACACAATTCAATAGGAATAGGCTGTTGAAACAGATAATCATGAAAACATGCGTTACCTCCAAATATGAAGAAAATTTGGAACAGCCATTTGCAGGGTGTTGGTAAAGGTCTGAAGCATATTATTTAGCTCCCAGAGGGCATTTGGACCTTTAATTCTAACATACTTCAATAATTGAATTACCTAGAACACTGCTATAACTTTCCACTTTGCCTTCCCTGACAACTATTTTGAAGGTATGATACATACAGAAGTTCTAAAGGTTCCCAAAGACTTAGGGGGGATTTGTATCGTAATTGTGGATAGAGGGAGTTTTACAAGACTTTGTACCATGAAGTCAATGCACTTGGTACAAAGTGGTACAAAGTCCCAAATCATTTTATAGTTCATCTTAGCTTAAGGTCTAATCTAGAATGTCAGAGAAAGTTCTTCAGTGATCCAGCATTAACTCTGTAACTGTAAGCCTCATGATTATTGAATTAGAAAAGTGTTTTATTGCAAAAACTGGATTATTAATGTACTTATCTAATAGTAACATATGTCTCTTTTATTAAAAATCAACTGAGATGTATTGAGTATTTTCTATGTGCCAGGCATTGTGTTAGGAAGTTTTCCAGGTGTAACCGACACATTGCTCAGAAGACTCTGGTGAGAAAACAGTTATGAAGGCTGGGTAGTCAAAGAGAAGTCTGAACAAAATTTTCTAGCTTGAGGGACTGGTTATTAATGAAATAATTGTATGAAATTATACTATAAAAATAAGTTTGACTATGGGCAGATAGAAGATGACAAGTTCTGTTTTACACATAAAATCTGAGAGCATATGCAATGATGTCATGAAGGATAATGTGGAGGTAGAAAGATCATACTGGGAACCATTACGGGTAAGGAACATAAGGTGAGATGGCTGCTGTCCATCTTTTAAGTATCAGTGTTATTCAGATTTGATTCCAGCAGCTTCCTTTACTATCTTCATGCCACAAATGTAAGGATGTAATTGGTGACAATAAACGACTGTAGTCTGATTGATGCATGAGGGTATACGCAGTAGTTGCCATCTTGAGAACAGTGATGCTTTCCAATAAGAACAGGTAGCAATTAGTGTTGGTGTTACCTGGTTGCCTCACAGGATGATTTCCTTTGCCTTTGGACCCACAGGAGAGCTGGCTACACTATTAATGTTAATGGACAGAGTTACTGAAACTGTGCCAGTTCCTGCTACCTTCCAGAAATGGAATTAGAAATACTTTTCCAAGTGATGGGTGCTCCACCTCTCCCTTTGTTCTCATGGAGCCCTAGGAAGGAATAGTTAATTCTTCCAAAAATTCGTTTGGCATGGTGGTAATGGAGGAGCACTGCTCAAGAGGAGCATTTGGGGAGTGTAGTTGACTGACAGCCTGCGTGTGGAAGCTATTGTTTCCCCAGGCTGATACCAGCCGATGGCTGAGCATGGCAGAATGGCTAGAGTGGGGCCTTCTCCAATTCTGGGCTCTTCTAATAGGCAAGAACTCCCCTTTGGCCTAGTTGAGATATTCTCAGTCCTATGCTGTGGTGTGAGGCTCTTTCTACTCAATCCTTCCCTGTATATTTTGTTCCACAGGTGTCAGACCTGCTTCACTACCTGAAAGCTCTTCCCATCTACTTCTGCTCCTCCCTCTTTTGTCCTTCAGAGGTGACTTGACCCACTAACCCCTTCAGCATGTCTAATGCCGTCTTGGTGTCAATGTATTGAAAGACCTGAGCTGGCCCAGGTAATAAGTCCACCATAGCAAGTGACAGTTATTTCATATACTATTATTGTTTTTTATTTTTTTAATGTTTGTTTATTTTTTGAAAGAGATCAAGAGACAGAATTGGGGGGGTGGTCAGAGAGGGAAGGAGACACAATCCGAAGCAGGCACCAGAAGCTGTCGGCACAGAGCCCGACGCAGGGCTCGAACTCACGAAGCGTGAGATCATGACCTGAGCTCAAGCGACTGAGCCACACAAGCACCATTCCATACACTATTATTATGAGCATTCGCAGTCTCTGAAATCAGCTTGCAGAGGCTGGCATAGTGAGGAAATTGGGAATGGCATTGATAGACTTAGGTTCCTCAGTTTGATCAAAACAGAGTTACATTTTGGGTGCTGCATTTCATTTAAGAAATCAGAGCAGTGTATTACCATTCTTTGTTCAAAATAGGATTTTCAAATTTGGAATGTGTTTCAGTTTCTAGGACAATTAAGTCACTCAAGAACACCATGTTTGCATATTATGTCAGATGGATGAGGTGTTTCACCATAATATTAAAAGAAAAACCAACTAGTAGGTCGAGGAATGCATATTTAGATTGAGATCATCTGTCTTCTGTGTTTTTAGATACATGTAGATGTGTGATGTGGGAGGTCTGTCATTGACTCGGAGCAAAACCCAGAATATGAGAAGTTAGTTCATCCATTAGTACAACAAAACAAAATTCACACTTGCCTGTTAAATCATGATAGCTTGGAGTCAAAGCAGGATTTGTACATATATTCTGAAAAAACTTAGATTCTTTTTTCCATGGCAGGAGTGTTTGGGTCCATTTTGTGCTACACTGTATCCCTAGTCCTCATACATGGTCAGTGCTCAATAAATATTTTTTGGGGAAAAAAAAGAAGGACATTATGATCAGGATAGTTTTAATTATGAGTATATGTGACTCTATTCTAGTACTCTGACCATTTTTATATGTAGAGTTATGAATTAATCACAACTAGGCACAATCGTGTCTATTCTTCTATGATCTGTGTTTCTAAGCAGTGATTACTCTTTACGTGATTGGTAAGTAGGGGAGTGATGTTGGTATAATCTGAAAGAGGTGTTGATTTATACATGATTTTTTTCCTGGTGTTAATTTTTTTAAAGTGATTGGGCTGAGCTCTGTCACAATTAAATGTTTTAGCAATGTGTAAAATCCTTATGAAAAATCAGAAACTCTACAAAAGTGCCTTCTTTAAGTGCAAGGCAATCTTGCCTTCCACGACGTTAAGCTGCTGTGAAATTCAAGTGCATGTGAAGGGCATAGTGCTGACATTTCCTCCCTTATTAAAACAATGGATTACAAACAACAGGCCAGTCTGGATAAGATTTTTGATTTTGATGACCATCTGTCTATTAAAACAAATGCCCACCAAGAAATATATCTCAAAGGAAAATATCTAAGTGCCAGAGTTCATGTTGCATAGAACTAACTGTGATACAAGTGCCAATGACAGCATATTTTAGAAGTATTTGTGTTTTTATGAGGATTGACATTGGCTTTGATATTCTGGATATAGTACTTTTTCAGTGATCTGCTCCAACCCTGTTTTTCCCCAGAGCCAATGTTATTTTTACCATACGATTTTACAGAAAGTGTATCTTCCCCCAGCATCTGAAACTTATATATATGTATGTGTATATATATATATATACACATACATATATATATACGTGTATATATATATACACGTATATATACATATATATATATATACGTGTATATATATGTGTGTATATATATATATATATATATATATATATATATAATGTGATAGCAAGAATGCTTATATTTAAAAGAAAAGCAATAGAGTAATTTGGTGAGGAATTCAGCTCTAAAGTCAAATTTCTTAGATTTAAGTTTCAGTTTTACCATTTCTGAGCTGAGTATATTTGGGCATGGCACTTAATATTCTGTACTTTTGTATCCACAATGGTAAAATGGCAAAAATAATAACATCTGCCTCATTTGGCTATTGTGTAGCACATGAGTTGACGTAGTAAAGTGCCTACAAGAGGACCAGGCATATAGTAAGCAGTCCACTAATGCCGATCATTGTTATGAAATAATGCAGCTGTTTTCCCAGTTAAGCCACATGAGAGAGAGTTCACCCTGCTACGTGGAGACATAGCATAGTTTCATAACTGGGACCTTAATATAGAAATCCCTTTAAGGCTTGACTCATAGTTCTTTGTAGGAATTTTAGGAGCTAGTCCTCTTTTGAATTTGTATTCACTATTGCCACAACATGTTTTAAAATTTTGTCTGGCTAGAGTCACTAGACTGTAACTTAAATTATAACTTTAAACCTGATTTCCTCCAGTTACTTATACTCTACACAGTAGAGTTCATCACACACTTACTGCTCTTATTTGACATTTTCTTTTACCCTTTTCCTTGATAAATTATGACCTGGTATGCCACTTCCCTTATATGTGAAATTGTTACAGTGTAATAGAAACAAAATGTAATACCAATAAAATGATCTATCATAAATACAGCTAAAACTGCAAAACAGATGTCCAAAAATTAAATGGTATAGAATTAAAGAATACTTTTTCCCCCCTGGAAGAGACTGATGAAACCAAAGATTAGAACTAAAAGGTCAAAAGCCTTTTAGTATCTCTAGCAATGCTTGTATTTCTGGGAATCTTTGGGAAAACTGGGTAAAGTGCTATGTGGGAGTTTGCTATAAGAGTGGGATGTGTGGGTTGATGTGTCCTTTCTGAAATGCTTGGATTTCCGAAGTAGCCGTTCATAGTCTGGGGCTAAGCAGTGCTCTCTCCCAGCTGAGTACTTTTAAATGACTTGTAAAATGGTGAACCAACTATACTATCACTGGATTAAGCCTGATGATCAAGATGAGTGACAGGTTAGACAAAAAGATTTCAAAGGTCCTTTGATTCCATGAAACACTCATTAATAATAAAGGGAGGGTCCAACACCCGAGAACATATTATTATATCCATTTTGCTTTCCTCCATTCATGGTGGAAGGAAGATATGGGACCAAAAAAGTACTTTAGCAGGAAATGACTAGATGGGGGCTAGAATTCCCTTTTTCAGATTCTCTGTAGGACTAGGGAAGGCTGCTCTAATATGAATACACATAAATAGAATTACGATAAGAGGAAAAAGCAAATTATGTATTAAACCACCTACCTCAGGCTCTGAAATTTCATTTAATTTCCCTCCCTTTACCTCCCCCCTCCAAAAAACCCCAAGCCTGTGAACTAGACATTATTATTCTTACTTTATAGTTAAGAGATCAGGCTCAGAACAACTGGGCAATGAACAAGGTTACTCACAGCCCGTTTTCTTTCCACTATATCAAACCTTGCCTTAGGATCTTCCTTCTCTAGTTCCCTTCCTCTCCCTTGTTGACATTACCCCTAGTGTCAGACTACTTGGACTGTACTCTTTTCCTACCAATCCTCTCACCTTTAAGCCTGTATGAGGCAGAATTTTAAGGAAGTGTTCCAGGATCCGAGTGTGAGCAGCTGTCCTGAGGAGACCTCAGGGTGCTTCTGCCCTGATGAATTTACTTACACCTTAATCTCACTCTCAGTTTTGTAGGTCAAAAACCTATTTTTCTGAAGTAATGAGAATGATTGTTTCTCATGTTAACTGAATCCATACATGTTGATGTGTAAAACCAGAATATCAACTGATTTCATTTACAATATGTAGCCTGGCCAAGATCCTGAACCCTTACATCCTGTGGCTAATACTTTGATTCTTTGCAGACATGTATCTTAAGAAGCCACATTGTAATCACAAAATTGCTGGTGATTACTGAGTCATTAGAACAGAAAGAATTAGTAATTCAATGAGTGTTGATGGCATCTGGTAAATTAACATAGAACATTCATATCTGAAATATATACATGATAAACTGATGAATTGAGTCAAGTCCTTGGGCAGTGAGGAATTTGGGTGGACACCATCAATACTGTTTTTATCTATCTATCTATCTATCTATCTATCTATCTATCTAATCTACCCATCCTTATCTCACATGCTTGGGTTTCTGATAACTTACCTTCTCATTGACTCATAACTCAAATTTTGCTAAATTCCAAGAACTTCTAAAACTTAGTGTGGCTTTACACATAGGTGTTTTAATCCATTTGGTGTTGATTTTTTTAAAGTTTCAGGTAGTAGTCTTATTTCCCTTATTTGGAAATGAATTTTGAATTGGATGGACAAAATCCCTAGGACATCACAAAACCATAGATACCAGATTTCTTTTCAAAAGAAAATGGAATGCCTTTGAACAGAGATATGAGAGAGATTACATTTTTGGACATGATAATTAAGATTAAGTGAGGTATTAAAAATGGGACACTATATTTATATTTGTTTCAAGAATTTTGTCTAAAAACTCTTACATATGGAGGCACCTATTCTCAGACCATTTCTCATGGGAAGAAAATAAGTCAATGGCTGCCTCTAGGTTAAGATTTAGAAAGTTTTGAGAAAGCTTGTAGGCCTCAAATACTTTTCTCACCATCTGTCTGTAATTCAACTGTTGAGACAAATTTTTTTTGATTTAAAATCTTTTCTTTAAAGTGTGTGTGTGTGTGTGTGTGTGTGTGTGTGTGTGTGTGTGTGTGTATAGTTTTATTTATTTATTTTGAGAGAGCATTCACTAGTAACTGAGGGCCTGGAAGCTTGCACAAGAGGGGGAGGGGCAGAGAGAGAGTGAGAGCAGGAATCCCAAGCAGGCTCCATTCCGTCAGTGCAGACCCAACATGGGGCTCAAACCCATAAACCTGAGAACATAACCTGAGCCAAAATCAAGAGTCAGATGCTTAACTGACTGAGCCACCAAGGCGCCACTTAAAATCTTTGCCATTTAAAAAATTTCTTCTTAGAATGTAGTACATCTACCTGGGATATTGAATACATTGGGCCAGTGTTTATCAAATGGATGTCATGAAACAAGATGTAGATATAATTACCAAATCTGGAAATCCTCTAGAAGAATTTAATTTTAATAATGTAATGATAATATATGCATATTCTAGATCATCTGAATGACTATCTTATCGATGAGTACTTTCTTCTAATTTAAAGCCTGAATTTGTTTTTTGTTGTTTTTGGTATCAACTGTTATTACTTTAATTGTCACTGACTCATTAATGATGGGATCCTTTAAAAAAAAAAAAGGCCAAATACTATTGCTTCAGTTTACAAGCCAAGTTTCTTAAAAATTTAAAGTACAAAAAGAGATGGAAGAATTGAGTTCTAGCAAAGGGTAATGGAAACAGATTGTACCTGGATAATTACTATCTGGGTGACTACTGATTTGAGGCAATTTAAATCCTGCCCTTGGGGTGGTCAAATTGAAAGCAAGTTTCCTTACATCAATTATTTCCTGAATTTGAATTAAAGGTCATTTTTTGTCCATTAACTTGTCCCTTAGAGAAAAATATTGATGGCTCTAATTCCCAGTAGTGAAAAATGGGATGCCTTCCCCTATTGTGAGAAATTAAAATTGTTTGAAGTTATTTTTCATCACAGGATCACATAGTGGCTTACTTTTTATTTTTAAGAGTTTGTGGACTGATTGCTTACATACAGACTAGGTTTAGAAGATTCTTAGGTATTGATTTAAGAGTCTCAAAGTATATAGATCCAGAAAATATGTTTTCCTTTCTCCTTACACCATTGAGCTTAATCTGTTCTCCTGAGTTTAGGATATCATTTGAATTTCTGCAAAAAACATGGCTAAAAGCTCTGAGGATTCTATGGTTTGTCATGGTCAATAAGACCCATTAGTTAATATAATGAATCTGTTACTAGAAACCAGAAACAGCAGTTTCTTTGATGAAGCATCCATGTGAATGGACCCCAAATTCTGAGTTGTTCCAATTGTTACTGTACTGTGAGTACATCTATGTCCAAGTACCCTCAATGTGGCTGGGAAAGACAATTCATGCATTTGGAGAAATCCAAACATTTTGGAGAAATTTTTCCTAAGAAAACTGTGGTGGTATTCCACTGTTTACCACACAGTGCAACTCTTTTGCTGCACCTTCCTTTTAAATTCTGATTTCTCTCTTTGACTTTCTTTTCCATTTCTCTGATTCTAAAACCTTATATTTTTCTTACTTTTTATTACATTCTCCTTTTTTCTTCATCTTTCTTCATTTGCTGGTAAAGTAAGGAGAGAGGAGAAAGGATTTTTATTGATGCTGGCATTTATATATGCACAGTAGTTCATTAATCCACATATCCTACAAGATAGGTAAACTGAGTCCCCGAGTGTGTAAATAACAGCCTTGAGACAACTGATAAATGATAGAGCCACTTTTGAATTCATGTGGTAGCCACAAGTATCCCATGCTTAGAATATTATTTTTCTTGCTGTATAATATCTCATCTTGTATAATATAGGTATCAACTATCCATCTTATCTGTATATGTCAGTGGTGGTGCTAAAAATATATCTTTTCTTCCTTCTTTCCTTCCTTCCTTCCTTCCTTCCTTCCTTCCTTCCTTCCTTCCTTCCACCCTATCCCATATCTGAAGAAAAGAATATTGATTTAATATTCAATATTTGGGTTCCAAATATTTGTTGAGTAGAAAACATGTCTCAAAAGCTCAACATTAGAATATTTCTATTCTATCCATAGGTATATAGAATATGCGATATTTATGACCACAGATATAAGATACAATCAAAGTGCCTAAATTTAATTTACTTTTTATTAAATGCCCCAAATCCAAAGTTCAGAAACATGAAGAAATTTGTACATGCTATCAGTACTGGAAAGCATACAGTGCTGGCCATCAGAATTTATATTCTTCAGTAATAGAATTAACATCATTTCAGAAGAAAAAGGGTAATGACAGATATAAAAATTAAGCTTACTTAGACATAAGGATTACAAACTGACTGTATTTATTTTTTGAGGTAATCATTGCATGTGCCAGAGATCTATAAGAGATTGGCCTCAGAACTTACTATAGGGACTTTATCCTTTCCTCTACAAATTGCTCAGTTCCACCAAAGCAAAGACACTATTCCCCACTGAGGACTAAATAAATGACAAGCTTGAAGTGGTGAAAAATAAATTCCTTCTCTGAGTAACTTGAGTAAAAAGCTGTCTGAACAAAAATCACACATTTCTCTCCATATAATAGAAACTTACCACCTTTTACCATACTGTACTTATTTGAGAAGAAAGAAGCTTGGGAAATTCATCATCAAGAGAAGGATATTTGGAATATTAATTCTATCACACCCAACAAATAATCAAGAAGAACATTGGGAATAAGGATCATTTGGCCTATTCATTTCCCCCAAACCTTTATCTATGTTATTACAAGCCATATATTGTTCATACATATAAACATTTTCTGGTAACCAGGGAACAATTTATTTATGTACTTTATTTTCACTGAATGTCTATAAGAATGCAAAAATGTAAACATTGATCTACATAATCATATACATATATTAAGTGAAACTTCCTGCAACACTGTGAATCAGATCATTAAAAAATAGTAAAATTGCGGTTAATGGCTTATTAGCTGAAAGTTGGTATTTTAATTATTCTAGGTAGTTTGAATTCATGAATAACTTATTAGTCACTCATATTTTGTTTTTTTTCCCATTCATAATCCTGATGAGCCTCTGATATTTAGATCATAGTCTTCAATGCTTCTTTATTTGAATTCTTACTAGAAAGCTCTGGGAAATGATATAGCCAGCCAGAGTAGATGGAGTTGTTGTTACAGCTCACCATCAGATTGTGTAATACACTTTTTAAGAAAAAAATGTACCCAAAAAATGTAATGCAGAATACTAGAAGCAAGGTTTTTTTCCAAAGTAGAGGACATGAAAAGATACTGAATTATAGGAAAATTATATGTATATATTTCCCATCTTCTTGTTTCTAGGCTCTAAAGAAAGAACTTTGACTAGGAATCATGAGGAGACCTGGGTTGAGCTTTGAACTTACACCAACAGATTTTCCTTGGCTGTATTTCTTCACCCTGTTACAGTTCCCTTCATCACTGCCATCAAACTCTCCAATGCCTTTCTTGCTACCATTTTGCTTACTCACCCATCCCCCAAAATACTGGCTTCTTGCTTTCTTGGAATATATCAAGATCTTGTCTGCCTCATTGACTCTGCAAATTATTTCTCTTCTTTCCATTTTATCTAACCGTGTCCTAATCATTCTTCAGGTCTTAATTCATAATCACTTTCTCAAATAGACTTTTTCAAATCCACCATCTATTTGGGGTTCCTGAATAACTTGTTCATGGAATCATGTTACTACCAGCAACTATCACTATTTATAAATGTAAAATTTATTTTCTTGATTGTCTTATTATTGTCTAGAGAGTGTAGGCTTTATGTTTCATTAAAACAGTTTGTCTAGCACATTGTAGATGCTCAGTAAATATGTGAGAACTGATAGAAGAATAAATTAGTAATAGAATAATTGGGGTAGGATATATGGTCTTTAAGATCTCATCCATCTCGAGCAGTCTATAATACTGTGGGTAAATTTGTTGTTTCATTTCTACGTGAAGCCAGTCCTGAAGGAGATTTTATTGTAAACCATGCTTTGTGCACACAGTCAGTAATTGCAAGAGAGTTTCTTAAAGCAAACTCTGACTATTGGACTTTCATTTAGCCATTCATACCAAGGGGTTAATCTCTAAAACATAAATCTAATCCCACACCTTCTTACTGAAACCCTGACCTGGCTCTTCATTGTATTTGCATGAAATCTAAACACCTTGGAATGATATGCAAATCCCTCCAGATCTGCTTATTCTTTCAGACTATAGTTAAGACAGATGTCCTGCATTTGACATTTAAGACCCATGTACAGTTTCTGAAATTCATGGTACTTTTAATTTTTTTTTCACTTGGTGTCATGTCTTTGTACCCGCTGTGTCCACTTTTTAGAAAGCTCTCCCTATTCAGCTTTTGTTCATTAGGCAGATTCCAACTCAACCTTCAAGATTTTGAATGCTTAGTCATTTTTTAATCTTTTCAGAAAGACCAGAGAACTTTATTACATGCCTACCTCTATTGTAGGATTTAACAGATCTCTGTAGTCATTAACTTACAGGACCATTTTCCCTTCACATTGTCAATCCTGAAGAACTGGGGTTGCATTCTTATCATGTATCTTCTCGGTTTCCAGTGCAGTGCCCAGCACATGTTAGGCAATTTGTGAATGTGGAATGAATGAATGAATGGATGAATGAAAGTGAGACCCAAATTACTATTTTGAAGGCTAAGTCCATGTTTTCTAGTGCTTCAGGTGTGGGAGAAATTGGTCTCTAACCTCCCAGTTTTATTCTAATATTCTAAGGTTTATTGATAATGAATCACTTTATGGACTTGCCTTTATAAAGTTAGTAGCTCAAATTAACGTTTTTGGATAATTTTATTGATAAATTATTTTACTGTTTTTCTTTCAGCATTTTTATTTTTTGCTATTTTCCTAAAATTAGCTCACTCAAACTGGAGAGAAGTATCTATGTAGAAATAGTATTCCCCAGATTTTGGTGATCATAATTCTGAATATCTCAGCTTCTTGTAAGGTTTTAAAATCTGAGAATTATTTTTTAACCCTTTATTCAATCTTGCATTCATTATTGCTTTAAATCTTTGTTTCCTATACTTATTAACTTATAACTACTTCATTATTCATTGAAGTTACAAATTCATTACTGATTTTTTTTTTCCCTATGGTAAAAATGCATGATCAGTCCACAGCTTCTTTCAGTGGGATATTCATTTTATTTTTTGGCGTAATCATAAATTCTGTTCCTGTTTTCCGAAATGTCGGAAATAAAATCAAACATTTTTGCTTCTGATAATAATGAAAAAAGTCTACATCACATCATGATGTGGTATTCACTAGTATGTTTCCTCTTTTCTGTCTGATCTATGGCTAACTCTTAAGTCAAATATCACCCCTCTGAGATCTCTGGACCCTCCAGCAAGTCATGGAACTCAAATCAGTCCATTTCAGGTGTAGGTGCTCAGAGTTGGGCTCATGTCACCTCTTATTGCCATTTATTTAGTGTTAAACACCTGACATTCTGATGATGGACTGAAAAAATTCAACCAATATTTCCTTTTAAGTAAGGATGATGAAATATCAGAGACCTCAATACATGGTGCAAAGAACAAAACTCCCATCTTTCAGGTCTGTACTTGTAAAACAAATGGAATCTCTAATAAAGACAGAGAAAAAAAGGACAGTTTTGCATACACATGCTTCAGAACCAGCCTACGCTAATAAAACACAACTTTGAAAGGAAGAAAAGTAGAGCCTTTCCCAATACTTTAATAGTTTTATTTTAATTATTTCTATTGAGCCAAGTGCTGATGTGCCCTTGTTCCAGTCTGGCCTCTAAATTATTTCAGAACCAGCATTGGATTGAGCCTCCCTGGGGCTGTGAAATAGCAGGTGGCCCTTCAGCTGCCGCCTGGGCATTTTATGAATGATTCAATTGCTCCCCATAGATTGCTGTTCCTTCTTGCTGAGAGTCAAACTGCCTTGACTGAATGCTCCAGCAGCAAGACTTTTATTGATAGAAACATTGTAAACTGACAAGAGTTGGTATTTGATAACCAGGAAGGCTCGTTCCCTAATTTCAGGTATAAGCAGCAGGACTGGTGCTGTGAGTTGGTAGGGTCTTTGGTAGGATGAGGGATTAGAAGGAAGATGTGAGTCAGTCTCTCTAGTAAGCCATTTTATGCCTAGAGATAATTCAAAACATTTAAAAACAAAAACCTGATAGCTCAAGAATATCTACACCCCCTCCTAATGGAGTAAAATATGTGACTACAAACTAGAGTTTACACAAGCAACCACGCAATTGAAGTGTACAGAAGTGTGCAAAAAAATGTTTGCAGGAATACTTATTAATTACTCTGTTTATGGAAAAAGCATCTGAAAGGGGAGAAATAATTGAGGAGAGGTCTTGAGGAGGAGTAAAGATGCATTTTTACTTTATATATTTTTAAAAATGTTCTATTAAAAATGCTAACTTTGTTTTCTAAAAAAATAATTTCCTGAATACAAATCCCCTCCTTTTTTGGTAAATACCAGCCTAGGTGAGCTTCTCTAGCCTTACTTACAATTTAACTTACCAGCTTTGTGATTACTAATATTTTTAAAAAGGTGCTAAAATCCTTAGTATATGCTTTAATTGCCCTTTACCATTAGTAGGGCAAGGCAAATTATTGACCAACTGGAGGAAATCATATTTAGGGGACAGCAGAAGGTCCCCAACTAACCTACCATTGGCCATTGTCATCATCATCATCATTATCATCATCATCAACATCATCAAACAGCAGTTTTTAAACAGTCCATCTGAGCATGGCATGGCATTCCGCAAGGTTAATGAAACAGAGTGTCAAGGACTGCCGTTTCACTATTCCCATTCACACCAGAGACTACACATCAATAGAACACACACATAGAAGTATAGACCTACCACTATAAAATCACTGGCTCCAAAATGATTTTGGAGATAATATTGGTCATTACTAAGGGAGGAAAACAAAATGCCACATAGGGCATTCTTTTACGTTTTCCTTCTTTAAGAAGGACTTTATCAGGAAGTTGTTTGAAAAAAACATTTTGTGATACTATGGTTCTGGTCTATAGAATCTTTGTTAAATTTTTCTTTGAAGTACTAACATTATCATAGAATAGTTACTTGCAAATAACAAAAGCATAATAGTTCTTAGTAAATACGTTTTTGCTGCTGACCAGTATAAGATATATTATTCTGGTTATATTTATTAGAATATTTCTTTTTGTTGGCTTAGGATGAATACTCTTTTTCTTCACTAAATTTTCTATAATTGAGCTTAAGAAACATCAAAGAATATACGTTTTTTAAAAAATATAATTTATTGTTAAATTGTCTTCCATACAACACCCAGTGCTCATCCCAACAAGTGCCCTCCTCAGTGCCCGTCACCCACTTTCCTCTCTCTCTCACCTCCCCATCAACCCTCAGTTTGCTCTTTGTATTCAAGAGTCTCTTATGATTTGCCTCCCTCCCTCTCTGTTTGTAACTTTTTTCTTCCTTTCCTACCCCCATGGCCTTCTGTTAAGTTTCTCAAGATCCACATACGAGTGAAAACATATGGTATCTGTCTTTCTCTGCCTGACTTATTTCACTTAGCATAATACCCTCCAGTTCCATCCATGTTGCTGCAAATGACGGGATTTCATTCTTTCTCATTGCCAGGTAATATTCCATTGTATATATAAACCACATCTTTTTTGTCCCTTCATCAGTTGATGAACATTTAGGCTCTTGCCATAATTTGGCTATTATTGAAAGCACTGCTATAAACATTGGGGTCCATGTGCCACTATGCATCAGCACTTCTGTGTCCGTTGGGTAAATTCCTAGCAGTGCTATTGCTGGGTCATAGGGTAGTTCTATTTTTAATTTTTTGAGGAATCTCCATACTGTTTAACAGAGTGGCTGCACCAGTTTGCATTCCCACCAGCAGTGCAAGAGGGTTTCCGTTTCTCCACATCCTCGCCGGCATAAAAATATATGTTTGTATTTCTTTTGTTGATCCCAACAATTATTTTTATTTCTTATAATTGGCTTAAAAGTTGATTTTTTCTTCATACTTTACAAGAAAACACAAAAGTGAATTTGAAATTTGATACTGTAAGACTCCATAAAAAGCATCTTTTTGGTTATTGGTGCTCATAGCTCCAACAAAATCTCCTTGAAAATTATGTAAATTTATCCTTCTGAAAATTACAACTGTTATTTCTTTCTTATTAAGCTCCTTTTTGAGGGCTTAGGGAGGAATCATGTAAGTCTTTCTTACTTAGATGTTTAAGAAGGCCAGGTAGAAATTGAGTCATGTTTGTGAGAGCTTGTTAACACATACAATAGAGAAGCAGCTTAGGATTTCAGAATCACTTTTTTAAAAAAAAATTTATTTTATTTTTTAGAGGAGTTTTTGGTTCTTATCAAAATTGAGAGGAAGGCACAGAGATTTCTCAAATATTCCCTGTCCTCACATATGCATAGCTTCTCCCATTACTAACATCCCACTGGAACAGTACATTTGTTGCAATTGATGAACGTATGTTGACAGATCATTGTCACTCAAAGTCCACAATTTACTTCAGAGTTCATTCTTGGTGTTGTACATTGTATGGATTTGGACAAATGTATAATGACATATTTCTACCATTATATTCTCAGACCAAATGTTTCCATTGCCCGAAAAGTCCTCTGTGCTCCACCTGTACATCCCTCTCCCCACTAACTACTGGCAACCACTGATATTTTATTGCCTTCATAATTTCGCCTTTTCCAGAATGTCATATAGTTGGAATCCTACAATATGTAGTCTTTGAAGATTTACTTTTTCACGTAGTGACATACTTTTAAGTTGCCTCCATGTATTTTCATGAGTTGTCATATAGCTCACTTCCTTTTAGTGCTGAATAATATTCCATTGTTTGCATGTGCCACACTTTATTTACCTATTCATTTTCTGAAAGATGTCTTGGTTGGTTGCTTTCAAGTTTTGGAAATTATGAGTAAACCTGCTATAAACATCTGTGTGTAGGTTTTTTTGTGGACATGGGTTTTCAACTCCTTTGAGTAAATACCAAGGAACACTCACTATCATTTTCGAAAAGGAAGCCAGGGACTCAAATTGTGGTGCTTTCTGTGGATTACTCTGTTATTCAAAGATCCTAGTAGATGATGCTACTAGCTGTGCTGTATCCACATTAAGCCTTTTTCTCATTTGGATGGCATTTTGTTTAGCAGAAGGACGAATAGAAACAAAGATTTCAAGGACTTTATTCCATGAGCAGACTGTAATTACTAAGAACAGGGGTATTTCAAAATTCTTAGTTCAAGCTAATATTATGGGTTCAGAATATAGGTTTGTCAATGATGATTATGTGATATTAATCCATTTCACAAAACACTTCAGTTGAAAGTATTATTGAACAGTAGCTTCGGTTTTCATAGGAAATCACTGACTTTCTAAGGGGAATTCCTGAACTTGTGGCAGGCTGCATTAGACATGATTATATTGTATGGATCCGTTTTTTTAAAATTAAAATAAAGTGAAATACATTGTGCAGTAAGTTCAGATTGGTTATATACATATTCCTTACCTTAGATAAGGATGCAACAAAGAACAATAGCAACTCTTGTTCTGCTATACTTCAAACTCTTGGCAAACCTCTTATGACTTAATATGCTATGGGAATCATTGTAAAGATCCTGAGTCAGTCATCTAGAAATGCTCCCACACAAAGACTCACAAGAGATTACAGATCATTTTTCAGACTAGGGACAGTCAAATGGACTTAGGCCTGAATAAAATGTAGTTATATAAGGAATCTAAAAGCAGTAAAAATTTTCCATTAACTATACAGAAGAGAAAACCATTACCATTCTGCCATTTCAGCAGTGTGATATAAAACAATGCTCTGATAAAAGATGAAAACAAATCTATAAATCCAGTCTGTGCTTGAGGAGGATGCGACCATAGTGGCATTAAATGTGACTTCAAATCACATGCAGACAACCTAAAGACCTTCCCAGTGAGGGTCAACCTCAATATGATCGTGTAACTTAGAAACTTAGCCCCACAACAAAATTTGCCCTCATTTCCTTGAGAGGTTTTATTAACTTCACTCATAAATCTCATTGAATATCTAGGCAGCAGCAATAACATCCAGGATTTTTACTAGTCCATCAGCAATGGTGGAATATCACAAAGTTGAAACAAAATGTATCTATTTAGCATCTATTTTGTGCCCCAGATTGTGCTAGGCATTTGGGAAAAAAAATCAAAGCTATAAAAAAAAAAGGAAGAACAAATTAAATTATTTTAGAGATGACATTTGCTTGCACGACAGAAATAGTGAACCACATAAGACAGTTCATAGTTAAATTTAGTTTTCTGAACAGAATATGAAGTGTTAAATAACTCACAAGAAGGAACTGCAGCATGAGCTGTAGTACCCAGGCTTTATGAATAAAATGGGTCTTGGGCTATGCATCAAAAAGTGTTTCTTAGAATGGTATTAAGGAGAGAAGTTTGATTTATGGTGGTTGGATTAGCTATATGTGCAAATATGAATGAAACATGGCTGTGTAAATGTCAACAAAGGGAACCAAAAATAAAAAAAAACGCTACAAAGACACCCCTAAAAAAAGTAGATACGGTACCGGGCACTTTAAAATCTGTTACGAGGATAGATCTCATGAGAACACATGTTAAGTGTTCTTAAAAGCAAAACAAAACAACAAAACAAAACCTACAAAAGAACAGAAGGGAATTTTTGGAGGTGATGTATATGTTTAGTCTTGTGTTTACTACGTCTTTTCCAACAGCTTTTAGATGTATTTAAGGTCCTCTCATGTTTAAAATAAAACAATAAACTGACCTTAAATACAAATACATACCTCTTTCTAGCTAAATTGCAATTATTTGTCAGATATCATCTTAAACATTACCTGCTTGTAAAATAGTTTTTTTACTGTCTAAATGTAATCAGTCTATAGCTATGTAAAACTTTTTCTTTATCCGTTGAAGCACTTAGCATAAATATTGTTGATTGGCAATTTGTGAAATAATTTGCTCATGGAATGCTTCTTCTCCTGGGCTGTAACCACTCATCTGCTGTTTATGGCTATAACACTGAAATCTCAGTGCCCAGAACAGTGCCTGGCACACAGTAGCCCTCTATTGATTTTTGTTGCATAAGGGAATAGTGACAGGGCCCAGTCTTTCTAACATGAGAAATTACTACATGTAACTCTGGACCTTTAAGGTGCACCTGGTGGACAGAATACTTAGACATTTTATACATGTCTTCAAACCTTAACTCCCTTATCTTTTCTCTTGTTTTGCTTCTGTTTGATTCTGGATTTTGTATGTCCAGTTTGAAGAAAAAGAATGGTGGATAAATTTTGATAAATAAGATAAGAGAAATAAAAATAAGAATGTGAAAAAAAAAAAAAGAATGATGTAGAATGTGCCAGAATTCTGATTCAACTTTTCTCCAACATAAACTGTGAGGGCAGTTCCTAATGACCTAACCTGGTTGTCTGCACGTATGTTTGCAGCTCTTTCAACTTATATTAGTCCAGTCCTGTGACTGAACATAAGCATGAAAAATATAACTTGAGTGATCAATACTCTAAGAGCATTTATTTAGATCCTTATATGATTGCGTCTGAACTAGATCTATATAGTAGAATAATCTAATTGGGGAATAATTAATTTAGTCATTTTGGCTTTTCCATCATCATCCTGTTGTACTATGGTTGGTTGTAGGCCAAAGACTCTCCAGAATGTATGACTTGATTCTCTCACAGACAATTTACTCACATCAGTTAGACATAGAAAGACACCAGACAAATATTTAAGTGAACATGGGCTACATTATAAATAAAGGAGAAAATCTGTTGAAATTTCCCAGCCTCCATTTCTAGGCAACAATCCTGCAATCACTGGGGTAGCTAGAATGGATTTGTTGACTCTCTTTTTAAGGGGTGCTATAATGTACAGTTAAAATAGAAAGTAAGCTTCAGTGCAATTAAGATATTTAGTTTCATCAGCTTTATGTAGAAATTTAAAATAACTTTTAATTTTTGCTGATAGTTACAAAACAAAAATTTAGAATTTTATCTCAGTGATGGAGAGGATGCTCAGATTACTGAAGATAAAAACACACAATTATAGTCACCATAGTCATTCTTTCATAGTTTATGCCCACACAAAAGATAAAATAGAGCTTGAATTCTACACAAATGAAAATAGTAGTTGGACAACTTAATATGGTCATTTAAATTAAGAAAAGCAAATTTGATATAGTCATTTGCAAATACATCTCTGTACATCTTATTTCTGATGTCTTCTGATGTATGCTGTCTAATTACAGAAGTGGAGTGATTTTTTCTATATGGTTGTGTGCTGCAGATTAGCATGAAACAGAAAATATTTGTTTGACCTTAAATGCCTTTTAAAACCCCCACCTCAAATTCCTGTGTAAATTCATTGCTTTCCGTGGATTATGCAGAGGCAATATGATGATCTCATTTGTTTTCCGAAAAGTTTAAAATTTGATCTGCTGTAAACTGTGGTATATTTGCTTTCCCTGCTTGATCACAGGCTGGTTTTTTTTTGTTGTTGTTGTTTGTTTGTTTGTTTTTTAGTTAAACCAAAATTGCCTAGTTTATCAATGGAATTAGGGTTTGTTCCCTACCCTATTGGGATTACTAAAGGTGCTTTTGAGACTATACTGCCCCTACAAATTAAAAGTAAATGATAAAAATATATGAGAACTTCCTCTCTTTTTTAAAAAAGTTACTATCAATGAGATACCTAGTCACTCAAAGCATTTGAAATATTTTCATCTGGAGATAAAAATTAATGTAAAACATGATTTTAATACTCGTTTTCTGGCCTAAGAATGTGGACTATTCAATTTGTGCAGCAATACTCCTTTTGTGCATAAAAGCATGCACAGTACTTAGGAGCATGAGAAAGATGGCGATTTTATACCTATACGATTTGACTTTCACAAATAGAAAAGCAATGCATATAAAATGATTATTATGGGATGATATATGTTAAAACATCAAAAAGAGAGTACAGATAGTGAATACCATAATAGTTCCAAACAGAAAAAGAATCAGGTGGAGAATTCCAAGAAACTTCATTGAAATTGAAGGTCTTGGGCTGGGCTGTGAAGAATGAACAAGATTTGGGTAGACAAAAGAGAGATTGGTTGAATACTCCAGGCTATAACCCAGCGTAAGCAAAAGCATAAAGGCTAGAAAATACATGGGAAACAGTAGAAACACACAGTAAAAGAAGAGGCTAGGAACACTTGATTTCAAAATATAGTCCTATCATTTATAATTACACATTTATAATGTGTAGCCTTACACAATTTAATTAATTTGTTAAGTCTCAGATTCTCATATGCAAGTTGGGATTATAAACCCACTGTTACATGTATGGTCAGAAGCAATGTTTGTGAACAAGTTTTTCAAAATGTTGTAGTACTGAACAGATTTTGATTGCTCCATTTTATTTATTTGAAAGAGAGAGAAGATTTATAATGAAAGATGGAGTACATTTAAGTTAGATTTAGAAGAATTAAATGGCACACAAGAGGCATTGAAACTTTATCCTATAGGCAATAGATAGATTTTGGAACAAATGCACCTGGTGATTATATGCAGGATTTATTAGTAATGTATGAGGTTGAGTCAGAAAGACTGGAAGAAAGGTTCATTTGATAAAGCCCAAATGAGGGTGTTTATAGTTGCCTTTTTTTAATATAAAATTTATTGTCAAATTGGTTTTCATACAACACCCAGTGCTCATCCCAACAGGTGCCCTCCTCAATATAGTTGCCTTTTTGAGAATTGATGAAAGCAGGAAAAAGGAAGATAGTTTTGTAAAGTGAATATTAGTAATTTGTAGGTCTGATCAATGTCTTTTGCAATGATACCTCAATCAGGATAAAGTTTCATATGAGTCATTCCATAATTCAGGATATTGAGTGAAGTCCTTAATTGCAAACAAAAAATAAAGACAGACTCAATTTAGATGAAAGAAATATAGGAAGGACATAAGGTAACTCATAGATTGTCTGAGGGGTTCAGAAACCTTAGCTATAGAGGCTTTTTATGCAGACGTTATGCCTCCAGTTGTACCCTAGACACTTTCTAGCAGAGACACAACTGATACCATGGCTGGACACAAGACATAATGCTAGAATCTTGATACTGCTGCCTCTGGAAACAAGATGTACTTGGCTCGTTCTCCTCAGATAGTATTGTTCAGAGTCCCTCATTCTTTGTGTCACCAGGTTATCCATGAGCTCAAATCACATGCAGGAGAGTCTGGATATCCAATAGAGAAAAGACAGTCTCTTCAACAACAAATGGTGTTGGGAAAACTGGGTAGTGACATGCAGAAGAATGAAACTAAACCACTTTCTTACACCATACACAAAAATAAAATCAAAATGGATGGAAGACCTAAATGTGAGACGGGAAACCATCAAAATCCTACAGGAGTAAACAGGCAGCAACCCCTTTAACCTCAGCCACAGCAACTTCTTACTTGACATGTCTCTGGAGGCAAGGGAAATATAAGCAAAAATGAACTATTGGGACGTCATCAAGATAAGAAGCTTCTGCACAGCAAAGGAAATGATCAACAAAACTAAAAGGCAACCGATAGAATGGAAGAAGATATTTGCAAATGACATATCAGGTAAAAGGTTAGTATTTAAAATCGATAAAGATCTTACCAAACTCAACACCCAAAAACCAAATAATCCAATTAAGAAATGGGCAGAAGACATGAATGGGCATTTTTCCAAAGAAGATGTCCAGATGGCTAACAGGCACATGAGAAGATGCTCAACATCACTCATCATCAGGGAAATACAAATCAAAACCACAATGAGGTACCACCCGACATCTGTCAGAAGGGCTAAAATTAACAATACAAGAGACAACAGATGTTGGCAAGGATGTGGAGAAAGGGGAACCCTCTTGCACTGTTGGTGGGAATGCAAACTGGTGCAGCCACTCTGGAAAACAGTATGGAGATTCCTCAAAAAGTTAAAAATAGAACCTTCCTATGATCCAGCAATTGCTCTACTAGGTATTTACCCAAAGGATAAAAAATACTGATTTGAAGGGACACATGCACCCTGAAGACCATAGCCAAGCTATGGCAACAGCCCAAAAAAGTGTATATACACACATATACAATGGAATATTATTCAGCCATCAAAAAATAATTAAGTCTTGCCATTTTCAGTGATGTGGATGGAGCTAGAGTGTATTATGCTAAATAGACTCTCAGAGAAAGACAAATACCATTTGATTTCACTTGCGTGGAATTTAAGAAACAAAACGGATGAACATAGGGGAAGGAAAGGAAAAATAAGCTAAAAATAGGGAGGCAAATCATAAGAGACTCTTAAATACAGAGAACAGACTGGGGGTGTTGCTGAAGGGGTGGTGGTGGGGGGGATGGGTTGGATGGGTGATGGTGATGGCCAGTGCGGAGGGCAGTTTTTGGGATGAGCACTTCATGTTATATGTAGGAGATGGGTCACTGCGTTCTACTCCTGAAGCCATGACAACATTGTATGTTAACTAACTTGAATTTAAATATAAATAAATGAAGAAACAAACCTGAGAATTTGACTTCAGTGGCAGTAGGAAAAGATTCATTACGTAGGAAATTCTCCAAATACACAAAAAGTGCTGTTATGGACTGAATTGTGTCCCCTCAAAATTCATATGTTTAAGCTCTGAACTCCAGTACCTCAGAATGTGGCAATATTGGAAGAAAGAACCTTTAAAGAGGCAATTAAGGTTAAATGAAGTCATTGGGAATGGACCCTAATCCAATTTGACTGGTGTCTTTATAAAAAAGAGATGAGGACACACACATGCAGGGAGAGAAGACCATGTGAAGACGCAAGGAAAACATGGCCATGTTGAGAAGGCTGAGAAAGAAGCCTCAAAAGAAATCAACACCACTGACACCTTAATATAGGATTTCTAGCCTCCACAATTCTGAGAAAATAAATTTCCATTGTTTAAGCCACCCAGTCTGAGGAACTTCGTAATGACATCCCCAAGCAAACTAATACAGGTATTGATAGATACTGAAAAGCCAAAAATAATGGCATAGTTTTGTAAACTATGTTTATAAAAGAGGGAATTTCTCAGGTGGGGAAACAAAAAATAAATATTAAAGAAAACTGAGAAAGAACATATTGGCTTCTTACATACAGAAAACATGGAGTCAGAAGACCATAATAGAGAGAGAAATGTGGGTTTATTTGGGACATTTTGAGTTTGAAGTGGTGGTGAAATCTGAGTGAACATATTCAATAAGTGGATGGAGATGTAGACCTAGAACACAGAAAAGAATTCAAGCTTAATATTTGAGTATAGGATCCTTCATGGAGAGGTCATTGAATTCCAGAGAAAGTACTTCTGGATAAAATGGGAGAGCTTCCCTAAGGACTGAAAACATGCCAAAGTTAGAGGAAGTGTTAGAGGAAACTCAGAGGAGAGTTAGTGCCTGTGTGTTTCTCTCACATCTCAGTGCCTTATAACTGTGTGCCAATATTTGTGTTTGAAAGAATAAGTTCAGAATGACAAGGGGACCCAGACATGGGTAAAGGGAGTACAGTGTTGGCAAAGCAAGCAATGAGTCAGGGGAGAGTATGGGTAGAGTGATAGCTTGGTAGTTTCAGTATAATCAAAATTGGTTCCCTGGGAGATGGGACAATATAGCAGGAATTTTTGTGGTAGAAGCTTATTATGCTTGTTTCAGAGTGAAATGATAAATATGGTGGGAAATAAGATAGACTAGCTCCCTCATTCTGGATCTTGCTTTCTCAAAAGCACTGTAGACAAGTAAACTAACAGTTTCAGTGTCATGTGCCATGACACAGAACAAATATAGAGGCTGGAATGCCGTAGGTGCCTATAAGAGACAACCTGATTGGACTTCAGAAAGTGACTTCTAAACTAAGATTGTAAGAATGAGAAAGAGATAGAAGGCTAAGAAGTTACAGGGAGATGGACACATTATGTAGTTTGGATATGAACCTGTGAGCACTGATAATTTTAAGTAGGGGTGTGACATAACCAGATATGTGTTTTAGAAGGAAGAAGACTGAAGGCACAGAATCTAATTAAGGACTGCTGAAGATATCATGGTAATAGATGATCATGCGGTGAACTAAAAGGGTGATAGAAATAAATTCCAAGGGCATGTAGTAAATACAGTCAAAAAATTTGATTAATTGGATATAGAAAATAAAAGAAAAAGGTAAAGAGCAATTCAAAGGTTACATGTTACACAAAGGGATGGACTGGATAATATTCACTGAGCTAAGGAGCATAAGAAGAAAAGAATGAAAGTGTTGAGGGGGAGGAGACAAGTAAATTTCTGAACTGGATAATTTTTTTAATGTTTATTTATTTTTGAGAGAGAAAGGGAGAGGGAGCACAGGTCAGGGAGTGGCAGAGAGAGGGAGACACAGAATCAGAAGCAGGCTCCAGTCTCTGAGCTGTCAGCACAGAGCCTGGTGTGGGGCTCAAACCCACAAATGAACTGGATTAATTTAAGGTAGCTGTGGAAACCAAGTTCCAAACTTATGCTCAAGAGAAAGATTTGGGCTAGAAAAAGAGCTTTGGAAGTCATCATACCCATTATATGCTGCTGCTATCACTACTAATATTATTACAAACAACAGCAATAGCAATTATGGACTGTGATGACCTAATAGAAGGTGATGGAAAGGAAAATATTTCAAGATAGTGGAAGTTGACCATACTGGAGAAGGAAGCTATAAATGGCCAAGCTGGGGGCATAAGGCAATAAAGGGCTATGACATGTAGACCATCGGTGGAAGGATGCGCATTAGGTCAAGATACAACATTAATGGTAAGAAGGTGAGAAGGAAAGGATAGATGTAACTATCAAACTTCTGTCAGTTTGGAAGTTAGGAGTTAATGGTATTCATTTCTGGTGGCCCCTGTGTTTATTTGTTGGAGGGGACAGGGCTGTGGTATAGAGGATATACAGTAGTAAGTTCAAGTGCAGAAAAGTGTCTTTTGGTCAAGGTTAGTCTTATGAACACATTTGCTCTATCCCTATGGTAGGGTTGTGTTTGGCTGAGGTTTCTAAGCACTGCGTTATAGGAATATGTTCTTTGCATAATGGATTTATTGCATAAGAGCAGGCTTGATATTCTTGGATGTAAACAAGCTTATAAGGTTGTTATATTAAAGCACTTAACCTCTAGTAATGTCATAAAGCATCTCCAAAAAATGGCAGTGCCAGCACAGTGTGCATTGGATTATATATTATTTGATCCTACATGTCTTTCCTCAGCTTTCATGAAGAACACAAAACAGATGTAAGGGACAGAAATACAAGTATGTGAGAGAGCCATAATGGTACATAAAGTTCTGAATAATCCCATCATTTAGAAAGTCTGTGTCTGTACAAGGTTTAGGGCAGTTACCTTTGACATTCTGGGTTCTCACTGGGAAGAAAAAGAAATGAAGAAGTGGTGCAGTGTGGAGGAAGGTAAGAAACTCTTTTTCTTCCAGTGGGTTGACTTTATCACTAACTAGCTGTGGAATTTGGGGAAGATGATTTAATCTCACTAATTTGCAGTTTTCTAAGTTAAAGGCAGCTAGGAACCTAATTTGTGAATGCCTCTGAATGTCATCATATTTTTATATGTTGTATATTTAAACTTCAAATGTATATTATTATTTCCATTTTCTAGATAAGAATATGGAAGCTTGGTTAAGTTAAAACGCAACTTCAAGTTTAAATAGCTTGGTCCTAAACCTAGGTCTTATCTGAATTCAAAGTCTGTGCATTTTCCATTACAGTGACTAATCATCCACCTGCCCTTCAGTCCAGAAATCCTATGAAGAATTAAGGAAGAACTTTTTTATGTTGGTGACACTTTCTTCAGTTTCTACTTCTCCCTTTATCCATTATCTGTACTCCCACATTACTCTGTTTATTTTATAGTTTAATAAATGGGCCCTTTGGCCCACCTGTTTTCTTCACACCCTATACCACTCTCCTAATTTTTCGTCTCTTTCCCTACCTTTAAATTAGCAGAGGATTCTGATCACCTGGGAAGGTAGTGGGCCATGGTCATAAAAATGCATGCCTAGTATTAAGGACAGAATTGTACTATAAAAGAAAATTGTGTCATAGAATGAGCTCCTTTTTTCACTGACCCCATTACCCTGGTAAACTACTCTGCTTTATCTATATTCTTAGCTGTAAATGGACAGGTCATATTTCATAGGTTGCTTAAGCTAAAAAATCTTGCTGGGCCCATCTGTTATGTAGAACCAATTTCCATCAGGAAATCTAAAATTCTACAGCTGGAAGGGACTCAAAGATCAGCTAATCATACTAGGTCATTTTAGAATTGGGAAATTGGGTCTCTGCAAGAATAAGTGCTTTCCGCAAGGTTACCATGAGGAGCAAAATTCATACTCACCCAATGGAGGGTTTGAATGAGCATGTTTGATTTGAAGTCTCAACATCTGATCAATTATTTAACTAGAAAGGGCTGTGAACATCTTTGTATGTTCCCTAATGGAATAAATGGTTAAGTCCATACATCTTAGTGGTTGAGAGGATGTAAGGTTTTTTTTTTAAATTTTTTTTTAACGTTTATTTATTTCTGACACAGAGACAGAGCATGAACAGGGGAGGGGCAGAGAGAGAGGGAGACACAGAATCTGAAACAGGCTCCAGGCTTTGAGCTGTCAGCACAGAGCCTGACGCGGGGCTCGAACTCATGGACCGTGAGATCATGACCTGAGCCGAAGTCGGACGCTTAACCGACCAAGCCACCCAGGCGCCCCGAGAGGATGTAAGGTTAAAGTCACAACTCTGTTGCTTTCTATGTGCAAGTTTTGTGCTCTATGAGCTCTGTAAAGGCAGGGATCATATATCTTTTGGTTATCATAGCTGCACCTAGCATGAAACTGCTAAGTCAGGGATACTTGACTTCATTCATTTGGAGGAATAAACGAGTGCATCAGTCGTTTCTACCTCTTAAATCCTTGTGAGGTTCAAAACAAATTTTAGCACACCAGGACCAGAAGAAACTCCAAGTGAGTATTAGTTATTATTATTGCTAAAAACAAAGCTGAGTGTCCTCTTGCTTTATATTTAACATTTATGAACATCAGAGATCATTCTGATCATGTTCAGTAAGCTCTTTCATCCTAAAGATTATTTTAAGAATGCTCACAGGGCCCTTAGAAACAATAGGCAAGAAAGACAAAAGAATAGACTTGCTATAACATAAGCGTGTACAGATGGTACAGAGGGAGGTAATAATAAGGGTCTGTGTTGGAAGATTGTGGAGAGAAGGACAACAATGAAGTTTTAACTGTATGGAGACTGTTTCTGCCAGGCTTTTCCTATCTCTCTTTCTTTGCTTAATGCTGAGCAGTAAAAACTCTTGTATCAATACAAAGTGTTGGCAAGTTGGTTTTCTGCAGTTCTTTGAGGTTTCTAGTGAAACAACAAAAATTAAGGGAGTCATTTACCTACCAGAAAAGTACAACCCCCTTGTTTATGAAGAAAGTGAAATCTATTCTATTAATGCCAAATCTATGAAAAAACAGGGGCTGTCAACTATGGAGTGAAAGGAAGTGCCTGTGTTTATATTGGCTTTTAGTTTTTTTAGTAAATTTTTAGAGCCTACATACATTACATTAACAAATAATAGTAGCCTGGTACAGGGGTTGTGAAATTGTAGTTTAGATCATAAATGTCAAAGTATATTTAGTATTTATATTAGTATAGGACTAAAATGTTTTCGGATCCTTAATAAAATTAGTCAAAATTTATCAAAATATATTGATTCCAGCAGATGACTATATTAAACATTTTTTTTACAGTGAAGCAACAAATTATTATTGGTTTCTATCAGGGCTTGGATCATATTAATTTTAGAAAAATCATGAGATGATATCAGTGTCTTGTGAATTACTGTATTTCCTATAAGCTAAACTTGTAATATGGCCATTTACAAAGCTATCCATGAATCTTTAAAATATTGCTCTTGGAAGAGAATCTCCGCTTAGGATAATGCCCTTTCAAATCCATGGCCTCTAAGTGTCTGTAGAGAAAATATTTGAGGTCAAGAATAACCAAATCCTAGACAACAACTACAGTTTGTCAAAAAACAGGGCATCTGGAATCCTTATCTAAGTACTAATGATGCCTATTGCTACTTGACCCACTTTTTTTTCTCCTTATAAAGTAATTCACATTTGTTTCAGTGATATGAAAAGGAAGCAAGCTACAAAGCATTTATTTTATTTTGAAATGTCTTTAAATAATCAAGAAATCCATTTTTAAATGTCAAAATTTATTTGGAATTTATAACCTTGTACAGATAATTCAAATAGTAACTATACATATGAGAGGCAACCTCATTAAATTGGATTTTAAATGGATAGGGGCACATGATCACATCTGACACAAAGAATTTCTCTTTCAAACAGAATTCATAAAATATACATCAGCCATGGTGAAGTTCACATGGGCTGTTGAGTCATTGATTAAGATATGAAATAGTTCCTTTACGACACAAACATAGGCTTACTAATCTATAACATTTTATAATGTATGCACTTACATTTCAGTGACAATGCTTTTGAAAATAATAATGGCATCTTATTTTTCATAAGTTACACCTTTTGCATAAGTTGTACCTTTTAATACTACAAATTTATTGATGATCTTGATTTTTAAGTTTAAGAAACACGTAATTATGTTGGAGGTCTACTTCAGTGGTGTGGGAACGATTCAAATTTTGGAGCATAGTTTTAGAACTAAGTAGACCTGTCTTTGATGAGCTAATTTAGAGAGAAGTCTAGAGGGTCCAAAGCATGATCAGGTAGGGCAGAAGATATACGTTAAGCCTGGCTTTTTATTCAGTATGGCAAAAATCAGTTAAGTGGAAGCTACAGGGAAAGAATCTGTTGCATTTCTCTTTTGCATATGCTCCTTCTCCTCTACTGATTCATTAATTCTCTGGCCAACAGAATGAGGTGTTCCCTTCCTAAGCACCACTTTCCTGGTCTTACCTTTCTCTCAAAGCATTGATTGCAGGAGACACCTGCCAAGAATCCTGGCCAATAGTGGTCTTCTTCAGTTTTAAGTGGAGAAACAGTATAAAGGATATTAAGGACTGTGCCTGGCAAGCTTGATGAGACCAGAGAATTCAAGCCCAAACTTGGAGCAGCTGTCCCTTAAAGGGCAGTTGATGCTGTGAGCTTCCTTGGTTTGTTTATGGCATTCCATGAGGAGCAGGTCACCACTGTTCAGAGTCTTTCTGCTGCTGTCTGCTTCATTGAGATGTTCCTAGAATTACCACCCAACTGGTAAAATTATTAAAAAACAAAACAAAACAAAACAAACAACAACAAAAAACCAACCTGGTCAATGGATATATTTAATGTCTTAGAATTTCATTACCTATGTGAAATGCTGGACATAGTAACATTGATAATTTTCACTGAAGTACTTATATAGAAACAATATCCGGGGGTTTCCTTACTGTCTGTTTTCATAGAATTAAACATTAAATATCCCATTTTCAAGAATTGTTAGAAACTGAGGCAAAAGAGGAAGGATACAAGATAGAATTTAAAAAATCTCTCTTAGAAGCTTCTTTCATATGTATAAGTCCCTTAGAGTGAAATATATCTTATAGTGTGATAAATATATCTTATAGTGTGATACCTATTTTTTTTAACTTTTAAAAATATGAACCTTTTATTTTAGTCTTAGATTTATAGAAAAATTGCAAAGATAGTTCAGAGTTCCCATATACCACATACCCAGTTTCTTGTATTATTAACATAGTACATAATTGATATATTGTCACAATTAATAAACTAATACTGATATATTATTATTGAGTAAAGTCAGTGCTTCATTCACATTTTATTTATTTATTTTTTTAAAATTTACATCCAAATTACTTAGCATATAGTGCAAAAATGATTTCAGGAGTAGATTCCTTAGTGCCCCTTACCCATTTAGCCCATTCCCCCCTCCCATGACCCCTCCCATAACCCTCAGTTTGTTCGCCATGTTTATGAGTCTCTTCTGTCTTGTCCCCTCCCTGTTTTTATATTATTTTTGTTTCCCTTCCCTATGTTCATCTGTTTTGTCTCTTAAAGTCCTCATATGAGTGAAGTCATATGATTTTTGTCTTTCTCTGACTGACTAATTTCACTTAGCATAATAACTTCCAGTTCCATCCATGTAGTTGCAAATGTCAAGATTTCATTCTTTTTGATTGCCAAGTAATACTCCATTGTATATATATACCACATCTTCTTTATCCATTCCTCCATTGATGGACATTTGGGCTCTTTCCATACTTTGGCTATTGTTGATAGTGTTGCTATAAACATGCGGGTGCATGTGTCCCTTCGAAACAACACACCAGTATCCCTTGGATAAATGCCTAGTAGTGCAATTGCTGGGTTGTAGGGTAGTTCTATTTTTAGTCTTTTGAGGAACCTCCATACTGTTTTCCAGAGTGGCTGCACCAGCTTGCATTCCCACCAACAGTGTAACAGATCAATGAAACCAGAAGCTGGTTCTTTGAAAGAATTAACAAAATTGATAAACCACTAGCCAGTTTGATCAAAAAGAAAAAGGAAAGGACCCAAATAAATAAAATCAAGAATGAAAGAGAAGAGATCACAACCAACACAGCAGAAATAAAAACAATAATAAAAGAATATTATGAGCTATTATATGTCAATAAAATGGGCAATCTGGAAGAAATGGACAAATTCCTAGAAACATATACACTACCAAAACTTAAACGGGAAGAAATAGAAAATTTGAACAGACCCATAACCAGTAAGGAAATCGAATTAGTAATAAAAAAATCTGCCAAAAAACAAGAGTCCAGGGCCAGATGGCTTTCCAGGGGAATTCTACCAAACATTTAAGGAAGAGTTAACATCTATTCTCTTGAAGGTGTTCCAAAAAGTAGAAATGGAAGGAAAACTTCCAAACTCTTTCTATGAAGCCAGCATTACCTTGATTCCAAAATCAGCCAGAGACCCCACTAAAAAGGAGAACTATAGACCAATTTCCCTGATGAACATGAATGCAAAAATCCTCAACATGATATTAGCCAACCGGCTCCAACAATACATTAAAAAAATTATTCACCACGACCAAGTGGGATTTATACCTGGGATGCAGGGCTGGTTCAGTATCTGCAAAACAATTAACGTGATTCATCACATCAATAAAAGAAAGGACAAGAACCGTATGACCCTCTCAATAGACGCAGAGAAAGCATTTGAGAAAATACAGCATCCTTTCTTGATAAAAACCCTCAAGAAGGTGAGGATAGAAGGAGCATACCTCAAGATCATAAATGCCATATATGAATGACCCAACGCTAATATCATCCTCAAGGCAGAAAAACTGAGAGCTTTCCCCCTAAGGACAGGAACAAAACAGGGATGTCCACTCTTGCTACTGTTATACTATTTTTATATATAAGCATCAGATTAGATCTTACCTATATATTTTTTTTGAATGGGGAATCTACTGGCCAGTCTTCTCTTTTTTATTTTTATTTATTTTTGACAGAGAGAGGGAGACAGAGCATGAACAGGGGAGGGTCAGAGAGAGAGGGAGACACAGAATCTGAAACAGGCTCCAGGCTCTGAGCTGTCAGCACAGAGCCCGATGCAGGGCTTGAACTCACAAACCGCGGATCATGACCTGAGCCAAAGTCGGACGCTCAACCGACTGAGCCACCCAGGCGCCCCTGGGCTTCTCTGTTTTGAGTATACCAATAAAAGCCTTGATTAGACTAACTGGTTTAGTAACAGGGCCACATTTTAAAATTCATGTTTTCAGGCAGGTTTGTTAGTTTGTTTTGTTTGGGTTTGTTCGTTGATGGCTAACATATGAGGCCCACTACATAGCTCAATTGAATTAGTACCTCCTTGCCTCCAGTACTGCCATTTGCTATGAAATATTGCAATGTGTGTGCTATACTATACACCTTGTATACCTAACATCCTTCATTTCTGCTACATCATCCAACATAACCAATTGTTATTGTGAATATCTTTACAAAGAATTACTCAACAGAGGCCTATTAAAAAGAAAAGCTAATATTAATACATTTTTTTTCTGCTTCTAAGCCTCATCTTTTGATCTAGCATCTTTTATCTCTTTAATCAATCTTGTCACCAGTGTATGGGAAGCATGCATGACCAATATATAAAGTAATATAATGATACCCATTACAAAGGAAACAGTAACAATAGTTGTATTCAGTTTATAGATAATGTTCACTACTCTGCTTTGTCTAAAAAGATCATATGTGGTCGAGTGGATTCATAATTAAAATATTTATATTTGTAAATATAATGAAAGCCAAAAAGCAAAACTTAGTCAATATGATTGTGCAACCTTCCATACAGTAAGCAGAGAAATTCTACTCCAGGACTAGTAGGCTGTCTGGTGGATTGAGTGAGTCAGCCTACATATACACATGTGCTGAATTGTACCAAACTGACAAAATATTGACCATGTCTTCTGTGTGAATCATTCATTCTTTTGAATATTTACAGAATGCCCGGCACTGTATAGCAGAGTATAAGACAGATGAAGTTTCTTCCTGCTTGATGTTTACATAAGACTAGCCAGGGGATGTGGGACAAGAGAAATACATACAAATAATATGGTAGAGAGTGATGAGTGCTAAGAATGAATAAGTGGAGGCTGTGATAGAGACTCATAAGGAGACTTCCTTTATATAGAAGGAACTGCAGGGTGTAGGGTGATAGCAGAGAGGCAGTTTCTACCCTCAAATTGCTGACAACCCAGAGGGTGGCTGAGATGTATACACTGAGAGCCATTACTCACAAGTGTGCTATTTCTCAATGGAGTCCTGCCAAATCCTCATTCTGCAAGAGAGATGTTAATAGGTATTTTATGAAAACAATGAAAAGTTTTGTGATCATATATATCTAGAGAGCACTGCGTAGCCATGTAGCACAAGGCAAAGCTCAAAGCACTGTGGGCTCTGGGAAGTCCAATAGTAATAAAAAGTTACATAAACTTGTTTAATCCTATATTTCAAAAATTATTTTGACCATGGATCCTGATTCCAGTCTAGTAAGTGCTTTACCATTCAATGAACTTGAATGATATTGAAGACATAAAGGGGCATAAATATCATGAGGTTTGGCAGCATAGATGACTGTGTATTTTGTGAATAAAAATAATAGTTATGGAAAATTTGGAGATCATCATTTTTTGGTGATGGCCATCATTGTCCAATGGTTCTCAGAAATGTTTTTCTAGTGGAAATGATTTTGGGATGGTGTTTAACTCTAGTTATTAGGGATATTAACATATATAATGCCAATCTAATAAAAATGGAAAATAATGATTTTTTTTCTGTTTTGGCTTCTCTAGGATTATTATAATGGTACTACATATCAGTGATAGGAGACAAATAAGTCTACTTCATGAAACTCTTGTCTTTTGATTATTAGTGGAGTAATTCATAGTCATATTATCAGTCAGATGGTACACACATATAGACTTGATATTTTGAGATAATTTGCAGAGGTGTCAGTAGGGTTTAAAGAAACCAACAAGAGATTGAAATACCCCGAAAAGAGTGAAAATAAGAGTTCTTACCATCTTTACTTCTAAACCCAAATGCGAAGCTGTATAGAGAGAGCTGGCTTGGATGAGTGGTGCCCTTCACTATAGGGCAGCCCCCAGCTCATAAACACTTGGCAGAAAGAGAGCTGGAGGGATAAATATCCCAGCTTATATCCTTCTGCCCTCAAATTGCCTACCTGTGCCTCCTAATGTCTAAAAACAGCTAGAAGAGAAAGGGCAAAGGGTCCTGTTGATGACTTTCATACAGGTCAGCCTTTGAGGCCAGAACAGAATGAAGAAGAGTATAAATCAATTTTGGAGAGGAAAATGGACTGTATTCAACACAGGGTCATTTTTATGTTCTTCATGAAAGAAAATTTAGATGACAGGTGTGAATCTTTTAATCAAGAGGAATATATATCTATATATAACTACCCAACTCTAGTATTGATACGACTTAGTTTTGAAAATCTTGATGTGTAGGTTTATGCCTATACCATGAAGAGTCTGCTACCACTGTGTACTATGAAATCATCATATTGTATTATATTTTAGATACCCATGATCACTTTACTAGTGGGGTCCATACTGCACTCTTTCTTTAAAATAAAGGTAGTGGCTACTCTGCCTTCTTCCTATGTTGAAAGGCAAATATAAATGAGATGTTCTGTGTAATCACTCAGAATAATTTGCTTTCTGCTTAATTCTTCTTGCTCCTTAACTCTTATAGGAGGATTCTGTTGGAGTTCTGCTTGGATCTCCTTGGATATCTTTTACTTTCTCCTTGTATACCCGCAAGATTCTGGGTCTTTTGCTTCTTATGGCATGTATCTGCAACTCCACTGGGACTGGCACCACTTTGCTGGTGTGTAGCACCTTAGTAGTCAGCTCAGGCTGCCATAACAAAATACCATAAACTGGATGGCTAAAACAACAGAAATTCATTTTCTCTATGTTCTTGAGGCTAGAAGTCCAAGATCAAGCTTTTACCATGATTGTTTTCTGGTGGGAACTTTATTTTTATCTTGTAGATGTCTGCCTTCCCTTTGTCTTTGCACAGTGTAAGGTAGAGGTGGAGGAGAGCAAGCTCCCTGGTGTCTTCTAATGGTATTAATCCCATTGTGAGGGCCCCACATGGTTTCATCCAAAGCTAATTATCTTCCAAAGACCCAGTCTCCAAATACTTTTCCATTATAGGTTAGGAGTTCAATAAGAATAAGATTTGGGGGGAACATATTTTAGTCCATAGCAAATATGGAGGTATAAGTGCCTGTGAGTTGATATCCTTTGGGGAAGCCTTTAGCCCATGAATGAGTTGTGCCAGAGTTTGAAGTCTCACTTCCCTTGTCTTATGTCAGGACAAAGCAATGAGGTATTATTTATACTCTATAGGAGTAACAAATGTTATGTGAGTAAGGCTGAGGAAGGGTATGTTCAGAATGAAGTGTACTGACTAGATGCCATGCCTGTGTGTCTTGGCACAGTGTGTGATGGTAGGGTGGGGATGGCATGCCTTTGGGTTTTTAATTCCAGAGATGGGCAAAGAGAAGGAAGGTTGTAAGTCAGCTTTCAAATCTTACCTTTCTCACAGTTATTCTCAGGGATGAGCTATAGTCATAGATTCTCCCTGAATCAAGGATTTATGTATCTCTGAATAGTGATTATTCACCCACAGAATAAGAGTCTTGGACAGATCATGGAGGGATTTTTTTAAATTCAGGCAAAATATTTTAGAATGGAATAAAAGCCATTTTAGGGATATTTCCCCCTTCACAACATAATCTATATACATAAATAATATCCAATTTGAATCGTAATTCATATGTTTAATAATAATTTGACATGTTGATGTGGTACCTTCCTAGACCTGTAGAATTGATTCATTTATTGACAAATAAGACAATATTTATACAATCCTATATAAAAAACATGTTAAGAGTCTGTCAAAATAACATTTTTATCCACACTTTTATCCACTTGGTCCATTAAATATGTGTACTATATGATGTAGTTAGTATCTTTGACATTCTTAATTATCAGCATAAGATAACCTGTCTTTGTAAAAAAACAAAACATATTTGTTAATACTCCTGTAATTAGTATTGTGACTACATCAAAATTGGTTTCTAAATATGTAT
Source organism: Acinonyx jubatus (assembly GCF_027475565.1). NCBI lineage: Eukaryota > Metazoa > Chordata > Mammalia > Carnivora > Felidae > Acinonyx > Acinonyx jubatus. Next base: position 211,692,742 of record NC_069380.1, read on the forward strand.
TATACATATTTAAGACTCTAGCTTGATAAGCTAAATATATGTGACTTTAAATATATAAGAATAGGTTGATAAGCTAAATAGTAAAGACAGATTTCTCCAACATTTCAAAACTAACACCATCATCTATTTAGATTCTCAGGGTTATAACTTTTGAAAACTACTATTTCCTCCTATGGATGGTACTTTGCACATCCATTGCATACCTGGCTAACTTCTGCAGAAAACTTCATCATCTCTCTACCTGGCAGCTGATTTCCCAGCATCTAAGAGTTCTGGGCTCATTACAGACACTTTGCAAATATTTGTTGATTGAATGGTGAATTATTCTGTTGATTAGATGATCCTCCAAGGAATCAAAATTAACTTTTGGCCAATCTATTCTTTATGGATTTTCCACTTCCAGCTTTATAAACAATTTGCCCTATAGACATGTGAAGAGAAAACAATCTTTATTTTTCTATGGCATGTAGAATTCCCACCTGTCAGTTTTGCAAGTCTTATCTCTAGGCTAAAGATTCAGGAGTTCCTGAATATATTCTTTTTCTGTAGCATTAAAATGAGTGCATTTCAAACGCTTGGAAAGAGAAGTCAATTGAAGAAAATTTCAGCTTAGCCAGTGATTAATGTAACAGCAGGTATATTACTTTACTACTTTGTCAATCAGTTTCTATAGCATTAAAATAATGATATTTGCTCCTTTGCTTTTCATAGAGATGATGTGGAGATTAAAGGGAAAATGCTGGTCATGGATTTCATCTCTTGTGAAGCAAAGCTGCCATGACAATTTAGCTCCATGTGGAGTTATTTTAAGCTTGAAATACTTCAGCCTAGTCCTTAGCTACCTAATGCCCTTTACACTTTAAAAAGCCACCCTGGTTGTACTGCCAGTGTAAAGTGATGGTCAGAGCTTTTACATTTAAAATGACCACTATCTAGGAACAGAGAATTTCTGTAAACCACACGAAGCACCCTTGGCTCTCTACCTGCATTAGAGAACCATAAATGTCATATAGAGAGCCCGAACAACCAACCATCTTGTTTTTATGCAGTAAAGGACAGCACTAGGGTTTTTCTTAGAGTTACTGGTGCAGAGTCCATTTTACGGAACATGCTTGTGTTCAGGCAAAAACTGGTTCAGTGGTTCAGTCATTCGATTTGAAGCTTCTGCTCTCACACTGCATAGAAGAGGGCTGGAGGTAAATTAATAATTCTTTATTGGAAGGCAGCAACAGAAACCAGAAATGGCAAGAAGGGCATGGAGATACGAAATCAGTTAGAAAGCAAAACTTAGAAATGCAAGAAACTGTCAAGAATGGTGAAGAGTTAGAGATGTTACTCTAATTGCAAGTTAAAAACTTAGTCTGCCACAACTTCATGGATGCTGGCAGAAGACACAGATTTTTGGGTTAGAGACAAGGGACTTTACAACTCACAGAGCAGCAGGTGGCTCAGGCTTCATATTTGCATTGGTTCTCTTGTCCATCAATCCTGAGGGGTGATGCACTGGGATGCTTTAAACTCAGTAGGTGTGTGTCACAGCTGAGAAATCCTGAGTTTAAAGAAACCCTAATATTATGAAGTGGAACAAGCCAAGCTGCCCAACTTTTGCCCTAGGGAAAGATACTTTCTTTCTTATTCTGGTCAGGAACAAAACTGCCTTTTGCCCCAGATGGGCAATTCTTCACCATCCAAGGCTGTTTGCTATAAAAACATCCTTGAAAAAATAGTCAAGAACAAAAGCTATCGATGCCTCTACTCAGAAGACCTGGAAATATGAGAGACCAATGGAGAATTGCCTCACCAAAGTCTCGTGAGCTACTGAGCTGGCTCTCCAATATCATTAGTTGCCAATATTCCACCCTTTCTCGGGAGCAGTGCCTCTCCACTTGTTATGCTTTTATGCATATCTGTATTCTAGTAAAGTGCTCTGCATGATATAAAATATTTTTGATAAATGACTTTAAACAGTTAACCGAAGGTCTCATTTTCTGATGCCAGTGTAAGTCACTATTTTCCCTTCAGGAATTCAGTTTTGCTCAGCCATCAATCACTCAATGGGAAACTTTGCAAAGGTGGCATATCAGATAAATTCATTAACCAACTTAATCCATTTTATGTATATACTAGAAATTGCAGGGGGATATTTTATTGTATTTACAGCCAAGAGAAGCAATTTAATAATAAATTACATCTGTCATTTCATGCAGACTTCTGTATTTACCATTTTTGGGTCACTTTTGTTAGACTATTGATTCCCGTATCTTCTTGTGTATCAAAATCCTTTGAGATCTTTTATAATAATTAGGTTCCCTGGCCACTCCCAGAGAAGCTCTTATTCAAGATGTGTGGCATGTATTCTTGGAATACCTGATTTAGAAAACTTTCTGGGTGATTTTGAAGGCAGCCTGGGGTGGGCACTTGCAGATTTTAACTATAATTTTACAGTTACCAACACTTCTGCTGTTTATGACTTAAGAGGAAAACATTTACAATCTAAAATGCAAGGAGCTTAGGAATATTCTAATCACAGCTGTGTAATTTTAACTGGGAAAACAATACATCCTCTGAAAAAAATATAGGAATAAATTATTATATGCTTTGAGCACCTCTGATGCTTTGAGGAAAAGCTTCTGGTCCAAGAATTGTTAGGACAAATGAAAAGGTGTGAAAGAGCTGGTGATTTTAAAAGGCTAGAACTGACCACAGTTAGAGCAGCACAGGGCTGTGGCTGTAGAGAGGACTGTGATACAAACATAGTGACAGAGAGATGCCATTATAGCACCTTCTGGCCAGGGTGACTAGAGGTCATGCAGAAAATGTTGATGGAAGGGACTGAACGTGCAAAAGAAAAGCAGAACTGAATAGATTTATTAGTATATTGGCAAACTTTTAAAGAAGAGTGCCAGGTTTCAGAAGATTAAATACAGGACATTTCAAGATTCTAGTTTTCGATTTAATCACTTGGCAGCCTCTGAGTATACTACTGCTACTACTGCTACTACTACTACTTGGATTATTTTCACCCCATCTCTGAGTGTTTGCTTGAAATGAGGGGAGGATGTACCCAACTGAGTTTGCAACAAGTTACAGTTCTAGTTCCATATCTCTAAGTAGCCATCTGATCTCTGAGAAATGTTAACCTCTCCTGGCCTTTGCTTCTAATTTAAAACATGAGTTGTGTTCAGTTAGATCAGATGGTTTAGAAGTGTCACCTCATAGCCTAATGCCTTGCCCTAACAAAATTTTAAATAATCTAAACAGAACCAAAAAACAGAAAATAACAAAATCTATCTATCTATCTATCTATCTATCTATCTATATAAAATAATAATAAAGTTTAAACTCTGAATCTTTGTTCTGAGATCATGTTTATTTTGGTTTTTTGGTGATAGCACTTATTTTATATGTAATAGAAGATAATTTTTTTTATTTATACATTTTTAATATCTTCTTTACTTGGCAAAATTAGGAACAACTCTATGCTGATTCGTGTGTGTGTGTGTGTGTGTGTGTGTGTGCGCATGTGTGTGTGTATTTCCTAGTTTATTGAAATTCAGAAGTCTGGGAATACTGTGGAAGGAGTTTTGTAGTTTCTCAGAAGGCTAAGCATAGAATTACCATATGACCCAGCAATTGCATTTCTACATATACAAAAGAATTGAAAACAGGGACTCACCCAGATCTCCGTATACCCATTTCATAACAACATTCTTTACAATAGCAAAAAGATGGAAACAATCCAAGTTTCTATCAACAAATGGATAAACAAAATGTGGTATACATGTACAATGGAATATTATTCAGCCATAAAAAGAATGAAATTTTGATATATATGCAGTATGGTTGGACTTGAAATAAGTTAGTGAAATAAGTCAGACTCACAGGGAAAAATACTGTAGGATTCTACTTATATGAAGTACCTAGAGTATTCAAATTCATAGTGACAGAAAGTACAACAGAGGTTACCTGGAGCTAAAGGGAAGTATGGTAGGAGGAGTTCTCATTTGGTGGGTACAAAGGTTTTGTTTTGGATCATGAAAAAGTTGTGGGTATAAATAGTAGTGAACGTTGAACAGCGTTGTGAGTTTGTTTACTGCCACTGGATTTCACACTTACAAATGGTTAAAATGACAAATAGAATCTTATGTGTATTTTACCACAATAATAGTAAAAAAAAGTCTTAAAACTGCTAGACCACATGGCCTCTCAATTTTTGTGTCCTTCTAGTATTTCTTCTTTAACCTGCCCTTGCTTAATATGCTAAGGATTTTTGACTATAGCAGATTATATTTAAAGATCAAGAACTACTGTTCAGTTATGATAAAGTTTATGGTTAATATCATATTTATAGTATAGTCCCAAGTCCCTTAAAAATAATGAGTATTAAAAGTGTTTTCTGTAAATTGTGGGCTTTGGTAGCTTTCTGTGTTTTCTAAATTTTAAATAAACATTGATTTTTAAATAAAAGAAAAGCTATTAACATAAAATTTATAAATAAGAGTTTTTTAATTGGGCAAATGTGGTAGGCAGTCTTCTAAGATGGCCTCCTGTTATCCCTATCTCCTGATATTCGTGGGTTTGTATATTCTCTTCCTTTCGAATATAGGTTGGACCCAGTGACTTGCTTCTAACCAATAGAATATGGCAAATTTCTGCGATTCGATTATTAAAACTTTTATTCCCAATTTTCCAGAAGATTCTTTACCAACTTCTTAGTTTTCAAGCTTTGATGAAACAAACTGTTATGTTGGCAATTGTGGTGGTCAGTTTTATGTGTCAACTTGGCTAGGCTATGGTGCCCAGCTGTTTGGTTTAACATCAGTCTAGATGTTGCTCTGAATGTACTTTTTGGATGTGATTAACATTTAAATCAGTAGACTTTGAGTAAAGGAGATTAGATAAAACAAATAATGTGGGTGGGCCCCTTCCATCAGTTGAAGACCTTAAGAGAAAAGACTGAGGTCCCTGTAGAAAAAGAAGTTCTACCAGCAGACAGTCTTCAGACTGGAGTTGAAACATCAACTTTTCTTTGGGTCCTCAGTCTGCTAGTCTGCCCTGCAGATTTTGGAATTGCCAGTCCCCACAATAGCATGAGCCAATTCCTTAAAATAAAACTCTCTCTATATATTTATATAAATCCTATGTGTTCTGTTTCTCTGGAGAATCCTGACTAATACAGAGAAGTCTACATGGCAAGGAACTGAAGACAGCCTCAGTCTAGTAATCACTGAGGAACTGAATCCCTTAATTCAACAGGCTGAGAAGTACTGAACCTCCCAACCACCATTAAGTGAGCTTGGAAACAGACCTTGCTCAGTTGAATTTTGATTGCAGCCTTCTGAGAAACCCTTAAACAGAGATTCTGCTGAACTGTAGTCTGGATTTCTTATCCACAAAAACTATAAGAAAATAAATGTGTGCTATTTTAAAGCTGCTAAATTTTGGGATAATTTACTATGTATCATAGATAACCAATACAGTTTTTTTTTTCACGAAAATATTTGTAAGCAAAATGAAAACACCTGAAAAAGAACCTGACTTTTTGTATTTTCTGGAAAAAAAAAGTTTGCTGATAATTTGTTTACCTGCCACTAGTCACCTATCTCCTTTCCTTCTACTTTGTGCTTCTGGTCTCCTGTAATACAGGATATTCATAGCTAGACTTTTTAGCATTAATATTAAATAAGTTGTGAATAGTGAGGGTTTAAATATTCTGTGTGAGAGAAGGTACATTATTTGGTTCATAGACTTCATGCCATTTAGTTTGGCACTTAGGTGCCATTTTATTTTCTTGAAGTTTCTTTACAGTGTTTCTGAAAAGGAAATATCCAAGGGCATCATTAGCGTCTTTTTTTTTTCTTTTATTAAGAAAACTTGAAATGTAAGAGAGAGATAGAGACAGAGAGAGAGAGAGAGAGAGAGAGAGAGAGAGAGAGAGAAATAACAAGTGAGCTTCCTACATAAATTAGGAAAAAAGGCTCACACTTTGGATTTGAGAACACATTGCCCTGAAGTATTTTGGACATCGTTAAATGGTTGCAGTAGTTTTTTGTCTTCAGCTTCAATATTTTACTTTCACACATTTTCTATCTTTGAAGTTATATTGTCTTCTACTATTTGAAGAACCAGTGGTTCAAAATGAGGGCAGAAATGTCAAATTATGTTTTGAATGGAGCACAGGCTGAAGAAGGTCTTGGGATTTATTTCTGTGTCCACAAATGACTTGTAGTGCAGTAGGGCACAGTTCTGCTAAATCTCTCCAAAGATTGCCAGTCTACAACGTGCGTAGATTCACAGAGTTTTGTAGAGTTAATTCATGTTTGTAAATACTCTAAGACCCTTGACCAAAAGATGCTATTGAGGTGCAAAGTATTATTTTCAAGTGGCAGAACATCTGGAACCTATGAACTCTACCGAATAAAGTGGTTTTAGTAGTTTACTTAACACTTCTTGTGTTTGGTTTTACTGATTGCTGGGCATGAAAGAAATAGAGAAGATCCAAAACAAATGAGCAAAGGGAAAAACAAAAGAGGGAGAGAGCGTGTGGCAAACCAAGAAACAGACACATAACTATAGAGAACAAACTTATTGTTGCTAGAGAGGAGATAGGTGGGGGGGATGGGTTAAGTGGGTGATGGGGATTAAGGGGTGCACTTGTTGTGATGAGCACTGGGTGTTTTATGGAACTGTTGGCTCACTATATTGTACACCTAATATTACACTGTATTAAACTGGAATTTAAATAAAAACTATAAAAAATAAAAAAATAAACAACAAATAAAAGAAGATCCAAATAAAGTTATTTCATTCTCTTGTTTTAAGAACATTGTGCCATGAAGCAAATTTCACTTGAGGGTATTCCCCTTGGTATTCTTTGGTGTTTCTTTACTTTTCATGAATCTGTTTAGTTTTATGAATCTCTACATGTAGATATGATTTTTTAAAAAAGGTGGATGCCCTAAAGCTATCCTTAGAATAGCATATTACTCATGTGAGGCTACCAGGAGGTTCCCATATCAATCAATATGGACTGTCTTTCCCTTACATTTGAAAACATGCTGAAGAGAAAGGTGTTGCTGAGGGCAGCATCTTCAGTGGTACTGTGCACTCCTGCCTTCCACGTTCCCCTTCAGTATGACTCTTTCAATGATACCCTCAGCCCTTCAGCTTGGCAAAATGTGAGAAGTGTGGCCACTGGCTTTCATCTAGCAGTGGGAAAGGAGAGGCGATATGTGCTGAACTTGTCACTGATTTAAGCTCACTTTTGCTTTAGAATGTCTTAGACATGGCAGTGAGATAGAAGGGTTAGCATGTGCACTTCAAGAGACTTGAATTGCCTACATAATTAGTTTTCTCCAAATCTCTCATTGTTGAGAAAAACCTTAGTTGTTGGCTTTTAAAGATATGCTATGGGTGTATTTTATGATTTTTTTCCCACTAGTTTCAGGTACTACGGTTAGTGATTTGCTATACCTCACAGCCATTTGATTAGCCTGTATAAATGTCAGTCTGAGTGAATGGTTTCACTTTATGTAGTGTCTGGAAGTCTAACTAATGGTACCATTATAAAGTGAGGAAAGGAAACAACTGTAAGAATCACAGGCCTTCGTGGAAATTGTCTTGTTCCTTCTGATTTGTGAAGTCTACCAAGTGTTAAGAGCTCCTTGATTGAGACTAACAGTCCTTGAACATAGGGATGGAGTTGAGTTTTAATGCAATTGAATCGCAAACTATATTTTGTAGACTCACATCAATTGGCAGGCTAGAAAATGAGGACTGGCAAAAAACTCACACCCATAAAATGTCTCTTAGGCTCATCCACCTCACATGCTTTTTTCTATCGGTGTTAGCATATTTGTCCCAGCTCCCTGGACTCAAGTCTTTGTGAGGAATTACAACTCAATTTTTCAAGATCACCACTGAGTCACATCAGTCACGACTTTCTCTTACATCTTGGCCACAGAGTTTCTCTTTGGTAGTCTTCCGGTGGTTCTCTACTTCTTTGGCTATCTTATCACTTCCTACCAGTTTTCTTCCTACAACTTTGCCAGGTTTTTCTCTGCCTCCTTCCTCATTTCTCCTCCTTTCCCTATCCCTTAACTGCTCTGTCGCCTTCTTCCCATTGCTCTTCTCAGGCTACATTCCTTTCCTTAGAAATCTCACCCTCACTCATCATTTTGTATTGCTTAAATGCTAATGATTCCCAAACATATATATCTTGTCTTGACCACTCCCCTAATGTTCAGATTTATCACAGCCTGTTCTGTCTATCCATTTGAGTTTTTCAGTCACCTCAGATGAGAAATATACAAAATTGGATCCATTGTCCTCCCCTTTGAATCATCCTCTTGAATTTTAAATAATATCTGACACACCACCCACTGAGCTAGCTGACACAGACAGCAAGTCAGCAGTGATCTTAGATATTTCCTTCTTCACTTTTCTTATCCAACCAGTCCCACTACCCTTTCCATTTGATCTCTCAAATATTTATAGAGTCTTTCCTTAGTTTTCCTTACTATTATTGCTTCACGGGTTAATACTCTTTCTCACCAAAATTATGCTAACAGTATCCTAACTAGGCTTCTTCTTTCCAGCCGCACTTTGTCTTAATTTATGTCTTAGATGGAAACTTTATTTTTTTTTAAATTGTTTTTAATGTTTGTTTATTTTTGAGACAGAGACAGACAGAGCATGAACAGGGGAGGGTCAGAGAGAGAGGGAGACACAGAATCCGAAACAGGCTCCAGGCTCTGAGCGGTCAGCACAGAGCCCGACGCGGGGCTCCAACTCACAGACCGTGAGATCATGACCTGAGCTGAAGCCGGACGCTCAACCGACTGAGCCACCCAGGCGCCCCCAGATGGAAACTTTAAAAACAAAAATCTGACCATAACACTCTTAAAATTAGAATGGTATTCTTTCATCTATAAAATTAATACCAAACCCCATAATATAAACCCAAAAGACTGCCTTTGTTCTCTTTCTTATATTATGGTCTTCCTCCTCCGGACTGATTAGCCATTAGTAATTCTCCCTCAATCTTCAAGACTAAAGTTCAAGTATAACTACTTAAGAGACCTTCCTTGTCTCACTTAGGCTGGGCTAAATGCCTCTTCTCTTACCTCCATAGCACATATCTACATTATCACTGCACTTGTGAAGTTGCAGAATTATATTCATTATCCTATGAGGTCTTGAATACTACCATCCTTCCACTTCCACAGCTCAGTATACTACCTAGATGACACTTGGTGAACTGAGATAGAATATTTCAAGTAATTATTATTATTATTTATTATTTAAAAAATTTTTTAAACATTTATTCATTTTTGAAAGGCAGAGAGAGACAGAGCATGAATGGGGAAGGGGCAGAGAGAGAGGAAGACACAGAAGCAGAAGCAGGCTCCAGGCTCCTAGCTATCAGCAAAGAGCCCGACGCAGGGCTCAAACTCACCGACCGCGAGATCATGACCTGAGCAGAAGTTGGCCACTTAACTGACTGAGCCACTCAGGCTCCCCAATTTCAGGTCATTATGATGTCAAACAAATGCTATAGTAGCTTTATAACCAACATCCTTGCCTCCAAGGCATTCTCACTACAATCCACCTTGCACACAATCGATAGGTGAATATAAATAGAGCACTGCTCTTATAAATTTCCTTCCTACCTAAGATCTACAAAAGCTTCCTAATGCTTTATGAAGATTTATGATCAAATTTATCTGTCTTTCCTCATGTGACTCATCCTACTTTATCTATTCAAATACATCAACTACTGTTTTTCAAGTATCTCTTCTTAATTCACACTGCTCTCCTTTGCTATCATCACTCAGTTCAATCCTCATAAACTTTTAAAAAGTTTATTTATTTATTTATTTTGAGAGAGAGAAAGAGAGGGAGAAGGGGAGGGGCAGAGAGAGAGGGAGAGAGGGAATCCCAAGCAGTCTCCATGCTGTCAGCACGGACTCTACACAGCGCTCCATCTCATGAACTTTGAGATCATGATCTGAGCCAAAATCACGAGTCAGATGCTTAACCAACTGAGCCCACCAGGTGCCCCAATCCTCATAAACTTCCAACTTTAAGTAAATTTTTAGCATTTAAAAAGTGCTTTCATCATGCATGCTCATTTCCTAATTTTTGCTCTTCTTGCTATTTTGCTTTCTTTGTGTCCTAATTGAAATTTATTTTCTTAAAGGTTCAAATCACGATTATCACTCCTCTGATATCCACAAGAAAAGACAGCAGTCTTTTCGTCAGTCTGTATTTTTCTAATAAAGACACGTAGTTATGTTTTTTACCATACTATTTCTCCCACTTTAAATATCTCTCCAAGTTTTTCTAATGTTAAAAGCTGTGTATCTTTCCAACTAGCATCAGAGTTTCTCAAAGGTAAAGACTAAAACTTCTCTCTCCATATATAGTTTCATACATGGTCCTTGGAACAGAATAGATTCCCTCCGTGGGTGGCATTTACTAAGATTTTCTTCTCCTTCTGTGAAATAAATTTATTTTCTTCTTATACTTAAATTCATTCCTGGAAGATGGTTGATGTATCCTTAAGTTTCTTTTCTCATAGTATTCTTATAGTATTTTTGGAGAGTACTTCAAGTAATCAGAAAAATTATTTTTTCTGTATCATGACATTGATCTTGACCTATCCCCCAAAATGAGATTTTGCTCTGCAATCAGTGAGACCACTGTTCCATGCACAAATAATAATCCATGGCAAAATACACTGTATCAGCATGACAACAGTCTAATAAACTAGAGTTGAAGTAAAGGATATGTTGAGTTGTTTTTGTTTTTTAATCCAGTTTAGTAAGGTGATAGAAACATAATATTTGGCAAAAACAAATGTTAGTTTACAGGTTTACTTTCCTTTGGTTGCCTACCATGAATTCTTTTTATTTTCACACACATCAGCAGTATTATGTAGAAATGATGAGTGCCTGTATCTTGGAGACTAGGTCTTCGCCTTAAAAAAATAAAACAAATTTTAAATCGAACACAGTTGTGGAAAACAATGATAGTAATACAAAGATGAAGTACCATGTTCTGTGTAATGAGATCTACTGTTTAGCTAACAACCACTTTTTCACATGTTATAATTTGGTAGGATTTATGTTTCAGGTTAAAGTTTCACGAGCAAGCAAATTCTAGAGATTTTTAAAATATAAATTTAGTGGGAACAATAAATCCCCCCAGGGAGTCCAGCATTATTTACAAAGTCAATTGGGCTATGACAGTGATCCTTCTTTTTATCTCTTGTACTGCTCCAACTCCATTTTCCAGCTTTTTCCTAGAGCTCCACAACCTATAACTTAAACAGCATATATCAGGCATACTAAAGTCTGCTCTTCTCATCAGGGGACTTGTGCAATTGACTGGCTGTCCTGGTGAGAAGAAGAGCAAATTGGTATAGGGCAAAAGGTCAATCTGCATTCATGGTGCGCTAATGTCTTTGTAGATGAAAAAATTATAATAACCCTCCTGGATATACCACACTGTATGCATATCTTTTTTTTAATAAAACACTTGTGCAAATTCTTTGAAGATATTTTAAGTGTAATTGAACTGGCAGTTTTATCAGGGTACTACTTACCAATGGCCTTCTGCCTCCCATTTGGAAGGTACTTCCCTAGGAAAGAATGTTGTTCTGGAACTCTCCATTCAGACAGGACCCTTGTCAAACATGGGCACCCAGCTGCCTTCATCTCTTTCATATTAATCTCATATCCAGTGGATGACAGTTTAATAATAAGATTCACTATTATTTAATTTTTAATGAGCATAGCACATCTGAATTTCAAAACATTAAATCTTAGTGTTTGTTTCAATGTTCCATATCCTGCTGTACTGAGGGGATGTTTCTGGTGAAATCACTTAATTAACAGCCAATCACAATGAGGGCCCTGTCATTTCAAGTCTTGAGCCAACATGCACCATATAAACATGATTAATAAAAGAACACCCTGGAGTAAAAGAGGTCAGTAGCTGCATGAGGACATTAAAAATTTGACTGTGGCATGTCAACAACTTAATTGAGTTAAGTGTTCCATGAAAAGAATTGAAAAAGTCAGAATGAGAAACAGGGGCTTTATTTCCAAAATTGTTGATGCAGGATTTTTTTTTCAAATGAAGGAATTTTGCATCTCTAGAAGAAATATCACAGTGTTAGTTGGTCTCTCTGAAACAGAAAATTAAATGCCTCTATTGATAGAAAGACTAAAATGTGATGTGATATCTAATGGATCCTCAGTAATTCTTGTTCTTTTTAATTTAAAAAGGATAATGATAATATAGCAAGAATTTCAGAAGGTAGAGTTATTTACAAAATCTAAAGAGAAGTATGGGCTACTTTGCCTTTTATCAATCTGTTCCAAACCTTCTTTTTTAGGTGACTAAGAAAGCAACTTTTAATTGCTTTAAAAAATATGAAAAATTTATACGCAGTAACATTTATAGATTTTAAGTGTTCCTGTTTGATGAGTTTTGATAATTGCATATGCTCATATAAAAGGTAGAGAATAATTTGCCATTTCAGGAAGTTTCCTTGTGATCTATCAATCCTATAGTGAGGTGCAACTACTTTTTTCTATCATCAGAGATTAGTTTTACTTGATCTAAAACTTTGTACAAATGGAGTCACACCATATGCACTCTCCCAGTGTTCTTGAGATTCATCCATGTAGCAGTAGAAATATGATCTGCATGGGTAGTTTGCTTCTTTTTATTACTGATTATTATTCCATTTTGTGGATATAACACAATTTATTTTTTCTTGTTGATGGACTTTTGGGTTGTTTACAGTTGTCCTACACTTTCAGAAATTGCTCTATTATTTTACTTAATAGAAATGCCCAGCCTCTTTACTTTCTTGTCTACTTTGCAGACTGAAGATTCTTCATTGTTCTGAAGAGGGCGGGTAATTTTATTTTATTATATTTTTTAGAGAGGGTAGGGGGAGAGGCAGAGGGAGGAGGAAAGAGAATCCCAAACAGGCTCCACCCTCAGCACAGAACCCAGTGCAGGCCTTTATTTCAGGACTGGAGATCTTGATTGAGCTGAAATCAAGAGTTGGAGGCTTAACAGACTGAGCCACAGGTGCCCTGGGGACAGGTACCCTGAGGGTGGGTGATTTTAAATGAGTGATGGAAGAAACATGTGTATAATTGGTGAAGAATTTAGCTAGGGCTGTTAATGCCTTAGAACAGTTGTACTTTTCTAAAAAGAAACATAATTCATTAGGATTGTTATTTAGAACATAAATATAGGCATATTTGAAAAAATTATAAAGAAAATATATAAGATGTTATAGTTTATACAAATGATGGGTATTTGGATACCTATTCTATGCAATACAATATTCTATTCTATTTAATAGAATTAAAAATTTTCCATTTACTGATGTGCTTTGATCTTTCTTCTAGAGGTTTAAGTAAATCAGGGTACTCAGAGATGCAGATTTGTGTGCATGTATTTTTAGCTATCAAGAAAATGCATGTTCTAAAATCCCATAATTATGTATAGAGCAATACCTCTGTCCAAAAGACTGTAATTATTTAGAATACAGTGGGCACACTGTTAGCATAATTTACCTCATTGTTCAAAATAGGCGTAGAAATGGTCCTACTTCAGATGACTGACAACTGCTTTGAAAATCTCAAGGGATGGGCCCAAATATCAAATTAAAGGCATGACATAACACACTTTTTAGCTTGCCATTTGCTGCATCCAATTTTATATTATGATTCTGATATGACATGAAACTTCCTATAATGGATGATTTTTTTTTCTTTCCCCCTCCATACTGTTAGCTCCTTGTGAACAAGATCTGCTTTTTCTTCACCTCTGTGTCTTTGGATCCAAATGTCCACTCCAATCCCCAGAACACAGTAGGTAATAAACAGTGGTAGGATGATTAAATGCCTACATATGCCATTACTAGGCTTGATTGACATGTCCTGTTTTGTTCTATATCAGATACCATGCCAGTCAAGATGATCAAAAGAACAACATATTTTTCTTGATTTTTGGTAATTTATTTTAAGTGATTTTTCTCATTCAATCCTTACTATGTAGAAACCAGATTGGTGTGGTTTGCTGTTTGGCCAATTCTTTCCATTCTTCTAGTGTGAAACAACTTTAAACATTTGTTTCTTTTAAAAATGGTTGCTAGAGCTTGTACGCTGTGGAAAAATCTACACCAGAGACAGTGACAATTGTTCTCAGCTAGAATGGTTGTCTAAACTTATTGTCCCTACTTCCTTGGCCCCCATTCATTCTCCAACCCTCTCTAATCTGCTTCTGACCATAACATTCCACAAAATGTGGCCAAATCCAGTAGACTCTTATTTCTCCTCATCTTACTCAAACTGACACAATACTGACACAATTGGTCACTTGCTCCTTGCTTAAATATGCTCTTTTCCTGACCCCCTCCTCTTTTCTTGCTGCCTGTGGTATACTTTCTCAGGCTTCTCTTTGGTCCTTCCTTCTCAATCCACATCAAAATATTCCTGTGGTCCATATGGGCCTTTCTTCTTTCTCTTCTCTCTCTTCAGAAAACTGCAGAAATTTCTGTGCCTTTACCTTCCTCACATAGACCAATAAATTCTCTTTGTCTCTCTAGCCCAGAGCTCCCCCTTGAGCTATGGACTTGTATATGTAGTTGCCTATTTGACATCTCTTTTTAGGTGTCTTACAGACAAGGAGCGCCTGCGTGGCTCAGTTAGTTGAGTGACCAACTTCAGCTCAGGTCATGATCTCACAGTTTGTGAGTTTGAGCCCAATGTTGGGCTCTGTGCTGACAGCTTGGAGCCTGGAGCTTGGAGTCTGCTTCAGATTCTGTGTCTCCCCTGTCTCTTCCCGTCTCCTGCTCATGCTCATGCTGTTCTCAGTAATAAATAAATGTTAGTAAAATTTATATGTCTTACAGACTTTCAAAGTAACAAAGATTGCAAAAGAGGCCTTGATTTTTGTCAGTCAACAGTGGACTGGTAGTCCTTATCCATCTATTCCAGTGAATGTAAACTATTTACCTTCTTCTTCAAACTAGATTTCTATAAGCCATTATGAACTCTTCTTTCTTCCTATCTTTCAATTTGTCAGCAAATCTGGTGAGTTCTACTTTCAAAATATACCTTGAATTCATCCACTTTCATTCCTTTTCATTTGTTTCCACCCTTTTGGGGCCACCCTCATCTGTCTTCTGGATTATAGCTATTTCCCCCACTTAGCCTCTTTTCCTACTTTTTCCTCCTTTAAATCTGTTCTTCATACAGAAGCATGAAGAATGAGATTTTAAAAGAATCAAGTTTATTTATTTATTTTGAGAGAGAGAGAGAGAGAAAGAGAGAGAGAGAGAGAGAATGAATGAATGAATGAATTCCAAGCAGGCTCCATGCTGTCAGTGCAGAGCTTGATGCAGGGCTCGAACTCATGAACTATGAGATCACAACCTGAGTTGAGATCAAGTTGGATGCTTAACCAACTGAGCCATCCAGGTGCCTGAGCATTTTTAAAGCTTAAATTATAAAGCTATATCACATCATTTAAAATCCTTCAATGAGGTGGGTGAGGGGATGGGTGAAATAAATAGATGAAGGGGATTAAGGGTACATTTATCTTGATGAGCACAGATTAATGTATGGAACTGTTGAATCACTATATTGTATACCTGAAACTAATATAACACTGTATGTTAACTACACTAGAATTAAATTTAAAAAAATAAAGAAAATCTCCCAATGATTTCCCAGTATACTTACAGAAAGTCCAAATTTGTTTCCCAGTCTATGAAACTATCCAAAATGTGGTCTCAGTTTATTTATCTAATTTTAGGTTCTGACTCTATTCCTCCTATACAGCTCATCAGAATTTAAGACACATCAACTTCTTTCTTATATCATGGTCTTCTTGCCATAGAAGGAATGTAGTATGATGCTTAAATGCCTGTATTCTGCAGCCAATATTTGCCTTTTGACCATATCACTTGCCAGCTAGGTGGTTCTGGGCAAATCACTGAAGTTCTCTGATTACATTCATTTTCCTCATCCAATATGAAATATTAGGAAAATAATAGTTTCCATGTCACAGAGTTGTTCTGAAAATTAGATGCAAAATATTTAGAAGAGCGCCCAGCAAATCCAAAGCGTTCTGTAAGAGCTAGCTATTAGTATCAGGTACTGTAGTGTTGGCCCAGCAGTCACTTCCACCTTTTCTTATTCTTAAGCTCTCCTCTTTAAACATCATCTGCCTCAAAGAGGCTTTGAACATCTCAGCTGAAACTAGTCCTTTTTTTTTCAATATATGAAATTTATTGTCAAATTGGTTTCCATACAACACCCAGTGCTCATCCCAAAAGGTGCCCTTCTCAATACCCATCACCCACCCTTTCCTCCCTCCCACCCCCCATCAACCCTCAGTTTGTTCTCAGTTTTTAAGAGTCTCTTATGTTTGGCTCTCTTCCACTCTAACCTCTTTTTTTTTCTTCCCCTCCTCCATGGGTTTCTGTTAAGTTTCTCAGGATCCACATAAGAGTGAAAACATATGGTATCTGTCTTTCTCTGTATGGCTTATTTCACTTAGCATCACACTCTCCAGTTCCATCCACGTTGCTACAAAGGGCCATATTTCGTTCTTTCTCATTGCCATGTAGTACTCCATTGTGTATATAAACCACAATTTTTTTATCCATTCATCAGTTGATGGACATTTAGGCTCTTTCCATAATTTGGCTATTGTTGAGAGTGCTGCTATAAACATTGGGGTACAAGTGCCCCTATGCATCAGTACTCCTGTATCCCTTGGGTAAATTCCTAGCAGTGCTATTGCTGGGTCATAGGGTAGGTCTATTTTTAATTTTCTGAGGAACCTCCACACTGTTTTTCAGAGTGGCTGCACCAATTTGCATTCCCACCAACAGTGCAAGAGGGTTCCCATTTCTCCACATCCTCTCCAGCATCTATAGTCTCCTGATTTGTTCATTTTGGCCTCTCTGACTGGCATGAGGTGATATCTGAGTGTGGTTTTGATTTGTATTTCCCTGATGAGAAGCGACATTGAGCATCTTGAAACTAGTCCTTTTTTAAAAAATTTCTATGTTTCATTTTTTCATTCATGTCCAATATAGAACTTATACTGTGTATTTATTTTATTTACTTGGTTTCTCTCTTCTCTGACTCTGTCTTCTCTCTTCGTTCTTTTTGGTTGGTAGATTTCAAGCTCTTAGAAGACCAGGATCATGCAGCTAACTCAGTGCCTGACACATAGTAGCTGTTTAGTAAGCATTTTTCTGAATGGATCAATGAATGAAATTCTAGCAGCTGAGAATTCATTCCCACTTCCCAGCCATAATGGTAGTTACTCATATATATTTATCACCTTCTCTTGGTGATAGATGCAATACCAGTGCGGAGATGAGAAAAGAGAGGAAAGTTTTCTAAGTAACCCAGTTTTGGAGACCCTCAAGAACCCTATTAATTTCTACCTAGTTACAATGGATATATCTTAGTATTCATATCAATACAATAAGGAAGTTAGTCAACATACTTCTACATAAACTTATATAACTTATATTTAGCTTTATAATCTTCCTATATATGAGTGTATATTTTTATTAATTAATTCTCAGCTTCTGTTGGAGATAATTATTCTCTCTTAGATTGAAAAAAATGTAAGTAAACAATTTTTAAACCTACTGACTTAAAATAAATCAGCAACTGAAATAAATCAAGTGAAGAAAGTCCATTTCATGAAGATTTTCCTGTTTATTTTTTTAAAACAGATGCTCTGGTTTTAGATCTATGTATCTAGGACAAGAGAAGAGGTTTCTGATTTGTTTACTTTCTGTGGTGGTTGATAAATTGAGTGCCATTTTTTATAATTCAAATAAAAAATGATAGGCAACCTCTTATAAGACCTCACCATATATTTATTCCATTAGTACAGATATCTTCACTTAAGTATGCTCCGTTTTAAAAAAATAAAATTGATTCATGTAAATATAACATATTTACATAGAGAAAAATTCACAAATATTAAATGTATCTCTTGGTATAGTTTCACACAGTGAATAAATATATCCATGAAACCATCATCCAGATTAATTAGTAGAATATTACAAGCATTGCAAGCATTGAATTTTATGTAAGTAGAATCATATACTATGTGCCTTTTGTGTTTGGCCTCTTTTACTCAATATTTCCTTCATGAGATTAATTCACATTGTTGAATGTAGCAGTAGTTATTTCTTTTAAATTGATGTATATGTTTCCATTTTATAGATATTTTTACATTAGAGATTATTTCAGAGATGTTATAGAAATACTGTAATTTACCTATTTTACTGTTGATAGGAAATTTCTTTCAGTTTTTGGCTACTAGGAAAGTGATGCCACAAGCATCCATGTCGTGTTTTTTAGGGGACATAGGTACTCTTCTGGGTATATGCCAGGAATGGAAATGTTGTCTCATAGGATACAACTTTAGAAGACATTACCAAAGAGATTTCAAAGCCATAGTAACTTGAACTTCTATCAGCAATGTTGAAGTGTAAATTGGTATTTAAGTTGGGAGTTCTTCACCAATACTCAGTATTGTCAGTGTTTTTAATTTTATCCATTTAAGTGGATATGTACTGAAATGTCATTGTGATTACTTTATTTCATTTATTATTATTTTTTAATTCCAGCGAGTTAACTTACAATGTTATATTAGTTTCAAATGTACAATATAGTGATTCAACACTTCCATACATCACCTGGTGCTCGTCACAAGTCCACTATTTAATTCCCATCACCTGTTTAACTCATCTCCTGACCCACCTCTCCTCAGTTTGTTCTCTATACTTAGGAGTCTGTTTCTTGGTTTCTCTCCTTCTCTTTCTTTCTCCCTTTCTCATATATTTTGTTCCTAAAATTCCACATGAATGAAATAATATGGTATTTGTCTTTGTCTTATTTTACTTAGCAATATATTCCTCTAGCTCCATCCATGTTGTTGCACATGGCAAGATTTCATTCTTTTTAATGGCTAAATAATATTCAATTGTATATATGACCACATCTTCTTTGTCCATCATCAATTGATGAACACTTGGGCTGCTTCCATATCTTAACTATTACAAATAATGCTGCTGTAAACATAGGGGTGCCTATATCCTTTTGAATTAGTGTTTTGGTATTCTTTGGGTAAATACCCAGTAGTGTGATTACTGGATCTTAATGTAGTTCTATTTTTAACTTTTTGAGAAACCTTCAAACTGTTTTCCAGAGTGGCTGCACCAGTTTGCATTCCAACCAACAGTGCAAACATATTTTCCTTTCTCTACATCCTTGCCAACACCTGTTGTTTCTTGCGTTGTTTATTTTAGCCATTTTGACAGGTGTGAGGCAATATTTCATTGTAGTTTTGATTTGCGTTTCCCTGATGATTAGTGACATTGAGCATCTTTTCATGTGTCTTTTGGCCATCTGTATGTCTTCTTTAGAGAAATATGTATCCGTGTGTTCTTTCCACTTTTTAAAAAAATATTTTTAATGTTTGTTTATTTTTGACAGAGATAGAGGGACAGAACACGAGCAAGGGAGGGGTAGGGAGACAGAGAATCTGAAGTAGGCTCCAGGCTCTGAGCTGTCAGTACAGAGCCCAATGTAGGGCCTGACCCATGAGATCATGACTTGAGCTAAAGTCAGATGCTTAACCAACTGAGCCACCCAGACGCCCCTGTTCTTTCTATTCTTTAATTGGGTTATTTGTTTTTGAGGTATTGAGTTTATAAGTTTCTTATATATTTTGGATACTAACTCGTTATTGGGTATGCCATTTTCAAATATCTTCTCTCATTTTGTAAGTTGCCTTTTAGTTTTCTTAATTGTTGCCTTCACTGTGAAGAAGTGTTTTATTTTGATGTAGTCCCAATCATTTACTTTTGCTTTTGTTTCCTTTGCCTCAGGAGTCATATCTAGAAAGAAGTTGCCATGGCCAATGTCAAAGAAGTTATTGCCTGTCTTCTAGGATTTTTATGGTTTCAGGTCTCACATTTAGGCCCTTGATCCATTTAGAATTTATTTGTGTGTGTGGTATAAGGGAGTGGTCCAGTTTCATTCTTTTATAGATTGCTGCCCAGTTTTCCCAACACCATTTGTTGAAGAAGAAACTGTCTTTTTCACATTGGATATTGTTTTCCGCCTTGTCAAAGATTAATTAGCTATATAATCATGGATTTATTTCTGAGTTCTATTTTCTGTTCTATTGATCTATGTATCTACTTTTGTGCCAGTATCATACTCTTTTGATTGCTATAGCTTTGTAATATAAATTGAAGTCCAGAATTGTGATGCTTCCAGCTTTGCTTTTCTTTTTCAAGTTTGGTTTGGCTATTTGGGGTCTTTTATGGTCCCATACAAATTTTAAGATTGTTTGTTCTAGCTCTATGAAAAATGCTGGTTGTATTTTGATAGGGATTGCATTAAATGTGTAGATTTCTTTGGGTAATATAAACATTTAAACAATATTTATTTTTCCAATCCATGAGAAAGGAATGTCTTTCCATTTCTTTGTGTCATCTTCAATTTCTTTCAACAGTGTTTTATAGTTTTCAAAGTACAGATCATTTACCTCTTTGGTTAGGTTTATTCCTAGGTATCTTATTGTTTTTGGTCAATTGTAAATGGGATTGATTCCCTAGTTTCTCTTTCTGTTGCTTCATTATTGGTATATAGAAATGCAACAGATTTCGGTACATTGATTTTGTATCCTGTGACTTTACTGAATTCATGTATCAGTTCTATCAGGTTTTTGGTGGAATCTTTTGGGTTGTCTATGTATAATATCATGTCATCTACAAATAGTGAAAGTTTGACTACTTCCTTGCCAATTTGAGTGCCTTTTAGTTCTTTTTGTTTTTTGATACTGGCTAGGACTTCTGGTACTATGTTCAATAAAAGTGGTGAGAATAGACATTCCTATCTTTTTCCTGACATTAGGGGAAAAGCTCTCAATTTTTCCCCATTAAGGATGAAGTTAGCTATGTGTTTTTCACATATGGTCTTTATTATATTGAGTAGGTATAGAGGTTCCCTCTAAACCTACTTTGTTGAGGGTTTTTATCATGAATGGATGTACTTTCTCAAATTTTTTTCTGCATTTATTTAAGTGATCATATGGTTCTTATTCTTTCTTATTGATATGATGTATGTATCACATCAATTAATTTGCGAATATTGAACCATATTTGCAATCCAGGGATAAATCCCTCTTGATCACGGTGAGTGATTTTTTTTTAATGTATTGTTAGATTCAGTTTGCTAGGATTTTGTTGACGATTTTGCATCTATGTTCATCAGAGGTATTGGCCTGTAGTTCTCTTTTTTTTGTGGTGTCTTTATCTGGTTTTGGTATCAGGGTAATGCTGGCTTCATAGAATACATTTGGAAGATTTCCATCCTTTTCTATATTTTGGAATAGTTTGATAAAAATAAGTATTAACTCTTCTTTAAATGTTTGGTGGAATTCACTTGTGAAGCCATCTGGTCCTGGACTTTTGTTTGTCGGGAGTTTTTTGATTACTGTTTCAATTTCTTAGCTAGTAATCAGTCTATTCAAATTTTCTGTTTCTTCCTGTTTCAGTTTTGGTAGGTTTTATGTGTCTCGGAAATTATCCATTTCTTCTAGGTTCTCCATTTTGTTGGCATACAGTTTTTCATAATATTCTCTTATAATTGTTTGTATTTCTGTGGTGCTGCTTGTTATTTCTTCTCTTTCATTTGTAAATTTATTTATTCGAGTCCTTTATCTTTTTTTTCTTAATAAGTATGCCTGGAGATTTATCAATTTTATTTTTTTCAAAGAATTGGCTCCAGGTTTCATTGATCTATTGCTTTTTTTTTCATTGACCATTGCTTTTTTTCCCTATATCATTTATTTTTACTCTAATCTTTATTATTTCTTTCTCTCTGCTGATGGTCATTTAAGTTTCAACCCATTTTTTACTGTTTGCTTCCCCACATTTTAACTAAAAGGTGTCATATTTTAAATCCTTTTATTTGTGAGTTCCTTGGCTGATTTTACAAAAATATTTATTTTTACTACTTTTGTGTTGCCTACCTTCATACTGTCACTTTTGGTCTTTCCTTTCCACTTAAAGAATCCTCTTTATTTATTTATTGTTAAAGTTTATGTATTTATTTTTGAGAGAGAGAGAGCTAGCATGAGCTGGGGAGGGATGGAAGGAGGGAGGGAGGGAGGGAGGGAGGGAGAGAGAGAGAGAGAGAGAGAGAGGGAAGGAGGGAGGGAGGGAGGGAGGGAGAGAAAGACTTCCAAGTAGGCTCCACCCTGTCAGTGCAGATGCTGATATGGGGCTAGATCCCATTAACTGTAAGATCATGACCTGAGCTGAAAGTAAGAGTCAGATGGTCAACCGACTAAACCATCCAGGCACCCCATGAGTTCTTTTTAATATTTCCTGCAGGGCTGGCTTAGTGGTCATGGACTCCTTTAGTTTTTGTTTGTCCAGGAAACTCTTTAGTTCTGCTTCTATTCTGAATGATAGCCTTTCTGGATAGAGTATTGTTGGCTGCAGATTTTTCCCATTCAGTACTCTGAATATATCTTGCCACTCCTTTCTGGCTTGGAAAGTTTCTGTTGAAAAATCCCCTAAGAGCCTTAAGGGGTTTCCCTTGTATGTAACTGTCTTATTTTGTCTTTCTACTTTAAATTTTTTTTCATTATCAATATGTTTTGCAATTTAATTATAATATGTCTTGGTGTGGATCTGCTTTTGTTGATTTTGTTGAGGATTCCCTTGCCTCCTGGATCTGGATATCTGTTCCCTTTCTCAAATTAGGGAAGTTTTCAGCTGTTATTTCTTCAAATGAATTTTCTTCCTCCTTTTCTCTCTCTTCTGGGACTCCTATAATATGAATGTTATTGCATTTGAAATACTCAGTGAGTTCCCTAAGTGTTCTCTCATTTTGCATAATTCTTTTTTCTCTCTTTTGTTCACCTTGATTACTTTCCATTTCTCTGTTTTCTAGATCATAAATCTGTTCCTCTCTTCTCCCAGCCTGCCATTCATTCCATCAAGCATGTTTCTCATTTCATTTATTGTGCCTTTTATCTCTGCTGTGTGTTAAGGGTCTCACTCATGTGTGCCTCTCTTTTCTCAAGTCCATTGAGTATCTTTATGATCATTACTTTAAATTCTCTATCAGGCATGCTACTTATATCTGTTTTACTTAGATCTCTTGCCATGGCCTTGTCCATTTCTTTCATTTGGGACAAATTACTCTGTCTTCTCATTTTGTCTATGTCTCTGTGCCTACTTCTCTTTGTTAAGAAAGGTAGCTACTTCTGTTCTTGAGCATAATGGCCTTATGAAGAAGTACTCTCCTGGGTTGGGAGACATGATACTGGCAGGGGTTTGGGCCAGTCTTCTGAGGGATAGGACCCACTGCACTGGGACTGAGGCAAGTGTGACTGGGGAAGGGAAGTTTCACCAGAGCATGGGGTGGGGATGCTTGGTATAAGCAAGTATGTAGTGAGTGTTAGTACTGTGTTTGTTCCTTCAGGTGGCCCTTTGCTTATGGTGAGAACAGGGGAGGGAAATGGTGCTGGCTAGTTTCTTTATTCCTGGAGGGGCATCTCCCTGAATGCCGCCTCTCTGGGACATGCTCAAGAAGAGCAAGTAACATTCCCACTGTGTGCCCCAGGTGCTGTAGAGATCATTGTTTCCACATTGTATGTCCATGGGCTGTTTGCCTGCCTTCTCTCCAAGAGCAGCTCCAGTGCCTCTGGGCTCTCTCCAAGCCAAATCTGCTCACCATTAGAACTCTAGGCTTTAAGGCCTGCTGGTTGCAAGAGCTCATGAAATTCTCCCCCTTTGCTTTCCAAGCCAATTTGCTGTGGGGATTTGTCTTTCCTGTGTGGGTTTCCCTGTGTACTAGTTTACCTTTCTGCCTTCTCTGCAACCAGGGCTCCCTCCCCACTGCAGCATCCATGATCCGTTTCTCTCCCAAACCACATCCCCATACTTACTATCTTCTTTGACGTGGCCTCTTCTCAACTTTTAGTTGTAGAGTTTGTTCTGTCAGTCTTCAGGTTGATTTATGGGGTATATGGGATGATTTGATAGTTATCTAGTTGTATTCATGGGGTGAGGTGAGCCTAAGGCTCTCTTACTCTGCCATCATCTTCTCTCCTCCCATTTACTTTTTATTTTTCCTTTTATTTCCTTGCTGACCCATTCATTGTTTGGTAGCATGTTATTTAACCTCCATGTATTTGTGTTTTTTTCAGGTGTGCGTGTGTGTGTGTGTGTGTGTGTGTGTGGTTGTTAAATATAAGTGTGATTTTAATGAACATTTCCCTGGTGACTAATGAGTTCGAGTGGCTTTGCATGTATTCATTGACCATTTGGATATGGTCTTTTGTGAAGTGCTTCCTCAAGTCTTTTGTTCATTTCTAATGGGGATTTCTGTCTTTTTCTTGTGGACGTTTTAGAAGTTCTTTGTATGTTCTGCATATAAATCCTTTGTGAGCTAAGTGTATTATACATATTTCTCACTGTCTAGTTTGGTTTTTGACTCTTTATATGCTCTTTTAGTTAAAAGAAGTTCTTACTCTCACTGTAGTCTGATTTATCAGTCTTTCCATTTGTGTTTAATACTTTTTATGTTCTATTTAAAAACTTCTGACTCCCTCAAAGTTGTGAAGATATTCTTCTATGTTTAGGATTTTGCTGTCTTTTAGATTTAGGTTTATAAGTTACCTGGAATTGATTTTTAGGTATGGTTAAGATTTACTTTTGACTTTTTATGATACATGTATATATACAATATACATAATATTTTGTTTACACCATTTACTGAAGAGACCATCTTATTCCACTGATCTGTGGTCCCCTTGTTTATAACACAAGTGTTTATATATTTCAAACGATGTCAGTTACACATTTTAAAGAGACAGTCATTAAAAGAGTCTGTCATTAACATCATCAGCCACATTCAGTACTCTGGCAACAGTAAATGTTAAAATGTTAACACTACTAACATTTTTAATCTTTCTTATATCAAGGTGACAATCTGCTGAAACTTTTAACTCTATTTACAGGAACATGCACATTACACAAACATTTTTAATACAATTATACAGTTGTTTTTAGCATCCCAGTGTATGTTTTCTGATTTATGAACCCGAGTTATAATATCCTATGAATAAACGATGTCATATGACTATGTAACATGAAAATTAAAATGGAATCTTCAGAGAGAAAACCAATGGTTTTTTTGAGCTTTCATTCATATTTTTTCACAAAATATTTAACTTTGTGAGTGGTATACCTGCATTAAATACATTTGTATTTTTCAACAAATAGCTATTGATATATAGTATGCAAGTGGAACAAAGGAAAGAATGGTGAGTTTGGGGTCTAGTGTGAGAAACCAGACTTCAAACAAATAATGATTTATCTTTTGCAATAAAATGATATGAAAAAAGTGGAAGTTGCTTTAAGAATATGTTATTGGTAACCTAAACTAATTTGTGGATATTAGTGGAGAATGATGGGCAAGAGTCATGGAAGCTTGTATAAGAAAAGGACATTTTAGTTGAAGTCTGAATCATGGAATCACTAGTTAAATGGATAAGTAGAAGAGAAGAGTAAGCATCAGGAAAAGCAGCGTCAGGTACAATGTCCATATGGCAGAGAAAGCCACGGTCAGTTTGAGACTGACTTTTTGGTGCACATAAAGCAAGGAAGTGTGGCACCTGGCAAGGTTGGAGTGGTGGACGAGACTTTGGCCTTTCTCCGAGAGCATTGGGAAGCTAGAGTGGACTGGGAAGACCAACATAGTCAAGAGAGGATGGTGCTTGCCTTTGGGTAGTGACAAGTGAGACAGTGAGCAGTTGTGGGATATGAAAGAGATGGAATCTTGAGAGGAGAATTTATAGTTTGATGACAAAGATTTGATATATGGCAAGAGGAAGAGGGAAGTCCCTAGGACTGGTTTCTAGGTTTTTGGATTATACAACTAAATAAATGGGTAATTAATTTATTGAGATGGGTGCAACTGTAAGACATGTCAAGTGGACAGTATCTTTTTTTCCTTTTGGATAGACAGGAATAGAGTGCAGAGAGCATGCAGTCAGCTTTGGATTGGTTGAATCTGAGCTGATTTAAGACATCTTCCTGGTGAGGTTGAGTTGACATTATGTTGATTGTTTTGGAGATCAGGGAAATGGCCTGGCTAGAGGGTTTACATTAGGAAGTTAGAGGAATTCAGATGGAACTTAAGGCTAAGTGTGGAAGAGATTGTCAAGGAAGGCCCTGCAGGATATATATTAAGAGAGTGGTCTTTATTTTTCTTGGTTCAAGTTGATTCTGTCTGAAATCAGGTAATTAAATATATTTTCACTTGAGAGAAAATATAACAGCCCTCTTGGTCACTGATAATTAATCAAGATTGATTAGTAAGCTAAGAGGCCTAAGCAGAGTTGTTGGAATTTCCTTCCATGAAGAAATTAAGAAATAGCAACTTTGGGAGTATATTTTACTAAAGCCATTAGAAAGAGAGATATCTTTTTTCCCCCTATAATCAAAATCTGACACCCTTTAAAGGATTATGGTAAGCATGGATTATTTGTGTAGAAAGATGTGTGTGTGCGTGTGTGTACGTATGTGTGTGCATTAAACTTAGTATTAAACATCTGCATATATATCTATAGTCCCTTGTCTTTAGCATTTCTCCATCAAAATTTTACAATCTTATAAATACAGTTTAATGCATTGATATAAATGTACTTACAAGATTAAATTTTCTAGCTGTTTCCAGAACTAGAAAAATGAGTCCTAAGAAAATGAGTCATAGGATAAAATGTGCTATTTCTTGGGTTATTATTGAAGAAGTTCAGAACACTGGTCATTAGGTATCTATGGAATTACTTTACCACATGACCCTGCAGCTGCTAAAGAAAAAAAAATTGACATGGGGCAGCTTCACTGTTTTGCTTAAGGTTAATCCTACACTGTCCAGTGCCTGGCACGAATGATTTCATGTACTAGGTAAAAATTATTGCAAGCATTTCTCATCCATGGCACTATTGACATATTGGCTGGATAATTCTTTATTGTGTGCTGTCCTGTGAATTGGAAGATGTTTAGCAGCATCACTAACTCACATGCCATTCGATGCCGGTGACACCCCTACCCTAGTAATGACAAACAGACATGTCTCCAGATATTGCCAAATGTCCTCATGAGAGGGAGTAGTTTGGGGGAAGGGGCAAAAATACCTCTAGTTGAGAACCACTGATTTATTTAATGAGAAAGGCTTTCCTTTCTGATGGGGCTATTTTGAGTCCTTCTTATCTTTTTCACCTGTATCTGGGAAACTGGAAGGGTCTTAATCTCTGGACAGTATGACAGGAAGAGCCTGTTGGTCACCCTGTTGTCAGAGGCAAAGGCTGCAGGTCAAATCAGGTGCTGACAGGAACATTTAGTGGGGGGTCGTGAGGCAGGGTTCAAGGCTGTGCATTGTCTATTAGGCAGCCAGGGTTCAACAAGGGCACACACGCATGCCTACTTTATTTCCTCTAGGCTTTATGAAAGAAGGTTTTCACAAGATGACAGTGGAACCTTTGTGAGATATCTTAGCAGATAGGTCAGAGATCAACTCTAGAGGTTAAAAGTTGCCATTTAATTGACTCCTTTCTTTTTGGGTCAAATTACTTACAAAGAACAGTCTGAGGAATAAGGGAATGAAACTGCCATTTCATGAGCATGAAGTTGCCTTTGAAAACATACAATTTAATGACCAAATAAAAAGTAGTTATGAACTTCAGTTTGAATTTGCTTATATATGTGACTAGTAATATTATCTGACATATTTCTATTCTGGCTAGTCTTGTAGACTGAGTATCTGAGCAGACATCTGCTATATAACATAAGGGTTCTGCAGTACTCAATTGAGGCTGCAAGTCTGTATAGTCCCTCCGCTTTATACATATATATCCTTCCTGTAAGAGTTACATTGAAGAAGACAACGTGTATGCCTGTAGGTTAAGGATGGTTTCTTAGAATATCTCTGTCTGGAGGAAGAAGACAATCTGCTCTTCACCAGCATTTATTTTGGGTATCTTTGACCATAGCTAATATCACTTCTTTGCATAGCTCTAGAAAACAGCTGAACTGGCTCCTGGTATGACATGACTTGACATAGGATAGCAGCCAAGTGGAAATGTATATTGTTATGACAATAGAGAGATATAAAATCATGCTGGCTGCCAGCAGGAGTGGAAACCTAGTAACCTAAATGAACTCAACCAGAAATCCATTAAAAGATTTAATTTTTGGCCCATTCAGCTATTGATTATATTTATAGTGTTGGAGCAGCAGCAGTGGCAATATCAAAAGCAGCAGTGAAAGCCTGAGTAGAATTATTAAGAGGAATTAACTACTGTGTAAAGTGAGTCGGCTATGAAGGGGTTAGAACAACTAGAACAATGATTTTCTGAAAGGGCTGATTTATTCCCTGTGCAATGAAAAAAAATAGGTTTCTACAGATTGTTCATGTCAAAACATCAGAATATAACAGGTGTCTCAACATCTGAATGCACTGTGATGTTCAACAATTTTTGCCTTTCAAGAAAAATGAAAAACAAATGAACAATAAGTTCATGTACAGTAGACCATGAGATCTTTCATGTTGGAGAGGCTGGGTGGGGTACAAATACTGCATGAAATAGGAGTGACAATATGTAGTTATTGCAAGGCTCAAATTTACATTCAGAGTATTAAACATAGTAGAACCTATTCCTGGTAAACTCAGCTGTGTCGTATTATTTGTATTGTAACAGAGAAACTTGTCTGTTTGTTTTTTTTTTCCTTTTCCAGTCCTGTACTGTAAGCAGGCTGTAACTAGCTTTAAAACAAAATCCATAAACAAGCAAACAAAGTTCAAGCCCTTTATTTCAAGAAATGGAAAAACAGGATTATAAAAGATTCTCAGTATCATTTGAGGTATTGAAAATAGAGAAGCATGGGTAGAATTCCATAAAAATCCCTTTCCAGATTTATGGAAGAAGTCTTAAAACATTCATAGAACTTATTTTTACATTTCTTTTCTTTTCACTAAGAATAAAACACAGAGAGAATCCAACTGTTTGGGCTTTGTGAGGACCATACTCTTGTTAGTTATTGTAGAGAAAGTAGGAAAGAAAAAAGTCTCATGTGATTGTGATATTTTATTTTCAGTGACTCTTAGACAGGGAAAGTTTTGTCTTTGTCTTTCGCTAGGTGTAATTGGAAACAAAGCAGAAACACACAATCTACAAGCCACTGAACTTTGACAGAGTTTATTTTTTGTACAGATGAGGTTTATCAATCTTTGACCCAAATATAGAACAGATTTTTATAATGAACTATGTATTTTTTATTAATTTTCAAATAAATGTTATTAGCCACTGGATATAAAACAAAATTAATTCTGAGGTTCAGCTCAAACTAGTTGGCCTTCTGCAACACCTGCCTTGGGTCTGGAAGCAGAAATGACAATGACTCTACTCTCTGGTAGATAGATCCTGGTGCGGCTCATTCTATTGGCCTTGGCTATATTCTAATGGTGTAAGTAACAGCAATAGTCATAGGGGGGAATCTTTTCCTTTACAGAGACTACAGATTTTCTCATCATTCATTATTCTCTCAAATAAAGTCAGGACATTTATAGACACAATGAAATGAAAGAGTTTTATTTTGAAAAGTAGGATTGAAACTGAATATTAAAGTTGAAGAGACAGATTTTCTGGATTTAAATGATGACTTTGCTACTTGTAAGTCCTAAGATCATGGAACATTTTTTTCTCTTTTCTGTATCTTTATTATTTTTGTCTGTAAAATGAAGATAATAGCTCTACTCAAATTTTAGGGTTATTGTGAACATGAAATACGTGAGTCCCCCCCCCCCCCGGCATATTGTACATGCTTAATAGGAACTAAATATTATTATTTGCCATTCTTTTGTCATTTGTTCATAGTTTTCGAAGAGAACTAGATTTTAAGTGTCTGGGTGGAAACATAATGGAAAGCTGTGATTCCTCCTGACTCTTGAACCAAGATGAAAATATGAGAGAAAACTAAGATGTATTTAGGGTTTGCTGTCACCAGACATTTTGACCTGTATTATTTCATTTAATCCTTACATAAAGAGTAGGAGGAAGATTTTATCACCCATGTATAAATGAGAAAATGCTCAAAGTGAGAGAAGTTTTAAGTTATTAAAATTCACACATATGGGGTGCCTGGGTGGCTTAGTTGGTTGTGTCCGACTTTGGCTCAGGTCATGATTTCATGGTTCATGGATTCATGTTGGTTCTGCACTGACAGCTCAGAGCTTGGAGCCTGCTTCAGATTCTGTGTGTCCCATTCTTTCTGCCCCTCTTCCACTCCTACTCTGTCTCTCTCTGACTCTCAAAATTGAGTAAATGTTACAAAAATCTCTCACATAGTAGCAGAACAGGTTGAATCCAAGTATGCTGAACAAAGTTTTTTTTTTTTTCCACTTCATTACCAGTGCACACTTTCCACAGTGCTCTGTGGTCTTGGAATGTCAAGTCTCTCCAGAAGTGTTCTAGTCACAAAGCCACCTCAGCAGGGATAGCCCCTGGCTATAGTAATCCAGAGAAGCCCCAGGGATGAAACTGATAGATGTGACTTAAATGGAGGTGCTTACTTTCTCATCTTCTCACTTTTTAGGTTCCAGACCATATCTGAATTCTTGGCAAAACTCTAAGGCAGCAGTGCCCTTCAGTCAGAGCTCAAGGGCTAGTATATCCAAGGCTCATCATTTATTTTGAAGTTCTTAGATCTAAATAAGTCTTATGTGATTCTATAGGATGTCTTGCAAAAGATAGCAGGGTGTGACTTGGTTAGTTTAAGAAAAATGGAGGTAGGGCCATACTAGATGGGACTAGGGAATGTTCTTAATGCACTCAAATCTGATTGCTTGAAGGTGGCTACATGCAATGAAGAAGGTCCTTAGGCTGCATTTGAACACAGAGAGACTGCTATCATCAATTAGAATGTCTTCCAGGACCCAGAAAATGGGAATTGGTATCATGCAAACCACTTCTTAACCATCTCTGGGCTAGAAGCAGAAATAGAATATGCAGTCAGTTTGAATGTGACTTTTATTGTCCATGAATTAATTTTACAAATCCTCCTCACTGTTCAGGTGAGCCTTCTTTCCTCACTAATCTTTATGTACTCTTCCTGAAGATGTATGCTCTCTTGAAATGATAACTATTCTTTGGTCAAGTAGCTGCATTATTCTGCCAAAAGCAACAAAAACTAGCTTCTGAGAAGGAACGCCCACACACCAGTATATTTATTTTAATCTGTTTTTGAGAGTGTTGGGAATTTCTCTTAGAATCTACAATGTATTACCAGTAGAAATATCACATATGTAAGTAATGGCAGTAAAGTATGAAAACATAGCAAAAAGGAACATTTAGACCATGGGTGTGAGTAAAGAGCCAGTATTTCTACATTCTGCTAGGCAAAATCATCCTTTGAATTGTATAAGACTAAGTTTTGAAATCAGGATCATTCAAATTTGTGTGTTTTATTTTGAAATTACTGTTCATGGATCATTTCCAAGAAATATATTAAATGATGGAAAGATTAATGCTGTAGAGAGTTTTTAAGGGTTTTATTTCTGCATTGACTGATATGCTCTTAGTCTTGAATGATATTGATCCATATTTAATAGGGAAGTGAGTATATTCTTTCTCAGAATACTTCAAGTTGAGTATTAGCAATTTAAAAAAGCAAGTGTACAGATAATGTCTTTTACATCAACCACAGGTGTATTGTTTCAGGTGTTAAATGATGGATTAAAGAAAGAAATCAGTAAAAGCAGGTGTGCAGGTACCCTCTTTTTCACAAGCTAAAATGACATTTAAATTTAGAGACTTATTGAACATTTGAGGAAACACGCATGCCTTTTTTATATTCTCTCTCTCTTTTTAAAGTAACAGCATCTTGGGTTTCCTTACCTAAGCACTAAATAAGTCCAAGGGAAATAATCAACTGTTTTTATTTCCAAATATTGCATCAAGTTTTATATGTGCATATATACAGAATTGTCTTTTAACATATGAAAGTTTAAAATTAATTAGAAGTGAATTGCTCTTCCAAACTACATTTATTATGGTCAAGAGATTTCAATACTTCTAAATCATAAAGCTTCCTTTCACATTTGGATTATCCCATCTGCAGATAGAGTACTGCTTTGAAATAAATAAAGTTGACTTCTAGTGCAAACGTGGCTGCAGAAGTCAGCATTTTCAACCCTCTCCTGCAAATCATAAAAAGAACAATAAGAAGAAAGGAAAACACACCACAGGTTGGTCAACAGTCATCTGGGGCAATTTCAGCAGAAAGATTGGAAGTGAGCACTGAATATATTTTGCTCTAGAACAAAGATTATAGTAAATGTGGAGATGAGAAGGATGGTATAGAATCTAAGTCTCATTTGTTATCACAGAGGAAGAATGATTTCACTTAAAAGCGTTGAGAGAGGAAGGGCAAAGAAAGTGGGGAACCTGTGTTTGATAACGGCTTCATTTGTAATAACCGAGAGTCAAACTTTTATTGAAAGTTGGAAAATGTATTAGATTGAACTGTATGGAATTATCATTTTATAATCCCCAAACAATTGAATATCAGAAATCTCATATAGTTCAAATCATATCTAAGGCGCTCTTAATTGTAAAATGCTCTATTTTGAGATCAACCACTAAGTAAGAAAAAAAATACACTGCCAATTATGGCTGTAACTTATCCTTGATTGTAGGGTGCATTTCAATTTTAGACACATTAATATGTGAAAACTGGGCTTCTTCTGTTCTGTGAAATGGGGTAAGAGAAGAATAAAGCATATGTAATAGCTGAAGTAAAGCATATTGTACTAAAATTACATGATAGAAAGGAAAATGCTATTTTCTTCATTTCCTGTAATAGAAAATGCTACATAAAAAAATGTAGCACTATGGGTATATATGCATAAATTATAAATAATTATAATGATAACCATTCCATCAAAACTACTATACTTTCTAAATACCAGAAGAGCTAAACATACTGTCTATAGTAACATGAACAGAAAATGTAAAATGAATTAAATAACAAAGAAGTTTATTTCTTACTCGTGTAATAGACCAAGTTACATACTCTTGGCCTTCAAGGGCTCTCCTAAAGGCAGTAATTCAGGCACTCTGTCTCCTTTAATTTTGTGATTCTATCATCTCTTCAAGCTTCATTATCACCTGCCACCAACCAACAAACAAAGAAGGACTAAACAGTAGATGCAAACTCTTCTTAAAAGCCTAACCAGAGGAAGGTCATGTTTTTTCACATTCTGTTGGCTTGAAATTGCATCACTGGGCATACCTATCTGCAAGGAGGTCTGGAAAGTATGCAGAGCTGACCTAGGCTCTCAGGAAGAAGAGGAGGCAGGAGGGGTGCCTGGGAGGCTCAGTCAGTTAAGCATCCAACTTTGGCTCAGGTCATGATCTCACAGCTCATGAGTTCAAGCCCCGTGTCAGGCTCTGTGCTGACAGCTCAGAGCTTGGAGCCTGTTTCAGATTCTGTGTCTCCCTCTCTCTCTGTTCCTTCCCTGCTTGCACTCTCTCTCTGTCTCAAAAATAAATAAACATTAAAAAAATTATTTTTAATTTATTAAAAAAAAAAGAAGAGGAGACAGGATTTAGTGAATATTTTATGCTCTCTGCCACAGCCTTCAACCCAAAAAGTCAGGGAGGCGATAACAAAGTCACCTGAGGAAAATTACAAAGAGAGAATAGATGAAAGATGAAAGCAATTCATGAATTTGGAAATAATTGTAGAACTAATTAATAAACCCTCTGAAGCAGAGAAAGTTGTATTTTCTGCTACCATTTAAGCTGAAAAAAGAGTGAATAATGAAGGATGTTTGTTTGCGTTACTTGTATAAACATAAGCAGTGCTGGAAACATAAATGTAAAGCCAATGGCAGTTGCTGCTGTACATAATTGAAGGAATGGGAATGGGGTGAGGGGACAAGGTGGTAGGGGGTCTTCTTATGGTGTTTTTATATTCTTTTAATTTTTGAGCTGTGCTAACATACCACTTATTTTTTTAAATAACATTAATATGAACTACAAAGAAATGAAGGGAAAATATTAATTAAGGGAATTTGAATTTGCAAACTTGAGTTCTGGGGTTACTTTCCATAACAGATTTTGAGGAGGAGGAAACATTTTTTACTAGGCGCCTTCCAAGTAATCAGCTAGTAAGGTACTATTGTTATAAGTAGCATAGATATTGTAGCAGTGAGACAATTCACATAAAAACTCCTAAGCATAGATGATTTTCACACAGCAAAATGATGGTAGCCAGTGATATTTGGCACAGCAAATGGTGACTATGCTTCCACAGTTTGGTCTTTGGTGGATTGTCTCCCTAGGGCACTGTTGAGAATTATTATACTCTTATTTTCATAACTAGCTAACACATTATGTGATGGGATTTTCTTGTTTTGTAGCAGTGCAAGTCCAGAAAATAGGAGCTCCTGATCTTGATATTTTATTCCCTGAAGTGATTCTATTAAACTTCTTTGATGACACAAAATATGTCTAATTAATTCTTATTTCCCCAGTATGTGGAAAATCTCAGGTTCTGAATTAATACTGAATAATTATAGTGAAATGTGGTGTCCTGTGGGCAATAATTCAACCACAGGGTAAAACCAACTATATCAGTTTTTTGGGAGGCAGTAGAGAAATCCTAGTGACTTATAAGGAACTTTGGGTACATTGTTTCCATGTTCTTCTGGGAAAAAAGAAGGGAGAAAATGACTCAATCAATACTAGAACTCTGTGTCAGCTAGAGTTGCCTTGTTAACAATCACGAGGGAATGATTGAAGACTAAAGACAATTATCAAGGAGGTAGTCAATGGGTAAAAAAGAGGCAAGTAGCAAGAAGTACTCTAAAAGTACATTCTAAATTGTTTCTGTTCTTTACACTGTACTCACCTTTGATTCGACTTTGCCCTGTAAATATCTCAAGATACTGAAGGAAGAGAAGGAAGAGATATTTCAAATAATTCATTTTTTTTGTTTTGGACTTTTCTTCCCCACCTTTGTTTTCTTTCTTATATAAGCAACAAGACTTTCTTCTTAACTTGAATGTCTTTTAAAAAATTACCCAGAGTGACAAGTGAAAGAAGAATTTTTGTGAAGGAAGTGAGTAGCTCAGAGTCAGTATTCTCCAACAGTTTGAGTGAATACAGCCGTCCACAACACGGTCTTATATGACCTACTCAGGTATGTCTGTGCCTGTGGGGTTAATTCCTCCAGATGACTTTCTGTTGATTCATATGAGTGGTTTACTAGGGACAGTCACAATACCTCCAGCTTTGTGGTCATGACTCTTATTTGGGAAAACAGTACATGGACAGACACTACTGAGGTTCCATGCTGTTTGAGGCCAAAGCAAAAGAAAAAGACCAATAATTGTGCACTTCTCCATCCCTTTGGCTTTGATAAACTGCCATTAAGGTAGGGGAGGGAGAGCCAAATTGAACTCAGCTCAACTCTACTCTTCTCTTCTCTTCTCTTCTCTTCTCTTCTCTTCTCTTCTCTTCTCTTCTCTTCTCTTCTCTTCTCTTCTCTTCTCATGGCTGTTTGTTCCTTGGCCTTAGATTTAAATATGAGTCCTTGACTTTGAGGACAAGGCAAAAGGAAGTGTCCTCTTGGTTCTAGGCCTCCTGGAGTAGTAATTTTGAGGAGGAAGTTTCCTTTATTTTTGAAGATGCTGCTGAGTTTCTCATAATTCTTAAGTTTATGAGAAGTCTGAGAATAATTAGGGTGGCTGTGTATCCTGGTTTGCCTGTGACAGTCTTAGATTATGCCTGTTGTTGTAGCATGATTATAAACAGCACTTTCTTTTATTCTCCGAAGTGTAGTTTGCATGGTCGATTGTATGGTCTCTCTAGGAATTACCAGTTTTGAGACTTGGAAATTCCATTTGTGACACTAGTAAACAACATATGTAAGTCCCGTTTCCTAAAAACCAGGTGAATAAGTGGATCTCCATAGACCTGATGGGAATAGGACCTCTGGCATATGTATTTGTTTAATACTGTGAATGCAATAAAAAGAAATACAGCATTATGTGGCTGTATTTTTCTATGAGTTTAACATATCACACATAAAACAATACAAGTCATTCAGAATTAGACAGTTTCTGTAATTCCTACGAAATCTATTTTAAGCAGAAGACATGGTGATGTAAAGTGTTTTCTTGTTTCTGAGCCTCTGTAGTAGGGTGAGGCAAGGAAGGTGGCCAGAGTGCAAAATTTAAGGCACTCACTTTCAGATGCATGCAAGTACCAACTGTGAACTTATGTTTGTTGAAGAATATTGACTTGCACTTCCAAGCTTCAAACTTTATCTACTGTAAGGAGGCTTCATAAACTCTGTATGTCTCCCTATACTTACCTCAAACTGGGTTATTGCCTTTCATATGTCTTCTGATTGCATCTTGTGCAAACAAACCACTGTTGTATTGTGGTGAAAAGGTGTGTGTATATGTGTGTGTGTGTGTGTGTGTGTGTGTGTGTTAATTGTTTTGT
Source organism: Acinonyx jubatus (assembly GCF_027475565.1). Lineage (NCBI taxonomy): Eukaryota > Metazoa > Chordata > Mammalia > Carnivora > Felidae > Acinonyx > Acinonyx jubatus. The sequence goes on from NC_069380.1 coordinate 211,729,420, forward strand.
GTTTTCATTCCTTGAGGATAGAGACCACATTGTACTCATTTTTATATCCAGAACACCTGTGAGTGGACCTAATGTAGATCATGTGTTCAGTGTTTATTGAACTGTAACAAGAAAATGAATTATAAGCAAGTCATTGATTCTATTAATTAAAATTCTTCTAAGTTTTTTATTACACCCTCAAAGAATTTATTTCAATAACAATCATAATAAAAGCTAACATTTTCTGACCTTAATAATCAAATGGTTCAAACCCAAGTTTTGAGATATTTAATACTTATATATAGAAAGAAGCCTGAAGAAATAATGAAATTTACTGTGTTTTCCTGAAACCTGCAGAGATGGATTCTCTTTGGGATATCTTCTGAACACTTCTTCTGTTCCAGTGAGAAATAACATAAAGTAGTCTTTATTGTGGAGTGTTGACTTCTGACTCATTCAAGTGAATAGACTAGACTTTTATTCCTCTTTTGCTTTGCTTCTTTCCTGAGGAAAAATGCTATTTCGGGGAAATTTTTAGGAACATGCCAAGTAAATATGGTAAAAGCCACATATATGCAAGGTCAATAAATCATTTCAAAACTCAGTTTTTGAGGGTCTGTGATGTCTATTGAATTAAAATATCTTTTCATTTCTATATTTGAAATATGACTAATTAGATGCATCAAAGCAGTATAAAATCAAGCTGGATATACTTGGTAGGGAGAATGGTTTGATTCAATTTTAAGTCCTTGATTAACATTTGAGTTTCTTCCTTAATATAGAGACAGACAAGACACAGTGTGAAACCATAAGCTTGGAAAGAAAAAAAAAAGATCACAAAGAAGTTAACTTTCAGGATTTCTATAATCATCTTATATTAATATAATCCCACACCCCTACCGCACATTTAGCAATGAATTCCTGACTAGGAGTTAAAGCAGTGAGTTGCATAATTGCATATTATATTGAATGAGCTGGGGACAGTTCAAGTGGAAGTGAATCACAAAGCCTCAATTATCCAGATTGATTCTCCTGATGAAGACCAATTCACTGGATAATTGTGCACTTCTCCTTCCTTTTGGCCTGATAAACTCCCATCTAGTTAGGGGAGGGAGAGCCAAATTAAATTTTTTTGGTGGCTGTTTGTTCCTTGGTTTTAGATTTAAATACGAATGCTTGGCTTCAAACAATGCCTATTTGAACTTATAAGATAGCTGGAAACTATTGGATTTTGCTCACCAAAAAAATTGTTTTGAGTCTTGTTCAACTGTGGTTGGAACGATCTTCATGGGCCTGTTGTTAGCTGGTGCACCACTGTATTATGCATGATCCCTCAACTATTCTTTGTATGAAAAGGCTGTAGACTGCTCCATTAGTGATTCCCCATTTGTGTTCAGTGTACAATTTTTCTTTTCTTTTTTTTTTAAGTTTACTTACTTTGAGAGAAAAGAGAGAGAGAGTGCACAAGAGGGGCAGGAACAGAGAGAGAATGGGAGAGAGAAAATCCCAAGCAGGCTCTATGCTGTCAGTGCAGAGTCTGTTGTGGGGCTCAAACTCACCAACCCTGAGGTGGTGACCTGAGCCAAAGTTGGATGCTTAAGTGACTGAATCACCCAGGCACCCCATGTTTGCAAGTTTTCTATAACATTTCTACTCAAGCATAATTTTTTCCATAATATTAATACCCAACATTCATGATAAGGTATCAGGGATGAATAACATATGTAATGTAGTTGTGTATAGTGTTTAAATATTTAAATTATCAAAAGCTAAAAAGTTGCATGGAAATATTTCTTCAGTGAAACTACGCACTCAGTGGATGTATTTTCTCAGCAATGTGAAGTTTTTATAACATAGATTTATTGTACCAAAAGTAAATGCAAAACTGGAACTTAAAAGAGCAAGACCTTATACAAAATATTTATAGTTTTAAAATAAATATTCTCATTAGTTTTGCTGTTTGAAACATTAATTATATTGGGAAAAGATGAATTGGTTTTCATTCCTTATATATCACTAACTTTGGAAGACATAAAATCTTTATTTACCAATTCATTTGAATAGCACTGAGAATCCTTGTATCTTGGTACTAGAATGTATAAACATATAAAGTAAGACAAGAGAGATATTCATACAGTTCTCCACTTATAGTAGGAGTTATGTGTGTTAGGGAAGAGAGGATTAGAGACAAGGATTTGAGAACTGACTTTTAGTTCCAACTCTGCTATTGCATCAGCTATGCTAACCAGTGATTTTATTCTACTCATGTCTAATATGGTGATCATATCTGCCCTGCCCACCTCAAAGGCTTTTGTGATGATAAAAGTAAGTTTGTAAAGATGCTTCGCAAACTATCACTCTATAAATTTGGACACTGTTGTTTTATTCAGTTTTGCACTATACAGTTGAGCCCCCATTGATTGATTATGGATTCATAAATTTCTAGGTATTTATTGAGAAAGCCTCGAGTGAAAAAAAGACAGTTTCATCCTTTTTCTTAGATGTGGTAAGATTAAGACTTGGGAGAAAGCTTAGAAAACAATTTTGAAGTCATTGCCTCAAGAACATACACATTGTAAAGAAAGAAAGAAGATGATTCTTGAAATCTAGTTCACTAGGATAGCTAGCTATGTGTCAGTTAACCAAATCATGTACACTAGATTGTAGTGATTCTGTTGGTGGTCACAAAAATAGACATAATGACTATTTAGCGGAAGGGAGCAAACAGATTCAATGAGGTACTATCGAGGCTATGAGTTTCTGCATACCTTGGAAGGAAAGTGAGAAAAGCGTTCAACTTGTCTTTTAGCCTACAGAGATTTAAGCACAAAAATGAATGTCAGAGATCAACTGATGAAAGAAACATCTCTCCTTATATTTTTCCTTCTCTGTCTTGAATAAATTAAATTTCATATAGACCATTATTTTTAGTATGTAAAAGTTCTAGTATTTTTAAATGTAGACCTAATTTTTTAAATTAAAATAATGCATCTCAACAGGTTGCTGAAATGCTACCTAAAACTAATTAGTAACACAACTGGATTAAGATTTTTCTGTAATCATTATAACCTTTTTCTGAATGTGCACTTTTAATACATTTGATTTAATTACTGGATTTCCATAAAATTGTCTTATATTTTGGTGCAGTGCTCTATATGCAAGATTCCACTGCTAACACTTTTGCATAGTGAATATAAATTCAGAGTGACAGTAAACATTATGGATATTTGTTAAACCTGGAAAATTGATTCTTGACTGATGCTATTTAACTTTGGTTTGAAATAGTAATACTTTGCAGGAGAATCTTGCACATCTGTGCTACAATGGTGGAGGAAAAGTACTGTTAAACAAATATTAGCATTACAAATCATCAGCGTTATCCGTGTGGTAGGGTATGTGTCTACCTTTACATAGGTAATATTTGCAAGAAGGTTTTGATTTAATGAGTTTTTGTTATTTCATCTCATCAGATATAATGCAAATTTCATTAATCTATAAGGGGTCAATCAACTTCCCACAATCCTTTTCCTGGGATTTTACAACACCCAGTATTATGTTAGTAGGAAACATTACGGGATTATTTAAATATGGATGAACTCTATTATTTCCCTTTAGCAAATAATATCAGGGAATGAGCATTTGTAATTGGGTGTCTAGTATAGCTGAACTTCTATAGCAAATACTGAAGAGAGTGTATAGAAAGCTGTGAATCCTTTTTTTTTATGAAGTTAGAATTGTAATGGACAAAGAACTACCCTGGTTACAAGGGTAATGACATTACAAAAATTTAGTGTGTGATTTGGAAGCATCCTTTTAAATTTCATAAAGTAGCTTATTAAAACAAGAACAACTTCTTTTAATCCAGTGTTCCTTTTTCTCCTTCAGTTCAACACTCACTGGTTCTTGTCTAATTCTCCCACATTTTGCTTTGTGGTGCCTTGATATGTTATTCAATTAATTTTTAGATCTCCATTGTGTGTTCCTAAAGATGCACAAAACTCATTTTATTAAAACATTAAGTTATTTCCAATTTAGCCTGAAAATGTAGGATTCAATTTGGTTTTTTACCTATATCAGTTTACATTCTTTACTAGACCATGTTTACTTGTAGATTATTAATAGAAATATATACTTTCAAGTAGAGACTGCCAACTTTGATGGCAAGAGAAGCAAGCAAATCACGCCTGAATTCATTGTAGTAGGACCCATGTTTAGGTATCATCAATGATGGCAGAAGGGAAGGCACAAGGAGATAGAACAGCTTGGGATGTAGGAGAATTTAGTTAGTCGGTATTTAATTTTTTTCCCCCTTGAATGTCTCAGTATCTTTTTAACACAGCAATTTGTAATCTTAGTTTAAACACTTTCAATTTGAAGCTCTAATTATAGTTTATATAATTCATGTTTTCCAAAGAACGCGGTTTCTTTTTACATAGAAACATTTGCGTATTTCTTTCAGATGTTTAAATATTTCAGCATTGGTAATAGGGAAAAAAATCCTTATAATAGCCTTATAATAGGCTTGTTGAATGGAATGGAAACCACATATTAGAAGTTAAAAAAACCTAATTTTGAAATTTGCATCATTTTTAGTGGGTTTTCATAAATGTAAAAATGTATGTTTAAGCAAAAGGATATAATGTTTGCAGGCAGAAAAGCAACAATAATCATAGCTACATTGTAGTAAATTCAGAAATCATAGTGATTATGGATATTTGACAACCCGAAAATTGCCTATTGCTTATAATTTCATCTTACAACTTTTAAGAAGAAAAGCTGCTAATCTATTCTTTGGCACTTTGCTAGGAGACTTTTTACCTTTCAGTGTTGAGTTATTTTACATTTTTGCCTTTTTCACCATTTGTGTTAGAATTATCAGTCTATAAAGAGGAAAGAGAGAGCTTCTGGAAATCACAAGAGTGGCAACTGATAGTGAAAGTAAAATACATATCCCATAATTTATGGGACAATCAAAGATAGAACTTTTGTCCTTTAGAAGGAGTTATGGTTTATTTGTAAGTTTATGTGTCAAGTGGGAAAGATGTGGAATCTTATTCTCTAGATCACTTTTCATGGATAAGTCATCTTGAAGCGTTAGTAAATTGATTTATAAGATCCTGTACATAGAAGGGGACTTGTGCAAATCATTTGGATATTTTGAGGGAAAATAAATAGGTTAGTATAATTATTCATGTATATCCTACTTTTGATTGCACACAATGATGAGAAATAATTAGTTCATTGATAATATCTAAACTCTCTTTAATTTCATTGATACTGTTTTCAATATCACTGTAGACAATAAGCATTTCTTGATGTATATGTATAAAATAGGTATTTGAGTGTATAAAGAGCATATACATGTGGGAGATAGACACATGTATGATGAACATAAAGCCCTGGCACCCAAAAGCTACATACACAGTCCCTACTCTCAAGAAGGTACAGATCTAGGGTTTAGCTTTTTTGTGTGTTTACATCTAGTAAAGTGTACAAAGCAATTCAAATGTAATCTGAGAAGCAACCTAGGATGATAGATAGTTCAGGGCACACTGGAGCTACACTACTTCAGTTCAGATCTCACCTCAGGCTCTTGTTGGCTAGGGGTCTAGGGCAAGTTATTTAAGCTCTGTGACTCAGTTTCTTTATCTGCAAAATGAAGATTGTAATAATGCGTACTTCATAGGACTGTTACTCAGATTAAATGAGTTAATATTTGTAATACACTTAGTGCCTGGAACAAAGTACTATATAAATGTTAAATACAATAAAATGTTCAGTAAATGTTTTGAAGTAAGATTCTATCTTTTAGTAGATGGAGAGATCTCTTTGGCACTTTTAGATGGTTCCAATGACATATGGTACGTGAAGGGACAAAATTTGAGTTACGTATCAAAGCAGTAAAGGAGCAGAAAGATACAGGACTTTCAGGTGGCTAGGGTAGAACATGTCCTACCAGTGCAGGCTTGGTCCCAAGGCCAATGGGATTTCAAGCAGCAAACATGCAAGGAAGGGGGTGGGGATGCTGGGGTGGAAGCTGCACAAAGTGGCCTCGCAACAGGATTAACTTCTGAGTGGAATCACTGCCAATCAAACTCAGATAAGGGATATGGCATGGTAAACATACATTTGGAGTTGAGTTTTGATATCCACAGGGAAAGGTAACTGGGTTTTCCAGGAAAGTGTGATGTTCACTGATTAAAAATGTCAGTTTTTGCCTCTGGATGACCAATATATTTTGGAACAAGACCTCTGGCAGTTGTTCCCCCACACCCTCTGTTGAATTACCAATGAGCTTCGAAGCTGGCACTCACCAACAGTCACACTGGGTACACCAGTTCCCATTATGGCAAGGGTCTTGTTCCCTCTTGCTCTGTTGCCCCGCATGACTCTACCTCCTGGATCATCTCCTGATACATAAGTAGTTTCTGGATGCCTCCATTTTGTTTGCAGTTTTTGACCCCATTTATTATCAGCTTCATGGCTTCCCTCTTTACCCTGACTACTCTATTTGGCATGATTTATACTTATGAGTTCCAGGTAACAACCCTACCCAGTTGAGCTCTGGCCTTTAGATCCCCACTGCACAGGCTTATATTAATTCCCCCTTAGATAGAGTCAAAACCCAGCTGCTGTGCGTTAGAGAACCAGGGCCCAGGAGCTCAGACTGACTTGGATATAAGCTGACAACAGTCAGACAGGGGATCAAGAGAGCTAGAGCTTGGAACAAAACTTGAGTATTAACAAGGAAAGGGAGTTCAAATAAAAAAATTGAAGTGGAAGGTCTCTGCCACTGAGTCATCATGTCAAAGGGCTCAGGAAGGTTGTGATTTTGGAGCCCATTTTACAAGGAGGGATTCCAACTTCCACATCATATAAAATGATTATCCATTTTTAGTTCAGGAATTAGGAAGGATTGAGCTCCCAGACTGGGAAACTCTTCTATACAACTGAAAAAGCCTGAGAGAAGCAGAGGCTGAGGAGGGTTTATAAACAAAAATGTGGAGGCATATTTCCATCCGTGTACTTCTGAGAAATAAACAGAGAATCACAGAGTAGCATTAGAGTTGACTGGTACCAGCAGATAAGTTTAGGGCCAGAAATAGCAGGCCTTTAATGGCAGGAAAGGGGTTTGGATTGCTTTTTGGGCAGGGGAATTACTGAATATTTTGAGTACTGATGTGTGTGAAGATTAGCTGGCAGTTGTCTGTGAGCTAAAATATAGTCAGAGAATGAGAGATGAGCCCAATTAGGATACTCTTTATTCACTGAGACAACAATATGAGTTTTAGCTTTTCAGTGCCTGACATTAAGTAGGTGCTTAATAAATATTTATGTAATGAAAGAATAAAGTAGTTAATTGTAGAGTGAGTAGATGAATTCAAATTCAACTAATTTAACTCTTTATTTGTTGTATTAACTGATCTGACAGCTAGTCTGACTATTCTTCTCCCCCCCACCTCCAAAGGAGTTTATTGAGTACAAAATAAACATCCCTGAAAGAGTTTATTGAATACACTGCAAGGTATGTCCTACAGGCAGGAAAGCAAAGGAGAGACTGTCTGCCAGGAGGCAGTAGGGATGGGGGGAACTATAGTTAAAGGGAGAGTGAAGAGGTATGGGAACCTATGGGATTTTCCTTTTTTGGTACTTCTGCCCACTTTTAAGAAGCCCATTGGTCAGCTAGGGCCTATGGATATTTTGAGATGTGTCACTTGATAAGCCTATTTACATTCAGCCTGGTGGTTATCGGGGCCCCCCCTTTTACCTTACTCAAGTTTCCATTGCCTGTTGGTTCCATTGCCAGGCTCCATTGCCTGTTGTCTAAAAGTGGCCTCTGCATCCCACCCCCACCCCCCCAACACCCTAGACAGTGACAAATCTATGGCATTTGTGTGGAGGTTGCATCTTCTGTAGCTACCTCATGCTGGACAGGGGGTGGGCTATCCCTACCTAAACTTGCTGGTCTATTAGGAGTTCTGTGCAGTCATAGACCAGAGTGTGGTATTATATTAATGTGCTGATTGGCGATTTGACTGAAATTCCTTGGTGGCCAGGTCTATGGATTTGGGGTGGGGGGTTATGATGGTATGGGCTGGAATCCTTGTTAAATCATCATTGGTATATGGAATTATTGGATTCACTCAGACTGGTAGGAACTTGTTTTGCCTGTAGATCAAAATGGCAGCTGGATCTATGGGAACAAAAGAAATGGTGGGGGGGGGGGAAGGAAAGAAGCAAGGAGACTAGGAATCAGCCAACATGAAGAAAGTATGGCTACCAAGTCCCTAACGTGTGTGGATTCACCCTGCACAAGTGGCCACTGCCAGTTGCACCACATGTTGGAAATGGAGGCCTCAAGGAGACTGGGTGAAGTGAGGAGAGGAAAGGGGTTCTTCACCCTCACAGGTACAGACAGTTGGACCTATTTGCCCTCAGACCTTCAGATCACACAAGGGAGCCACCTTGGCCAGAGGTCTTCAGTTGTCTAAGGAGTACTAAGGTCAAACTGCTGAAGGGGTGAAAAGAGAAAGGAGAGGGAGGGAAGCCTCCCTCTGAGAGGCAAGAGGGGAAATCCCTCACCCTTTTGGGGGAGGGCTGTCCGGTGGGTTTCCTCTGGGGCTTCAGATCCTCACCACAGAGTAATCTCAACCAAAGGTCGTCAGTTCCCCAACTAGTACTAGAGTTGGTCCACCATCAAGGGAAAGTCCTGAGAGATTTCTGGAGAATCAGGGCAGATGGCTGTGCATGGCACAGGTTCCCTGTGAGGGCCATGAAATGTAGAGTGACCCAACTGGGTAGAAGCTGGTGGCTCAGGTGGTAAAGAATTCACTTAAGGCAGAACAAAGGAGATAGAAGTTTAGTGAATACACTGCAAGGGAGCAGCGGGAAAAACAGCAAAAGAGAGACTGTCTGCCTGCCTATTTCTTATATGGAAAATCGGAAATTTTGGAAATTTGGAAATAATTGAAAATTATTATTTTTCTTTTTTTTCCCCCAATATATGAAGTTTATTGTCAAATTGGTTTCCATACAACACTCAGTGCTCATCCCAAAAGGTGCCCTTCTCAATATCCATCACCCACCCTCCCCTCCCTCCCACCCCCCATCAACCCTCAGTTTGTTCTCAGTTTTTAACAGTCTCTTATGCTTTGGCTCTCTTCCACTCTAACCTCTTTTTTTTTTTTTTTCCTTCCCTTCCCCCATGGGTTTCTGTTAAGTTTCTCAGGATCCACATAAGAGTGAAAACATATGGTATCTGTCTTTCTCTGTATGGCTTATTTCACTTAGCGTAACACTCTCCAGTTCTATCCACGTTGCTACAAAGGGCCATATTTCATTCTTTCTCATTGCCACGTAGTACTCCATTGTGTATATAAACCACATTTTTTTTATCCATTCATCAGTTGATGGACATTTAGGCTCTATTCATAATTTGGCTATTGTTGAGAGTGCTGCTATAAACATTGGGGTACAAGTGCCCCTATGCATCAGTACTCCTGTATCCCTTGGGTAAATTCCTAGCAGTGCTATTGCTGGGTCATGGGGTAGGTCTATTTTTAATTTTTTGAGGAACCTCCGCACTGTTTTCCAGAGTGGCTGCACCAATTTGCATTCCCACCAACAGTGCAAGAGGGTTCCCGTTTCTCCACATCCTCTCCAGCATCTATAGTCTCCTGATTTGTTCATTTTGGCCACTCTGACTGGTGTGAGGTGATATCTGAGTGTGGTTTTGATTTGTATTTCCCTGATGAGGAGCGACGTTGAGCATCTTTTCATGTGCCTGTTGGCCATCCAGATGTCTTCTTTAGAGAAGTGTCTATTCATGTTTTCTGCCCGTTTCTTCACTGGGTTATTTGTTTTTCGGGTGTGGAGTTTGGTGAGCTCTTTATAGATTTTGGATACTAGCCCTTTGTCCGATATGTCATTTGCAATATCTTTTCCCATTCCATTGGTTGCCTTTTAGTTTTGTTGGTTGTTTCCTTTGCTGTGCAGAAGCTTTTTATCTTCATAAGGTCCCAGTAGTTCATTTTTGCTTTTAATTCCGTGCCTTTGGGGATGTGTCAAGTAAGAAATTTCTGCGGCTGAGGTCAGAGAGGTCTTTTCCTGCTTTCTCCTCTAGGGTTTTGATGGTTTCCTGTCTCACATTCAGGTCCTTTATCCATTTTGAGTTTATTTTTGTGACTGGTGTGAGAAAGTGGTCTAGTTTCAATCTTCTGCATGTTGCTGTCCAGTTCTCCCAGCACCATTTGTTAAAGAGACTGTCTTTTTTCCATTGGATATTCTTTCCTGCTTTGTCAAAGATGAGTTGGCCATACGTTTGTGGGTCTAGTTCTGGGGTTTCTATTCTATTCCATTGGTCTATGTGTCTGTTTTTGTGCCAATACCATGCTGTCTTGATGATTACAGCTTTGTAGTAGAGGCTAAAGTCTGGGATTGTGATGCCTCCTGCTTTGGTCTTCTTCAAAATTACTTTGGCTATTCGGGGCCTTTTGTGGTTCCATAGGAATTTTAGGATTGCTTGTTCTAGTTTCGAGAAGAATGCTGGTGCAATTTTGATTGGGATTGCATTGAATGTGTAGATAGCTTTGGGTAGTATTGACATTTTGACAATATTTACTCTTCCAATCCATGAGCACGGAATGTTTTTCCATTTCTTTATATCTTCTTCAATTTTCTTCATAAGCTTTCTATAGTTTTCAGCATACAGATCTTTTACATCTTTGCTTAGATTTACTCCTAGGTATTTTATGCTTCTTGGTGCAATTGTGAATAGGATCAGTTTCTTTATTTTTCTTTCTGTTGTTTCATTATGAGTGTATAAGAATGCAACTGATTTCTATACATTGATTTTGTATCCTGCAACTTTGCTAAATTTATGTATCAGTTCTAGCAGACTTCTTGTGTAGTCTATCGGATTTTCCATGTATAATATCATGTCATCTGCAAAAAGTGAAAGCTTAACTTCATCTTTGCCAATTTTGATGCCTTTGATTTCCTTTTGTTGTCTGATTGCTGATGCTAGAACTTCCAACTCTATGTTAAACAACAGCGGTGAGAGTGGACATCCCTGTTGTGTTCCTGATCTCAGGGAAAAAGCTCTCAGTTTTTCCCCGTTGAGGATGATGTTAGCTGTGGGCTTTTCATAAATGGCTTTTATGATATTTAAGTATGTTCCTTCTATCCCGACTTTCTCGAGGGTTTTATTAAGAAAGTGCTGAATTTTGTCAAAGGCCTTTTCTGCATCGACTGACAGGAACATATGGTTCTTATCTTTTCTTTTATTAATCTGATGTATCATATTGATTGATTTGCGAATATTGAACCAGCCCTGCATCCCAGGAATGAATCCCACTTGATCATGGTGAATAATTGTTTTTATATGCTGTTGAATTCGATTTGGTAGTATCTTATTGAGAATTTTTACATCCATATTCATCAGGGATATTGGCCTGTAATTCTCTTTTTTTACTGGGTCTCTGTCTGGTTTTGGAATCAAAGTAATACTGGCTTCATAGAATGAGTCTGGAAGTTTCCCTTCCCTTTCTATTTTTTGGAATAGCTTGAGAAGGATAGGTATTATCTCTGCTTTAAACGTCTGGTAAAACTCCCCTGGGAAGCCATCTGGTGCTGGACTCTTATTTGTTGGGAAATTTTTGATGACTGATTCAGTTTCTTCGCTGGTTATGGGTCTGTTCAAGCTTTCTATTTCCTCCTGATTGAGTTTTGGAGGCGTGTGGGTGTTTAGGAATTTGTCCATTTCTTCCAGGTTTTCCAGTTTGTTGGCATATAATTTTTCATAGTACTCCCTGATAATTGCTTGTATCTCTGAGGGATTGGTTGTAATAATTACATTTGCATTCATGATTTTATCTGTTTGGGTCATCTCCCTTTTCTTTTTGAGAAGCCTGGCTAGAGGTTTATCAATTTTGTTTATTTTTTCAAAAAACCAACTCTTGGTTTCATTGATCTGCTCTACAGTTTTTTTTAGATTCAATATTGTTTATTTCTGTTCTGATCTTTATTATTTCTCTTCTTCTGCTGGATTTAGGCTGTCTTTGCTGTTCTGCTTCTATTTCCTTTAGGTGTGCTGTTAGATTTTATATTTGGGATTTTTCTTGTTTCTTGAGATAGGCCTGGATTGCAATGTATTTTCCTCTTAGGACTGCCTTTGCTGCATCCCAAAGTGTTTCGATTGTTGTATTTTCATTTTCATTTGTTTCCATATATTTTGTAATGTCTTCTCTAACTGCCTTGTTGACCCGTTCATTCTTTAGTAGGTTGTTTTTTAACCTCCATGCTTTTGGAGGTTTTCCAAACTTTTTCCTGTGGTTGATTTCAAGCTTCATAGCATTGTGGTCTGAAAGTATGCATGGTATGATTTCAATTCTTGTATACTTATGAAGGGCCGTTTTGTGACCCAGTATGTGATCTATCTTGGAGAATGTTCCATGTACACTCAAGAAGAAAGTATATTCTGTTGCTTTGGGATGCAGAGTTCTAAATATATCTGTCAAGTCCATCTGATCCAATGTATCATTCAGCGCCCTTGTTTCCTTATTGACTGTGTGTCTAGATGACCTATCCATTTCTGTTAAGTGGAGTGTTAAACTCCCCTGCAATTACCACATTCTTGTCAATAAGGTTGCTTATGTTTGTGAGTAATTGTTTTATATATTTGGGGGCTCCTGTATTCGGCGCACAAACATTTATAATTGTTAGCTCTTCCTGATGGATAGACCCTGTAATTATTATATAATGCCCTTTTTCATCTCTTGTTACAGCCTTTAAGTTAGAGTCTAGTTTGTCTGATATAAGTATGGCTACTCTAGCTTTCTTTTGACTTCCAGTGGCATGATAAATAGTTCTCCATCCCCTCACTCTCAATCTGAAGGTGTCCTCAGGTCTAAAATGAGTCTCTTGTAGACAGCAAATAGATGGGTCTTGTTTTTTTTTTAATCCATTCTCATACCCTATGTCTTTTGGTTGGCGCATTTAGTCCATTTACATTCAGCGTTATTATAGAAAGATATGGGTTTAAAGTCATTGTGATGTCCATAGGTTTCATGCTTGTAGCGATGTCTCTGGTACTGTGTCTCACAGGATCCCCCTTAGGATCTCTTGTAGGGCTGGTTTAGTGGTGACAAATTCCTTCAGTTTTTGTTTGTTTGGGAAGACCTTTATCTCTCCTTCTATTCTAAATGACAGACTTGCTGGATAAAGGATTCTCGGCTGCATATTTTTTCTGTTCATCACATTGAAGATCTCCTGCCATTCCTTTCTGGCCTGCCAAGTTTCAGTAGAGAGATCGGTCATGAGTCTTTTAGGTCTCCCTTAATATGTTAGAGCACGTTTATTCCTAGCTGCTTTCAGAATTTTCTCTTCATCCTTGTATTTTGCCAGTTTGACTATGATATGTCGTGCAGAAGATCGATTCAAGTTACGTCTGAAGGGAGTTCTCTGTGCCTCTTGGATTTCAATGCCTTTTTCCTTCCCCAGATCAGGGAAGTTCTCAGCTATGATTTCTTCAAGTACACCTTCAGCACCTTTCCCTCTCTCTTCCTCCTCTGGAATACCAATTATGCGTAGATTATTTCTCTTTAGTGCATCACTTAGTTCTCTAATTTTCCCCTCATACTTCTGGATTTTTTATCTTGCTTTTTCTCAGCTTCTTCTTTTTCCATAATTTTATCTTCTAGTTCACCTATTCTCTCCTCTGCCTCTTCAATCCGAGCCGTAGTTTTCTCCATTTTATTTTGTAACTCATTGATAGCATTTTTTAGCTCCTCCTGGCTGTTCCTTAGTCCCTTGATCTCTGTAGCAAGAGATTCTCTGCTGTCCTTTATACTGTTTTCAAGCCCAGCCATTAATTTTATGACTATTATTCTAAATTCATTTTCTGTTATATTGTTTAAATCATTTTTGATCAGTTAATTAGCTGTTGTTATTTCCTGGACATTTTTCTGAGGGGAATTCTTCCGTTTCATCATTTTGGATAGTCCCTGGAGTGGTGTGGGACTGAGGGGCACTTCCCCTGTGCTGTCTTGAATAACTTGCATTGGTGGGCGGGGCCGCAGTGAGACCTGATGTCTGCCCCCAGCCCACCGCTAGGACCACAGTCAGACTGGTGTGTGCCTTCTCTTCCCCTCTCCTAGAGGCGGGATTCACTGTGGGGTGGGGTGGCCCGTCTGGGCTACTTGCACACTGCCAGGCTTGTGGTGCTGGGGATCTAGCATATTAGCTGGGGTGGATGGGCAAGGTGCACAGGGGCGGGAGGGGCAGGCTCAGCTCGCTTTTCTTTCGGAGATCTGCTTCAGGAGGGGCCCCTCTTCCGTGGGCCTCTCATCTGGGCTTGGCTCTGGGGACTCCATTCTCCTAGTCTTCTGGCGGTTTTCTGGGTTATAGGCAGGTGTAGGTAGACTCTACCTCACTCTAAGTGATCAGCAGGACACACGGTGAGCCCAGCGTCCTCCTATGCCGCCATCTTCCCAGGATCCTCAATTGAAAATTATTGAAGCAACACATTTCATTTGGTTTGGTGGCATTTTCCAATACTAGGAAGATTTCTGTTTATAACGAGTTGAAAGAGGAGATAAATGTCATTGTCTTCTTTCCTTTGCATGTAATGAGCACACATTGGTCATAGATCTTTGAGGTCATATAAAATCAACATCATTGCCTCAGGGAGGTCTTCCTTACCCCTAAAGGCTATGCTAATGCTGCTGTTATACATTCCACTAGCACCTGTAGCTCTTTGTTTGAAAGAGCAATTACTTATTAACATGTATAATAAGTTATCTGCCTCATGAACTACTGAATCCCTAGAGCTTAGCACAGCCCTGACACAGAATGATCACTCCACAATTTTCTATTGATTGTCCACAGTGTAAAAGGCACGATTCTAGACATCAGTGTTACAGTAGTAAAATAGTTGGAGACCCCTCCTCACAGAGCTTCCACTGAGAGCAGGAGGGACACAAACAATACACATATGAAAAATAGTAAGAAACATGTCTGTGGTCATAAATGCAATAACAAAAACTAAAACTGTGTAAGGGGACAGGTTTGGAGAATGCTACTTTAGAAACCATGTTTAGAGTATATTCTCTGTGAAATGATATTCGAGCAGAGAGTGGCATGAAGTGAAGGAGCAAGACAGATTCTTGGATACCTGGGAGAAGAAATTCCAGACCAAGAGTGATTAACTGTTGAACTGAATTAATTCTTTGCTTAAGGAGATCATAATATCTATTAGGGATCCTAAGCTTTTAAACTTCCCAAAACAATTCACAAAGTTTGAAGAGCAACTGTATTGTATGGCTGATAAGATCATGTTTTCTTCAAAATTGGAATGTAATTGTCATAGGAATGGACACACAGGAAGGGAGATCTGGGTTATGTGGAGCCTAAAGCTTATATGGTTTTGGAGGACTTTATGTAAGAGTAAATATTTTGTTTTCATAAATTCTACAAAACATATGACCAAATGAATATCGCCAGGGTCTTTCAGAATGAGAGATCTGAAAACTTCAGCTTTGTTAGCTTCATGGCACCTCTACCTCTGGACACGCTATGCATCTGAGAAGAAAAGGAATCATTACTCTTTCTATTGTCTCTTCTGTTTATGTCCTAATAAGGAAATGGCAGTTTGAGGTTAACATCGTGGTTTTTCTAGGCAAGCACCTAATAAATAATTGTACAATTCCATTGTAGCACGAGGAAACCAGGCCATTTTGGTGATGTGGATAAAGCACTTGGGTGAGATTCAAGGGCTCTAATTTTAGTTCTGTCATTTGCTAGCTGTGGGAACAAAAGACAGACCAACCAACCAATCTGACGCTTCTTTCCCTTTTTGTATGAAAATGTTGGATTACAGTAGTGCTTCAGTGAGTAGTTTTAAGGTATTTACGATATTAGAACACCACTTGTACTATGCTTTACTTTATAGTTTTGTAACATCATTCCCAATATTTACTTAAATTGATTTAAAGGAATTATATTACTATTAATACTAGAAATAATTATTGATACAGGGAAATTGGCAAAGAACTTTGATAAAAACTTAATGTTGTTAGACCATAGCTGTATTTCTAGCTTGAAAAAATGTTTGAAGCTAAAGTTTTTTTGTGTATATTGCAAAGAGAGGTTATCAAGCACCAGGTTGTTGGTAAATATCTGTACCAAACTATGCCTTTTTAAATGATATAATCAATTAATTGATAGAGAATTACAAATAAATAATACTAGTAAATAAATATAATACTTTATTATTTAAAATGATTTAATGTTATGTATGTGTACCACTTAAGCTATTTTGGGTACCATTAGGATTATACATCCACAATCTAGGAAAACCGAATTATGTAATCTAGTCTGGGGTTCAAAAAAATTTTTTTTGCTTAAATCTATTAAAGTGGGGATCAGCAGACTACAGTCTATAGGTCAAATCTAACCAGCTGTCTATTTTTGTAAATAAAGATTTACTGGAATACAACCTTACTCATTTTTATTTATCGTCTATGGCTACCTTCACACTACTTTGGCAGAGTAGTTCTGAAGGAAACTGTAAGACCTGTTAAATATTGAACCTTTTATGGAAGAAGTTTGTTGATTTCTGAATTCCTTAAGCCTTGTGGCTATATAGTCTTTGTATTTTCTATGATTAATATTAATATTAGCACAGGTTCAATCAATTTTTTAAAGTAAAAGCAAATTGTCTACACTTTGATGTCTAATATACACCTCAGACTGAACATGTGTAATACAAATGCCTGATCTTTTCCGTACCAAAACTTTCATCTGTACTTGATGGTGTCTCCATTCTTTTCATTGCTAAGGTAAAAAACCTTACCTTTGGAGTCATCCTTTACTCCCTTTTTCTTTTTTTATTACACTCATATACAGTCTTTTGGGAAAATCTTGCCAGTAATTTTCAAATAAGTGCAGAATCTGAGCACTTCTCATTCCATTTGATACCATTGTCCGCACTAAAACCATCATCATGTCTCCATTGATTACCACCATTGCCTACTGGTTTTTATCAGTGACTCTCCATAATCTAATTTCAAACAAAATGCCCAGCCAAATCATTTCACTTTTGTTCTTAAAGCCTTCCACTCTATTCAGAGTAAAGTCCAAAGTTCTTATAAGGGTCTATAAGGCCCAGTATGATGTGGTCCCTGTTACCTCTCTTGTTGCATCCTTTGTTGACTTTCCCTCTCTCTGCTTATCCACACTGGCCCTTCGCTTTCCTTCAGCACATCAGCCCCACTCCCTTCCTCCTGGCTTTTTCCTCTACCTGGACTACTTCACTCCCTTATATTCACTTTTCTCATATAATCATTTTATTTTTGGGTTTTTGCTCAATTTTTACCTCTTTATTGAAGCCTACGCTGAATACCAAATTTAAATTTGCAGTCCTTTACCCCAATAATCTGCAGTCAAATGCTCTACCACTGAGTTGTACCCCCTATCCTGTAATCTGGATCCCCACTGCTTGCTTTCCTTTGTATTTTTCTATAGAATTCATCCTCTTTTAACATACAATATGTAATATATTGTGTGTTAATTTAGAAATATATAATTTATTTATTTATGGTTGTTGTGTTATAGTCTCTTTCTCCTCAGTACAATGTAAGCACCATGAACTTAAGAATATTTGCTATTTTATTTACTTGCATTTTTCAAGCATCTCAAAAAGTGCCTAGAATATAACAGACGATTGATGTATTTTTGAATTCATTTTTTGAGTAAATGAACAAATCTGAAAGATTTTAATATCTAATTTTCAAGTAATTTCTTGAAAGTACCAACCAGAAATTTTTCAGTATTTATTTAGATTTTTCAAATTTAGAAGCAGAATAGATGGAAGATAGCAAAGTTTTCTTAAGCATGAAAAGGAAAGTTAAACTTTATATATGTAGAATTAGATAATTCAGTCCTTAAATATAAACACATAATTTGCTTCTTAAGTGTTATTTTAAAAAATATATATATATTTTTAATGTTTATTTATTTTTGAGAGAGGGGGAGGCAGAGTGCAAGCTGGGGAGGGGCAGAGAGAGAGAGGGAGACACAGAATCCGAAGCAGACTCCAGGCTCTGAGCTATCAGCACAGAGCCCCACGCAGGATTGCAACTCACGAACCATGAGATCATGACCTGAGCCGAAGTCAGACGCTCAACCGACTGAGCCACCCAGGCACCCCAGTGTTATTCTTTTTTTAAAATAAGTCTCTCAATTTTATTTTTTCTTAAATATATTAATAATTAGCAATGCCTAGTTAAATCATTTATAATATTTGGCTGTCTCTTTCTATAATCAGGAGTCTTCTATAACTTAACCTTGCCTCAGAAGTTTCTTTGTATACTGGCCCTAAAAGAAACTACTCAGCCCCAGGAAGAAACTGCTTCCCCAGCATCCATCTCTGGTGGAGGTTGTACTTTCTCTCATGTCTCACTTAACATTATAGCTATGAGGTATAATATGTGTCTTTGTAGCTCTCCATTTCTTCTCTTTCTTGCAAAAATTCTGTATGATTGAGGCTTCTGCCATCATTCCATCCCTTATTCACTCTTTCACATCCAAACATTCTAGAAATTTCCATTATTCCTTGAAGACCTTAGGCTCTGGATCACATCTTTCTATTTCAACATAATAGCTGTTATCTTTTTTGATAACAAAAAAAAGTTGTTGACTTCTAAATTCCTGTGTATCACCACACTATATCCAGGCTTCCAAATTCAGTACTTCTGCCTCTCCCAGGCCTTTCCTAATTTTGTTTTAGCCAGTCATCTCTATATCCTCATTCCTGACCTCCAAAATTTCAAGAGCAAACATCACACTCAATGATCACCATCTTCTCTCTGCCATATTCCTTGCTCAATAATCTCACTACAACAATTTCTCAATAACATCCTGATCTAATATCCAGTGATCCTACAAGTTTCTCATTATTCTGTAGTCATACCTCATTCTCTCTTCTTTTTTTGGCACAGTTTATGTTTCAAACCACATTATTATAATCGCTCACTTTGCATTATCTTCTCACTATTCATGTTTTTACTTCCGTTCTTGAGTCCATGGTCCATTATTCTATCACTCTCTTGAAACATGTCCCAGTGACCTTACAGCTTTCTTACATCTTTCATAAAGTACCAGCCATGGGTGAACTCAATCATTCATCTTCTCAGTGCCTGCACACAAGCACTTGAATGAAGCTGAATGTTCACCAGAACATTCCCTTCACTTGAAATTAATTATCTCAAACATTTGTCTTGGTTGACCACTTCCTCACCTTGAAACACTTCTTTTCTTGATTTTAAGACACCATATTCTCCTGGTTTTCCTCTCACCTACCTGGCCACTTTATCTTAGTCATAATTGTTGGTTACTTCTTTTTCAGAATAAATCTAAAATTAGTATTTTTTTTTCAGGGGTTTGTTCCAGGTCTTCTTTTATGTTCTTTCTAAACTCTTCGCCTAGAAGATGTCATCTAGTTCCCAAAATGTCAGGACTATCTGTATCACACACAAAAAAATCCAATTATAATATTAGGCAATTAGGAATGAGCTTATTCCAATTATACGATGTTTTACTGACATCTTCACATGTATCTCATAGGCATGCCTAGCTTTTATGGCCAAAAGCTAATCCTCTTTTTTTCTTTTTTCAGTTTTATTGAGATCTAATTGAAATGGAACTGTGTAAGTTTAGGTGTATAATCACTTATATAATTGTGTAAGCTAATTCTTGATTTCTCCCAAACCTAATCTTTCCTAAGTATTCCTCATCTCAGCAAATGGAACCACTGTCCTCTCTTTTGTTCAGCCCTTGGTTCCTTTCTCTTTCTCATCCCCTACATACAATGCAGGTGCCAGTCCTGCTGACTTTACTTTTAATACATACCTTGAAAGATATTATCCCAGCTTCATCATCTCCTGCTTAGATGACTATGGCAGCCTCTGACTTGCATTCTTTATTTTTTTGACTCTTCTCTAACTCAAGTAGTCTTTTCATGACATACATCTTATGTTGCCACTTTCCATTGTACTTAGGCCTACAGTTACTGAAACTGAGGGCCTCTGCCAACCTCAACACCCTCAGCTCCTGCTCTTTCCCCCTTTCAACTACACTGGCTTCATTACTGTTCTTTTTACTGTAAAACAGTATTTTTTTTTACTATTTGATGTAAATACATCAAAGTCTGTATGGCTTCAAGTTGCAAAACCAATTCCTCCTGTAGGACCTTTGCACATTCCCCCCATTTAAGGCCTTTGCATATACAATCTATCCTTTCTTTTTCAAAGTTATCTCCTCACCCATTCCATCTTGACTAAATATCTCTTCCTAAGACAGATCTGTCTATTATGTGTTAGGAAGTACTGCTTCCACTTCCAAACCGGATTTTCCTTTTTATCATGAAAACCCACTCATTTCCTTTCTAGAACTTATACATGTTTTCAATAATAACATTACTTGATCATTAGTATGTGCTTTCCTCATTGTGTTAAAAAAATATCTATGAAGGCAGGGTCATGTATTTTACTAACCATGGCATTCTGGTTCTTAAACATTTAATATTTGACAGTGTTTGACATTTCATATTTGTTAATTAACATTTTTGAATCATTTAATGAATATGTGTGGTTTTATAGTAAAAAGCATAGTTGATTAGTTGAAAGTGAGTGATAAGACTCAGCTAACTGCTACTGGGCTTCACAGACTTAATATAGGGCACTTATTTTCACTTAGTATTATTTACTTTAAATTTTAGGCATCTTCTGGGGTGCCTGGGTGGCTCAGTCGGTTAAGTGTCCAACTTCGGCTCAGGTCATGATCTCGCGGTCCCTGAGTTCGAGCCCCGTGTCGGGCTCTGGGCTGACAGCTCAGAGCCTGGAGCCTGTTTCAGATTCTGTGTCTCTCTCTCTCTCTGACCCTTCCGTGTTCATGCTCTGTCTCTCTCTGTCTCAAAAATAAATAAACGTTAAAAAAATTAAAAAAAATAAATTTTAGGCATCTTGTCTAGAATAAATTGATCCTGCTAGTGTTGACTTGAAAGCAAAGATTATAGATACGAATTCCCTCTTGTTTTGTAACTCTACTTGTTGTTTAATGTCAAATGTGCATTTCCTCTACCCTCTGAAAACTTTTTGACCATCTTCATCTATACTGACCTCTCCTCCTCCTCCCACTCTTATATCTTTCATTCTTCATAATGCTTGTTCAGGGCTTATATTATGTTTTGAATTGTGGCTCATATTTTGATAAATATATGCCTTGATTTTAAAAGAAGAGTGTACTTATTTTTAATTCTCACAATTACTTTAGCACCCAATAATTATTGACTGTCTAATAGTAAATTACATCATCCATCACTTAATTTATGCTATTTATAAATGCCATTTGAGATCACAATTGTCAAGTTAAGTCAGTGATAAGTAATTCCACAAACATGCAAATTCATATAATCAGGATAAGGATATGATTCAAAATGAGGTTATTATCGGGCAATATCCTTTCCTAGCCTCCAGATATTATATCACCTCATTCATCTCTCTGTCTATAGCTAGGCTTCACAATAAACAATGAACTTTGTTTCAAACTCCATATCTATCAACTGGGTATTGTGTTTTTGAGTAATTGTGGTTCAGGAGGTCCAGTGATAGTCTTTTTGTTATGTTGCAGGTAGTAATCCCAGTATAGATTCTGGCCCATAGCAGGTGTTCAACTCATCTTCATTGAATAAATAAACATTTACTAATATGTGACTTAGGGTAAGATGCTTAATGGCACCACCACAGCCACTGCTATTACCACCAATGGCAGTAACAGTAGCAGCAAATCCAACATTAGACATCATGTGAAATCACTTGTACTGTTCCTGTCTTCTCTAGTCTGTCAGAGAATAACATCAGAGGAAACAGCGTGCATATTTTTTAGTCTTTTGATCACAACCTCAATAATATTTGCTCAAGTCTTTCTGTTAATAGTGACATGCCTCCACTTCATTTCACCTGTGAAGAACCTGTCTAAGAATTGGATCTGGACGAGAGGGTAGCCAATTAGGTAATGGCCTCCAGCAAAGAGCGGACTCTGTAGAAGACTCGCCTTTGAACTGTGTGGAGTTGAACTAAAAGGCGCAGCTGTTATATAAATCAGAGAGAAAAGAACAAGGTTACACCTGTGGATTGACTCAACAGCTATATTTTCTTAGCTCAAACAGTAGAGTACTTTAATGATAGCTAATATAATACTCAGATTAATTAAGTAATCTTGACTTCAATTATTTAGATAACTCAAGAAAGTGGGGAATTATATCCAAAATTAAAGCATTAATTTCAGAAATGTAGACATTGCCTTAAAGAGTCCTTATCAGAAAAATAACTCATGGGGAATCTGTTACTAAAAGTCTTAACAGTTTAATAGCAAAGAACATTATCAGCAGGACCAGTAGTTATAAATTTAAAGCCAGGGATCTACTTTATTAAGTAGATACAGAAAACAACTCCACAAATAAGTTTGTAGTCAGCTTCCTATGGGAAATTGTTTTCTCACTACCTGTTCCAATCTCAACTTGTCTTTGACTGGATAAAAGGAACTGACTGGTAAAAGGAAGAGATGAAAGCCTGTGCCTAACTGGCTATAATATTATTATTGTTAAAATTTTCACCATAAGACAGATCGCCCATGCCTTGCAATATAGTAGCAAGGTAGTTTGCTGGAACTAGAGGCACACTGTGACGAACCTCTTGCCGTTCTCCGGTGTGTGTATGTTTATCACAGGCCTCTCAGAATCTAATTATTTTTCTTCACTGATGTTCCTCTTTTGTCTCCAAAAATAGTAAAAATTAAAGTAAATGCTACAGTGTTATAATTTTACTGAGAAATAATAAAGTGTGAAAAGTCAAATTTTTATTATGCAATTATATTTCTTTCTTAATTTAAATACAGTGGAATTGATTTAATGCTTTTTCTCAGGGTCCAGGGAAACTTTTGCAAAGGTAACAATTACTTAGCAAGTTAGCTGTGCCATGGTTTTATCATTTTAATCTCTCTCTGAAGATATAAATTGGGCCCTTGGAAACCCAATTCAATCATCCAAAATATACATAGTTCAAAGTATGAAGTAAATGACATCTTTCATTAATCCTATTAATTTTAAAATTTAAGATGCTCACCTTTATTTTGCTCATTTGTGGTAGAAAGTAAATGATGATGTGTTTACATTTTCACAGGAGTATTTAAGATTCATATACTTGGCGTGTGAACTGATACGATGTATAGACAATCCAATATTGAACAGATTGAATTAAAGATATGAGATCATACTGAAGGAAATAAACTAAAAGTATAAAATAAGCCCCTATTTGTGAATGAATTAATACACATTACTTTTGGCACATACTGGGTGTATTGTATCTTAGATAATGATAATTTACACGTGTGGTGCTTTGCAGTTTACAAAGTAATTTCATGTACATTTTCTTATTTGATCTCCAGTAAGCCCTGCAGGGATGGCTAAGCAGGTATTTTTATTATCTAAAAAGAAATTGAGTCTCAGAAAGACTATTTGATCACTTCACACAGCTAATAGGTAGCAGAACCAGGATTTGCTAGAACACAGAATCACTCTATAAATACCATTACGTGCATTTTCCCCAAACATCCAACAGTATTGTCTATAAATACAACTAGTTGATTGACTATTTTAGAAAGGACTACATTCCTTAAGATTTCATCAAAGTTTGCCAAATAACTTGGTAGATATTTCATGTGTTATTTTGTGCAGTAACTTGTTTTTTGCTAAACTGTATCCTCAAGATTTATCTCTCTGTATTTAACTAGATGTATTGTTTCAAGGATTGTGTCCTCTTGCTTCCAGCAGGGATAAGTGACAGCTGTCTGTGCATTAATGAAGCACGAAGGCTGTTTTCCATCAGAAGGAGGAATAGATCATTGCTTTTCACCCTCATCCTTTAAACTATTTAATTTTACAGCCATCCAAGTCAACTTTATTCTTTTAGTATGTGTTCTAGAATTTTAAAAGGAGAGAAGGCAGAAAAGTTCAGCACCTAAGTAGACAGCTTTTGTCAAATGTAACTCCTACATTGTTTTACAAGGTTCCTTTTGTTCTGTGGTAAATGGCAGTGTCTTTCACTGTAAAAGTAATTTATAAATATCTCCTTTTGGTTTAGACTTCTATGTTCCTGATAGAACTCTTAAGTTTTGCTCAGAGTATTTTTTTTCCCCTTTCAGGAACAGGAGTAGAACATTTTATCCTCTGATATTAATTCAGTGTGTTACTATCAAATGATTGGTAGAATGGTGGAAAATGGACACGCAAAAATCATTCTTCAAGGGTTTTTTTTTTTTTTTTGCATTTTCGTTAAATGGTGTGGTTAGAAGAAATGTGATCTTCTCAGTTCTGACTGAGAAAGACAAAAGGAGCAGCCTTTGACATTCAGAAGTCTGACTGGCACTTACAGCTAGGTCATATTAGTCTCCAACTAGACATTAACAATCTCACAGAATACCAACCTCAGAGGTTACTCAGAGATCATGATAAAAGGAGATAAAGCAAAGCCACTTCATAATTCTTAAATTTTTTTAATGTTTTATTTATTTTTGAGACAGAGAGAGACAGAGCATGAACGAGGGAAGGGCAGAGAGAGAGGGAGACACAGAATCCGAAGCAGGCTCCAGGCTCTGAGCTGTTGGCACAGAGCCTGACGCGGGGCTCGAACTCACAGACCGCGAGATAATGACCTGAGCCGAAGTCGGACGCTTAACCGACTGAGCCACCCAGGCTCCCCAAGCCACTTCATAATTCTATCTAAACACAGAAGCAGAGTCATTATGCCACCCACAAAATATCAAACCCCCCCTTATTCATCCCAAATGTGTGACTGCTACTTTATCAGTTGCAGCTTTGTCTTCATTCTAGTCTCACCTTGCTTTCAATAAGGTTTGTTGAGATACCCAATTATAGATGTTCCCTTGCTTTCTGACAGAGTATCAGGGTGCTTGGGTGGCTCAGTTGGTTGGGTGTCTGATTTTGGCTCATATCATGATCTCATGGTTTGTGAGTTTGAGCCCTGAGTCGGGCTCTGTGCTAACAGCTCAGAGCCTGGAATCTGCTTTGGATTCTGTGTCTCCCCCTCTCTCTGCCCCTCCCATGCTCATGCTCTGTCTCTCTCTGTCTGTCAAAAATAAACATTAAAAAAATTTTTAAAAAGAATATAATTTTAAGTGAACCTTGCTTATCTAGATTCTCCCCCAAATCACCCAAAGACAAAATCCTATGATAGGTTCCTTCTGTCTTTTATTGAGATCCGCCATGATCCCCAATGCATTAAGTGCTACACAAAACCTGTTCCAACTAGAGATATATTCCTGGTGATCTTTGGCTGCAAGACATTGACATATTTTTAATCTTCATCTCAGCTTCTTACTAGTTATTTGAAATTGAGCAAATTACTTAGTCACTCTGGTCTTTGTTTTTTTCTCTATAAAACGGAGATCTATATTTTAAGTATGTATGTATGTATGTATGTATGTATGTATTTAGAGAATTAGAGTGAGCCAGTGGGGCAAGGGCAAAGAGAGGAAGAGAAAATCCCAAGCAGGCTCTGACTCTCAGCGCAGAGCATGACACGGGGCTCGATCTCATGAACTGCGAGATCATGACCTGAGCCAGGTCAAGAGTCAGACACTCAACTGCCTGAGGGCAACCTGGCGCCCCTACAATGGCCATATTTATATTTACCATAAGACAAGTTGTTTGTTGAGATAAATAATATATACCCTAATGGTATAATACACACAATATTAAATATTATTTTTCCCATTTCGTATTATTTTTTTTATATTTTCCTTCCTTCTTTTCCTGATTTTCCCATGATTTTAAAAAGGTTTAAGAAACCTTTTATAAAGTTTAATTTGGAATCGGAATTTTGACAATGGATTAGACAGTTTTAAAACCAATGTTCTGACTTTGCTTTTACTATAAATATATTTTGAGAAAAAATTCTGCTACCTCCAGCAATCATTTCTTGACAGCCCTATTCCAGGGAGTAAGCTGGGCAATGTGGACACAGAAATGAACTAGACATTGTCCTACCATCAAATAACGTATTTATCTCCAATATATTGCCAAGTATCAACTGCACTAATAGTTCTCAGTGCAGTGCGTCTGGGGTTTGTGATACAGTCCTGCAGTCATAGTGTATACCAAGCTTCTCATTTGGTGAGATGAGATTCACAAAGAAGATAATAAACTCAGAGTATAATCCAATTCCAATATAACCTCAAAATACTTAAATAGAAATCTGACAGGTGTAAAAGGAGAATTAAAAATCTATACTTGCTGGAAATTCTAATAGAAACTTATGGCAAAATGTTGAGAATATATGGAGGATTTGAACAACACAAAAAAAACTATATCACATTTGTGTGTGTGTGTGTGGGGGGGTGTAGATTCTCCCAATAATCAGAGCAAACTCATAGTGTTTAGACATATGTGGAACATTTATAAAATTTGACCCCATATTCCACAAAGGATTCTTTCTTTCGTCCTTCCTTCCTTCCTTCCTTCCTTCCTTCCTTCCTTCCTTCCTTCCTTCCTTCCTTCTTTATGTTTATTTATTTTTGAGAGAGAGAGAGCGTGAGTGGGGAGGGCCAGAGAGAGAGGCAGACACAGGCTCCAAACTCCAAGCTGTGAGCACAGAGCTCGACGTGGGGCCCAAACTCACAAGCCGTGAGATCATGACCTGAGCCGAATCAGATGCTTAACCAACTGAGCCATCCAGGTGCCCCCACAAAGGCTACTGTAAGGAATACTAGAGAATTGGTAGTACATGGACAACCTTATCTGGCCAAAATGCAATAAAAGTAAAAATAATAGATTTGGAGGCTTTTAAATTCTCTTTCCAAACCCAAGGGCTTTCTGGCTTTGTGTGGCTTTTTGAAGCTCTGAGCCACTGCTATTGAAGTTAAAAGCCAATGGTTTTAAGAACCTTGTGCATGATAAACTGTCACCCACTGGCTTTGTCGTCCTCCTCAAACATCCCCAATATCCTGAAAGATTCCTAAAAGAAACAACAATGACAACATCAAAAATAATGGGAAAGGCAGTAGACCGGTACAAGCAGGGATGAATATAGCTTTGGTTGAGATAAAGCATTAGACAGTATTCTTGGGTCTGGTGTAACTAAAGAAAAAGTAGTGGTAGGGCATTTACTTTAGCATTAAGAAAGTAATTAAATCAAACAGCTTTGGGAAAATTTACACAGAAGAGTTAAGGCTGGAAGCAGTGAACAATGGAGAACAACTTTGTTTTCTGACATAATAAAATTGGGCTCTTAGGAAACTTGGTTTAGCAACTGTATATAAGACATCTCAAGGAGAAGGGATAGAACATTTATGAGGTGATAAATGATTGGCACCAAAAAAATTCCAGGGAGTTACATAGTGGATATGTAATGATAGTATGCACCTGTATGAGATACCAGTGTTCTGGTTTTTGCTTTAAGGGTGATGTTCTCAAGTCACCCTAATTAATATTTCTATGTGGGCTAAGTTACTTAGAACAGGAAGTTCACAGATCACTGTGCAACAGCAAGTGGAAAAGAGGGGAGCTCAGAAAGAGAAGAAAAAGAAAAAAACTGAGTTGAGGAGCCATTTTATACTTGATGAAGATGTGAGTACCACCATGCTTACCACCTCCACTTCTCACTCTTCCCAAACACACTACCAAGTGGGAAAAAAAAAATGATAATCCAGGAAGAGGAATCTGTTCTTTCATCCACCTAAAAAACAGAGTGTGATACTGTAGGGCATTTTGAATTTAGTCCAATCTAGCTGTAATCCTGCATTATAGAAGCTTCCATTTGGCATTGAAAGTACCAATGTTGATATCCAAGGAGGAAAGGAGGGAAATAATACTTTGGCAGCTTTTTCCCCCTAGTTTTTTCTTTCTTGTGCCTTTCCCCCCACAGCTCATTCTCTTCATATTTGAGATGGGAAAACTAGAAGTAAGATGAAAGGAAAAATGCTATTATTCTCTCTTTGTCCCTGATATATTTGAAAAAGTTAAAGATCTTGGAAAAGATTAAAAAAGATAATAGCTTTTCTCTAATATCAAGCAATATAGATTTTAATTTGGTGTCTTACCATATATTGAAGATGTGCCATACAAAATAAATTCCACTCGAGTAATGATATACTTAAGAGAAAAATTCAGGACATTAGATATTTAGAAAGAAAAAATATTCTCTTTATTACATGTATATTTTGTGTTATAGATACAAACATTATCACATTAATGTTAATACAAACAGGTAATGCAAACATTATCACATTTACTCAATTGTGTACATATAGCTCACAGGGATTGTGTAAATAAAATATAGCTCACAGCAATTGAAAGAAATTTAGAGCTCTGTGTTTTAATTTAATTTCCTTATTTGCAATATAAATAGGCATTTAGTAAAATTTTGGTGTAAAATGAAATGATAGAAATAACGTTGCTTAACCATATATTTCATAAATTTCTTTTTTCTTATTCTTCTTACTTTAATACAAAATTTCACAGAAGTATAATTTAATGCATATTTTAAATATAGAAAGATATTTTCATAGCCATTGTAGCTACTAGCTACAAAACACCTCTGAGCACCTTTATCAAAACAAAGTTCCCACATCATAACTAGCTCAATAAAACTGGTTAAACATTTACTCAGGAAAAGAAATGAAAACTGATCTGTCTTCAATTAAAAAAAAAAAACCACAGAGCCTCAGGTATGCAGATGATCAACAGATTCAGCTATCATTTTAAAAAAAATATTCAGAAGTTGAATTTTTCATTTATTACCATTTGAATTCTGATAGTATTTTATACATCAATAAGGCTGTATTAGTCAGGGTCCCAGCAGGAAACAGATACCACAATGAATTCGGTAATTAAGGAGAGTTTAATAAAGGGTCTACTGCCAAAGTCGTGGAGAAGATTTAGGGATATCAGTAAAGTACTCTGAAGTCCCATGAGGTTAGCAGCAGTTTGGACTCACATTTACCCCAAGGCTTGAAAGGATACAGGATGAAATGATTCCTAGAACACAGAGAAATGAAGAGGGTTACCTGAGAGGAAACTGTAGTCTTTGATGGTAACCTGTTAGGGATGGAGCACTGAAAATACATACCCAGGCTTTCCCCTGCCCTTTGGTCTTCTCTTGTGCCTTCCATTGACCAAGGTCATAAATAAGCCACAGGGCAAGGAACCCTATTGATATATTTCATACTGGTCAGCTTCAATCCCAAGACACAGAGCTCAATAGAAGAGGATTTAAATTGGATCTAGAGAAAAATAATACAGCCAGCATATGGGCCCAGTGGATAATTTAGGCATTCACTCAGAAAAATGTTTATTAAATATCTATTATACACTGTGTTACTGTGCTAGGCACTGGGGATGCAAATAAGAACAGAACATAATTCTTGCAAGTAGAAAACAACACCTGGGCTTGTTTCCTTTTCTCTTTTCTTAAAACATAACAAATTAAAAAAGGACTAAGGAAAACAAAAGTAGGAGAAAATTCACTGTAAAGGAAAAAATATTATGAAGTACAAAATATTCATTTATAGGAAAAGATATAGAGAGCTACTCTCCATCCCAGTCTCCATCTGCACTGAAAGATAAAGGCTTATAAAAATTATTCTGGACCTAAAATTCCTATAAATGAATAGTAGGCCTAAGTTATATGAGGGGACACAGAGAACTGATTCATGCTTAATAAACCCTGCAATTAATAAAAACTTGTTCCTAGGCTACTGCCTCCTCTGGGGAGCTCTCAGTATTTTATAGCCCTTGTCTAAGAAGCCTTATAACTCCTCTGTGTTAGGAAGAATGGAGTAAGTGTGTCAATGGGGTGGGTATGTTTTCTCTTTTTTCCATACCTTGAATTCTTTACTAGTGAGTCAGTGCTTTGTACCTTTAATATTCTTGTTTTACGCAATGACTAAGGGGTAGCTTTTCTCTGCCTGTATTAACTATGCTGTGGTTGCTGGAGATCATAAATCCTCCAGTAGTTAATTTTTTAATTAATTCAAAGAATATTAACTAAACCCTGTGTATTTTTTACAAAAAAAAGTTCTCCTTAGTTTTATCTTGAACTTCTGTTTTATTATGTATTTGATAAAATGTTTTATGATTCGTATCTAGGCTGAGTGTGACATAGTTGATGGTGACAAAAATGACCTACTTAATTGATTGTTTTCTTAGTCTAATCTCAGTTGCTTAAAAATACTTGCCTGCTTATACACATATTCTATCTGTTGGGGTTAATTTTATAGGTTCATAAACCATGTGACCTCTTTTTAGGGCATTGCTTATTTAGTCTCTGTTAGAACTGTCATAAAAGCTAGCAGCGGGAGCAAGCAGGTGCCCTTCCCAGCCAGGAGAGACACCATAGTGTTGTGTTGTTGTTGTTTTAGTTTTGTTTTCTTGAAACTGACAGATGGATGAGTTTGCAGCTAGGAATGAGATAACCATGATGTCAACTGGGATTTCCTGACCTCTTGAAAATTGTTTGGACATCTATTCATGCCTAATGGAAACTAAGGTAGTGCTCAGGGCTTTTTCAAGTTGAGGAGAATGTGGTGCCCATGTTTTCCAGGTCCTTCTATTTTTTCATTCTCTTCTTTTCCTGTATGCACTCATTTAATGGCATTTCTGCAGATAAGAAGCAGACACTTACCCAAATTTTTCTAAATGTGCATCCCTCACAAAAAAGTATCTGCAAGAATTGTAGAGTTGGGGAGGTGTGGGAATATATAAAGGGTATTTATAGTGGAAATAATTTCAAATTGAAATTCCCCATCTAAGTACCCATCTAAGTTCCTCTCTTCTTTCTTGCCCTCTTATTGTCTTCCTTTTCTCTGCATTTTCCTATCCCCTGTGGTTTCCTCCTACCACAGAGGAGAAAATCAGATTATTCTCCTGTCCCAAGGAGGTTTGTTCAAACTTCAGCTTTGTTTTAGATTCTCCTACTGGCACACATATTCTCATTCAATACCAAGGGTCTTGTATTCCATACCAAGTGATTTATAATTTCTTTCACAAAGAAAACACATTCTCTCTCTAAATGGTATATGGACACTTATTAAGGTAATAGCTATTTCCACTTTGCTTTGGTGGGACATATATTTCCTAATAAGATAACCTAGTATTTCCATTTTTTTTGCAACCTTGAGAGAGCAGATAACAAATTTTGGTTACATAATAAAGTAATTATAAATTTGGCAGCTGTGTGTCTTTGACAATGCAAGTGCATTGTTTCATAGGGTGCTGATAATGTCATTTGAACCCTGAACATGTACACAGTTCTTTGGCTGGTGAGTTAGGACAATGTTACATAGATCTAGGAACCAAGTAGGAAAATAGATGTGCTAGGCTTAAACTGTGTATTTTTACATTTTTTTTCTTTTGGATTTTGAACTTTGGAGAATCTCACACAATGGGACAGGCAGTGTAATTTTTAAAGATCTGAGAAGATTAATCCCAACTTCCTACATGATTTACAAATCAGCTTTTGGTGGCTAAAATCTCTTTCAACCAAAGTATGTTCTTCTGAGAGTAAGTAATACTAAGAAAGAATCCACAGTGGAGCACTTGGATGGCCCAGTGGGTTAAGCATCCAGCTCAGGTCATGATTTCATGGTTTGTGAGTTTGAGCTCCATGTTGGGCTCCACACTGACAATACAAAGTCTGCTTTGGATTCTCTCTCTCCCTCTCTCTCTCTGCCCCTCCCTAGCTCATGCTCTGTCACTCTCTGTCAAAATAAAGAAATAAACATTAAAAAAAAAGGAAAAAGAAAGAATCCACAGCAAAAATGAGTTGAATACCTGAAAGGGAGAGGAAACAAGTGAGAGAGGGAAGGACTGAAGTTGCCCATGCTAAATCTCAGTCTTGATGTATGGCAGAGCTGTGCTAGAAAAGCTGCAGAAAAGAAGGCAGGGTTAATGCCATTTGTGGTTGTTATCTTGTGGCCTTTGAGATTCAACGTAGGCATCAAATTGAGAAGCTCAGTGGTTGGTGGTAACATTGATGTCACATGATTTTTGTATCATACAACAGAAGAGAACTTGGGACAGGACTCAAGTTCAGATCTACTTTGGTGCTATGAGTGAAAAATAAAAGGAAGATATCAGGGAATGTAGAGGACTCCAGTTCAAACAGGAAGTAAATGGAAGTTGGAGAATATACTCTTGACATTTATGTTTTGATTCTCATTCAATTTGATTTAAAATGAGTAATTTACCTCATGGACAAAAATGCTTTCATGGCCCACATTTCAAGATGTGCTTCACATTATAACTGTTGAGCTTAGAGATGCTCAACTTCGTAGCTACAAATGAAAAATATCAGGGCAGCATCTATAAATCAGGACAATGGACAGCATCAGCTAAGGAAATCTTTGGCAGGGTTGGGGAGCTCCTCTTAGAGGCATTTTCAACAGTCAAATATATTCAACAGTCAAAGCCTTTTGCAGTGTGATTTCCCTGTTACGGGCTTGCCACGTGGCTTCCCAGAGTAAAGCCTAACAACTTCTAGTGAAGAGATCCTTACAGACACAGCTTGGCTGACCACATTCAGCATATAGTTTACATTCAGATCAATAAAGATTGAGTTCCAATCGAATCTGAGTCTTGGCTTCTAATTGTTTCCTCTAAATTATAAGTGGATCACTTTTGCATCTTCCTAACTGAATCAGGGATTTTAACTTACTTACTTCTAGAGACTATGACCTAGCAGTATAAATGCTCAGCTAACTAAAAGCCTAGTGGACCACTTAGCAGAAAGCATTTTCCTTTCCTAATCCTTACTTATAGAAATCCAATAGGGCTTTGCTACCCCAGCTATCACAGCCTGCTCTGAGCTTTAAAAGGTTGTCTTCATCTGTTTAATAACATCTGCTCCACACTCTGGTCATGTGGCAACCCTTAGGAAATGGTTCTCTAAGTCAGAAGCATATTGTGTAAGATTCATATGATTTACAAACAAGAATGTTAAGTTGAATTGAGTACTTTCAGGGTGATTCATGCAAAAAAGAAAAAAAAAGATTTCCATTTGCATGCCAGTGAAAATCTGCTGCCTAAGAAAACCATGCTAAACTAATTAATCTTTGTACATGGGGAAGGATTTATTTTTCTTATTTCTAGTTCCCAGGAAACAGATTCAGATAACCTTGGTGTCTTAGATATTTAAAACAGCCATGAATATTGCACTATGAGGTTTTAGGTTTGGTACATGGTGTGAGGAGAAAAAAAAAATCTAGTCCTCAAAAATTTCCTTTGTCTTTACTATAACTGCCCTATTGTTTCCCTCTTTTTCTGCCTTCCTTTCCTACTTTCTTTCCCTCTTTTTCTCCATTTCATCTTATCCTTCTCCTGCCTTTCCTTCTTCAGTATTGAAGTTTACTTTTAGGAATATTTATGATCAGTGCTTGCTGTGTGTTGTAACTCTGATTTTGTTAACTTTTATGCTAGAATCTCTCATTTTCACACTGTGCAAATGTTACTTTCAAAAAATGCTTTATTTTAAGATTCTTCCAAATTGTAGCTATTACCATGACAATTGGATTTCTAATTTTTAGATATTAAACTATTTTTTTTTAATGTTGGCCCTTTTGTCCCATAAGCAGATGCGGTAGAAAGAAAAAAAAAAAACAACTAAAATTTGAGAGATACTTATAACAGTAAATAGAAACAGTAAATAAAAACTCAGGTAAGACATGGTTATATATCTTTATATGTATGTGTGTGTTTGTATATGAGTATATATGACTTACACGTGATTTTTGGCATGTCAGTGTCTCTTCTTTTGGAAGACCAGAACCACCCTTCCTTTCTTCCACAGTCTTTTGTAGATTTTGAGTGGTATTGGTATCTTCCCTCTCACCAAAATGGGTGTGGCTGCATTACTGAGTCAGGTAAGAGTGAAAGGTCTCCCTTCCATGGCCAAATGATTTGTTCTGGAATGTGCACCGGAACTAAGATGAGCCAATCAGAATTTTCATCAAATTTATGCTGAGCTTTCAGGAGAGGCATTACAATAAGGCATGTAGGACTGGGGGCAACTGTTTCTGCCCTAGAAAGAGAGTTTGTCTGAGAAAAATGCTACACAAAGGCAGGTTTAGTTGAATGAGAGCAAGAAGAGACTGAGTCAGCTGGTGCCACTGACTATGTTCCTGGAGGTTTACACATGGAAGGCATTTTCCAGATTCATATGACATGAGTGACGGAAAGGATGACAATTTCAGGGAGGAAAAATGGAGCATGGCACATCTAGGACTTCAAGGAGGTATAATGGCTGGGAATTCAGGGTGTTGGTGATTTAGTGTCAAGGATGAGTTGAAAGGCAATAAGGGACTGATTATGAGGAGGACCTTGATTTCCAAGTCAAGGAGCTTGGATTTGATCATGAAGACAATGGGGACCCTTTAAAGGCATTTAAGCAGACATCTGACATGGTTAGATTTGCCTAAGGCTGGCTTATGTTGAAGAAATATGTAAACTTGGAATGATTTTTAAATATCATCACTGCTATACTCCATTCAGAAGCATCAAACCAATAATAAGACAATTTGAAGGTCTAAATCTAACTCTTAAAAATCAATTTTTTTAAACTGTAAGTTTTTCTTGTCATTTATGATATTATAAAACAGCATGGAGACATTGTTATGAATACATCGATTTGATCTTAGACATTCCAGTTATATTGAAAAAGCTAGGTTAGCAAATAAAAAGCATTACAACTGCTGAAAACTTAATCAGTAGAAATAACTAAAGTTAGAAAATGGAAGAGCTAGCTTTACAGCGAAGTACTGCAATGGAAACTGAATTGGTTCTATTGCTTCAGAATGGATGTCCATATTCAAAAATCAAGTAAACCATAAATGTTGTTGAAACATTCTGTGTATCTGCAGTCCATTTCTTCGGCATCAAATTCTCAAAGTAAGCATTTGGTAGATACACTGTTTTTCTTACTTGAGATAATGCAAATTATAATATCTCTATATCAAGTGTGCTCAAATTTGAATAATATTTTTATATTAATATGTGATACTTTCAGTTTGCAAACTTCTTTTCTGTCTGTGTTTGCTACTCCCAACATCCCTGTGATACAGACTCTGCAGCTTACTTTATAGATGAGAAAACTAGGTTCGAAGATGATGGTAGTAACATGCTCAAGGGAGCACAGAGAAGCTGGCCAAATTGGGATTTGCATCCATGTGTGAATCTCAAGCCCAGGCCTTTTTGGTTTGTTTTTGCTTCAAACACTGTATCCCTTGATTTTCAGGGCAGCATAACAGATGACCCAGAGCAGCCAGCGTGCTAAGTCAGGACTTACGCATCTCTCCTGTACCATGGATGCACAGGGTGGGTCGGCACTCTAGTGAGACCAGTGCCTTCTGCAGATAAGCCGTGTCATCAGGCTTTTGATTACATTTCCCCTGCTATTTCACTTCCCTGAAAGAGAGTAATTTTGGCCTTGATCCTTTGCCATTGACTCTCTTATCTCTTTTACTTCTCCTTGCCAAACAAGATTGGAATCTCGTCCCAGCAATAATGTGACTAAAAGTGCAGTTCTAATGAGTGACTACATTCCTTCCAATGGGATGATTACTAAGTATCACTACTTTCCACCCAACTTGAGGCATTTCTCATTGTCTGAACTCTTGCTGTAGACTTGGTTAGGTAAGAATGCCAGCCCAAATCAACATGGGCCACATGGCCTTTTGGATGCTGCCTTTTTGTTTAATGCTCACTCCCTCAGGGATGAGTACTGAGTTCCACTCAGATGGACTACTTGGAACTCCCAGATTCCACCGTGTCCTGCTCATGTTGATGCCGTCAGGACCTTTCCTCCCTGTTACCCAGCTAACTTCTATTCCTTCTACTTTCATTTCATGCATCTCCTACTCCAAACTTTTTGAGACAGCATTAGGTTTAGGTTCCAGACAGACTTAGGGTTCTTTTCCATGAGTTCCCAATTGTGTTACAGTGTTCTGCATTGTATTATAAATGTTTGTTTCTCAGAATCAGCAACATCTTAGATGGAGGGCCTGTGTTTTCATCTTTCTAGCTCCTGTGCCAGCAACAAAGATTCTGGAGCCACTGAAGGTGTGTCCAACTCAAGACTGACTGAATGAACGAAAACAATGGGTCTTTGAAATGATGTAAACATAAATCCTTAAATGTATATATTCCATGTATAGACACTTTCTATAAATGACTTCCACTTTTGGTCTTACTTTAAAATTATTGAAAAAGTCTCTTAGTGTAAGTGTACTAGGAAATGCCATACCCATTCTGTAAAAGAAAGTAGAGAAATGAACTAATATTTATTAAAGACCATGTCAAGTACTGACTAGGACTGGCTTATATATATGTTATTCCATTGAATCTTTACAGCATTTCCATAGGCAAATATATTTTATTTTCATTTTATGGATGAATAAACTAGGTTTTAAAGAAGTTGAGTTACCTTCAGAAAATCTAACACTTAGGAAGTAGTAAAAATGGAACAGAATCCCAGGAGAGAAAGGACTCAAAAATCTTGTAGCCTTAAATGCTCACTCTGCAATTAATATGTCTAAAATTTGGGGCAATTATTTATTCTTCCTAAGACTCTTCTGTGTATATGCACATCTGTGTGTATGGGCACACCTGTGTGCATGAACCATGGAGCTGAGAATTCCTGATCATAGGTATGTTGCAAGGATAACTGAGCTAATACACATAAAGTGTGTAGCAAAATGCCAGGTATTAATAGCTTGGATGATGATCATTCTGCTTTCATAGCCTAATAATTACCGAGTATATAGTCTTTTCTCTTATCACCATACTACGTTTCCATTAGAACAAGCAAATCGCTGCCATATTGTGGATATCAGGAAACAGCATATGGCTCCTAGAGAGCTGCAAAGTGGGCAAAGAAACATCTTTAAACCATTCCTGAGAAATTATACTAGTAAGATATTCCTTAAAGAATGATAGAAGTCCAAGGAAGACTTAGAAACGAGGTCCATTTTGTAATATGCCCAGGAAGATCCAACCCTGGTGGATTCTTATCCACTGTAGCCTGACATTTGGGGTGTCTGGCTGCACTGGATCATGTATGAATTTTATTCATTGTGGTCTCTGCATGTTGGGAATTGCTTTAGGTGTTTGGAATTCCCCAGAGGAGAGGATCCAGCCAGGTGTTCTCTAAGCAATGCCAAGGATAAATAGATGCTCTCTTATGCTGTTAGTTCATAGCTCACATGGAGATAGGTCTCAGGGACTGTATCTTTATTTGTGAAGGGTAAGGACCAAGCTTGGGCTTGGATTTTTCTCTGCTATTTCTTCTTTTTTTTAATGTTTTTATTTTTGAGAGAGAGAGAGAGACAGAAAACACGCACAAGCAGGGGAGGGGCAGAGAGAGAGACACACAGAATCTGAAGCAGATCCAGACTCTGAGCTGTCAGCAAAGAGCCAGATGTGGGGCTTGAACCCACAACCTGTGAGATCATGACCTGAGTGGAAGTCAAGTGATTAACCAGCTGAGCCACCCAGGCACCCCAGTCTCTGCTATTTCTTTAGCTCCCCTCAAAGACAAAGTACCAGCTGACTAACTCACTGAGGCAAGCCACAAAAAGAAAAGGGGAAAAAAAATGCCTACCTGGTAGATGTGGCATGCAAATACTACCTACGTGTGGAAGAAGTTCAAAAATGTGACAAAGTAATAAAGTCTTTTATTTTTGTAAATTGGAGAAGATGCATCAGACAAAGTGAAGGAGAAAATCAAGGAAGATAAAAATATTTCTCTATGTATAGCGGCTGTCAAAGCATTGTGCTTACGGATGCTACATTAACTGCCTCCAGCGTGCTTCTGTGCTTCTTAAGGCAGTAGAAGCTTTCAGGGCCAAGTGGAGCTGCACTTCACAGTTCCTCTTAATGAAGTCAGTGAGAGCCCTCTGAATAAAAATGCCTCAAAGGATGTGGAATGGAATGAGAATCAGGTTCACCAAAATGATAAAAAACATACAGATTAAGTAAAAGAAATTTTACCTCAGAGCATTGACAAGAATTGTCTCGGCTCCTTGGGGAGCTCAGGCCTGTGTAGGCAGCATTCATGGTAGAATTTCCTTTCTAAAACTTGGCTTTTTAAGAGCTGCCATAACTTGAATCAAAGGGTCTTGTGAAAACGGAAGTTGGCATTTTTTTTTTAAACTTTCTGAGTTGTTAGGGAAGCCCCTTCAAATGAAATTAACTTTAGATCCTGGAAAACAGTGTTTTCCCTATGAAACACAATTCATGCA
Organism: Acinonyx jubatus; assembly: GCF_027475565.1. Lineage (NCBI taxonomy): Eukaryota > Metazoa > Chordata > Mammalia > Carnivora > Felidae > Acinonyx > Acinonyx jubatus. Next base: position 211,767,763 of record NC_069380.1, read on the forward strand.
CTTCAGATGAGCTAAAATACAATATTTTATTCATTGAGTGGGTGGGGAGGGTTTAGGAATTACTTTTAAAAGAACTAAAACAGTTCAAAGCCATTTCTTAAAAATATCTTATTGCATTGTAGAAAGATCTCTCACTGCTCTTATTGAAGATTTGGTTCTGTTAGTAATGATTTCTTACCCTTGCCTACAAATTCTATGATTCATTTCTGTTATAACATTCTCTGTTTTATGAAAAGGGTTTTTTTTCCTTTTAAAATCCAATCTTACCTGTGATTAGTCCTGCCCTACTTTCCCATGTCACCTTCAAAAAAGTGATAAAGCCTGAGTTTCCTCCAAAAATAGACATTATTTGAGTCTCCTTGTTCTTTAGCTATGGTGTCATTAGGGACTTATGTGGCAGTGCAGATACGAAGAAGAAATATGTCATTCGGTACTGAGGTCAGCCTAGTCTAGGGGGGAAAGAGCAATCTGGTAGTGAAACACCCTACAAAATAATATCTCAGGTTCAATTCACAGAAAGCTCACTGGAATTAAAAGACACAACCACCATTTTTTTTTCCTGGTGAAGAGACCTGTATCTACCTGACCTAGATTATCAGACCATTAAAAATGGATATGCATCGTCGGCAAAGGAAAATCATAAATTTGGGGGACTAAGGAGAAGCTTAACAGCTTTCTATTGCAACTCTTCTAATTGTTTAATCTGTCTTCAATAGTTTATCCATATGGTTCTCTAGTCTTTCTAGGTACATTCCCTAACAAGAAACTCCATACTCGAGATTGTGAGCTCTTTGGTACTGGCTTTTTGTTTTTGTTTTGTTTTTCTACCTTCACTATCTCCTGAGTCTAAATAGTGACTAGTACTTATTAAAACCTCACTAAAATTTTGTTGAATAAATTAATGAATGAAGGATCACTTTGAACTACTCTTAACATAACTGCATACTAATTGTGGCATAAAAACGTATATATGACTTACCCTCTTTCCACTTCTTCTCTCTCTGTCTCCTCTCCGCTTCCTCATCCTTTCATCTGGTGGCAGGCATAGAAATCACCCATTCTGGAAATGAGGGTCTAACAGCTGTTTGTACACTCAAGGTAACTTCTTACCTACTCTTATCATTAATGTGATTGAAGGATCCCTCTTTTAATGCAAGTTAAGGGTTTACTAGTTAGGTGGCCATTTTACTTAAGTTCTGCACATCTCAGTTTTTCCATCTGTAGAATGGAGATAATAATTGCATCTACCTGAGATGATTTATGTGAAGACCCAATGCCATCTTGTGTATAAAGTACTTCAGAATAGTATTTGACATATAGTAAGCACTTAATAAACATTAAAAAATTGATGTCTTATGAAAGAGCCTTTTCTACGGGTATTCATCTTTGGTAATCATTTTCTGCATGATTGCATCATTATCTTTCATTTTTCTCACATTGACTGAGCTCACATGGGTGATTCTCCCTAGGGTTTCTCACATGTGTCAGTGGGGACCAAGAGGCATGTGAATATTTGCCTTGTTAGATGTCTGGGAGGGCACACAGCAAGGCTGGCAGTTGAAGCTGGTTGTTGTCTGGGAGCTCAGCTGAGACTCTGAAATGGAGTGTCTACATTTAGCTTCACCAAGGAGTTTCAGCTTCTCACAGCATGGTGGCTGGGTTATAAGAGCAAGCACTGCAGGGCTAGAAGCAGCAAGGCTATTGTGAACTAGCCTCAGAAGCTGTGTGGCACAATTCTGCCATATCCTGTTGGCCCAAGCAGTCACATGGCTTGCCTAGATTCAAAGGGGTAGATAAACAGATTCCATCTCTGGAGTGCGGCATTGGCAAATTGTTGCCAAACTGTAGAAAGTTTCATCAGCTATGCTATCAGAACTTTTTCTTTGTATTTGAGATTAAAGTCATTTATTATTTTTCTTCGGAAATGCTTAAGGCCATATAGAAAAGTTTAAACCCTCAAATCCTCTTTTCATATGGTAGGCTTTAAAAGTCAGAAGATTGTTAATATGATTTTAGTGAGAATTTCCCTGAATAAATGTTTATAGATGCTTCAATTTATCTGTAGAAAAATATGTCTTAAAAATCTTTTGATTTTGCTCTGGTCTTAGGGATTGGATGTGGTGACTGAAATAGGTAAAAAACGGTTAAAGCAATATACCAATCATAATTAATTTCATTAGTTTGGCTTGAATAGCACACAGTGAACCACTGATTCACCCTGGAGTATTAGATAAACCATGCTATTGTACTCCAAGTATTAATATCTGTAAAACAAGTAGAAATGTACATTCTGGTAAAGATTGATAATGCATTCATCGTGGTTGGCTGCATCTCTTTTCATTACTCTTTTCCTTTTCCATGCTTCAGCTCAGAACATGGAGAATTCCTTACTGGACACTTGCATGTACTGTTTCCTTTGCCTGGGATATATTTTCTATTTTTCATTAGTTCACTTCTATTCATCCTGCAACTCTCAGTTAAGATTTACTTCCTCTGAGAAGATCTCCCTGTTACATAACGTTCGCTGCTTTTTCCATATGCTTCCATAGGGCTTTGACTTTCCTCTATCATGACTTGCAGTTACTCGTTTACTTGTCAATTTCTTGATAACCTCTAAGTTCCATCTTTGTATTCTCAGAGCCTTGCCTGGTACATAGTGAATACTTAAAACTTGTTGGATAACTGACAGAATTAATTCAGTCATTCTTTTATAATTCTTACATTTGCTTTAAACATAAAGTCTTTAATTAGTTGAAAGAAGCAAGTCCGCATCATTAAATTCACTTGTATGATTTTATTTTTGCTATCATGACAGAAAGAATAATCCTTTCTTCTAGTCCTTTTTATATTTGATACAGAATCTTGCCTAATTTTCCAATTTCTTCTTTGACATTCTTTATACACCAGAGAGCTATCAGTCTTCTTGTTTCCCAAATCCTTGTTTGCCAAGTGTGAATGTTCAAAGCCAGAATAATTTCCACATAGCATATACTGCATTTTCCTACCTAAGAGATCAAAGAAAGACACTATCCTTGGCATGATTTATTTTTGACAAATATGTGTGGCCTGCTTTAATATGTGAAAACATTTTTCATTAGGTTCCTGAGGGGGAGAATTATGTCTCACTGGATATATATCTCCATTTTAACAAAGCATTACTCTTTCCAATTTTGTTTTGTTTTGTTTTATCACCTAGTATCTCAAAAGAATACATATTCTTAAGTATAAATGTTCCTGAGATAGATTTTACAGTATGTAATATAGGTGATTTTTAAAACCTCTAACATGCTGAACCTGTTTAAGCCTGATTTGAAGTTCATTCTTGGATTTTCTTTTACAAGATTTTTGTAAGATTTACATAACATTAACTAATAACCAAGTTGATATTCTTTTTTTTTAATTTTTAACTTACATCCAAGTTAGTTAGCATATAGTATAATAATGATTTCAGAAATAGAATCCAGTGATTCATCCCCTATGTATAGCACAACACCCCGTGCTCATCCCAGCAAGTCTTCCTTAATGTCCCTTACCCATTTAGCCCATCCCGACCCACAAACCCTCTGGCAACCCTCAGTTTGTTCTCTATATTTATGAATCTCTTATGTTTTGTCCCACTCCCTGTTTTTATATTATTTTTGCTTCCCTTTCCTTATGTTCATGTGTTTTTTATCTTAAATTCCACATACGAGTGAAATCATTTGATATTTGATTTCTCTGAGTAATTTTGCTTAGCTTAATACCCTCTAGTTCCATCCACGTAGTTGCAAATGGTAAGATTTCATCCTTTTTGATTGCTGAGTAATACTCCATTGTATATGTGTACCACATTTTCTTTATCCATTCATCTGTCCATGACATTTGGGCTCTTTCCATACTTTGGCTATTGTTGATAGCCAAACATTGGGGTGCATGTATGTGCCCCTTTGAAAGAGCACACATGTATTCTTCAGATAAATACCTAGTAGTGCAATTGCTGGGTTCTAGGGTAGTTCTATTTTAATTTTTTGAGAAACCTCCATACCATTTTCCAGAGTGGCTTCACTAGTTTGCATTCCCACCAGAAGTGCAGAAGAGATCCTCTTTCTCTGCATCTTTGCCAACATCTGTTGTTGCCTGAGTTGTTAATGTTAGCCATTCTGACAGGTGTGAGGTGGTATCTCATTGTGGTTTTGATTTGTATTTCCCTGATGATGAGTGATGTTGAACATTTTTTCATGTGTCTGTTAGCTATCTGGATGTATTCTTTGGAAAAGTGTCTACTCATGTCTCTTGCCCATTTTTTCACTGGATTATTTGTTTTTTGGGTGTTGAGTTTGATTAAGTTCTTTATAGATTTTGGATACTAACCCTTCCTCAGATATGTCATTTGCAAATATCTTCTTCCAGTCCGTTGGTTGCCTTTTAGTTTTGATGAGTGTTTCCTTCACCATGCAGAAGTATCTTGATGAGGTACCAATAGTTCATTTTTGCTTTTGTTTCCTTTGCCTCTGGAGATGTGTTGAGTAAGAAGTTGCTGTGGCTTAGGTCAGAGAAGTTTTTGTCTGTTTTCTCCTCTAGGATTTTGATGGCTTCCCATCTTCCATTTAGGTCTTTCATTCATTTTGAGTTTCTTCTTGTGTATGGTGTAAGAAAGCGGTCCAGGTTCAATTTTCTGCATGTCGCTGTCCAGTTTTCCCAACACCATTTGCTGTTGAGACTGTCTTTATTCCATTGCATATTCTCTCCTGCTTTGTCAAAGATTAGTTGGCCATACATTTCTGGGTCCATTTCTGGGTTCTCTATTCTGTTGCATTGATCTGTGTGTCTGTTTTTATGCCAGTACCATACTTTCTTGATGATTACAGCTTGGTAATACATCTTGAAGTCCAGGATTGTGATCCCTCCAGTTTTGGATTTCTTTTTCAGGATTGCTTTTGCTATTCTGGGTCTTTTCTGGTTCCATACAAATTTTGGGATTGTTTGTTCAAGCTCTGTGGAGAATTCTGGTGTTATTTTGATAGGTATTGCATTGAACATGTAGATTGTTTCAGGTAATATTGACATTTTAACAGTATTTGCCCTTCCAATCCATGAGCATGTAATATTTTTCCATATTTTTGTATGTATTCTTTAATTTCTTCCATAAGCTTTCCATTATTTTCAGTGTATAGATTTTTCACCTTTTTGGTTAGATTTATTCCTAAGTATTCTGTTTTTGTTTTTTTTTTTTTGATGCAACCGTAAACGGGATCGATTCCTTGATTTCGCTTTCTGTTACTTTGTTGTTGGTGTATAGAAATGCAACTAATGTCTGTGCATTGATTTTATATCCTGCAACTTTGCTGAGTTCATGGATCAGTTCTAGCAGTTTTTTGGTGGAATCTTTTGGATTTTCCATATAGAGTATCATGTCGTCTGCAAAGAGTGAAAGTTTGACTTCCTCCTTGCTGATGTGGATGCATTTTATTCCTTTGTGTTGTCTCATTACTGAGGCTAAGACTTCCAATACTATGTTGAATAACAGTGGCGAGAATGGACATCCCTGTCTTGTTCCTGACCTTAGGGGGATAGCTCTCAGTTTTTCCCCATTGAGGATAGTATTAGTGGTGGGTCTTTCATATATGGCTTTTATGATCTTGAGGTATGATCCTTCTCTCTCCTTTCTTGAGGGTTTTTATCAAGAAAGCGTGCTGTATTTTGTCAAATGCTTTTTCTGCATCTGCTGAAAGGATCATGTGGTTCTTGTCCTTTCTTTTATTGATGTGATGCATCATGTTGATTGATTTGCAGATACTGAACTGGCCCTGCATCCCAGGTATAAATCTCACTTGGTCGTGGTGAATAATTTTTTAATGTATTGTTGGATCTGGTTGGTTAGTATCTTGTTGAGGATTTTTGCATCCATGTTCACTAGGGAAATTGGTCCGTAGTTCTCCTTTTTAGTGATGTTTTTGTTTGGTTTTGGAAAAAAAGGTAATGCTGACCTCATAGAATGAGTTTGGAAGTTTTTCTTCCATTTCTATTTTTTGGAACAACTTTAAAAGAATAGATGTTAACTCTTTAAATGTTTGGGAGAATTTCTCTGGAAAGCCATCTGACACTTGACTCATATTTTGGGAGATTTTTGGTTACTAGTTTAATTTCTTTACTGGTTGTGGGTCTGTTCAAATTTTTCATTTCTTCTTGTTTCGGTTTTGGTAGTTTATATGTTTCTAGGAATTTTTCCTTTTCTTCCAGAGTGCCCAATTTATTGGAATATGATTGCTCATAATATTCTCTTATTATTGTTTGTATTTCTGCAGTGTTGGTTGTGATCTCTCCTCTTTCCTTCTTGATTTTATTTATTTGGATCCTTTTCATTTTGCTCAAACTTGCTAGGGGTTTATCAATTTTTTCAAAATACCAGCTCCTGTTTTTATTGATCTGTTCTACTGTTTTTCTTTTAATAGCATTGATTTCTGCTCTAATCTTTAGTATTTCCCATCTTCTGCTGGTTTGGGGTTTTATTTGCTGTTCTTTTTCCAGCTTTTTAAGGTGTAAGTTTAGGTTGTGTATATGAGACCTTTCTACCTTCTTTAGGAAGGCCTGAATTGCTATATACTTCCCTCTTATGACCATCTTTGCTGTGTCCCAGAGGTTTTGGGCTGTGGTGTTATCATTTTCATTGGCTTCCATATACTTTTTTAATTTCCTCTTGAACTTCTTGATTAACCCATTCATTCTATGGTAAGATGTCCTTTAATCTCCAAGTGTTTGTTGTCTTTCCAAATTTTTTCTTATGGTTGATTTTGAGTTTCATAGTGTTGTGGTCTGAAAATATTCATGGTATGATCTCGATCTTTTTGTACTTGTTGAGGGCTGTTTTGTGTCCCAGTATGTGATCTATTCTGGAGAATGTTCCATGTGCACTTGAGAAGAATGTGTATTCTGCTTTTAGGATGAAATATTCTGAATATATCTGTTAAGTCCATCTGGTCCAGTGTGTCATTTAAAGCCACTGTTTCCTTGTTGATTTTCTGCTTAGATGATCTGTCCATTGATGAAAGTGGTGGTGTTGACGTCCCCTACTGGTATGGTATTATTGTCAATGAGTTTCTTTATGTGTTGATTAATTGATTTATATATATTGGATTCTCCAACATTGGGGGCATAAATCTTTATAATTGTTAGGTCTTCTTAATATATAGACCCCTTAATTATGATATAATGCCCTCCTTCATCTCTTGTTATAATCTTTATTTTAAAATCTAGATTGTCCGATATAAGTATGACTACTCTGCCTTTCTTTTGGTGACCATTAACATGATAGATGGTTATGTATCCCCTTACTTTGAATCTGAAAGTTTCTTTGAGTCTAAAATGGGTATCTTGTAAACAGCATATGGATGGATCTTGTTTTCTTATCCATTCTGTTACCCTATGTCTTTCGATTGGAGCAGTTGGCCCATTGACATTTAGAGTGAGTACTGAAAGATATGAATTTAGTGTCATTGTGTTCCCTGTAGAGTTGGAATTTCTGGTGGTGTTCTCCAGTCCTTTGTAGTCTTTTTTGCTTTCTGTGTTTTTTGTTTTGTTCATCTTTTCTCCCCTCAGAGAATCTCCCTTAAAATTTTTTGCAGGGCTGGTTTAGTGGTCAGGGACTCCTTTAGTTTTTGTCTGGGAAACTTTTAATCTGTCCTTCTATTTTGAATGACAGCCTTGCTGGATAAAGAATTCTTGGCTGCATATTTTTCTGATTCAGCACATTGAATGTATCCTGCCACTCCTTTCTGGCCAGCCAAGTTTCTGTGGATAGGTCTGCTGCAAACCTGATCTGTCTTCCCTTGTAGGTTAAGGCCTTTTTTCCCCCTTGCTGCTTTCATCATTCTTTCCTGTGTATTTTGTGAATTTGACTATGATATGCCTTGTTGAGGTCGTTTTTTTGTTGAATCTAATGGGAGTTCTGTATGCTTACTGGCTTTTGATGCCTGTGTCTTTCCCTAGGTTAGGAAAGTTTTCCACTTTGATTTGTTCACATAATGCTTCTACCCCTTTTTCTCTCTCTTAATCTTTTGGGACCCCTGTGATCCAGATGTTATTCCTTTTTAATGAGTCTCTGTGTTCTCTGATTCTTATATCATGCTCTTTTGCCTTAGTCTCCCTCTTTTTTTCTGCTTCCTTATTCTTCATAAGTTCGTCCTCTATATCACTGATTCACTGCTCTGCTTCATCCATTCTTGCTGCTGTGGCATCTATTTGAGATTGCATCTCAGTTATAGCATTTTTAATTTCATCCTGACTAGATTTTACTTCATTTATTTCCACAGGAAGGGATTCTATGCTTTTTTTCAAGCCCAGCTACTATTCTTATTATCATGTCTGGTTTAGATATCTTGCTTGTATCTGTGTTGATTAAGTCCCTGGCTGTCATTTCTTCCTGTTATTGGGGTGAATTCCTTCATTTCATCATTTTGGAGGAAGAAAAAGAATTAATAAAATAAAAAATTAAAATTAAAAAATTAAAAGCAGCACAAAAAATCAAATAAATGATGCTAGATCCTAGGTGTGTTTTGGTCTGGTTGTTGAATGAAGCTTGATAGAATAGAGAAAAAAGAGAAAGAAAAGAAAAGGAAAAAAAAAAGAAAGAAAAGTAGGAAAACTTTAAAATTAAAAAAATGAATACAATAAAATAGAATAGAATGAAATGATGAAAGTAAAATAGAATAAAAATACAAAAAAATTAAAAATAGAGTAGAAAAGTTAAAGAAAATTCTTTTTTATTTTATTTATTTATTTAAAAAAATCTTTAAATGTTTCTTTATTCTTCAGAAAGAGAGACAGAGCATGAGTGTGAGAGGGGCAGAGAGAGAGGGAGACACAGAATTGGAAACAGGCCTAGGCTCTGAGCTGTCACAGCACAGAACCTAATGTGGGCCTTGAACTCATGAGCTGTGCAATCATGACCTGAGCTGAAGTTGGACGCTTAACCAACTGAGCCCCTCAGGTGCCCCAAGAAAAATATTTTCTATAAAGATGGAAAATAAAAATAATTTTTTTCTCTTTCTGTATTCAAGAATAAGAAAAGAAAAAGAAAAAAAAGTCGAATAGATGGATCAGCAAACAGAATGAAATATGAATGAAATTATATCCAGTTTCCCCTAGAAGTCAAACTATGAAGCAATTTATAGTCTGTACATTAAGCAGGCAGAGAGACTTGTGCTAGTCCTCTAGAGCTTGGTTGGCGCAGTTGGATGGAGCTTGGTGTAATGGCTCCATTCTCCACTAGATGGCACTGCTTAGCTTATTAGGGTGGATTGTTGTGGTGCCTGTCGTGTGTATGTGCAGTGCAGGAGAGGTGAAGCATCAGAACTCTGTGCTCTTGTGAACCAGGAATCAAGCACACCTCCTTTGTCTCCTGCTTCTGTCCACTCCCTGCTTCCACTGTCCATAACCAAACCATCAGCCTGCCAGGCAGCACCTCCCTCCTAAATTTTATCTCAGATGGGGCTGTGTTTCCAAACCCCTCACTTCTGAGGACCCTGTGTCTTTGACTCGCTCTGACCCTCTGGGAGAGGGTCTCACCAAGCAGTGGCCAGGTGCTGGCCCATCCCCCGGAATGTTCGCATGACCATGCTGCTGTAGATGCCCAGAGACTGTAGCCGGGTGCCAGCCCACCCCAGAAAAAGTTTGTGCAATTGTGTGGCATCAGTGTTTCAGCAATTATGGTAAATCACAACACACATCTGGTGTCAGGGTTCACTGCCCCCTAATAGCCTTGTTCCCACCCCAGCAAATGTGGCTGTTCTCCAGGGTCCATTGGGACCTTTGCCTGTGGGGAGACCACATGGCCTCTACCAAATGTCCTCTCATCAGGGGAATTGCTTCTCCCTGTGTGTCTTGAGGACCCCTTGGACCTCACTGTCTTCTCCTGGAGATTTGCCCTTCCCACCAGAGCTCTGATAGGTATTGAGCTGTGGAGTTTCCAACTCTGCACTCTCCTGTTTATAGAGTCCTAATGGTATTTAAACCCTCTCCTTTCTCTTTTCTCCCTTTCTTGTTCAGTCCATTATGGGTGTGGAAATATGGGTGTTTCCACTCTTTCTCATTCTCTCCAGTTGCTTTTGGGGGGAGTGCTTTTCCTGTACTCTTCCCCCATGTCTCCATCCTCTCTTTGCAAACAAAAACAGTTCCCTACCTTCCACAGCTTCTCTCTCCCCCAGTTGATCAAGTTATATAGATTACTGTGGTAATCCCCAGATCAATTTTATAGGTGTGCAAAAATGGTTTGATGCTGATCTAGCTGCATTTAAGGGTTGAGAGAAGCAGAAAACTTCCATGTTGCTCTGCCATCTTGGCCTCTCGCTCTATAGCAAGTCAGTATTCTAAAATTTAAATATCCTTTATTCACCTTCCAAATTAGCTGATTGATCTGTATTTTCTTTTGTTAATTTCATGTATTTTCAATTCATTTACACAAATGTTTTTCATTTGCTTTTTGTGTTGTATTTTGTGGTGTGGCATCTCTGACATTCTTTTATTCATATTATTTTTTTATGACATCTTGCATAATTGTGACTCTTCATTATTCAGCTCTTAGAGAAACTCAAAATTAAAACTCATTAGCTTGCTTGCTTCTTTATTTCCACATATTTTTAGGGAATTATAATGATATATAGCTCCTTCCCCACCCCACCCCCACTTCTTTGCTAACAAAGAGCCTCAGACACCTCTGTATTGCTTACGCAATGATTGGAAAACATTTTTTTTTACTCTTCCCTTTCATTAACTCTCCATATGAAATAAATCTCAGAATACTCTTCATTGTGTTTCCTCAATATCTCTTGTATTAGTCTCTCTCTTCTCCCCACTGCTACTGTCCCACTGGGCTTTTGTCATTTCTCATCTACCTTAGTGAGAAGACCTCCTAACCATTCCTTCTTTCCCATTCCATAATTTCTCCTACCAAGTGACCTTTCCAGAGATTATTTTGGAAACCTCATCATTTTAGTTCCTCATATGTAATCACCCAGTTATTTCCAATTCTGTTGGAAAATTCCAATTCTCTTGGAAAAGTTAATGTTGCTTAATGTATGATTAGGCTCTAGCCCTACTGAATTTGTTTCTATGTCTTCAAACAAATCTTATTCTTTTGCCCTCCTGATCTCATGACCTTTGGCATATAGTGATTCCTTTGGCTGGAAAACCTCTCTTCCTTAACCCCACTGCCCCACCCATGTTTTGTTTCTTCCCAAAGCCAACTCATCCTCAGGTCTCAACTTCAAAAAGCTTTTGAAGCCCACCCTTTCCTCCCAAGTAGGAGGTTCAGTTGCCAGTCTATGTTTTCCCTTGAAGTCTTCTACTTTCCTTCTCCTCTCTCTTAGCGCACTGAACTCTTTTGGTCCCTTGGCTGTACCTTCTACCTTATTGGAAATTCTGTGAGGTTACATTGTCCCTGATTCAGAGCACATAATTGTTATTTGTAAAATAAATTATTCATAAAAGTTACCTCCTGAATAGTTTTGATTGATTTCTCTTTACCACTTGGGAGCATCTCTCAGAGAGAAACTATTACTTTAAGGAAATAAAATGCTTTAATTTTTTTTCTATCAATGTTATGAGCTTTCTAAAATTATGAATTTGAAGTCTATATATTTTTAATCTTTCTCACACCTCTTTTAGAATTTCAAACTGCACGACCTTATGATCACTATCTTTCAAATTGTCTTTCTTGAGAAAAATGAGTCACTGTTTGATTTTTATGTGCACTGACTGTGACCTTAAATTGTTACTTTATTATGCATAACTCATAGTGCCTTAGATTCATTTAATTGGAAAAGTCCAATTGTGTGGTTTCTAATTCTGCTAATGTAATGCTGTTGGGCCAAGGGGAGGTATAGAGAAAATTTTAAATTACTTGCTATTTCTATTACTTAATAATTGGTTCAATTCTCCTTAGTAAAATGTAATATCCCTTTAATTGTACTAGGATTCCTCTATTATGGAGTGAAAATAAGGTAAAAAGCAATATGACATTCTATTTTACAGATAAAGCCTTGCACAAAAAGGTTTAGAAAATTAGTAACTGGTGCATTGTCAGTACATGAAATGATTACTAACTCTCTAATCTAATAGAGAATATTTTATATGATGGGAAAGTGAGATTAAATAATTGCCTCCTCAAATACAAGTTTTTCTTGACTAGATGCTACCAGTATGAGAGAGAGGAGAAGTAAATTTAAATTACAGATCATTAAAGACAGTAATTTATGGCAACAATTTTTTCAGATTTATTAGTGAAATTTCATAATCCCCAAGAACATGAAATAGGATGCTTACCTTTCTTTCCAACTTCAAATCCTTCAGGAAGATGAATTTGAACTTATTGACCCTGAATTCAGTTACCAATAGCAACGCATAGACACATGAAAAACTATGAAGATATTGAATTCCAATATCTAGCCATGAAATGGCTTCTTAAGATCATTTGGCAGGCAGCTCACTCACTTGTGTCCTCAAATTCTTTCCTTTGTCCAGCTAACTAACCACACACTAACCATCAAATCTAGTCTTATAGTCCTTACCCATTAACCAACCTCTGCTTACCTAATTCATCATATCCATGTAGTGGACACCGATTCAGATATCAGTAGAGCATATATTTTCTGCTAACCAAGCATAGGCCCTAGACAGCCATGTTTCTGCAGTGTGGACTTGTTAACCCACCCACATGGCCATGATGTGCCTGCCTTCTATGTTGACCCTCAATATTTCCAATACTCAGCACTATGACTGTACATGTAGATACTTAATTCTTTTGAGTGAGTGCATAAATGAATAATTGGGTGACTGACTCCAGCTGGACTCATCAAATCCTCTCACTTGAAAATTACAACTGAGAAACGTGGAATTAGGATTTGATGGCTCAGTCTCATTAATCACAGAGCTCAAGAGGGAAAAGTCTACAACAGTTGCTGATTCTAAGTTACCCATACCTGATCAGGTTCCTATTCACTGAAGTATGGTTGCCTAGCTCTACTTTAGATTATGAGAGGTATCTCAGTATCTATCAGGTAATCTATTGTGCAAATTACATTTCTTGCAATTGCTAATTTTTGTACTTGTAGGCATCATTTTGATCTTCTGAAAGAGTATGCTTGAGAGTGTGTGGGTAGGAATAGACTGCACATATGCATGCATGTATGAGTATGTATTGTGTTTAATTATAGCAGACACAAAGAAAAGACATCAATTGGGTATGTAACTGTGAATGCATGTTGTTTATCATCCTGGAATTGCACATAGATTATTAGTTTTTGTATGTTTTTCTTAGCATCAGATATGTGTGTATCTGGATATATAGGTTTGGGAAGGCATATGTTTAAAATTAGTATGGGCTATGCACGTGCAAATAGATGTATTTAAGATAATGTCTGATTTTAGTGTAACTTACCATTTTTTATATGTTTCCATCTTGGATTGAAAGCCACCATGCCTTCTTTTATCTTTTTAATATTATGGATGGATTTTATTACTCTATTTTTTTTGTTTATGTGTTGTTTTTATTAATTTAAAAATCTATCTATTTTTAAAAGTTCTAACTAAAAAACAACAAAAAACAAGAAAAAAAATCAAGATTTTTTTAGCTACTTAGTCTTTGCATCTTCCTCCTCTTTTATTAGCCACATTTGTTCTGGTTCATTCGTCAAACTAGCATTCTTACGAGCAAGATGTTTCTATTTAGAACTTCTTACACTTGAGAGATGAAAGTATTAAATAATGTCTAATTTTGAGGTTTCCATTTCCATCCTATTATATTCCTTCATATTAAAGGATTGTAGCCTTTTTAACTAATTTGATTAATCTGTCTTTAGTATCATAGGCTATTTTAAAAACAAAATTTTCACAGTTTGCTGATTATCAAATGGTATTTGGAACTCTAATTTCTGTTTATTTTTCATAAACTGGGAATACTGAAGAGATAAGAGATTACTCTAAATTTATACTTCCTTCTAAAACAGAAACTTAAAACATTTCTAAATAATTATAAATATGGAATTATAAATATGAATGGATGTTTTCCTGATATGAAGGGGTGTTTTTAAGATGCACAGATGAGAAATTCAAGATTCACTGGGTTTCTTGCAGGAGATCCCATTCCAGGTTGGAAATAATCCTTTAAAAGAGAGAAGTTCCAGGGTCGGGATCCCATATGACTTAAAATTTTAATTGCATTATTGCATTTTATTTTATATGAGTGATGAAATGACTGCATGAGAATAGTTCAAGGTTTTGTGCTAGAATTTTCCCATCTCTAGTCTCAGGAATAGTGCAGGATGTTTGTTTTTCCCCAAATCTTGACATATTTTGGAGATGATTTTCAGTAGGGGTAGGAGTCCCTCAACACGGACTGGCTTACATTTTACTGTTGTGTGAGGAATAGGGTTGTTGAGGTCATGTGGTAAGCAGTTTTAATATTGGCAGTTTCTTTTTTTGAGTCTTTTCTAATCTTTCAATTCTATGCTCATTACTTATTGAAGGGGGTCTTTAAAGGATGATGAGACAATACAAAGGGTCAAACTGTCATATTAGACCAGGGGCAATCACAAGACACAGGCAATTTCTTCTTCCTTTGGGGAAGTCTACCTCCACCAATTCAACTCTGAAAATGTCCTTCATCTCTGGCATTGTTAAAGCCAGTCACTCCCAACTAAATCCATGCATTCCGTGTTTTTCTTTAATAAGTAACCTAGAAAAATCCAGTGTATTCCTCTAAAAGTATTTCATAGGTAAGTACTGTCCATTATATTTCTGCTAGTATATTTACCAGGAAGTCTAGTTTGGAGCCATATTTACAATGGCATTTGACTACGGCCATTCTTTGTGGTTTTATCATTTTAGAAAAGTTCATTTCTTGGTTTCACTTGGTTTATCATAGTAGTCTATCTTACTTTGTTGTCTTTTAGGATATTCCAAAGTGGACCAGGAATTCAGGTCTTCAAGGTTAACTGTATTCTGGAAGGATGAGGGTATATTTTAAATGAGGTAGGACTGATTTAGGTGTTAAATCGTGGTAGTCTGTGGTACAGTTTTGGTCTGTCACTGTGTGTGATATCCTGTGCCATCATACAGAAAAGGCAGAGTTCATTATATAATGGAGATGACTGTACCAGAAATATGTAAGAAATTCTGGTTTCTACTAAAATTTTCTTCTTGAAGTTTTAAGACTATTTTCAAGAAAAGTATTTTCTAAAGAAATAGGCCTTTAGTGAAACACCAGGGAATAATGTCATTAAGTTGAGAAAAATGCCACAAGCTTCTTTTTATTGATCACACTCCCATGGGTTTAAATGCAATTTTTAATTAGAGTTATTACCAAAAATACCCTTTTATGTTTATTTTTAAAAATATTAGATCATATTTTGACACTTTTAACTTATAGATAGAATAACACATTCTGTGAAAAGTTAGACAAATTCAGTCTGTGATCTGCCCTGGACATGATTCCTCAGTTATTTTCTGCATAAGTGATAGTAAAACTTAAAGAACAGGTTATAGACCTGATGCTTTTTCTCAAATCAAGTATATAATACTTAATTTACAAAATTGTTAAATTTTACAAAACACATTTGAAAAATCCATTACTATCTTCCCATATTTAATGATGTTGATTTTAGGAAAAGATGATCATGTAAACACTAAGATACATTGATGATTATATATAAAGTATATAATTGTTATATTTATCCAAACAATTTAGTGCAGTTATCATCTTTGCATAATAAACTATAATAGAAATGGGCTTCTAATATTGGCATTTACATGAGAAATGTCTAAAGTTTTCAGTGGTGCAAACAATTTTTCTTTAATCACAAAATTCTTTTGTTTCTACGTTTTTTATAGTTTTGTAATGAAATTTTATATGAATTTAGAATTTCAAGGTAGTCTATTGAATTTTAAATAGTTTGAAGTTTGACATGTTATTATATAAAAATGATATGTATCTGTTCTAGTCCTGGGCCTGTTTCCCCTCAGATTGATTCTTGCTTTTTTTCCCACAAAAGGAAAATCAAAAGGAGATTGCCCAGCAGGAGGTGATTCCCCTGTGTCCTGGTAATCCAGGGCTCTGGGCCCAGATAATGTCACCACTCCTTCCTGGCTTTTTTCCAGTCAGTAGGTAGAAGTGGCTTCATGCTTTTGCTGATCTCAGTGTTGCTTCCTCTCCCCTATCTGGCCATTCAGCAATTCCATCCTATGTGTAACCAATTCCCTGCATTAAATTGTATTATATGTGTAACCAATTCCCTGCATTAAATTGTATCAGTTTCAAATGTTTAGTCATGTCAATTTCCTGGGCAAACATTGGTGGAAACGTTACTGATAGTACGTTTTAAAGAATGCTAATATATAACCTAAAATCATGGTTATAAATTGGAATATTCCTGGTAGATGAGCTCAAAAAGTCTAAGTTTAGTGTAGATTAGATACTATGAAACCAAGAAAGTAGTTGGGGAGTTCATCAATATTCTTTTCTTTCGTAACAGATCATTTGTTTCTCCATTACTGTAAAGTATTAGAACTATTTCTGTACTAGGGATTACAGTGTTGCTGGTGGTGGTTGTGTGAGAGTTTTGTGTGTTTATGTGTGTACATGTGTGTGTGCCTGTGTGTGTGTGTGATCGCGTTCAAGGAACATTGTTTAGCCAGCTTTAATGCTATCACAGCTAGCATTTGTGTATGTTTGTTTTGTTTATCTCAGCTCTGGTAAATCCACGAAAAACAGATGAAAGCCAAATCTTTCATTATTCTTAAATCCCTGATTATGACATGTTTCTCCTAAAATGCGTCCCATAAGAGTGAACGAGGCATCTGTAAGTACGCATGGGTTATGGCGCAGTCCCCTCAGTGGCATTTTGTCCATATGGAGCTTAATTCTGTAAACTACCTATAACTAGGTATAAAATTCAGACAGAAAATAGCAATTTATCACAAGTGTCCAGCTGGTTTCTTCTTCTAAGTGGTTATTTCCTAATCTGAAATCCAGCCCATTCACTGCCCACTTACATTTTTGAGCTATAAAATCAATAATAAATAGCAAGAACATTCCCTGGAGAGATTAGCCATGCATTCCAACTGGGAAGAACAAATGAAGGGCAATGCCATAGCATTTTGTGCTTGGATTTTAATGTGAAAAATAAAATGTGGAAAAATGGGAGTGCTCCTTCAATCAAGGTGATCAATAATGCAATGTAAGATTAAGTTTAAAATTCCCCCTGAATTCAGAAATGCTCCTTAAAAGCAAATTTTTAGAGAAAGATGTTTTCAATTAGTATAATCTCAGAAATGACTTTTGTATATTTTACTGACTTACTGATTTTCCTTATCAGTTCAAAATACACATTTTGAGCTCTCTTCAAATAGAAGTCCTGAAATCTGCCTTAAAACTGTTGATTATATTGCCCTCTGAGGAAGTGCATTATTGCCTCCAAATGCATATTCAACAGAACTGTGCTTTCCAAACATTTTCAATCCTATCTTGGATTATC
This sequence comes from Acinonyx jubatus, assembly GCF_027475565.1. Taxonomy (NCBI): domain Eukaryota; kingdom Metazoa; phylum Chordata; class Mammalia; order Carnivora; family Felidae; genus Acinonyx; species Acinonyx jubatus. The sequence goes on from NC_069380.1 coordinate 211,785,267, forward strand.
TTATTTTCTTATCTGGCTTTTTATGTATACATGTATATAAATGTTTGAGAGTGTATTTGTTTACCTATATACACCTATATATATATATATATATATATATACAAGTATGCATGTACATTTATATACATATATATTTATATATATACACTATAAGCTTAAATAAACTTATATACAATATATATACATACATTCACATACACATACACATAAAATTTTGCATAAATTATTTAATGGTAGGATGTTATCTTTCTCTCGTGTCCTTATATCCATGGTTTATTATTTATTCATAAGTGTATTATAGGAAATTGAAATAATCCATTATTAAATAAATGTTTCCTATAATTCCACTTTTTATAATAGTATATGAAATATGCTATTGAAATATGTGAAATATCTATATACCTATGAAATATAATAAAACTCCTTTGTTCTTAAGGGCTTGCAAACTAGGTGGTAAACAAACAAACATATAAAAAAATGTAGGATTGTAGCAAAATCATAGTCAGTAAGTACCAATGCTATTTCACTGAATTCTTACCATCACACTAGGAAATAGTTGTTACTAATTTCCCTTCAGAGATAAGGAGATCCATTCAGAAATTAATTTAACCAAATCACGTGGATAGTATGTAGCTTATTGGAAATTTGAACACAAATATGAGCAATTCTAAAGTCCTATTCTTTTCAGCATATAATACTGACTTCCATAATAAAAATTGATACAATAAAATGGAATATATTGGAAGGTAGCCTGTAATTAAAAGACAATTGAATACAATAGAAAGTAAACTAGCCATATCCAGAGTAGCTTGTGAAATTTACATAAAAGAGTTTTGTTGTATCTTAAACATTAGGTTAGACTGTAAAGAAGAGAACACTATTAATGTGAAAAATGTGGAAATTGGAAAGGCAAAAGATGTGTGTAAAGGAGCCAAGAAGAAAAAATTAGAATGTAAGATCCAAGAAGGTCACAGTTTGGAGATATTGCTGAAAATGTTGATTACACAAAAATTCAGAGTGACGTGAATTCCAGTTCGTGAGGTTTAAATAATATCTTGGCACATAGGAAACACTCAATAAATGTTTTTTAGATTGAATTAATTAATTTATCCTGTAGGCAATAGGGAGTGTTGATGGGTTTTTGTGCAGAACCATGGCGTGTTGACAGTATTGTTTCATACTTACTAATCTGGCATTATTCAGCATGGGCAAAACTAAGTTGAGGGACTTCCAAACATGAGATAAAGTCAGAAGAATTTTAAGGAATGGGTGGACAAAGTATACACTTAGAAGTCATATCAGGAAGTCAAATATTCTGAGTCTCTGGAAATGAAATAATTTATGAAATGCTATTTCAAAACACGTACTGAATACCTACTAGGGGCTATGTGAACAAAAGGGAACAGAGTTCATGAACAATGTGAGAAAGGTACAGGAAATAAAAGATGGTGTGATTAACTATGAGATTAAGAGTAATAGGTAAACCATCAGCGTTTGGTTTTTTTTTAATATTTGTTTATTTTGAAAGTGGGAGAGAGCATATCCGGAGAGGGGCAGAGAGAAAGGGAGAGAGAGATTCCCAAGCAGGCTCCATGCTATCAGTGTGGAGCCTGACTAGGGGCTCTATCTCAAGAACTGTGAGATAATGACCTGAGCCCAAATCAAGAGTAGGATGCTTAAGGGCTGCGTGGATGGCCCAGTTGCTTAACCAACAGACTCAATTTTGGCTCAAGTTGTGATCTGACAGTTGATGAGATGGAATCCTGCGACAGGTTGCGCACTCACAGCGTAAGCCTGCTTGAGATTCTCTCTTTCCCTTTCTCTCTGCCTCTTCCCCACTCCTTCTCACCCTCTCTCTGTCTCTCAAAATAAATAAAATAAACATTAAAAAAAATCAGCAGCTTAACCAGGTGCCCCAGTAATAGACTTTACTTCAATGAAATATTGAACTTGTTCAAAGGATGCATAGTGCATAGTGGGAAACATCTGTCTTCTGAACAGTACACAGTTTTCTAAAAACATCATTGCAATAAGATGAAAATATTGTAAAGCAGTGCTATTTATGTGATTAGGCATATATGTGTGATTATTTCCAGATACTATGAAATGCGTTTTGTTTGTAAATTTGTAAATTCTTTGTAAATTTTTTGAGAGGGAGAATTTGTTTTAGTTTCAGTTTCTGTAATGGAACCCATAAAAAATCCTAATCTATTTAGGAATATATTTTATATGTTTATATATTAATATTTACATAGTTATATATAATATTTATATAATATATAAATAAGTATAACCTTGAGTAAATTATATAGTTTTCTTTTAATATTTGAATAATATTCATGTATCTTCAAATTATTTGAATTCAAAATTTTGATCTATGATGCTTTGGAGTATAAACTTTATATAAACACTATTCTTATACATAGAAATATAGATGCATTATAGAGTATATTTAATCTATAATAAAATAACATACATATTGCATACTAAGTCTGTTAATATATCAAAGAATGGGCTGTCATTAGAAGAGTGAACATATGAATTTATTTTGCGATTTAATTCAATTTATAATTTCATTCAGTGAACATTTAATGAATTCAAGTAACAGATTAAAATATGATTTAATTCTTTGAATTCAAGATACATAACCTCTCTTTTGTTAGAAAGGCCATGATGTTTTATATTTATTTCTAGATTGGTAACTTTCTAGAAAAATACACCCAACACTAAAAATGTCATTAGAATAACACTGTAAAAACCACATTTCAAATGTAACAACATGGCACACGTCATTCAAACATAGTCGCTAGACGGGATTAACAACATTTAGCCTTTCAGGGAATGGAAATAGCAAACATTTTTCTTTTACCAAGATGTCCCTTTACTTTTGTGAACGCCTAATGAAATGGTTTGTGTGTATTCTCAAGTAATAGTGTTCCCAAAACCCACCTCTAAATTTCTGGACTGAATTATGTGACATGGTGATTTTCAGATGCTTCTAGTTAGTTAATAAAGAATTTTATTAATCAGCTTCTCAGCTTTCTGTTGAGAGAGCTTAGAATTCCCAGTAAGGTTCTCTATTCTTATTCCATAATCAAGGCTATTAACCAAGTTGATAGAAATTTGTGGAGAACAATAAAATCTGCCCTAGAATTTTTTTTTTTTTGGTAGAAGTGGATGAAGTTTGCTCCCTATTTCATTGCTAAAATGAATACTTAAAGGAAAAAAAGATGTTGAAATTCTTGAAGGGTTGACAAGGAAGCTGCTGGAGTGTGATTAAGACAGTGGTAACCCTGCCCTATTGGATGTGTAGACCACATTTGCTCTTGTAGGGTGATGTTATATTCCTTTAAATTTTTGTGCAACCAAAATGTTGAACACTGGCCATTTTTGTCTTACACAATCGGATGAAAGCAATTGCTATCAATGAGTATAACATGAAGATAGAGGAAAGGTGCCCACCATTATTCAATAAATAAGATAAGACTATGAACTGAATTTCTTTATTTTCATTTATCAGAATATTTCTGAAAATACGATATAAAGATATTACAGGAATTGTTCATATAAAAAGTAAAGCCTCTTTACTTGAACTTTCAGAAAAATTCTCTTCACAAAGTAGCCCATTGGAGAGTTCATGGGCGGAACAATAAGGAGCACAAAACAAAATTTGAACAAAAAATCAGTAAGGCCAACTGGAACAAAGTAATCTCCCTTCAAAGATATAATTTGTCTTTTGGAAAATATTTTCATGTTTGCATTTTAATGTTGCTATACCGGGGGAGTATCTGAGAAAGTTTTACTTCCAATACTAAAATAACACTGTAGTTTCAAATATGCATCCCAAACTCCACGATTGCCTAAAAGTGAATAGTAACAAATAAGAGGTAGGAATAAGGACGTGAACTTTTTTTTTTTCCATATTAGCTGATGAATTTGATTCATGGACTATTCACAGTCAAGATTTTGAAAGATAAGGTTTGAAAATTAAATTGTTTCATTCCTTACTCAAACATTTTATCACCTAACCAGAGTTTCTTGTTTATGGAATATATTGGCTACTTAGTAAATGGCAGGCACAGCACTACTTACTGAGAATTCAAAACATTAGGAGATAGATGATCCCCAGACATTGTTTGAAGGATATAATGAAAGTTCAAAGTCCTATTTGATTAAACATTCTCATAAATTAGAATAGATGGATGGACTTTTATTGCTAGCAAGCTTTAGAGAGTGAAACAGAAGAATACTTATATTTTACTACAAAGGGACCAAAAAAAAAAAAAAAACCAGCTGAACTAAATCTTATGAATTTAATACAGCAAACCTATCACAAACTTCACTTTCTTGGTGAAAAGGAGCTTCCTAGGCCTCACTGTTTGATTTTTCCAAGCTTTATTGTTTTATGCTAAATTTGGTATCTTAGTGACAGCTTTAAAGGAATGCCCGTGTATGCTTCTAAAATGGGCTGCAGCTGCTTCTCAAACTAACATCTTGGCTTAGTTTCCACATTTTCTATTTGAACATGAAACAGTGCTGGAGTCCCAAATAGTGGCTATTAATCCTCTCCCCTAGAATATGTGGCAATTCTAAAATTCTGAATGGCTTGCTTTTAAATTCTTTCACTCGCTTCATTTGATGAGTAATTGTTCCTTTTATGTAACTTAAACAATATTTTTTTTCAAACACTTCTTATAACAGGCAAGTCTGTTCCTACTTAAGTACTTCCATACTCTAGCATTTTGTATGTTGCATTTCCATTTCCAAATGTTGGAGGTATAGGAGAAGGAAAAACTATGTTTTTAAAGTGATTGAGCCCATATCTATATCTATATCTATATCTATATCTATATCTATATCTATATCTATATCTATACATCTATATCTATGTCTGTCTATCTATCTATCTATCTATCTATATCTGTGTGGTTATTTTTGTTTTTTCTGTGTTGTTTTGTGGACTCTTCATAAACCATATCTTCCTGTTTGTCTGAACTTTGCCATCTAGAAGTGGAAGATGGGTGGAAGAAGGTGCTTAAAAGTTGATTACTACTCTGAGATTTGAGGAAACTTAGACAAATTTGCTTATTATTCTAGACTTCACCAATGTTTTAAAGTGGACATTAGAATTGATTATACAAAGGCCATGTATATACTTAAAAGCCAGTTACTAGGTCAATATATGTTTAATCACTGGTTTAAAATCAAGCCTTTTTCCAACAATAAGATAAATATACATATACATATGTATACATTTCATATACGTTTCATATTAATTCCTATATTAAGGCACTCAGAGACCAGTTTCTAGATTATAGAGCTATAGTGGACAAAGAAATGTGAATTCTTTAGGTCATTGCAAAAGCATACCTGAGGGTAAAGCAAAACCCGTGACGATATCTATAGCAGGTGACGTTGTATGTTTTATAAAAAGGTGTCAGAAATTTGCTGAAAATAAGATAGATTTTTATTTTTTTAATTTATTTTTTTAAATGTTTATTTATTTTTGAGAGAGAGAGTGCACATGTGAGAGCGGGGGAGGCACAGAGAGCGAGGGAGCTGGAGGATCTGACGTGGATTATGCACTGATAGAACCGAGCCCGATGCAGAGTCCAATGTGGGGTTGGAACTCATGAACTGTGAGATCGTGACCTGAGCCGAAATCAGATGCTTAACCAACTGAGTCACCCAGGAGCCCTAAGATAGATTATTAAAAGGTTCTGTTTTAATGAAACATTTTTCATTAAATGAAAAGTGAAAATGAAACAAAAATGAAACATTTTTCTCATATTTGAAAAACGTGTAGAAAATGCAAATAAAATTATTTGGCATATTTATCCTGGGAATTCAACATGAGACTAACATTCAAAAACCAATCATGTTAACAGAATTAAGGAGAAATATGTCATATAATAATTATAGTGGATGCAGAACAGGTATTTGATGAAATCTAACATCTTTTCATGATAAAAAGTTTTAGAAAATTAGGAATTTTCATAAAAGGTACCAACTAAAACCGACAGCAAGCATATCCTATTTAATAGTTAAATATTGAAAACTGTCCCTTGAGATAAGTGAGATAAGAATACCACTGTCTCCTCTATTCATCATTTTTCTGAAGATGTTGTTCATGCAGTGGAGCTAAATAAATGTAACAGTATTGAAAGAGAGGAATAAAATTGTCATTATTTGCATATACTTTTTAAAAATTAGCAAAAATAAATTAGCAAATTCATCTCTGAACATGGTGTTTCTGTATATGATATTAACCATAAATACCGAATTAATTTCTAAATATAAACAAAATTTAGAAAAATTATATAATGATACCTTTAAGAATAGCTTAAAACTGTCAAATAACTAGGAATGAATCTAACAAAAGTTAGGCAAACTCCTTACAAACAAAACTATTAAATATGAGAGAAATTAAAGAAGGCTAAATAAATGGAAAGAGGTACCATATTCATGGACTGGAAAATCCAATATTGTAATGCTATTAAATGTACCCTAAGTGATCTATACATTAAATGGAATTCCAATACAAATTTTATCCTTTTTTTTGGTGGAAATTGATAAGCTGAATTTACATTATATATTGAGAAGCTAAGGAACAAGAAGAAATGACGATCTTGAAAAAAGTGAGGAATCTTACATTGTAAAATATCTAGACTTCTAAATCTTCAGGAATTAAGTAATTAAGTAATTATTCAGTATATAATGGAGTGAGAATAGATAAACAAAGCAACACACAGCACCAAGCTATAGTCACTTGAATTATGATAAAGTTCCTCTTCAGTACAATAGGAAAAAGATGTTTTTTCAATAAATGGCTCTAGGTCAACTGGATATCCACATAACGAAAATCTTTAAAAAAAATTTTTTTTGTTTATTTATTTATTTTGAGAAAGACAGAGACAGTGCAAGTGGGGGGAGGGACAGAGAGAGGGAGACAGAGAATCCCAAGCAGGCTCCCCACTAACAGCTTGGAGCCTTTGTGGGGCCTGAACTCATGAAACCAGCGAGATCATGACCTGAGCCGAAAACAAGAGTTGCTTAACCAACTAAGCCACCCAGGCGCCCCCACATAAAGAAAATCTTAATCTTGAGTCCTACTTCAAATTATTAAAAAAAGAAATCATGTCTCAGTGGACTGTGGACCTAAATGTAAAGGTAAAACAATACATTTTCTAAAAGATAACAAAGGAGAAAGTTTCAATAGTTTGGGAGTTGATAAATATTTCTTAAATTATCTACATAAAACTTTTCTAATAAAGACCTCTGAAGTGGACTTTGTTAAAATTGATTGCTTGCATTCGTTAAGTCAACAGTAAGAAAGAGAAAAACCAGAGTGGAAGAAGATGTTGGCAGTATATATACCTGAAAAAGGACTCACATCAGGAGTATGCAGAGAGCTCCTTTAAATCAGTAAGACAAATACAGACAATTTAAAAATGATGGGCGGGGTGCCTTGGTCACTCAGTCGGTTAAGCATTGAACTCTCGATTTCGGTTCAGGTCATGATCTCACAGTTCATGAGTTCATGAACTCCACCAGCAGTGTGGATCCTGCTTGGGATTCTCTCCCTCTCCCTTTCTCTCTGCCCCTCCCCCCTTTCTCAAAATAAATAAATAAACTAAAAAAAAATGATGGGCAAAAGTATTGATGAGGCATTTCACAAAAGAAGATATTCAAATATCCAGTATGCCTATACAGAGTTGCTCAACATCGTTAATCAGAGAAATTCAAATTAAAACCCAAATGAGATAGTATTAAAAATGAAATAGAATGAATTAACTTAAAAATTAAAGTTAAAAAATTTTAAAGATGAAAATGAAAATTCTTGATGAGGATATTGAGCAGCTGGAACACTTGCATTCAGATGGTGGTTATGTAAAATGAGTTAGTCACTTTGGAATACCGTGTAGAAATATCTACTGGAGCTGGATGTACACAAATTCTATGAACTGGTGTTCTACCATAGACACGTACCTAACAGAAATGAAGACTTGTGTGCCTGTAATGACATGTACAGGAATGTTTGTACCCACAACCTAAAATCTGGTATGAACAAATAAATTGTGATGTAAATTGTAAATAAGTTGTGATGCCACATGAAGTGGCATATAAGTAATGTCATAAAATAACATCACTACTGCTACATACAGCATAATGGATGAATTTCACAAACATAATGTGGACCAAAAGAAGAGTTCTAGAAAGACTAAGCATAGTATGGACTTATTGCGGGCTATAGAAGGCAGCATATTGGTTACTTTTTTGGAAGTAACATAATGACTTGAGCAGATAGGAAGGAGGCTTCTGTGATGCTGGGATTGTTCTGATAAATTATATCAGAATGGGATTACATGGGTGCGTTCACATTGTGATAATTCATCAAGCCGTACACGTATACTCTGCTCACTTTATGGTGTGTGGAATAGATCTTGATAAAAAAGTTTAATTTATTTAAAAAAGAAAAGATATTTGGCATTTCTATAAAGAAGTCACTGAATTATTTCCTTAAAGTATATAAAAGAAAAAATGAATTTCAAACCGAAGAGATGGTATTCCTGGGTAAATATTGGATTTGTGGGGAGGGTTATGTGAATTATTTGGTAGATAAATAGAATCTGTAGTGTGTACAACTTAAAGCAATTCTCCAGGATCAGAAACAATTTTACTCCTTGTTCACAGATGCTAACATAAAACTATAAATGGGTTACACAACTTACTAATCATCACAAGCAGGGAATATGCAAAAAGGAGACAGAATTATTAAAATCCTACAAGCATTCTCTGTTCCGTCAGAAACTCTGTTGACAGGTTCTTTCCTCTTTTATTTGGCATTACACTATTTTTTGAAAGTTCTGATCTTAAAGGAGACAACGGGTAGTAGATAAGTCTCCCGAATATGAGAGCAAATTTCCATAGATCAACCTGTAGGCATTTTGTCGTTGGTAAATTGGTGATGCTTTTTAAAATGGTTTTGAACTTCAGAAAATGTCTCTGTAATGCCACATTACAGGGACAACTGCAAAAAGGACCCCTTTCCTTCAATGTGCCATTGTACTCTGCTGCTGTTTTGTACCATGAGCTTTATGTGACTTTAACTATTATTGTTTACGATGGTGATGTCTTAATTGTTGATGTAGCAGCCCGAACTTCTTGGTGGAAGCTTCATAATAATTAAAGGTATCATTATAATAGTTCCTGGCAAGTAAAGAAATACCAGGGTTCCTTAGGTAGGTTTTTGCGGGAACTAATTGCACAAGGATCAGCATATTTCCTATGGGACAGTAGGAGGTAAGATTAAAAAGCACATTTTTGCCACTCCCTCCCCACCCCCCACCCCAGCCCAATCCTCTGCTGCTGCTACTACCTTGTGACTAACAAGTAAACAAACAAAGCTTACTTGTTTGTTTTGGTTTTAATTTGATCACTCACAGTGTCACCCTATTCTCCCCACATCCTTGATGGCATTATCTCAGGCTGGGAAATACACATAACATGTACTAAACATGCATGTTGTCCTTGATAACATTTCTTCTTGAAGGGCATTTTAACTTTTTGCAATGCCTATTACTATGAAAACAATTAAATTTATTAATATATTTAATGGAGGAAGGAATTTTGCAAAAATTTGAGCATTTCTGTGCACTGTGGTTTGTTCATTATTATTCTTTAGCATCATGTCATAGTGGTTTCCATTTCTATGAAAGTGATTTTAGTTGAAATTTTCTTTCCTTGAACGGTAATACTTTATTAGTGCCGTTTTTGTTTTTTTTTTTTTGTTTTTTTTTGTTTTTTTTTTTTTAAGAAAATAGTGGTTGTTCTCGGGGAAAGAATGATGAGTGATTGTATTACTTCAGATGTCTTTCTGCCTGTTTTACTAAAATGCAGACATTATTTAATGATTTCAAAAACTTCATCTGACCATATAGGTTAAATAATCCTTGTCTTCCTTCTTATTATTAAGTTAATGACCATGCATTGTGTATGTTCATATGTAGATCGAACCTCTTTTTCTTAGGATTGAATTTTATGATGTCTGCCATAAGGAAAAGTTCTAATATTTATTTACTGACTTTATTTCTTACAGGAAATAGAATATGAACTATCCCAACTGATCAATTTTTCTAGACTTCAAGAAGATGAAAATATAAAATAGAGTTTCATACTTTTTTAGAGATTTTATACTATAAATAATCACATTACTCTCAACTTGAGAATCCTATGGACCAGCTAACAAATGTTCTGTTACTAGCCTTTGCATGTCTGACAACTAAAAATGACTTAATTCTATTGATGATTACTTTAAAAACAAAAAAGGTACCACAAAATGGAATTTGCATATCTGAAACATGAAAATCATCAAAAACTTAATAGAAAGCATTAGCAATTATTACCATATGGTATAATTTTATCCTGAATTTGTTTAAAGGATTAAAGATGAGGAGCTACAGTACCAAGATGTGTTTCACAGAGAATATTTAATATATAATATTTTAAACTTTATATTGGCGAAAGGATTTGAAAATATGCTTTTTTAAAAAGAATAACTTTAAAGTAGAATAAATATACAAAAATTAATCTCCTAAATTATAATTTTAGCAGGTAAAAATGTACAAAATGCATACATTTCATTGACCTCCTTCCGAAGTGAGCAAGCTGTTAACTATTCACTGGAAAGATTGGCTTTATTACATTTTGACGGGGAGGTAAAACACAATGGGAGAAGAGCATGGGGGTATCTGGAAGAGATACTAGGAAACAATTATTTTTCTTTATTTTCCTAATTGAGATGAACATTTTGCAAGTTATGAGTTCACCTGGATAGGGACAAGGGCAGAGTTCTGGAGAGCTCTCTGAATATCCTTTTTGGACATTAGTCTATATATTTGGAGATTCAGTTTCATAACATATTTTAGCTGCGTCTGATATTCTTTTAATGGTACTCCGGGAATTCTTGAGCTGTAGAAATGGGTATTCCTTCTCCCCAAGTAGAACTGACCATTCCTTTCTTCTCCTGTGGTATCCTTTTTACAGTGTATAGACATGTTGTACCCATTGGTTTATGCATTTATCTCTCTCCCCCAGATTGTAATGTGAATAAGGTGTGTCTTCACAGCTCCAGGTCTATCACACTGCCTCAGCACAAATGTGTGTTCAGTTAAGTGATTTGTAAATGATTACGTGGATGAATAAATGCTTTAGTAAAGCATACCTCATTGACTCACAGATGTGTACATAACACTGTGATGTCAATCCGGCAAATGATTTTAGAGGACTATCCAAGAACTAAGTATAATCAATTAACTCCTGGGTAGTTGGAAAACATCTCAGAAAGCAAACCTGTCCAAGCAATAAGTTACTGAGAGCACATACATAACACCAATCGGAAATTAATAAACCACCATACATTTTGGCTTTGAATGTGTCAAATTAGGAGTAACTGTGCTTACAGCCACAGTGGTTTAATGAATACAGATTCTACACAAGGTTTGTAAAACTGAACAATGACTGTCAAACATATTAAGACTTCTATGAAAATATTTATCGATACGAATATGAGGAAATGTCTGGCATGCTATGGATTGGTGTTGGTCATAGATCCTAGCTATACAGTGATGCAAAACAACCAGGAACCTTACATGAGACCAGTGTCTTTAGAGAACTGAGACAGAGGCATCTCCTACAGCTGAGAGTTTTACTGATTCTGCAGGACTAAGGCACTAACCTTAATGTAGAAACTGCACTATACATATGTTATCCACTAGAGCACCTACTAATTATACTTTTGTTTTAGAACTTTGATATATGACACTGGGAGATTTTTTATGGTATTGAAGATTCAATTTTAGCATTTCTTTTTTCTATACTGAGCCAATTATTTCTTTCAAGATCTTGCATGACAGTTAAAGGAACAATTCATTAGTGTGGTGGTTAGTAGGAGAGGAGTCAGAAATAACCACTCTTTTTGGAAGTAGAGTTGGAGCATATCACAGTGGGCACAGGATCAAGGCTGCTGTGCACCAACCCTTAATGGGTGTTTTGAGTACATGATGGTAGGATTGGGGCTGATTATTTGGGCCATTTGGACATCTGCCTCTGCCATACGGTATTGCTTTTTTGGCAGAAGCTGCCAGAGCTACTTTCCAAGTTTGCACCTGATCACGGACAGGACTCTGTTTCTTGTTCTTTTATATTTTGTCTCTTCAAGCCCTATCATTGCACTCTGTATAAATGCTTTCTCTAGGTTCTGTGGGATAAACCCTTTACTACCCAACACTGAAAATAAATGTTGGGAATGAACCTAGCCCCTAACTCTCTACTGCATCCTTAAATTCTCTCACAGTTTTCTTATACCAAATTATGCCATGTACAAATACAGAATGATTTGTGGTAAAGGGGAAAAGTTACACACAGCAGACAAATGAAGCCCAGACCACTTACAATTTCCTGCACTCATATATTTCTTTTCATTCTCATTTTTGATACTTTCCCTACATTTCATTTCACTTTTGTACTTTGGCAAGCACACACATTCAGCTGCAGGTATTTTTTTTTCCTTTGACCTTAATAAGAATGAATCCCCAATTTTTATTCAAATGAAAGGATTTCCAAATATAAGGGTTGGAATCAGTTGTGAACACACAGAATATAATGAAATGAACGAAGTGAGAATAAAAAGTAGACAGGAGAAGAGGACAGAAAAAAACCTTACAAAACTAATGAAACAAATATTGAAGGCATATGATAAAGTCATAAGTGATGTTAGCATGTTCATTATAAATTAGGTGGCATTTCTTCTCATTTCTGCATCTTCTCATCTCTGAACCTGTTATAGCTACACAGGTTCAGTTTATGCTAGTCATTGTGGTAAGCTGATTAAGAGCTCTGAAGCCCCATCCATCATTAAACCATCTCAATGTATTATTAAAACAACAAAATGACTTTTCCTCCAGGCAGACAATAAAACAAACTGCAACAACTTCATGCTGTGTCTATACAACAGAGAAGGAATGGAAATTTCTCCCCCTCCACTTATTTTGATCAATGTGCATACCTAAATGAGAGAGCTGGAACTACATTTTTACTTTGTGGTTTGAAGAACCTGTACAGTTGTCATCTTGATCAGATCAGAACACTAAGTGTCAAAAATTTTTGGTTGCTTTTGATTTAGCCTAATTATATATTGTAGAGAGATTTTAGCTTTTTAGAATTAGTTATCTCTTCTTCAGTTTTTTTTTTAAATCAATTGTCCCACAAAATAATGAGACAAAGGAAGATACCTATTTTTGAATGGAAGGAATGTAAAGAAATTAACATGTTCAGAGATTCTTAGATCAGATGGTCAAAAAGATATGGAAGAATTAGATAGAGTACTCTGGGATTTATTTTCTGTACCTCCATTGTTTATTCATTCATAAAACATGAATAATACTAGGTACCTTCCCGGTACTTTTGCAGACACATATAGAAGCTATAGTCCCTTCTATCAGGAAACTTAAAATCCAAAGAGAGAGAGGCAGAAAAAGAAATGATTGCTAACACTATAAAGGGAAGGAATAATGCATGAGTTGCAAGACACTGTAGGATGAAATGGAGGTGGACTTAGGATTCAGAGGTTTCCCACTGAAGTTAATAATGATAATTATCATGAATGCCCACTATGTATTAGGCACTGGATTAAATTCTTTGCTTGCATTAATTCATTTAACCTCCAACAAAATTTTGAGACTAGTAGTCATTATTTTCATTTCACGTGAGTAACATGTTCAGAGAGAACTTTTCCCCAAAAACCTTAAGTAGAAAAACATAATTTGAATCTAGGTCTGTCTGATTTGATAGTTCCTGAAACCTCACTTTCAACATACACGAATTCCTTACAGACTTACTTATCCCAGACCCCACTAACTGAAAAGTTTATAATCAGTCACTCCTCACAATCCCAGGGCAGCTCTTTCTGCCCACAGGTCCTGTTCCTGTGCTTTAATAAAAGCACCTTTTTGTACTGTGAAAAAAACAAAACAAAACTAAATACTAAGGGATGGCCTCTGGTTAATTTTCCACCAGGAATTTCAGTTCTAGGTGTGTGCATTTAGAGGGTGCTCATTTGTGTACATAAAGAGGTTGAGACCAGGAAGTTTACTGCAACAATGTTCATTAAAAAAAAAAAAAGACTTGTAATAAGCTAATTGTCTACTAATGAGGGAATATTTTTAAGGAATCTTAGGTATTTATTAAGAGAATCATGTGAAATACTGTAGACCATCTGGATTCAACACCCAACTCTGCTGTTTCCTTACAGTGTGACCTTAGGGAAGTAGCTAAACTTCCCTGTGACTTGATTTTCTCATCTGTAAAATGACAATGATAAGAATATATAACTTATCTGTAAGAATTAAAAAGGAAACAACACAAGTAAAACAGCAAAAGTGTCTTGCACATAAGTGTTCAATAAATGTAAGTTAGTATTATGTAATGGACCTTCTGCATAATTATTGTAAGTACTCAAAATGGAAAAATAGTTCTCAAGACATATTTCTAAGCATAAATAAGCAAGTTTCAGACCGTTGAGACAATATGATATTTATAAACTGTATGTTTTCATAGATACATATTATGTATAAAAGCACAGTAGAAAAGGATACCTGACAAAATCTCACCTCCCTCTCCCCCCTCCGAGAGCCCTTCAAAGCATCAACACAGCTCTTATAACCATCCAAGTCATTAGCAGTTATGTCTACACATATTTATAGGGAAATAAAAAGTGACTTGGGTGAGGTAGCAGGGAGGAATATCTATTAAAGTTATACTTTTCATTTACTTTGACATAAACATGTACATATATGAATATGTGTGTGCCTTTCTAAAACTGGAGTAAGGCCAAGTTCTGTTGTTCCACTGAGAACAAAAATACATTCTGGAAAAATTTCAAATGTGCTCCTGCCAAATATGGCTTTCATCCTATTTTCAAACAAATATTGATGTCTTTTGCTAGCAGGATTCTTTAAAAGAGTAATGAAGCATAAATGTTTTTCTGTCACTAAAATTATGTGCCTCTTTGGGGGATATTTAGATTTTCGTAAGTTCCTTGGGATTTCTTAGCATTCATGATTTTGATGGGTATTTTTGAGTAATAGAACTGCTTCTTTAAATCCCTTCATCCATGTGGATATAATTAATACCATCATTTGCTCTATGCCAGAATGCATGTTTTGTCTTCCTTCTTGGGCATAAGAGCTGGGCCATGTTTTGATTGCTTCTGCAGGAAGGTATAGCCAGCCTGGCACCATTGGTTCTACTGCATTTTTTCTCCAGCCATGTCAATCATTTTGCTTAGACTAGAGGAGTCTCAGCAAGGTTTATGAAAAGCATGGACTCTCTGAAAGTGTGAGGAATGTCCTGGAATGTACGTTCCTAGAATGTCATGAGAAAAGGATTTGGGGGAAAACAAAGAAACTCTGGTATGTAAGGTTTCAGAAGTTCAAGAGAATGAACATCTGTCTCTTGATGGTACCACATTTAGGACATTGCATTGAGACTTACTCTTTGAGGTCCTAGGTAGCAAAAAGAGAAAATGTTCCACTTAAATATTTTTAACATTATTAATAAAATAAGTGTGTACTGACTTTTCAGCTTATAAAGCTCTTTCACATTTATTTTGTTTTTATCTTTATGCAAAACTCACAAAATAGTTCAATTTCTTTGTATCTTATTAGAGAAAGCTGATTCTTTCTCTAGAGATAATCAAACTTTCAAAATGACATGCCATCCTCCCCCCAAGACTCTAATGTTTCTGATAAATGAAGACAACTTTTAAAATTAAGTTACTGCTTTCCTTATAACGACGTTACTTTGAGCAGAAACCTTTTAGGTTCACATGGACCTGTAAAGAACGCTGGCTTTAGAAAAAGAAGGTTTACCTTAATACTTTTCTATCACTAGCTGTAGACTTTGCAAATTAGTGTAACATTACCTTCCATTTAAAATCTTTTTCAAATATAAAATTTTCAAACTATTTGTTTCTTTTTTTAGTAAAGTTTTTTGATCGTAGATTATTCAGTCATCTTTTTAGAATATGTTTTAAGATAACTCACTTTTTTTCTGATTTTTTATGTCTAAAATGCAAATCTAGCTTTTTCTTATAAAATTTAGAAATGATATAATGCAAGAGAAAATACGTCAGTCAGAATTCTATCATCTAGAATGAAAAGAAAAGTTAATATTTTGGTTTATATATTTCCAGAAGTGTATGTAGATATACTTTTAAAACACAGGTGCTATGCAGAGTGTTTTATAACCCATTTTTTCAAGTAATTTTTGTAAGCATTTTCTAGGTTATTAGATGAATTTTAAAATATGACTTTAAAATTTCATGGTGTTTTCTGGTATGCCACTATCAAAGTTATTTTATTTACTCCCTATTCCTTATCATTTAGATTGCTTACTAATTTCGCTTTTAAAACCAGTGCTAAAATAAACATCTTTATATATTCATCTTTTCCCACTTGTCTTATGTGTTTTTTTATTTGGCAAACTTGGAAAAGTGTCATTCTGAAATAAAGACATACCCTGAAAAGACACCTTCAGCATATGGTCATATTTCCCCAGAAAGACTACTAATTTACACTGTCACCAGCAGATTTCTTCTAAAAATGTTTTTTTGGGGGGGTAGAGTTGATACATAATATTACATTAATTTCAGGTGTACAACATAGAGATTCAGTTTCTCTATACATAATGCTATGCTCATCACAAGTTTAGCTACCATTTGTCACCATACAATGCTATCACGGTATCATTGATGATATTCTCTATGCTGTGCCTTTCATTCCTTATTCATTCCATAACTAAAAGCCTGTATCTCCCATTCCCCTTCACTCATTTTGCCTATTCTCCCATTCCTCTTCCCTCTGGTGGCTTTGAGTTTGCTTTCTGTATTTATAGGTCTGATTCTGCTTTTTGTTTGTTTATTCATTTGTTTTGTTTTTAGATTCCACATATGAGTGAAATCATTTCGTATTTGTGTTTTTCAGTCTGACTTCTTTCATTTAGCATAATACCCAATAGGTCTATCTATGTTGTTGTAAATGGAAACATCTCATCTTTTTTATGTTATTTATTTACTTTGGGAAAAAACATGCACATGAGCCAGGGAGGGGCAGAGAGAGAGGGAGAGAGGATCTCAAGCAGGCTCCTGCTGTTAACATAGAGCCGACACGGGGCTCGATTCTTTATGCATGCATAATATTCCTGTGTGTGTGTGTGTGTGTGTGTGTGTGTGTGTGTGTGTGTGTGTGTGAGTGTACACATCTTCCTTTTTCATTTGTCTATTGATGGACATTTAGTTTGCTTCTATATCTTGGCATTGTAACTAATGCTGCAGTAAACATAGGCGTACATATATCTTTTCAAATTGGTGTTTTCGTTTTCTTTGGATAAATACCCAGTAGTAGAATTATTTGATCATGTAGTATTTCTATTTTTAATTTTTTTGAGAGTCTCCATACTGTTTTCCATAGTGGCTCTGTCAGTTTACATTCCCGCCAACAGTACATGAGGGTTTCTCTTTCTCCACATCCTTGCTAACACTTGTTATTTTTTTTTTAATTTCAGCCATTCTGACAGGTGTAAGGTGATATCTCATTGTGGTTTTTGATTTGCATTTCCCTGATGATTGGTGATGTTGAGCATCTTTGCATGTGTCTGTTGGCCGTTTGTATGTCTTCTTTGAAAAAATGTCTATTCAGGTCATCTACCCATTTTTTAATAGAATTTATTTTAGCTTTTATGATGTTGAGTTGTTTAAGTTCTATATGTATATTTTGGATATTAACCCCTTATCTGATATATCATTTGCAAATATCTTCTCCTATTTCATAGGTTGCCTTTTGATTTTGTTGATGGCTTCCTTCACTATGCAAAATCTTTGTTTCAAGGAGCCCCAACAGTTAATTTTTGCTTTTGTTTCCCTTGCCTTACAAGCCATACCTGGAAAAATGTTGCTACAGCTAATGTCAGAGAAGTTACTGCCTGTGTTCTCTTTTTGGGTTTTTTATGGTTTCAGGTTCACATTTAGGTCTTTAATCCATTTTGAGTTAATTTTTATGTATGGTTTCACCAACAGATTTAAGTACCAATATGCACTCACCCACAACTATATTGGTATAAACATACTTAAAAAAATCTTTGCCAGTTTTTAAGTGAATAAATGAACAGCATTGTTACTTTAATTATACTTCTTTGATTTATGTTGAAGTACAGTATAACATATTATACTAAAATGAGCCTTAATTATGCATTCTTCACTGTTGTAAGAGTTAGACTCATTCTATTTGGTATTTCGGTTGGTATAAATTTTGAAGTATGTATTGGTACAGGAGAAAGGAAGAGGTGAATTTCACAAGAAAGAACAAGTTGCATTAAGTTATAGGTAGAATTGATGAGACTTGAGGGAATGTAGTAAGTGTGATAGCTGCAATCCTCAGGAACTTGAAGAAATGTGATTGATGTCCTGAATGGATAAATAAATACTGAAGAACATGAAGAACTTGTCATCTGAGAAAGAGGGAATTATCTTTTTTAGAGAAAAAAGACTTTTAAATTGGAATGATCACTTCATGTGACATCTTCTCGGTGAAGTAGAGGTGAAAGAATCTTTTGAAAGCAAAGATTTGAATCTGAGGAAAAGTGAAAGGTGCACCAGACTTTCAAGTTGAGAAGTTCAAAAACAAGTACTTCCACAGTGTTACAGAAATTCTACAAAATGTCGGTAAAATATGACAGGAAGTGGAGGGGGTGTGAAACAAACACAAAGGAAGTATAACAATAATCCTTAATTTATTTAATGTAGTCGTTTTTGTAGATATGATAAGGACTTGAAAGCTGTGAATCCTCTCCTTAGATAAGTGTGTATTCATCATATTTTACAAACAATTTTAGCTAGTAAGATGATTCTCCATGGAGTTATGGATCTTTACTCATTAAGGGGATATATAAGACTCCCTCCCTAAATCTGTTACCAACCTGGGGCTGCTGTACATCTTGATGGAAAATGGAATCTTCAGAAACATGATAATGTCACCATAGTGGCTTGTAGGTTTAAATATTTTTAAAAAGGTAAGAATAAATGGCAAGGCATAGAAACTCATTTACTTTCTTTGGTTATTACTTTGTTCTTCTACTGTTCTCAGACTCATCTTTGGTGAATCTCCTTTCTTTTCCCTTCATATCTAAACTTCTAATGAATGCAGGTATGTTCCTTGGTTGGTAATTGCCTTTACCCTTGAAAATTAGGCATGAACTAGGTAGGATGCTTGAAAATGAGAGATGGAATAGTTTTTTTCAGGGTGGCTTCTACTAGAGACCTTAAGCCAAAAGTCCAAAAATGAGTTGTTTAGTTTCATCTATGATCCCACCCATGTTCCTTTAGAAGGGCAAAAGCCAGGTCTACTGCAACAAATAAAGGGACTACATGCGACTCATATACAGTTACTTCAATCTGCAAAGATTGCATTGAGAATTGGTAAAGAACATGACTCATATGTGAATTTCATTCATGATAAATCCCTTCTCTTCATAAAGAATTGAAAGGAAATTAACTCCTCATGGTATTTACTGAAAATGTTTATGTCTTGTCTAAGGTTATGTTTATCCAACTGAGAAAGAGCAGAGTACGTTATTTTCTGCGATACTAATGCCAATATTAATGTCAGTGTGGATTTTTTTCATGGTTGATTTGATCATTTCTTTGGAGATGGGCCATTTGTATAAAACGATAACAGACAAGTGGAATCAATTCTAGTGTATTGACAAGGTTTATTGTCTTCTCAGAAATCATTTGAAGAGAAAGACATGTGAATTTTGCTTAGGAGAAAACTGATTTTGGTTATAAAAGTCCTTATGCTCTTTGAGTCACCTGCCAGAAACATTTGTATCATTAAGAATGTATTTTACGTATAATATGATTTGAGTATTACAGGTATAACCTGGGTTTATAGAAATCCAGGTTAAAATAGAAAGATTTCAGATAACAAAAGTAACAAAAAGAAAACAAACATATGAAATTATAATCTTGGAAAAGTTATAACTGAGATAATGTTGAGTATTTAGGCACTAGACATTTAGTACTGAATCGTATGAGCATTGTACTTTGACAGAAATTAAAACAACTAGATGGAATCCATTAAAGATGCAGATGCAGGTAAAGTCACCTATCTCAAGCCTGTATAAACAGATACATATGACAATCGGAAAAAAAAAGCTGGTACAGCAAAATTGATAGAAAGGCTGAAGCTTGCAGTGCATCTATAGAAATGATATCTGAGGATACTACAAGAAGATATAACAATTTTTAATATTTATGCATCCAACATGGGACATCCAAATATGTAAAACAGTTAATAACAAGAATAAGGGAACTGATTGATAGTAATTCAATAATAGTAGGGGACTTGAACACATCACTTACATCAAGGAACAGATCCTCTAAACAGAAAATCAACAAGAAAACAGTGGTTTGGGTTTTTTTTTTTTTAGAAATTTTCTTTAATGTTTTCATTTATTTTTCAAAGAGAGGGAGAGGGACACACACACAGAGCGAGTGGGAGAGGGACAGAGAGAGAGGGAGACACAGAATCTGAAGCAGGCTCCAGGCTCTGAGCTGTCAGCACAGAGCCGGACATGGGGCTCAAACTCACAAACCATGAGATCATGACCTGAGCCGAAGTCGGACACTCCCGACTGAGCCACCCAGGTGCCCCAGAAAACAGTGGTTTTGAATGACATGCTGGACCAGATGGATTTAACAGGTATATTCAGAACATTCTACCCTAAAACATCAGAATACACATTCTTTTAAAGTGCACAAAGAACATTCTTAAGATTAGATCACATATTAAGCCACAAAAAAGTCTCAACAAATTCAAAAAAAATAGAAGTTATACCATGCATCTTGTCTGAGCACAACACTATGAAGCTAGCAATCAACCACAAGAAAAAAATCTGTAAAAAGCACAAATATAAAGAGGTTAAATAACATGCTTCTAAACAATGAATGGATCAGTCAAGAATCAAAGAAATAAAAAATTATGTGGAGAAAAATGAAAATGAAAACACAACTGCCCAAAATCTTTGGGATGCAACAAAAGAGAGGGTAAGAGGGAAGTTTATAGCAATGCAGGCCTACCTCAATTTTGGATTTTTTTCTTTGATATTTACAATTGTTATATCTTCTTGTTGGATTGTCCCCTTTGTTATTAGTATCCTTCTTTGTCTCTTGTTTCAGTCTTTGTTTTAAAGTCAATTTTTGTCCAATATAAGTATTGTCACCCTGGCCTTCTTTTGACATCCACTTGCATGATTAATGTTTTTCTACATCCTCACTTTTGGTCTGCATGTGTTTTTATGTCTGAAATGAGTCTTTTATACACAGCATATGGATGGGTCTTTTTTAAATTATTCATTCTGTTATCTTATGTCTTGAGTGAAGCATTTAGTCCATTTACAGTCAAAGTAATTATTAGTAGGTATGTATTTATTGCCATTTTATCACTTATTTTGTGGCTGTTTTTGTAGTTTTTCTCTGACTCTTTATCCTCTTGACCTCTTTCATAAATTGCTGGCTTTCTTTAGTGGTATACATGGATTCCTTCCTGTTTACTCTTTGCATGTCTGTTACTGGTTTTTGATTTGTGTTACCCCATTAGGTCCATATATAACATCTTCTGAATATAGCAGCCTGTACTAAGCTGATGGTGGCTTGAGTTTGAACCCATTCTTTACTCCTCTCCCCTCCATGTCTTAGTAGATAAATAGTGTCATATTTCACATCCTTTTATTTTGGACTCCCTTGACTGATTTTTATAGATATACTTCTTTTTACTGCTTTTGTGTTTCCTATTCTTCATACTCCTACTTAATTTTTTCTTTCCACTGAAAGAGTCCCCCTTAACATTTCTTTTAGGGCTAATTTAGGGGTTATGAACTCCTTTAGCCTTCATTTGTGAAACTCTTTATCTTTTCTTCTATGCTGAATGATAGTCTTGCTGGATAGAATTTTCTTGGCTATAGATTTTTCCCATTCAGCATTTTGAATATATCATGCCACTCCCTTCTGGCCTTCAAAGTTTCTGCTGAAAAACCTCCTGATAACCTAATGGGGTTTCCCTTGTATGCACCTGTCTTATATTCTGTAGCTGTTTTTGTTGAATTATTTTTTTTGGTTATTTTATTTTATTTTATTTTACTTTTATTCCAGTACAGTTAGCATATAGCTGATTTTAATTTTTAAAAAAATTCTCTCTTTATTGCTATTTTTGCCATTTTACTTACTATGGGTCCAGGTGTACACCTCCTTGGGTTGATGTTGTTGGGGATCTCTGTGCCTCCTGGATTTGGATATCTGTTTCCTTCCCCAGATTGGAGAAGTTTTCAGCTATTATTCAAATGAATATTCTGCCCCCCACCTCTTACCCTCTCTTCTCCTTCTGGCATTCCTGTAATGAGAATGTTATTACACTTGATGGAGATACTGAGTTCCCTAAGTCTGTTCTCATTTTGCATAATTTTTTTCTCTCACCTGCTAAGCCTGATTACTTTTCATTACTCTGTCTTCCAGGTCACAGATTTGTTCCTCTGATTCCTCTAGCCTGCTATTTATTCCATCTAATGTATTTTTAATTTCATTTAATGTATTTTTCATCTCTGATTGGTTCCTTTTTATCTCTTTGTTAGGGGTGTCATTGATGTCCTTCACTCTTTTCTCAAGTCCGGTGAGTATCTTTATATTTATTACTTTAAATTCTCTATCAGGTGTGTTACTTATATCTGTTTCACTTATATTTCTAGCTGTGGCTTTGTCCTGTTCTTTTATTTGGGACAAATTACTCTGTCTTTTCATTTTGTCTAAGTCTCTGTGCCTGCTTCTCTGTGTCAGGAAAGTCACCTATGTCTTCTGCTCTGGAAAGGAATGACCTTATGAAGAATAGGTCCTGTAGTGTCCTACAGTGCAGTATCCCCTGTTCCCTAGAATGTGGCATCTCAGGGGGTGTCTCCTATGTGTGTTGCATGAATCCTGCAATTTTGTTCTGGCCACTTTTTTCTTCAGTCCAGTTGTCTGCAGCGGCTCTCTTTGCCTGTTGTGGGCAGTGTTTGGTCCCTGGCCAGGGTGGGGCATGCAGTTATAACAAGGTGCAAGCATGTCTGCTTGTAAAATGAAAACTGCCATAGCCACCATTACGACCTGGGCCATGTGGGCAGGGTGTGCACCTCATCCTTTGCAGGGGCCACCACCACGGCCAGCAGGATGGAGGCTCTGCAAAACACACAGGTGGGGGACCGCAATGTTGGGAAGGTTTGTGCCAGTCTTTTGAGTGTGGGGATCCACAAAGCTGGGACTGAGGCAAGCATGGCTGCAAAGGGAAGATCCAACATAGGGCAGTGGGGGCAGGGCTTGGCGTAAGCAAGTTAGGTAGTGAATATCAGCACTATGCTGGTTTCTTCAAGTGGCTATGTGTTTGTGCTGGGGGACAGGGGAGGGAGATAGCACCTGCCAGCTCCTTTGTTTTTGAAGGATTCTCTGTCTAGGACACACTCTGGATTGAGGAAACTACTCTCCCTCTTGTATGTCCCAGACATTTTTGAAACTGTTTCTTCTACACTGTATCTCCTCTGGCTATTTGTTTTGCTGTCTTTATAAAGGCAGGACTTGGCTTCCTATTGCTCTCCAGGCTCTCCCCGAACCACGCCTGCTGATTTGTAAAATTCCAGGCTTTAAGTGCCTCTGGTTATAAGAACTCAGGAAATTTGGCCCCTCTCACTTTCAATGCCAAATGCTATGGGGATTCATTTTTCTATCTGGGCTCCCAGATGTGATAGTTGTTTCTCACCTTTCGCTGTGTCTGCAACTCCCCTCCACCATCCCCCACCAATTGCATATGGCCGTAGTCTTATTTGCTTCCCACCACATCTCTGCTCTTCCTACCCTCTTAGTTGTGGCCTCTTTTCTACCACTAGTTGTGGAGTTTTTTCTGACAGTCTTTGGGCCATTTTCTGGGTTATTTATGCTGATGTGTTACCTAGTTGTATACATGGAATGAGGTTACCTTGGGTTTCTCTTACTCTGCCATCTTCCCAGCCTCTAAGTCAAGAGCACCATTATCTTGATGGGCACTGAGTAATATACGGAACTATTAAATCATTATATTAAAAAAAAAAAAAGAAGGATTCCTGGTTGGCTCTTCCGTAGAGTATGAGACTTTTGATCTTGGGGTTGTGGTTTGAGCCCCACTGGGCATAGAGATTACTTAAAAAAATAATTGAAAAAGCCTATAAATGATATCTGCATTAATATAATACCACAGGGAGAGTGATTAGTTTTTTTTACCACAACAATTTTGTATTTTAATTATGCCTAGTTTATAACTGAAAACATATATTATTAGAAAAATCACTTAGAATCCCTGCTTCACATCAATGCATCTAGTATTCCCAACATAAAAAAATTGGTGATAAAAATTTAATTGTAAGTCACTTATATAATATCTTTGGAATTTTTTGAGAACTTCAAAGACTAATCAAAAAAAATTATAGAACAAAAGAAAATAGGGATTGTGGCAATGACACAAACATAGCAAAATAAAGATGGGGGGGCTATATATTTAAGATCTGTATGTGTGTGTATGTATATATACCTCTATATTCTTTTGCTTGCTTTTAAGTTTTGATGAAACTAAAAACTTTAACTCAGTGTTTAATTAACAATCCAAAAAAAAGGTTATTTGCCCCATGAGCGAGAAACATGTGCTATAGAGGCTGACGGATGCTAAGGCAGTTACAGTATTGGGAGATGGGAGACTCCTCTAATGGGCAACTTTGGCTTGAGGTCAAACTTTGTCAAACTTTCTTAAAACCCCCATGCTGTCTACAATCCTCATACCCAGCTTTTCATTCTTTCCTCTCCCCTCACCGGGGGCAGACTTGCATCATGTTCTGTCAGCTCTCTCAGCCACTCCAACTTCTTTCTGAATTTCCCTCATAGATGTTAACCCTAATAAATTTTTGCACAGCTAATTCTATCTTGGTATCATGTGCTTCTCACAGTATCCAAATAACACATGTGGTATCAGGAGCTATCCAACAAAACAAGCAATAAGACATGGACTTAGTACTGGATTATTCGTTGCCTGGTGGGTGAAGAGGACATTGTCCTGTTTGGTAGGTGAGGCAACAATACTCCTTTGTACAATCTGTGTTAACTGCTCAAGATTACACTGATGGTGAATTTTATTCATAATGACAGGAAAATGTCAGGGTGGAGGTGAATGCTGTGACAGGGTTTAAGGATTCAGGCATTTGAAAGTTTTGAGTTAGCAGTGCTTACAAAGATAGTGGAGTTGGTTGGTTACTTCCAAGTTGTATTGATGCCCACCAGAGAGATAGAAAGGGACTGAGGGCTATCAACAAGCTTTGGTGTCTTATAAAGAGGTCCTTATCCCTTGTGTGAAACACAGACAGAACTGTGCAGCAGGCTAAAGATCTAATACAGTTGCAAAGCTCCAATGGTATTTGAATGATCACCCAATTCTCTGCTTTGTTATGACAAGGTCAGGATGCTGGTTGGGAATATTGGGGATGCCGAAACATAGAATGGGACTGTCTTGACCAAGGCTCCCCGAGGATGTGTCTGCTTTTGCCCACAAGCAATTTGGGATTCAGAAGTAGACTATCCTTCCTGAGAAAGAGCTATCATTTTTACTGTAGGTCTTGTGTTGGGCTGTGGTGTAGCGGCACAGCAGTGCTCTCCACCACCAGCAGCTGCTTGATCAAGTGATGGCTGGTGGTAGCACTGTGTTCTTCCTGCTGGCTCTACTGCTCTGGTTAAGCAGCTGATGAGCTCATTTCTGCAGGACATGAACTGCATATGCCAGGCCTACTATGTGGCTCTAATATGCAGTGGTAGAGGTGCCAGTGCCCTTGGGGTGCTGCTCAGTGGCCTTGGGCTGCTGGTCACTGGCCTGATGCTAGCTGGGTAGCAGCTGCCCTTGCTCTGCCATTGGCTGCCATGCTGTTCATGGGCATAGTTTGGCTGCCTCAGGTTTTCTCTGGCTGCTGGGCTTGCTGCTGTATCAGGCGGGTATGAGTGGACACTGCCTTCCCATCCGTGAGGCCAGCCCCTCCACCCACAGAGACCATGCTGACAATGGCAGAATTTTCAGCATGTCAGGATGGTTATCTGCTGGATGAGACCACATTTAGCATTGCCATTCTCATCTGACCCAGCCAGAATCCTCTTTCTTACCACCTACCTCAGTGTCCACATAAATGTGTAAGGGCATGAATGAGTGATTGAGTGTGTGTGTGTGTATGTATGTGAGTGTGTGTGCATGTATGCTTATGCATATGTGTGAAGGGAATAGTGTGTATATGTGAGTGTGTTCCCAGAACTGTATAGCCCTTCTTTGGGATTGAATGATGTGTGATTAAGAGCTGATGTATACCTACACATCCACACCTTGGGAAGAGAAATGTGTGTCTCTTTCGAATTCTGTGTTTGTGTCCACAGAACAGTCAGAGTCTGTCTATATCTGGGATCACTAGGCCAAGAGGTGTCTGGCATCTCTGAAGATACTGGACCCCTATTGCCAGAACCCCTTAAATCTAACCCCATCCTGTAACATCTGTTAGGAATTTCCATAAGAGTGACTCTTGGCCACCCCAGAGATTTCACCAGTGACCCTTTATTGAGGAGAGCAACTGGTAGCAAAGTGGAAAGAACATGGGCTCTGGAATGTGACAGATCTGGATTGAGATTCCCCCTCTACCACTTACCAGCTAGGGAACTTGGGAACATGGTTTAACCTCTCTGATCCTTACTTTCTTGAAGGTCACAATTGTAGTCATGGTCATGTTAATTGATTGGTGAGGATGCAATGACACCAAGTATGGAAGGATTGGGCACATGACAGATGTGTAATAACAATGGTGGCTGCTGAAACAAAATAAAACAAACAAAATCTCTCTTCCCAAGGAAACAGGTGATCCTCTCAGGAGCTTCCCTCTTCTCTACTTCTGGCTGCAGGCTGCTAAGTCCCAGAATGACCATATTGGTTCTGATAAAGAAGGAAGTAGACTTCATACACCAAATTAGTTGAAAGAATTAGCTAGTATGTACTGGTTTAAGCCAGGAGAATACCTCTGTGATGGAATTTTGAAGGTGCTTCATGAAAGATAACAGAATGTAAACTCATGTAAGCAAGTATTCTTGATGTGGCACAATTGATTTTCTTTGGAACAAGGTATATTCCAGCAAAGACCCTAGGAGATGGGGCAAACTTGCTGCCGGGGTGACTCTTGGAGACCTTGAAAAAGTGATGTTCAGAACTAAGTGAGGCAGGAATGCCTGGGTTGCCATACAAAGAAGCCAAGGGAAGCAGGCATGCTGGAGTGGATATATTATATGAGGTCAGAAGATCCAGCAGACAGTTATGTTCCACAGGAGGACCCAGAGGTCACATTATTCCCCAAGGCCATCATGAATGTGCTGGTGAGAGAGATACCAGCATCAGAAAATCAGTGGTGGTCTCCTCTGTAAGGGCTTACAGTAGGGGAAGCAGATAAAGTCTTCAGAAACCAAGCAACACAGCCAGATGTCAGGAGCCACAATTACCCTAAAGATTGGCAAGGTCAAAGGAGCAGTCAAATGAGCTTGACCTAAGGGCCGATGTGAAGATGATTAATAGAACTTTGCATCCCTGGGAGCAAGAGTGCTGTTCAATAGCTGTAACAACAATAGTGCAAGGGCAAAGATGGAAGCTGGGGATGATTACCCCGATCAAAAGTAACAGTTTCTTGTTCATTTCTTACATTTGAGTCAATTTCCAGATGCAGTACATCCAGTGGGCATGACTCACAATGAAAGAAGTAAAGCATTCAACAGTGGGATCTACTGGTTATGTCACATAGTGCATAATCTCAAACCAACCAGCCTCACAGAACTCTTGAATAGGCTCTAAAAATCCAGCTGAAGAATCCCAGACTTTAGCCTCTACTACAAAGCTGTAATCATCAAGACAGCATGGTATTGGCTCAAAAACAGACACATAGACCAATGGAATAGAGTAGAGACTCCAGAATTGGACCCACAAAAGTATGGCCGACTAATCTGTGACAAAGAAGGAAAGAATACCCAATGGAAAAAAGACAGTCTCTTTAACAAATGGTGCTGGGAGAACTGGACAGCAACATGCAGAAGAATGAAACTGGACCACTTTCTTACACCACTCACAAAAATAAACTCAAAATGGATAAAGGACCTGACTGTGAAACAGGAAACCATCAAAACCCTAGAGGAGAAAGCAGAAAAAACCTCTCTGACCTCAGCTGCAGCAATTTCTTACTTGACACATCCCCAAAGACGAGGGAATTAAAAGCAAAAATGAGCTATTGGGTCTTCATGAAGATAAAAAGCTTATTCACTGCAAAGGAAACAATCAACAAAACTAAAAGGCAACTGACAGAATGGGAAAAGATATTTGCAAATGACATATCAGACAAAGGGCTAGTATCCAAAATCTATAAAGAACTCACCAAACTCCACATCCGAAAAACAAATAATCCAGTGAAGAAATGGGCAGAAAACATGAATAGGCATTTCTCTAAAGAAGACATCCAGATGGCCAATAGGCACATGAAAAGATGCTCAACGTCACTCCTCATCAGGGAAGTACAAATCAAAACCACACTGAGATATCACCTCATGCCAGTCAGAGTGGCTAAAATAAACAAAACAGGAGACTATAGATGCTGGAGAGGATGTGGAGAAATGGGAATCCTCTTGCACTGTTGGTAAGAATGCAAACTGGTACAGCCTCTCTGGAAAACAGTGTGGAGGCTCCTCAAAAAATTAAAAATAGATCTACCCTATGACCCAGCAAGAGCGCTGCTAGGAATTTACCCAAGGGATACAGGAGTACTGATGCATAGGGGCACTTGTACCCCAATGTTTAGTGCAGCACTCTCAACAATAGCCAAATTATGGAAAAAGCCTAAATGTCCATCAACTGATGAATGGATAAAGAAATTGTGGTTTATATACACAATGGAATACTACTTGGCAATGAGAAAGAGTAACATATGGCCTTTTGTAGCAATATGGATGGAACTGGAGAGTGTTAAGCTAAGTGATATAAGTCATACAGAGAAAGAGAGATACCATATGTTTTCACTCTTATGTGGATCCTGAGAAACTTAACAGAAGACCATGGGGGAGGGGAAGGAGAAAAAAAAAGAAAGGGAGAGAGCCAAACCATAAGAGATTCTTAAAAACTAAGAATAAACTGAGGGTTGATGGGGGGGTGGGAGGGAGGGAAAAGTGGGTGATGGGCATTGAGGAGGGTACCTGTTGGAATGAGCACTGGGTGTTGTATGGAAACCAATTTGACAATAGATTTCATATTAAAAAAATAAATGAAAATCCAGCTGAAGAGCTAGTCTGGAGCAATACTCTGAAATTTGGGAGCTGTCCTCAGGATGTAGTGTATGCATTAAATCAGCAACCTCCATGTGATGCTGTGTCTCCATGGGGAAGAATATATAGATCTTAGAGCCATGGAGTAAAAGGAAGTACATCTGTACTTACCATTACTGTCAATGGCCAGCTGAGGATTTTGTTCCTCTATACTACTGTTGACCTGAAAAAACAAAAGAGCCAGTTATTTTACCTGCAAAATGGGTTTATTTGTGAATAGTGGAGGAATTGAAATTTGGGACAAGCAAACTATGGTGAATTATAGGCAATCTGGAGAAGAGAAGAAAGGAGCTTGCTTTTATGGGGAAGAGGAAGAAGCTGGGAGGGGCTTTCACTGAGTTCTTGTGGGCTGTCACTGGGCAAGGAGATATTCCTCCTTCCTCCTGCTGGGGTATGTTAAGTAAGCTTCTTCCTGCTGGGAGGTAGGATTCTCACAGTAAGTAGTAGTGCCTGAGAGCTCCCCTTTCAGAGCCTCCTTTTATTTTTATTTGATTTTTTTTGATGAATATAATTTGTCAACTTGGCTTACATACAACACCCAATGCTTATCCCAACAAGTGCCCTCCTTAATGCTCATCACCCATTTTCCCCTCTCTGCACCCCTCCCCATCCACCTCAGTTTGTTCTCTGTATTTAAGAGTCTTTTGTGGTTTGCCTCCCTCCCTCTCTGTAACTATTTTCCCCCTTCCCTTCCCCCATGGTCTTCTGTTAAGTTTCTCAGGATCCACATATGAGTGAAAACATAACATCTGACCTTCTCTGACTGACTTGTTTCACTCAGCCTAATACCTTCCAGTTCCATGCATGTTGTTGCAAATGGCATGATTTCATTCTTTCTCTTTCATTCTTTCATTGCCAAGTATTGTATCCCAATGTTTATAGCAGCACTTTCAACAATAGCCAAATTATGGAAAGAGCCTAAATGTCCATCAACTGATGGGTAAAGAAGATGTGGTTTATATATACAGAGCTTCTTTTTAAATGAGGCTTCCTTTATTTATTTTCACACACCATACTCAGAATTTTGCAGATTCAGAAGTCCAGGTGAGCAAGGGGACATATTCTTGCTAGGGGATATCAAAGTGCATGTTACACCTGCTGCTGGAGCACTTTGGACCACTTGTGCCCAAGACCATCAGGGCAGAAAAGTCATCATACTGGCAGAAGCAATTGGCCCTGATTGCAAGAGGACGTGGAGGTACTTTTTATATAATAGGAGTAGGGAGGGATATGTGTGGAGCCCAGGTTATTCCGTGGGCACCTCCTAGTACCCACCTGCCCCACTGTAACTATGAATGGATATATACAGCAGGCCCACCTAAGAAGGGTATGATTACAAGGAAATAGACCTCCCAGGACTGAAGGTTTGGTTTGCAACAAGATATACCACTAGCAACCTGCTGAAGAGATCACTAAGTGTGAAAGGATTCTGAATGGAAAGTAGAAGAGGAGGAGTTTGAGTTTCATTTGTGGTCTTGAGATCAACTGCATCAAAACTGCCTCTTCTGACATTCTCACAAAGAGGGGACCATAGGGAACATGGTTAAGTCACTCCCCAATCTGTGAGGGAAAGTAGATGTGAGAGGCGGCCTGTGGCAGCCATGAGACTTTTTCAGAGTTCCCACTGAGGGCAGCATAAGTGAGCAATGTCTTCAGCTGCTGCTTTCAGAAATCCATCACCGCTCTGGCATTAAGGCTGCCTTTCCCAATTACTTTTCCCAGTCTGTGTTGAGTGCATCAGCAGGGCAGGGCATTCTTGGGAGATGGGGAAGTCCTCTGATGGGCCACTTTGGTAGAGTACTTCCCATTAAAAATTGACCTCAGGGGCGCCTGGGTGGCTCAGTCGTTAAGCGGCCGACTTCGGCTCAGGTCATGATCGCGCGGTCCGTGAGTTCGAGCCCCACGTCGGGCTCTGTGCTGACAGCTCAGAGCCTGGAGCCTGTTTCAGATTCTGTGTCTCCCTCTCTCTGACCCTCCCCCGTTCATGCTCTGTCTCTCTCTGTCTCAAAAATAAATAAACGTTAAAAAAAAAATTAAAAAAAAATTGACCTTGCCAGCCTTTCTTAGAACTGCTTTCTTCCAATCAACCTTCACTTCTCTCCTTCTCCAAAGTCAAATAGACATCTTTGGTGAGGGTCTACAAGACCTTTTTGGTTCTCTCCCAATCTTCTCTCATAGGCATTGTGCCTAATAAATCTCTTATCCTGTGTTAATCATGTCTTGGCATCTACTTCTAAGAGATCTTCTGGTATGCATCAGTGTTGATTGAAAACACAAGTCAATTTGTGGCATTTAAGTAAACTGTATTCTAAATCTAGACTGCTCTGTAACACTGATAAGGCCATGAGTATTTCTTGCTTCTTGTGTATGCTGACTGGCTTTCTTTCATTCACTAAGGATAACATGTGCTCTTAATCCATTGTGTAAACTTTCAGTTCTTTCTTACTTAATATAAGCCAGGAAGGGTTAGCCAACAAGGCAATGAGAATATGTACAGTTTCCCCACAATTACTAGAAAAATATCTCAAAACATGTGCCTTTCTGACAAGAGAATACTTCTGAATAGGATCTATATTAGAAAGTAAAGCAGGGATATGTATGAAGCAAAAATAATGAAAGTCAAAACCTCCACTTGCTTCAACATTCTGAATGTGTTTACTTTGTTTAGTCTTTTCATTGGCTTCAAATTCTAATAATTAAGCAAGCTCACAAAGTGATTTGCAGAAAGAGACTATTAGTGAAAAGATTATCACATGTCACCCATAAGTCTGTCAACCAGGAAGCACACACCTTACAATACTAATTTCTCAAATAAATAGATTCCTTGATTGTATGAATTTATAAATTCATGTTTATGTTGCTAATGTCACTATCAACATAAATTTTTTTAGCATCCATTATAGAAACTTTCAGGTAATTGATGCCTACAGAGATATTTGTTGATCTGAAATAAAAAGGATCTTTGAGAAACAGGTTTGATTAGATGCAGGCCATAGAGGTAAAACTGATGAGCTGTGTGACAAAGAAATAAATAGAGTGAGGTGTCATCAACCAGATCCACGGGCACACCAGTGTGTAAGTGGGTTAGCTTACGATGATTACAGCTGATATACGAACAGCCTATATGATCACCATTTTGTTGTCACAAAGCAATTGATGATTTGGAGAAAGGCAAATTCAATGTGTATGTTTCAGGGTGGAACTCAGTCAGAGGGCTCTACAGTGTTCAATATAATCATGATTTCCAACATGGTAGACAAGTTTCTGGCCTTTGTAGGTTTTTGACATCTTGAGAAAGAAAAAGTTCTCCAGCTACATCTCATTTATCACTCTTCCCATGACTGTATCTCACAGTGGAGGTTAAAGGAAGTTCAATGCAAGGAATTTCTATTAAATATGGTAATAGTTATAAAGAATAAAAGGGAAATGATGGTATATGCCTAAATTAAGGTGACGAGAATCCTTTTATGGAAGTGTTCTGAAGAATCCAAACAGTTTTGTGACATTTTAGACAGGAAAAATCATTTTTATACCGAAGTAGTGTAGGGTTGTGCAAACCTTCATATCAGCTGATAAAGAAAAATATTACTTTCATAGGTTCACACAAGAAGTTCAAGTATTTCATCTCAGCTTCGATTTTTAAGCCATTTTCCTGCAAACTGGCAAATTTCTGCCTACAGCAAACTGATGAAAATTCATGGGTGTTTTCATTCCTCTAGTTTAGGGAGGAATAGTAAAACTTTTGCCTTAGATCAAACTTTTGAATATTTGAGGGGAGAAAAAAAAAACATATCACTTCTCAAATGTGAATACCCAAAGTGAAATGTGGCCGTTTCTTACATTTTTAGATGCCTGGAAGTTTTCCACAAACTTCTATAACAGTCACTCTGCTGGCTTCTGCTATAAATGTTTCAGGAACTATCTAGGGAAATATTCTATTGAGAGGGAGAGGGAAGGCAGGATTATCTAGCAGATAGAGCGTGGAATTTGGACTTAGACAACCATCTGAGACCTGCACCTGCCTCTTTCATTGCCTTATGGTGCAGCACTGTATAAATGATTCAGACTCTCTTTGCTTATATTTTTCCCTGTGGCAATAGAGGGAAATGGGCTAAGCATTAGCCCCTTCTCAACAATCAGAGAACACCATAAAGGTAAATATGACATTGTCTGTAAAGTGCTATGACCTGTAATCTAGAAAAATAGTGCAGAGATGTGAGGCCACAATTTGTAGACATTATAACATCCTCACATAGAGAACTGTCTAGCCTGCCCTTCACTTTTGTATTTAGTCAGGAGTCCCTATGACACAATACACAGTGAGTATTCCCAATTGCTAATTCCTTCAATACACATCTTCCTTTCAGCATCTGGAACATATTAACCTCCCTCTCACGAAGTCAGTGAAGGGAGACCACCCATAACAGCCAATCAACTTGCATCTATTGATTGCCTAATATGCAAAATGCATTCTATTGAGTATTAGACCTTTAACAAGAGTCTATTAGAACGATAACAATTTATAAAACAGAATTGCTGTTGTCAAAATGCTAGTGATCAAGATCTAGTTATAAAAGAGGCAATTCTGGAGTGGTAAAAAATCATATAAAAGGACCATAGATGACAATTGATAGAAATAATGGTTCTTAGGAGTTTAGAGGAAAAAAAGGTGTGAGTGTTCAAGGTGACTCCTTTGCATATTATTTTGATTTGTAATTAGGAAAAATATACAAAAATATAGAAGGAAAAATGCATATGCACTCAGAGGTTTAAAATATTATATCTTTGGTAGTTATGTTAAAAAAAATAACTCATTAATGGGGCGCCTGAGTGGCTCAGTAGGTTGAGAGACCAACTTCAGCTTGGATCATGATTTTGCAATTTGTGGGTTTGAGCCCTGCATTGGGCTCTGTACTGATAGCTCAGAGCCTGGAGCTTGCTTAGGATAATGGTCTCCCTCTTTCTCTACCCCCTGATCTCTCTCGCTCTCTCTCTCTCTCTCAAAAAAAATGAATAATAAATATTAAAAAAGTAACTCATTAATATCTATGGCTGCCATCATATACTTCAGTGTTCTCATTCAATTTGAGCAATTTTTTTTGAAGAGTGAATGACTTTTTTAATGTTTTGTTTGTTTGTTTATTTATTTATTTATTTATTTATTTATTAATATATGAAATTTATTGTCAAATTGGTTTCCACACAACACCCAGTGCTCATCCCAAAAGATGCCCTCTTCAATACCCATCACCTACCCTCCCCTCCCTCCCACTCCCCATCAGCCCTCAGTTTGTTGTCAGTTTTTAAGAGTCTCTTATGCTTTGGCTCTCTCCCACTCTAACCTCTTTTTTTTTTTCCTTCCCCTCCCCCCATGGGTGTCTGTTAAGTTTCTCAGGATCCACCTAAGAGTGAAAACATATGGTATCTGTCTTTCTCGGTATGGCTTATTTTGCTCTGTCTTAATGATTATTTCTCTTATGTGCTAAGTTTGAGAAATGTTGATGGCTGGTTTGAAACCCAATTCAGTTAGTTAATATGGATGTGTTTTATGAGATAAAGTTTGGAGTGAAAGGAGGAAATTTGGAGTGAAAGGAGGGTCACATGCTACAATGGGAAGAGAATTGAATGAGGATCACAGTGATCTCACTCTGAACGATCAGCAGGCAATCTCTCAAGACATTTGTGGGTTCATTTGTAAAAGTAGAAGAATTGGGCTAGATTTCATAGTCCGGTTCTAACATTTTCTGGAAAGAAATACTGCTTGAAAGTTCTACATTTCCTCGTGTTGCTAGAAAGCTCATCTAGCTTCTGTATATGTCTGGATCCACAATCATTTTTTGTCATTAAGATCATATGAGGACTTCAAGATACAAAACAGATGAACATAAGGGAAGGTAGCAAGAATAATATAAAAACAGGGAGGGGGATAAAACATAAGAGACTCTTAAATATGGAGAACAAACAGAGGGTTACTGGAGGGATTGTGGGACGGTGGATGGGCTAAATGGGTAGGGGGCATTAAGGAATCTACTCCTGAAATCATGGTAGCACTATATGATAACTAACTTGAATGTAAATTAAAAAAAAATTAAATAAAAAAGATCAATATCTCAATTTCATAGACCACAAATGCAGGTAGAGGAGGAGCAAATGGTAATATGGTGCCCTCAAAAGCTGCTCTAACTGTAATTCTTAATTTAATCAGGTTTAGATTGGACATTCCCAAACTCTATTAAATTTTAATGCTCAATTCAAGAGAGTTTTGGTCTTGCCAGTAAGTAGTCACTTAGATGAATAGGCTGGTTCTTGGTAATAGAACTTGTGTGTCAGTGAGCAAAGCATCTGTAAAACAGAACTGAGTACATGTGCTGGGAGTATATTGCCATATACTTCTATTTTCAAAGCATATTGGCAAAATATTTGTAAATATGATAATATGTATCACCAAAAGTATTGACAATGTCAAAACATCCAGTCAATTAAGAGAAAATAGTAACCCAATTTTAAATAAAGTATGAAATATGTCATTTGTTAAGTGCAAAATTGGAAATTTTATTTTTTTAAAACTGGCATGTTTTAATGTGTCATGTTGACAGCCTATGAAAAAACTAAAATTTATTCAGTCTGCTTGGTATAAATAATGCAAATGATGTTGTACATGGAATAAAAGGTCAGTTTTGTTGAGCATAAAAGAGAGAATAACTTCTCCAAGAAATTTTTAGACTTTTAAGAATATGATTTTAAGTAGCTAATATTATAAGTTGTCAATAAGTAGTTGTGGCAAAAAAACAGCTATTTTAACGCATTTTGAAATGAATTCACTTATTCATATGAAGGACGTCAGGGAAACTCTGCAGTGTATATGCATGGTCTGCGTCAGCACTGACCAATAGAAATGTAATGCAAGTCCCATGTGCAATTTAAAATTTTTCAGTTTCCACATTAAGAAAAGTAGAAAGACACAGATAAATTTCATTTTTGGGGGGGGTAAATTTTAACACAGTACATGTACAGTGTTATCATCTCAGTGTAAAAATTATTGAGCTACTGTGTTTTTTTTTAAGTAAGACTTCAAAATTCAGTGTGTATTTGGCTTACAGCACAAGTCAATTTGGACTAGCCACATTTCAAGTGTACGATAACCATATGTGGCTGGTGGCTACAGTATTGACAGCCTGGGTGTAGATAGTGGGATAGAATAATAAACAATACAGGCATGACCACTACTTACAGACAGTTTATAGTCTAGTGTGAAAAACAGACTCTAAACAATAAATCAAAGTGTAAAATTTTATACTTTATTTTACAGTTTCTGAAAAGCATTACATAAAATTAATATTATTGAATAGTAGTATTTAATGCATTTTTCCTTTACTTATTCTATAGATAATGTTTTCCCTATATGGGTGAGATCACTCTTGTCACTTTTTAGGAAATGCATTCTAAATTAATACTCTTTTGTAGTCTATTAATATTATTTTATATTCGTGCTTCCCACTTTCCCTATTATCAGTATTGTACTGTAAGTTTGAAGTTAAATCATGAGCTGGGAGCATAAATATCCTTTAATATTACGGATGCCTAGGTGGCTCAGCTGGTTAAGCATCTGACTTTGGCTCAGGTCATGATCTTGCAGTTTGTGGGTTCAAGCCCTGCGTTGGGCTCTGTGCTGACAGCACAGAGCCTGGAGCCTGCTTCAGATTTTGTGTCTCCCTCTCTCTCTGCCCCTCCCTGCTCACGTACTCTAAAATAAATCAACATAAAAAAATTTTGTTAAATCCTTTAATATCATTATATATGGTTAAAAATAGAGTAGCTAGGTACAAAATAAAGATAAGGTATCAGAGAGAACCTTATTTATGATGACAAAAAATTCATTTTTTTCCATGCCCTTCCCTAGCTTTACAATTTCTGTGATTTCTGCTGACATGTGTTCGCAAAGGCTTTCTACTACTAAGTCTATAGATTTCTCTAGGTTTATTATAGAAGTAGTTTATTCCATGTGAAAATTTGCATTTATACCTAATTTATACATGAAAGCTGATGTGAAAAAAGTACTTAGGCATTAAAATAATAAGAGTATAAAACAATAAAAAATATAAAGAGGATAGTTTATACATGACCTAAACTCAGTGTTGCTTACAGATTTGTCTTAATTGATTCTATGTAGCTCAAGCTTAATTATGGATGGTGCTGAGGATGGTTATGTATTTATTGAGATTTGAGGAATGCCAGAAAGCACAGATGAACCAGAAGTGTCATGTTCACGCATCTGACTAAAAATACATCTTTTCCCTTCTTGCTTCCTAACTAAAATTGCTATAGAATGTCAGACAGGGAAGATTGTATGGACTGGAAGAGTCAGTTCCATGAGAGAAACTTCCCTTAGCTGAAACTTAATGACTGGATCAAGCTGGATTTTTCAGGAAGATGTAGGCAGGTCTTTCTCACTTGGAAAAGCAACATAAATAAAGTAAGAGAGTTGACATTGGCAAGAACTTTTGGGGGAATAAAGCAGATGGTGTAAGTTTGAGAAATTACAGAAGTTAAAAAAGGATGAGCAATCTAAGACTAGTTAATGGGGACTTAGAATCTTAAACTTGATCCAATAGGTGATATGGTACCAATATAGTTTTCAATCAGGGAAGTGGCATAATGAAAGAAAATAACATTTTGGAAGATTCATCTAGCAGAGGTGACAAGATTGATTTAAAGAGGCTAAAGGAAAATCAAGAAGGTTGAGTTGAGAGACCAGATCCAATAATAGATTTAGAAGATTTAAAACAAGCCTTCTTAAAGTAGGAGACTCATGCTTTTTTGACAGCATAGGAGATGGAACTGGTAAAAAGGGACAGTAAGAGAAGGCTGAGAAAAAATAGAATAAATGCATGATTAGGTGTATTCAGAAAGTAGGCTATAACAGGATTCAGGGTTCTGGTTGTAGAGGGGGGGATGGATGTAAAAGAACGAAAGACAAACTGACAGTACATCAGAAGTCAGTGATATATTGAACTGTGGAGGTGAGTTTTCTCAGGTTTCTCTTGTCCGGCATAAAATATAGTGGGGTTACATTTTATGTGATTATTCTTAGACCTCATTCCTCAGAGCTAAAGTAAATTGAAAGTTGGTTGAAAAATTACTAAGTGAACTATGGCAATACCTCCATCTCCTTTCTAAAAGCATACATATTTTGGTTTGAATTATTTAGGAAGTTATACAGAAAAACAGGATTTATGTTTGCTTTATTTTGACATACGGTTTACATTTTGAAAACTTTGCCCTAGGATGGCATTGGATAAAATTATGATGATAAAATTGGGCATAGTGAAAACAAAAATCACAAAATTCAAACCAGTAATAGATTTTATAAATCATGTAATTACATGTGTAGTAAAACAATAAATATTTATTGACTATCTACCAGGTGTCAAGCCTATTGAAGGCATTGGTCATACATATATAGAGAAAAAAAGAAAACAAAAAACTGTCCTCTACAGTGTGGTAAAGGAAATGGCCATTAAAACAAATGAACAAGCACATATATAATCATCCATTTTGAAAAGTGCATGTTATGAGTTTAATTGTGTCTCACCCCTACCCCACCCCCCACCCAACACCATTCATATGTTTAAAAACATTCTATTCCCAGGACCTCAGGATGGGACCATTTTTGGTAATAGGCTTGTTGCAGGTGCAGTCATCTTCAGGTGACGTTATACTGGAGTAGTGTGGGACCCTAATTCAATATGTTGTCCTTATCAAAGGGAAATTTGGATACAAACATGAACACAGTGAGAACGCCACACAAAGATGAAGGTAGATGTCAGGGTGATGTTTCTATATGCCAGGAGTGCCAAAGATTGCTAGCAAACCACCAAAGACTAGAAGAGAAAGAACAGATTCTTCTTCATAGCTCTCAGAAGAAGCCGACTCTTCTGATACTTTGATGTTGGACTTCTAACTTCCAGAACAGTGAGATAATACATTTCTGTTGTATAAGTCACTCAATTTGTAGTATCTTGTATGGCAACCCTAGAGAAATAATACAGTATTGCAAAGGAGAATTACTGGTGACACTGAGGTAAGTGGATAGAAGCTTACTTTGGATTGGGTGAGCAATGGAGACCTCTTTGAAGAAGTTATATTTAGTCTCTACCTGAAGAGGGAGAATGAGCCAGCCATATGAGGTAATATGGGATGAGTGATCTGGACATAAGAAAGAGTATATGCAAAGGCCCTCAGAAGGAAAAGAACTTGGCCTAAGTAAAATCAGTGTGTCAGGCGCATAGCCAATGAAGGGGATAGTGGCACAGATGAAACCAGATAGATCTTGGTTAGGGGTTTGAATTTTGTTCTAATAGCAATAAGGAGAATTTCATGGGCTTTAAGTAGGTGGTGACATGATCCAATTTACATGTTTAAATAAATTCTAACTACTATGCAAAGAATGATGGAGAGGGAAGTGGAGAACATAATTAGAAAATGGCAGCATTAGACCAGATATGCAGGCTGGAATAGGTTTGTGCCAGCAGAATATAGATGAAGTTTGTCAGGCCAAAGAAAGGTCTATGAAAGCGGAAAAATGGAAGTTAAGTGAGGTGCACATTAAGTTAAGTTAGGTGCACATTGAAGTCTTCTCATTCTTGGTCCGGTGTCCTTGCAACCTGCAAATGTGTAGTCATTGATTTTATAGTATTATTTGAGTTAGATAGTAGTAAGGGGGTGCTTCCATGGATTGTATTGAGAATAGATGCACAGGCACATGCCTGGCACATAAAAAGGCCAAAATGGATAGAAAATAGCGACACGATGTCAAGAGCACAGAAATAAGATCCAGACTTGCCATCTACTTTTAGCCTTGCCAGTATTTGTTTGTGCCTCAGGAAGAGGAGTTCAGAGTGTCAGATAATTTCTAAGATGCCTATTAATTTTAAAATTTGTTGTCTCCCCAGCAGTTGTACTTCTGGGTATGTGACCTAATAATATTCATAATACGTTTGCACAAGGGGATGTGTATAAGGATCTGCACTAAAAACATTGTTTAAAACAGCAGACATAAAGGAACTTAAGCATGCACCAACAAAAAGAAATAAAATATGGGGCACCTGGGTGGCTCACTTGGTTGGGCATCTGACTTCGGCTCAGGTCATGATCTCATGGTTGGTGAGTTCGAGCCCTGTGTTGGGCTCTGTGCTGACAGCTCAGAGCCTGGAGCCTGCTTTGGATTCTGTGTCTCACTCTCTCTCTGCCTCTCCCCCTATTTGTGCTCTGTCTCTCTCTCTCTCCAAAATAAACATTTAAAAAATGAAAAAAAAAAAAGAAATAAAGTATGTTATGGTTATATAACACAATTCTATTTAGCCGTTTAAAAGAATGAACCTTATACATATCACAAATACAGAATGTTGAATGCAAAAAGAAATAGGTCTTAGAATGGTACTTGAAACCGTTTATCTTTTATGGAATCACATGTATGTAAAACTGCTAACAGTAAAAAGAAAGGAGGTAATTTGGTTAATTATTGGGCTGGATAAGGAAACAAGACTGGGGATAGGCTTTAAAGAAAGCTTTCCAAGTTAACGCTTTATGTAAACTCATATTAAACTACAGGGGCACCTGGGTGACTCAGTTAAGTGTCTGACTCTTGATTCCAGCTCAGGTCATGATTCCAGGGTGGTGAGATTGAGCCCTGCATCAGGCTACATGCTGGGTATGGATAATGCTTGGGATTCTCTCTCTCTGTGCCCCTTCTCCCCACCCGTGTGCTCTCTCTCTTTCTAAAATAAAATTAAAAAGCAAAAATAAACTATATATAATAGTGTTTTAAAGTTTGTTATATTATTCCTTGTATAGTTAAATTAGTTTTATGACTCCATAAGTAAGTTAAAATAGATTATTTTTATTTTTACCATGGAGAATAAAAGCCTCATTTGGATATGTTATATATTTTAATACCACACTTTTGATTTCCTAAGATTAGAGAAATCATTGTATGACTTCCGCTTATACCTAACTTTCCTAATTCCTTAAAGTTGGTGTTTTATTCAGTTAATATGTAGTTTAAATATATTGAACACAATGCTCACATACTTTGAATATAAATGCTGTAAAAATTTTAGAAGGACACATTAGCAAGTAAAGGAAAATAAATAACATTAGCTATTCTTTTTAACCATAGCAAAACTAATTTCCATGTTGTGCTGTGGTTCTGTTTTTCTGAATATCTTCATAGCTATTCCCGTTTTGTTCCCCTTTTTGGGAAGTTAATTGTATGTGGTCATTTTTTTAAATGCTAAGACGGACAAATATTTTGCTGTACTAAGGAACAAAAGTGTTTCACTATTATGGAGGGTGCAACTCTATTGGTTGATTTTCTAAAAAAGAAATATAAGACAACTTCAAAAAAAACTACGACAAACATATTTGGCAGGAGGTTCACAAATGTAACTTTTAGTCATTTAAATATTTTGTTCTATCTTTCTTATCTTCTCAGCCTATTGTCCCCATTCCTCATCTTACAGTTTTTGTTATGCTTGTATGATGAGCTCAAAGCATGAAAAGCTGTTGTTTTCAACCTTTATTAATGTTTCCCAACTTATTTCCCTGTTTGCCTGTTGACAGCCTGCCAAAATCACCCTCCGGTGAATTGTAAAAAGATTGGGGTGGCAGTCATGGGACCCAAAATGTGTTGCGGATAATTAGTAGATCAGATCTTTGTCACAGCAGATACTTGGCTACCCACACATCTCTATTTTTAAGCCTCGTGTGTCGCACAATGTGTATTCATTGTCTGCTTTAGTGTGAAGGGCACATCTCTGCATTGTATATAATAGAGCTGCGTTGAATGAGAAATGCTATTATTCTTCTGTCATTTTGTACTGTTGCTGGTTAACACATAAGATGTACATATTTGGTGAATAATTGAAACTACCTTTGGCTTTTAAGTGGCTTTAGAAAGGGGAATTATCTGTTTTGCTACTTACTGAAGTAATCCAACCATTACGGTTTTTGTTTCCCAATAGAGGAAGGAAACAAAAAATCTCCTTAAATGATCACATTTGTTTTCATGCCAAGTAGCTCCAGCTAATTTGATTGGCAAGAATAGAGGGTCAGGAGATTAGTTCTTGAATCACACAAAACAGAAGAGCCTTTTTAAAAGTGTAAGATACAAGGTGATAAATTGAGGTAAAAGAAGAAATGAGATTTCAGGATGATGAAAATGCCAGGGTTATCGGTAGGCTTTCACCAGAATCAATTGCAGAATAGCAGGTCCTGAATTATTATTCAGTGATGTGTTCTCTTTAAATACTGTCTAATGGCATAGCCTCTGTGTGTCTGGTGTGTGTGTGTGTGTGTGTGTGTGTGTGTGTGATATTCAAGAATTGTACTTAACACTTGTCCCATTTCATTGTTCTCTCACTTCTTGTGCCTACCTGTGTTTCAGTAGTAAAGGAAAAGTATCAGTTTTGTATCAATGGTCTCAGCGTATGATCGTTATGTAGTTATGATATAACCAATTAGTTGCTATAGTATTTTGACTAGAAATTACTTACTCTGAAAAAAGTAGTAACACCCCAAATCAGTCTTAAAGTCTGAAAAAAGCAGGAAAGATCGTGCTTTCTCCTATAGCTGAGAAGGTTAGCGTGGCGAAGTCACACAAACTCTAAAAATTGTAGATTTGTTATCTGTAAAATGGGCACAAAAATAGCTGTTCTTCCTATCTTATGGGATTCTTATTAAGTAGAAATGAATTGATATAAGTAACTCCTTTGGAATTTCTTAGATGTTTTGACAAGTGTAAGGTATTATTAATAATAATTTGAATACTGACCTTGGCTTCTTCTTTTCTAAATCAGCATTCATTCACTCTTCTCTTCAAAAATTAACACCAAAATACTATTTTCAAGTATATACTGTAGGTATTGGCAAAACAGCAGCAAACTAAACAAAGAATAATTTCTGCCTTCATAGACCTTAAACTTTAGTGATTTGAAATAGCAATAATGGGTAAAATTTATAATGTCAACTGGTGAGAAGTGCTATAAAGTAAGAGGAAGAGGGTGCTTTAAATGTGAGTCATTTGTAGAATTAACTTGAAGGAGATGGTGGCCTAAGCAGTGATGAGGACCAGATTGTTTATTACAATACTAGTTTAAAGAAAATGGCTGTTGAATTTTATTGAATGAATGGCTTTCATTAGTCAATCAAAGCTATGTGTGTCACTTACCAATATTTCACAAAAAACCTCAGCCAGGTGGTTTGGCATTTAAAACTTTTTTCTCATCCCATGTTTTATATTTCAAATACAATTTTTATTTTTCTCCATTTCTCCTTTTCTTGGACATGCACACAAAAATTATTAATTTAAGAAACATGAATGAAATATGTGTGTGTGTGTGTGTGTGTGTATAG
This sequence comes from Acinonyx jubatus, assembly GCF_027475565.1. NCBI lineage: Eukaryota > Metazoa > Chordata > Mammalia > Carnivora > Felidae > Acinonyx > Acinonyx jubatus. The sequence goes on from NC_069380.1 coordinate 211,829,212, forward strand.
GGTCATGTGAATGCAATGTAATAAAAATTAAGTTGGGATATTAACATGTGCAAAGTCAAGGGTAAGTTTACTCTCCAAAATAATATAATGTGCTTGCAAGGTTGTTTAAAAAATGCTGGATTACCTTCGCTCAAGCAAACATACACACAAAACAAATGTATACTTTCTTAGCACAGTTGCCCTAGAAAACAGATCTAAAGGCAAAAATTTATGTGCTAACATTTCATTAGGGAGAGAAACAGCTAATTTCCTAATTATGTGGGAAATTCCTAATTTCATTAGGGAGGGAAGGATGGAAGAAGTGTATCACAAAATTGACCAGTGTCTTAGGCACAACTGATTGCTCCATGGCTATCAAAAGATACCTTAGGAGAGTGCCTGTGAATTTCTGAGCATCCTCAGAGTCTATTGAGGTGGTGCATGAGGATCTAAAAAAGAATTTGTCTAGTGTCTCCTTTTTTCCATGGAGCTCTTCTGGGTTGGCCATCTAGGATACCAGAAGCCAAGACAGCAGCAGTGGCATCTGCGACCTCGAGTGCCTTACTACTCATAGCATTCCATACCTGCCTGCCTATGGTTTGTAGCCCCAAGGGGCAGGCCAGGTGAGTCAGTCACCCTGTGTGTGTGTTGAGTAGATCCTTTGGCTCTGATCTTTCAGTGGCAAGAAGGAAGGTTTGAAGTACAAAGCTGGAGTTGTATTCTAGGAAGTGGGGAACTCTCTGATGGTGCCTATGAGAAACAAGAGAACCTGGGATCATCTACTATCTCATATCTGGACTACTGAACAGATGGAGCATAAAATAAAATATTGGACCTCAATGAACTTCCACTAAAAGTCCTGTCTTCTCCATGGAGTGTGACAGATCTCAGGTAATCTTAACTGGGTGTGGAGGCAGATGGCATCAGCAACACTGAGCCAAGACGATGGCCCAGTCATTAGAAGAGGAACATAAATATGTCTGGAACCTAGGTCTTATTGCAACTTATTAAATTATAAGGAAGAGAGGTTCCTACCACAATGGAAATTTATAAAATGTAAATTAAACCAAAAAAAAATAAAGTTATCTTTTAAAATATCTATTAAATTGGTTAATATAAAACATCAATATTCTGCACCACATTTTTGTTACATTGAAAGGATGCTTTTTCTTATAAAGCTAATGACTATATTAGCTGATTTGATTTTTATAGTAATATATTTCATTTTTTAAGATTGTTGCTACAGAATGACATACATTCTCTCTCACACACATGCAAACACACATTCATACACATAGCAAAACATTAATGGTGGATTAAATTAAGTCCCATATTTCTCAGAATAGTGTAACCGCATGATGTGGGGAAAGTATAGTGTAAGTTAGTTCAGCTCTCCTTGGTTCCTAAATTCCTAATGGTAGTACACAACCAGTGTCAGTGAAGTATTTGAAGAGTTGGGCCCTTCCAGATGGGGAAAGCCCATTTATTTAATACATAGTTCCTTTATACCAGGTGTAGAGAAATTATGGCTGAAGGCTAAATCTGGACCACTATGTTATAAATAAAGTTTTGTTGGAACACAGCTACTCTGATTCATTGACATATTATCAATGGCTGATTTCCAGGGTTGAGTAATTGCAACAAAGACCATATAGCCTATAAAGTGTAAAGTATTTACTATTTGACCATTTACAGTCAAACTTTGCCAACTCTGTACTATTGGCTTACATTAAAATTCATGAAGACTATATAGTCACAAATAATATACACCCTTACAAAGAGTATTTATAGAAGTTTGAAGTATTTATGGGTTTTAAACTCAACTTAACATTAGCAAAACCTTGTCCCTGTTGAGGATGGGTCAAGTGTTCCAGGTTTCCAGCCACCCATAAAACTTTTTTCACATAGTCCACCCTCTGACTCTAATTTAATAACTATTTACATGAAGTCATCTTAACTAAAGATCAACTAAACATCCAATCATAATATTGGGGGTGCCTCTATATATTTGTACATAATTGGCAAAATATGTAAAATACCTCTTGTTATAGCAAATTCATCTCATCAAATTTATTCTAAAGGCATATTTATGTACAATTTTGCTAAAAGGTTTTTCATTCATACAGCATATCACAGAAGATTGGTAATATAAATTATATTACTATTAGGCTGTAATTCTTATAAATTATATGTTGTGTAAAATGGCAAAATTGTTTACTATAGGTATATAAAGGATGGTCACAATGTCAACAATTCTGTTTTGAATAATATTTTGAAATGTAATTTATATAATTTTTATTCTTGATAACTATGTTTTAATCCCTATGCCCCTCCCACCATTAACACCAGGCTACAAGGTAAATATTGCTCTAAGGAGAAAAGTGAAAGCGTCATATACAAGTGATCAATTCTTCCTTTAACTTTCAAGTTGGGAGTTTTTAAATTCAGTTACCAAAGGAGTAATCTGCAAACCAAAGCATATTTGGCATGTAAGAACTAGATGGTTAAGGTAGAAAATTTTTGTATGAGTTTTCCTATGAGTTGTTAAGTTGGAAGATCATAATCCAGAGCCTCCAGGACTCAGACTGAGAAAAATCACTGAACAGGGATGGATGCATGGTAGGACATAAAATTATAATGCTCTGCACTGGGTGAAATTAACTACTGCAAGTGTTTTTCATATTTTAAGTTGTTGAATTCTTGTGAAGTAGATGCTATATTATTACTGCTATTTTGTAGGTAAGAAAACTGAGGCATAGGCAGGTTAGTTAACTTGAAGAGGGTTATACACAACTGGTGAGTAGTAGAGCTGGTATTTTAATTTAGGCAGTTTAGCTCCAGAGTACATGCCATTCACCTCTATGCAATACAGCTTATCCAAGATATAATAATATTTCTTCTGCTACAAAAAGAAATATGATTCAGGGTCGCCTGGGTGACTCAGTCAGCTAAGCCTCCAACCTGGGCTCAGGTCATGATCTCATGGCTAATGAGTTCGAACCCTGCATTGGGCTCTGTGCTGACAGCTCAGAGCCTGGAACCTGCTTCGGATTCTGTGTCTCCCTCTCTCTCTCTCTGCCCCTCCCCCATTAACACACACACACTCTCTCTCTCTCTCAAAAATAAATAAACATTAAAAATTAAAAAAAGAAATAGTATTCAACCACTTAAAGGCTAGAAAGAGGAAAACAGTCAGAATAAAAAAGGAGATCAAGACAGCATAGATGCATACACATGATTGAATCCTGGTTCTGCCTTCTCCTGGGTTTGAATTATGCTATGGACTGAATATTTGTGTCTTTTCATAACTCATATGTTGAAATCCTAATCCCCAAAATGATGATGTTGGAGATGGGACCTCTGGTAGATAATTATATTATGAGGATAGGGCCTTCAAGATGGATGAACACTCTTATAAGAAAAGACCAGAGAGAGCTTGCTTCCTCTTTCTGGGGCTGCAGCAAGAGGGCAGCTATCTGCAAACCAGTTATAGGACCATCATCAGAAACCAACCATGCCCCATCTTGGACTTCCCACACTCCAAAATCCAGAGGAAGGTTTCTGTTGTTCAAGCCATCCAATCTGTGGTGATTTGTTATAACAGCCCAAACTGACAAAGACAAACCCTAACAGCATGAGTGGCAGTGGGGCATAGAAATCTTTTCTCCTGAAGAAATTCTAGAAGAAAACCTAAGGAATAAGTTTACTTATACATATAAGACCATATATCTCCATTTCCCTGGAAAGTCCTGGTTTCCCCTATTATTGTATTACTCTAATTACCATAGCACCCCTTTTTACTTTCAAAAGCAGCCCAGCTTAGAGAATAAATGTTATGGACTCCTTATTTATGCATCAGTTAACACATAGACCTCAGGTAAGAGGCTAACCCACAGAGCACCCTTCTCCAACACTAGCAGAGTAGAACCTAGCAATAGTGTCAGTGATGGTCCAGAGAGAGAGAGGACTTGAGAGAGCCATCACTCTGACTATGTCAGTTACCTATTGCTGCACAACAAACTATTCCACAATATAATGGCTTAAAACAACAACCATTTGTTTACCTCTTGATCCTGTGAGTCAACAGTTTGGTCTGGTCTCATCCAGATTTGCTTCTTCTTCTGTAAACATCTGCTAGTTCTGCAATCAGTTGGCAGATGATTGCTTGGTGCTTGCTGTTCTCAGGTGGCCTCACTTCCATGTCTGGCAGTTGACTGGCTGGTGTCTGTGACAGCTGTAGTCCTTCAAGGTGGCTCCACATCTTCCAGCAGAATAGCTTGGACTTATTTTTATAGTGGTCTTAGCAAGTACACCAAGAGAGAGGACATGCCCCAGCCCCTAAGTATATTTCCAACCTCTGCTTGAGCCAAATTTGCTAACATTCTAATGGCCATAGGAAGTCCTATCACTGAGCCCTGAGTCAGTCTAGAAAGGTTCACAAAGTTAGGGGGTATGTTACTAGAGAGAGGAGAAGAATTTGAAAACTTCTGGAATGGAGGAGTTAAGTAGTTACCATGTACCCACTGTGGGAGCGGGGAGGGTGCAGAAAATAGTTAGGTGTCCCATTTGTCAGGGAAGTCATTTGTATCTTTGAACAGAGGGGACTGCTCAAACTAGGACCTGAATGGGAGTTGAAGGACAGGCCAAGGTGACAACCTAGTCAGCAACTGGACACGATACCAGGGGGCTCTGCAGGGGAAACTACCATGTGCTGCCCGTGATGAGAGAACATCAGCAGCAGATGCACCAGGAGCACACGTGCGTTCGAGTCCCACGTCTGTTGAGACCCCTCAGCTAAGGACCGTGTGTATGCAGGCTGGGGCCTTCCCACCATGCCATCTGTTTTAGTCTTCTCAGGTTGCTCTAACAAAGTTCCACAGACCTAGTGGTTATATACAGCAGAAATTTATTTCTCACGGTTCTGGGGGCTGCAAGTCAACTATCAGGGTAACAGCATGGTCAGGATTGCAGGCTTTCAGTAGTAGGTGGTAAAGGCTAGGGAACCCTGTGGGGTCTCTTTTATAAGGCATCTGCCTTAATGATCTAATCACCTCCTCAAAGATTCCCCCCACCCCCACCAATACTATCACACTGGGCGTTAGGCTTCAACATATGAGTTTTGAGGGGGACAAACATCCAGATCATAGCACCATCACATTGTGGAGAGAAAGGAGGGAAAAAAAAGGGTGGTGGGGGGGGAAGAGGTTGCAACTTTGGAATAATGAGAGTGAGCTAATGCAGACATGATTAAGTTAAACAAAAAGTGTTTTGATCACTTTAATATGGAAAACTCACCTGTTTTCCACTGCAAATATGCCAAGGGAGATTTGTCAACAAGCCCAGTTATAAAGAAATAAAATCAAATATGTGTACCTCTAAGTAGTGACATTAAAATTTAAATTACTTCTATTTTACACACATAAACAAAAAAAAAGTGAATATATTCACCCAAACGTTAACCGTGGTAATCTTAGGTGTGAGGTTATGGATGACTTCTATTTCTTTAATTTTTCTATGTTCTCTAATATCCTCAAATGAACATGTATCAGCTTTGCAATAAGGAAGGAAATTTTGTTTTAGAACAGATGCATTTGTGCCTTCACCCATTCTGTGCTCGATGAAGCTGGTTAATCTGAAACCTATTCCACCTTGAAGTGTTAATGAGCTAATAAGTCATTTCAGGGTGAGTTGCTTTTCAAAACTGCTGAGATCATACCTCTACCTGCACTTGTATTCTGTCTACTGGTAGCAAGGGCCTGGCTACAGCGGCTGTTACCTAATAGAAGAAAACATGAATAAATCTGCTTGCTGTCTACACAAATTCTTACAAACATTTAATTAATTGAAATAATCCCATTTTAATAAGTTGGTAACTACCCTTTGATTCCACTCATTTCTCTGTGTAAGGCCTTGATAGAACATGGCTTAATCTTTCATAAAGTAGGAATAGAGATCAAATTGACTTACATTCAGTCTCAAAAACTTTGCCAGATATTAATACACAGTTTTAAATCTATTCATTTAATTGGAATTTAAAAAGTAAAATGTAAACTGGTCTGTGAATCACTATAGATGAGAAGCGTGCAATTAACTGTGATTATAACATCATAGGACGTCCCAAAGTCTTGCACCTAAGTACAATGTTAGAAAACCCATATAGAGTATTGGTTGTGCAAAATACCAGATGATGTGAATTTTAGCTTAAGAATGATTGTCTTATACACCAGTGTCTGCACATGCATGCACATGTGTACACACACACACACACACACACACACACACACACACACAGGAATGGAGACAGAGGAGTTACTTGATTTTATTTTCCCATTGCCCCTATTATGTATTTTCCTAGGGTCCTCAGAACACTCTGGTTCACTCTCTTTCCTGTTTCTTCCTTAGTAATTCTTACAGAGATGTTTTTTACTGTTATTAAACTCCTCTAGTAGTTAATTATTGGCTGCAAAATGAAAGAGGTAATTTTATAGCTATCACATTCAAGGTAAAATGAAATAGATTAGATAAGATGAAATAAATGATAAATGATGAAAATCACCAAAATGCTGGGCTTAAACATCAACTAGTTAAGAAATGCTACATCCTTCAGAGATAACAACCCTGGTATATTAGTTAAAATGCTTTATGTTGGAAACAGTGAAAATTCAATCTAACCTGGCTGTGAAGTTAATTTCATGTTATCAACTTGACTGGGCCAAGGGGCATGCAGAAATTTGGATCAACGTTATTCTGAGTGTGTTTGTGAGAGTGTTTCTGGATGAGGTTGACGTTTGTTTGTTTTTTAGTTTTTTTCAATGTTCATTTATTTTTGACAGAGAAACAGAGGGTGAGTGGGGGAGGGACAGAGAGAGAAGGAGACAGAATCTGAAGCAGGTTCCGGGTTCCAAGCTGTCAGCACAGAGCTCCACGCAGAGCTCGAACTCATGAACTGTAAGATCATGACCTGAGCCATAGTCAGACACTTAACCCACCGAGCCACTCAGGCACCCTGAGATTGATATTCGAGATGGAAAACTGAGTAAAGTAAATTGTTCTCCTTCCACTTCCCAGTGTGGGTGGGCATCATCTAATCCATTAAGGTCCTGAACAGAGCAAAAGGTGGAGTAAGGGAGAATTCATTCTCTTTGCCTGATGGGCTTTGAGCTGGAACATCAGTCTTCTCCTGCCTTCAGACTCCAACTCGGGTTGGAACTTACACCATTGGCTCTCCCAGTTCCCAGACCTTTGAAGTCAAACTAGAGTTTACTGCATCAGCATTCCTGCTTCTCAGGCCTGTAGATCATACTGGATCATACTGGGTCATATCATCAGGTCTCCTGTGTCTTCAGTTTGCAGATCTTGGTATTTCTCAGCCTCCATAATCATGTGAGCCAGTTCTTCCTTTTATATATCTAGATATAAAATATACTCAAGTACCAAGGAGTCTAGAGTTAAGGCAGATTAAGGGTTGTTTGATTTAGTAACTCCAGAGTCATGAAGGACCAGTTTCTTACATTCTCAGTGCTCTGCTTTCTACAGTAACAGATTCATACTAAATCTAGTTACCCTGGTGATTAGAGAAGTTTCCAGTGGCAGTTTGAGTTACAGGTTTCCTTCTTAATGACCAGCATACTAAAATAGAATCTTGCTGTTAAGTTGACACTGGTCCAATGATTTTGTCCAGGGGAATAGTAGATGACAGTTGGGTAAAGTCTACCAGGATTCCCAGCTATAGATGGAAGGAGTATCAGCTTCTCTGAAATATGTGGGTTGAGTTCGGGAGCTGTGGGTATCTGAATAATAATCTGGATAAGAGGTATATGCAAAGCAATTTTGATTCTGGGTATGCTACCAACAGTGACCCCTCTTCCTGAGTTTGTGAAGAAGATCCTATATACAGGGTCACAGTTAGCAACTACTACTTCTTTAGAAACCCTGCAGCAAATACTTTGAGTTTAAAAACTATTGTGCCTCAAGTTAGAAAGATTTACATTATAGTAAATGATTACAGATAATATACAACCAACAAAAACTGTTTCTAGGAGTGACATCAACATCATAGTCGTATGAGATGTGCTTTGTTTTTATTCCCCTTAACATCTAAAATTCATTTATCCTTGAACAAAAATTACTCTGTGAGAGTTGGATCCAGCACCATATGCCAAAGGACAGGTAAGGAGTATCACCTACCTGTGCATTGGGTAATAGGCAGACACATCTTGGTGTGGACTATGGAACAAGCAGAATCCAGTAAACTGGCTTCAATCCCCCCTTGGCCATGGTACCTGGCAAATGCTGACTTGAGCAGATATCCACAGATTTGAGATCCTTTGTGTAAGTTCAGGTTTCTAGAGGAGAAATTTTAGCACTCCATTGAAGAAGAAAGAAAAAAAAAAAAACAAGTTTGGATATATTATACTGGGCAAGAGGAACTTTGCCAGCATTACCCCTCTCTGCAAAGTAGCACAGCTTAGAAAAAGAGGAAGCAGGGGATCCCTCCTGTAGGGAGAAAGGGAGAGTGGTGAGTGAGTATTTGGCTTTTCCAGTTGTAAGTGACACTGCTAAAGAAATCTATTTATATCCTAGCCTGTTAAAGCCAGAGCTCAGTGACTGGGGGAGGGAGGAGATTGGGAAAGAGGCCAATAAGAACATCAGAGGGCATTAAAATGACAGTTCTTGCTGCAAGAAGGCCCCATATGAGCTGCTGGCAAAACCTCATCAGAGGATCTCCCCAACTGGCCTACAAGCACCCCCGATGCCCCAAGTGCCAACCCATACCCCCCTCTTCTCTGTGGCCAGCTCCTTGTGCATGCTTTCAAGGGTGGCAGTGAGAATAAACTCAGACAAGGAATACATGCAGAAAACAAAACAGAGTCTATAGGGAAGGAAGAAACCATCTTCCTTCCCTACAGCTATGGAACAAGCAGAATCCAGTAAACTGGCTTCAATCCCCCCTTGGCCATGGCAAATGCTGACTTGAGCAGATATCCACAGATTTGAGATCCTTTGTGTAAGTTCAGGTTTCTAGAGGAGAAATTTTAGCACTCCATTGAAGAAGAAAGAAAAAAAAAACAAGTTTGGATATATTATACTGGGCAAGAGGAACTTTGCCCAGTATAATAAGCTGTAGCACCACCTCTGGGGGTGGGAAAGAGAAGCTACCAACAGCTGGCCTGGTGCATTGTAAGACTGAGAGAAGACATACGACCTTGAGAATTCTTCAACAAGTGGGAGCAAGAAGTGTGGAGCTGGTGTATCTATACAAGATCAGAGAAAGCCCCAAATATAAACAGGACCAACAAAAACTCTCTCTCACCTGAAGCCAGCTAATAAAGATTAGAAGAGTTAATGGCTACTTCAAAAGCACAAAAGAGTCATGCAAAACTTTAGGGGACATGAAAAATCAAGGAAAATGACGTCACCAAAAGATCATAATAATCTCCCAATAACTGAACTCAAAAATACAGACAGCAAGACAAAATATCCAATAACTGTAGAAAAAATTTAAAATGTGTCATAGGCATAATTGAAATATCAGAGGAAGAAGAAATAGAGAACAGAGCAGAAACAATATTTCAAGTAGTAATGGCTGACAGTTTTCCAAAATTAAAAACAGACACCAAAGCATAGATACAAAGTCCAAGAACACCAACTAGGATGAATACCAGTAATAATAATAATAATAATAGTAATAATAATAATAATAATCTGGTCATATTGTCGTCAGAGTGAAGAAAAAAAGAACATATTAAAAATCTTGAAATAAGTCAGATGAAAAAAAAATTACCTGTAGAAAAACAAAAATAAGAATTTCAGAAGACTTCTAACAAGAAGACATACAAACTAGAAGACAATAGTGTGGAGTTTTTAGAATGTGGCAAGAAAATATCTACCAACCTAGAATTCTATGTTCAATGAATTTAAACATTTTATTGTCAGCAGAACCACTCTGCAAAAATAAAACAAAACAAAACAAAACAAAATTCTTCAGGGAGGAGGGAAATTACATAGGCCAGAAATTTGAATTTACATAAGAACATCAGAAAAATAATAAATGGTGGTAAAACAGAAGCTCTTATTTTTCTCTTCTTAATTGATACAAAAGACTGTTTATTTAAGGTAGTAATAATAACAATGTATTAGGTGATTGCAGCATGTAGATGAGGGAAACAAATGACAGAAATGGCATAAGAGACAGGATAGAGGATTTGGGAATACTTTTTTGTAAGGTACTTGAACTATGCACGAGTTGTTATAGTGTTAGCATAGCCCCAGTTAGAATCCCAGCAAGCTGTTTTATACATATTGACAAGCTAATTCTAAAATTTATATGGAAAGGCAAAGGTTTAAGAATAGGCAATCCAGTCCTGGGAAGAAAAAATTGGAAAACTTTTACTTCCCTTTTCCAAAAGTTACTATAAAGTTATAGTAATCATGATACAGTAGGATTGGCAATAGAATGGACACATAGGCCCATGGAATAGGATGCAGAACCTTATACATGTATAAGCACCTAATCTTTGAAAATGGAGGAAAGGGAATTAGGTGGAGAAAGGATAGTCTTTTCAACGAATGATGCTGAGCAAACCTAATGTCCAAATGTTAAAAAAAAAAGATTCTACATATAGACCTTACATTTTTCACAAAAATTAACTCAAAAAGAACATAGACCTCAACATATAATGCAAAACTATAAAACATAGAAGAAAATGTAGGAGAAAAATCTACACGACTTGGCTTTAGTGATGAATTTTTGGATATAACATCCAAAGCACAATCCACAAAAGAAAAATTGATATTAAAAATTAACATTAAGGGGACACCTGGGTAGTTCAGTTGGTTAAATGTCCAGCTCTTGATTTCGGCTCAGGTCAAGATCTCACAGTCATGAGATCGAGCTCTGTATTAGAGTCTGTGTGGGGCATGGAGCCTGCTTCAGTTTTCTATTCACTCTCTCTCTCTCTCTCTCTCTCCCCCCCCTCCCTCTGCTCCCCCCACCTTCCAAAACCCCCCAAACACAAAAACAAAACTTAACATTAAGGAAAGAAAAAAAACCAAAAATGGGCTAAAGATCTAAACAGACATTACACCAAAGAAGATAAACAGCAAATAAACATATAAAACGATACTCAACTTTGTGTATCCTTATGTAATTGTAAATTAAATCAGCAACTAGATATCACTGTACACTTATTGGAAGGGCTAAGGTATGAAAACCTACAATAGTAACTATTGGCATACTTGCAGAACAACAAAACTTCCATTCCTTGCTTGTGGGAATGCAAAATTGGAAAACCACTTTTGAAAATAGTTTGGTCAAAAACAAAACAAAACAAAACAAAAACAAAAACAAACAAAAAACTAGAAGGAAAAAAAGAAAAAATAGTTTGACAATATCTTATAAAATTAAAAATTCACATTAGGAGGCATTCTGACAGTTTATAAAACAACGCAGTTTGTAAATCTAAGTTTTATCATACAATCCAGCAATCACACTGCTAGTTATTTACCCAATTGATTTGAAAACTTATATCCACACAAACACCCACACATGATTGATTATAGAGCTTTATTCATAATAATCAAAACCTGGAAACAACAATGATGTCCTTTCATAGATGATGGCTATGCAAACTGTGGTACATCCATGCAATGGAATATTATTCAGTAGAAAAAAGAAATGAGCTATTAGGCTATTAAAATCAGTGGATGAATCTTACAATGAAGTTTTTTTTAAATGTTTTTATTTTTGACAGAGAGAGAGAGAGAGAGTGGGGGGGGGGCAGGGAGGGGCAAAGAGAGAGGGAGACGCAGAATCCGAAGAGGCTCCTGGCTCTGAGCTGTCAGCACAGAGCCCAACGCAGGGCTCAAACTCAATAACTGGGAGATCATGACCCGAGCTGAAGTTGGACGCTTAACAGACTGAGCCACCCAGGTGCCCCATAAGTGGATGAATCTTAAATGCATTATTGCCAAATGAAAAGATAGTCTGAGAAGGCTATATATTGTTGATTCCTATGACATGATCTTTTGGAAAAAGCAAAACCTTAGCATCTATATAAAGGTCAATGGTTCCCAAGACCATTGGCTCGATAGCCGAAACACAGGATAATCATAGGGAAGTAAAACAATTGTGTATGACACTGAAATGATAGATATTTGACACTGCATTCTTCAAAATCTATAGAACTTTCAGGAGTAAGAGTGAACTTGAATGTATGCAGATTTTATAAAAATTGGAGGCTCCCAGAATAATATGCAGAATGTGACAAAATCTCTAATACAAATGTATGAAACAACTTCACTGAACGGTGTGGTGAATAAGTGTTCTCCTAATTAACTTTAAAACTGAGTAGAATCTGTAAAATTAAAGTTAAAAAACAGCTGTATATAAGACTGTACTTTGGTTGATAAAGTAGTTTACCATTAAAGCCTGTTAACAATTCTGATACTGCTATTAATATATATTAATGTATATATATATATTTGAATTAAACAATTAAGTAAATGGATGGTAGGGGGCAGATTTTTGCTATTAAAGGAGTTGAACATTCATGTGGTATGAATAAGAGTTGAATTTTTCAGTATGAACTCAGGTTTAGCTTAATATAGTTACAGATAGTTACATATAGAGATATGTATAGATATGTATATATACAGGGGTTAATATGCACACACATATATCCTTGCTCTGTCAGATGGAAGGGCCTAGAAGCATGTGTTTACGTATAGATCTTGGTTTCTTTTCATTTTTTTTTAAGAATTAAAAACTTATGTTTTCATGTTTATTTATTTTTCAGAGAGAGAGAGAGAAAGGGTGTGAGCTGGGGAGAAGCAGAGAGAGAGGGAGACAGAATCGGAAGCAGGCTCCAGGCTCTGAGCTGTCAGCACAGAGCCTGACGTGGGGCTCCAATTCACCAACCGCAGATCATGACCTGGGCTGAAGTCGGGCACTTAACTGAGCCACCCCAGTGCTCCCAGACCTTGGTTTCTAGTAGCAACCCCCAGTAAAAAGGAACCAAGTCTCCTTGGAGAAATGGTTGATTCTAGGATTAAGGCAGGAAACATATGAGTCGGGAGCATTTTGTAGTGCCAGAAAGTAAGAGAGAGCGCAAACTTAAAAACAAACGAACAAACAACAAAACCCACAAACGATGGATACATGTCAAAGGGACACAGGTGCTAACTGAAAGAGCCCCAGAGGCCAAAGCTGGAAAAAACAATTGAGCAATAAAATGAATACAAGTATACCTCATTCCATCATGCTTTGTTTTACTGTGCTTTGCAGATATTGCTGTTTTTCTTTTTTCTTTTAAACAAATTGAAGGTTTGTGGCAAAACTGTGTCAAGCAAGTCTATAAATGCCGTTTTTTTTTTCCTAGTAGCATTTGCTCACTTTGTATCTTTGCCACATTTTGGTAATTCTTGCAATAGTTCAAACTTTTTTATTGTCATTATATTTATCGTGGTGATCTGTGATCAGTGTTTGTGACTTGCTGAAAACTTAGATGATGGTTAGCATTTTTTAGTTCACAGTATTTTTAATTTTTTTTTTCAACGTTTATTTATTTTTGGGACAGAGAGAGACAGAGCATGAACGGGGGAGGGGCAGAGAGAGAGAGGGAGACACAGAATCGGAAACAGGCTCCAGGCTCTGAGCCATCAGCCCAGAGCCCGACGCGGGGCTCGAACTCACGGACCGCGAGATCGTGACCTGAGCTGAAGTCGGACGCTTAACCGACTGAGCCACCCAGGCGCCCCAGTATTTTTAAATTAAGGTATATACTTTGTTTTAGGCATAAGGCTATTTTACATGTAAGACAGTACAGTATGGTATAAACATTACTTTCATATGTACTAGGAAACTAAAAATTTATTTGATTATCTTTATTGCAGTGGTCTTGGAACCAAACCCACAATATCTCTGAGGAATGCCTTTAAGTAAGTTTTGGATTACAACCCAAAGCATAAAATAAATATTCATGAGTCCATATGGATATAAGTAAACAATTAAGTAAATAAGTAAATGGGAATGAATAGACAACTCACCTTTCCAGAAGAATCCCAAGTAATGAATGTGTATAGTCCAAGCTCTAGGAAGTGGGGCATAGCTCCCCATTCCCTGAAAATGGGCTGCAGATGATGATTTCCTTCTGAGGAGTACATAAGAATGAAAAAATAAAGGGGCACCTGGGTGGTTCAGTCGGTTGGATGTCCAACTTCAGTTCAGGTCATGATCTTGTAGTTCATGGGTTTGAGCCCCGCATCGGGCTCTGCGCTGACAGCTCAGAACCTGGAGCTGCTTCGGATTCTGTGTCTCCCTCTCTCTCTCTGCCCCTCCCCCACGACTGCTCTGTCTCTATCTGTCTTTCAAAAATAAATAAATGTTTAAAAAAAATTAAAAGAAAAAAGAATGGAAAAATATAACAGTAAGTTTACAGTCGAAAAATCTGAGAGACTCTAACACAGCCAGGTCAACATCAGCAGTGATAGGTCATGCTGATAGATCATATCTATCCTTGCTATGATATGATGAGAATAGCACTGTACCTCTGTGGTCTTCCTCCCCCAAACTCCTATCCCCAGACTGATCATGATAAAAATATCAGATGAATCTTAATTGAGAAACATTCTAAAAAATACCTAACTACTCCTCCTCAAAACTATCAAGGGCATCAAAAATAAGGGAAGTCTGGAAAATTATCACAGCCAAGAAGAGCCTAAGGAGACATGAAAGCTAATATAATGTGGATAAAACTTGGGCACAGAAAAAGGACCTTAGGTAAAAACAAAGAAATTGGAATAAAATACAAACTTTAGTTAATAAAAATGTATCAATATTTGTTCATTAATTATGATAACAGTACCATACTAGCATAAGATGTTTAAAATGTGTTATGAATTTGTCATATTAACACTTGTTAAATGGAATGCAGGGTGTTGGATGTTGAGCAGTTCAATAACAGATAACAAAGGAAATAGAGAAGTTTATTATTCACAGGTCCTAGACGAAGTACACACTGTGTCTTGAGGGACCACATGGGGAGGTCAAGGCAGAGTGCAGATATAGAGGCTGGATCTGGGGCATATGACTCTATTGGAGCTGTGGGTAGAGTGCTTTGGGGTTCTCAGGCTAAGGCCAGATTGGTCAATTCAAACTAAAAAGCTGGTTATGGTAAGACACAGAGGAATCTTATCTAAGGGCCATAATGGGAAGGTGCTGGACGCAGGGGAGACTTAATTACAAGAGCTATTGGAGAAATCATATCAGAAACTTAGGTTGCTTGTGACTCTCTGTGGGCTGCTGTCTAGGGTGCATGCTTGTATGAGGAAGGTAGTGTCAGTTTAGGTTCATTGCAGCCTGCTTGGCAAGACAAAATGGTCACAAAGCCTCAGTACCGTGCAGTAATTTAGCTAAACTCTAGACGTAAGGGAAACCGGGACTGGAAACTCTCTGTATTATCTCCACAATTTTTCTGTTACTCTAATACTATTTTTAAAATTATTTTAAAGTAGTTATCAAGAAGGAAATAAAATTGGCATCTGCAAACTGTAAATCTTCAACTATCTTAAGAAAAATAATTTGAAATGTACAGTTCTTTCAAGAGTGAGAGAATAATAGGCATATTTGAGAACAAAGAGAGTCCCAGAAAGTTTAGTGCATATGGACATTTTAAATGTTTTTTTTTAAAAAAACAGTTTACTATTTATTTAATCTATTTATTTATATTTTTATTTATTGAGAGGGGGAGAGAGAGAGGGTGCAAATGAGTGAGGGCAGAGAGAGAGAGAGAGAGAGAGAGAGGGAAAGAGAAAGAGAGAGACAGAGAAGCAGGGCTCACCGGAAGCAGGGCTCAAGTTCACCTGATGTGGGACTCAAACTCATGAGCCAAGAGATCATGACCTGAGCTGAAATCAGATGCTTAAGTGACAGAGCCACTCAGGTGCCCTAAATATATTTTAATTGAAGATGTTGTCAGTAAAATTTAATTTAAAAAATCCACAATAGACAAGATTTTGATATGAAGAATCAGTGCTATTTGAAGAAACAAGTAAACTTATACCTGAGACTAAATAATTTTTTAAGATAATGTAAAAGAAATTCTCGAAATATAAGATGTTCCAAGGTGCTGTGTTGCAGCTTCTGATGTATTCAAGGGATTTAATTCTATGTGTTAAATATTAAAGGTTACCAGTAATAGAAAAGTAAAAGTATGTAACTTCTGAATAAAAAGACATGAACAAACAACAACAGAACACTACTGGGTCAGTCAAATGAAGAGTGAGAGAGAAAGAAAACAGATTTTAAAAAACAATGAAAAGAATATATAAAGTAAAATGGCCAGACTACCTATAAGCACTCATTAATATAAAAGTATTAATGAATGAACTCCACTATTAAAATACAGATATTCTTAGAATATGTTAAAAATATGTTAGAATATGTTAAAAATTCCCAAACCAAAATTCACTTGCTCTACAAGAGCCATGCTTGAAATTAAAATACATAAAAAAGATTGAATGCAAAAAGATAGAATTATGTATTACCAGCAAATATTAATCAAAAGCAAGGAGATGAAGAAATGTTATTATCAGACAAAATAGAATTCAAAGTGAATGACTTATATGGGGCAAAGGGAAATATTTCATAGCAGTACAGCAAGGTGATATGACAGTCATGAACTTTTCTGTGTACATAGTTAGAAAATACATAAAGCAAAGCTTCTGTGTGTATGAGTATATCACATGTGTATGCATAGATGTATAGATATATTTTCAAAAAGGATAATAAACATTTCTTTTCAAACATACATGGAATATTCAGAAACATTCATTATGTATCAGAGCATGTAGAAGACAATTCTGGTTGCTCATCTAACAAATTTAAACTTTCCTCACCCATTCTTTTTTCCTGGCTACTTAAAACAACAAGGACTTTAATTCCACAAAAGAAAGCATGAGAAACTTAAAGTGGACTTCCATATAGAATGTTCTTTTTGTCATTTTAATACGCCATGGAGAACAAGAATATAAACCAGTAGTTTAAAGAGAGTGTGGGGTTATGGAAGGTGTTTCTTTCGGTTGGAAGATAATATAGATTTTTATGCTAATGGAATGACCAATTAGAGAAATAGAAATTGGTGAGCCAGGCTATACAAGAGAGTTGTTGAAGTGGGGTCTATCAGAAGGCAAGATAGAAAGGTCTCAAGAGCATAAGAGGAAGGAAGCTGAGGCTTTTGATAGAAATGGACTTATATTTTTAACAGTGACTATAGGATGCAGATTGTTTAAGACAAATTTCTGTCACAGGATTGTAATACCAGTTAAAGTAGCCATGCAGCAAAATTGTAATGTTGGCAAGTTGGAAGTTGCTGAATTAGGAAGAAAAAAATATATGTGTGTGTGTGTGTGTATGTGTGTGTGTGTGTGTGTGTGTGTGTGTGTGTATTTAGTATTTTCCTTGAATCAAGGAATTTATGACAAGACTGTATTCTTACCTATTATTTGCTTTATTCACTTGGTAAATATTACCAAAGGATGTATTTTTACCACATGACTGTAGGAAAGAGAGAATCTTCCAGCAAGGATTATGAAACATTTTATTAGAGCTGAATTTAGTTGTAGATTAATTGAAAAATAGAGAATTGATAATGAGCTAGGGACTTTAAAAGATTGTTATGCTGAAGACTATTTCTGAAAAAAGGTAGAAAGATCGGATAGTGCTAAGGAGGAGGGAAACATGGATTACAATTTAAAGCTTGTAGGTTGTGGAAATATCCTTCGACTTATTTTTCCCAATAGTACTTTATCCACCTGGACAATGACATTGAATGGGATCACAATTCTTATGTCTTCATGGTTGTTTTTCCTTTTTCTTTCAAATGAATGTGGGGAGGAGATGCTTTTGTGGAAATGAAAGAGAATGAAGAAAATGTCCAGAGAGATGAATTTGATACGCTATCTTTGGCAGTTTTCTTGGAAGATGTTACTCTTTTTTGCTCTTTTTATATTTCCTCTTCATTCATTTTCTCCTGCTGTGTTAGATACTGGTTATAAAGCTTAGACATATATAAAATGCTAGACCTGGATGTTCTTCAAAATGTTAACTGCTGAGTTCAGCAACTTGAGTTGTTGTCACTGAATTACTTCTTTAGGGAGAAAAGAAGAGGGGAAAGGAAAACAAGGAGAAGATTGACAGACTGCCCTGAAACACAAATTTGCCTTCTGAAGTCACCAGGAGAGAAACTAATCATTCATTGTAATTAAACAATAGCTGAGTTGCCTCTAGCAGTTTTACCTTGCCTAGTTTTGATTTCTGAAGAACTCACATAAAGGTGGAATGCTTTCCAGAATTAGCTCAACAACCGTACACATGGTTCAAATGAATGAACCATGACTTTGCTGGAGCTTCCTTCTGTCTTTCCCACATTGTCTTACTTTTCTCTGATGTAGAAATTCTCATTTTTCACAAAAATCTATGAGTCTTTTTTCTTTGAAGTAAAGTTTAGGCTCACAATGCCCATCTCTTAACGTTTCATCTGGTAATATCAAACTATCTACAACCTACAGATGACTCTTCTCTTGAAGTCTTTTAGGGATGGACAGCAAAGATGAAAATGCAGCTAAAGAGGGGAAATGTTTCAATGCTAGAAGTGAAATTTGAATTGAATGTGAATTGAAGTATAGAACAAATAGCTGTGTGTGGGAAGGTTGACACTACCACAGTTTTAGAAATTCTAAATACGCATCCAGAAGAACTCAGTGAAGACAAACATTGACCCCAAAGAAGAAAGTGATTGTGACAAACAGGGTGAAGATGGCCTAGAGGAAGGTGACACTAGCAAAAATATGTTTCTTTCTTTCTTTTTAAATATTTATTTATTTTTGGGAGATACACAGAGAGAGCATGAGCAGGGGAGGGGCAGAGAGAGAGAGAGGGAGACACAGAATCTGAAGCAGGCTCCAGGCTCTGAACTGTCAGCACGGAGCCTGACGCGGGGCTCGAACCCACAAACCATGAGATCATGACCTGAGCCGAAGTCGGACGCCCAAACGACTGAGCCACCCAGGGGCCCCGCAAAAATATGTTTCTGAGACATTTCACAGCATTGGAAGTGCCAAGGATAAAATGTTGAAAGCTGACCCAAACTTAGTTAGAATTATGCAAATTCACCAAGGCATGGAGAAGATGCTGATTCCACATGGTAAATTGTAAGTTGAAAACAAAAGGCAAATACTCTTCAAACTCATCTTGATAATTTTTTTAGCAAGACATAAAACACTTTAAGTCTCAATGGTATAAGTTATAGTGAGTAAAATAAATATTATTTATATATATATTTCCTGTCCCTGTACATTCATAAATGACACCAAGAGTTTTCAAGGTTTTGAAACAGGTTTTACAGGTCACAGCGCAATCGTAATTTTTCCCATTAATTAAGATCGCTTTGCCTGGTTTGTACGTTCATTTTTATGCTCTCACACTACTGTGCAAAGTGAGGGCTGCCTGTATAAGGAAATAAAGCCTCCTATTTCGGGGTCTTTGTGTAATAAAGATTATTTTATCTGGTGTTTTTGAAGTGTACAGGTGTCAGAAAATGCCAATTGACTTCCCTTCACTTGAAGGAAATCATTCAGGGATATGATGAGTATGGGTGGTTCCAAACCAAAACTGAAAGTCTAGCGCAATTAAAGTATGACACCCAGGGACCAGATTTCTCAAACCAATTTTTGCCTTAACAGTTCTTCTCAGGGCCCACCACAAAAATCAAGCTTATTTTGTTGATTAAACCTAATTGGAATAAGTAAGTGGGAGCTGGCGGACTTATTTTAGTGATGCATAGCACGAAACCAAATTTTTTTTTTCAAATCCCATTTTTAAGTTACTTCTAAAAAATTAAAAGTAACATATTTTTGAACATTAAAGCACGATTTAAAAAAATCTCGGATTGAGTATGTAAACATTATAAATTAACATGAACAAAATAACTTTCGCGCTTTTCTCAGTTCTTAAAGTGTCCCTGTATCTAATACAATGCCAGTCTTTTAATAAAGAATACAATCTCTGGCATATGGAATATAGTCAATACCATTGTGATAAATTTTTATGGTGACATAGGATTGCTAGGCTTATCATGACGATCATTTCATGATGTATATAAATGTCTACTCTCTATGTTGTACACCTGAAACTAATATAATATTGTATGTCAAATATACTTCAATAAAAAAAAGAATATAATCTGTAATAAGTCTTAGTTTTTTTCATAAAATCAATAATCTTGAAAATTAAATCTTTTGAATAATGTATTTAAAATTGTAAATAGTCAATTCACTCATATATGTCAATTACAATATTTTATATTTTATTTTATATATTTTGTAAATATTTTATAATATTTTAATTGAAAAAAATACACTACAGTTAAAGTTCCTGGTGAATTCAGAGAATATGCTGCTAAATGGAGATTATTACAAATATTACCTTTTTAATTTATATTAAACATCTGGACATCTGAAATAAGTTCACATGTACCTTTTTTCCTTTGTTTAGAGGAATTTCTTTGGCAAACAAGGCAAATACATTTTGAAATAGGTTCTTTTATGATTCTTCACTGTCTATTGTCAAATTCCTATAAGGATCATAGGGCTTTCCCATTTCATTCAATTTTTATATAGATTATAATATTATCCAATTAAAAATAGTGAGAGGGAGAGAAAGAAAAGGGATTTTGACAGCTGTAGGGCCCATTTATATTGGTAGGATATTGTAGCTTTGGGGAACAATTATGGATTATATCGTATCTACCAAAATTAATTCCAAGAGCATCCCTGCTGTAAAGCTTTATAATTTACAAAGAGCACTGCTTTAACAATGTGTTCCATCAAAATTTGGGTTATTATTTCAGCAAAATATAATAATGAAAATACTTTTAACTTTAATGTTGAACTTTTGAACCAAATTTACAGTAGCGTTTATAATAATGTCAAGTATTTTTTCTTTAACTGAACACAATTGCAAATCTTTATATTATATACAGAAATATCAAAACACTATATGAATGAACTGATTTCTAGACAAAGACATCTATGTCTTTGATAAAAATCTGGTATTCTTCAATTCTTTGTGGAATTCTTATACTGATAGAACCAGCCTGTTAATAGTTTTATTTTTTGTCTATGTACAAAACATGTCAAACAAAATAAAAAATTGATTTAGAAGAGTTATTTGATCTAAACAAAAAGTTATGCTTTATAGAGTGATAAGTAAACACACTTTTGAAAATACATATATTTGGGGCACCTGGGTGGCTCAGTCGGTTGGGCGACCGACTTCGGCTCAGATCATGATCTCACAGTCCGTGAGTTCGAGCCCCTCATCGGGCTCTGTGCTGACAGCTCGGAGCCTGGAGCCTGTTTCAGATTCTGTGTCTCCCTCTCTCTCTGACCCTCCCCCATTCATGCTCTGTCTCTCTATGTCTCAAAAATAAATAAACGTCAAATAAAAAAAAATTTAATAAAAAAAAAGAAAATACATATATTCAATTGTTATTTTTCATCCCAGACTTCTTAAATAAAATAGTTACTATCTTTTGAAATAACAAAATGTATCATTCTTTAGCATATTTGTATCTTCTGGCTTTTATATCTCTGTATCACTACCACTGTAAGAGGAAAGAGTGTCAGTAAACATTTTGTGCATATTACATGTTCAAAAGGATATTTCAGGGGCACCTGGGTGGCTCAGTTGGTTAAGCGTCTGACTGTGGCTCCAGTCATGATCTCCTGGTTTGTTGAGTTCAAGACTCCGCGTAGGGCTCTGTGTGGACGGTTCAGAGTCTGGAGCCTGCTTCAGATTCTGTGTCTCCCTCTGTCTCTGCCCCTCCCCCACTCATGCGCGCGCTCTCTCTCTCTCTCTCTCTCTCTCTCTCTCAAAAATAAATAAGCATTAAAATTTTTAAAAAACCCAAAATGATATTTCATGAGCAATGAAAATTTTGTACTTAGTTCTTTACTAGCTTGTACTTTCATTTTCTTAGAGTTCATTGCTGCTCAGTCTCATTAGCGCTCACTGAATTTCATTGCAAAATGAAAATGTGGGACTAAAAAGTAGTTTTAGATAGTTTTGGACTCACACCATCTAATAAATGAAAAGTTTGACAAAGGGTTTGAAATGTTCTTTCTGAACTGTGCAGCAGTGCAGTTTGGTCTCAACTTGCAGGCATCTATTCCATGCATCACTAATCTACTACCTTTCACTGAACACTGGTAGCCCCAGTGGCTCTAGGCATTATAGATTTCAGGACTTTTCCCACCATCATCTGAGACTGGATGGGGTTACTTGTGTCTAACTGCTCAGACCCTAACTCAGCCTCATTTTATCAGCAGCCTGGGTTCTGTCCTGAAGGAAGGTATTAATTATCTTGCGCCTGGAATGGGTCAGGGAAAAACAGTTGGTTTATCACTTCTTTCAGATAGAGCAACATGTTGTATTTGAAGCAGTTTACCAAAATAATATGTAATTAAAATTGTGGTGGGTTTATAAAAGAGAAGGACAGGGTGTTAGGAGAAAGACTAGCAGGGGGATGATTCAGAATAAAGATCAGAGTACCGGAATCAAGCGTGCTTTAAAAAAAATAACATAAAATATTCCCAATTTCGGAATTGAAATTTTTTTAAAAAATGAGAGAGACAGAGAAGGATATTTTTATGAAAAATGTTACATTACACAATGAAGGTCTGCTGTGACTCTCTATATTTCAGAGAGAATAATTTCAAAATAATTTTTTTCAATTGTAGGAATTATAATAAAATATTCCGAAATATTGAAAGACTTGAAATGACCTCTCAGGCCTTAAAAATCAAGTTGGCAAAAACATATAGACAGACAATAATAGGAGAATGATAATGAAGGCTTAAATTGGCATAAGCTGTGAACAAGCCATTAAATGTTTTAATAATTTTTAATGATGGTTCAGTGTTCATGATATTAAATGAAAAAAGCAGGACATGAAGCTACACATATGGTGCCAACTTAACTATGTAAATATCTGTGGATCTGTATCAAATAAAGAAAACAGAATCATATTACTCTGGCAATTTGGTTTTTTTTTTTTTTTTTTTTTTTTGGTTGTTTTTTTTTTGTTTTTGGTTAGAGCTTGGGTGATTTTTTATTTTCTTCTCTTTTTTTATACTTTTTGTGATATAATCAATGACATTCATGATGAGAGTAAATACTAGTTTTGTTTTTTTGTTTGTTTGTTTTTTTGTTTTTTCTTTTTTAGTAGGAAGGATCACAACAGTTAGTTCTTATGCTAAAGTACAGACATCAGGAAAAAGATACCAAAGTTCTGTTTACCTGTATGGTAGATGGATTATAAAACTGAACCCAATTCTCACTCCTCTCTTTATTAGCATGCTTTACAATTTGTGTTTGCGACTTTTCTCATTAAGCAATGGTGTCTCCTCACCTTAAAACTAGCCTGGACTTTGACTAATTTTAAGAAGCAGAAGTGACTGTGCACTGTTTATGACCCTGGGGCTCACAAATGCTTCTGTTTTTCTTTTTCTTTTCTTGTTTGTTTGTTTTTTGACTTTGGCTTTGCCATGAGAACATGCTTGGGCTGGCACATTGGTGGGATGTGAGAGGTACATGGAGAAGAGTAGCCAAAAATCAACCAGCTGCACAGATCTGAGAAGCCCCAGTGAAGATCAGCAGAACCTTCAACCCAACTCATAGCTCACTGCAGACTTATTAGTCAAGACCAGAAGGACCACACAACCTATCTATAGCTTTGTGAGCAAATGATAAATCTTTATTGTTTTAAGACATTAAGTTTGGGGGTGGTTTATTATAAAATCGAATGTGACAGCAGATAGCTGAGATAGAAATTGATACTTGACAGAGGGTGCTATCATAACAGAAACTTGAAATAGGTGGCATTAACTTTGAGACAGGATGCAGGTGGGGGTTGGAAAATGGTAAGTAAACTGTTAACAAGGACTGGGGACATGGTAAGGAATTGTAACTGGAGTCTGGAAAAATGATGATCCATGTAATGTCATCACAAAATAATTGACAAAACTGTTGCCTGCAGTAACTTGGAAGATGGCAAATGTATCTAATGAACTTTTGGATTTGCCTAAGGATATCTCCAGGCAGAATGTTGATAGTGTCAGCTAGATTTTCTTAATTGTGTGTGGTACAGCAAGAAAGTGATGAACTAAGAAAAACCTGACTAGCTCCTAAGTAGAATTTAGAAGGGAATACAAGAGATAGACTTATGGGCTACAGAATAAAACAGTTTCTCATCTCTGGTCCTCCAGCCAAGAAAAGATTATCAAAGTAAAATATAGCCTCTGGGCTTAGACCAAATCATCAATATGGCTTAAGACACTTTGTTAAGACCTCTGAAGGAATTAAGGAAGTGCTTAGCTGGTCCCCTCAGGTAGACAAAAGGGCTGGTAGGAACAAAGAGCGTCTCCCACAATTATCTGATATTCCCCCAATGAGTGTGATTAAAAAGAATTTGTTGAGTGCAGTAGACACAAATCACATTATTTGAAAGCCCATAAGAGTGTTCTCAGGAGTTGTGTAGGCAAAAGTGGCTTCTTCATCCTGGTTTCAAAGGTACAGGGATTGTTCACAATGCAAAAAAAACTTCTGAGTCCCCATCCTCCTAAGAAGAGAAATCCCATGGCGGGGGGGCAGAGGATATAAGTCCCCCTGATTTATTCAGAATGGATGAAGTGAGAGATGGAATAGGAAGGAGGTCCCAGTGGCTGTGAAGAATGGACGAGGAAGCCTCTCCTAGGGGCAGAATGGAGGCCAAATCTGGGAACATTCTTTTCTCTCGTATCAGGGCACCTGGCAACATTTACCCAGTTAGATTTCAGGGAGTTCTGTATGCCTCCCATTCTTGCCTTTTGAATGACCGTGCTGTTTAATGCAATTTTTCTGTCCTTCTCAATATTGTATTTTTCCTGTTCTTCTCACTACTGTATGCTGGATGGAAACGGTTAAAAATAAATAACTTGTCTTTGTGGTTCAGAAGTCTCTAATCAAAATGTGCCACGTCTGGAGAGCCTTATGTAGACTTGATATAGACCATAAGATGCTGGACTTTGAGGACAATTCGATAATTGGAAGAAACTTGGGGGCACTGTGGGAGGGAGAGGGGCAAGTGTGGTTTGCATGTGAGAAGCATATGGAATTGAGGCCAAAGGATGGAAGACCAGTGGCTATTAGTAACCATGACCCCAATCCTTCACCCCTCCCTGAAACCACACTCTTTCAATATGACTTTGAGATCCTCTCATCAAGAGGTGGAGTTGATTTCACTGTTGCTTGAATGTTGGTAGGCTTTCTAATTTTGTTTTGCAAGTAAAATACAGCATAAATAATTGTGAGTCAGTTCTTAGCCTAGCCTTAAAGAGAGCTTGCCCACTTCTACTTTCTTTTTCTTTTACCTCTGTCTCATCTGAACATCCTGGGCTAATTTGCTGGAAGGATGTGACAAATATATAAAGAGCTAAACCGGCCAACACCTAGCAGCCACCAAACATTTGATCAGCCAACATTAGAAGAATGACCTACTCCAATACAGCTACTAGTAGGTCTGTACGTGAGCCTAGGAGAAGTCAGCACTGCCCAGCTGATCCACACAGATCTGTGATTAGTAATGCATACTTATTGTTTTAAGGTTCTGAGTTGTGGGGTGGTATGATACACAACATTAACATAACAATAGGCAACTGATACAACCTGCTGTAGTAATTCTGAGTTCCCTTGAACCTAGTATTGCAGATTTCAAGTTAATGATCACTAATGGAGTGACTGGAAATTAGATAAATTATTTTTCTAAAGGAGAAAGAATTACTCTCCTCTGATTAGAAAAAGACAATCAATGGGATCCCTATTGTTGTGGTATAGATGCAGGGGACACTGAATTTTCTTCCTGTTCTGAATTCTGTCATGTCAGTCGGAAGTGAGAAGAATATAAGAGAGGTAGACACCTCTGGGGAATTACTTCGGTAGCCAAGCAAGGAAGACACTGACGTAGCAGGCAGCTGCCACTGTGATGGAGGCTACAGGGACTTAACCAGATTCTGAAAATCTGTTTACAAGATCAGGGACTGTTGACAGTTGAGAGCAGTGTTTTCACTCTTTGTCTCATAATAGAAAAACAAAAAATAGAAGAATTAAAAGTTATAATATTTAAGGCAACTTTTCCCAAAGAGGAATATTCATTGATTTTATTTGAAAGCAGGGTTCTATGTTCAGGAAAGTTTGGAAAACATTGGGTCAAACAAAGTGAAACGCATTTTTTTTAACTGCAGGACTTCCCAGACTCTTTACTATACCATTTGTATTGTGAATTCCCCAAAGGAACATAGGGCATGCAATATTCTCCAAGTTTATTTGACCATAGGACTCCTTTTTTCACAGGGTATTTTGTAGGATTATATTTTCACCAAGTACACTTTGGGGAATGCTGAGTTCATGGTTTGTAGAGTGTGTAATTTTTACTTCCTTTTTTAAAGTTTTAAAATCTGTTCTATGAAGCTAACCTTTTCACCAGTGTTTTAATGTTCATACTTACTTGATGGAAAAAAAAAAAAAACCTCCAAAAGCACAACCTAGTGAAAAATCATGGCATTATATTCATAACTTCTTTTTGGTTCTAAGGTTCTACATTATGATGTCACATCTTTTAACACTTGCTTTAATTATAGGTCAAAATAATGATAATAATTTTATAAACATTCACATGTTGAGAAACTTACCATATGTCAGGTACCACGTGAATTGCTTTACATATGTCATCACAAGTACTCTCAAGAAAAACTCTGAGTTCAGTACACTTATACTATGTTTAAAAATGATGAAATTGAAGCTTAGAGAAGTATGGCCAGGCTGCAAATCATCTTGTTTAAAAGAGACAAACTAAGATTCATAGAGTTCTACCTTATGCCACATCTGCTCACTTGATGACTGGGCACCATTAACCAGTAGGCATACCGCTGGGTTTTAGAGGAACACAGATGTACCGAGAAGACCACACTTGTTAGAGGACAATCAAAATGCATCCAGGTTAAGGAGGTAAGTGGGTTAGTGAAGCTGATGAAAAAGAGCATATCTGAAGACTATTTTGAGACTCAGCAGAGTTTAGTGTTGATTAAACATAGACCCTGAGGTTACAGACCTAGTGTTAAATGTGGAAATATATCAAATGCTTTGACTCTACTGGAATGTGTTATTTTCCCAAACTCAAAGTTTATATAATTTGTTTTTTTTGTGATTTTTTAAAATTAGAATACAAAGTTTTGAGTAAATTATCAGTCAGTTACTACTATGGGTAAACTTTGGACACAGAAGCAAACATTTGAAAAGAAAGAAAACAGTTGTTGTACTTAAAATATTTTGGCAGATGTGAGTACTAGTTGAGGTATAACCAGTAATTTTTTAACAGCTTTGTAAACATAATTGTGACATGCAATAAACCACACATATTTATAGTGCACCATCTGATAAATTTTGCTATGTTTACATCCACAAAACTATCATCATAATAAAGATAATGAGTATGTATTACCTCAAAAACTTGCTTACGTTCTTTTGCAATTTCTCTCTGCCGCCTCTCCCCATTTCCTAAGTACTGGGGCAACCACTGATCAGTTACCACTATAGATTAGTTTAGTTTGCATATTATAGAAACTTACATAACTAGAAACATAATACACCATCATTATGTACTTTGTCTTTTTTCATTCAGCATAATTATTTTGAAATTCATGCATACTGTTCTATGTGTTAATAGTCCACTACTTTTTTTAAAATTATTTTTTAATGCTTATTTATTTTTGAGAGAGAGAGAGGGGGACACAGCGCAAGCAGGGGAGGGGCAGAGAGAGAGGGAGACACAGAATCGGAAGCAGGCTCAAGGCTCTGAGCTGTCAGCACAGAGCCTGATGTGGTGCTTGAACCCACAAACTGTGAGATCATGACCTGAGCTGAAGTCTGGAGCTTAACTGACTGAGCCACCCCCAGGTGCCCCAATAGTCCACTACTTTTTAAAAAAATGTTTATTCATTTTGAGAGAGAAGGAGAGGGACAGAGAGAGGAAGAGAGAGGATCCCAAGCAAACTCCCCACTTTTATCGCTGAGCCTGACGCAGGGCTTGATCTCACTAACTGTAAGATCATGACCTGAGCCGAATCCAAGAGTTAGCCACTTAACTCACTGAGCCACCCAGGTGTCCCTTGTCCATTGCTTTTTATTGCTAAGTAGTATTCCATTATAAACACATCATAGTGTGTTCATTCACCTATCAATGGATGTTAATGTGTTGTTTCCAGTCCTTGGCTATTACAAACAGAATTGTGACAAAGATTCATGTACAAGTCCCTTATGGACATATGCTTTCTTTCATCTTGCTTAAACTTTGCAGTGCAGTGTGAGGATAATATGATAGATGCACGTTTAACTTTTTAAGACACTGTACAAGGTTCCCAA
This sequence comes from Acinonyx jubatus, assembly GCF_027475565.1. Taxonomy (NCBI): domain Eukaryota; kingdom Metazoa; phylum Chordata; class Mammalia; order Carnivora; family Felidae; genus Acinonyx; species Acinonyx jubatus. The sequence continues at coordinate 211,857,704 of NC_069380.1, forward strand.
AGTGGTTTCATCCTTTTACATTCCCATGAGCAATATATGAGAGTTCTTCCATATCCTTGCCAATGCTTGGTATGGTCTAGCTTTTTAATTTTGACAGTCTAGTAAATCTCTAGTATTATTTCATTGTGGTTTTAATTTGCATTTTGACTAATGATGTTGGGCATCTTTCACATGCTTATTTGCCATCCATGTATCTTTTTTGATGAAGTATCTGTTCAAATATTTGTCCATTGTTTTATCGGATTGTTTGTTTTCTTATGTTTTGAGAATTCTTTATATATTCAGAATATCTGGTTTGCTTGGTCATTTTTCTTACAATGAAATGAGGGTTTTGTTTAATTTTAAATATTGATTCATTTACATGGTCTTTCTAGTCAGAGAGTTCAGGCAGGAATCTGACTTGCTTCATTTTTCCTTTCTATTTATTAAAGTGTTCCTCAGGTCCTCACCATCTGGGCATCCAGGCATGTCCCCAGTATGGGACCCTGGCACCTCTAATACTTTAGGGTGTTCTTTTTTTCTCTTTCTGTAGCCTCAAGGAGTTTCCTTACATGCCAAACAGTATTCAGTTGAATAATCAAGGGAAGGAGGGAGTGTCTTCTGCCGGTCTCTGGAACCCTTTCTTTGTGCAATTCTCTCATCTCTGGCACTCTCTCCAGCAATTCTCAGCTCCTGTTATGTCCCCAGGCCCTCAGTTCCATCTCTTTAACTTGGAGAGTTAAGAGAGTTAAGCCTTTAGGGCTTCACTTAAATTCCTTTTTCCGAAACATGGTCTAAAAAGTCTCTCAAGGTAGTAAGTGGTGCTAATGTAGGGTCACCTCATTTATGTTCTGCTGACCAGGGATCATTGCCCTTTACTGGGCGATGCCCAGTGTTCTGAAATTGTTTTCACATATTTTGCTATATTTCTTTGTGCTAGGTCAGAGGGTAAAACAGGCCCCTATTACTCCATTTTGACTTGAAGAAGATGCCTTATTAACAGTTTCATTTTTATTTGTGACCATGATACTTATTTTTAAGCCTACTGATTTCTCTATTTTCGTGTATTATTTTCCCTTCATTGGGGTAGGCTTTGTGTTTGCCTTTGTTTTATTCCCTTGGATTGTTTTTCATTCATCATGTGGTCTCTTAGCTATTTTTAGAAAATATATTTCCATATTTATTCTGTAACTGATGCCGTGCTAAAAGCTGTACTTATAGACATATGAATGACTTCTCTGCTTCTCTTATGGTTTAGGTTAGAAAGAGAGGCAAAAATACATAATTAAAAATTACAAAGTATCAAGTACTTGCTTTGATTCCTTTGTGATTCTTAATGATTGGTTTTTATTTAATGTATTCAAGGGCAGGGACTGCCTTATTCAGTGTTAAAATTCTAGTGCCCAGCCCAGCATCTGGAACCCATTAGATGATCAAGACAAATATATAATTACAAACCAAGGGGATAAGTGCTTGTATCAATTTCTTTTCGATTCTTAACAATGGGTGTTTATTCTTTGTTTGTGTGCAGAGACCTTAATTTACTGTTGAATCAATGAATTAGATAGATATTCATTGTATTATCTAGTGGAGTTAAGGACACCAGTCTGGGAATTTAGAAAAAAAACATGGAGGAAGTCTTTTGAAATGAGACCTGAGAGATGAGTATAACTTCTCCAGAAGGAGGAAGGTAGAAAGGGTTTTCAACAAAGCCTTAGAAGATAGAAAGAGGATTAGTCATTGAGGAACATTGAGCAGCTCAGAGTGAACAGAATAGAGGTGTTTAATATCATATGTGTGTGTGTGTGTATGTGAATAGAGGTGTTATATATATACATATATGTTTGTATGTGTGTGTGTATGTGAATAGAGGTGTTATATACACACACACACATACACACACACACACATATATATATGTATGTATATATATGTGTGTGTGTGTATGTTATGTATATACTACGTGTTTGTGTGTGGTGTGGTATGTGTATGTGCATGTGCATGAATGCACAAAGGGACTTTGCAGCATGGAAGAAGGGGGATAGAAGGAGTAGGGAATAAGATTGGAAAGAAAATAGGTACTGTATTGTTAAGGGTCTTGATATCATGATAACTTTGACCTGTAGTATGTAAGGAAGAGAGAATCAACTTGAATCCTAAATTAGGATGTACTGTTTCTATGTAATGGGCAGTAGAACAGTGGGTGTGTTGATAATCAGAAGACATGAGACAAGAAGATTAAGTAGGAGGCTATTGTATAGGAAATATATATATCAATAGAACTTATAACCAAAATCTACCTAGGATAATATGTTGAATATTCCAGATTAGCATTAAGCAGGGCATTAATCATAGTGTTGGAGGAAACTTTAATAGGTCAGGCAATTGGAAAACACATTCCAATTTCCAGAGAGGAAAGAGTATAACATATAATCTGAGCAGCGGAATGACTTGACCTTGTAAATATGTTTTTCTTTACATTTAAGATTTTTTAAAGTATGTATTTCAAAACTGTGCAATACCTGGCTACTATAGAAGTATTCAAAATTATTTGGTAGAACTCTTTCATTTTATCTCTTCCCCTCACTGACAAATGGTAGACCTCAGTAGTATCGTCTTACCCTGTTACATATGAAAATGTATGCATATATGAACACATGCATGTATATAGACACATATTAAGCTGATATTCTTTGCTCTCTTCATCTTTGGCAATATAATATGGCAATTTTTATTTATTTTTATGTTACAAATTATCAGAGAAGAGCATCTGCTTAAAACTTATGGACTATTATTTGATGGATATCATATTTCTGAAGATAGTTTGATTCTTTGACTTTCTAAGGAGTCTCATAAATGTTTTCAATTCACAGTTACTTACAATTTTCATATTGAGATGCATACACTTTATATACATAAAAACTATTACTATTCAAATATTTAGCTGGTCATTTGAAATTGTAGTGCATCTTTTCTAGACTATCACTCAAGTAGTGCAATTTCTAATAATTTGAAATTAGAGAACAACTTCATACAAAATTATTCTAGATGTTATGGTAATAATATTAATTTATGCTACACTTTAAAGTTACAGATGTTTCCTTAACGTTGGTAAGATTTTTAGTTACTTAACAATCATAACTTTTCATAAATAATTATGATGAATGAAATAATCCCCAAACCCTCTGTAACCTAGTGTTATTTATACATACTCAAACAATTTATTATATGATTTTATTCTTGCATTTTAAAAAGCCCTGAATTTTTGTAGCAGGTTGACTTTATCAGTTTTTTATAATAAAATGAGGCTTTTGTTGAACTTTTAATATTGATTCATGTGCATGGTCTTTCTACTCAGAGAGAGAAAGCAAGCCCTAGAGATCCAGCTTGCTTCCTTTGTTCTTGCTATTTACCAAAATATTCCTCAGGCCCTCACCATCTGGGTTTGGGGCATGTTGATGATCTGTAGGAGTTACCTCAGAGATTAAAGATTACAGTGGAAATCCTGAAGAGTTACAGCTTCAGACCAAGCCTTTAGCTTTTGTCTTAGAATGGTCAAGCCAGGGCTCCTGGGTGGCTCAGTCACTTAAACACCCAACTTCAGTTCAGGTCATGATCTCACAGTCTGTGGGTTCGAGCCCCGTGTCGGGCTCTGTGCTGACAGCTCAGAGCCTGGAGCCTGCTTCAGATTCTGTGTCTCCCTCTCTCTCTGCCCCTCCCCTGCTCATGCTCTGTCTCTCTCTGTCTCAAAAATAAATAAAAACATTAAAAAAAGTTACAAAAAAAGAATGGCCAAGCCAAATATTATTACCGAGAATTAAATTTTTGTTTAAAGTATAAGATGAAAACCTAAAACTAATGCTATTTTGCCCAAGGTAATCATCTTTAGATAGCCTTAAAATTTGTCTCCGACTTATTTAGTAAATAAAAATGTATTTCTCTTTTATATATGTCAGACACTTTGATAGCTGCTAGGAATAAAAAATATATAAATTATTTATAGGAATTCAAGAATAAAAATATCAGATATTTCACTCCAAAATAAGAGATATTTTCTTTTAAAACATTATAATTTTTTTAATGATTTATTTATTTTTGAGAGACCGAGAGAGACAGAGTGTGAGCACGGGAGGGGTAGAGAGAGACAGAGACAGAGTCCGAAACAGGCTTCAGTCTCTGAGCTGTCAGCACTTAGCACAACACAGGGCTCAAACCCATGAACTGTGAGATCATGACCTGATCCACCACCAAAGTCAGACACATAACTGACTGAGCCACCCAGATGCCCCAGGGCATTTTAATTATAAAGAATATACATTCTATATATAAATAAGGAAAATTTGATAATTCCAAGCAAAACAACAATATTAAGAAATAGCTCTTTTGCATAGTTAAAAAAATTTTTTTTAATGTTTATTTTTGAGAGAGAGAGAGCAGTGGAGAGCAGCGAGAAGGGACACAGGATCTGAAGCAGGTTCTGTGCTGACAACAGAGAGCCTGGTGTGGGTCTTGAAGTCGTGAACTATGAAATCATGACCCCAGTCAAAGTTGGAGGCTTAATGGACTGAGCTACCTATGCACCCCCAAGAAATAGATCTTTAAACACAATTGGTTTCCTAAATTCACATAATCTTTTTCTTTGTTCATAAATTTTATGTATTTTTCAGCAGAAAACCTGAAAGAGTAGCTTATCGCTTTCCCTATCTTACTAAGCTACTGCCTCTGTGCTTGCTGTTTTTGCCTTGATGTTTTTCTTTCTTGTTACACTTGATCTCTCCAATTTATTGCAGCTGTGGTGGTGGTGGTGGTGGGTGTGTGTGTGTGTGTGTGTGTGTATGTTTATGAGGTGGTGATGGGGGTATTAATAACAATTCTCAGGTTATTTTCATTTCCAATTCAATCCTCAGTACTGCTTGTTGGGTATAGGACCAGAGTTAGTATATAAGCTTCACCATGCAATAACTTTCTGTTTCTTTCCTTGGCTAATAGTTTCTAAGGTTTATGGCATGAGCTTGAATGGTTGTGTGGTTGTTAATGTTGAATTATGGGTTCTTTTCCGTCCACTGCCTCTGTTCTTATTCACTTGATAACAATTGAAGAAGGGAAACTATTTGCTTCAGCTTTACTTTTCCATCTTTACCTAAAAATCTGGCCTTGCTTAAGAAATAACTATTACAGGGGCGCCTGGGTGGCTCAGTCGGTTAAGCGTGGGACTTCAGCTCAGGTCGCGATCTTGTGTTCCGTGAATTTGAGCTCTGCCCCAGGCTCTGGGCTGATGGCTCAGAGCCTGGAGCCTGCTTCCGATTCTGTGTCTCCCTCTCTCTCTGCCCCACCCCTGTTCATGCTCTGTCTCTGTCTCAAAAATAAATAAACGTTAAAAAAAAGAAAGAACCATTACATTTTTGAACAACTTAAAGCTTAAGTTGAATGTAATGAAACATTTAAAAAAACAGACTTTTTCTTTTGGTTTTTCTACATAATGAGTCCTTTAAGAAAGCATGTGTTCCAAGAGAGGGCAAAAGTGAAAAAAGCTAAATTTCTTTTCACCATATTGTGACGTGAAAGTACAAATATCACACATTTAATCAATCTATCAAGCCAAATCAGACTACCAACACTGAATTAGATTATGTAATAACCTATATATAAGACATGGAATTTTTCAAAATGAATTTTCCTTTTACTTAAATTTTTATACAAGTGATATGTAATTCAATTAAAAAATTGTCAGTGGGCAGGGGTGCCTGGGTGGCTCAGTCAGTTAAGAGTCCGACTTGGGCTCAGGTCATGATCTTGCGGTTTGTGAGTTTGAGCCCTGTGTTGGGCTCTGTGCTAACAGCTCAGAGCCTGGAGCCTGCTTCAGATTTTGTGTCTCCTCCTCTCTCTGCCCCTCCCATGCTCATGCTCTGTCTCTTTCTGTCTCTCAATAATAAGTAAACGTTTAAAAAAAAAATGTCAGTGGGCAGCCCAGAACCTGCTTGGGATTCTCGTCTCCCTCTCTATCTCTGCCCATCCCCTGCTCTCATTCTCTCTCTCCTTGTCTCTTTCAAAAATAAATAAATAAACATTTTTTGAAAAGTTGTCAGTGGGGAGAATCTTTACCAAGTCAATGAAATGGATGAGAATGAATTCTAGGGGTTGTTCCTTTGTTTTCCCTGCTTTCCCTGCTTTCCCTTTTCAAGGGTTTTCTCTGCTTTTAAAGCTGATGGACATTGGCTTAGAATTCCCTGTTGTTTTGGGTGGCCATTCATTCAATGCTGCCATCAAGACTAAATTAACTCAGCCAGAGATCTAAAAAGGAAATGATAATAACAGGGAAGAGAAGTGGAAATGAATGTCTTTAGGACTTATATTTCAAATGCCTATGAAATACACATATTTTAAAGTGTTCTGAAAATGCATTTTAGATAGACTTGTTCATGAATGAGTTTCTGATTATATTTTATATTTAAAATAATTTCTGGGTATTATGCCATTAAACATAGTTTTTGTGGTTGGCATAAAGAAGATATTTCAGTTATGCTTCTTGCTTTATTTTTCTCTAAATTATTGCAAGTGAATCTCCAGAACTCAATACTTTGAAGAAGAAATAAATTCCTTTCATTTCATCAACACTTTTATCATTATATATACTTTTTTTTTCCAGGAAAACATTTGTTTCCTAGGCATAGGATTGGATTTATCCTTTCAATTATATAACTATTGGGCAAATATTAATGAGTATTACGTGCACAGCATTGTGTTGGACATTTTAGAAGGAATTTTTAATCTAGTTGAGCAAACCAGATTACATTTATAATGAGATGTTGTTACATTGTCGGTGTAAATTTCAGAGAAGGAGGCTATCACTATCGTATGGGGCAGTCTAAGGAATGAAATGTATTTGGAATAGCCAAATGGAAGTGACCATTTGATAAAAAACAGGATGGTGGTGGGAGAGCAAAGGTACTGACATATAAAAAAAAGCCAGACATGTTGAGGGGCTGGATGAGATTTGACTAAAAAAAATGAACCTTTCAGGTGAATGACAAGAAATACTATTCTATGTGTGGTCGATTGTACTTATAGTTAATTTCAGGCTGCAGAGTTTCAGCTTGAGGCAAGAAGAAGTAGATGATAACTAAAGAGTTAGTGAAATTAAATTATGAAAGGCTAGAATACTTTTCAAATAATTTGGGTGGAGTTTAGATTTAAGAAGGTCAGCTAGGATTATGGTTTAAATATGTCATCCTGACCGAAGAAAGGCTTTCATTTGGGGTGGTGGTGGAGAGAATTAAAAAGTTTAGACTCTGATGGACCTGACATGAATCATTACTCTCATTAGGGTATTTCTAAACATGGAGATATAAATAATGGTGAAAAACAGGAAGGAAGAGCGGACTTTTCCTCAACATTTGAAAAACAAATATCTTTGAGAGGGAAGAGAGTCTTAGGAGTTATGAGTATTTAGGAATAGCCTAATTATTATTATGGGATATTTGCTATGATTATGTAATAATTACTCTGCTAAATATTTTATATTCATTATTTAAATTAAAGACCATGAGTGATTTTATAGTGTTTTGCTATCAATCAAACATGGATACTTTCTCTCAGTTTTAAAAAGATATTACCTACTGTTCATTTTTTGTTTAAGTATTTAGCAAATTGTCTCAACAACACATATTATGTAATTCATTTGTTATCTTTGACTTAAAATATTCTTCCTAACATATACTAATTAATGTTTTAAACCAAAGTTAGTTTATGAGCTTTTCATCTTGTTCCTATGATTAATCTTTCTGTCCTACTTGTATATTCATTTATTATTTAAGGTTTATTAAAACTTATTATGATTTTTATTTTTTATTTTTATTTTTTTTACTGTTTGTTTATTTTTGTGAGAGAAAGACAGAGCATGGGGGGTGGGGAAGAGCAGAGAGAGAGGGAGACACAGAATCTGAAGCAGGCTCCAGGCTCTGAGCTGTCAGCAGAGAGCCTGATGCAGGGCTGGAACTCATGAACCATGAGATCATGACCTGAACGGAAGTTGGGTGCTTAACCGACTGAGCCACCCAGGAGCCCCTTTTAAAATTTATTTATTTATTTTAGTTTTTAATTTTTTTAGATGATTTCTAAATCATAATAGAAATATTATTTAAAACATTTCATAATCATAAATAGAAAACCTATTGACTTATTGATGTGTTCTACCGTCTCTAGTGAGCTCACAAAACTTTCAGTAATTATGATAATTTCTAGTTGATTTTCTTGTTTTCAAATCAGCAAATCTGTTTTTTACAAATAATGATACAGTAATCTCTTCCTTTGCAAAATGTAAACTTTATTTATTTTTGTCTCACTAGCTTGGCTATGACTTCTAAAACTATACTGAATATATTAATAGGCACTCTTTTATTAGAAGTATGTGTACATTAGGAGTTAAGCATACTCTTAGTTATTGATTTGAGATATGTATAGTAAGTAGTATATATACATTTAATAACAATTTCTGAGACGTTGGACGTTTTTTTATTTAAAAAGGATATTTACTTTTATTATACAACTTTCTGACAGTTAACAAGATGATTATGTTTTTCTTTTTTTACCTGCTGAGATAGTTAATAATAGTAAGTGTATTGCATTTCAGACAACCTTGAAATAAAGTCAAGTTAGTCATGGTGTGTATTAATTTAATGTATTACTTGGATGGGCTGTCTAGGGCTGAGATTTCCTGTCATTGAGTTCTCTTTTTAGATGATAACGTCAAAAGTCACACTAGTGAAGTGAATCTCAAAGCTTACATTCTTATAAGGTCTAGCACTCTTGAAATACAGTTTTTTGAAGATTTTCAAAGAAGTAATTGATAAAAGTTTTTTGTTTCTAGCAACATTTTGGAGCAAATTCATTGGTCAAAAGTTGCTTAATGTCTTTCAGATTTTTGTTTTCTTATTGAGTTACTTTTGGTTATTTATATTTTCCAGAGAAACATCCATTTCATGTTATTTTTTCCAATATTAGTATGGTATTCTCTTCTTTCTGTCTGTATACAGAAGGTTTAGTTTAATTTCTCTGTGTGTTTATATTGTCTTTCTTTATTAGATTTTCCAAAGGGTACTCTGTTTTATTGGTGCCTTCTATAATTGTATTTTTAATTGTTTTCTAATTCACTAATTCTACTTTTAATTCATGCTATTCTTGGAATTATTTTGTTTTTCTTATTTTAAATTCTGTATTTGAGTTAAAAGTTTAGTTCAATTATTAATTTCTTTCTGGTCTAATAACAACAATGTTGATAGATATAACTATTAATTTAAATATGGTTTGTTTGCATTCCATAAGTTTTAATGTACAGTATAGTTCTTATTAGAGTCTATAATTGCAACTTTGGTTTCCTCGTTAAAATTTACATAGTACATTTGAATTATCAAATGATTTGATTTTTACATTGGGTAATTTTTTATTTAATTCGATACTATTTAATTGTGAACATGGATATAGTTTATGTAGTTAGAAGTTTTCATTTTGAAAAAAAAAATTCATTCATGTGGATATTCACTAACAAACAAATAGCTGGGAAAAGTAACCAAAGGTTGCCAAACTTTATTGAATATCAGAATTATGGGAGAGTTTATTAAAACACAATTTGCTGGGGCGCCTGGGTGGCGCAGTCGGTTAAGCGTCCGACTTCAGCTCAGGTCACAATCTCGCGGTCCGTGAGTTCGAGCCCCGGGTCAGGCTCTGGGCTGGAGCCTGTTTCCGATTCTGTGTCTCCCTCTCTCTCTGCCCCTCCCCCGTTCATGCTCTGTCTCTCTCTGTCCCAAAAATAAATAAACGTTGAAAAAAAAATTAAAAAAAAAAACAACACAATTTGCTGGCTCCACTCTTAGGGTGGCCACAAACCATGGGCAGCTGGGGCAAGCAGGCACACACAATGGCAGGCAGGAGGAAGTTAGCTTCACACAGATCAGACAGCCTGTGGCAAGGTCTCACCATTAACTGTGCCTCAGGCAAAATGTTGGTCCACGGGGTGGGGTCTGGCAGGGAGAGAGCAGTGTGTGTTGTTGTAGGATAGGAGGAAGAGATAGGCCACTTCCCCAGAAGTAAGGGACCAACCAGCCTACATGCCCAAAGGAACCATAAGGTTTGCTTTATCAGAAAAAACAAAGCAGTACAAGATAATTTACTTAAACGTGCATACTGCCTTCATCACCAACTTAACCATTTTCACAAAAGCTCAAAGGGAGGGGCAGTCGCCAAGATAGAAAAGCTGTTTTCTGAATCCTATTTAGTAAATCATTCCTTCCAACATAATAATAAAGGAAAGCTACATCAATGAAAAGAAGGTAAATGTTGTTATCAAAGGATGTGCATGCCATGTGTTTTATGTCTGTGGATTAAATTCTTCCCAGCATACTACCATTTGTGTTGATATTATCCCTTAGAAATCTTTTACTTCTGAAAATGTACATCTGGTAAGAAAAACTGAGTCAGTGACTTGTGCATACATAAATCACTTCTTTCTTCCTCTTGGAGGCAGTTTCAGTCTGAAGACCTCCCTTGAAAAAAATAAATAAAAAGTAAATGAAATTAAAATAAAAAGGGAAAGTAGAAAAGTTAGAAAACACAGCCCAAATGACAGTAAATGTTAATGGTCTGATCACACACGCCAAAATTGTCCTTCAAACTGAAGTGTGTATTAAATAGTAATGGATAGATATACTTCTCTGTGAGATCTGATTTGTCTAGCAAATCCTTACTGACATATACTCTCATTTACTACTATATAGCCTTTTGAAAATGCCATTCCAGCAGAGCATAAAAAAGGTTATTTAGATTAAGTATAGTTACAAGATAAGCAGTATACTGAGTTCATTGGGCTTCATGCACGCTCATTTAATATCCACCGCTCCATTACTCTGAATCAAACTGTCCCTGAAAGAACAAGAAGAAGGAAAAGGGCATTAAAAAACACAAATCACAAGGTAGAGAACATTCTTCTTAAAAACGAAATGGTCTCCATGTGTTACCATTTAATACCATGGAAATACTTTCCTGACTTTTATAGCATGCAAAGAAATTGCACCAATCTATTAAAGAATGCAATAAAAAAAAAAAAAAAGACTTTGAGGTGGGTTAACATTTTCCAGGTCTTTATCATTCTAGATGGGCTGGGAACTTCAAAACACTGTAAAATATTATAAATGGTATCCATTTGCATCTGTGTGCAGCTTATGGCATAATGAATGCATGACCACTTAACCATTTATTGAATACAGGAAGAAATACGATAAGACCTTCACTGATATCTTTTAAAACAAGGCCCAAAGCCAAGTTTTAAAGAAAGACAGAGTGCCAAAACAGTTTTTCTTTTTCTTTTCCCCTTAACTTTAGTGCCATTAAATGGCTTTTTGGACTTTGTTTGAAATCCAGGTAATTAATATAACTGGAGAAAATAATTTTTAGAGGGATAAGGTATTGTGATAAAATATAAACAAGAAAAGCCTAAAGTTTAGAGGACAAAATGACAGTGCTAATACCAAAGTTATACGGGGTGATTTAAGTCATTGTTAAGGCCTTTCACATGTTCAGTTTGCATTTGACAGTGGCTGAACTTTATTAGCCCTTAATGGCCTTCATTAAATTATATTTGGTATCTAAGAGGCTATGCATTGAATGGGGATCATGAGGACATTCTCCTTTAGAAATATATATACCTCAACTAAGGAGGTACGACCCTGAGCACCTTGTTTTAGGGAATAGTGTCCTATCTTATTTCAGACTGTGGACAAATGACAATTTTTACAGATTTTCTTTCAGTGAGCTCCTTCCCAGTAGCATTTAAACAGTCTCTCTCTTAAATTAAAAAAAAAAAAAAATCCCTTATGGACACTTCATCTTCCCACGGTTATTGCTCTAGCTGCTATTGTTCTTTGTCTCCTCCTCACAAATAGGAAAACATTCCGTGCATCTTCTCACCTCCAAACCTGTCCCCAACAGACTAATCTAGCTTCTTCACTGACCTTCCCCTGCTCAGCTCACACCAAGGTCACTAGGACTGACGTGTAGATAAATCACATTTGAACTTTCAGTCACTGTCTTCCTTTTATCAGTTGCTACTACATCACCATATTTTGTAAAGGAAAAAAAAAACCTTCCTTTTTAAATGATTTTTGCACATTGGTCATAAATATGTAGGCTCACCCGGGCTCTTCCGTAAATCTGATTCTCTTCTAAACCAGGGACTTATTTCTAGGCAACTCATTCCCTCTCCAGCTTTGTTAAAGACCCCGAAATATGTACCAATAGCCAGACTATAAATAGTAGGCTGTCAGTAAACATCGATTTCCTGGCTGGCTGACCCACCTTCCTTCTGTTCCCTAAGCCCACACAGCAAACTCCCTAGAGGGCATTTTTAATTGGAGGTCTCTCTGTTACCTAGAACTCAGAATTTCCTAAAATAAATGTATCATCTCCACAAACTACTCCCATCCTATCTTCCCCTTTAAGAGGTGGGGAGACAGACCTTGCTTCTTCAGTGTGCTTCCTAATTTACTTCATGGTGTCAGCTGCCACCTGGTTGCCGACGTGAGTACCCTGGGAGTCCTTCTTAACTCCTTTCTCTCCCTCATTTATTTCCCAGTGAGTCACAATATCCTACCATTCTAATGCTGCCTTATGTCCATTTTCACCGTCACCATCATGTATCAAGGAACAATTACTATTTTATATTTAGACTCCTTCCGCAGCCCGCCAACTTCTTTCCCAATCTCCAGTTTTAATCCAAGATTTTTCCTACTGGGTAAATTTCTTCTCCAAAATCAAGGCTAACTCCACTAGTGGAATCCCTTCAATTTCTTTTTACCGCCCTTCGAGAGGAAAAGAAGTGCCTGCTTTGTTAGGATGATTTAAAAGGCCCCAACTTACACTTTTCCCACCTTCATTCATACCAGTCCCCGTTGCAATAATAAACCCCAGTCACAGTAAACTTTGTTCACTTCTTCAAATCTCATATCTAGTTTGGAATATACATGCACCTTTTCCATCCATTGGATTACTCATTATTGTTTATGTTTCAGTCAAATTTCACTTGGACCAGAAAGTCAGCCCTGATCCATGGCCCCCACTGCCCACCTCCTCTATGCTATTTACTCCTGTTCAGTTCTGTAGCATGATGTGCCTTTCTTTTAAGGCAGTATTGCTGTAAGAGCAATATAATAAAAACAGGCATTGCCATTTCCTCCTGATTATCTTTCTTACACACCATAAGCTCAGTGAGTACAGAAATCATGTGTGTCTTGCTCACTGTATCTGATACAGAAATAATACATTGCATATGCTCAATAAAGATTTAGAGCATAGGAAAATAGTGCATGCCTTAGCAGTATTGGGAATCCCTGAGGTCATCATGGTGGACCCTCTCAGAAATTTCAGCAGGGTGTTGATCCTTTTTTATAAAGCTCAGTCTTTAAAAAAGAGGAATCCTCTTTTTAATCCTAAAAGGAGGAATCCTTATTTGTTGACTGTTTATAGAGGCATGGGAATTGCTATATGTGTTAACATTAATCCTCTCCATAGTTTTCTTGTCAAAAATGATTTATAAATTACTCCTAGTCGTGCCCTGCCTGGGGAGGCTGCAGTTGTCTCAAGGTTCTGTATACTTACTGGCAATTTATCATTTAAACACTCATTAATTTGCCCAAATTATTTGGTTTTCATTTTTATTTCTGACTATAACACTTCTTTCTTATGATAATAAATCCTTTTGTTTATCTTGATTCTCTCTTATTCTAATTCTAAGGAGCTGTGTCTTTTATTTGTATTTTGGTGTTTGATGAAGGAAAACATGATTTTCTTAAACAGTAATACACAAATTTACATAGCAGTTAATGTGGTCCCTCTTCATTTTCCAGAACTGAAGAATCCAGTTATTTGTTTTGTCTTCATATCAAAGTCCACAGTCATCCCACTCTTGCAGTTATTTAAGTCATCTTAATCTCTGTATTTGAGTAACTATCAGCTCCATTCAAATTGATTTTTCACACATTATCCATGTCTGGATTTTGTCATCATGTTAAATCTTAGATGTGGCCAACCAGTGTCTATGTACCCTGATGGTCTTTTTTTTTTTTTTTTTTTTTTTTTTTTTGGTGTAGGGCAATAACTTGACTATTTCATTGTTGTGTCTTCTTTTTTATTCCTACGGTATTTGAAGTTTAACAGAATCCTCACAGAGGACTATGATGAACACAAACAAATAACTCTTTATTCTTAAGCATTTTGGCACACAGATGGTGAAAATTGTATTTTGCCAGTATGATTTTCCTTGGAAGATTCCAACCAACACAACAGGAAATCTCCTCTTGCTTACATATAAACATGTCTTTCCTCAGAATTTGTGTTAGTAAAAGAATGTGGTGGCATAGCTAGGAAGCATCTGAGCTTTTAAAAACTGGTAATATCCTTCTAAAGAGTTGCTGGTTTATTGTATAATAGTGAGGATTCAGGCAAAATTTCCCATGGGTAAGCATTTAAAAAAGACATAATTTTAAGGCGAAGACATATTTAATATAAGAAATACCATAACTGAGGCATGAGCCACCTAGATATCCCCCAAGTCTTTGGCTCACTTGAGTAGATGGAACTTGTAAGATACGCATAAAATTGTCTTGCATACCCATTTCTCCAAAGGTGGAAGCCTGGCTTAGCTCCCAGTATCTCCAGGGATTTGGGGTGGGGGCTTGAATTTCCCCTGGACTTCCCTGGCCCCAATAACTTTTTCCTACCAAGCTGATCTCCAGATGGTATGTCACCAATGCATATACTATTCCATTTCCACAATAGATCACCTTGCTGCACACCACCCGATAACTCCTGAGAACTGCCACTTATAGGCAACAGGTGGAGAAGGGTTACTATATAATAAAGAATCCAGAGCATTATTGAGCAAGCTTGGGAGTCATTGATTAGGAAGTGATACATCCCTAATACAACTAAGCATGTCTGTTTGTATAACCATGAAAATAGAGTTTTTAATGTTCAAATCTCCTATTTTTTCCCCTCAACTGACAACATCTGAAATTTCCTAGATCTTAAGATTCAAAATTAAGAAGTTGCTTGTCATTATAGTGGATATGGGGTCATCTATAATGTTGTCTAAACAGCCTTTACCAATATGTGAAGTATTTGGGGGATATTACTGAATATGGGCATGATTTGGGAATAGATAGAATTGTTATTGTTAAAGATAGCTACATACACATTTGTGGAGTATATCTTTCTTTATTCAGTAGTTGATACATAACATGATGTTCAGGATCACATATCATGCTTTCTGGATAGTCGTTTTCAAAATAGTGACAGAACATGAAAATTTCCATGATGTAACACATTTAGGAAGAAATTTACAAATTCTTATAAACCTGTAAGTTCTCTTTTGAATATATATGAATAAAGTGTAAAAATGATTTGGGGGAACATTTAGGAATCCCAAGATAATCTGATCTTTGTGTGTGTCCAATTTACCAGCTATGTAATGCATAGAGCTAACAAGTCCTCAAATGAAATATATACAGCTGAATGACAAAGAAAAATCTCAATATGTATAGAATAAGATATCTATGCAGCATCTCAACAACAGTAAGTGTTATTAAAAAAATGTTTAAAACTGTCAGTATGCTCATTGTTCAGAAAAATAAAAAGAGATGCAATGAAGTCATTTTTATCTAAAAGCATTTTAATTTTTTTAAAGTTTATTTATTTATTTTGAGAGAGAGAGCATGTGGGGAAAGGACAGAGAGAGAGCGAGAGAGAGGATCCCAAGCAGGTTCCATGCTGTCAGCACAGAGCCTGAAGTGGGGCTCTATCTCATGAACCTTGAGATCATAACCTAAGCCAAAATCAAGAGTTGGATGCTTAACTGAATGAGCCATCCAGATGCTGAAAGCATTTTAATTTTTAAATTTTAGTGGTTTTGGTATTCAAAAATTTTAGTCATTCCTTTGCTGTTTCTACAGCTCCAGTTTCTTTTTTTCCTTAAAAATCACCCCCCCCCACACACACAGCCTCAGTCTTATCTGAATCTTATAGTCATGAGGAGTTTAATTTCATTTTCAAATTAGGATTTGTTCTTAAACCTGGTAGAAAAATAACATCAACATCGGTTGTTTATAATTACTAGTTATTATTCTTCATTTAATTTGGAGACTCCAAAATTTGCAAATAGTGGAAGTAGTGATTTAGTAGAGAATCTTTGAACAGTCATATTTCATTTTTTGAAATAAAAAACTAGAGAGGTGTACTTACTTTGGAATCGTTCCCTTGAGTTTTACTTGGAGATTTAAAGCATATAGAAAATAACAAAGATAATATGGCATACAGCCATTTGCTCACCACCCTGCCATTTTGTTTCCAATTTCACACAGTAATTATTAAAAGTAAATTTGGATTTTCTGTCCTTTTCTAGTCCCCATTAGCCTCTTTCACTGTCAAGAAGTAGCTATTATATTTTTAATTAATACAACTTTATAAACTATATGTATTGCATGTGTTTCATAAAATACATGTAAATGTCATAATAATTTTTGCATTCTGCTTAGTTTTTACTCAATGTAATGTTCCTGAGATTTGCCAATACATTTTATAGCTGTAAATTAATCCATCATATAGATATGTTTAGATGTTTTGAATTTTCCTCACTTCCTTGTTTTCTTGAATTTCATTTTAGATTTACCCTTATACCACAGAGTTCATACAGTTTGTTCTATGATGGAGATATTTGGCTTTGGTCTTCATTTTGGATAAATGCTGATTTCAACATTTAGCCCTTAGATATTCAACTAAAATGTTTATATTGCTTATCTGTTGATACATATGTATATTGACTTAAATTAATATTCTTACACATAAATATGTATATTGAAATAGATCTTAAAAGGGAGCTATCAATCCTACTCTCTGAGAATTTAAAGCTAGACAATCGTGATGTTATTCATCCATTTGTTCATTCATTTCTTTCCCCTTTGGTTTCTCTTTTGTATTCAATAACATTCATATCCCATGATGATCACCAATAAAATAGAACCTTGCATCAGGAGATATAATACAAATTGCAGACAATTCTCCATTCCTCTTTCTGCAGTTACCTAAAGATCATTTTGAATTTTGTGTTTAAGTGCTTTTCAAAAGAAATGTGCTTTTCTTTGATTAAGTCTTGAAAACGCTGGTGATAGCCACTCACCGTAAAATAGTATTTAACTTCTCATGTCAGTTAAGTGTCATTTTCTGATGAGAATTTTTATTTAACAGCGTCATTCTATAGAGTAGCGTCTATAATGACTGTTCCATTTTCCCACATCCCTATCCGTAGGGACAAAGGAACAGAGAGAAGTAAGCAACAACATACTTGTTTCTATGACCCCAAAATTAGTCTGAATTGGAAATTGTATTCCAAATACTCGAGATGGAATTGAACCTTGGGTTTTTATAAATTCCAAATGCTGCTGCAGGTTATTTAAAAACACTTCACTTTTGACTCATCACCAACTGAACTCAGGAATTGGTTGAAGGATGACTTTTTATTTTCTATAGTCAAACAAAAATGTCAAGAATTTAGATATGTGCCCAATGAGAAATGTGCAAAATCTTTTCTGAGTAGTATAAAAATAACAATAATAGCAGGAGTAAAAAAAAAACCCAACATTTATTAAGTAGTATTTCTACGGCAGGCACTGTAGTTATCTCCTGTATTCACTGTATTCATTGCAACAACTCTTCATGAGTTACATGATATTGCTATTTGACCATCACCATTATACAGAAGAGGAAACTGCTTCTTTGTACCAGTTTATACAGCTACTTGAATGATAGATCTACGATATAGATTTATGTGACCTTAAAGCCAACTACCTATCTATCTTCTTCTACTGCTTCTCTTTAAATTGATAATATCCAGGAAACATGCCTGTTAATTTATTAAAAGCTAAAATGTTTTGAATCTAGTGGACACCATAAAGATAGGTTCAGTCCCCTAGTTTTATAATTGAGGATACTAAGTTATAGAGAATGTCAGCGATTTGAACAAAGTCCTGAACAAAGTTAACAAAGCGTTTTTAAACTGCAGTGCATAACATATTGTGCAAAATGTATTTATTTTATGTAATATTTTCTGCAATTCCATGTCTTCTTTACACATCTTCCTTGACTTACGATAGGGTTATGTCCCAATAACCCATTGTAAGTTGAAAATATTGTAAGTTGAAAATGCATTTAATACAACTAACCTACCAAACATCATTCCTTAGCCTAGCTTCCACTAAACATGCTAAGAACACTTACTTTATAAAGCCGACAGCTGGGCAAAATAATCTAACACAAAGCCTACTTTATAATAAAGTGTTGAATATCCCATGTAATTTATTGAATACTATACAGAGAGTGAAAAACAGAAAGATTGTATAGGGATGGAAAGGATGTAAGCAAACAAGTTGTTTACCCTCATAATCACATGCCTGATGGGCAGCTGCTGCTTGCTGCCCTGGTCTCATCACCAGAAGGAACCACACCACATGCACTAGCCCAGGAAAAGATCCAAATTGAAAATTCAAAGTGCATTTTCTACTGAATGCATATTGCTCTAGTATCATCATAAAGTAAAAAAAAAAAAAAATCATAGGTTAAACCATCATAAATTGGAGACCGTCTCTATTTAATGGGATCTTATCAAAGTTGACATAGCTGCTCATTTTGTCTGCACATTGTTCCTCTTTCCGTTCTTCTGGCCACAGTACTCCTTTACTTTGAAGCTTGTCTCTTCTCTGTGAGTAGGGTTCTGGTTTATGTGGTTTAGTCATCAGTTTTCCAGCTCCTGCCAACACGTGGGTGGGCATGTGACATATACCTAGCAGCCAAAACTCCACTATTCTGGTCAGAGTAATGAGCCCAGAAATGGACACAAAACCCAACACAAGTAGATCCCAAAGGTTTGTATAAAGGCACCGGGAAATAAAGTTTCTCTCTTTATTCAGTAGTTCTCCAACTGAATTCATGCAAGTTTGAAGCTGTTTTCAGCCATTTCCTTCAATTCTTTAATAAGAAACAATAAGATCAACACACAGATAAGACACAGATAACAGTGCAAAAAAATGCGGAGAAATGAAGCAGATAAAAGAAACACTTGTGCACGCATACGTGCGCTCGCGCACACGCGCGCGCACACACACACACACACACACACACACACACACACACACAGATTCAGTAAGCTCTCAAATAACTCCATCTCCTGGGTTTCCCATTTACTGGGGCTAATGGAATGCATTTTTGTTTAAACGAATTAGAATATTGACTTACAAATAAAATATTTGGATATGGACTTTGATAAAGACAGATTGCATATTTTGTTTGTTTCTTTTTTTTTTTTTCTTTTGGAATGCTGTGGTACCCTATATGTTTTTATTTATTTTTAATTTTAATTCCAGTATATTTTGCCTATTTCTTAAACAATTTCTATCACTTTTCCTTTAAAGGCACTTTAGGAGGAAAGGGTAATGACAATGTTAAATTTATTGCATAGTATTGTTTACCTATTTACATCACTTATTTCATCTAGTAAGTTTTCTAAGATATTTTTCAAAAGTTAGTTTTCTTTAATGTATTTCATTTAATATTAAAATCAAGTGCCATGTGTGATTATAGAATTGAATTATTATCACATTGTTACATAGGAAACAATAGTTAAGTATAATAAATACAGTAATGAAATTTATTCAAGTAATATGAGATATGTAAATTTTATTTTTTAAGCTGTCACATATTTTTAGGAATATGTATTTGCCAACCCAAGTATACTTTGCTTTTTAAAAACAAAAGAGACAATTTCTGAACGTGTATTAAAGATTCACTGAAGTTTTATGTAGGTTTAATACTTAATACCATTTTTAACACTATCTTCAAAATTAAACAAATGATAGAACTCTTTGTAAAATGGATCATTATACAAATACAAGTAGGTCAAAATTTATATCAAGAAATATACGTGTACCAGAAAAATTTAGCATAATAAATATGTAAGGTTTAGATGGTTGTTTCATATTCTGATATTGCTAAAGGATGATGGCATTTTCTGAACATTACTTTCCATTATTGCTGGTTCATATGTCAATACTTGGGATCAAAGAGCATTAAATTAAGAGTGTTAATGGGTAATATAATCATTTATATTTATGGAGAATTTACTGTCTGTGTTAAGCATTCTACATGCTTTATCTTATTTATTGTTCAAAATCCCTGTAGTATAATATGGTTTGTTTCTCTGCCTTACAGTTAGAAGATGAGTTTACAGAGGATATATAACTTGACAGTGGTGGAGTCTGGTTTGCACTGAGGTCTAATGACCATGCTCTTAACTCCTAAACAGTATTGTAGCCCAAACATAATCTTTGCCTTTAGACCATGATAAATCCACGTTTTAATCACAACTTCTTGTCAGATTTAGAATAGAAAGAAGCAGCTATTTTCGATTCAAGCACTTTACCTAATTAAAAAAAAATTATTCTCTAATATTTGTATAGGTGCAAATGTACGTGATTGTGTAATAGTGAATACATATCCTTAACATACATGTTTAACATTTAAAAATGCATATCAAAGGGTTCATCTCTTGTATAAGAAATAAGAATTGTGACACTGGCCATTATAAGGTATTAAAAAATTCATGGCAACTTTTGAAAAAGGAGGAATGTTATTAACCTTGGTGTCTTGACCAAATTACAATTCGGGTAATTACATTTGTCTTCCCTAATCTCCTTTTCAACTTTCAATTGGGTAGTGTATTCTTAATGGATTTCATTACCAAGCTTCCCTTAGGATTTAAAATAGGACTTATCTTCCAAGACTGGGTTCACTCCAAATTTATGTTCTCTAACTTCAATTGAGCTGTCACTGAAACTTCAGTGTGTGTGCATATGTCTTCAATTCATTCCTCTTTTTTTCCTGTTATTTGTTTTTTGTTTTTTACTTTTTCATTTGGCTTTTCCAAACTATTTCCATTCTCTTCAAGACCCAAACACACATTTCAGCTCAGCAATTATTTTTGAATGCCAAGTATCCAACTACTTTCCTATTTGCTAAAATACTGAGATCAATTAAGTATTGTTCTACTTTCCATGAACTTCCCCAGCAGAAAACATTGCTCTTTTAACCCTTTGGAGATGAATTTACTGGCTACTTCACAGAAGAAGCTTAGTCATCCAGGGAGTATTTCTGTAGCCTGTCTCTTCCTTGTGAAAATATCTTTTTGTGACCACATCCTTGACTCATGAAAACTCCACCATATCATTCTGCCATTTCTTTTTTCATCATTTCTTGTTGTTTTGAAGAAAGATATGTGCCTTCTTTCCTAAATGGCTCCCTTCACCTATGTTCTTGATCCCTCCTTTTGCCTTCTCTCACTCTTAATCAATTTCACTAACCATATTCCAAAAACATTCAAAACATCTTTTTTCTTATTAAGGGAAAAAAGCCCATTTCATGTTGGTTTCTCCAACCCCCAGGCAACTACACACTCCTCCCCCATTCTTTTATCACTATGTCCTTGGTTCCCATTTTTTCATTAACTTCCCACAATATGATTTCCTCTCCTGCCATTCTGTTAAAACTGTTCTTTGAAGAAACCAGCAAATTTCAAATTGCAAAATCAATACCTTTTTCTTAGCACTCAAAATTTGTATTTCTCTGTTGGCTTTAACATTGTTGACTGCCCCTTATTTATAAACTCTATGTACTTTGCACTTCCCATACATTTTTCTCATCTGATTTTCTCCTCCTGCCTTTGTGAATTCTTTGCTCTCTTGCTTGTTCTCTTCATTTATCCAATGTTTTGCTGTTGGCCTTCTTTTCTTTCTGTAGTTTCTTTATTAGTGATCAATTTAACTAGTTCAGCTGAGGGAGAAAGGAAAAAAAGGTAACAACATAGCATTTGTATACTTACTATATACCAGCCACTGGACTGAATACATAAATAATTTAATTTATTCACTAAAACAAAGCCAGGGATATTGTTTATCAGCATTTTATAGGTAAAAAGATCAAAGTTGAATATGACCCAAACATATTTTAAAAAGTACCTCTTATATACCTAGCTTTGTATTTTTCTTGCTGAATTCAATTTATTCAGTGATCTCAAACTTAGTATTACTATCTCTAGTGGATAGTTGCAGTATTTCAGACAAAAGACGATGAGTAAGCTATCCATTGTTTCATAGTCAAATTTTATAGTAGGTTCATGACACAAATTCATGTATATCCGAATCTAAAGTTTATGTTCAGTCCTTTACAGCATTTTGCTTTGAAATGATTATTTTGTCATATACTTTCACTTATGAAATGTCTTTGGAATAGCTATTTCACTTTTCTGAATAAGCATTAGTCACATTTACATGGGCATCCTACTATCATTATATATTCCACACATGTAAATAGCTTAATCCTATTTTTTCTAAAAACACACTTTTCTATTTGATATCACTGACTTTCTTTTTCTTTCAAGGAGGGCATGCTTTTTATATCAACATTTGTCTTTCCATTTGCAGTTCTTACCCCTGTAACTTCATTTAGGAACTCATGTGACCACATATCAGTGACGCACAGGCCCAGAAAAGGAGTTGGGGGAAGAGTGAGCTAAGAATTATGGAATATTTACTTAATGGTTTAAAGATACACATCTGCATAATATATTGTGTCAAATAGATGGGTGTGTCAAATTGATGTCCAATGATGCATACTAGTGTCTTACACATTAATAGATTGTCAGGGAATTTATTGCAGCCTGAATGGCTTAAATTTTCATTTCTAAGAGTCTTCATACTTTGCACAAAGAAACAGGGTTCTATGGACTGAATCATTTTCTCAGAATTCTTATGTTGAAGTCCTAACCCCCCATATGTCTATATCTGGACATAGTCTTTAAATGATAATTAAGGTTAAATGAGGCCGTAAGGTCCTAATCTGACAGGACCATAGTCTTATAAGAACAGGAAGATTTCTATCCTCATTCCCCTTCCCCCACCACATGAGGAAATAGCAGATGGCCATCTTCAAGCCAGGAAGAGAGCATTGATCAGGACCTGACCAGGCTGGCACATACAGGCAGTACTGTGAATGTATTTCATCTTCCTTATGATATCCTTAATAATATATTCTTTTTTTTTGTAAAATTTTTTTTCTTAATGTCTTTATTTATTTTTGACACAGAGAGAGACAGAGCATGAGCAGGGGAGGGGCAGAGAGAGAGGGAGACACAGAATCTGAAGCAGGCTCCAGGCTCCGAGGTGTCAGCACAGAGCCTCATGCGGGGCTCGATCTCACAGACTGTGAGAACATGACCTGAGCCGAAGTCGGACGCTTAACCGACTGAGCCACCCAGGCGCCCCAATAATATATTCTTTTATTTAGCTTACTATATTGTAAGAATACAGTGTATAATACATATAACATAAAAAATATGTTAACCAGCTGTTTATGTTATTGATAAGGCTTCCAATCAATGGTAGGCTATTTATAGTTAAGTTTTGGGGGAGTCAAAAGTTTTGACCTTGCAGGGGATACTGCACCTAGCCACCCCCCCCAGCATTGTCCAAGGGTCAGCTGTGTATCAAAACGCTCTGAATGAATTTTTAAGAGATACATGTATATATAGTGATCCTTTTACAGATTGAAATAAGCATTTTCATTTTATAGTTATTTACAGCTTTTTCTTGAAGTATATTTGAACCCACATCATTTCCTTTGATGCTATATACAAATTTTCTTCAAGTTCTATTTGTGATTATCTAGACTTGTGGCAATGAGTAAAACAGGGAAGCAGGTCTCTGTGAGTGAGAAATTTCCCACAGAAAACTGTTATGCTTATCTCTCCTCAGAAAATAGGAATGAAATCATATTGAAGATATTTGTGTTCATTTTGAATTTGTTACAGTTTGAAAATTTTAGATGAGTCAGGAAGGAATAAATGTTTTGATTTTGAGGTAGTATTTAATTTTGTATCACTAATTATTTTCTAAAAATTGATCCAGTAAGTAAAACAAAACATTTCAATTTTTCTTTCTTTCTTTCGAAGGGGGTCCATTTATCATCTACTATTACTCATAGGTTTCTAGTAAAATCGTGAATCGTTATTTATTTTGGTAATTGTCTGCCAGCCTTTCTTGAGTACAAGCTCCACCAGGGAAAGTGTCTTGGTATGTTCTGTTCCCCCATGGAAGAACTCATGGTCAGTGTCAACATGTACTGAATGAACAAATAAATGATTAGCTCCATTCTCCCTTGCCAAGGTCTAGGGAGAAATAAGCCCTGGCCAATGTGCTTGGAGAGGTAGAGAAATGAGAACGTCCCGTTCTGAAGATCAAGAACTCATGAGAGGATAGAAGAGGAGAAACCGAAACTTGAGAAGACTTGTCACAGCCAGTGACTTCTGTGATACCTGCTTCTATTACACTGATTCTGTTATTATGAAAGTCCTTAGGAGTAAGCAGAAGATTAAAATACTGCAGGATGGAGTAAATTATGACCCCAAAAGGGTTAGCAATCCTTTATTCAAAATCATCAACATCTATCCTTAAGATTCTTAGAACAGAAAGGGAAAGGGGAATGTTTAACTGTTGCTTTGCCTCTTTTTATTGATTGCTGTATCAGCAGCAACACCCCCCCCCCCACCCCCCTTACAGGGCTCTATCCTTTTTTTAAAAGAGCTCCCTTGAGTTGAATGGTAAGTGAAATATAAGGAGGCAGAAGCTGGTCCTTACTTTCTGATTCTATTCCTAAAGCCTTTCTGCACTTTGTCCTTACAAAACATCAGCAGAGGGGACACATATTATTTCCCTGAAACTGAGCTGAGCTACGTTAAGGGATGTACACAAGTTTAGATGGCTTGGAAATTTGGTGGTGGGTCCACAAATCCCGAATCCTGACTTTTTAACCGTCTCTCCTGTATTCTTTTTTCAGATCTGTCTCATACTTACTAATTCTTTGAGTTGGGTTCTATCCTTTCATTCACCCTGTATTCTTTTATTTATAAAAATAGTTGAACAGGGGATTTAATCATAGAATTTGGGAATCAGTGTTCCTGGGTTCAAATTTGGGTCTTCCATATGAAATATACACATTGAGATAATTATTCAAGATCTCTGTCACTCTCTTTCTACATCTGTAAAATATGGATAATAGACTAGCAGACATTATTATTGTTTCAAGTCAGTTGTTTTAAATTTTATTCATATCTTTATCATTCTCTGTGTTCATTATTATCTCTTGAATATCTACTCTTTCTTCTCAGATCACTTTGCTTCTGTCTGAAGCATATACTGTAAAATTTATTTTGTTATGAATGTGCTGATGGCAACATTAGTCTTTATTTTCCTGTTCTTGTTCTTGAAATAAATTTTCACTGCTTACAGTATATTGAATTGAGAGATATTTTCTTTTAGCACATTGAAGATATGATGCCACTGTCTTCTGGTTTTCACTGTCACATAGGTGAAGACAGCTGTCAGTTCAGTCATTGTACCATTAGAGCAAAACAGCTTCATTCTGCCTGCTCTTATGATCTCGTTTTTTGGATATTCTGTTTAACTATATGTATATGGGGATAGATATTTTTTTATCTTGCTTGAGCTTTGTTGGGTTTCTTGAATTAGTGGTTTTCTGATTTCATCAGTTCTGGAATTTTTTTAACATTATATTTTCAAATATCTTCTCTGTCATAGTCTCTTCTCTACTTCTAGAACTAACATTACATACTTTTTAAACCTTTTTACTTTGTTCTTCATTTATCAACATCTTTCTTATTTTATCTTTTTAATCTTTATTTTTTGTTGTACTCTTTCCTTATAGCATAATCTAGTTCAATAATTCCATACTTAATCTGTGTAAAATTTTCCCACTGCTATCTCATTTCAATTATTCAGATTTTAATTTCTAAAAGTTTTATTGAGATGTTTTTCAAATATCTTTGATTATTCTTTGTTGTTTCTTGCTTGCTGTATATATTTCAAGCTTAGATTTTATGTCACTAAGCAAAATCACTAGTTATTTTAAAATCTCTGTGTGTAATCCAATTATCTAAAATTTTCTGGATAGGTTTCTTTTATCAGTTGCTGGCTTTTGTTCATGGTGCCTTATTTCCTTCTAAGTTAATTTTTTCTACTCTTCTTTCCAAGACACAGGGAGAGAGAAACATAGAGACAGGGAAAAAGATTGCAGTGTAATGGAGAGTTTTCCAGAGAGGATTTGGTTTTGGTTTTTAGGACTAGAGTGTCAATTGATGCAGCAGATCTTCATGGGGTCACATGTGGTTTCAAATCCTTGGCAATATTCCTTATTCATACTCTCCTGCTTTGAGTCAACCTGGCTGTTTTTTATGTAATCCTTTGCAAGGATAGGAAGCAGATTTGATATGATCCACCTTAAGAGGGTGGATCTCAGATTATTGGATTATTGAAAGGATTATCACCCAATGTATTCTTTGGGAATGAATCAAGACCATGAAATTGAAAGCTCATATTCATCAGGTGTGCAAATACCTAAGGACAAAAGCAAGTAGCCTTGCCCCGCTGACCCTCAAACTTAACGATAAATAGCCTACTATTGACTGGAAGCCTTACCAATAACATAGACAGTTGATTAATGGTTGATTAACAGTTGATTATACGTATATATACACATATATATGTATGTATATATATAAAATACTGTATTCTTACAATCAGTTAAATAAAAGAATATGTTATTAAGAAAATCGTAAGGAAGGCAAAATACATTTACAGTATTGTACTATATTTATCAAAAACAATCTGCATATAAGTAGACCCACAAAGTTCAAACCCATGTTATTCAAGGGACAATTATACACACACACACACACACACACACACACACATACATGTACACATACGTGTTTGGAAGATGTATTATTGTCTTGTGACTGCTGTAAAAAAATCACACAAACTGGGTCAATAAAACAAAATTTATTCTTTCATCATTCTGGAGGCCATATATCTAAAATCAAGATGTTAGAGGGACGGTATTCCTTCTAGAGGCGCTAGGGAAGAATCCTTCCTTGCCTCTTCCAGGTTCTCCTGGCTGTCAGTATTTCTTGACTTCCTTGGTTTGTGACCACATCACTCCAATCTCTGCCAGTTTTCACATTGCCTTTCTACAGGGTGTGTCTTTCCCTTTTCTGTCTATGTGTTTCTTTTTTTTTTTAATTTATTTTTATTTTTTGAGAGAGAATGTGAATGTACCATCAAGCAGAGGAGGGGCAGAGGGAGAGGAGGAGAGGGGGAGAGGGAGGATAGAATCCCAGTCAGGCTTCAGGCTCAGGATGGAGCCTGGTGCTGGGCTGATCTCAGGACCATGAGATCATGACCTGAGTAGAAATTAAGAGTTGGACACTTAACCGACTGAACCACCCAGATGCCCCCTGTCTATGTGTATCTTATAAAGACACTTGTCATTGTATTTAGGGCTGTTACTGATGGGAGAGTCTGTGTTGTGTGAATGGAAGTCCCAGTTCTTGGATTCCTCACATAAGATTTATGTGAGGATCTGTGCTCCAATAAAGACAGCCAGAAAGAAGATAGCAAGCACAAAGCAGTTTATTAAGACATTACACTCTCTGGGTTCCTGGGTGGTGCAGTCGGTTGGGCATCTGACTTCAGTTCAGGTCAGGATCTCATGGTTCGTGAGTCAGAGCCCCGTGTCGGGCTCTGTGCTGACAGGTCAGAGCCTGGAGTCTGCTTCGGATTCTGTCTTCCTCTCTCTATGCCCCTCCCCCATTCTCTCTCTCTCTCTCTCTCTCTCTCTCTCTCAAAAGTAAAGATTTAAAAAAAAAAAAAGAAATCTAAAGACATTACACTCTCAAGGTGGGAGAGTGGGCAGGCCCAGAGATGGCCACCGCCCAAGCCTACAGGGCTCTTTTCTTTTTATGTGAGTAGGGTCTAAGGTCATGGACCTGGACAAGCACTGAGTGGTCCCTGATGGAGACTGCTTCTGATCATTTGGGGACTCCTCCCACTGGTCTGGAAGGGTTTTTTGTCCCTACAAGGTTTGTACCTGAACTATCATGGCAACCTTCCTCCCTGGGGGGGAGGGGCTGAAACTGCAATGCAAATACATTATAATGAACCTAAGGGTCACCCTGGGGCAGAAGTTGAAGAGGAGAGTGCATGTTTCACACCTGTGGCTCTCAATCTGTCAGCCTAGGGTGTTAGAAGTCACAAAGCCAAGATGTGGAAAGCCACAAAGTCAAGATGTTGTACCCTCAGGCTTCTAAGGTGTAACCTATTTATCAATGCCTTTGCCTCCAGCTCAAGTCTAGCTAACTGCCTATTCTATCATGCCTACCCAGATAATCCTGTAAAATCTTTTCATCAAGGTTCTTAATTTAATTACATCTGGAAAGATTCTTTTTCCAAAATAGCTAACATTAATAAAGTCTGTGATTAGCATCTGAGCATATCCTTTGGAGGTCTACTATTCAATCCATTACAGGGGGCTTTGACTTTTATTTTGGTAATTGCATTTTTAATTTCAGTGGTTTTATAGCTTAAAATCTTTGCCATGGTTCCTAATTATGCTCTATCATATATGCCATGAAAATATTTAAGAAAGTAAAATACAGAATAACAATGCAATTTTATAAACTGTAACATGCACCATCTGGAAATATTGACTGAATTTTATATTTGGGGGGGGGATAATTGAGTTAATTTTGATGGAAACAGAAACATATCTTATGCTATCAACTTGATTTTCTTCACTCCTGCCATGAATCCCATTAGTTACTTAGACAACCTTCTGTTTCTGCATAAAATTAAATGTTACATAAAATACCAGTAAGAAGTAAAAGGTCAAAGTGATACCTTTTTTTTCTTTTTTTGTCACAAAGGACAAAAATAAAAGGAAAAGGTCTAGAAATATTGAAGCATTGATAAAAAAATAGGAATGAAAAAATAAAGATTTTTAATAAAAGAAAAAAGAAGCCTTTATGCAAAACAGCAGACATTAAACAAAAACATGGTGTTGAAAAGGGATAAGGCATAAGTGAAATAGGTATTCGAAAACCTGATGAATATATAGGGCTGTATGTATCTCAGATTTGCTGGTATTTGCTGCTTCTATTCTGACATCCATGTTTTTGGCCTACCTGTCTCAGAGAATTCTGGGTCTTGGAAAACTCTTCTGCCACTCTGAATATTTCAGGCCTCTTCTCAACTCCAGGACAGTGATCTATTATATACCAATGGCAAGTCAAAATGGCCATTAGTAAGAATACAGAAGACCCTCTGACAACATTTACTTACCAGCTGCTACACTGTTCTGAGCTGATCATTTCCTTCACTCTTAAAACTTGCCTTTCAGTGCTGCACTGAGGCCCATTTTCCTCTCTAAGGAAGCTGTAACGCATTTGATTGAGCCTCCCTTTCTCTGAGAGTGACCAGTGTAGATTTATCTGTTTCCTCTCTTCTTTCCCCTGTGTAAGGTTGTACAACTTTTCTGCTCCAAGTACAAAACTGCACTTGGGTCCTTTGGTTCTCTCTGTTCTTGAACGATAAAGATATTACCTCGATTCAATAACAGATTAAAAACAGAAAAGCAAAAGCAAATTTGTTGACTTAGAAGTCATCATTTATCCATGTCCTTTTTTTATGCCTTTCAAAAGAGAAGGAAAGTTCTCTGGCAGAAAAAAATAGGTGATCCCAAGGGGATTTGGGGCATGTTTAATAAAACCAGCACTGTTTGATCAGTTGGCTTCTGCATAATTGAGAGGAAAAGCTTTGCTGTCAGTCTCATCCAGGTTTTATGATGGCTCCAAAATATCTTCATAAAAATCAACCTTTTAAAATTATATAGCCAAAGCCATTGCATCCTACTTCATTGTCTGTATTCAATAAAGGTTTAAAAGACAAATGAAAAGATCATTATTCAGTTTTCATTCTCACCTGAAATCATTTGCTGGGGGTAAAATCGGTCAATGTGACAGGGATGAGTTCTAACAGAGACTGACATTAACTCACTGTGAGGCCACTAAATCAGAAGTAACCAATCAATTGTATTCTGCATCTCGAGTTCGATTTTTCCAACTTATATGCTACATCTGATTGTCATTCTTTCCTTTGTAGTGAGTACTGGATTGGAATTTAGTAATAGAATATAAAATATTAGGTAATCTCTGAGTGGCCAAAGAAAGCTAGTTTAACTTGATATTCTATTTCTAGGATAATTTCCCCCCCCCCCCCCCCACCTGGGAGTTTAGGGAGTTTGGGGCAAAGCATGTGAGAAGATGCTATAACCTTTGGAGGAAAAACCCAATCCAAATTTAAGGGGGTGTTATCTTGGGCTTGAAGCTCTTTGCAAATCTACTTTAAATATTTAGCTATTTTGTTAGGTAATAAGAGTATTACAGTTTTAATCTCTGCTGTGATTTAGAAAGGAATAAAGAAGTAGTGATCTGTTTACAGTACATATTAACTAAATGCATTCATTTGCATAATACCTCTTTAGGGATGGACTACATCATTCAGAGATTTCTATATGTGGAACTACAGGGATATTTTAGGCTTCAGTGACACTGAGGTCTTAACTTAAAGTCTATTAGATTAGCCCGACAACATTTCCTGATTAAAAATTCCCATTAGTGGTGAGACAGCTTCTGAGAAGCACTTTTCACCTTATGGTGCCAGCCACTGGGGAGAATAAATATTCTTGTTTGAAAGTGAATTCCATACAGAAAGGCATGTGGTTGTTTTTAGAGATATGAAAAGAAACAGTTTTTGATGTGGAGGAATTCAAATGTTCTGGAGGAAAAAAGTCCATCATGCAACTCCATGCTTTTTAAAATATTTGAATTCCAAAGTTTTAATTGAAAATCTGAAGGCAGTGATGTAAAAAAATTTGAATTCTGTGGCAGATTTCAATTTTGATACCTTCATTAAAAAACAAAAATTGTTGATAGCTGTTGATTGTAAACTCATAGTCTAGTAATTGTGTAGATATTGTGGTAGATTACATTCCAGTTTCCAAATGTTTCTTTCCTTTCCCTGTGAAAACATCCTCCCCCTCCATAATCAGGCTTGGTCATATGATTTTTATTAGTTTTCCTTATGAGAAGATTTTTTTTTCTATCCATTGACTGAAACCTTACCATGTGACTTGGTTTAGCCAACGAGTTGTGAGTAGCAGTGATGAATGTTCCTTTCAAGAAAGAAGTTTAAGAACACCAGCAATCTGCCATATCTTTTTCTCTGCCATGGAAATGGCAATATCCTAGACTGTAGTAACTTTCCATCTAAAATTTAGCAGAACACAACTTAAATTTTACCTCATAAACAATAGTGTTCCTCATATGTATTACTTTCAATGCAATCAATACATGACTAGTACTGATCTCTCGACCTAGTTCATTACTGTCCACTAGCCAAAAAGCATAGCACTTCCTTAAGGCCGGTGTTAACATATGGCCAAGGATGGTGACATTAGGGGACAGAGCAAGCATTTTGTATTTATTAAAGAATGGAGTTGCTTCCCATGCCTTCCTGACTGCTTTGAATTTTCAATTATTTATAATATATGTGTATTTACTTGATGTATTTGTTTAAAGTTTTGGCTCTTATTTATAGGCTATACCATATTAAAGTAAAGGCATTCATAGCATCTAAATTATGTTGCTCCAAAGTGAAATAAAAATGAAGAAAGTCTGCTATGAGGAAGAATTAGAATCAGTTATATTAGACAGAATGAGAAATGAGAATTGAAAGAGAATGTAAAATCAAAGAAAACAAGAAGGAAATAAGAAGGCCATGCGAAAAGAAAAAGGAAATGATTTTAGTCATTAGAATTTTCTAGTGATATGATTTTAAAACAATGGCCAAGTGTTCAGCAGATGCATAATTCTGAGAACATAAAGAAAAGAAGCTCAGAGAAATTCAAATTAAAAATATCTCAATGAATATGGAGACAATTGAGAAAATGAGAAAAAAAACAAGAAACTACATTTCCCTATCTCCCATTTAGATCTACTCTTTCAAAGCAGGGTCTTTGAAAAATTTGAAGGTGATGTAAAATCTTTGAATGATTCTCTGTTCTCTGAAATCTTCAAATTATGCTTTCCAATGTTATGGAATTCAAGGTCTTTCCTAGAGAGGAAGTTGTAGTCATTCTGTAGCTTGGATAAGATAAAATTTCTTAAGACAACATTCATAGACATCTCTAAATAAGTGAAAACGAGCACATTCATATTCATATTGTACTGTCATATTCTGCATTTTGTTTTTCTGCTTAGACAATATAGCCCATTTTACTTTGTCCATTTTGAGTAATCAAAAACATATTGCAATTCTCTCACCTCTGCTTCTGACTGTAATCTGCTGCCCTCCTACAAGTGTGGGATATGGAAAGTGAGAAATGAAGAAATATGTTGGAAAATATTAGCACCTTGACAAGGGGTGAACGTCTTAACTGGCATGGAACAGGCAGTGACCAGTCAAAGTGGGATAGTGCACAAATTAACTGTAAGAGCTGTATCAGCACTTATCAGTAGAAAATCAGTTCTGAACTTGTCAATAAGACCTCTGAGATGGAAACTGGCTTACTGAGAAGCTGAGAGAGTTCATCAATATGGCCACAAAGTTCTCATATAATTTGCTTTAACTTTTTCTTCTTATAATTCCAGAGTAAAAATATCTTTGTGTCCTTTCTCATCAGCTCACTTTCTCAGTTGAGTTAAAATAAGAACGAGTATAGAGTAGAACGAGTATAAATAAATAAAATCAGTCATTTATATGTTAGTGGGACTTCACATCTGAACTGGGTCTAGCTCATCTAGTGGTCCATTTCCAGGAATCTCAGAGGACAGAAGAATGTCAGTAAGAGGAGGATTTGGCAACTTGTCTGAGTCAAAGCCAAAACCTAAGACTGTCCTTCTGAGGTCAAAGTGTTTTCATTCTCCTGGGAAGCAAAACATTGTTGTGGTTAAGAGCATGATCTATGCAAACTAGAGTGCTTGAATTTGAATCTGCCCATCTGTATGACCTTGCCAAGCTACTTAAATGTTCTGTATCTCAGTTTCCTCATCTGTAAAATGGGAAATATAGTATTATCTACCTCACAGTGTTTGGGCAAGAATTAACTAAATTGAATATGTAAACAATTTGTAAAAGTGCCTGGCACATACCAAGTACTACATGCATGTGAGTTACTAATGTATTAATGGTAAAGGTCTAGAGCTTTTTTTCCTCTGTGTTTTCCCCTGCAGTCTCTTGGCTCTGGATTTAATGTCCATTCTTAGTTGTGATGAAAATATTCTCACCTGTAGATTGGCCATCTTCAACTCCTCTCACCAACTGTTCTTAGCCTGAGTTCTTCTAGCAACTAGGTGAAGGCAGAAAGCAAGCATATGTGCTATTTAACTCTCCTTCAGAAAAAGGAATTAGAGAGAGGACTCAGGGAGACATTTCAGGTCTTGGACATTCTGGGGACAAGAGAGTAAAAAATCCAGGTGAAGCTGGATATTATTAGAGTATATATGTATGCATTACAGCCATTAAGATGAAAGTTAAATATCACATAGAATGAGGAAAATTATCAACAGCAGTGTTTATTTTAGAAACTACAAACTAAAATAGCATAAGAAAGCTGTAGAGACTTACATAATTTTTTTTAAAGTTTTTTTTTTGTAAACTTCTTACATCTATTTTGATTATATCACGACTGAAAAGATTGTGTCGTGCTATAAATTGGTTAATAAGACAGATTTTCATGGTTGTTCAATTTCTGATTTATGACATACCTTTCATTAAATGACACTATTTACTACATTGGTCATTATTTTGCCAGGATGTTGCCAATTTCCATCCAAAAACACATAGCACCCAGAGTGACTTGTCCTGTTACTTCTTTTAGAGACTGGTTTCCCACTTTGGCAGGAAATATAGTCAAATCCATATGACACTAAAATATATTTCAAGAAAGCTATTTTTGAAAAGGGGAGGCATATGACTTAGTGAATTTTCCTTTCTCTCCGGGATGTCACTCCTTCTTCTCCTTACAAGTCTACGTTGCTGGTTATTTTTTATTTCTCCTTTTTGGATTCTTCTATTGCCCCTTTTAACATTGGTGCTATTTTCAAATGTCCCCATTGCCACCTATTCTCTTAAATATACTTTCTCCATGTTGCTTTGTCCAACAATGCTTCCACTCTTGTTTTGTTAATAAAATAGACAGATGCTTTCTGAAGAACCATTCCAAAATATTTGAAATGTACCAAAATGACTTTGAGTCATTTCTATGGGCAACAGAATGTTGACCTTCATAATCCATAGCAATAGAGACCCAAATATTTGAGTAAAATTCTCACCCCTGAAATAGTATGAGGAAACTCAGTTGAATCTTGTTATAGAAAATTTTGGAAATATTTTTCCTATTATTGTTAAAAGTAGATTTAAAAAAAAATCGGTTATCAGTTTTCGATGAGTTATCCAATTGAGTAGGTTTATCTTAAAAACTTTTGTCTGTGAGTGATGGGATTTTTAAGGTATTTAAATTTTAGTGGCACCAGTGGCTATAGATATTTGAGATAAAAGAGATAAATGAAAATTTTTTTTATTAAGAAAAAGAAAAATGCAAAGAACAGGGGATCGGAAGGGACAACTTTGTAGAATTTCTGAGAAAAGGCACAAGGCACTGTCAGAAGCTTCATGTTGTTTAGTAAAGTATTTCCTTGAAGTTGATGAAGCTATATGGGGGAATGTGTGAAAAGTAATTTGGAGAGCAAGGGGACACACAGCTTCTAATTGATCCAAAGTCTGTACAGACATATATGCTGTCCCTTAAATTATCTCTTAGTAACTAAGCAGGTTGAAGAGATAGAATCAATCATCAGAGATAATGCTATGAGATGAGAGTCCAGAGAATAAACTTTCTCTGTCATCTACCCTGAGGTCCTAGACATGTTAATTGTCCATGGGGATATGTTCTATGCAGTAGTTCCAATGTGCTTTAGAAAGGCTATTATGCCTAAAGTTTGGGGGATGTACTAAACTCAACACTAGTTAAGAATGGTTTTAAATACATCCAATAATATCTAGGCATATGTTTCTTTCTATCATGATAAAAACATGTGAGTGTTTGTACCACCATTTTTTCAACTTAAATAGGTTGTTGTGTTCTTGTGAAAGCAACCCAAGACCTTAACTAACTTACGTAAACATGGCTGACTCCACACAGGGAAACTTATTTACAAAATGGCCTGATTTTACAGGTGTGCTTCAATAAAGAAATATATATTAATAATGACAATGGAATAGAATGGGAAATGGAAATAAAATCCATGAAGATAAAAAAAGAAAACAGGGTTTTTCTGTCCTATTATAACAATACTTTCTTCATTCAAGTCATAATACTCCCTGCCCTCCTCATTGGCAACCAGTAAAGTATGTACAATCTGAGGCACATAGGCAAGAAACTTCCAATGTAAACCAGCTGCAAATGCAATTTTGAGAATCACTGAGAAAGATCCAACCCCCTCCCATCATTAATCATTTAACAACTATGCAAATAACCATTTTCTTTATAAATACGAATCAGGAAGAGATTGAACAGATTTATATTTGTATATGCAGTCTATATACATATATGTACAAATTCAGTCACCTCATATGATATTAAAGCTTTCTAGGTACAAGTATTATATTCTTAAGAATAACGAAAACGTAAGAATGTAAGTGTAATAAGATCTAACACCTGAAAGAGGAGATTTGGCACAAATGCAAATACCTAGGATACACTATAATATGTAGCTAACATAAGAAACTTTATAATTAATTGAGGGAGGTAGGGTTAGTAAAGGTTTTTGAGTCAAAACTTAGCAGTGAAGAACATTTAGTTAAATACAATGACTGGCTAAAGAATTCTAGGCAAAGGAATAATATAAATAAAAGCGTAATGGAAAATGGATGAATGAATATATGGAGAATTTTAGCTTTATTTATAGAAACTCAACACGATTGATCATGGTTAAGTAAGGAGAAAGTAAGAATGGGTATGGGGTGCTGAGGAAAAGGCATGTACAGAGATGTTCTCCAGAAACATTAATATGCCTAATATGAGTTGAATGAGAGAGGAGAAGGTGAAATAGTGCTCCTAAGTTTTTGACCGGCTTTGTTGGAAAGAGAAAGATCTTTAACAGAAATCTTGGGAATTACTGAAGATATGGATTTGGAAATCATGTATACAGTAGTAACATCAGAAGCAATGGGAGATAATCAGAGCATCATTTATGATAAAATTAACTGTCATTTGTTAAATTGTATTTATGTTCCACTTTGCTTTGTGCTTCACATGTTATTAATTCTCACAACCCCTGGAAACAGGTATTAACATTTGCATCCCTACCCCATTTACAGAAGTGGAAGTGGTGCTCACAAAACATAAATAACTCATTAAAATTTATTCAGTTCATAGGTGGTAGACTGGAGATTGAATACATGTCTGTCTAGCCCAAGACTTGAATGCTTTTTGCTACTGCTGTGTGCTTCTCTCTCAGAGCAAATAGTTTAGCAAGATAAAGGAAAAAGACAAAAATATGGGGATTCTCATAATTAAGTGGGATGCAGGAATTTAGATGGGATAGGAAGGAGGCAACTTAAAGCTAAGAACCTAGTAGGAGACATGAGAAAAAACCCACACATTTTGTTTCGTTATTTCATGGAAGGAGGGAGAGAAGCTCCACTCTGCTTGAATGGAGTAAAGTGAATAATAGATATAGATAGAAATGTCAAGAGATATAAGTGAAGTGAGGGAAGATATAGTAATATGATTCACGAAAGCGGTTTTTCCTAAATGGCCTTAGATGTTTTCATAGAGCCGTTAGAAACCTGTTGAGGTGTTGTCACTTTCAAAGACAGTTCTTCGAGGGGCACCTGGGTGGCTCAGTCTGTTAAGCATCCAACTCTTGATTTCAGCTTAGGTCATGATGTCACAGTCCATGCTGACAGTGTGGAGCCTGCTTGGGATTCTATTTTCCTGTCTCTCTGTCCCTCCCCCACTCACAGGCTCTCATGCGCATGCTCTTTCTCTCTTTGTCTCTCTCAAAATAAATAAACATTAAAAAAAAGACAAAGATGGTTTTTGGTAATACAGATACCAATTTTAAAATTTCCTCATAGGAAAAAAACAGAAAAAGACTACAAAACATATGGATAATATGATCTTGAAATCTTGATGGTGATTACATTTAAAAGCAGACAAACGATGAGCATTTTGCAATTTAAGTAGGTTGTTTTTGTTATTTTCCAGCAAGAAATCTAAGATTCTAAATAATTTATCCAAATAGAGATAGCAAGCTTATTTATAAAATGTACATAGCAAGCTTATTTATAAAATGGTCGGTTTTGAAATGTGTGCACCAGTAACAACAGATAGGCACACACACAGTTTTTAAACTATAATAAATACATAAGTTTCAGTGATATTCCAAATATCCATGGTATTAGCAAAAGCTGAGCTGTGTTGAAATTATGACTGATGTATAATCAGTTATACTCTTGCCTCGTCTTGCAAACTGATCTTGGAGAGTTTGAAGCCAGACAACAGATAGGATTATAACAATGGGAGCAACTATGTGGTTTTAGAGAAAGACTGAGGCTTGACCTGGCTTTGCTCTTTAGTAGCTAGTGACTGCAGGCACCCACTTAAATTCGCCATTGCTCAATAGATTCTTCTGTAAAATGGGAATGACAGTGCCGAGAATGGAATTGTGTGGTAGTACTTGTGAAAGTGCTTTGTAAATTGGGGATTATTTAAAAAATACTTTATAATATTAAAAAAATAATATTAAAACAATTTTTTGTTACTGTCTCTACATAACGGTTTCTCTCTACTTTGTTTTTGTTGTTCTTTATGTAATCAAACCATGGTCTTAAAGCGAAAATTTGAAAAATAAGACCGGCTATAAAAGATCCTCTTTCATATTTTAATTTTATTTTTCTTATGTAGTAGCTAAAATGTCCACCAAAGGAAAAATGGGTCAGTTAGAGAACATAGATTTTTTATTAAAGCAATAATACATTATAGGAAAAAAATCTTCGGGGTTATGGGATCATTTTTCATTGTCAATAGAATTTTAATTTAAGGGTTTTGTGTGTGTGTGTGTGTGTGTGTGTGCGTGTGTGTGTGTGTATGTGTGTGTTTCTTATTTTCTGAATCAGCTACTCAAACAGTAAGACTAAAGCTGACACATTACCCAAAGTTATAAATAAAGAGTATAATTTAGTGTGATTTTTCTTCTAAACTATTCATGAATTCTATAAAGTTTTTTTTTTTTTTTTAAATCACCCCAATCAATGTTTTCCTTATGTCGGGGAGAGAAAGAAGCCCTTGTGAAGTGCAGCTAGCATTTTACAATTTCCTTCTGCCTCCCTGACACTCGTGTGGCTGTTAATGTTGCTATTGAATGTTTCCCCCCCTGCGAAATGCAGAATCACGATGGGAAGTTTCATTGTTTGACTTTCTATAGCACCCTACTGAAGACAGTATACTTAATCATTGTATTTTGCAGATTAGATAAAGCTTCATCCTTGCTTTCTCTTTTCCTCCAGCAATTTAATATTGTAGTTGGCTTGCACACTTATAATTAAAAAGTGACTTATGAAAGTGCACTGCGAACAAGGCACCCACACCCCTTAGCAACCAGTGCTGGTGACTAGTTGTAATAATAATACCATGTCAAAATAGTATGATTGTTCCAATGATTACACATGTTTTTCTTTCAAAAGGTGGATAAACATGCAGTTATGTTTGATATTCTAAGAAAAGTGGTAGTTGGAGCGGAAGGGTGAAAGAATGTTAATGTGCTCTGCAACTTTATGAAGAAAGGTCAGAAAGTATATCTTCCTATCCTTATGTCTTCATTTATCTCTTGGTGTGTGTCGCCATTTTGTTCACATGGCTTTTTAAGGTAAAGTACGTCTCTTAATAAATTTCATTTCCTATATTCTGTGGAACTTCACTAAACTCCACAGTAGGGATCCCTCCTAAATGAGGATCATATTCACAAATAGCAGGGCTGCCCTGACCTAGTTGGTATTGTTGGTTAGATGAAGTTGTTCTTCAGCGTGCTCAGTATTCCATATGTGAGTTTCTTAGCTTTGTGGACTTCTTCCACAGGCAGTAAAATTTATTGCAGTCTCTTTATATCTCCTTGCCTTTCTCACTTTCATTTTGTGGAATCACACATAAATAAAATTCATTCCAGCCTGGAAGTCATTATTATACAACTGTACCTCTGCCATGCATGGAATTGGATACTGAGGAGAACTGAGGATAACAATGGGGAAACAAACATGTGAACAGCCACAAGACAATCAGAGGAGGGGAGGTCCTGACAGTTGAGGAATATATGGTTCTATTGGGGCCCAGAAAGGACGGCATTGGAATAAATTCATGTGAGTATCTTAACAAGTGTTTTCAAATTAAACTCTATTATTGTAATCAAAGTCCTTGGTAAACAACACCAAAAATTAATAGGTATGTCCAGTAAATTTTAGACAGCTTGGAAACCTAGGTTTCTACTCTGCTATGGAGTGTAGTGGTCAGTCAGAGCACATGAAAAGAAGGCATGATGTGGAGTGTGAGTCCCAAGGACTAGGTCAGGAATCAGGACCAAGGACATGAGTTCTGACCTGCTTTCAGTTTATAGTTCTGCAGTTCAAACTGGACAGGTAGGTTTGCCCAAAGATACAAACAAGTTGGAAAATTTTAGAAATGGTCTATAAAAGTCTTTTCAATGTGGCAAAGTTTGGGTGATGGTAGTATTTAGATACTGAACTGGAACGCCCTTCTGGAGTAAAAGGGTGTGCTATTAGTAATTACACCAGACGAGTAGCAATAAACAGGAAATGACCCTGGGCAAATTGGGACAAGACCAAGGGCCCAATGTCAAGCTGCTTGACATTGGCTTTTCCACTGCCTTGTTTTACTCTCCTTTCTGCCTCCCCTCAGTGATGATAGAGGCCATTTCTACATCAGGTATACCTCTGATCCCCAGGGGAGGCACAGAACAATGAGCTAGGGCTTAAGCAGCTGGCTGGTCTTCGCCTTTCCACTTCAGGAGATACTGCCCTCTGCTTCTCCACTTTGTCCTCAAGCATGGGATCTTCTACATTTTCCACAGTTGACCTAATAACAGCAATTCATGTTTTTATATTTAACTAACTATATTGAGCTGTAATTTGCTTACAATTAAATCTTGTGATTTTAAGTTCAAGGTTCTGTGAGTTTTGAGAAACACACACACCAACATATGTACACACCAGAAGATACAGAATATTTCCAACACCTCAAAAGCTTCACTCATCTTTACAGCCCCTGTCCTGTTTTCTAAAATTACACATTTGACCCTTAAACAACACAGGTTTTGAACTGCATGAGTCCACTTATACACATATTGAAAAAAATTTTTTTAATGTTTATTTATTTTCGAGAGAGAGAGACAGAGTGTGAACAGGGGAGGGGCAGAGAGAGGGGGAGACACAGAATCCAAAGCAGGCCCCAGGCTCCCAGCTGTCAGCTCAGAGCCCACCGTGGGGCTCGAAGTCACGAACTGTGAGATCATGACCTGAGCTGAAGTTGGATGCTTAACAACTGAGTCACCCAGGTGCTCCCCCCCTTTTTTAATAAATACAGTACAGTACTATAAATGTATTTTATCTTCCTTATGATTTTCTTAACAGTTTCTTTTCTCTAGCTTACATACTATTACAAGAATACACTAGGTAATGTACATAACACACAAAGTATTTGTTAATCTACTGTTTATGTTATTGGTAAGACTTTCAGCAGCAAGGTCTTAGTAAAGTTTTTGGGGAGTCAAAGTTACGGGTGGATTTTCAACTGTATGTGGGGGCTTGGTGCTTGTAACCCCCATGTTGTTCAATGGTTAACTCTACATTAGTTTGCTATTCTGTGCTTTAATATAAATGTACTCTTTTGACTTTTGACTTCTTTGTTCAGCAAAATGATTTTGGATTCATCTATGATATTGATCATATCAGTAATTCACTCCATATTATTTGCTCAGTAATACTCAATTGTATGGATATATCACAGTATTTATCTATTCACTGGTGGTTAGACATTTGGTTTGTTTCTAGTTTTTGGTATCGTGA
The DNA here is from genome assembly GCF_027475565.1 of Acinonyx jubatus. NCBI lineage: Eukaryota > Metazoa > Chordata > Mammalia > Carnivora > Felidae > Acinonyx > Acinonyx jubatus. Next base: position 211,898,878 of record NC_069380.1, read on the forward strand.
ATAAAGTTATTATTAAGATTCATGCACAGGCCTTTATGTGGATATATGTTTTCATTTTTCTTGGTTAAATACTTTGAAAAGGGATTTTGGAGTTTTATGGTATAAGAAACTGCCAAATTGCTATCCAAAGTGGTTGACAATTTTATATTCTTTCTATCATAGTATGAAATTTTCTGTTATTCCAAAACCTTATCAGCACTTTCTATCATCAGTCTTTAATTTTAGCAATTCTTGTAGCTGTGTAGTGGTATCTCACTGTGTTGTTTTAAAAAAATTTTTTAACGTTTATTTATTATTGAGAGACAGAGAGACACAGAGCATGAGCAGGGGAGGGGCAGAGAGAGGAGGAGACACAGAATCTGAAGCAGGTTCCAGGCTCTGAGCTGTCAGCACAGAGCCCGACGTGGGGCTCGAAATCATAAACCACGAGATCATGACCTGAGCTGTAGTCGGACGCTTAACTGACTGAGCCACTCAGGCGCCCCTCACTATGTTTTAATTAACCTTTTTCTGACAACTAATGATGCTGAACATCCTTACATATGCTTATTTTGTTTATCTTCTTTTGCAAAGTCTGTTCCAGATCTTTATTCATTTTTCCAAAGTCTTTATTATAAGAGCTCCAAAAATACAGCAAGTTTTAAAGAACTTTATAGTTAATATGTGTATATATGCCACCTACAGCCAGTCATTACATTTCACTGCAAGTTTTAGAAATCATGTTCATCTAATCATCCTTCTATCTATCCATCAAGGAATCTTATTATTATTTTTATTTGAGAGTATGTTGTTTCCCCCAATACCTGAATATGAAATTCATTAACTGTATTGTAATATGTTCACAGTTTTGATGTGACTTTTGCAAGAAAAATGCATATACTTATATGACACACCCATATAAATACATAGATTTTTACCTTCATCCTAGAATAGTCCTTCATGCCATTTCCCAGTCATTTCCAACTGCGATCACCTTTCTTATTTATTTTTTTTTTGCCATTGACTCATTTTTTTCTTTTCTGGAATATGATTTATAAATTTTAAAATACTCACAATTTTATATTTAGATTTTTAACTCAGCATAATTTTTTGAGATTTATTCATGTTGTTATATTAATTCCTTTTCTATTACTGAGTAACATTCCACTGAATATTTATCAATCCATATTCCCACTGATGGATTTTTTTCCCATTTGAGTCTTTTAGGAATAAAACTACTGTAAATATTCTTGTACAATGATTTGTTTGAACATATGTTGACATTTTTCTTTAGTAAATCTCTAAGAGTGGGATTATTGGTTATAGGGTATGTTTACATTTAGCTTTATAAGAAACTGTCATAAAATTTTCCAGTTCCACTTTCCACTTCAATCAACAATGTAGAAGATCTCCAGGTGCTCCATATCCTTGCCAACATTTGATGTTAGCCTTTTTATTTGTAGTTATTCTGAGGTATGTGGAATGGAATCTCTGTCATTTTATTTTACTTTTCCCTGATCACACTGGCACTGGGCACTTTTCCATGTGATTACTGGACAACTGCGCATCTTTTTTTTTTTTTAAATATCAGCTCGAAGTTTGTTTTCCATTTGAAAAAATTGGTTGTTGTCTTTATTATTGATTTTTACTTCTTTGTAAAAGAAGTCCTAGCAGTCCTTGTCAGATGTTTTCTTTCAATTTGTGGCTTGTTTTTCTTTTCCTCTTTTCTCTTCCAGACTAGATTTTACTTTGGATGGAGTCCAATTTATGATTTTTTTTTCTTTTGTGATATATGTTTTTTGTGTTCAATATAGGAAATTTCTGACTATTTCAAAGTCAAAAAATCTTCTCCAATATTCTGTTCTTAAATTTTTGGTTTTAATTTGTAAAGTTAGGTCTAAGATCTATTTCAGGTTAATTTTGTGTATGAGGTAAGTGGGTCAACATTCAGTTTTTTCCTTTTTTTTTTTTTTTGAGTATGGTTATTCTCTCATTTCAGTAAAGAATTCATGATTAGAACCCTTTAAAAACTTGGAGGATTAAATAAGAGAATTATACCTAAACAGCAATTTATGTCTCAGAAGTAAAGACTAAGTTAACTCATCATTTAAAAAAAATAGGGGTCCTGGGTGGCTCAGTTGGTTAAGTGTCCAACTCTTGATTTTGACTTAAGTCATGATGTCACAGGTTGGTGAGTTAGAGCCCTGCATCAGGCTATGTCTTGGCAGTGTGTAGCCTGCTTGGGATTCTCTCTCTCCCTTTCTCTCTGCCCTTCCCCCACTTGCATGCTCTCTCTCTCTCTCTCTTTTAAAATAAATAAAAACTTAAAAAAAGACTTTAAAAGAAATAGAGTAAAAAAAAGCCTCTATGACTAGACTTGCTAATAGTATGAGGCAATATTTGGTATAGGACTTGTTTTAAAGTGCAGGTGTCCTTAAGCAAGCCTGTTGAGCAAGCTTCAAGGTGTCTTCTGTATGATATCTACCATCATATCAGCATGGCTGCCATGTACCAGATTTGAGACTTTCTCCCTGTGTAGGTCTCAATCCATCTTCCAGTTCCAGAGATTGCTTTCTCTCTACCTGCTGACAGCACTCATTAATAATAACTAGAATCCTCAGAGTTCTAGTCCAAGATAGCAAAACCCAGAGGTAGTAAGGAGGTTCTCTTTCCCCAGTCTCAGTCTACTTTGCAGTGACTCAGACTTCTTGCCCTTTTCCTGCCTGTATCTCAAATTTTTCCAGGTAATTGACAAAAGGGCTGTACATTTCCTGTAAAGGATTCCTCCACATCCTAGCTACATGGGTGCGGTCTGTTTGTTGATTCAAACAAAGCAATCATTTCAGATTACAGTTGTTCAGTTTACATACAGGAGATATATATTGGTGGAAGAGGGTTATTTTCTTACCTTTCTTCCTTGTAAATTTTGTAATAAAAGAGCAGCTCCTTCATTGATAAGAATTTACTGGACTCTGGGTTATTTACTTTGAATTTGTCAAATGTAACAACGGCAGTGGTACAGACCAGGTTGTTCCATGCCAGGCCAAGAGAGTTTCTTTTATAATAGTACTGCAGTGTGAAGGAACGACCACTCTTTGGCCATTATTTTGACAGCCTTCTCTAGCTCAACTCCTTATTTCCTTTGTGCAAGAACTTAAATAAGTGCACACATTTTCCAATAGCACACAAATACTTTGAACACAAAGAACACTGTAAACCTACATGTAAATAACATTTTATTAGTATGGTATGCCAATTCCATCAATGTTTTAAAGACCCCTTCGTCAACTTATGCCAAAGTTTCAGCTCTCAGTATCTTTATGATATCACATAATGTGATCCCAGGTCACATTTTTTTATGATGCCCTGAAGTCTCGGCAAGAACACTTTTCCCAAACATGTGACTTGGGGATGAGATCTTAGCCCTAAGCTGATAATTGAAAATACTTTCATCTTCTTCCTATGAAGTGAGGAATCATTGCTTTTTCCCTCTGCAATGGAAAACCTGAGATTTCAGCCAAGTCAGTATCCAGTCTTTTTTCAGATACCATTCATAACTCTGACCATATACACTAATTTCTGCTATCCAGTGATGACAAAGAAGTTATGCTTAATGTAGTCTTTATTCCTAATCAGTGAGTAATTACTGAAAGAAAGGACAATCTCTAAGAAAGATAAATTTTGATTTGTTTTGTCATTGAATGTTGCTTCATTCAGACTGATTCATTACAGCTTCAGAAATAAAGAATATTAATGTTTAGTGATGCTGAGCATCATGATTTAATGAAACCATATTGGGTTTATATTTCACACAAATTCCTGGAGAGGGGCATACAGGGCACTTACCCATTTGCTTTAAAGAAATAGAAGTAAACATATAAGTACTTGTGTTTTCCACTCTGTTTCATATTAGCCATCTGTGAATTCATACCACTTCACTTCAGCAGATAGGTAGATATTGCATACATTATACAGGTATATAGTATATACAGATACAGTGATGTATAAGTCTCTATCTATGTATCTATCTATCTATCATGCTTGACCCTGATCTGGAAGCCATATTTGTGCTCTTATGTCAGAAGGACACAGGCAACGTAGGAGTCTGGTCCAAAAAAACAAAATCCGCAAAGAGTTCTTTAGAAAATGTAATAATTTCAAAGTTTCTAGGCCCACGGGTTATTGTTTATTATTATTATTATTATTATTATTGTTTGTTTGCTTGTTTTTAGGGGAAAGAATAGCTTGGGGAAATTGTTACACTTACATTGAATAAGAAGGCCAGGTATTCCAACCCAAATGTCCAGGTGTGTCTGGTTATTTATTTTCCTTGGTGCAACTTGTCTTAGCATGGCACAGGGAACATAGCCATCTGAATATTCTTGGGTACTTTGCTGAAATGTAGATTTCTTAGCCACATTCAGACCCTCTAACAATCTCTGGGTAGAGATATTAGTATCTGTATTTTCTAGCAAGCAATCATGATAATTTATAGTTTGCTGGATATAAAAGATTTTGCTAAGCTCTTAATCCTAGGCGAACAGAACCACAAAGAGGTTAGAAGTTTACTTGGCATAGGGTATTCAGCTGAGGTTAAGGATTCCCAGTTACAAGAAAGATTTTAAGAGTTAAACATTTTAAGAGTTGGTGGGGTGAAGGAAGTTCATTTAGGGACAGTGAAAATCATTAGCTGATCAATTGGCGTAATCATGTTTGTCTCTGAAAGAAGTAAAGAGGTTGTTCAGGACAGCCTTTATCTTCCCTCAGACGGAGATGGGTCCCATGCTATTCCTGAAGGAAATAAATATCTCTGCAGAGAAATAAGAGAGATAGGAGCACATTTGCCCTTTAATTTTGTGTCAGTCAGGTCTATTCATAAAATAGAAAATATTCTACATATATAAATCTCAGGTAATTTAAACAAATGATTTTTAAAAAAACTGAGAAGGTGGGCAGGACAATGGGACAACTAAAATTCACAATAATGGGACATTGGAAATCCTAAACTAGAGGAACAAAGGAGGGAGATGATATGAACAGAGCCTAAGGGCTGGGGGTCACTCAGAAGAAGCAGAAATACTGGTGAGCCTTCTCAGGGGAAGTTGCAGCCATTTAGAAATACAGACATTGCCAAAGATACTTCCAGGGACAGGAAAGTGCTACCTTCCAATCCCAAAGACTCAACTGGCCAAATTGTAACTTAACTGGGTCAGTTCCTCGGTGACACAGAGCAGAGGAAAGATAAAGTGGACCTGAAGGTAAGAAGGCTGAAGACTGGTGCCTCTGCATTTTACCTGGTCTAGAGAACATAGACTCATTATTCAAGACCTGTTTTATTTCTCATCATCATTCTCCTCTTCATTTAGAATTGCCTCTCCTTTCTATAAATAGAATCCATGTGAAATTGCTGATCTTCAACTACTCTTGAATTACAAAACCACAGTGTCATATGATTCAGCTTGACATCTTCCCCTAATAATATCTACTCACAACATTTAGGGTTTAAAAAGTATAAAACAAGATTGTTGGGGTGCCTGGGTGGCTCAGTTGGTTAAGCCTCCGACTCAGCTCAGGTCATGATCTAATGGTTCGTGGGTTCGAGCCCTGCATCAAGGACTCTGTGCTGACAGCTCAGAGCCTGGAGCCTGCTTCGGATTCTGTGTCTCCATCTCTCTGTGTCTGTCCCCTCTTTGTGCTCTGTCTATCTCTGTCTCTCTCTCTCTTATTCAAAAGTAAAAAAAAAAAAAAAAAAAAAAATTGAAAACACACCAAGATTGTCCTCATATATTTACATATATCTCCCTCTGCTAAGCTTTAAGAGCTTTGATGTCTGGATTGTGCCTTACTTAATTTTATATCTCCAGTGCCAAGCACAGAATCTGGTATAAAATGGGAATTTAAATGTTTATTGTATGAATGAGGGGAGGAAAAATAGTTTTCCAGTACAACCTAAGTTATCAAATTAGACAATGTTACATAAGCAAAAGGTCAGCATTCAGTAAAAAACATATTTAAAAATAATGTATTTTTTCATGTTAGAAGACTCAAATTCAGAACTCTGAGTATGCTAAATAGTTAAGCTACAAAGTTGGCCTTTACTGATAGATTTGTTTTATGTACTCAAGGAAGTTTTGAAATAATGTAGGTATTGACACTGAAATGAATCTAAACTTATATATGTTATACATATCATATTGTGGAAGCCTTTTTACTGCATACTTTCCAGATTTTCAAGTTTTAATTTTTAACTCTTTCATACAATTTTTCATTCTTTGTACAAAAAAAGATGAAATAAGCTTCTCTTGGCCATCTCAGAGTTTGAAACTTATTGTCATATGGGTAAAATATGAATATCGTATTGCAGTGGAAGGTGAAAATACGAAGTTTTAGTAAAATGGGTTTCTCTTACGTTAATATGAGACTAAATAGCTAATAAACACATCTTTAGAATGACTGATAAAGCTGTATACTCACCCATAAAATAATTCACTCAGCAAAGTTGTAAATAATGAGCTCTTTCCTTTAAAAATATGAAACATGAGGCAACTAGGACAATGATAAAAATTAGCTGGAGATTTTTTTCTTCCAAGAAGTTCATAATTTTTATGCTAAAGCAAAAAAGCATGAGATGGGAGTTTTCTGTGAAAAAGACAAGAAAATTAAAAGGTAGAAGCAGTACTTCATGACTTTTTTGTTTGTTTTTGAGAGTGCATTCTGTAAAATGCCTTTACCACAGTGTAATTACCATATTAACTGAGGCCACAATCATTATTTATCTACTATAGAAAGTCACTGAACCCATAAAGATTTCACGATTTGTAAACAATGACTCTCTAATCAGAGAAGGAAAATAACGGAGCTAGAACTGTATAGAATAGCACAGGACAAATAGAATAAAGATCTTTGGTTCATGGTTATTAAAACATAGGGATCCATGAAAAAAATGGTCATCTAACTATTTTTTTCTGAGTCTGGAAAATTTGTGAGCTTATATTATATATCCCAAAAGATTCCAAAGGATCAACTGGGGGGTGAATAAAAAGCTATCTCTTGATTTGATTCACTCACTCATTAAAGATTTATTGAAAGATTCTTTTTTTATGTTTATTTATTTTGAGAGAGAGTGCAGGCAGGGGAGGGGTACAGAGAGAGGGAGAGAGAATCCCAAGCAGGCTTCACACACTGTACACGGGGCTTTGCACGGGGCTTGCCAGGGCTTGATGCAGGGCTGGAACCCAAGAACTGTGAGATCGTGACCTGAGCCAAAATCAAGAGTTGGAGTTTTAACCGGCTGAGTCACCCAGGCATCCCTATTGAAAACTTCTTATGTGCAGAGCTCAGTGGGAGATGCCCTATAAAAAGGTAAAAGAAACAAATGAACAAACAAACAAATCTGAGCCCCATATAGATAGTCCAATTACTCAAGGAGATTGCTATCTTGATAGGGAAGAAAGACTAAGTGGTACCTATATGAGTAAATGATGCAGGAGATGCAGATGGGCCATGTTTTATGTACATAGAAATAGTTAACTCAAAGTCCAAATTTCTCATTAGCTACAGCAATGAGATAAGCATAGACTGGTACCTGAAGATCAGTAAAAATCAAATCTTAGTAGATGTGCTGTAGAAAAGAATAATATATTAGTTCATGACTGGAAAGGGAGGAGACTGGTGGTCTGGAGTATACAATCATGGAAGGGAATAGGGAGAGAGAAAGCTGGCAACGTGAATGGACTGCAGATGGCTACAAGTTTCCATGATAAGATCAAATATTTGCACTTAATTTAAGTTAAGGAAAGTAAGGGAGAATTTTGAGCCAGGTGTGAAGTGAGATACAATCTGAGCTTGGATTTAGGCAAATACAATAAGAACCCTGGATTAAATATCTTAGACCCCTTGAAGCTTTAAAACTGCATTTTCCTATGATTCTGTGTGTTTTGGGTAGAGATTATAGAAGAGTTTGAAGAAGGTCTGTCTGCTAGAGGCTTTCTGGGTGTTACTCAATGGGCATAGGAGTGGAGGCAGAAGTGTGTGTGCTTTGTTCAGGGAGAATGGGCACAAAGAGGTTTTGTAGCAAAATTGAGGGGAACTGAAAACTGCTAGCAAGGGAGTGAAGGAGAGGGAGAAGTTAAAGCAGTTTTGAGTTCTGTTGGCTTGATTGTGTCACTATGGAGAATTGAAAGCTTGAAAGAAATGGAGTAAAGGAAGGCACATTTTGAAATTTTAAATTTAGATATGTTAATTTTTAGACATTGACAAGACATGTACTTTTTTTTTATTAAGGCATGTACTTTTGAAACCACATGACTCAAGTTCTAAAATGTGCACACAGCCAGCATCAAATCATTGATAAGACATGCAGAACACAGAGGGAGGGGTCCAATCATCTTAAACAATAAAGTTGAGAGGTAAGCCTGATAATGAATCAAGTGCCAAGAAGTAGTTGTTAACTCTGAGTGAGAATCAGAATCCAAAACTCAGGCTGTCTTTATCACTGGCAGAGCATGGTGCAAAAAAGCAAAGGAAATGAATTTTAATACATAATTGTGCAAAGAAGTTTGAAGGCATTATTCCTATGTGGTCCCTTTAAAGCCATATGTCCTATCCCAACATGCATCTGCTATTCTTAAAGAATCATTAGCAGAATTATGGAAGATCACAACATGGTGTTATGATTATAGAAATTGTTAGTAAAGTGAAGAGTCAGATTCAAACCATTTTGATAAAAAAGTGGTCTCTTATCAGAAAGGAAAACAATTGTCCATTCCAACCATTTCCATAGTTTATGATAAATGCTAGTTTTAATTTTGTGATGATCAAATGGAAAAATGCATGGAATACCTTTGTATATTACATGGAAATATACAGCTTAAAATAATTAGAAATAAAATGAACCATTGGGACTTCATCAAGATAAAATCGTCTGCACAGTGAAGGAAATAACCAACAAAACTAAAAGGCAACTGATGGAATGGGAGATGATATGTACAAATGACATATCAGTTAAGGGTTAGTGTCCAAAATCTGTAAAGAACTTACCAAACTCAATACCCAAAAACAAATAATCCAATTAAAAAATGGGCAGAAGGCCCGAATAGACATTTTTCTGAAGAAGACACCCAGATGGCTAACAGATACATGAAAAGATGCTCAACATCACTCATCATCAGAGAAGTACAAATTAAAACCACAAAGAAATACCACCTCACGCCTGTCAGAATGGCTAAAATTAGCAACACAAGACACAAAAGATGTTGGCGAGGATGTGGACAAAGGGGAACCTTCCTCTTACACTGTTGGTGGAAATGCAAACTGGTATAGCCACTCTGGAAAACAGTATGGATATTCCTCAAAAAGTTAAAAATAGAACTTCCCTTTGATCCACCAATTGCCCTACTAGGTATTTACCGAAAGGATACAAAAATACTGATTCAAAGGGACACATGCACCCAGATTATTATAGAGTGTAATCAACAATAGCCAAATTATGGAAACAGCCCAAATGTCCATCGACCAATGAATGGCTAAAGAAGAAGTGGTATACATATACAATGGAATATTGTTCACCCATCAAAAAGAATGAAATCTTGTCATTTACAATGACGTGGATGGAACTAGAGTGTATTACGCTAAGCAAGCTAAGTCAGAGAAAGACAAATAACATATGATTTCACTCACATGTGGATGTAGGAAACAAAAACAGATGAACATGGAGTGGGGAAGAGAGAGACAGACCGTAAAACAGACTGTTAACTATAGAGAACAAACTGAGGGTTGCTGGAGGGGAGGAGTGTGGGGGATGGGCTAAATGGGGGATGGGTATTAAGGAGGACACTTGTGATGAGCACAAGTGATATGTAGGTGATGAATCACTAAATTCTACCCTAATATTCTACTAATAATACAATATATGTTAACTAATTAGAATGTAAGTAAAAACTTGAAACAAAGGAAATCAAAACAAAGTGAATTAGTTTCCTTACTGCACCTCTTCCAATAGTCATTAATTTCTATCAGTAATATATTTTTATATATCTTATAGTACTAGTACACATTCTTTCATCTAGATCTAGATTGTTTAGATCATCTAGAAAGAGATCAGCAAATCTATAAAGGGCCAATTATTAAATACTGTAGGCTTTGCAGGTCAGTGTCTTGTCATATCTACTCAGTTTTGCTTAGAGCAAGAAAACAACCATAAACAATATGCAATCAAATGGGTGCAATCTTATGAACAACACAGTATTTTTTTTTTACTCTAGCTACTCATCATTATTTAATCACTATAACACTAGAAAATGTCAGGAACATGTAGGAAAAATTATATATATAATTATATGTGTATATAATTTATATAATTACACATATCATTTTGAACTAGGAGAAAGGACAACTTCATGGGCTCTAAATAACATTTTTTTCAACTTCTGCTTCAATGGTTGCTTCTATTACAATTCATATGTATTCCAAAGGTATTTTCAGACAGGTAGGAGAGGCAACGGAAAGCTAATTAATAGTATAATGGTCCATAGCAAACTTTCAATATATGCTAGCTACCTACCATAATCATTATTAATATTATTTTTTTTATTTTTATGTTCACACAAAATCCAGAAACAAGTGATAGGGAAAAGGACATGTTTAAATATAAGGAAATGATTAAGAAGAGATCTTTCTGCAACATTGAAGAATCTTACTTATGACTTTATTCACTTTCCTTGCTATAGTCTTGTGAATCTTATTTATTTAAATGGATATATTTTAAAAGATGGAAACTTTAAATTCAAATTACTGTTTTCTAATCGAAACATCCATATTACCTATAGTTCAATATGTAGTAATAGAGAAACTTGGGGAGTGATATTAGCAAGATGGCAGAGTAGGAAGTCCTGGACTCTTTTTCTTTCCATAAACAGAAATATTCAGCAGTAATTCACAGAAAAATTCTTTCTGTGAGAAACCTAGAAATGAATTGAAAGGCTCTTACACCCTGGAAAAATGTGAAACCAGACTCACTGAAGCCAGTAGAGAGATTCAGGATATTCTCCAGAATCCCTATCCCTGATACAGAACCTTACAGTCAAGAGACCCACTAGTTCTCAGCTTCTCCCAGGGATGGGAAGGGGTTGGTTTCTGCATATAACACTCCAGCTTTTCTGAGGGGGCTTCTCAGAGGACTGGCTTCTCTTGTTCCAGTCTTAAGTGGTACTGGCATATTTTAGCTACCTGGAGGAGAAAGGAGACAGTTCCTTTGGGTGGTAGATGCCATATGTCCTTCCCCCTGCTCAGCAGAGTGAGTGGATGAAAAATTCAGCTCTCAGATTATTCTGGAGAATAAAATAATTGATCCACATCCCAACACCCCAACTTTTCTGGGGCTGACCAAATAGCTAGATTGATGTTGTCAGTCTTGGAGCTTTGATGGGTCTGGAGAATAGCCATCTCAAGGGTTCAAAGTAGACATCTGCATGACTGTGAATAATTTTGTGCTATTTAAAAAATTTGTTATGTTTTCCAAATGCACTATGTTAGAATATGGATTGCTTTATAGATAAAAATAGCGCAATAAATTTTATTAACAAGAATGCAATACATCATGTTCTGGTGAAAAGGAGAAATTTTGTTTTGTATTTTATGCATTTATTATTTCAGTTTTTTAAATTCTATTGGTACGTGTGTACTTCAAAATAATCTGAACACAGTATTTTGCTTTACCAGTATTTTCTTATTTCACTGTGGATATCATTTGTGAAATTGTAAAGATTACGTGTATAACTACTTAATGTATAGTATAGTTGAAATCCAGTCAAATTCTTTCTTTTTTTTAATAATGTTTATTTATTTTTGAGATAGAGAGAGACAAAGCATGAGTGAGGGAGGGGCAGACAGACAGGGAGACACAGAATCTGAAGCAGGCTCCAGGCTCTGAGCTGTCAGCACAGAGCCCGACGTGGGGCTCAAACTTGTCAACCGCCAGATCGTGACCTGAGCCAAAGTCGACGCTCAACTGACTGAGCCACCCAGGCGCCCCTAGTTAAAAGACTTGTGGTATAATATGATCATTGAATTAAGTATTAAAAGTACAATGATATTGAGTTCTGGTCTTGCTACCAAGAGGATATTCTTCATTATCCCAAACAAATTGATCCATGAAAAAGCCCATTTGATGTGAATCTAATTAAGAGTGTCCAAATTTTATGTAAGTAATATTTAGGCTCTATTTCCAAAAATAAAACTAAGGATCTGAAAATAATGTTGTTTTTAATAAGATTTGTATTATAATAACAATTATGAACAAATACAATGAATAAATGATAAATCTTATGTGTAGTAAGATTTTCCCATTTTTAAGCCCCCCATTTTTTGAACAAATCAGGAGACTATAGATGCTGGAGAGGATGTGGAGAAACAGGAACCCTCTTGCACTGTTGGTGGGAATGCAAATTGGTGCAGCCACTCTGGAAAACAGTGTGGAGATTCCTCAAAAAATTAAAAATAGACCTACCCTATGACCCAGCAGTAGCACTGCTAGAAATTTACCCAAGGGATACAGGAGTACTGATGCATAGGGGCACTTGTACCCCAATGTTTATAGCAGCACTCTCAACAATAGCCAAATTATGGAAAGAGCCTAAATGTCCATCAACTGATGAATGGATAAAGAAATTGTGGTTTATATACACAATGGAGTACTACGTGGCAATGAGAAAGAATGAAATATGGCTCTTTGTAGCAACATGGATGGAACTGGAGAGGGTTATGCTAAGTGAAATAAGCCATACAGAGAAAGACAGATACCATATGTCTTCACTTTTATGTGGATCCTGAGAAACTTAACAGAAGGGGAGAGGAGGGGAAGGAAAAAAAAAGAGGTTAGAGTGGAAGAGAGCCAAAGCATAAGAGACTCTTAAAAACTGAGAGCAAACTGAGGGTTGATGGGGGGTGGGAGGGAGGGGAGGGTGGGTGATGGGTATTGAGGAGGGCACCTTTTGGGATGAGCACTGGGTGTTGTATGGAAACCAATTTGACAATAAACTTCATATATTGCAAAAAAAGAAGCCCCCCATTTTTTTCAGTAAGTGATAAAGACTATCGTTTACTTTTGACTTTTTAAAAAAATATATGTTTTTTCAATCTTTATTTCTAAGAGAGAGAGAGAGAGAGAGAGAGAGGGAGAGAGACAGACAGACAGAGTGTGAGTGGGGGAGAGGCAGAGAGAGAGGGAGACACAGAACCTGAAGCAGGCTCCAGCTCTGAGCTGTCAGCACAGAGCCGGAGGTGGGACTTGAACTGGTGAACTGGGAGATCATGACCTGAGTCAAAGTCAGACGCCCAGCTGACTGAGCCACCCAGGTGCCCCAACTTTACTGTTGACTTTTGCAGAGAGTGTCACCATGCTGATAGAACTTGGCCACCAAAATTAACATGTCATGGAGGGAAATCTACAGTGCACCAATGGGATATCTTATAAAATTGATTAGGTGACATTAGAGACTTGACATTCATTGGCATACTTGGAACTCTGTTCTCTTTGCATCTGCATACCCAGTTTTGTTTCCAGCACTGACTGAGTTCAAGGCCCTTATTTACATTCTGAGAGCTCTTATGGTATGAGAATTATATTCTATATCACTCCCAAGTTACTGCTTGATCATCAATGTAGAGATGGACAGCTGCCCAAGGAAGATTTCTGCATGATCATTCAAATTATTATTGATTTTGTCATTTTAGAATAATAGAGTGTTTGTTTCTGCCTTCCTATGCTATTTTGAAAACTATCCAATGGCTTACACTAATGGCAAACCAAATACTACTGGGGATCATTATCCAAAAACACTCTGTTATTATAGGGTTGAAGTTGGTCAAACATAGACATAACCTCAATTTTTCATGCCTCCAACAGACTTGAGAACATGGTAGGCAGATAGTTTAATGATAAGGCAAAACTTTAGATGAGTATATGGTGAGCAAAAGGGGACCTTGAATGCAACATGTTGCAACAGTCTTATATTAATAGAGTCATAAAATTTCCTTAGAAGACAGGCATTTATTATAAATGGATTAATTTGAGGCACATAATTAAGTTCCTTTCCAAATGGCAATTAGCCAATCAGAGGTAGAGTATTTCTGACCTTCTTTTCTCCTTTGTCTTTGACTTTCCAACTGGTTATGAGTCTCACAATTTCCTATTTTATTAGCACTATGTCTGGGAACAACTAAATCACAGAGATTATAGATTCCAGTTACAGTTTTCCTGTATTTTAAACCCAATTTATTTAATTAAAAAAAGATAATGATGTTTGCATGTTGAAATCCTATCTTTAAAAACATAGTGTTCATTAGTAAGAATCAAAAGATTTCAGTTTGCATCAGTTGGGTAAAAGTAAATTTTTAAGTTTCCATAATTTTCATGACTTGAAAAATACTTATTCTGCTAATTGTGCAATAATTTGTCTTGATCTACATAATCTCAGTACTTATGTTTCTCACATTACTTGCCCTAATCTTTACTTTTGTTGCAAAGATTCTGAGTCCTAAAGAATCAAATGTTTGCATATTCAAAGATCATTGACTGTCTGAAGACAAAGGCATCCTCACCTCATTTTTGTGACTCACCTTTACCACACTTAGAAATATGGACCACTTAAAAAAAAAGCCTTTAGTAAATCTGGAAAATTCCAAATTTATAGGTGAAACTGAACTCTTTATATACATAACTTATTTTGCTCATAAGTGCAGAGTATAAAATCCAAAAGGTAATTATGATATCATCAGTCATAAGTATATATGCTGTTTCCCAAGGACCATTTATGGCCTAAAATTAAACAAGATGCTGATTTCATAACATGTAGGAATACTTTTTAATGATACTTGTCTATTTTTAAACTTTTGTTAGAAAATATATAAATGCATTATTAATAACTCAAATGTGTATGTTAAAATAATTGTCTAACTGTGGACTAGACCTGAATAGGAGAAATCTTGAAAAGGTTTTAGACTTTGGAGCTCTAACTAGTGAGGCCTTATATAAGTCTAATGAAACTCCTGCACATGGCAATACATAGCAGGCAAACTGCCTTTCTCTAGGGAATGTTACAAAGGACATTCATTATCTATTAATGGTGTCAGATTCATGGTGAGGACTGTAGATATTTCCCTGAAACAAGGAAACTGTTTCAAAATTACATAATTTGGATTTAGAATAAAATGTCCTATTCTGTTCCCTGAGTACCTATTTTAAATATCTCTTTCAAAAACAAAACATTTATAAAATAACTGAAGAGAATTTTAAAATAGATATGATTGCATGTCAAAACAATTTGGTAACTTTGTTTAAACCAGAATAAGTTTTCCCCTTATTTCCAAACAACGGCCAAAAGTTTGAATAGCACTTTTATTGCTACCAAATTATTTCAAGGATGAATGCAGGTGTTTCTCAGTTGGTATTCCAGGGAACATTGGTTCTGGTGAATGCTGCTAGTTTATTGGTTTGTTTGTATCGTGTATCCTGTAATAAGTATCCTGTAATAAGTTTGAAGAATGTCAAACGGAAAAGGGTTTGGATTCAGAATGTACCAGTATTGTGATTATGTATCCTCTTTAGAAAGTCATTAATAGTTTTTTGTGTTTTTTTTTTTTTGTTTGTTTTTTTGAACTAGATAGAGAGGAGAGAGTGTTGTAGGGGAAACAGAGCGAGGTGAGAAGTAAAAGCAAAGAGAATCTGTGTCCTAGCTCCTTGAAAGTTCAGCAGAAAAATGCTTCTCACGTGACTACAACCAGCACAGACCCAGCAGTGAGAGCCATTAACAGAACATAATGAACCAGTGATGGGGGGGGGGGGAGGGGGGTTCTGCATGGCCTCATCATTGAACATCAGAAACAAAAAAGAACACCTCAGAAGATGCCACCTTTGGTAGACAGTGACAACTTAGACAGGATTCCTCCTGTCCCCTAGGGGCCTTGAGTAATTGAAATTGTATTTTTACAATCAGATGGAATGGAGACTCAAATTAGAAATTATGCTTAGTAAAAGAAAAGTATAGAAAATTGTATTCCTTGCACATCTAAGTCTGTGGCTTGAAATTTATTTTCACTGTAGGAACATTTTTTTTTTCTTTGGACTGAGATTCCTAGGAATATACTTTAGAAAACAGTAATCAAGCTAATTAATTCCTGGCAGTACATATATTTCATACTTACTGAGTTGAACAAATTTATCTTCAAAACACAAATTATTTAATAGGTCTGATCTACTTAAGTATCATACTAGATGTATGAGGTATGGAATATTGATAATTATCTTAATCAATGAGGAAAAAGAAACAAGGCATGTCTAAATGATCTGTGACATTTTCAGTCTTGACCTTGGCTTATCTTAGCCCTCGTTCATACTGTTTCAGCCTGTGGATCTTTGGTGTGGCTATAATTTATGAAGAATAATTATTTTTCATCTAAGAATGTATTTTTTCAATCTAAGTTGTCCTTTAAAAACAATTCTTTTTGGGGGCACCTGGGTGGCTCAGTCGGTTAAGCATCCGACTTTGGCTCAGGTCATGATCTTATGGTTCGTGGGTTCGAGCCCTGCATCGGGGGCTCTGTGCTGACAGCTCAGAGCCTAGAGCCTGCTTGGGATTCTGTGTCTCCCTCTCTCCCTGTCTCTGCCCCTCCCCCACTCACATTCTGTCTCTGTCTCTGTCTCTCTCTCTCAAAAATAAATAAAACGTTAGAAGGCACACATTGAAAGAAAAAAGAAAAAGCAATTCTCTTTTTCTTGTAAAAATTACTGCAACCAAGCAAGACAAAGTAGCACCTTAAAAAATTTCTTTAGATTTCTTTTATAAGCTACAATCAAAACTCTGTTGTATTACTTTAAATTTACATGTACTTTTAGATCAAACATAGTATTACCTAAACTCATCACTATGTAGAATTTAGTGATTTTGGAAAGTTTAACGAACCATATCTAGTCTTAAAAGTTGAAAATTTGTTACTATTAAAAACATCTCTTGTTCATAGTAGGCGTGAACTTGTTGAATAAATGTACTTGGTGAATAAGTGAAAAAATTATCCTGAAGAATATACTCCAGGTTCTTTATGCCTTTTCAAAGCCTAGTGTATCCAGTTTAATTGTTGCCTACTTACAAGGCATTGCTCATCAACTTTCTTCTTTGCTTTCTTCTATTATCTTATATTAAAGCTAGCTATAAATTAAAATCAATATAGAACATTTATTTATACTTTTATTTATTTTATTCTAGTTATTATTGAGGTTAAGTTATATAGGTAAGGTTAAGATATTAATATTAAATTTTAATCCTACACAGTATTTAGTTAGGTGTGTCAATAATAGTTAATGTATTTGGCAAAACTTTTTATCATTACCATTGTACTTGAATTGTCTTTTTTGATTTTCCCTCAAACTTAATCAAGAGAGAGATTTCCAGTTACACAAAAAAAGCGTGGGCTAAAAGATAATTACATTGAAAGATACTATAGAGGATCATGTCAGTTATATGCCAAATGGCTGAAAATATCAATAGGTTGTTGTATGATTATTTGCCAAGTAAGTAATAAAAGAATTCCCAGCAGGAAATGTGTTCTACGTATAGCAGTGCTATATATCTATTTATATTGTTTCCTAAGGCAATTATTGGTCTTATTTGATGTCCGCAAAATTGTAGAGCATTTATATTTCTATTCATTTGTGTAGCCATGGATCTTAAGTGGGGATTGCAAGGTTATGTTAAAGGTTCTGCGAATGCTGCCGAAGTATATGCTCATTAAGGGTGTAAATGTATCTGTGCAGTTAGTTGCGTAGAAAGCTGGGCTTTTATCATATGTTCATTGATTACTAACAAAGTTAGATCGAGATTATTGTCAATTTCTG
Source organism: Acinonyx jubatus (assembly GCF_027475565.1). Lineage (NCBI taxonomy): Eukaryota > Metazoa > Chordata > Mammalia > Carnivora > Felidae > Acinonyx > Acinonyx jubatus. The sequence continues at coordinate 211,916,744 of NC_069380.1, forward strand.
TATCATCTAAAGTCTCCATAATTACAATTCAGGTTTTATATATCCTGTGATTAATATTTTGGCTTAAAAACAACCATCTTAATTCCGACTTTTACATTCATATCAATCAACAAACATCTTGGGTGATTATAATGGGTTGTTCACTAGGTAGTGCCATGCTTTAAGAAATCACAGTTTAAAGAAGGAGGATAAGAAGATAAACATTGAGCCAATAAATAATAAAACAATAGAAAATCACCACAATCAAGTGCTAAATTGTGTGGCAAATGTTACAGATATTATGAGAGTTCAGAAAAAAATGATTTCTCCATAAATGTGCATAAGCTGAGAAGGGCTTCAGTTTCTCAAAATAAGGAAACTGAAATAAGGAGAGAAGATTAGAATGAATTATATGTTTCCCAGCCTTGGAAAGCTACCTTTTATTTAAAGATTTTCGTTTCAGATTTTAAAGGCCAGCATTGAATTTCATATTGGAATATACAATATTTTTAGGAATCTCAATCAATATACTATGAGTTGAAAATGCCAAGAAAATAAGTATTCTATTATTATTTAAACTGTTCATACAATGTTTTTTGGAGGGTTTTTATTGCCTTGCTTTCCTATAAGCATCAGAACAATTGGGTCATCTCTGTTAAAGTATTAAGTACTGTTTGGCACAATGGCCAAGAATGTTTATCAGGGCCTAAACCTTTGACTTCATTTGTAAGAAGATGTCTTAATGTTTTACTAACTGTTTTTCTTATTTTTTATGAAATTTATTGTCAATTCGCTTTCCATAAAACACCCAGTGCTCATCCCAACAGGTACCCTCCTCAATGCCCATCACCCACTTTCCCCTCCCTCCTACCCCCCATCAACCCTCAGTTTATTCTTAGTTTTTAAGAGTCTTTTATGGTTTGGCTCACTCCCTAACTTTTTTTTCCTTCCCCTCCCCCATGGGTTTCTGTTAAGTTTCTCAGGATCCACATAAGAGTGAAAATATATGGTATCTGTCTTTTTCTGTATGACTTATTTCTCTTAGCATAACACTCTCCAGTACCATCCACGTTGCTACAAAAGGCCATATTTCATTCTTTCTCATTGCCAAGTAGTATTCCATGGTGTATATAAACCACAATTTCTTTATCCGTTCATCAGTTGATGGACATTTAGGCTTTTTCCATAATTTGGCTATTGTTGAAAGTGCTGCTATAAACATTGGTGTACAAGTGCCCCTATGTATCCCTTGGGTAAATTCCTAGCAGCGCTATTGCTGGGTCATAGGGTAGATCTATTTTTAACTTTTTGAGGAATCTCCACACTGTTTTCCAGAGAGGCTGTACCAGTTTGCATTCCCACCAACAGTGCAAGAGGATTCCCATTTCTCCACATCCTTTCCAGCATCTATAGTCTCCTGTTTTGTTTATTTTAGCCACTCTGACTGGCATGAGGTGATGTCTCAGTGTGGTTTTGATTTGTACTTCCCTGATGAGGAGTGACGTTGAGCATCTTTTCATGTGCCTGTTGGCCATCCGGAAGTCTTCTTTAGAGAAATGCCTATTCATGTTTTCTGCCCATTTCTTCACTGGATTATTTGTTTTTCGGATGTGGAGTTTGGTGAGTTCTTTATAGATTTTGGATACTAGCCCTTTGTCTGATATGTCATTTGCAAATATCTTTTCCCATTCCGTTGGTTGCTTTTTAGTTTTGTTGATTGTTTCCTTTGCTGTGCAGAAGCTTTTTATCTTCATGAGGTCCCAATAGTTCATTTTTGCTTTTAATTCCCTTGCCTTTGGGGATGTGTCAAGTAAGAAATTGCTGTGGCTGAGATCAGAGAGGTCTTTTCCTGCTTTCTCCTCTAGGGTTTTGATGGCTTCCTGTTTCACATTTAAGTCCTTTATCCATTTTGAGTTAATTTTTGTGAATGGGGTAAGAAAGTGGTCTAGTTTCAATCTTCTGCATGTTGCTGTCCATTTCTCCCAGCACCATTTGTTAAAGAGACTGTCTTTTTTCCATTGGGTATTCTTTCCTTCTTTGTCAAAGATTAGTTGGCCATACTTTTGTGGGTCCAATTCTGGAGTCTCTATTCTATTCCATTGGTCTATGTGTCTGTTTTTGTGCCAATACCATGCTGTCTTGAAGATTACAGCTTTGTAGTAGAGGCTAAAGTCTGGGATTGTGATGCCTCCTGCTTTGGTCTTCTTCTTTAATATTACTTTGGCTATTCGGGGTCTTTTGTGGTTCCATGCAAATTTTAGGATTGCTTGTTCTAGCTTCGAGAAGAATGCTGGTGCAATTTTGATTGGGATTGCATTGAATGTGTAGATTGCTTTTGGTAGTATTGACATTTTAACAATATTTATTCTTCCAATCCATGAGCACGGAATGTTTTTCCATTTCTTTGTATCTTCTTCAGTTTCCTTCATAAGCTTTCTATAGTTTTCCGCATACAGATCTTTTACATCTTTGCTTAGGTTTATTCCTAGGTATTTTATGCTTCTTGGTGCAATTGTGAATGGGATCAGTTTCTTTATTTGTCTTTCTGCTGCTTCATTATGAGTGTATAAGAATGCAACTGATTTCTGTACATTGATTTTGTATCCTGCAACTTTGCTGAATTCATGTATCAGTTCTAGCAGACTTTTAGTGGAGTCTGTTGGGTTTTCCATGTATAATATCATGTCATCTGCAAAAAGTGAAAGCTTGACTTCATCTTTGCGAATTTGGATGCCTTTGATTTCCTTTTATTGTCTGCTGATGCTAGAACTTCCAACACTATGTTAAACAACAGCGGTGAGAGTGGACATCCCTGTCGTGTTCCTGATCTCAGGGGGAAAGCTCTCAGTTTTTCCCCATTGAGGATGATATTAGCTGTGGGCTTTCCATAAATGGCTTTTATGATGTTTAAGTATGTTCCTTCTAGTCCGACTTTCTCAAGGGTTTTTATTAAGAAAGAATGCCGAATTTTGTCAAATGCTTTTTCTGCATCAATTGACAGGATATGGTTCTTATCTTTTCTTTTATTAATGTGATGTATCACATTGATTTGTGAATGTTGAACCAGCCCTGCAGCCCAGGAATGAATCCCATTTGATCAAGGTGAATAATTCTTTTTATATGCTGTTGAGTTCGATTTGCTAGTATCTTATTGAGAATTTTTGCATCCATATTCATTAGGGATATTGGCCTGTAGTTCTCTTTTTTTACTGGGTCTCGGTCTGGTTTGGGTATCAAAGTAATGCTGGCTTCATAGAATGAGTCTGGAAGTTTTCCTTCCCTTTCTACTTTTTGGAATAGCTTGAGAAGGATAGGTATTATTTCTGCTTTAAATGTCTGGTAGAATTCCCCAGGGAAGCCATCTGGTCCTGGACTCTTATTTGTTGGGAGATTTTTGATGACTGATTCAATTTCTTCGCTGGTTATGGGTCTGTTCAAGTTTTCTATTTCTTCCTGTTTGAGTTTTGGAAGTATGTGGGTGCTTAGGAATATGTCTGTTTCTTCCAGGTTGTCCAGTTTGTTGGCATATAATTTTTCATAGTACTCCCTGATAATTGCTTGTATTTCTGAGGGATTGGTTGTAATAATTCCATTTTCATTCATGATTTTATCTATTTGGGTCATCTCCCTTTTCTGTTTGAGAAGCCTGGCTAGAGGTTTATCAATTTTGTTCATTTTTTTCAAAAAACTATCTCTTGGTTTAATTGATCTACTCTACAGTTTTTTTAGATTCTATATTGTTTATTTATGCTCTGATCTTTATTATTTCTCTTCTTCTGCCGGGTTTGGGGTGTCTTTGTTGTTCTGCTTCTATTTCCTTTAGGTGTGCTGTTAGATTTTATATTTGGGATTTTTCTTGTTTCTTGAGATAGGCCTGGATTGCAATGTATTTTCCTCTCAGGACTGCCTTTGCTGCATCCCAAAGCGTTTGGATTGTTGTATTTTCATTTTCATTTGTTTCCATATATTTTTGAATGTCTTCTCTAACTGCCTTGTTGACCTGTTCATTCTTTAGTAGGTTGTTCTTAACCTCCATGCTTTTGGAGGTTTTCCAGACTTTTTCCTGTGGTTGATTTCAAGCTTCATAGCATTGTGGTCTGAAAGTGTGCATGGTATGATCTCAATTCTTGTATACTTGTGAAGGGCTGTTTTGTGACCCAGTATGTGATCTATCTTGGAGAATGTTCCATGTGCACTTGAGAAGAAAGTATATTCTGTTGCTTTGGGATGCATAGTTCTAAATATATCTGTCAAGTCCATCTTATTCAATGTATCATTCAGGGCCCTTGTTTCTTTATTTATCCTGTGTCTAGATGATCTATCCATTGTTGTAAGTGGGGTATTAAAGCCCCCTGCAATTACCACATTTTTATCAATAAGGTTGCTTATGTTTGTGAGTAATTGTTTTATACATTTGGGGGCTCTCGTATTTGGCGCACAATTTATAATTGTTAGCTCTTCCTGATGGATAGACCCTATAATTATTATATAATGCCCTTCTTCGTCTCTTGTTACAGCCTTTAATTTAAAGTCTAGTTTGTCTCGTATAAGTATGACTGCTCCAGCTTTCTTTTGACTTCCAGTAGCATGATAGGTAGTTCTCCATCACCTCACTTTCAGTGTGAAGGTGTCCTCATGTCTAAAATAAGTCTCTTGTAGATGGCAAATAGATGGGTCTTTTTTTTTTTATCCATTCTGATACCCTGTCTTTTGATTGGAGCATTTAGTCCATTTACATTCAGAGTTATTATTGAAAGATACGGGTTTAGAGTCATTGTGATGTCTGTAGGTTTCATGCTTGTAGTGATGTCTCTGGTACTTTGTGGTCCTTGCAACATTTCAGTCACAGAATCCCCCTTAGGATCTCTTGTAGGGCTGGTTTAGTGGTGATGAATTCCTTCAGGTTTTGTTTGTTTGGGAAAACCTTTATCTCTTCTATTCTGAATGATAGACTTGTTGGATAAAGGATTCTTGGCTGCGTATTTTTTTCTGTTCATCACATTGAAGATTTCCTGCCATTCCTTTCTGGCCTGCCAAGTTTCAGTAGATAGGTCTGCCACTACTCTTATATGTCTTTCTTTGTAAGTTAGAGCCTATTTATCCCTAGCTGCTTTCAGAATTTTCTCTTTATCCTTGTATTTTGCCAGTTTCACTATGATATGTCATGCAGAAGATTGATTCAAGTTATGTCTGATGGGACTTCTCTGTGCCTCTTGGATTTCAATGCCTTTTTCCTTCCCCAGATCAGGGAAGTTCTCAGCTATGATTTGTTCAAGTATACTTTCAGCCCCTTTCTCTCTCTCTTCTTTTTCTGGAATTCCTATGATATGGATACTGTTCCGTTTGATTGCATCACTTAGTTCTCTAATTCTCCCCTCATACTCCTGGATTTTTTTATCTTTTTCTCAGTTTCCTCTTTTTCCATAATTTTATCTTCTAATTCACCTATTCTCTCCTCTGCCTCTTCAATCTGTACTATGGCCGCCTCCATTTTATTTTGCATCTTATTTTATTTTATTTATTTTAATTTTATGACTATCACTCTAAATTCTTGTTCTGTTATATTGCTTAAATCGTTGTTGATCAATTCATTAGCTGTCGCTACTTCCTGGAGTTTCTTTTGAGGAGAATTCTTCTGTTTCAATATATTGGGTGGTCCCTGCGGTGGCTCCCAACTGCAGGGCACTTCTCCTGTGCCCTCTGGAGTAACTCCTGTTGGTGGGCGGGGCCGCAGTCAGACCAGATGTCTGCCCCCAGCCCGCTGCGGGGCCAGGGTCAGACTGGTGTGTACCTTATCTTCCCCTCTCCCAGGGGCAGGACTCACTGTGGAGTGGTGAGGCCCCTGCCTGGGCTACTTGCACACTGCCAGGCCTGTGGTGCTGCTTCGATTGGATCTGGCGTATTAGCTGGGGTGGATCCGCAAGGTGCACAGGGGCGGGAGGGGCAGGGTTAGCCCGCTATGCCCTGTGTGGTTCCCTGTGGGAGGGGCCCCGCAGCACTAGGAGGGAGGCATGCCCATCGAAGGGATGGATCCACAGAAGCACAGTGTTGGGCATTGACTGGGGCAGGCAAGTTCAGTGATGGTAACTGGTTCCCTTTGGAATTTTGGCTGGGGGATGGGAGAGGGAGATGGCGCTGGCCAGTGCCTCTGTTCCCTGCCGAACTGACCTCTGTCTTCCAGGGCTCAGCAACTCTCCCTCCTGGTGTCCTCTCACCTTCCTGCTGTCTGAGTGGAGCTGTTGACTTTGAACATTCCAGATGTTAAGTCCCACTAGCTGTCAGAACTCACACAGTCTGGCCCCTTCACTTCTGCAAGCCAGACTCAGGGGCTCTGACTTGCCGGGAAGGCCACCCCTCCACCGCCCTGGCTCTCTCCCACCAGTCCCTGTAGCATACACCGCCTCTCCGCCCTTCCTACCCTCTTTCGTGGGCCTCCTGTCTACGCTTGGCTCTGGAGAGTCCATTCTGCTAGTCTTCTGGTGGTTTTCTTGGTTATTTAGGCAGATGTGGGTGGAATCTAAGCGATCAGCAGGACGAGGTGAGCCCATTGTCCTCCTACGACGCCATCTTTAGCAGTCCCCTCTGTTGTACTAATGTTAAGCGAAAATTAACTTCATTCATGATGGCTTTCCTTTTTATAAAAATACTTCTGTCAATTGATTCTTTTTGCAGGTCTTTTTTTTAAAGATTTTATTTATTTATTTATTTATTATTTATTTTTAATAAATAAAACTCGAACTCACAGACCGTGAGATCATGACCTGAGCCGAAGTCAGACGCTCAACCGACTGTGCCACCCAGGTACCCCAAAAATAAAGAGGTTTTAAAGTGTAGCAGTAGCACAGCAGAAGGTGTGTAGAAGAAGAATGATGGAGGAGAGGAATTGCAGCCGGAATATGGAGTCTGCTTAGCAAAATCCACATGGGCTCCTGATTCAATGGGTAATGGAAGGTAGCAGTGAGAAGATAGGTGAGAAATAGGAGACTAAGGGAGGATACCAACACAAAATAGTTGACTCTCCAAGCTCTACATGTGAAAAGAATAGAAGCTAGATATTTACAGGCAAATAATAATAAAAATTCAAATGTGCATATATTAAAAAGATATTTCTGACAAAAAATATAAGCATTGAACTGAAACTGATATTACACTGTATGTTAATTAGCTGGAATTTAAATTAAAAAAAAAAACAAGCAATTATGACATGACACTTTGCCCGTGTGGGTATTTGTGCTATAAATTAAAACCTCTGTATTCCATTTGGGATCAGCTGCCTAACACCTGTCCTGATGCACTTCCTGCCAGTCAACAACACCCACTCAGACACTGAAATATACCAGCAGCCTTTCTGTTGCCTCATTCTTAAATTTGAATGAATTTTAAAAATCTACAAAATATTTGAAGAAAAAATAAAAGATCAGCATAATCTGAAAACCAGCCCTAGTGCAGACAGAGATAATTAAGAGAACAGAAATAAACTTAAAAAAAATATCTCATGATCTCAGTGAAATTTGAGATGCTATTTTTTTGGAGAAACACAAATATTAAAAATAATCCATATAAAATGTAGTATAACTAAGTTATTAACTCATTATATGTATAATACCAGAAATACAAAATACTAAACAAATTTTTCAAGAAAGGAAATGTAATCATAACACATTGCCTGACAGTACATTAAACAATAATTATAAAGTCACAAGAATGCATATTCTGGCTTACTGAGTTTTCAACATTTGAAACCAACAAAAGAACAAGGAGACATTCTAATTATGATTATGCAGCAGAGTATAAGTTCTGCCACTGATGTAAAATGATAACAGAAAAGATATATTTCCTAACACCTTAATTTTATCAAGGGTCTATTACAATGGAACATCCAGACAGGGCTATATCAGCATATTATTTAGATATTCAAAAATAGCTATCAGAAAAATGAAAACATGTAAACAGTTAATAGTAATTCTTCAAGTGAGAGTAACAGAGGGTGAGCAGTGGAGAAGGAGGGAGACCATTGGCTTTTGAGCCCATAGGATTTTAAATTATGAGAATGTATTATTTTAATAAGAATAATAAATCAAACTTAGATTAAAATATGGATCATCTCTCAAAAGACTTTGGAAAGATATATAAGAAGTCTTCATATATTTTCCTTTTAGAGGTTGAAATTATTTAATTCCATCTTTCTAATTTCAAATTTAGGAAGGTTCATACACTGTGAATTTTGAGTACAGATATATTCCCTAAGTATTTTTTTGTATCCTCAGCCTCTAGTACATACTTTGTATAGCACAGGTACTCAAATGTTGGTACTTCCCATAGAAACAAGCACTCAAATGTTGGTAATGCATCAGAAAGACATGATTAATTGAGATCACATTAATATTCATTAAAATCTATTTACTAAATTAATAATAAGATAGTTGGAGAAAGATGACTGAAGTGTGTACTATGTTCTTCTGTGTAAAGTTCTCTCCTTGCAAACAGGCATATGCACCACACACATATTTATTCACACTGAAATATGTATTATGTGTGGATATTAATTTAAATCTTTTATATTTTCTTTATGTATTAACGTCAGTCATTGATTTTTTTAATTCAAAAGATAATTGAGATTTCTATAGAAAATATGTGGAATTTCATGAGCTCTCAATCATGCAAGTTAAAACTGTTATCTGAAGTTTACCTAAATCAATTATTGGCATTGATACCTTACTTTAAGTAGAGACAAATGAATGTATCAGTAATGATTCCAAACAAGAAGTCTTAAACATAGCCTGGGTCTTCTCAGAAAATTTGGTTATTTTTATTTTTTGCATGCTTAATAATGCACACTAATCAGATTTTTTTCATGCTTTGAAAAGAGTAAACATACACTTGTTCTTTTATTTAGCTCTTTTTCAGGGAATGCTTATCTTAGTCACAATTAACCTGGATCACTGGTTTATTTCCTTGTGAATCCTGAAGAGGAATGATCATAGTCTTCCTGGACTATTATCTTTGTATTGTCTATTATTAGAGGTCCAGACTTGCCAAATATTAAGCCATCCTTTATTAGGATGGTAAGCAGATTTCCATATGTGAAATGAATCATAGGTACTTCTGTCTTTTAATGAAAATACTGTATTTTCCCAGGATCCCACCAGTAGAACATGTTTTAACATGTGAGATTAGGAAAGAAGCAAGAACATACTGTCAAGATTTAAGGGAAAAATAATTTTCTCACTGAGCCATCAAACCTAGGAGAGTATTGTTTGATAGAATGTGCATGCAAATAAGGTCACTTGCTCATAACTTTTATTTTTCCTGAGGGCTGCTTGCTTGACTTCTAATTCTGTATCCCTACAAGACTGTGACTTTCTGAGGGGAATTTCTGCCTCTTGTTTCATGGAAAGATTGAGGTAGCAAAATAGTTTGTAATAAGAAAGAATTCAACCTTTGCCCTGAACACAAAATAAACCTTCCGCATACTTTCCAAAGCTCAGCAAAACTTGGATACATTGTTTAAAAGTGTGTGTATAGGTGAAACTCCATAACTTTTAATTCCGTCAGGGTCTGGAGACAATCAATGTGAAAAATGAGCAGAAAGCGATTCTAGAAGAAATTTTTAATCTCTCTAGATGTAAGAATGAATACATGAACAGTGTCTGAACTCCTGTTTGGATTAAATAATATTCTTCTGATTTGTTCCATATTTAATAAGAGAGGTAAATAACTCAGAACACAATGCCAACTTTTCCTTTGAACCCCAAGATCCTTTGAGGATATGTGCAAAGTGGTTACATTCTTTTAAATTTCTATTTATTAAACAAACTTAAATTGAAGTATTCACGTCTATTCTTATTAAAAGCTACAAATAGAAAAAAAAATGTCCAGGGGTGCCTGAGCGGCTCAGTCAGTTGGGCGTTGGACTTTGGGTCAGATCATGATCCCACGGCTTGTGAGGTTGAGCCCCTTGTCAGGCTCTGTGCTGACAGCTCAGAGCCTGGAGTCTATTATTTCCAATTCTGTGTGTCTCTCTCTCTCTCTGCCCCTCTTCTGCTCATGCTCTCTCTCTCTCTCTCTCTCTCTCAAAAATAAATAAACATTAAAAATATTTACAGAAGAAATCATATGTCATTTTCCAAAATCTAGTTATCATGTAAGCAAATATGACATCTGACAATAATTGCAAATGGGCAGAAAAATAATATATATGAGAAAAGCTTTATTTAAATTATTAAAAATAATTTTATCCTTATCACACACATAGGTAGATGTATACACAGTATAAAGACATATGGGATTAAAATCTAAGTCATTGCTTAATTAAAGATGAATAATCAAGTTATTTCTTATCATTCAATATACTGTAAAACCTTGGTTTGGGAGCATAAATTGTTCAGAAACATGCTTGTAATCCAAAGCACTTGTATATCAAGGTGAATTTCAAGAACCATTGGCTCAGTTGTGATCATGTGACCTTTGGCATCATGTACTACTTGTATTGCAAGACATCACTCGTTTATCAGGTTAGAATTTACTAGAAATGTTTGCTACAGGGGCACCTGAGTGGCTCAGTCGGTTAAGCGTCTGACTTTGGCTCAGGTCATGACCTCACAGTTTGTGAGTTCGAGCCCTGCGTCGGCCTCTATGCTGACAGCTCAGGGCCTGGAGCCTGCTTCTGATTCTGTGTCTCCCTCCCCTCAGCTCCTCCCCTCTCACACCCTGTCTCTCTCTCAAAATAAATAAAGATTAAAAAAAAATTAAAAAAAAAAAAAGAAATGTTTGCTCCTGTTGCAGAATACTTACAGAACAAGTTACTCACCGTCCAAGGTTTTACTGTATTTGTTTCCATGTATGTGATAATGCTTTAACTTATTAAAAATAGGTCAATTTCTGTAGCTAGAACTTTATAGAAAGAGAAAGAAAAAAAGACAATCACTAGTTGGGAATGGAATGGCATAATAAGAATAGCAGGGATATTTTATAATTTTTTTAAGTTTGTTTATTTATTCTGAGAAAGCCAGAGACAGCAGAAGTGGGGTAGGGGCAGAAAAAGAGGGAGACAGAATACCAAGCAGACTCTGCACAGGCAGTTTGGAGCCTGATGTGGGGCTCAAACTCACAAAATTGTGAGCTGAAACCAAGAGTTGGGTGCTTAACCAACTGAGCCACCCAGGTGCTCCTGATAGCAGGGATATTTTAATGTAAATAAATAGATCTTATTAGCAAATAAAAAATGTAAATAGATGGAAAATTAATACAATTTCCATCAATTCACAGATTTTTTAAAATTTTAAGTGAATTGCTAGTTATCAAGTTCTATTTTTCTTTCTGCCTTATTTCTAGGGTTTCATATATAAAATCATAGTATATTCTCCTTTGCGTCTGACTTCTTTCACTCTACAATACTTTTTATTTTACTTTTTTTTTTAAGTTTTATTTATTTATTTTGAAAGAGGAAGAGAGCATGAGCAGGGGAGGGGCAGAGATAGAAAGGAAGAGAGAGAATCTTAAGCAGGCTTCGTGCAGTCAGCATGAAGCGTGATGCGGGGCTTGAACTCACAAACTGTGAGATCATGCCCTGCGCCCAAATCAAGAGTCTGATGCTTAAGTGACTGAGCCACCCAGACTCCCCTCACTCTATAATACTTGTATATGCATCCATCTTTTTGCATGATTAATAGTTTGTTCATTTTTTTTAATGTTTATTTATTTTTGATAGAGACAGGGAGAGAATCCCAAGCAAGCCCCACGCTGTCAGCACAGAGCCAAAACACAGGGCTTGAACCCACAAATGGTGAGATCATGACCTGAGCCAAAACCAACGAAATCTGGAGATGAACACTTAACCCACTGAGCCACCCAGGTGCCCCAGTAGTATGTTCATTTTCCTTGCTGAGTAGTATTCTGGGTTGTTATTGAGCTATGGGATTTATATTATTTATTCTCAACAGTGTTTTACAGAATTCATAAAGGTATGGGATTTTCTTTATATGCAGTTTTTCATTACAAAATCAATTTTGTTGATAAATTCTACAGCCATTTAGATTTCCTATTTTATTTTCGAGTCAGTTTTGGTAATTTGTGTCTTGCAAGTAGTTTGTCAGTTTCCTTTAGATTGCTGGATTTATTGGCATTATTTATTATATTCTTTCATTATCCTGGTAATGTCTGTTGGATCTGTAAATCTCTCCTATTCCTGATATTAGTAAGTTGTGTCTTTTTTTTTTTGATGATTTTTAACTACAGACGTATAAATGTTTTTAATCTTTTCAGAGAACTACATTTTGGTTTTATTGTTTTCCCCCTATTTTTCTTTGTATTTTCTGTTTTCTCTTTCATTATCTTCTCTTATTTATTTATTTTCCTTTTTCTACTTATTTGGATTTAATTTGCTCCAATTCTTCTAACAAAAACTAGAAAAACAATGGATTCTTAAATCACTGATTTTAATTTTTTTCTTATTTTCTGATAGGAGTATTTAAAACAAAACATAACTCTAATCACTGTTGTAACCGTCTCCCACAGACTTTGATATGTTGTGTTTTTATTTTTTACTCAATTCAACATATTTTTTTAAAAAATGTTTTTAATGTTTATTTTATTTTTGAGAGAGAGAGAGACAGAGTATGAGTGGGGGAGGGGCAGAGAGCGAGGGAGACAGAATCTGAAGCAGGTTCCAGGCTCTGAGCTGCCAGTACAGAACCTGATGTGGGACTTGAACCTATGAAACATGAGATCATGACCTGAGCCAAAGTCAGATGCTTAACCAACTGAGCCACCCAGGCACCCCTAAGATATTTTCTAATTAACCATATGATTTCTTCCTTGATCTATGATTAATTTACTTTTCTGTTTAAATTTTAAAATATTTATAATTTTCAAGGTATCTTTCTGTAACTGATTTCCGATTTAATATTATAGTCTGAGCACATTCCTACACAATTGAATAATTTTGGAACTATCCAGACTTTTCAATTTTGTCAAAAAGTCTGTATGCACTTGGAAAAAAAATGTGTATTACCCTGTCATTAGATGGGTATATTAGTTTTTTCAGGCAGTTGTAACAAATTACCACAAACTGGGTGACTTAACAGAAATAATTTTCTCACCATTTCTCACCATTCAGGAGACCAGAACTCTAAATCACGTGTGACAGGCACTCTGGGAGAAGCCATTCCATGCCTCTCTTCTAGTTTTGGGTGGTTGCCAAAAATTGTTGGTATTCTTTGGTTTATAGAAGTAGCTTTAACCTCATGCCTCTATCTTTACATCATCTTATTCTCTTTATCTTCCTCTTATAGTCTTTATAAGGACAATGTCATTGGACTAAGGCCCTGTCCTGATCCAGGATGATCTCATCTTAAGATCCTTATCTTAATTACATGTGCACAAGCTCTTATTCCAAGTAAGTTTACATTTTGAGGTTCTAGGTGGACGTGAATTTTGTGGGGACACTATACCACAGACTATAGTGGTGAGTGCTTCATAAAGCACTCATATAGTGAGTGGGTGCTTCATAAAGGCCAGATAGGTTCAGTTGGTGGATGGTATAGTTCATGTTTTCTCTCTCCTTATTTATGTGTCTACTTATTTTACTAGTATTAGCTAGTGAGAGAAGTGTTAATATCTCCAACCACAATTGGAGATTTATTTCTTCTGTCAGTTCTTTCAGTTTTTGCTTCATGCATTTTGAGCATTTAGGTTTATAATGTCTATCCCTGTTACTACTCCTTGTGCTAGAGTATACTTTCTGATATTAATCTTACTACTCATATTTCTTTTGATTATTATGTGCATGAAATGTCTCTTTCCATTATTTTACTTTTATCTACTCCTTGTCATTTTTACTTAAGATGTATCTCTTTCTAGATGACAAAGAGTTCTGTCTTGCCTTCATCCAATCTTACAAGGTCTACCTTTTAATTGATTTATTTAATTATTTTCATCGTACTCATTGGAATTTGGAGGTTGAAATCTACCATCTTAGTCTTTGTTTTCTATTTGTCTCATTTATCATTTAATTCTCATTTCCTCTTTGCCTTCATTCATTTTTTGTCATTTCTGGATCTGTCTGGTGTTTTCCCCCTTGATGATTATGGGTCATGTTTGTTTTTTTGTTTTTGTTCACCTGGTATTTTTTATTGGCGTATTGCCATTATGTACTTTATATTGTTGAATGTGCACGGTTTTGTTGTTGTTGTTGTTTTGTTTTGTTTTCCTTTAAAGAGTCTTAGACTTTGTTCTTGCATTTAGTTAGGTTATTTGTAGCAAGTCTGATCCTTTTAACATTTTTTTAAGCTATTAAAAGATGGTCTGTTATAACCTTTACGCTAGGTTAATTTAGCCCCAGAACTAAGGCCTGGCCTTTCTGTCATCTTGCAGTCAACAAGGTTTCTAGTTGAAGCCTTGGCTAGTGAGAATTTAAAGTCATTGGCTTTTAGAGTAGTCCTGTAAATTATTCAACTTATAGCTCTCCTATAATTGTTCTTTCCTTGAAAGTTGTTCAATATCCAGCATAATGGGATTTTACTGGAATGTACAGATTGTTACTCAACGAAAGATTCAAGGAGGCTCCCGTGAATATTATAGAGGGCTCTCCCTGAAAACTCCTCCTTTGCACTCTTACAGTCCTACAGATTCTGCACATTGAATATTATTGTCTTAAGTGACTATTTAAACATTCTCCTTTTTCTCCATGCCTTTTGTCAATTATCTTCTCTTCATTACCAGCTGCTGTCTTTGTTTCCTAGATTATTGAGAAAACTTGAACAATAAGAAGGTAACTTTGGTAAGCTTTTATGACCACAATTGCCTATACTTAGGTACCTGAACACATGTGCATTGTCTTCTGTCTTATTACCTTGAATGAGTGGTCTATGCTATTCACAATGATATATGGCTGCACGTGTGCAGTAAGAGTCATCTACTCTCACTTACTCAAGGACATTGCTCCAGTAACTGTTCCGTCTTTCTCTTGATTCAGCAGTGCCTTTTTTCCCAGCATGCAATATCCTACACTTAAAAACAAAGCAACCCATGCCTCTCCCATCAGTCCACAACCATCTCCATCAATTGCTCCCATTTCCCTGCTTCTCTGTATAAGTAAATTCCTCAAAAGGTAATCTGTACTCCTCTTTATTTCCTCCTGTCTCACTTTCCTTTGAATTTAGTCTAATCAAACTTTTGTCTTTACCATTCCATTGAAACAGTTTTTGTCAAGTCACCAGTAACATCAAAATTGCCACAACAAATCTAATGCAGGTGAGGGTAGCCTAAACCCTGAGCCCACAGTATTCATCAGTTATCAGAATTTGCAGTAATTGATCAGCCTCTTTTTTCTTGATACACTTCCTTCACTTGGCCCCCAAGACAGTTTTCTATAGGCCTTTACCCTACCTCGCCACCTGCTCCTACTGGGTCTCCTTTGCTGATCTCTCCCCTACAACTCTTCACCCTTAGAATGCTCCACGGCTTATTTCTTGAAGCTCTTCTCTATATTTACTCTCTAAATTGTATCATCCTATTTCATGGCTATGTATTCTATTTACGAGCTGATGGCTCCCAAATTTATATCTCAAAGCCAGACTACTCACTAAGTTCCAGGCTTATATGAAGCTGACTATCCAAAAGATTTATTTGGATGTATAATAAATATCTCATAATTAACATGTTTGAAATCAAAGTCCTGATGTTGCTTCCAGACCTCCTTCTTATCTCTCTCTTCTTATCTCTCTTCTTCTTATCACCTCAACATTCAACACTCCCAGCTCCTGAGACCAAGAGCCTGGAAGCAGCCTTGACTTTCCTCTTTTCCTCGCTACGTATCCAGTTCATCTACAAATTCTGATGCTTCTGCCTTCAGAATATACCTCAAGTCTATCTCTTTTCTGCTGCTTGTGCTGCCACTTCTCTGGAAAGGCTACCACAATTTCTTCTACTCCACTGAAATAGAGCCTAACCAGTTTCCATGCGTCTTTGTCTCACTCCTCCTTTGCTGCTACTTTCCACATTACAACCAGAGATGCACCTTGTAAATGAGGCCATCTTTCTGTTGTATCGGTCCAATATCTTTCCTCCGTATTGAGAGTAAAAACCCAATTTAGTGTTCGTGTTACCTCTTGTTCTTTTCTCCTGTCACTTCCCTTTGATTGTTCCTTTCTATCCACAAGCTCACCTCCTTGATGTTTACCAAACATACTCGCCTGTCAGCACCGGATATTCTCTCTGCTGGCCTTATTAGGCACACAGTAAATACTGACTAATTGAAAGAACTAAAGTAGGTGGAGTATATAACTTGGCTAATAAAGCACCCCAAGTTTAAGGCAGAATAAGGACTAGTAATCTCTTTCTACAGTATTTTTCTCTAGATACCCCAAATTTAAAATTCAAACAATGAATATATTTTCACAGTAGAAACATATTATATATTCAGACAGACATGGGTTTTATATTTTGACTTTCTGATTAATTCTGCCTTACAACCTATTTATTCTCAAATCCTATCTGTATAGTTTTAGTATTTTCGAAAAAATGTCTTATGTGATCATGGATGCTACTAAAGATCTTTCCATAGATTCCTCTTGATTGTAGGGAGAAATTTAAATTGTGCTAGTTTCTTATTAAAATAAGAAGCAATAAAACAATCTGGCTGTCTAAAGTTTTACTCAGAAAAATACGCTAAAAGGAAGTATATGTAGATGATTTACAACATAGGATTCAATTCTAAAGAAACACATTCAACATGACTAGCATAATTTTGGCACATAAGCAAGGTGATGTTTTATTCTTTAACTTCTATAAAGAGTTAGCAATGAATTTCTGTTCATTTGGATGGTACCACAATTATATCATTGAACAGTTCTTCCTAATTCCATATCACCAGCTGAAAAGAACAAATTGTATTTCAGTGAGAAAGAAATAGCTACACCCTTCCTCAATTCTGCCATAATTCAATTTCCTCTGCTGGCTGCTCTAGTCCACTCCTGACTGATGGTAGGCAGCAACATATGGCGACATTGAGAGAATTTATAAAATAACTCTGCTAATGGTAACAAACAAATAAACAATCAGGAAGACCCAACAGTCAGGGAGAATTAATAAAGCTGGCAAATGCTTGGTTAGTGGAGCTTCTAACAGGGAACAAAGCCAAGTGTCTGCACATATCTTGGTTGAGCTTTCTCTCATCAGGCAGAGCATATTAATTTCCAGGGCTGCACTCAATTTAATATAGTTGGAAATATAAGCACTTATTACTAAGGCCTTCATATTTCTTTTGCTCTGAGTGATTTCCCAAAATTGAACTCCCAAAAACCAAATACATAAACTATGATACTCTTAGCAGAATGCAAAATCTAATTATTTCATATTGCAATGCAACAAACAACTAACAATAACAAAAAATGGACAATCCTTGCCCAAACATTTTGAGGTTGAATGACTAGAATGTGCTTCTATGTCTTATTAACAGTAAGTCATTTTAGACTTCTAATGGTTCTATTATACAGTAAAAATAAGTGTATGCTTTGAAAATTAATTTGCTTATACCAAACTAGTTTCTACATTCCTCTCTCTGTCTTTTTAGTGACAAGTACTCCTTTAGGTTTTTTTTTTTCAATTTCTGTTATCATAATACATAGGAAAAAGATTAAAATTTTCCTAATCAAAAAATACAAGAAAACAAAGGAAAATATTATTTTAGAAGAATAGATTTTCCTTCTTTGGTTATGTGCCTTCACTTTTAACTTTGTCTACTTCTTCTAGACTTTACAGGTTAAGAAAATGTCTTATCTTTTTGTCTCAAACTAGAATTTTCAGCTCAAACACACCATATAGATCTATTTCCTTTTCCAAATTGTGATGCTTATTCTCATGTGGTTCTTTGCAATGTGGAGTTGTTTGTTCTGGGTTTCTAGGTTTTTAATGTAGTTTGAGTCTATTTAAAATTATCAAAGTTTCAGATTTTATACTTCAATGAATATCTTCATGTTTTTTCTTTGTAAGATATGAACTTACTTCCTCCTTCTATGATGAGGGAAAGGATTATCAATTGTTCTCAAACTTAAGTTCAGATGCTAATCACCAAGGGGAATTTATTTTTTTAATTTTTTACTTTTACTTATTTTTTACCAAGGGGAATTTAAAACAACAGCAATAACAACATCAGCAGCAAAACAAACTAAAATTGAACTCTAGATAAATAGTAGTAGACTTCAGACAAGTAAAAATTGTAATCTTTGAGACTGACGTCCAGGTAGCAGCATTTATTTTGAAGTTTATAGGTGACTCAAGGGTTAAAGCACAGCGAGGGTTAAAACCACTGAGTGGGAGGTTGTGTGATGTTACAGCCTAAGCTTACCATCCCTTTGTGTGTCACCTATGAGGTGACAGAGTTTGGGGCTTCTCAAACTTCAAGCTTCTCCCAGTACAAGTTGTAAGAAACCCAAAGCTTCCTAGCTTCCAGCTTGGATTTCCTCATTAGTTTTTCCCCATTTCCTTCCAGCTGGGGAGGAGTGTGTTAAGGCAAACCAAATAAATTCACCAACATTCAAAGGGATCGCTGGATGAATGTTCCAAAGTTTTAGTCTTAGCACATCTGGAGCTTTGAGCTGAATGATTTGAATCTTGGAAGGAATTTAATCCTGGGTAGCATTCCACCTCAATTATCTCTCGTATGTATTATACTTCAGGCTCCTCTATTCAACAACAATCTCCTCTAGTCTTATCTTATATTGACTTGTCTTTCATTATCAGCAGGATAAACTATAAGGGCAAGAGTTTTGAGGAAAGAAAGACCTGTTTGTGATTTCTTTTTTTCCCCCTGAAATATGCTTTCTAGCTTTGTAGAAGAGGTAGCAGTACCTTTTCCTGGGATCGCTTCAAGGACAACACAAAGCCATGCATGTGAGATGCCTGGTATAGAGTTTGATATATAAAAATGACTATCCTTTCTAATCTGCTGCACACTCATGCATCCCCAAGAATATAGGCCCTTTTGTAAGCTGACTTCCCCATCCTGAACCTTTTTTGTCTCCACCCCCCAACCCCCACCATAGACTCTTCATAATCCTGGCTGCCACTAAAATCAGATTCTTCTCTAAAATAGTAGTTTCCCTGTGGTCTTCCTAAGTGGCGATACTCAAGTTCCCATATCCCCTCTATTATTTTCATATTACATCTCCTTGAATAAATATGTAAGCATATTAGAAAATTTATGATACTTCAAAACAATGCAATTGAAATTACTAAACGTATTTGGATCACTAACTCTTTTTCTAGGCACTTGTTCTGTGCCCAGAGGTGATGCTTGCAATCTAGAAGTTGGCCCAAGGACTAAAGCACTGTAAGTGGTCAGCACTCAGATACAGCTGGTGGTTGCAGTGTTACTGATTATATTCTGCCTAAAACCTAAATATGCTTTTGTCCATGCCTAGATTTAAGTGGATTTCCTAACCAGCCAGAAAGACCCTTACTGATGCTATGGATTTATGTACTAATAGGATTTACCACTTCCCCCAAATTAAAAACAAAACAAAACAAAACAAAACAAAACAAAACAAAAAACTGATTCATTCTCAGATCATTAAAGCTGTTACGGGTTGAGATAGCATGTTCTACTTCATGGTATATCCCGTGCAGAAAGGTGGGCCAAAGGACAGCTGAGGGTGCCCAGGGCGAATCTCTCTAGGAAGTAATTCTGCAATGAAGAGAAAAGCTGACTGTACCCTGAGTCGGAAACCTTACAATTAGGTCTGGTATGTCCATTACCTGGCTATGATGACTCAAATCTGTTTGTTAACTCTGAAGGCCAGACAGTTCTCATCTGTAAGCATTCATGTAACGTGTGCCTTGTGCCCTAAATTCCATTAAACACTAGAAAGTATAGCTATAAAGTTTAAGGAGTTTATGATTTAACTGGAGGGAGGCCTTCAGACATGACAAAGGACAAAATAAAATGGTATACTTTCATTCTACTTATTTGCTTATAAACTAAGTATTATTGAAAAAGCACAAAGAGAGCAACATCGTTGTTAGCAGCTATCGTCAGTGACGACCCACATACAACTACAAAAGATTGTTGGGAGAATTAAGTTGAACAAAGGGTTGCTACAGATTTTAAAGTGTAGATGTTCAAAATGAAGTGTAAGATATCTTTGTAAACATAGTTATATGATTAAATGCTGTTTTTCTATGAAACCAGAAATCTATTGCTGAGATTTTTATGTTAGAGCCACAGTTATTTCCTTTGAATTGAAAACATATAAGAGTAAATTCACCAATGAGTCAGTCTGCCTTTTGTTCTCTGAAATAATCACCTAGAAAGCAGGTGGCCTTTATGGGGCTTTATGGTTTCTTCCAGTGTTATGTGATGTGCTTTCATCATTCACTGTCTATTGCCACAAATCCATTCAGATTTAGTTTCTTTGGTATAAAATTTTTTATCTTTTCCATTAAACAGCAAAGGTCATTTGACAACAAAATTTTGGACAATGCCCAAATATAATTCCAGGCAAATTACCAACATTATGGGCGAGGCACTGAGTGTCTGCAGATCCTTCATAAATGGTCAAAGTCAGATCTGTGATGGAATTGATTAATAGTTTGCATTTGCATAGGATCTTCAAGGCTGTAAATGCACAGAGTTTGCAAACTTTGCCTGTCATGAAGGTGAAGAACAGACCTGAAACATAACAACCATATGCTGGCACATAGGGATTTGTTAGACTGAAGTGTTACATTTAATTGAAAATATAAGAGAATGTTAAGTAAGAAGAGTGCAATTATGTGAACTGGAATAGTGCCAGGCCTCTTTTTCTGTCCTGGGGGCATTATGGACTCCCAAGAAGTGGCCAGATTGTCAGTGCTGAGGCTTACGTGTGAAGGACACCACGGGAGCAACTAGTCACAGGGGACAGTTATAAAGCGAGAGTGGGGATTTTATTTCTTACAGTGAGATGGCCCTCATCTAGATGACAATACAATCCATAGGGTGGAGTGACCTAGAGAAAAGATCCCTGCGTGAGCACTCTTTCCATTTTATTCTTTCATTCGAAATCTCAGAACTGACTATGAAGTTTGGCTTAAATTTTACAAACTGAAGTATTGCCCAAATAAAAAAATAATATAATGTAGGATTAAGGAGAGAATTCTGGAGTACTAACCACTTCCAATGAACTATACATATTTCCAACTAGCTGCATATATTTTAGAGGCGAATTACTCAGGAGACAGGACAGATAAGTTCACTTTATATTTTGGAGCTGAAGAAAATACATATGAAAGAGTAAAGGAAAAGGGTACGGCTATAAAGAAATACTTCATGTAGACCATGATCCCAAAGGCAGCTTTACTGTTAATATTTTCATAGCATTTTTCTATTTTAACTTTAACATTTATTTTTACATACTAATGTTTCGTTTCTCAGCTCTTTGATATGGCAGCTTGACATGAGTGTACATGTACTGCTGAAAATGATGGCACTGATATAGTTTTATATTTTATTTCCATTCCAATCATAAAGAAGCAGTGGAAGCAAGAAATGAACTGACTGGCCAGTGGCAGTGCTATGTCGAGAACCTTAGGCTTGGATGAGAACCCTAGGGTCGGACTAGGGTACCTTTTTTCCTGCACATTCCTTTTCAAATGTTGTTGTGTTGAGAGCTCCTGTCTCCTTTCAGAATTCTTTACATTCTCAGGTGTACCTTCAAGACACAGCTTCTCATCTCCCAACTTTTTATCTTTATGCTAGAGCACTGATTGGAGTCCTTCATGAATACTCTTCTTATTTCTTGCTTATGCCTTATTGCTGTTGCAGCCCTAACCTGCATTTTGACTTTATTCTGAGATAAGGTATTTAGGAAGTAAATAAGGTTAAATAAAATCATAAGGTGGGGTCCCAATTCCATAGGACAGTAGAGTACTCAGAGGAAAAATCATTTAGAGATAAAGAGGCCATCTGCAAGCCAGGAAGAGAGCTCTTACCAGAAGGTGATCCCTTGCCAGAATATTGATCTTGGACTTTCCATCCTCCAGAATTATGAAAAAGTAAATGTCTGTTGTGGAAGCCACAGTCTGTGGTGTTTTGTTATGGTGGTTCGAGCAGACTAGGACACTTGTGTCACACACATTTTCCTTCCCCACCTTATCCTCAACCCCAACTGTGCCTATTTCCAAAATCAGAGATTGCGTTATCCTGGAAAATTGCTAATTAGAAGCAAAAATCCCAATCAAGATGCGAACTCTTAGAGACAGAATTTTCACCACAGTGTTTACTTCTTGGTCGAATTTATATGACCCAAAAAACTTAGCATTTTTCTGCGTATTGGGTCATAGGATTTCAGTGTTGGGAAAGAAATAGAATGCAGGTGGGTTCTAGAAACTGCAAGAAATCTAAGAAGGGCGTAGTCCATACTGTGACAGAAATCGTGTGTGGTGCTTTGCATTATCCACCCCCACCTGTTGCTGGGACTTGCTACGGGAAGTATATCTCCTACCTCCCTGTCCCCTGGTCACATTGACCTTTGTCCTTCACTTGTTTGATCAGTGAAACATGAGCAGAAGTAACAGTGTGCAGTTTTCGCAGAAACTTTAATAGCCACTACTGGTTTTTCCAGTTTTCTTGTTCCTTTCTCTATGACAAGAGAATGTTATGTCCTGAGTAGGGTTGTTTTTCAGACTGGATCCTGAAGTGAGAGGCTGTATATAAAAGAACCACAACTAACCCATCGCTACTGACGTGTGCTGGAAGCTACTGAGACTTAGGACTTTGTTACCACAGCCTCGCTTACCAAAAGATAACTGATATTGTGTATTATGAAGTGTCTGGACAGCTAGATCAGATCATGGAGGGTCTTGCAAACTAATATTTAGATTTGATTTGACTGGCAAGAGAAAAAGCACAGAAACGTTTTAAGGAGGGAAGTATGAGTTTTATTTTACTTTTCTTTAGTTTACTTGCTCATTTTTGTTGAGTTATATTGAAGGTACAAAGGTAGATGACTCAAAAAATTAAACAGTACTAAAAGCCTTGTAATGAAAAAGAGTGGTACCCTTTCCAGAATGTAGGTCTGATTTCCCAGTGGCAAAGAAGTTTAATGATTTATTTTGCACATCACATCATATATCCTCCATATTTCTTAATTGTTTGTTCGTAATGCCTTCTTTACTCATACATTTTAAATGTTATTATTACTTTTACTTAGATAGATGTGGCAGTTATGTTTTTTAAATGGCTGAAAAATCTTTGACATTTTTCCCATTGAAAATTGGGGTCTATGTTTCCTCAGGAAATCTGGATAAACTCACACCTTGCTTGTAAAGAACGCCATGTAACAGAAGGTGCATGACTTCGGAGGCTAGGTATGGCCACATGAAGGTGAGTCTCAGAGCTCTTGCTGTGGGGAGCAGAACTGAAAGCCGGGCTCAGCCTCTGCTGGATGCACCTCCGTGTTCTCCCTGAGATGATGCTTCCCATTTGCTGCTCTCAGCCAGTGACTGAATGCAGTAGGGATAGTATTGACGGGCTGCTTCCTGTCACAGGTGGGGCTCCTTTGATAGGCAATTTTGGCTGAAAGACTTCCCATCAGCTTGCTCTAAAGCTTCTTCAAATTGTCCTGCAGTCAGAGATTCTGCCTATCTGCCTTCCTTCTTTCCCTCCTTCATAGAAGTCAGACCTGCATTGCCATCTGAAACTCACTGTGTCATTGGCTTCCTCCACGCCCCACCCCCACCACAGGTATTATCATCCAATAAATAAATGTCTTGCACATCTAATCCTCATCTTGATGTCTTGATGTAAAAGCTGCAAACTAACCACTGGGTCAGAAGAGGCAGTGTGGCTTTCTCCTTGTGTACAGGGCCCCTCTTTTGGAGCTCTGATCCACCATGTGTGAAGTGTGGCTATTCTCACACTGCTATGCGGGGTAGCAGAAAATGTAAAACATGGAGAGACAATGTGAAGGTTCTTCATTGACTGCCCCAAGTGAAGGCTTAGCTGACATCTGGGCTCAGTCACTAGACGTGTGTGAGAAGATGCGGCTACATGATTCCAACTCCTGGCCATTGAGTTACCCCCAGCTGAGTCTCTCTGAGACTCTAGTCATTGTATATTAAAGGGGAGACATTTCTTTCCTTTCTTTCTTTCTTTTTGAAAAATTTTTAATGTTTATTTACTTTGAGTGAGAGAATGAGCAGGGGAGGGGCAGAGAGAGAGGGAGACAGAGAATCCCAAGCAGGCTCTGCATTGTCAGCGCAGAGTCCCATGCAGGGCTTAAACTCATGAACCATGAGATCATGAGCTGAGCTTAAATCGAGAGTCAGACGCTTAACTGACTGAGCCACCCAGGTGCCCAAGAGGAGCCATTTCTGCTACGCCATGCTGAAATTCTTGACACGTAGAATCAGAATCAGAATAAAATTATTTTTTAAGCCACTAATTTGTGATTGGTATTTGTGTGTTGTAAATTTAGCGAAGTTTACCTAGGGAGAGGATGTGTCCTTGTGCCAAATTTTGCACTTGTATCTTCGAGGTACTCCAGGGGCATGTATATGGGGATATTTCTTTTTTTCTTCTTCTTTTTTTTCTTTAATTGATTTTATTTTCTACATAAAAAGTTCAGTAAAAATTGGGTAATGTAAAATGATTTTAAGCAGTAAATCAATCTTATCAACATTGCACAAGGCTGGCAGAAACCACAAGGCGGCCTGCTTTGGAATATTTACATGATAACAAATTAAAGTAGGAGAACTTAAACCTTCATTACAAAGTCGTCCTGTGATCTAGCACATAGAGGCTAAAAGCAAAATGAAAAACAAACAGAACCAGGAAAAAATAAACCAATTATTTTCAATATATTCATACGCACATTAAAATATAATACAGATCATCTGGGTGAGGAGTTGTGAGTGGGGATGCACATGGTCTGTGTGCTGACAGCACCTCCAAGGAGGAGACCCAGGTTTGGGAGTGGGGCTGGGCCTGGCCAGGATCTTAGCAGGGTCATTCCCTAAGGCCTTGCCTGCGATGGCCTCCAACACCCCAACAGCTCATGACTGGAGATGGCTCATTTTTGTGGCTTTCAACTGAAATCTGCAGGTCTGTTTCCCAGGGCGATGTGTCACAGTAGCACAGCCCTGACCAGAGGGGTGGGACAGCAGGCCTGCAGGGTTTCTTCTCCAGAGACTGTCCTAGCTGCTCGCCTGTCCTCCCACCCTGGTCCCACAAGTCACTAATTCAGTGTCTTCTTTGGGTTTGTAAACACCCCCAGTCTTATGACGTACTTCTTAAGCACTCCTTGGTTTTACGTTTCACGTTCTCATTGTACTCCAAGTCCCTAGGGTTCTTATGGTACTTAGCATTTTATTCATAATGCTGTGGGTCAGCTTGTGAGCTAGGTGTTTGAAGTCTTCAGTTGTGGTAATTCTTCCCACTTTGCATTCAGGTTTCCAGTAAGGGTTCAAGTACTGGACCATGAACTGGGGCATCTCTTTTCTGAATACTTCTTGGCTTTTCTTAGCCAGCTCACTGGAGGAGTCTGCTTCTGCTGTCTTAGGCTTTTCTGAGGTCTTCATGGGATTTTCATCATATGTTGAGGTTCCTAGGTCCATCTCAGCTTCATGCTCAAGCCTGGCATCATCTCTTGGGCTTTCCCAAGTAGGAGGATCCCACTGAGTTTGCCTTGTGATCACATGGTAGTATAAATCTTCCCTTCTGGATCTTGGGATGTCTTCCAGTTGGGAGGCCTTACAGTTTGTTTGGGAGGAAAGGGAGTTGGCAGATCCAGGAGATAATTTGTCATTACCATTTCAGGTGGCTGTAAAGGCCAAGCCTGCCTTGTTGAAACTATTGTAGTCTTGCTGTGGGTGGCTATCCCACTACCCTTTGTGGGTGAGCTGTGAAAATTTGTTGTCCCTGGATGCACTGAAGAGTTGGCTGGGCATAACTCTGTAAGACCAGTGGATTTATCTATGAATAGGGTGATGTCATGCCATAGACAGTTGGACAAGTCTGTCCTTGGTAATATATGGTTGCTTGAGACCGTAGGAGAGTACTGTTGCTGGACACTGACAGACTGTTGGTTTGAATCTCAAACACCATAATTCTGTGCCTGCACTGGGCCTGGGGCTGGCACTGGCAAGACGGTGATGCTGGAATCTTGGGGAACCACCATCACTTTGCATCACACACTGTGAACCAGAAACTTCCCATGGGCTGCCACGTGTGGCACACTGGCACAGGTGGAGGGGCAGTGAGGGCTTCTATACAATGTTCCACCAAGGGCTGAGAATGATCGTAAGGAGCAGGAGAACACACAGGGTCCATACTAGGGGTGGGGAGGAGGACCCTTCCAGCATTAGGGTTGCTGGGATCCACATAGGTCCGCATGGATAACCTGATGGGTAGCCAGCAAAGGGGTGATGAGGAGCTTTGTAGCCAAAAGATTCATAAGGCAGTGGAGATGTCATTCCCAGGTTCTATACCTGCTGCTGTTGTTTCTGAGCTTCCCACTGAGCCACCTCTTGCTCAAACAACTTCCAGTGCTCCTCTGTAGAAAGTTCATTGTGGTCTTTAATTTGTACTTTCTTTTTAGAAGTTGATGTTTCATATCTGCCGTCTGGTCTTTTTGTTCCCACTTGTAGGCAGAAGAAGGTGGATAGAGGGAGCCCCTTCATCTCCTTTTCTCTTCTTTGAGTTTCCTTGTCTAGATCTATATCTCTTGACTTGTTAGAAGTCTTGGGGTGGCTGTTTGATCTCTGAAATCAACAACATCCCTTCGTTTTACAGTTATTGTGTTCCCCTTTTCAGTTTAACTTTTCTTTGGAATTCAATATACCTCCATTAGGTCTTCCAACTGTCCAGGAACTTGGCCAGATCACTTATATCTACTGTTTTACCAGTCCGTTCTTGGCCCTTCTCACTCTCTGCATCATCTTCATCTAGGGTATATCTCCTTAGCAACGGTGTCTTCCAGTTTTATACTATTGCCCTCTTAGGCTTATTGGCTTCCATGGCAATTCACTTTCAACTTTAGATTCAGGCAGCTGTTGTGGCTATTGTGACTGTACCTCTTCCTCTTTGTCTGCAGGGATGCTTTCTAACTAGATATGGGGCTATTTCTGATCTTAGTCTTCAACATGCTGCTTCTCAGAAAATGTATGTGTATGTATATATATATACACACATACACACATGTATATACGTTTCACATATATATGTGTATATATGAATATGCACATATATATGAGTTAAGTTGGTGGTTATATATATATTTTTTCCACACCAGAGACCATTACAGCCAGAAACCTCTACTGAAGCAGTTCCAATGTTAGCCGATATGCTTACCGCAGGATTTTTTGTTTGTTTTAAATTGTTTTCATGTTACCTATTGGTAGAAATGGAAGTGGTCCCTAAAGTCGATGATTGATTTATTAATGAACCTTTGGTTGAAAATCATTTTCTCTCAGAAATCATTATTCTATTGTCTTTTAGCACTAAGTATTGCTGTTGAGAAGTCTGGCTATTCTGAACACGGACCTTTTTCTAAAGTGTTGCCCTAGCCTGGCTTCCTGTCCTTCACCATTCTACTCCCACTCTACCCTTTACAATTCTTCCTGGGAACCCACCCTTAATCAATCACTTATATACGCCTCCACTTCTCAGGGTTTGCTTCCTGAAATCACAGGTAACACAGGTGGTAGGGTCAAATGTTTTATCCTCCAAGAAATAGGCATTTCAAAGAAGAATACAAAGCCATTGAGGTGCAGAGAGGTCACTAAGTAGACCCTTGATTCTTGAAGTAATTCGAGAAGGAAAGGATAAGAGAGCATAAGAAGTTTCATTTGAGAAGGCCAAAGAAGTGCATTTTTAAATCAAAAACATTGTAGAGTCTCTATACTGTTCTTTCAGACATCTGCTTTTGGGGCGAAATTTTAGCTTCTACCATCTCATATATACTAGCTTGACACCTTTGTTCTTGTCTCAACTTCTGGAATAGCCTTTGCATTCTGATAGGTTATTGTTAATAACGTAAATATATTGCAAAGTCTAATCAAATTATTCAGTGTCTTGCTTTTTGTTTATCAAATAAAAGATCACAAGCTTCAGATACAAGAAATTTATTGAAAAGCTTTCATGTGCATCTAAACACCTACTACTTCATTTTCCTCAGGACATTAATCTTTCTATTTATCATCTTTGCTTTTTCATACATTCAGACCCTGGCACCTTATCACAAATTCATAAGAACACAATAAGAACAATGCTTGCTTATGCCTGTGCTGTGACAATTTGTTACCACCTCCCCAAAGAGGAAGACATTCAAAGGTTCCACTTTAAACCATGTTTTCAGTAATATTCTTCACTTGCTATTATCTTTCTTTTATTTTCAGTATTCATAGTTGCGTATGGAGATCTTATTCCCACTGTTCATTACAGTTCCTGCTGTGCTTGAAAGCTAGTTCCTGACAGTTCACAGTCACTACTGTGAGAAGAAACTAGGGCTCCCAAACTCTAAAAGGCCTGCTCAAGAAGAAAAATGCTTATATGTTTTATTTCTACCATCTTCCAACGTTCCCACTGCTGATAAAAGATAGAAAGAGGACAAACGAAGGATGAATTTCATGATTACATTTTGGTGCCGGTGCAGATCTCCCACTGGGATATATCTCCCACCTGACAGGTGGTCTATTCTGCTCAAATACCACTGAGCTGGTGAACTTAAGCAAAAACATATGACCCATCTCTCA
Organism: Acinonyx jubatus; assembly: GCF_027475565.1. NCBI lineage: Eukaryota > Metazoa > Chordata > Mammalia > Carnivora > Felidae > Acinonyx > Acinonyx jubatus. Next base: position 211,945,454 of record NC_069380.1, read on the forward strand.
GACCTCAGAACAGCAGGGTTCACATAGCCATCTGAAAATCTCAAGTTGAAAATCTCTTCTGTAATATCTTTATTAACTGGTGCATCTGATCTGTCCACTCACAACCTTCTGTGGATGATGAAGGCTCAGATAACAGAATGAGCCCCCTGTTCCTCATGTTTTCTTGGAAAATCTCTCACCAGTGTCTGAAAGACTTCCAATGGGCTCTGATTTTAAACTTAAGAAAACCATACTTATATCAAGAAATCGCATGTGTAATCTTTCTTTAGATTAGAACCATTTTTAGTGTTAGTTTCCTTTGAGAGTTGATAATAAATACATGTTAAAGCTTCTCATTACAGGAGAAACAGAGAGTTATTGGCAAATTTCCAAAGTATTAGGAAAAGTGAGAATCTCTTCTTTGTAATAATTACATATAACAGTAATTAATGGTCTGGGACTTGTGTGATTAAATAGATCTCATACCTAGATTTTTCTGTAAGTCAATACACCTGAGTGTTTTCAGTTTCTAAACAGATCTACTTTCTTAATTCATATCGACCCCATTTCTTTTAAATTGTACCTCCAAGTATTTGAAGTTCTCCAAAGCGTATCTATTTTATCCTCTTTCCAACTCACAACAGAAGACATGTCAAGGTAATTAACTTTGATAACCTATTTAGCATAAAGTTATTACAGGTGAACAAAGAGCACAAAAACTTTCCAGAAAATCACCCAAAATCTTAAGATTCTTATTTAGAGCACACTTATTTAGATTCTTATTTATGAAGTTGCCATCTTCAAGCCTTGAATGATATCTATTGTGACAAAATAAATAAAGTTTTAGGTAGTTCTTGAAAAAGTTTTATTTTTTAATTATTTGAATGAAGACATATTTTGAATAAATTGTAATGAAGAAAAAAATTCCATAGATGGGCTTGATCATCAGGTTTTCATTGCATAATTATAAGTGAATATTTTTCAGCCAGAGATCATCTATAATTTCAACTGTGCTAATACTTTCTGAAGTTATACTGGGTTTGATGATATTGGGTCTAACAGAAGAAGCACTCATTTTTGAGAAAGCCCTCAAGCTTTTGGTTACATGGCAACTTTACCTATCTATATCTCTATCTTCTCTCTCTCTCTCTCTCTCTCTCTCTCTCTCTCTCTCTCTCTTTTTAAATTTTAATTCCAGTATAGTTAACATATAGTGTTATAATAAGAGTTTCCTGTGTACAATATAATGATTTAACAATTCTATACATTACTCAGTGCTCATCATGAAAAGTATACTCTTTTTAAGTTTTTATTTAAATTCTAGTTTGTTAACATACAGTGTAACATTAGTTTCAGATGTATGATATAGTGATTCAGCCCCTACATACAGCACTTGGTGCTCATCACAAGTGCACTCCTTAATCCCCATCACCTATTTAACCCATTCCCCCACCCACCTCCATTTTAGTAACCATCAGTTTATTCTCTATAGTTAAGAGTCTGTTTCTTGGTTTGCCCCCCTCTCTCTCTTTGTTCCTCTTTGTTCCTTTGTTTTATTTCTTAAATTCTACATATGAGTGAAATCATATGGTGTTTGTCTTTCTCTGACTTATTTCACTTAGCATTATGCCCTCTAGATCCATTCATATTATTGCAAATGACAGGATTTAATTTTTATGGCTGAGTAATATTCCACATCTATGTATACCACATCTGTTTCCATTCATCTATTGATGGACCCTTGGGCTGCTTTCACAATTTGGCTTTTGTAAATAATGCTGCAGTAAACATAGGAATGTGTATATCTGTTTGAATTAGTGTTTTTGTATGCTTTAAGTAAGTACCCAGTAGTGGATTAATTACTGGGTTATATGGTTATTCTATTTTTAAGTTTTTGAGGAACTTCCATATTGTTTTCCACGTGGCTGCACCAGTTTGAATTCCCACCTGCAGTGCATGAGTGTTCCTTTTTTTTCCCCACGTTCTCACCAGCACTTGTTTCTTGTGTTTTTGATTTTAGCCTCTTTGACAGGTATGAGGTGATACCTCATTGTGGTTTTTATTTGCATTTCCCTGATGATTAGTAATGTTGAGTATCTTTTCATGTGTCTGTTAGCCATTTATATGTCTTCCTTGGAGATATGACTGTTCATGCCTACTGATCATTTTTTAATTGGGTTATTTGTGGGGGGCTGGTGTTAAATTGTATAAGTTCTTATATATTTTGGATACTAACCATTTATCAGATATGTCATTTGCAAGTATCTTTTCCCATTCAGTAGGTTGTCTTTTAGTTTTCTTGATTATTTCCTTTGCTATTTGAAAGCTTTTATTTTTTTGTAGTTCTAATAGTTTATTTTGATTTTGTTCCCTTTGCTTCAGGAGACATATCTATGTTGCTGTGGCTTATGTCAGAGAAATTACTGCCATGCACTTTTTTAGGATTTTTGTGGTTTCAGGTCTCATATTTAAGTCCATAATCCATTTTGAGTTTATTTTTGAGTGTGGTGTGAGAAAGCAGTCCAGTTTCATTCTTTTGCATATTGCTGTCTAGTTTTCCCAACATCATTTGTTGAAGAGACTGTCTTTTCCCCCATTGTATATTCTTTCCTCCTTTGTCAAATATTAATTGACCATATAATGGTAGTTTATTTCTGGGCTTTCTATTCTGTTCTGTTGATCTGTGCGTTTACTTTTGTTCCAGTACTATTCTGTTCTGATTGCTACATCTTTGTAGTATATCTTGAAATCTGGGATTGTGATACTTCCAGTTTTGTTCTTCGTTTTCAAGAGTTCTTTGGCTACTTGAAGTCTCTTGTGGTTCCATACAAATTTTAGGATTATTTTTACCAGTTCTGTGGAAAATGCTGTTGGTATTTTGATAGGTATTGCATTAAATCTGCAGATTGCTTTAGATATTACAAACTTGTAGCAATATTTAGTCTTCCAGTCCATAAGCATGGAAAATCTTTCCATTTGTGTCATCCTCAATTTCTTTCATCAATATTTTATAGTTGTCAGAGTATTGGTCTTTCACTTCCTTGGTTAAGTGTATTCCTAGATATTTTATTGTTTTTGGTGCAATTGTAAATGAGATTGTTTCTAATTTCTTTTTCTGCTACTTCATTATTACTGTATACAAATGCAAAGGATTGCTGTATATTGATTTTGTATCCTGCAACCTTAGTGAATTCATTTATCTGTTCTAGTAGTTTTTTTTTGGTAGAGCCTTTCAGGTTTCCTATATATAGTATCATGTCATCTGCAAATAGTGCTTTTCCTGTGTCTATTAAAGTGATCATATGGTTTTTATCCTTTTCCTTCATGTGATGTATCAAGTTGATTGATTTGCAAATGTTGAACCATTCTCACATCACAGAAATAAATATCACTTGATTGTGGTAAATGATTTTTTTAGTGTATTGTTGCATTCAGTTTGCTAATGTTTTGTTGAGGATTTTTGCATTATGTTCATCAGAGATATTGGCCTGTAGTTCTCTCTATTTTTTTTTTTTTTTTTGTGGTTTTGGTATCAGAGTAATACAGGCCTCATAGAATGAGTTTGGGAATTTTCTTTCTTCTATTCTTTAGAATAGTTTGAGAATAGGTATTAACTCTTCTTTAAATGTTTTGTAAATTCACCTGGGAATCCATCTGGTCCTGGACTTTTATTCATTGGGAGATTTTTGATTACTGATTCAATTTCATTGCAGGTAATTGGTCTGTTCAAATTTTCTGTTTCTTCCTGATTCAGTTTTGAGACATAGTGTTTCTAGTAATTTATCTATTTTTTCTAGGTTGTCCAATTTGCTAGTATATAATTTTTTAGAATATTATTTTATCATCCTTCATATTTCTGTGGTATCGGTTATTATTTATCCTCTTTCATTTCTGATTTGGGTATGTTTAGCTCTAACAGTGTCTCTGTCCTTCTCATCCTCTTTGATGTGGCCTCTTCTCTACATTTAGCTGTGGAGAGTCTGTTCTGCCAGTCTTCAGGTCGTTTTCTGGGTTATTTGCCCTAATGTGTGTGTTACCTAGTTGTATTTGTGGGATGAGGTGAGCTTAGGGTTCTCCTACTCCACCATCTTCCCTGGTAATCCTACTACATGACAATATGGTTTAGATTTCTATTTCTTAAGTTTGCTTCTTTTTAAAATTTTTTTTAATGTTTATTTATTTTTGAGAGAGAGAAAGCACACTAGCAAGTGTGGGAGCTGGGGATGGGGCAGAGAGAGAGGGAGACAGAATCTGAAGCAGGTTCCAGGCTCAGCACTGTCAGCACAGAGCCTGATGCAGGCCTTGAACTCACAAATGGTGAGATCATGACCCGAGAGGAAGTCTGATGCTTAACTGACTGAGTCACCCAGGAACCCCAGGTTTGCTTCTTAATATATGGATTTTTAAAACATGTTTATTTATTTTTGAGAGAGAGAGAGAGAGAGAGTGCAAGTGTAGGAGGAGCAGAGATGGGGAGGTGAGAGAGGATCTGAAGTGGGACTTGGGCTGACAACAGAGAGCCTGATGTGGGGCTCAAACTCACAAATTGTGAGATCATGACCTGAGCCAAAGGCAGAGACTTAACTGACTGAGTCACATAGGTGCCCCAATGTATTGATTTTGTATTGGTTTGTCCCTCCAGTGATATATTAATTTGCTTTGAAAATCCTAGCTGACTGACTTCCAGATATTAGGAGGAAAAAATAAAGGTTTCCTCTTTAAGCACGTTTTATACATAGGTCAGTATTTAGAAATTCTCACAAAATTATTGAAAAGAAGGCAGCTGAGAAGACTGTCAGATAATGACTAGCTATATGTGTTTATGCTGTGATTTATGTCATCTGCACAGGATAACTTCAAATATCAGCACATTCTTCTTGGATTGGGAAAACTAAACTTTCTTGAAGCTACTAGATAGCTAACCAATTCTCTATGAAAGCATAAGCCACATAAAATTAAAACTTCTGTTTGCTTGTTTATTTATTTTTTAATTTTCTGTGTTTAGAACATTGCTAAGGGTTTTAGGTAAGATAGGGAAGTTTCCAAGTGGGAACAGAGAGATTGATTAGAAAATTCAGTCCAAATTTTTTTATCTCAGAGCTTAAAAGAGGCAAGGGAAATTGATATTTTGTAATGAAAACTTTGAGGGTTCCTTTCATTCCATCTCAAATACTAGAACTGTTTTCTAGAGAAGAAAAGAAATATCTGGTGATATCTTTATACATTTACCAAAACTAAAATATGTACAATTTTGAAATTTTGGATGAATATCATTGTTGGCTCTTCTGTTAGATTTATTTTCTGTACCTTTGATGTATTAAAACCTAATATGATAGTAGAAAATTGCCTTCTAAGAAAAGTTTTGATTTAGCAAAAATAAACTGTAAACAAAATCCAAATATGAGGTATTTGGGTTATTCAGATCAAATTAAAATGATAATTAAAATAATTAAAATTACCAAACGTTGACTTTAAAATCTAAGGGTGCATATTCACATTCTACCAATTTGAATGTATCTGAAGTTATTGAGAAAGCCAATTGTTTGAGATACAGTGTTTGAAGATCTAACTTTGAATGGTAAATCTGATGTCTTATGTTAGCATGAAATGCTGCCATTCGACAGAAGAAAGAAGGAAATACATAGAATTCGTTGCTAGCATGTACCAAAATTGAGACCTAATTCCCTAGCATTTTTGTTTAATGCTGTTCCAGTTGGAGGCATGAAATGAGCTGGATGCATCATCTGAGAATGGCGGCTCCACAGGCATCCACTAACCTGCTAAAAGGCTTTGCATGTGTTTGTTTATTTTTGGGATTGTATTTCTCAGTTTATGGATGCTTATCCAGAACCAGCTTTGTACACTGGCAAGCAAAAATGAATGTACTTCGAGGGGGTGTGTGTTCTAGTCCTATTGACATACTTTATTGGGAAACTAAATACTATTTGCTGATGAAAGTGGGGTGGGGGAATCTGGGGATTTTAAAAGAATAAATATTAATCAGATATGCTTACATAAAACCTAGCTACTGCCTAACAGATAACCGAATGAAATAACTTTGAATGATGGAAACTTATTGTGTAATACATAAGCAATTTGTTATGGGAAAGATAATGTTCACATGTTAAAAATGTCAATATGCAAATGAAAATGAGCATGGTTTTCCTCTCCTGAAATCTGGCAGGCATGCACAGCATAGTGAATTTTCTCCCTTGATTCTTTTTGGTTCTTTTATGTCATTGTACAGACATGGTCATAAATAAGACCAAGCAACTGTAAGACATAGATAGGCAGACATCAGCAGCAAATCTGTGTCTGGAAAAGTTAAGAGGCTTGTTGTCTGGAATGAAGATCTCTATAGTTGTAAGGAAACTGCAGAGACCACAGGGCAAACTGGATGGACCAACCTCTAGGCAGAAACACCTTAATAAAATTTTGGGTAGTATTTTATTTATAGAAATAGATTCAGATATTTCACATTTCTCAGTTGTGATTTTTGTTATATAAATATTTTTTTTCCCCTGAAACTTATTGGGCTCTTATTTTAGCCTTTTCACACTCAGGTCTCAGTTCTTCCTCCCAACTTTGTCCTTCAACATCTTCTCTACATTCCTTTCTCCATAAAAATGGATCCAATTCACAGTCTCTTGAATCACATCTAACTTACCCAGGCCATTTTTCTCACCTGTCAAATTTCCTCCTTTCTCTACCCTTCTGTACTTACTTAAACTTCACATGGACACTCTCCTACCTCCCAAAGGAATTTTCTTTGAGAACTCTGGGCAGAATTGACTTATCTGTTCTTTGAATTCTTTCCTTCACCTTTTTTTTTTTTTGGACTGTGTGTGTGTGTGTGTGTGTGTGTGTGTGTGTGTGTGTAACGTGTTGATGGCATGTTGTTATATTAGTTATCTATTGCTTACCTAACAAATTATCATGCATTTAGCAGCTTAAAATTACTAATTTATCATTTCGTTATTTGGTGGTCAGAATTTCAGGTACATGGTGGTGGTAATGGTTGGGTGGTACATATTGATTCCTAAATCATTGAGTCTTAAACATTAAATATGTACAGCTTCCTACATGTCATTGGACTTCAATTAAGTGTTGCTGTTGTTGTTGTTGTTGTTGTTTTTAAATAAGTTTAGGCACAGAATGATGTGGCTTTTTCTCTAGAGTCTCCCAAGGCCAATATCAAAGTGTCAGCAGCATTGCTTTTCTTTCTGGAAGCTCTGGGGGTGATGCTTCCAAGTTTATACAAGTTGTTCACAGAATTCATGTCCATATGGTCATTATAGGATGAGGTGTTTATTTCCTTGATGGGTGATGGCCTAAGGTCCTTCGCAGCTTCTAGAGGCTCCTTTGGTTCCTGGTAGGTGGCCTCATTCCTCCACCTTCACAGCTACATGAGTAGGTTGAGTATGCTTTGAATCTTTTTGACCTCCCTTCTGCAGCATCTCTTCTGACTCTAGCCAGAGAATTTTCTCTGCTTTTAAAGGTTCACATGATTAGATTGGGCTCATCTGAATAATTCAGGGTAATATATTTTAAAGATCATAATCATGCTTCCATACCTTGGCTATTGTGAATAACGCTGTAATAAATGCAAGAGTGCCTATATCTCTTTGAAATCCTATTTTTATTGTTTGGGGGTGGGTATATATCCAGAAGTGGAATTGCTGGATCATATGGTAGGTCTGTTTTTAAGTTTTTTTAGGAACCTCCATTCTGTTTTCTATAGTGATTGGATCCATATCAGTGGATGAATGGATAAAGAAGATGTGCTACATATGTATTATCTATATCTATATATCTATATTCCTATGTCTATGTCTATGTCTATATATCTATCTATATCTATATATATATCTGCATTGGCTTCTTGATTTGACTCCATATTCCTTGAATCATGGCTTCAGTTGGCCAGTCTTTAGCTTCATCTTGGTCAGGTTGCTATGGCAGTGCTGGTCCCAGGGCTGGTCCCAGAGGAAGTAGCTACCCTGCTGAGCTGTTTCTCTATACGTGAAGTCTTTTTAAGAGGCTCAGGCTAGAAAAAAAAAAGAAAAGAAAAGAAAAAAAGAGGCTCACACTAGAGCATACTTCTTTATTTTAGGCTTTTGTAACAGCCTATTCTCTTGTATTCTTGTGTTTTGAAACGCAGTAGTTTATGGTTTATCTACTGAACCCTGCCTCACACAGTATTTGATGCTAGGAATAAGTGCAACATAAGAGATCCTTAAAATAAGTGGCTTTGGATCAGTGGTCAGGTATAGAGAATCTGATGCTACAGGTTAGGACCTTGTGGGTCCTTGGCCAAACGTTTGTTAAAATTGTCATATATAGTAATGTGGGAGGAAAATGTTCCACAGAGGGAGTGCCTATAGCTTTGAGGGAAATAGCTCTATAAAAAAATAACTTTGGTATATTATATCTGCTTCTGACTGTTTTTAACAAAGTATTATATAAAACAGATGATCTGTCACAGGCAAGAATTTTTGAGTGTGTGGGCAGAGATAGAAAGATATGGAAAGATCTACAAATTTGGGGCTTCACAAGACAGAAAAATCTTCAGCTACCTCTTTGCCCCAAGAGTGAGATGTTAAGGCCAAGCAAGGAAGCCAGTAAATAAGATAAAATTAATGTAATCACTAAGTTCAGACAAAAAGTTGGAGTATGATTATTGGCACATGAAATCAACTGCAAGCAAATAAACCAAATGGCTAATATATTCTGAGGTAATTATGTTAGTGAAGAAATCACAATTCTGGGCTGAAAGACCCATGTTTGTTTTCAACCCAAAAGTAACCCTCAAATTTCCATTCATGAACAAGCAGAAAATGGACAGGCAATGAGATGGGTAGCCTCTAGGGGGAAGTTACTCTCTAACATGCAGTTCATTTTTGGCCACAAGAGATGAAAGAGAAGAGGTGAAATGACCTCTAAGAGAGCAAAAGCCTGAGAGGGCAGCAGAAGATCCTGGAAATGTGACATTCCCAGAATGCTAAGGCAAGGTCTGTATGATTAATCCACTTCATTTCCAAGAAATAAGTTTTGTAATTCTAGTCACCGGAACCATTCTTCACCAGTGACCAGTTGTTGCTGAGGGTCTTTAACACCTCTGCTTTTTTGAAAGTTAATATTAACTATGTTCATTTTGTTCCTAATTCATTCAGGTATCTCACAGTTAAAGAACTTATTCTGAAATCATATAGGTGTAATGAATTATTATAAATCTATCTTAGCCTAAGCATCTTTTTTAATGCAGAGGAAACAATGAGAGTGATCAGTTTTATGTCTTAGTTATGTTTCTAGTTTAGAAACATTTCAATTTTATACTCAATTGCATAATTTATACAAGAGTTAAATTATCCATTTCCTAATGTAACCAACTTAGTGTTATGAATAAATTTTAATAAATTCCTTGAATTATTCTGTGCTTTTCATATTCTGCCAAATTTCTGTAGTTTGTGTAAATCATGACAAATGTTTCCTCCTTATTTCCTAAATAATTGAGAAATAGTGATAAAGAGATCTAACCTTTAGGTGAATCCAAACATCATTATAATAAAACAGAATTTTTAGCTATTTGCATATTAAATACAACTATCTTAACTATTTGGTAGCTTCTACAGTTAATTTTTGTCACAAGCTATGGGAATCAGGATTCAATCTTTGATACAGTAGGGGTAAATAAGTGTAAGGTTTTATGCCATGACTCCCATTACTTTTGGAAACTTGAAAAAACTGTTTTATTATAGTGATGTCTTATTCATATCTTCTCTAAAAATCCTTTAAAATTATTGTTGAAGTCATAATAAAAATAATATATATCAATTTTATCAACTACAAAGTTCTAGGCATTTTGCTAGGTATATTTGTTATTATTTATAATATACTAGTACTCTAATATTATTTCAAATAACATAGTTGAACACAACTTAATAATTTCTAGAGGTACAATATGAATCTTTAAAATAAAACAAACTTTAAGAATGATAGTAAATAGGAATGCAAAATTTTTAGTAAAGATGAGAAAGACATTCACCTGTAGAGAAAATATATACTGAGTTTATATTTTCTTTTTTTTTAAATTTTTTTAAATGTTTATTTATATTTGAGAGAGACAGAGACAGAGCATGAGCGGGGGAGGGGCAGACAGAGAGGGAGACAGAATCCAAAGCAGGCTCCAGATTCTGAGCCATCAGCACAGAGCCTGAGGTGGGGCTCGGCCCACGAGCTGTGAGATCATGACCTGAGTTGAAGTCAGATGCTTAACTGACTGAGCCACCCAGGAGCCCCCTGAGTTTATATTTTCTTATAAAACTACTCCATATTCACAGAAAATTATACAATAGACCTCCCATCAGTTAGAAAAAAATTATCAATATTTTGTCAACTGTGATTTATTTATCACCTCCAGCTTTCCCTACACCCCTTTAAATGACAAAGAAATCTAGATATCTTGATCACATCACTAAGCCAAATTTCGTATAGTGATATAGAGGGGCTTAGTTACCTATGATTTCATATACACATCTTGCAAAAATTTTGAAAAGACATTTATTTTTTTTGACAGAGAGACAGAGAGTGCAAGTGCGGTGGGGGCAGAGAAGGAGGGAGAGAGAGAATCTTAATCAGGCTCCATGCCCAGCACAGAGCCCAACTTGGGGCTTGATCTTACCACTGAGAGATTATGACCTGAGCTCAAACCATGAGTTGGTCACTTAACTGACTGAGCCACTCAAGCACCCTGGGAAGACATTTTTAAAAAGTTATTCACCCTTGAAATGTATTCATTATTTCTTGCCTAGTAATTTTAATTATAGTCAATATCTATCTTTCTTTATTCACATTTGAATACTTATTTCTGTGGAATGTGTCATTTTAGCAAAGAAGAGAAGTTTCATTCCATCTCAAATCATATGCCTCTAGAATCCCAGGAAGAGGAAAGGTGCACTTATGTTGAAGGCTATTTTCTCATTTCTTAGGAATTGGGGAGGTCTTCTCACTTGAGTAGGACCAATAGGTCCAAACAAAAGGACTAACAATAAACCAAATATATGTATTTATTTTCAGTTTGTATTCTGGGGTGCCCGGGTGGCTCAGTCAGTTAAGCCTCCGACTTTGGCTCAGATTATGATTTTGCAGTTCATAAGTTGGAGCCCCCATCGGGCTCTGTGCTGACAGCTCAGAGCCTGGAGACTGCTTCGGATTCTGTGTCTCCCCCTCTCTCTGCCCCTCCCCCACTCATGCTCTCTCTCTCTCTCTCTCTCTCTCTCTCTCTCTCTCAAAAATAAATAAACATTAAAAAAAATTAAACAAGTTTTCAGTTTGTATTCTAATAATTATGGAATTTAAAAAAAGATGTTACTTCAACTTGCAAAGTACATGGTTAGTAAATATCAATGATTCATTCATTCATTACAAAAATATTAGGCCCCTGTTATGTTTCATGTATTATGTAATTTAATAGATATAAAATCTTAGAAGGCATATTTACTCATTATTTCCCTTGGCAAACAGTGGGTTACAGGAGTAAATAAGGCCCTGGTACTGTCCTAGAACAAATGGAACCAAGAGTAATAGAATCAGATGCTGTGTTAAAGACAGGGGCGCAGTGCGGCTGGGACCATAAAAAAAGGCTAAGAGAAGCACTAATTTTGAAATGAAGACGGAGTGATAATGGCCATTGTGACAGGTGTGAGGTGAATCTCATTGTGGTTTTGGTTTGCATTTCCCTGATGATTAGTGATGTTGAGCATCTTTTCATGTGTCTCTTGGCCATCTGGATGTCTTCTTTGGAAACATGTCTTTTCAGAGTCTCTGTCCATTTTTTAATCAGAATTTGTTGTTGTTATTGTTTTTATTGTTGTGTTATAGGAGTTCTTTTCATATTTTAGATATTAATCCCTCATCATATATATGATTTACAAATATATTTTCCCATTCAGTAGCTTGCGTTTTTATTTTCTTGATGCTTTTCTTTACTGTGAAGAAGCTTTTTAGTTTGATATATCCCTATTTGTTTATTTTTGATTTGTTGCCATTGCCTTTAGAGTCAGATTTAAAAAAAATCATTGTCAAGACTGATGTATGGGAGCTTATCACCTATGTTTTCTTCTAGGAGTTATTTGTTATTGACCTTACATTCAAGTCTTTCATCCATTTTGAGTTAATTTTTGTGTATGGTGTAAGGTTGTTGTCCAGTTTTCATTCTTTTGAATGTAGCTATCCAGTTTTCCCAGCACCGTTTATTAGAGGGACTATTCTTTACCCCATTGTGTATTCTTGCCACCTTTATGTAAATTCATAACAAGTGTTGGAGACGATGTGGAGAAAAGGGAATCCTTGTGCACCTTTGGTGGAAATGTAAACTGGTGCAGCCGGTGTGGAAAACAGTATGGAGGTTGCTCAAAAAATTAAAAGTAGAACTACCGTAAGATTCAGCATTACACTATTGGGTATTTACTCAAAGAAAATGCAAACACTACTTCCAGAAGATATATGTACCCCAGTGTTCATTGCAGCATTATTTACAATAGCCAAGATATAGAAACAACCTAAGTGTTCATCAATGGATGAGTGGAAAAAGAAAATGTAGTGTGTGTGTGTGTGTGTGTGTGTGTGTGTGTGTGTGTTTGTGTGTGTGTGTGTGTGTGTGTGTGCGTATGTGTGTAATGGAATACTATTCAGCCATAAAAAGGAATGAAATTTTGACATTTGTGATAACATCGATAAAGCTTGAAGGTAGTATGATATAACTGAAATAAGTCAGAGAGAGAATGACAAATAATGTATGATTTCACTTATGTGTTGAATTTGAAATCTGAAGCAAATGAGCAAATGTAATAAAACCTATAGATATAGAGAACACATTGATGTTTGCCAGAAAGGAGTAGGGTTGGCGGCTAGGCAAAATTGATGGAAAGGATCAAGAGGTACAAACCTCCAGTTATGAAATAAATAAGTCATGGGATGTAATGTACAGCCTGGTGATTATAGTCCATAATATTGTATAGCAAACTTGAAAGAGTCAAGCAAGTAAATCTTAAAAGTTCCCATCACAAGAAAAATATTTTTTTGTAATTTGTATGGTGACAGATGGTAACTAGACTTATTGTGGTGATCATTTCACCATGTGTACAAATGTTTAATCATTATGTTGAACATCTGAAACTAATATAATGTTGTATGTCACTTATACTTCAATAAGAAATAAATGGAGAGGATGTGGAGCAGGTGGTGATGTGTAAGAAAAGTTTTAAAGAGGAAATAAAAACTGATCTATGTGGTTTAAGGGGCAGAGGATAGTTTGGCAGAAGAATCTTCAATGCAGACAAACTGGAAAAAACACAGTGTTAGTATGATGAAAATATTTTAGGTTAGAAAGGATTTGGAATTACATGCTGAGGAAGCTGGACTTCAATGTATTAGAACATAAAGAAAGGAATTACATGATCGTATACAGTTAATTTAACCATAGTTCATGTGCCATGTAGTGCCAGATACCCACATTGTCAGATGTGTATCACTTGCTGAGCCAGATGATGAAATTAAAAGCTCAGGGTGAAAACTACATATATTCCACTATAATTTAGCTGGCTTGATTTTCCCATGTTTTTGCTATTGAAGCCTATGACCACAGCTAAAACCCTGACAGAGTAGGGACATTTTCCTCTTTCCCTCCTCGAGTCTCTGCTCAATTCAGGTTTATTCTTTAGTGGAGGAAAGAATTGCTGATCAGCATCCTGCAGCCTTGGGCACAGCTGGCATCTGCAATACTTTGGTGTGTGTCCAAGAGCCATGCAGAGAAGTGACATACCAGGGGGAGGGGGAGCTTAGAAGTGATTTCTCCACTCCCTGGAGAAGTCTGTACTCAACACAGTGGGGGGGGGGTGAGGTGGGTACTGGAAAGGGAGCTACGGAAAGTGATTTCTGCAATGACACATAAACCTGCACCAAGGTTTCCATCCCAAGATTTAGGCTAGTCTAGTGTCTGATTTCTTGGGTCAAAATATCAGCTCGATTTGTTTCCTGTAATTACTATTGTGACCATAGCATTAGCTGCAAAGATTGCATTTACATCATTCCCCTTAGGCAAGTCTATGGGTTTGTTTATCGATAGTTTCTTAGGGGAAAAAAAAATTCCTCCTGCATTCAGGACTCTGGTTTGTAAATGCTGTACCCATGTGACCCATTGTTCTGGAGTTTCCCTGGTGAGGAAGAAATTTCATTTGGGTGTAATTTTGTCAGAGCTCTGGGAAGTGCTTACCACTTTTGACATGTGAGACATCACAGCTCTGGGAAGGAGCTGATTACCAAGTCATATTTGTTATGGCTTTCCAGGTGGCTGGGTATTTCTAAAGCATCTTGCCTCTCATACAGCTGTACTCACACTGTTTCTTTAGAACACAGAGTCTACACTACACAGCAGCATGCGAAGAAGTACTGCCAGTTGTGCAGATCATTTATGCTTTATAATTAGGAGAATCAGAAAGGCAGTAGAGTGCAGTGGTTCCACTCAGCGGTTATATCGGATTATCCTTGGACTAGTCATTCTTCAATAGTATTGTTGTGGGCAATTTACTAAGCATTTAAAATCTAATTTCCATAATATGTAAAAGGGGTTAGCAAGAGCTCCCTCACAGACATTCTTTTATGCTATTTAAAGTTGTTTTTTTTTAAATGTATGTAAAGCATCTATCATCATCTATCAGGTAATTACTTCTCATTAATTAACGGCTCTTACTGATATATTACATAAGTCTAAGTTTCAATCTGGAATAAAATGTGAAGAATAAGAAATTTATGAGCTACTGGAACACGTATTCACTTCCTTTCTAAAGCCAACTTCCATTTATTTTCATTCTTCATTTTTCAGAAAAGAGGCATATCAGATCTATAGTCTATATAGAAAGTCAGTCAATGCGTCCATTCTTTGGTCTTTTTCAAATAAAAACCTTCCATACAAGTGGAAAATTTTTGTTTACTTCCTTTGCTCAAAATGCAGTCCACAATTAGTTTTAAATTACTTATTTTGATAAATGGAAGAGTGAATTGCTAAAATTTTAGCAAAGCAATGCACCGATTGTGATCCATTAAAAGAAGTTTGAGTGTTATTGAAACAATCCTTTAGTGACCACAGTAAAACATTTGTTAAATTGCTATCATTACTATTAATTTTGATATCATTTTGACATGTAGCATAGGGTGTCTGGAACTTGACTTTATTGATGGGGTTAGAGGTAATTTACTTTCCTCAGTGCCTTCCTTGATCAATGAATTTAGAACTAGAGAGCTTACATTTAATTCTGTAAGCCTGTAAATCTGTGTGAGTGTTTAAGCGTTGAGCATTTAAATACAATTAACTGGTTGGCAAGAATTTGGCAGGCTTCGATTTCAACAACCATTTATTTGTTTGTGTGTTTCCAGCTGGAATTGTATTGTATCATACTGAATGGTATTGATCAAGTCAGTTGTGTGACTAGTAGCCGTCTGAAAATAACTCATCTCATACCCAGCACTGCTTAGCGCTGGATCATTCATCATTGTGCACAGAGCATGAATGTCTGGGATTATTTTGCTTCCTTTTTGAGTGATAGTACTCTACTTAAATGAATAGGACAGTTAGAAGAAATTATCAGACTTTCCTCTGTGAAAATCGAAGTAGTCATTACCAAAATTACTGATCAGTCCTGAATCAGGAATAAGTAAATGTTTTAGAAATCATGATTAAGATGATATAGACAATTGCTATTTCAGATTTGAAATATAATGTAAATGTAATATATAAAGCCCCAAGAATTACACAAGAAAAATAACCAAATGGGCTATCTCCAAATAACTAATTATTTTATTAGTATCTGTTACTTAATATCTAAATATTATATTTCACCAAACTATCATGTAGCTTATAGATATTTTGGGGAAATTTAGAGAGCATAATTGTTCATTTTCTTTTTTGAAGAAAGAAAATACCCCTGAGCTTAAATTCTCATCTTCAACATAGAGATCATAATACCTACTCATAGGACTGTTGAGTGTTAAATGAGAAAACATGTATCTGGTTCCTGAGAGACAGGCACAGGAACTATTTTTTTCCTAAGCATTTTTACTATTTCACTCTAACCTTAAAACCCTGGGGTTCATATCTTTTTTAATACTTCCCTCATCACTCAAAATCCACACTACACCAAGAAATGAAAACAAAAAAGGAACAAAAATGATGTGTTAAGTGATTAAAGCCAACAAAAGTACTTCTTGCTCATAGGCAGGCAGAGAATTGCAGATGAGATATCATTGGACATTCTCCTGCTTGAAATACTTCTGTGAATGTACTTAAGTTTTACATGAAAACAAATGGCGAAAGGGAAGTTAAATTCAAGTTAAGGTGTCGCTTGATGCTTGATGCTTGATGCTTGATGCTTGATGCTTGATGCTCTTCAGCATCAGTCAGACTGAACCTGATGTCAATGCTGGAATGCCTCTGTGCTCCAAGTGAGTTCTCAGATTTTAAGAATCTCCTATCCCCTCAACTGGCGATGATTTCATAATAGGACTTAATGAAATTTTAAGAAGCCCTGTAATTTTTCAGCAGAGAAGGATTGAGTAAGGAATAGACTAAGAGTCATTTTAAAGGCTGGAGGACATCAGTGATGACTTATTCTAGTAATTAAATGATTTTTATACTTTTTTAAAGAGAAACATTAAATAGAGTTTGGAGTCCATAGACTATGAAGGTCTATGAAAAAAATCTGGGCAACTCAGGATCACTTAAGATGTTCAAGATAGACAAGACCAAAGCTGGGTTTGGAACACAGGAATACCCAAGCAATAAGTGAGGTGGGACCAGCGGGCAGAACAAAGTCAGATGAACTTAAAAAGCTGACTCAGGTTGGGGCACCTGGGTGGCTCAGTTGGTTGAGTGTCCAACTTTAGCTCAGGTCATGATCTCACAGTTTGTGGGTTGGAGCCCTGCGACCGGGCTCTGTGCTGACAACTCAGAGCCTGGAGGCTGTTTCAGATTCTGTGTCTCCCTCTCTCTCTACCTCTCCCACACTCGTGCTTTGTCTCTCAAAAATAAATAAACGTTAAAAAAAAAAAAACTGACTTCGGTCATTTTTCTTGTTGGTTTATTTCACGTAAGGACTTCTTAGAGCTTTGTTTTTTTAAATGTTTACTTATTAAATTTGAGAAAGTGAGAGAAAGAGAGAGATTGCAAGCAGGGAAGGGGTAGAGAGAGAGGGAGAGAGAGAATCCCAAGTAGCGTCTGGACTGTCAGTCCCGACTAAGGACTCTATCTCAGAAATCTGCAAGGTCATGACCTGAGCCTAAATCAAGAGTAGGATGCTTAACCAACTGAGCCACCCGGGCACCCCAGGACTTTTTAGAGCTTTACAATGAAGATAGGTATCATGAATTTCTAGGAAGGGAATCTAGGATTCTGTACTAGCTAAGTTTGACCACAAAATGATTTTATTTTCTGAATGCCTATTAATGTCTTATAGAATTAGTTATTCTTCTATGGGACACGACTGATAAAATATGGACCTATAAAGTTAACAGCCCCTTGAGGTACCCTTTATACATCTCTGCCTCTTGCTACTCCTAAAACTGGGGGAGATTTTGTACCTACTTGGGCATCCTGTTGAATCATGAGCCATATTTTAATGAAAACAAACATCAATTTGTTAATAAAGTAGTGCAAATATCAAAATAGTTCTTTTTTAAAGTTTATTTATTTTGAGAGAGAGAGGGAGAGAGAGAGAGAGAGAGGGTACACTCATGAGCAGGGGTGGGGCAGAGAGAGGGAGAGAGAGAGGATCCCAAGCAGGCTCCACACTGTCAGCACAGAGCCCACTGGGCTCCAACCCATAAACCTTGAGATCACGACCTGAGGAAAAATCAAGAGTCGGACACTTAACCAACTGAGCCACCCAGGCATCCCTTGAAGTAGTTTTACATTTATCTTTTCCCATTCCTATGAACAAATTCAAGTGGAATTACATTATGAATCAATCAAATCAGTTTTACAAAGTTGACTAAGTACCAAAAATAGATTTGAATGTTGGTTAAATTATGTTCTAATGAAAATGAGAACTAAGTGGAAATACGCCTTAATTGTCCAATTACATCTTTTTAAAGTTATATATTCTTCCTGAATATATAAGTGAAGGTAAGAATCACAAAAATGTTTTGAAATAAGTACATATTTTCTCTAAGAAAATTATGTATCTATACATATCTGCAGCGTTAGCTGTCTTTATAACATTTTCAGCAAAAATTAAGGACATGACAAGTTTTATTAAAAGGCTTTTAAACTAAAATATGTGGAGCTGTTTCAAAGATTAGAACAAAAAATGATTCAGAGTTTCACTTCAAAATGTGGGCAATTGTTTTGGTTGTAAAAGGACGCTCTGGAAGGCTGAGTGGCCCTGCCAGAACTGAACACATCTGAGAAATCTCAGGGGAAGCTGCATCCTCCAGAGATTTTCCGTTTGCTTTTCACTTCAAAGCAGTCAGGCTCAGCATCTTGATAATAAGCCAATGTGAACATCCAACATCTGTAGTTTCTCCCTTCACACGCTCGGTCCTTTTGTTGGTATGTCAGAATATGGCAATGTAAATCATAGAGAAAATGTTGCCCTTTTACTTATGTTTTGACTTCAGCACATCTCTCGCTGAGTCCAATAATCGTACTTGTGTTACTTATTCCTGGAATTAAAGAAGTAGCTATTTAAAGCTGGATGGGGTCATAGGTTCTGATTTCTGCTGGTTTATGGAGAGTAAATGGGGGCTCAGAAATGTTCATTGACTTGCCTAATGGCACAGTGGGGAAGCCGACCAGCTCTGGTTGTCTCCCACAAATCCCTTTGCCCCTTGAACTCTTCTCTACACACAGTTCAGGAGCTGCTTGTTGGCCGCATGCCTTCACAGCAGCACTGTGCCAGGCTCTTTAGGGATGCTAAATCCAAGTATGACATGACTCTGTTTGGGCCGAGAGTAGCTAATGGTGTAGTTTTTATAACCAAATGTTTTTGAGGGACATTGTAAGATCGTTTATTTCTAATGATTAATTTTCAAAGAGCTTCGGATGTATGTTTGCTTATACAAGAAGACAAAGGACATAGAGTTGAATTAATTTTGTTAGTATATAATGTCAAACAAAGTGACTTCAGGGTGATTTTTTTACTTCATTTTTTTAATTGAGGCATAATTTACATACAATAGAATGTTCAATGGGATGGGTTTATACCTACATTTATAACCATATCCATAGCTACACCTACGCCTACACATAAACTTACATCTATATCCATATCTGCATCCACCTATTATCATACGTCTCTCAACCATTTGAAAGCAAGCTGTAGACATAATGCTTCTTTACTCTAAATACTTCTGTGAATTTCCCCGAAACTAAGGATATTTTTTCATTATTTCCATGTAACCCTTTGAATAGGATAGCCAACTTTTTAGAAGGCCAACCCTTCTAAAAAGGCCAACGAGCCCCACCAGGACAGAGACATACAGCACCAATATAATATAATAAATATAATGTAATGTAATATATAGTAAATATAATATATAATAATCTACAATATTATAATAGATATATATGTGTTATTTTAACATAAATATATGGGAATAATTGTTTATTTGAAAATAGATTATTCTGTCTTTACTTTTACATCAATGCTATTATTTATATAGGACTAGCTAACAGTGTCAACTAATAGTAATTAATATTATTAATTAAAATAATATATGTGAAAATGTCACAATATTTTATAATGTTTCTGTCTTCTGATATGGAAATTTACTTAACCTTCCTTAAAAATTATTTAATATTTATGTTTTCTAGACTATTATTGTATATTCTTAAAATACATGAATTTAAGTATTTTTAAAAGGAGAATGTTAAAACAATAAGGCTAATTACATAGGTATTAGATATACTTAATAAAAGTAACAATGACATGTTTCTTTCCTTCACATGATACAGTAGGATTTTTTTTACTGTTTCTTTTTTCAATATTAGACTTATGAACTTCCCACAGCCTTTAAGACATCTTCCTTCCTTCTTCTCTTCCTCCCTCTCTCTCTTATTTCTTTCTTCCTCCTTCCTTCCTTCCTTCCTTCCTTCCTTCCTTCCTTCCTTCCTTCCTTCCTCCCTCCCTCCCTCCTTCCCTCCTTCTTTCTTTCTTTCTTTCTTTCTTTCTTTCTTTCTTTCTTTCTTTCGATGTCATGGTAAAACTGAATACCATCAAACATTACATTCACTTTGACTTGCAACTCTGCTTTTGTTAAGCCCATATTATATGTCAGTCAAATGTGATGACATCAGGCTAAATATGCTCTCAACAAAAGATTTTTAGCATAAAATACTTAGATTTTTTAATAAGATATTCTTTAAAAAAACAAACAACTTTTATTGAGGTATAATTCTTGTAACATAAAACTAACCATTTTAAAGTGTATATTTAGGGGTGCCTGGGTGGCTCAGTTGGTTAAGCGTCTGACTTTGGCTCGGGTCATGATCATGCAGTTTCCGAGTTCAAGCCCTGCATGGGGCTCTGTGCTGACAGTTCAGAGCCTGGAGCCTGCTTCAGATTCTGTGTCTTCCTCTCTCTCTGCCCCCTCCCCAACTCACGCTCTGTCTCTGTCTCTCTCTCAAAAATAAATAAACATTAAAAAGATTTAAAAAAAATAAAGTGTATATTCACAATGGTGTATAACCAAACTGTCTGTTTGGTTCCAAAATATTTTCAACACCTCAAAAGGAAACCCTGTCCCAGTAACAGCCCTTCACTATTTCTTCTTCCTCCAGGCCATTGCAATCACTAATCTGCTTTTTGTCCCTATATATTTACCTCTTCAGGGATATATTACGTAAATGAAGTTATGTAATATGTGACCTATGGACCTGATTTCTTTTACTTAACAATGTTTCAGGGCTCATCTATATTGTAGTAGGTATCGTATTTCATTCATTTTTTATGACTGAATAGCGTTCCTTTGTATGTATGCACCAAATTGTGTTTACCTATTTACCTGTTGATAAATATATGGATTATGTCCACTTTTTGTCTATTGAGAATAGTGCTGCTATATAAATTTGTGTATATCTTTTTGTATGAAGACCTATTTTTATTTTTTTTCCCATGTGTATCTAGGAGTAGAATGGTTTTAAAGCACAGAGGTAATTTGCACTTGTGAAATTGAAGGTGGATTTCAGATAAGTTACATTTTTAGTAAAGAAAGTGAGAAAAAAGTCTTTCTTTAAGTTGGCTACAGTGTTTTGGTGCCTTTTTGGGGGTTTGGAAACAATCTTATTTCCAAAAATTGAATCTTTTTTGCCATATAGTTTTGTCATAACCTATACATAACTTTGAAAAGCTAATGTGCAGTCAGTTCATCATTTTCTAGACTCTTTATGATCTTTTTAAATAATACCAATATTTGCGGGGAACTAAACATATTTTTTCCTGTAATCCTCTTAATAATTCTCATTCACAATGTATTTCCAAGTTAGAGAAGGGCAGTTGTATTGCATATTTGAATGTTGCTGGAAGTAAATTTTAAAAATTGTCATCACAAGAAAAAAAATGTATCTGTGTGTGGTGATGGATAGTAATGATACTGTCAGGGTGATCATTTTGCCGTGTATACAAATATTGAATCATGCTGTTCACCTGAAACTAATGAAATGTTGTCTATCACTTATAGCTTAATGAAAAAGAATGGATTAGAGAAGGGCATTCTTATTGTTCAACATTTTGAAAATATGATGTTTAGTCAGGTCAGCATTTTAACTTTAAAAAATATTTCTGGCAACAATGATAGCCATCTTATAAGCACATGTCTGAGCAGACTATCTTCTTCAATTTCTATAAAGTCAAAAGTCTCATTAAGTGTATTCACATGTTTTGACGAAACTGAAAATGACCCCCAATTGTAAAATCTTCAATAACACAGGCAGGAGAATCATATCCATTTTAGTAGTATTATGTACAAGGTATGTAATACATTTAGAAGGAAATACCATTTTCTTGGATAAGGTTATAGGCTGAATGGAATTTGCCAAATATTACATTTGTACTGTCTGCTGAATTTACAAGTATGTGAACAAAACCTAATTTTTATTTGGGCATGATACAATTATTTGTTTTATGTTTTCTGATGTTTTCTTGAAATCATTATAGAATTCAAGACTATAATTTGAAACTCCATATTTAAAATCAAAGTACTCAAGGGGCGCCAGGGTGGCTCAGTCAGTTAAGCATCTCCCTCTTGATTTCAGCTCTCCCACTGTCTCCAGTGGTGACTCGATCATATGGTCAATTTCATGTTTGCCAAAAATTTCACTAGAATTTTCCAAATTGTAGTTGATAAGTATTTTATAGGAAGATACAGTAAAACCTTGGATTGTGAGTAACTTGTTCTGCGAGTGTTCTGTAAGACAAACAAACATTTCTAATAAATTTTAACTTGATAAATGAGCGATGTCTTGCAATACAAGTAGTACATGATGCCAAAGGTCACATGATCACAACTGAACCAATGGTTCTTCTCTCTCTCTCTTTCTCACTCTCTCTCTCACTGAGGGATTGTGGGTGATCATCTCCCATGCTCGACGCTCACTCTCAGGCTGTGGTGTTTGGCAGAAATCAATGATTTTTCAGAATGTTGGAAGGTGCCCACAACTGGCACTAGTATATTTTTTGTCACTTCAAAGCACCTTACAGACAGTCCTTTGCTTTCAAGAGTAAGCTTAGAATTCAAAAAAAAAGAAAAAAAGTAAGCTTAGGAATGCTTTGCTTCATTCTAGATCAGGCTGCCTGCAGATATATACCCTTTCCTCTGTTGCCTTATTGCCAGTTACATTACAGTATATGACAAGAGTTTATTAATAATGTACTACAGTCAACATCCGCACAAGTTTATACAATGGCCCCAATGCAGACAAAGGTTGAACAGAAAGGTGGTAAGAAGGAGATGATTACGGTGGAAGTTAAGAAGGAAATCATCGAGAAGTACTAATGAGGTATGTGAATAGCCAAAATTGCAGTATTTTATAAGAAGTCTACATCTACATCTCGTCTGCAGAGGAGAAGGAGAAAAAGGAGGAGGAATCCCTCACTTTAAATGAGATTAGGGAGATGTGTAAAATGTGGGGAACAGTGCAAAATTTTGTAGAAAAGCACCACCCTATTAAGGCTGTAGCAGTGCTAGTGATGAATCTGTTTAACAACAATGCAATGTCACATTTCCACAAAATCCTCAAAAGGAGGCAAAAGCAAGTGTCAGTGGATGGGTTCCTTCTTAAAGTTGCATGAAAAGAAAAAGATTTCATTGAGCCAATAGACATTACTGATAGTCAAAGTCATCCTACACAATAACCCTCCTCTCTCTTATCTCCCTCACACCAGCCACGAAGGTTTTCAAAGTTAAGCACAGGTTAGTTGTTTATTTTTCTTTATATTTTGTATTTTCTTTATTATTTTGTGTTATATTACAGTATTTTAATATTTTTTATATGAATATTTTTGGGTTGTGGAACAAATCATCTGAGTTTCCATGATTTCTTATGGGGAAATTTGCTTTGATATACAAGTGCTTTGGATTACAAGCATGTTTCCAGAACAAATTATGTTCACAAACCAAGGTTTTACTGTACTCAGAATCTAGGGCAATATTCTGCTGTTCATAAAACCTTCACCCATCAGCCTAAACATCCGTTGAAGATTTATGTGAATCAGCCACCACGGTGCTTCTTGTCTAATTGTGTGAATTTGTATTTCTGTCATTTCCTTTGTAGCTACTAGTTGTCCCTCTTCTTTAAGGAGATACTTTCCCTTTTCTTGAAACTTTAAGAAAAATTTATATCAGTATGTACTCATAGATTCTTGTTTTAATCAATGAGTTGTATTTTGTTACTATCACTAATTTTGATGCTGAAATTGTTTTATTTTAGCACATGAGCCCTTCCTGCATCCTTTTGACATACTGCCATCATTTTTTGGCAATCATCTTGTATTTTTCCTAACTCAGCCATGGAACCAGCCATTTCTCTCGCAAGCTGTAGATTCTTTCAATTAAGAAAATGGCATTTAGAAACATTTGTGCTTCTCTCAGCAAGGAGTGATTTATGAAATAAATGTATACATATATGCATATACATATCTATTTCCCTATCTACATATTTATTTATGATTAATAACCTTAACTGCAGTCCAAACTGATACTTTAAATTACAATGCAGTATCTCACATTTTTTTTCCAGTATGCGAAAATGCCATATTTGTAAATGCTTCTCTGACATGGAAGAAGAACCTGGCTTCCATTACCCTCAATTTATTCACTTATTTGTTCAATCCCTCCCCAGAACTTTGGCTATTGGACACTCCATCACTTCTTCTCACTTGCCCCCCACCCCCACTGTCACCTTCTTAGATGTTAGGTCTGCCTCACCTCTGCTTGTCCACCCCATCATCACCCTTTCCTCAGCTGCCAAGAAGACGGCTGCCTCCACACAATACTGGCAACTCTTTGGTACTTGTTCCTACTCATCCCTCAGCTTTCTGCCCTCTTGTCTCGACTTTCTCAGACCTGAGTAGGATACCACCTCTGCAAAGTTGCTCTGCTCTGTCATGGAGATATTTTGAAAAATGGCACACACCTTTTGCATATCATCACTTACTTAATTCATCTATACTGTTTCTTTTGCTTGGGGAGTGGGATTTGCCCTGCAAATAATCAAGCGACAGTTATTCAGAATTATTCAAATTGTGTCAGATTCAGTGAATAATCAATGGGAGTGTTTTGGTGATTATCCATTTTTATTGCCTGTGATGTATGTACATATAGATGGATGGATTTGTTCATTCATGTATTTTCACTTAAGGAGATGTTCTTTCCTTTCAATAGAGAGGTGACCGAAACGTGATAGTACTAATATTTTTGGGTCCTACTTTACACGTTCCCTTGGGCCTCTTATAGAAGAAAAATACTTTTCTCTTAGACATGGGCCACATAACATCAAAACTAATAAAACTATTTTCTGAAAATGTCTTCTAGCCTTCTCAACACTTGGCCCACTCATAAACACCATAAGAAAACCAGACTTGTAAAGAATACTCAGGTTGGAATACTGGATTCAGAGAATAAAGAAATTTATTTTATATGTTTAAAAATATTTCTATGTGAAAAGTTTGACAGAATTT
Source organism: Acinonyx jubatus (assembly GCF_027475565.1). Lineage (NCBI taxonomy): Eukaryota > Metazoa > Chordata > Mammalia > Carnivora > Felidae > Acinonyx > Acinonyx jubatus. The sequence goes on from NC_069380.1 coordinate 211,970,659, forward strand.
CAATTGCTTCTTACAGAAGTTGTGGTAAGTTATTTTGGACAGGACTTTTTCATCATTATTGAAATTATACTTAAAATTATTCATATTACTCATTTTATTTTCAATTTGTGAAAAATGTATTTTTTCTTCATCAGGATTCTAAAGTGTCTATTAATTTCATTAGTTTAGTCAAAGAAAATGCTTTTGTCCTTGCTGAGTTTTTTATGTACTTTGTAATATCTCTGAGTCATTATAACATGAACTATCTATTTATGAGCTACAGTTCAGAAAAATTAATTGTTTTCTACATTACCTATAATATGTTTATTAATCAGTTGAAATTAAGCTTTGTGCAAGGCATTCTAAAATTATATATGAATTTATAATGTGAATTCTTATATATATAAATATGTCTATCATGTTTGAAGTAAGCTTTGAGAAATTAAAAATATTATAATGATCATAAAAATAATAAGAATGCATTCTCTAAACAAAAAAAGGAAAACAAGGATGTGCAACTTCCTAAAAATTATGATTTTTAAAATATTAATGACCTCAAAATGTATCTTGTTATATAAGTAGCAAAGAATGTGAATTAATCTATGTACCTTGGTATCTATATGGAAATAGGTGAGTGTGAACATATTGTTTGTAAATTCTGTTTATTAGTGTATTTGTAATTGATTTGTAAATTTGTCATTAACAGTAAACTAATTCCTAACCAAGGAATATTTTTAAAGAAATCCAGATTAATAAAATTAGATACGATGAAAAAGAAAACTGTCAACTTGGATTATTTCTATAAAACACTTAAGAATAAGTTATTTATAGTATATGCGACAAAGAAAATGTAAGCAGTTTTGATTGTGAATAAACTAAATATGAAAAGGATTACTTTGTAGATTTTTTAATAAGTTATTTCACAGTGCTTAAAAATAATTATATCCCAAATTTAGTAAATACATTGCTAGTGCTCACTATTGATTTAAAATGACTGAACCAACATATTTTCATTTATTTATTATTATTTTAAATGTTCATTTATCTTCGAGAGGGGGAGAGGGAGAGAGAAAAAGTGCAAGCAGGGGGAGGGGCAGAGAGAGAGAGGGAGACACAGAACCTGAAGCAGATTCCAGGCTCCGATCTGGCAGCACAGGGCCCCATGCTGGGCTTGAACTCATGAACCGGGAGATCATGACCTGAGCTGAAGTCAGATGCTTAACCGACTGAGCCACCCACGTGCCCAAGTGACATATCTTTAAATGTGGTTGAGGGTTAGCATCACCAAATTGCTTAGGCAAATTATGATGTATTAGAAATTTAAGAAAATTTGAATATTATGAATTTATAATATTGAGTGTAATCTTCAATTCTATCTCAATCTAAAGCAAATATTAATTAAATGATGTTGCATGTCATTGTGTGTTAAGTCATACCAGAGAGTTTAGAGGCCCTTTTTCTTGTCTTCATCAGAGCAATTACCTGTTTTGCTTCATTAGCTTCTTCCTGTACATTTCATGGAAATTGTCTTCTTAGCCTGGAGCTTTTTAATCAGTTTATAAAGTGGGAATTCATTAAATCATCTGGCCTAAACTTTATCAATATTGAGAACATTTGCATAACCTAAATGTCTTCGGAATCTTTGGGATCAGATTGGTATACAGTCTAATCAGCTTAAAGCACATACTTGTATTATTAAAACCAAATATGAGAGGGGGCAAAGTTGAACATAAATAAATCATTTATTAAAGTAGATAGTTTAACTGAAATTCTGAATTCCTTGGTACCTTATTTGTTACCTATGGAGCAATTCTGCCTCATTTTCTATGTAAAGAAATGGGCAGTTGTGGTATATGCTCTGTAGTATGTATGCATGCATGTGAGGGGGTGTGTGTGTGTGTGTGTGCATATTCACATGTATAATGTATCATGGAACATTTTTCTAATTTTGTAGCAGATGCTGTTGGTACCTGGCCCAAACCCTTTGGTCTTTTACACCCTCACTTGATTTCCGATTGCCAGCACCCACTTTTCTTTACCTGAGGATTTTCTCTGATAGTCAAACCTTCTTGGCTTCCATGTGGCAGGCTGAGAATACAGGAGAAATAATGACCCCCAGGAAGAGCTGTCAACCAGTGACTAACAGGAAAGCTGTTGATACTTCAGCTTTCTCACCTGTGAGGTGGCATAATTGTGAAGCGCATGTCTATATATCCCCCCAAGATGAAACTCCTGTTTCAGTGGTAACTTGCTCAATAACACACCCTTTGATTCCCGTCCTTTCTCTGCTCCCTGACTGTCTCCATTACCCCGTTTCCTGGTATCATCTCTCAAATAAACTACTTGTATGTGGATCTGTGTCTCTGGTTCTGTGCTGGGGGTAAACAATACTAAAGCAAATAATTGTTCAGTCAACAGATATTTATGAATAGCTCACTCTGTGCATAAAGTAGACAAAAATTCCTTTCTCATGGGGTTTACATTCTAGTAGAGAGGGCAAATAAATAAATATATGATTATATCAAATATAGGATTATGTAAAAAATAAACAAACATATGCATATGTACATTTGATTATATCAGACACTGATAAGTACTATAGAAAATATCAAGGCAGGGGAAGAGGAGAGGGAGAACAACTGTGGAGGGCATTGTAACTTGCCGTAGGGCGGGCAGGGATTTTACAAAAATCATTGGAACAAAGCCCAGAAGGAGATGAGGTGCATGCCATAGGGGAGAACATGATCCCAATTCTGACAAACTTAAAAGTATACCTTTATGTGTTTATTTTCTTACAAATATGATTTTCTTTAAAAATATAATGGCAATATAGTATCTTATCAAATGGAAAGTAAAACCTTATGTATAAAGGAAGGAAGAATCACGGGAGTCAAATATACTGTACTTTGACAGAGACATTTCAAGGTCTGCCTGTATCGAAATGGCTCTATCCATGTGACTCCCGCTGTAAATACAGTTGTATCAAAAGGTCCTGCTCTGAATAAGATAATGTTCCTTCCTTCAATAGACTGGATTTTAGATGCACAAACTAATACAAAAATGTATTGTATTTAAAGAAAAGGAAGAATTCAGAATAATAAGGAATTAATCTATGAGAGTGCAGATCAAAGAAACTTTTAGTCAGATGCTGGTACATGGATAGCATATTGAAGATCAATCAGACAAACAAGGCAGGACATTCTGGATTCGAAAAATAGGTCCAGTGCTGTGAAATCATGTGGTGAATGCCTTACCTTTGTTAAGAATTGTAAGTGCACACATTTCCAAGATTATGAGATGGCAGACAGGTAAAGTTGAAAGAAGAGGCAGGGGTCAGATCATGAAAGGACTTGGGCACCTGGCTGAGGGGCCTGTGAATAATTTTGGGCAGGACAAATGGCATCATTAGGTATGTGTTACAAAGATCTTCTGGCTGCAGTGTGGAATGCCAGTTGGAAGGAGCAGAGAACAGAGGCAAAGCGATGTCAGGAATTCGGATATTTAGTCATGGTGAGTGCAATGAAGACCCAAAAACAGATTCAGAAGGACATGCCTGAGAAACCGACAGGGTTGGCTGAGTGACAATGCAGGTGTCTGGATGGTGTTCCTGGTTGAATGGGGTTACATATCTCAAAGTGGGATATGACATCAGAAAAACTTTTCATTGCTTCACAGTATGGCTCCAATCTGCCTCTACTTATGTATCATGTTACTACAGTATTTTATTCCTGGATGGATGGAAATCAAAAGATTGAAATCAGTTGGATAATAAATACTTGTTGGTACCTTTTAATTAGTTTTCCAAATGAAATTTTTCCACCTTCTTACATTTTATTCTATAAATGACCAGACGTTTGGCTAGCCAACTGTTGATGAAATAAAATAAAATTTCCATCTAAAAGAGGAACAAAATTAATTTTGAATGTGTAATAATTGTCCTTTGCTCACGTTCCCTTCCTCATGAGAACTCTTTACACTAAGACAATCCTATTTTAAAGGCGAGAAACTGAGGATCATTTTTTTGTTGTTCCATGATTCGTAAGTGTTGAGACTGGGGGATTTACTGTCTCTTGTCCTTGATGACAACATCCTAGACCTCTTCCCAAGAGTAATACAAAAGTTCAAAAGTAAATGAATAGTCTGCTGTTGATATATATGATTCTAATTAGGAAAGGCATCTGCACTTTTGGTTGAAACTCTTCATTTTGAGCAAATTATGATTACTTCAAACAGGAATAGTTGATTGACACTAAGCTCAGGAATTCTGATGATGCCATTGTGGAAAGGCGAATTATGATTTAAAGGTAAATAAGGGGTGCCTGGGTGGCTTAGTTGGTTAAATGTCTGCCTCCTGATTTCAGCTCAGGGCATGATCTTACAGTTCATGGGTTCAAGCCCCCCACCCTCCCCATCAGACTTTGTGCTAACAGTGCAAGACCTGCTTGGGGTTTTCTTTCTCTCTCTGCCCCTTCCCTGCTTGTGTGCTCACTCTCCCTCTCTCTCCCTCCCTCCCTCTCTCAAAATAAATAAATAAATAAACTTTAAAATAAGGTGAATGAGATTTCAAGTTGAGTGACTTTTACCAGTAATGTTTTCAGTAATACTCATTTGGTTTTATATTCTGAAGCAAAAAGTTAGAAATTTTTGCTCAACTAGAACTTGCAGGCACATAACTTTTTCTGAAAAAAGTTTTAGTGAAGTCACTTTTATATAGAAATACAATATAAAAATATATAATACATGATTTCATATGAGGTATGTAAAAATTACAGCATGTATAGAAACATGCACATATGTATATATGCACACACATAAAATTATATATAAATTCATATATGAATGTTTGTGATTTAATTCAATTCATAGTAGCAAGGAGAAATAGAAGGACATTTACTAATATTGCTGAAGGTTTACTTATTTGCTCTCAAATTTGTATTGACAAAAGCATAATCAGACACAATTATATATAGATAAAATTCCACGGACTTACAACCAAAGTCCCTTTGATATGTGCATAAGAATAACTTAAGCAAAGAAAAGTGTTTTTAAGCAATGATGTCAGATGTCCTTTTAGAACAGAATGACCAATTTCAACACCATTAAAATAGGTCAGGGTTGGCTTTACAACTTCTTACAAGGTTATTAATTATTATATAGGAAAAAAGAACATTTTAATATCAGACCATTTTTGTTGAGATCACAAAGACTTCTTAAAACATAGACCATTTTCAAACCATTTTCACATCATCAAGTGTGCTGCCTATGGGAATTTTGGCCCCAGTATAGGGATCACTCTAGCAAGTACAGGATTACAGAAGATGGGATTGAGGGGGGCTGGAGAACCCATAGTTCTTAGTTACCTTCCAGGGCTTTAGGAAACACAGCTGTCGGAGTCATTGTTTGAAGAAAATATGATCATGTCTCTTCTCTCCTGTTAAAACCCTTTAATGGTTTTTAATTGTTTTTTAATACGAAATCCCAACATGCCCTCAAGACTTCCAGCATGATCTGCTGTCCTCTTGCCCTGTTTCTTGGCCTCCCTCACTGTGTTTGAGCCACTTGGGTTTTTCTGAGATCCTTCTTGGACTATCATGCATGTGGTTTCCTCTGTCTGGAATGCGTGTCTCTACTCCATGATATCAAACTTAATTATTCTTTTCTTTTCTTTCTTTTTTGTTTTTAAGTGTATTTGTTTATTTTGAGACAGATAGAGTACGAGCAGGAAAGGGCCAGAGAGAGGGAGAGAGAGTATCCAAGCAGGCTGACGCTGTCAGTGCAGAGCCCAGCACAGGGCTCCATCTCACAAACTGTGACATCATGACCTGAGTTGAAATTAAGGGTCAGATGCTTAACCAATTGAGCCACCCGGGGGGCCCCAAACTTAACTATTCTTTCAAGTCTTAACTTGAATACTATTTTCTCTCTAGAAATCATCTCCTAAATCCACAGTTTAGGCTGAAGTCTTCTGTTATATATTTTCCTAGTACAGGATTCTTCTCATAAAGAACACTTTGGCACAAAGTTGATCAGATATATGCTTAGAAGTGATTGTTTAATGACTGTTTTCTCCGAGTCTAAAGCCCTTGAGGCACAGAGGCTCCCGTGTCCAGCCAGTTACTTAGTAGGAACACAGAAGGTGATTGTGGATTAACTACCATGTGGTAGTAGTTTCACGTAAAAAGTGTTTGAAGATTCTGGGATGTGATCTCATGGTTCATGAGTTCAAGCCCCACGCTGGGCTTCTCACTGACAGTGCAAAGCCCGCTTGGGATTCTCTCTCTCCCTCTTTCTCTGCCCCTCCTCCTCTCACTCTCTGTCTCTCTCTCTCAAAATAAATAATAATTTTTTTAACTTAAAAAAAGTGTTTTAAGATTTTAAGCAGCTTGGGAAGCTTTTCTTTTGTAGACAAGCCCATTAAGAGAATGATAATGAAGAAATATTCGTTTGACATGTGTATGAGGTCCTTTGCCATTTTAGTTCTTACCTAATTTGTTAAAGTGTGTTTTTAAGAGTAGTATCAAAGTGGGCTGTTGTATTTATATACCATTGGTTCTCAACCAGGGTCACTTAACTCTTCAGGGGACATCTGGCAATGTCTGGAAAGGTTTTGGGTTGACACATTGAGGGGTGGTACTGGTATCTAGAGGATAGAGATGCGGCTAAAATCCTACAATGTATAGTGAAGGCACTCAAAGAATGATCCAGTCCAGTGTCCATAGTGCCAAGGTTGAGAAATCCTGATATAGAGAATGAGACTCTGAATCATTCTGTCCTGGGTAAATATAGTTTGTATAGTTCAACCTGAAAGAATGTTAGTTTAAGCTAAGTAATTTATGTTTGGTACTCCCATAGACATGAATGGTATTCTTGTTTCATAATGTGTAACTGGATTGTTTAGAGTTCAGTACAAATAGCTTTCCATACCGAACACAATATCTTGCACATTCCTGACATTCAGTAAATCTTGGTTGAATTGAATTTTATTTGGCACATCATTCCAGCTTGTCAAGATCATTTTGTGTCCAAAACCTAATGTCTAAATTAGATCTAACTTCCTAGTTTCATGTCAAGCACAAAATCAGTATGGCATCTATGCCATTGATGAACATAGTGAATAAAATAAGACCATACATTAAAATGAAATTCTGGGGGCACCTGGGTTGCTTAGTCAGTTAGCATCCGACTTCGGCTCAGGTCATGATCTTGTGGTTTGTGAGTTCAAGCCCCACATCAGGCTTTGTGCTGACAGCTCAGAGCCTGGAGCCTGCTTTGGATTCTGTCTCCCTCTCTCTCTGCCCCTCCCCCACTTATGCTGTCTTTCTCTCTCTCTCCAAAATAAATAAACATTAAAAATTTAAAAAAATAAATAAATGAAATTCTGGAGATTCTGTTATGGAATATAAACATTTTTAAAATTATAATTTCATCATAGTTGTGTGTACTTTGCCCTGTGACACCTGCTTTGTATAAGTTTGGCATTCATTGATGAAAATAAAGTAATTATACTTTCCAGAAGATTTTATATATAGAAATGAATGTGAAAGAATGGATAATATTTTAGAGTAATTTTGAAAAAAATGAGTTAATACCTTAAATGTACTGAAATATTCCTACAGATTGAGAAAAGAACATTATGCCTTCTATAAACAAATGGGTAAAGACCAAGGAAAAATACACAAGAGAAAGTTATTTTAAAATGTTATTAACTTAAATAGTAATAGTCAACATTTATTGAACACTATTTTTCAGGCACTGGGCTGAGTGCTGTACATGTACTTTCTGACTTGCTCTGAAGTATGTATTCTTTTTATCTATATTTGATGGGCTTATCAAGGTTAAGTAATTTGCCAAAGTCCCTTAGCTATAAAGAGATAGAAGAAAAAATATTCAAGTATACTAATGGTTAGACACTTGCAAATTAGGCAACCACATGATAGATTTTGCATTGCATGTTAGAGAAAATTAAAACTATAATAATGTTCAATGCTGTAAATTTTGGAGTAGAGTTTATATGCACACATTGGTGGAGGTGAGGTCTTTAACTCAATGAAAGTCAAATTGACAGTGTTTTTCAAGCATCATAAAAATATTTTTATGCTTTAACTTACAGTCTGACATATAACTTATGCAAAAATACATTTTAAAATAACTATATATAGAAAGTTATTTATGTATAAATTTATTATTTAGAATGTCAAAGTTAAATTTCTAGAATCAATTGGAATAAATTTGACAAGAGCAGATTAATAAAATATTATGAGTATTATTAAAGCCTATTTTAATTTCAAAGATTATGTGCAACCTAGAAACCATTTTTATTATAATTTTGAGAAAAGGAAGACAGATGCAAAGTAAATTTATTATCAGTAAATCAAAATATGTCTACCTGTAAGAAAATCTGGAAAGGAACATGTAAGAAATGAAAATAAGTCTGTAATGTAGCAGCAGAACAATTAAATCAATGAAAACAGAGTTAATGCAATATATATGTGTTATTCAAATCTATGAGTATCAAAAATGAATAATTAAATTTTTGCATTCTTAGGTTGTCTTACAGAATCTATTATCTATCCAGAATAGAATAATTTGGATTCACACTCCCTATATCAGGGTTTCTCACCCTCTGCACTATTGATATTTTGGGTTGGAAAATTATTTGCTGTAAAGGACTGTCCTGTGTATCGTAAGGTGTTTAGAAGCATCCTGGCCTTTATCTACTAGACGACATTATACCCCCATCTCACCATTCTTTATTATGACAGTCAAAAAATGTGAACTCTGGTTTTGTAGAAGATTGTTTGGAAAACTGGCCACAAACATTCCTCTATCTTTATCAGTGAGTTTTGTAATGTGCCTGCAACTCTTCTCAGATGGACCCTATTTTTCTACCCCCTTTATCCGGACTGGTTTTGTGACTTCCTGTGGCCAATACATTGAGTTAGTAATTATGGGTCTCAGTTCCAAGCCCAGGTTTTGTAAGACCATGCACAGTTCCCCTGTTTTTTGTTTGTTTGTTTGTTTGTTTTGTTTTGTTTTGTTTTGCTCCCCTGCCTTTCATCTGAATAAACCTACCCTAGGGGATGAGAGGAAGAAAGACAACATGGACCAGAGTTGAGTTAGCCAGAAGTTCCAGATGAGGTTCCATATATATTTGAGAGAGTTGTCTAAAAGACAACTCAGAGGTGAGCCATAGCTAACCACAAATTATAAGAGATCCCACTCCTTAGCAGAAGAACATCCCTGTTGCGTTTCGCGTAAATTCCCAAACCACAGAATTTCAATCCCAATAGGTAGCTGTTTTAAATAAGTAAACGTTTGAGTGCTTTGTTACGTGGTAATAGGTGGCCAGCTTATTTACGTGACACTTAACTTCACAGTTTCTGGAAAATGTGTGTTAATGCCAAATGTCTGCGAGGTCAAGTTCTATATCCTGTTTGCTGTTTACTTTTCTCTCCAGGATCATTCACTAATACTACTAGTTGAAATATACCTGGGTTTTCTACAGAATGTGTAATTTCCAATCAAGTAGTAGATACCATCACATCTTGTGGAGTTTGACTACATAAATGGCTAGATTTACTCTAAGATATGATTTGTTTTTACGTGATTAGAACCAATTATGCTTTATTCAATTTATTTTACACTTTTTTGTCACTTAATGTATGCTTTATGGGAGTAATGAAGTTGCAAGGAAAAACAAACTATTACTTCAAGATGTAAATATTTACAAGAAGTAGGTTGAAACTGCTGGGATATTTTGTGAGAATAATTAGGTGTGCAGATTAATGAAGTAAAAATTATTATAATTGTATTCTAGCAGTAGGACACTGCTGATGCTGGGATTGTTTGTATTGAAGTCCTTGTATTGTGTAAACTTTCTACTCTTTTAGCAAACTATATGATACTTATTCTGATGGAGTTTTTTTTTAATCTCATCTCATACTGTGGTGCTAACAATAATTTAATATAGAATCATATTTTATTATATTTTGGCAACGATACTGGGTTTTATTTAAAGTATTTTAGAGGACATATTGAAAATCCTTACAGATATAGAGGTGTTAATATTTTTAGACTTAAAATCAGAACATTCAGGTTGTAATTGAAAACTTTTACTGCTGACATTTTTCAAATTTCTACATTTCTTGCAGTTTCCTTATTTGAAATTTAGAATTGTGATCAACTGATTGTAAAAGTGGCCTCAATAATTCCCCTTACACCTGTGTATATTCCTTGCAATGTGACTTCACAGCTCCTTCTGTCAAGAAGTGGAGTTTTGGGACACATGGGTGGCTCAGTGGGTTGTGTCTGACTCTTAATTTTGGCTCAGGTCATGATCTCACGGTTCGCAGGATCAAACCCCATGTTGGGCTCCATGCAGAGCCCAGTTGGGATTCTCTCTCCTTCACTCTCTGCCCCTCCCCTACTCATGCATGTGCTCTCTCTCTCTCTCTTTCTCTCACAAAATAAATAAATGAACTTAAAAAAAAAGAAGTGGAGTTTCTTCTCCCACTCTTGAAACTGAAGTGACCTGTAACTTACTTTGACCACTAGAACATGGCAGAAGAGATGGTGCACCAGGTCTGGGACTAGACTTTGAAACATAGTGCTTTGGCTCACTGTCCTGGACTTCTGCCTCTCCATGAAAACTAGCCTGGCCAGTCCCACTGATAGAAGGGAGACCACATGAAATAGAGCCATTGAATCATCCATGTGAGGCCAGGCTAGACCAGCCAATCCCATCTGACCCACCAGCTGCTTGCAGATAGAAACATGAGCAAACCCAGCTGAGATCAGCATTACCCAGAGCTGATGAGCAGAACCACTGAGCTGACCTGTGGTCTCATGGGCTCTGAGGAATCTTCCTGTTTCAAGCTACTTTATTTTGGAATGGTTAGCTAGGCAACTATGACAAACTATATTACATAAAATAATTACCACAATTTTTATATCTCATGTACTATTTATTGTGAGGCTTCAGTGGCATTATTTATATGAAAAAACAAGCACATATGTTTGGCCAATATTGTTTTATATAATGATGCCATAAATCATTTTATAAATTAAATTGTATTGCATTATAAATTATTTTATACAGATAATACATTTTTTGTTTACCTAAATCTTAATTTTACTGATTATTTCAAAATAACCATACTAAAGGAACACACATTTAAAAAAATCTATTTCATGATGCCCCTGGGTGGTTTACTCAGTTAAGCATCTGACTCTTGACTTCTGCTCAGGTTATGATCTCATGGTTCATGAGTTCAAGCCCCGTGACGATCCCACCTTGGGCTCTGCACTGATAGCATGGAGCCTGCTTGGGATTCTCTCTTTCCCTTACTGTCTTCCCCTCCCCTGCTCTCTCTCTCTCTCAAATGCATAAACTTAAAAAAAATCTATTTTACATGTGCCTAAAAACTTTGTTTCCCAAATTATGTTTTTAATTTGAGAAAACATCTTTGCTTTAAAATTATTTTAAAATAGAAAAAATCCACAGGTGCCTGGGTGGCTCCGTCAGCTAAGTGTCTGATTCTTGATTTCAGCTCAGCCCACGATTTTATGGTTGTGAGAGCCCTGCGTCAGGCTCTATGTTGACAGCAAGGAGCCTGCTTGGGATTCTTGTTCTCCCTCCCTCTCTCTGTCCCTCCCCACTCACACTCTGTCCCCCCCCCAAAATAAATATACAAACATTTAAAAAAATAGAAAAAATCCAATGAAATGTGCTTTTTTAGAACCTTAAAAAAATGTAATTTGATATGTTTTCAGTATATAGACATTTCTTATTTAAGTACGAAGCAGAGACAAAAACAAACCAATTGTCTGGATTACAGAGTGTTTCAAGAATTTTTTTTAACTTAGCTGTATAAATATTTAGTTATTTAAAACATTAAATGAAAATTAAAATAGGGGAAAATCATAGATCCTCAACAATGAATTAGAAAATCATGCTTGTTACTTGAATGGAATACCCACAAACAGTTTAAGCCACTGTGAAATATCATATTCTCTGATGGGACATGTTTACACTGTTCTGATAAAGATAGCTGTTACTGTAATTTTCTTCCCTGAAAGGGCACATATGGGAAAATAACATTTTCTGTGAGTTTATTGACTTGGCTCGGGAATTGTCTTATTAGTACTGACTGCTGCGAGAAAAAACAGCCAATAATTATTTCAAAATTCTATTGGAATCCTGTGCTAGATTGGTGTTTATGTTAACTTTTGCAGGTGCTGTGCTGTTCAGAGGCTTCCATGAACTACTGGTTTTCATTCATTTGTCCTTGTTTCCACTGACATTATCATTCATGACTGCACAGGACTATAAATGATGATCTAATGTCACTTATCTAATTGCTTGGCATCCTGCACTAAAGTTTAACCCTCTTGGGTCAATAACAGCTCTCACCTTGGCATTCAACAAACAAGCATAGATATATATGGATATATTTATAGGGGACAAATGTGTAGCTTGTATCTTTTTTTTTTGAGGTACGATTGACATACAAAAAAGTTGTACATGTTTAATGTATACGTATTGATGAGTTTAAAGATAAGTATACACCAGTGAAACAATCACCATTAACAATGCTGTAAACTTAGCCATCCCTGCTAAAAGTTTCCTCTGTGTGTGTGTGTGTCTGTGTGTGTGTGTGTGTCTGTGTGTGTGTGATAAGACTATATAGCAAATATATAGCTACCCTCTTAACACATTTTCAAGTGTAGATTATTATGTATATGTACTATGCTGTACTGTGGAGCTCTGGGACTTATTTATTTTGCATAATGAAAACTAGGTCCCCAACATCTCCCCAATCCTTTCTCTTCTGAGCCCTGATAAACACCACTGGACTCTCTGCTTCTATGAGCTTGACTATGTTAGATTCCTGCTATAAGTGGAATCATGCAGTATTTGTTCTTTTGTGTCTGTCTTACTTCAGTTAACGTAACATCCTCTACATTCATCCATGTTATAGTAAATGGTAGTATTTCCTTTTTTAAAAAGCTGGATAATATTATATTGTATATATATGTATGGGTATGTATATACCACATGTATGGGTATGTATATACCATATTTTCTTTTTTTTTAAATTTTGTTAAAATTTATTTATTTTTAACAGGGACAGAGAGCGAGCATGAGCTGGGGAGGGGCAGAGAGAGAGGGAGACACAGGATCCGAAACAGGCTCCAAGCTGTCAGCACAGAGCCTGACGCGGGGCTCGAACTCACAAACCGTGAGATCATGACCTGGGCTGAAGTTGGATGCTTAACCGACTGAGCCACCCAGACGCCCCTATACCACATTTTCTTAATACATTCATCTATTGATCGATATTTAGGTGTTTTTTTTCCCAACTCTTGACTATTGTGAATAGGGCTGCAATGAACGTATGAGTGTTAATATCACTTTGAGATCCCAATTTCAATTTTTTGGGATAAATATGTAGAAATGGGTTACTGGATCATATGGTAGTTCTATTTCTAATATTTTGAGGAAACTTAATCCTATAATCTCTGTGTGTTTTCCATAGTGAGTGTACAAATTTATACTCTCACCAACAGTGCACATGGGTTCTTTTTTCTCTATATCATTGAGAACATTTGTTATATCTTGTGTTTTTGATAATAGCCATCCTAAGAGGCATGAAGCAATATATCAGTGTGGTTTTGATTTGCATTTTCCTGATGTCTAGTGATATTGAGCATCTTTTCATATACTTGTTGCCCATTTGTATGTCTTATTTGGAGAAATGTCTATTCAGGTACTTTGCCCATTCTTTAATTAGGTTATTTTCTTTTTTGCTATTGAGTTCTAGGAATTCCTTATATATTTTGAATATTAAGCCTTTTTTTAAGGCTAATTTTTTATTCGGCACTTAAAACACAAGACTTCAGTATCTAGTGGTTGGGAATCAGCTAAAATTCTTGAAATTCCTATAACTGAAATTTAAAAAATTACAATGCTTGCTTACAACTATTCCGTATTCTCCATCTCCTGCATTTTTCTTTTTCTAGTATAAATGTTTTTATTTCTTTTTGAGAGAGAGAGAGTGCAAGCAAGGGAGGGGCAGAGAGAGAGGGAGGCAGAGGATCCAAAGCAGGCTTTGCACTGACAGCAGTGAGCCCAGTGTGTGGCTTGAAGTCATGAACTGTGAGATCATGACCTGAACCAGTTAGATGCTTAACCAACTGAGCCACGAGGTGCCGTCATTTCTTTCTTTCTTTCTTTCTTTCTTTCTTTCTTTCTTTCTTTCTTTCTTTCTTTCTTTCTTTCTTTCTTTCTTTCTTTCTTTCTTCCTTCCTTCCTTCCTTCCTTCCTTCCTTCCTTCCTTCCTTCCTTCCTTCCTTCCTTCCTTTCCCCTCTTTCTATCCTCCATCTCTAGTCCTGTATATTTAAAAAAAATTGTTGAATATAGTTGTATCAGGTGCGTGGCATAAGTGATTTAACTTCTCTATACATTATGCTATGGCCAGCAAAGTATAGCTACCATCTGTCACCATACAATGCTATTACAATGTCATTAACAATATTCCCTATGCTATAACTTTTATACCTGTTACTTACTCATTCCATAACTGGGAGCCTGTATTTCCTACTCCCCTTCACCCATTTTGTCCATCCCTCCAGCCTCCTCCTCTCTGGTAACCACCAGTTTGTTCTTTGTAATATAGGTCTGATTCTTCTTTTTGTTTGTTTGTTCATTTGTTTTTGTTGTTTAGATTACACATATGGGAAATCATATAATATTTGTCTTTTTCAGTCTGATTTATTTTACTTAGCATGATATCTTCTGTGTTCATTCATGTTGTCACAAATGACAAGATCTTATCCTTTTCATGGATGCATAATATTCCACGGTATATAGATACATGACTTCTTCTTTATCCATTCATCTGAGCAATGAACACATAGGTTTGTTCTGTATCTTGGCTATTATAATAATGCTGCAATTAACAAAGAGGTGCATATATCTTTTCAAATTAATGTTTTCATTTTCTTTGGGTAAATACTCAGTACTAGAATGATTAGATCATATTGTATTCCAATTTCTTAATTTTTGGAGAAACCTCTACTGTTATCAACAGTGGCTGTATAAGCTTATATTCCCACAAATGGCACATAAGGAAGGGCTCCTTTTTTGCCACATCCTTGCCATATTTCTTGTCTCTTTTATTTTAGCCATCCTGACAGGTGTAAGGAGATATCACATTGTGGTTTTGATTTCCATTTCCCTGATGCTTGAACATCATTCCATGTGGACATTCAGCCTTTTGAGATATGTGATGTGCGTGTATTTTTTCCCGTTCCATAGGTTAGCTTTACACTCTGTCGGTGGTTTGCTTTGCTGTGTAGAAGCACTTTAGTGTGATGTAGTCCCATTTGTCTATTTTTGCTTTTGTTGCCTGTGTTTTGTTTCCTATCCAAGAAATCATTGCCAAGACCAAGAAGCTTTTCCCTATGTTTTCTTCTAGGAGTTTTATAGTTTCAGGTCATACATTTAAGTCATTAATCTACTTTGAGTTGATTTTTGTGTATGGCACAATGTAAAGGTCCAATTTCATTCTTTTGCATTAGATATCCAGTTTTCCTAACACCATTTATTGAAGGGACTATTCAATCCCATTGTGTATGCTTGCTCTCCCACCTTTGTGAAAGATCAGTTCACCATAAATGTGTGGGTAGAGCAGCTTGTGTTTTAAGGCCTTACTAAGTGTACATTTCTGATGAATCCTGAATGAACAAAAATGTTGACTTATTAAAGGCAAGCTTTAAAAAAACTCACTTCAAGTTTTCTAAATCTGAACCAGAAGAGGCTTCCTTTCATGAACATGATTTATGAAAATGTGTTTATCTAACACCTTAACATAGTTGATTAGTTGAACCACACCCAATTCCTTCAGAAGTGCTTTTATTGTTTCCTTTTAGTAGATGGGAAAACTGAGATGTGAGGCAGTTTGCCCAGTTCCACACCATAAATCACCAGCAAGGCTGGGATTAGCATTCATTGAACTTGGCCTCTATTCATACATCTGCATCCCTAAATCCATAGATCTGATGAAAGCTTTTAGAAGGTGAATTACCATTCATCTGCAAAGATTGCATACCCTTAAAATTACTTGGATTTAAGTAGTCAAGAAAAATATAAATTATTTAAAAAATAAAGAATTTCAACATTATTTTTTATTGTACTAGGAGAACATTGTTAATAGTCTCTCTGTTTAGTCCACTGGTGAAATATGTGCAGGAGAGAAAGAGAAAGAGAGAGTCAGAGATAGAGACAGAGACTTAGATCATCAGCATTCATATTAGAATGTCTTTGCTTTGAATGTCAACTTAGTTCTAGCTTTATTTTAACTAATTTTCGAAGCTTGTTTTATGTTCCAGGAAAAGGACATCATTTGTGATTTTTTTTAAGTTGAAGCGATTTGAAGGAGCTAATATATCCTTTTATGCCTCTGTACTTCCTTTCAGAATATGATCAAGTTGATACTGTTAGTATTGACATAAAAGGTAGTTTACCACATAGGATATATTTGAGGATATAGAAGTCTTCATACAAAATTTAGTTTGTAAAAACCTAAGGATAGGTGTGTGTAATAATACTCCTTTTCTGCATGTAAGTCATCTGCTGGCCTTTGACAATATATATATTACAGATTTTTATTACATTTTTTCATAACAACAAAGTCTTCTGAATTCTGCCTTAAATAAACTCCTTTATTTTTATTTTTTATACATTTATCATTCATTTGAAAATTTACCCTTGGTAAGCATGTCTATCCTTTATTATACAAGAATCCAAAGGAAATCAAGCTGTTTTGAGAAAACTCTTCTTCTACATCCCTGACCACCTCCAATGTTTATTTCCATTTGGAGTCATGTTTTCCTTCAAAACTTGAGACAATTGGAGTCAGCTCAAGAGTTGCAAGAAAGAGATGGAAAAAGAATTTCTCTGTAAATTCAAAAACAATACATTTTCCCCACACTGAGATAGGGGTGATGGAGTTGGGATTGTGTTGCTCAACATTCTCAAATCCTTTCTGTGGAATTCATATGGCTCAGAGTTTCGATCTATATTCATATTTTTACCTGATGCCAAACATTCCTTTACAGATTACTGCTTCCATAAGAATTCTACTAGCTTCATTAGCAACACAGACAAAGCTTGAAAACAAGGGTGTAAAAAAACTAAGGGTGCCTCTACTTTTCATTCTCCAGAAACACTACAATATAAGAAATTCAATGTACTGAAATGTAAAGCAGTCATCCGTGCCTTTAGGACCATAGAGGTGTCAAATATGATGAAAAGACTAAAGAATCAGTGTATAAAAAACACAATCAAAATATATTATAGCACCTTGGGTGTTTTATTTTTGGTAGTAGAACTTCTACAAGGTCATCAAAAACAGTCTACAGGTATTTCTTACCAAGTTGCTGAATTGCCCTGATTTCCTCATGTTCTCATGGGCAAAACGGTGCTGGGTTTCTAAAAGGGGAAAATACTGTATTGAAATTCCATCTCTATTGTTTAAAATCATGTCTTGGGGCTTCTGGGTGCCTCAGTCGGTTGAACATCCGACTTCGGCTCAGGTCATGATCTCATGGTTTCATTCATGAGTTCGAGCCCCACACCGGGATCTCTGCTATCAACACAGAGCCCACGTGGGATGCTCTGGCACCCTCTCTCTCTCTGCCCCTTCCCTGCTCGCACTCTGTCTCTCTCTCTCAAACATAAACATTAAAAGTGTTCTTTAAATCATTTCTCAATACCTCTACATAACTGGTTTTTTTATTAGCTAAATTTAGTGTTTGCAAATCAATATAACAAAGATAATAAAGATAATAAGATAAAGTCTCTGCTTACAGACTGGTTGAATTAGGGTAGGATGTATAGACGCAAGACAGTTTACTCTAACTTAAATATGACTTAGGATATAATAGCACATGAGATCTGAAAAGGTTAAGATAGATCATTATCTTCTGTATGTATGTACACTTACATGAATATGTGTGTGTATGAGAAATACATATGTTAAACATTATTGAGAACCTATTATATAGCAGGTTGTAGCACTAGATATTAGGAATGTAACTGTAGAGTGATTGAATTTTCTGAATTGTTGAAGAATAGAATTTGAGCTCAGGGTGAGAATAGCAGCCATTTTTAGACTTCAAGTGTCAATCAAAAATAACTATCTGTTTCATTAGAGACAGAAGTTTGAATTAATTTTGAAAGGTTCTTTCGTTTTAGAAAAAAATATTTCAATAGTGATATGGTGGTAGGGGAATGGTATTCTTAAATAGGGAAGGGCTAAGCAATGGGGAGATAAAATGAACTTCATAATAATTTATAAAGGTTTCCTTACTGTGGTAAGAGTTGTATCCTGAAGATTTTAATAATACTGCTGACTAGTGGAACTGGTTTATGGAGTAAGCTGGAGTCTGTTGAGAGTGACCAGAAAGAAACTCTATTTATTTGTTTTTATTTACACTTCCTTAAAACTTGTTTTGTTGGATTACTCTTTCTTAACCCTAGATTAGATGAAAGCATACACAGATGTCATTGTTGATGTTTGGACCTTCTCAGGTATTATCTAATAGCCATAACTCAGAAATAATCAGAATTCTACCTTCATCAAATTAAAGGTTTTCTCTCTCCTCCCTCCTCTTCTACACGCAGCTTTTGCTGGATTCAGGTTTTAAAACCCACACAGTGGGTTTAACAAGAAGAGTTTCAAATTTGAAAAAGACACAAGCTATTACTATTCCATTCTTAACTCTAATATATTTTTATTTTAGAAGTAATGGATAATATTCTTTGTTTATAGAAATTCTAAACATTTGCCCCTCAAAATTGGAGAATTCATAACAGTATAAGAAGGAAATCACAGATTTATACTTACATTAGACACCAGTACCACATGGTTTGACATGAGCTTAGTGTCTAAATATTGGGAATAGATAATTTCCAAATTGCATAAAACACTATAGATCACAATAGATGATGCAAGCTATTCAGTGTATTTAATGAGACTAATATCCCCACAATCAAAACTAGGTAAGGTCAGCATAAAGCATACAAATAAAGGAAAACACACAAGTTAACACCAAATAAAGTAAGCAAACAAACAACAAAATAAATCCAACAACCAAAGTCAATCTCATATATCCAGCTGGAGGTGTACATCTTAAATAAAACATTATTTAACTAAGTATATTGGTGTACTAACACAATACTGTATTAGATCCAAGTGGGTTTCCCACTCATGCTTTGTGATAGCAAAATGATTCAACATTAAAAATAATATGGAAGTGAAGATATTCATAAATATATTAAAGAGAGTATGTATGCATCTCAGTTGAAAATCCAAATATATTTGTGAAAATGCAACATCCATCTGATAGGTGTTTGTATCTGCTTGAGAAAGAGAAGAGAGATTTTCAGCAAAACTTATACCTGGAAAAAAATATTAACAATCCAAATTAAATAACATAGGCAAGATGAACTGCCCTCATTAATACTATTCAATAATAAAAAGCCACTGGATTTCTAGTTAAAAAAATAGCATGGAAGAGAAATAAAAATATAAACACTAGATTGTGCATAAACACGATCTTTTATCATATGCAGAAAATATAATTGATCTAAAAAATGCAATGAAATTAATTAAGGAACATTAAAATTAAATTTAACAATATGAGCAGATATAAGATTAACATAAAAATTAAAAGGTTTATTATGCATCAGCAAAAATCAATTTAAAATAAAAAAGAAAGAAGTTGTCATCCCAAATCATCACAAAATAATAAAATAAATTTGAATAGAACGAATCAGAATATGTAATACCCATATAAAGAGAGATTTAAACTTTCCTAAGAGTAGAAACTCCTCTTGAATAGAGAAACATACAATGTTTATGTATACAAATCTTCAGTATTATAATTTGTCATTTCTACCTTAATGTATACACAAATTAAGTGCAATGCTATTAAGAAATTTGTACAGTGTTTTCATGTAACCAGATGAACTGGTCTAAAGCTCAATGAAAAGAACAAAAATAATTAGGAGATTGCCAAAATAATTTTGTAAAAATTGTAAAACAAAATAGTGGGCTCAGAAAAAGTTCAGTGTGAGAATTAGCTATAACAGTGTCGTTTTAAGACATTAGAGAAAGAATGAATAGTCAGGTTAATAAATGGTTTTGAAGTCATTGGCTATTTGAAAAAAGCAAATAGAAATCTGTACAATACTGTTCACCAAAATATATTAAGTTTCTGATAAATTTAAGACAAACTAGATAAAAATAATTAGAAGAAAATAAGGGAATATAATTTTTTTGACATTTCATTAGCAAATGTCATCTTAGACAATATGAAATGCAAAGCAAAAGATAGATTACATCAATGGATCATGAACTTCTGACCCTGAAAGATATATCATTTAAAAAGTTGAGAAAACAAGAGATTGATAGGGAATATTTCAAATATTTATGACAAGTTAAAAAGAGAAAGACAAATATCTGGATTGAAAGTGAAGATTAAGAACTGACAATTTACTGAATAAGAAATTCTATATTTAGTAACAGAAGAAAACATGTTTAGTTTTTATGGAAATCAAGGAAACCACAACTAAAACAAGAAATGTCCTATTTACTGGGGCACCTGGATGGCTCGGTCGGTTGAGCGCCCAATTTTGGCTCAGATCATGATCTCCCGGTTTGTGAGTTAGAGCCCCGTATCCCGCCCTGTGCTGACAGCTCAGAGTCTGAGCCTGCTTTGGATTCTGTGTCTCCCTCTCTCTCTGCCCCTCCCCTGCTCGCACTCTCTCTCCCTCTCTTAAAAATAACTAAACACTAAAAAAAATTTTTTTTAAAGAAATATCCTATTTATCAATCAATATGACAAAAAATGGAAAGAACATATCCAACTTGGTCACATGTGATATAAACATTGGAGTATAAATACTTAAAGGCATGTTGGAGGGCTATTTAACAATACCAATCAAAATTCCACATATTTGCATCTCAACACTTCAACAAGTATGTTCAAAGCAACTTTCGCAAGAACAATGATGACAGAGAATTTTAAATATTAAAAAAAATAATAATAATAAATAATAATTTAAAAAAATGTACAAACTCATCCACAAGGATTATTTGAATAAACCACACAGATATACATTCTATGGAATCCAACACTATGGTTAAAAATATATTAGAAAATTTTATGTGTATTTATAAAAATATTCTTAGTATATTTCAAAAATTTCTGTGTTTCTAAAATATGCCAGACATTGGCCTAAGAAAACATTATTTTAACAGGAGTAATCCTCCGCAAAACTTATGAGGCAGAAATGTTATACCCATTTCACAGATGGGAAGAGAGAAATTGTTTAAAATTAAAAAAAAAGAAACAATCACATGCCTATACTATTGGACTATAACCCAAAGTATAATATAAATATGTGTGAATTTCTATTGATATGAATAAATAATTGAATAATTTATAAGTGGAGAAGAGACAATCTCAAGTACAGGAGAATTCCATATTATTTATAGAGATACCCATCCCTCAAGAAGGTGGAATTTAATTCTCAATCCCTTAAGTGTGGGTGGAGATTAGTGATTTGCTTCCAAAGAGCAGAGTAGGGAAAGGAACAAAACAAAATAAAACAAAAACAAAAATAGAAACATCAGAGTGGAGAGACATGGCCAACACATCTGAGCCACGTAGTCGTGTTATCATCAAGGTGCACCTGAGTGGCTCATTCGGTTAAGTGTCTCCTTTCGGCTCAGGTCATGATCTCATGGTTTGTGAGTTCAGGTTCTGTGCTGACAGCTGGGAGCCTGGAGCCTGCTTCAGATTCTGTGTCTCCCTCTCTCTCTGCCCGTCCCCTGCTCTCATTCTGTCTCTTTCTCAAGAATAAATAAACATTTAAAAAATTTAAACATCACCAATATTAAATCATGTTGAAGTATGCACACTTGATCTAATAGGATGAGAATAACACATCAACTCTGGTATTATTCCCCAAAACCCATAAGTTATTTTTTTCCTAACCACTAGATAAGCATCAGACAAACCCAAATTGAGGAACATTCTGTAAAATACCTGAGTAGTACACCTTAAAACTCTTAGTCATGGAAAGCAAGGAAAGTCTGAGAAGCTCTCAGTATAGAGAGGAGGCTAAGGACATATGATGATTAAATGTTATATGGTAACCTGTACTGGATGCCGAAACAGAAAAAGAACATTAGGGAAAAACTAATAGAATCCAAATAAAGTATGGCATTTAGTTAAGAATATATCACTCTTGGTTCATTACTTGTGATAAATGTACCATAATAATATAATTTGTTAATGATAGGGCAAGCTGGCTATGGAGTGAATGAGAACTCTCCATATGTCTTTACAACTTTGCTGCAAATCCAAAACTTTTCTAAAATGTAAAGTTTATTTATAAAATGATTGAGGACATAATCATATTTTGGGGTCAATCACCATCCAAATTTGAGTGAAGAGGCAGTCCACCTCATGGTAGATACAGGTGTATCGATATAAATGACTAGAAATGGAGATGCTTACAAGTAGCAAAAAATAATGTGGTCACATATTGTTAAAATCTATCATTCAGGTTTGTTTTGAGGCTTGCTTATATATTTATGATAAAGTATAAGGGGAGTGAAAAGAGTTGTTTAATTGAGGGTTTGATCATTAGAGATCTGTTTTTAATTAATGTCATGACACATTTTGGAGTCTATAAGCATTTACTCCTACTTTAGCCATAGTTTAATCTCCCACTAAAATTTGATGAGTCTAGGAATTAAACTGATGGATGTCAAATGCCTCACATCAGACTTTCACGAACTTGGATACCTCATTAACCTATATAATTGTTCTGGCTGCTGAGACTGTTGGAATCTTTATACATATTTGTCCGTGTATTTGCTCTCTACTTCTGAGAGTCTTACCACAGATCTGCTTACTCTTATTAAAAATTCTAAGAAGACAAAGACAAGAGAAATTAAAAAAAATGTTAGGAACTAATTTGTTACAAATTAAGTATTATCTGAATGTATAAACAGAAAACATAAAATCTTCCACTGAAGTGTATTAATGGGTGTTTTCACAGAGAGGAAATGTCAGCCTTTCCTCTATAACTATGAAGTTTGCCCTGTGTAAATTGCTTGTGTATGAAAAATTTTTCACTTACTTACCTTCAATTTTAAAAAAAGTGAAAATAAAACTGAGTTGAAATGTTGTTGAAATTAACAAGATTCTCATTGTGTTCTCCAAACCGACCTCCTCATTTTTTACAATTTTGTTGACCTCTGTGATATTTAAGTGGGTACCTATTTGTATATCTATTTGTGATAAATAAGGGGATATGAAAAGAAACTGATTTTTTAAAGTTTTATTTTCATCATCCTTATAAAATGGGAAGATGACATTGATCACAAGAGAGAAAAAAAGGTCACTTGAATTCCCTCTTCTCTCTTCCTCTTTTCTCTTTTTTTCCCCTGTCTCTCCTCTCCTCTCTTTCTTTCTTCCTCAGCTATTTTTGTAACTGTTGCAGAGTTAATATGTCTATTTTAGCTGTTACAAAGCTGGTATATACCAGCTTTATACCTCAAAATATTTGTACCCTACAGTGACAGCCTATTCCAGTGGGTTTCCAATTGCCAGGATATACATCTTGATGTCTGAGGGCTTTATTTGAACCCCTTTCTTCCCTCCAGGGTCACACTGACCAGCAAGGGAATTACACTTCAGGGCATAGCATCAACTCCACTGGGGTATATAAATACCCCAGTTACTTGTCCTCTTGCCCTTAAGATAGAAAATTCCTGAGACATGTGTTACATTATTTCTCATAATTTCACCATGTGCTTAAATTTTAGATGATCACTTCCTACCTTTTCCTTTCTCACTTCTCCATGACTCTTGAGATTTTCTGCATCTTTCAAATAAATCCCTTGCACTTGAATCCTTATCTTGGAATCTGCTGTCAAGAGAACATAAAGGTGGTCTGGGTAATCACAAGAGAATGAGAAAATGGTTTGCTTCTAAATATGTGAAGTTTTAAGAACTGGACAATGATTTATTTGCTACCGGGAAAAGTAAAACATTCACATAACACTCAATTTGATATGTCGTTTGCTATCTCTCTATATCTAATTTCCTTAAAGTCCTCTAATACTTGAATATTTTCTAATCACCAGTAACATCTCGTCAAACATTTCAACTTAAGCATAAGGAAAATGCTATATTACAGGAGCCATTAAGTGATTTATATAAGGTTGTAACACTAATTGAGCAAATTTACATGTGTCTTAGTGTTTTTAATACTTTTCTGACAGTGAGTACCTTTGTTTTTGGAATAAAATTAAAAAAGCAATTCATGCTTTGATGAATAAACAGTAGACCATAATAATGTCATTAACTGTTTGTGTCACCAAAGGTGCAGGGATTTTTAAGGAGAAACACAGAAAATAACAAACAGGCATGAAGGAGACCACCCCGTTCCTTACAACTTGCGAGGAAAGGACTCTCTATGAGTAACTAGAATATTAATTATATTAGTGCCACACTCACCTCTAGAAAGTGGAGGACTTTATGATCCAATGCAGCATGAAGGAATAAATTTTGCAGTAATATATCTTAGGGCACTCACTGTGTTTATTCATTCATTTATCACATATTTATTAAATATAACTTTTGTACGTTGCATTTTATGTGGCTGAACATCAACCTGTAACTTGAAGATTTTTTAACTGAGGGTTTCTTCTACTAAGTGAACTTTGAAAGACTACTAATTTCAGAAACTTTGAAAACCATTTATTTTACTTCTGCAAACAAGAGAGCAAATTTATTCTTGCACTGAGTGGATGGTAATCTCTTCTAGATTACTGTTGTTGCGGGTTATAATATCAGTATACGAGGGTTCATAGAAGTTAAGAAAAGAACCATAGGGTATTATGAAAGACAATTTCAGAAAAGTCTAAAGGGGATATTGTGACAGGTGCAATATTTTATAATGATGATAGTGTTAGTGGTATTATTGTGCTACCAACACTTTCTGTTTAGTATACATTATGTTAGACGTTCTGCAATGCCCTTTATATTTATTATCTTATTTTATTCTCAGACTAACATTACAAGATAGCTGTTTTTTGATCATTGCGTATATTAAAACTGAAGCTCAATGCGGTAATACTAAATTTTCCGAGATAACACAGCAGGTCAGTGAAGTAATTCAAACACAGCTGTATCTAACCCCAAAGGCCATAGTCCTTAAAAGTAAGTAATGCAAAAAAAAAAAAAAAAAAAAAGTAATGCCTAAAGAATAATCTTGAGGTTAAGAAAAGATTTGTTAAAATGTGTAAGTACCATATTAGCATATTTCTGAGTGAATGATTTAAAAACCTAATAGCTGGCACTTGAAAAACTCAGGACTTTATGAAGGAGACAATTTTTATACACACGGGTAATAGAAAAGACAAAGGAGTCTATAAAATTATTTCTCCAACTTAATGACCTTACTGTCTTTATTTTTCCCGTAGTGACGCTTTTCTTACCTGAAAATGTACTATTTTTTTGCCTCTAGTTTTTATTTGCAGTGAGAAACAAAGAGGGAATGCCCGGATTTTTAAGGAAGAAGGCACATTAATGTAGTTTTTTCTCTTGGCTGTGGGAAGCATCTATCAAAACTAGTATCTCAATATAAATTTTTTCCTTATAAATGTCTAACTTGTGAGTCATGTGATTCATTTGTGTGCAGTAAGAAAATCAGCTCCCTCCATTGTAAAAATGACTCCTTACTCGGCAGCATGAAGTAACCACGTTTTTCCCCTGACTTCCTCTACAGTTGCAGGCTATACCAGATGTTTAAAGTGTACCTTCTCTAAGACCATATTTATATATAGCTAATATATCTTTGGAATTCTTGTGTCACAGCGAAGTATTTATTCATCTTATTGTTTCTGTGTTCTTCTGCTATCTAAAGTTATTTTACATAATAAGTGAGTTTGTAAAAGTCTTTAGGATTGTATCATTTAATAGAAATTTTTGTATGTTCATTTATATTATTTTATCTTGACTGATTCAATAATTCATTAGGGAAAACTGTTTTTGGACTTGCTAGCACAGAGAGAGGAAATGAGAAAGAAGAATCACCCCTGAGTAAAAACCTTATTAACGACTATTCAGTGAATTTAATCCTTTCTGGAATGTTTCCACCATTTATTTTTTGGCATGCTGGCATATTATTTATACGAGTAGTTTTTGTGTTCACACCAGAAACATTATTCTGATTATCAAAGCGCTTGGGAAAATTCAACCTGAACTGACCTGAGCTTCTGCTATGAAAAGGGAAGGAATATAACATTAAAAGTTATCAGTCTATTACTAAGAGATAAAAGAAGCAAGAGAGAAACTCATAAGTGAGCTAAAATATGCTCATCAAAGATTAGGCAGTCTTAATTGCTACCAATGATTATTGTTCATATGGAGACACTGGGAGAAAGATAGGTTCCATCCAAAATATTAAGCTTTTTCAAAATGACTAATTAAGAAATACTGATTCAGAACTGAAAACTTCACTTGAATGAGAATGTGCAGAGTTGCATGCCACTGACTTTAAGTTTATAGAGGTTTGTACGAAATACAAATGTTGAAATCATAATTGTAATTATATATATATTAAAACTCCACTGAAGAAAATACTTCAGGAATAAAATAAAACTGGGCAAATGGACAAGTAATTTTTAGACAGTTTTTTTTTAATATTTTTTTTCTAATGTTTATTCATTTCTGAAAGAGAGAGAGACAGAGTGTGAGCAGGGAGGGGCAGAGAGAGGGAAACACAAAATCTGAAACAGGATCCAGGCTCTGAGCTGTCAGCACAGAGCCCTATGCAGGGCTCGAACCCACGAACCTTGAGATCATGACTTGAGCCAAAGTTGGACGCTTAACCAACTGAGCCACCCAGGCACCTCAGGGATTTTTCATTTCTGATATGTTATTAGTGTTGGTTTTGTTTCGTTTTGCTCAGTGAAAGCTGTTTCTGTTACTTTCATTCTTTAGGAACGATTAAGGTGTGTTTTGTGTGTGGGGTCTAATGTATAGGAAGTTGTTAATGAATGTTCCGTAAGCATTTGAAAAAGTATATTGTCATCCTGGTTCAAATATATACCTAAAATACATACCACATACTTTTGATTCTGTTTTTTATATTATGTACATTTACAAACATTTTGTCCCCTTAATTGTGAGAGGTCTGTTAAATCCCTGTGATAGGTGGGTTCCTGTCTATCTCCTTACATTACCTGTCCTTTCTACTCTGTGAAAGCTGTCGCTGCATTTGGGGGGCACAACTATCAATGACTTTGTATTTGTGTTCTCCTGGCACAGAATATGCATCCAAATCATAATGTTAGTGTTGAATTGATTTTAACAAAGTGATCACGGTAGTGTACTATGCAGTCGATCGATAAATAGAATGTTAGGATTGCCCAAGAAGTCCTTTGGCCCCTCCTAGTCACTTACCATTCCCCTTTGGTAGCCGTATACTGGCTATGAAAATCAGGTTTAGCTTTTCCAGTTTTTGAACTTTATATAAATAGAAGTAAGCCACTTTTTCATGTTTGTAGGATTTGCCCATATTTCATATAGTGAGAAGTTTTTTTTTTTTAATTTTTTTTTTCAACGTTTATTTATTTTTGGGACAGAGAGAGACAGAGCATGAACGGGGGAGGGGCAGAGAGAGAGGGAGACACAGAATCGGAAACAGGCTCCAGGCTCTGAGCCATCAGCCCAGAGCCTGACGCGGGGCTCGAACTCCCGGACCGCGGGGCTCGAACTCCCGGACCGCGAGATCGTGACCTGGCTGAAGTCGGACGCTTAACCGACTGCGCCACCCAGGCGCCCCTGAGAAGTTGTTTATTGTCATTGTCATAGTATTCCATTAATTGCTAATGTTGGGAAGGGCTGCTCAGATCTTCCTTCAAGATTTGCTACACCTCCCCTGCCTCCAAATTAAGAAGACTTAGCATTGTCAGCAAATGGCCCAGCCACCTGCTGTCATCTTTAATTTCTTTTTAATGTTTATTTATTTTTGAGAGAGAAAGAGAGACAGAATGTGAGTGGGTGAGGGGCAGGGGAGGCGGGGGTGGGGGGAGACACAGAATCTGAAGCAGGCTACAGGCTCTGAGCTGACAGCACAGAGTCTGATTCGGGGCTCAAACTCACAAACTGTGAGATCATGACCTGAGCCAAAGTCGGACGCTTAACCGACTGAGCCACCGAGGTGCCCCAGCTGCTGTCATCTTTTACCTGTTCTGTTTCAGCTGCACAGGATTTCCTCACTGATGTTATACACTTCCTGTGACGGTCTATGTCTGGTTATTGGTCTTCCTGTCACTGGTCTTCCTGTCACTTCCTGTGACGGTCTATGTCTGGTTATTGAGCTTGACTCCCTTATTTCAATCCCATTTAGACAACTCTGATGGGTTATGTTCCTGCCCAAGATTCCTGCCTGTTTCAGATGGAGGCTTTGTTGGTCCTGCAGCAAAGTTCTACTTCCCCTTCTGCTCAGTCAGCACTTCCTTTGCCTTCTTTGCACAGGTATTCATCCCTAATAAGCATCTTCCACCCCAAGCTCTTTCTCAGAATCTTCTTCCAGAGAGTTCAACCTGTGATACCATTACAGGAGAATACTTTACTGTAGAAGAGCATCTGTATTGTCCTCCATTATTGGCTATTTCCAATAGAACTACCAAGAACATTCTAGTATATATATTTTTTATGTCTAGGTGTGGAATTGTTGGATAATGGAGAATTTACTTGCTTAATTTTAGTAAATATATTTTCATAAAATGCTTGTACCTATTTACCACTGGAGTATGAGAATTCCAGTTGTTCAACATTTTCACCAAATCTTGGTATTTTTTTGTCTTTCATTTTTTTAACCTTTTTAGTGAGTGTTTGGTGGTCTCTCACTGTGGTTTTAGTTAACATTTTGATGATGACTAATGCAAGTCAGCAAAATTTCAAATGTTTACTGAATATTTATAGACATATATATTTTACATGAAGTAGCTTCTTAAGTCTTTAGCACATTTTAATTGAGTTGTCTTTTTCTTACTGGTTTTAAAGTCCTTCATTATTCTGATGTAAGTCTTTTTTTTAATATATGTATTGCTAATTTCTTCTCGTAACCTGTGGTTTACTTTTACATTACCCTAATGGTGATTTTGATTAACAGCAGTTCTTAAATTTAATGTCTAGTCATCATTTTTTTTTTACATTAATAGTTCTTGTGTTTAATTTAACAAATGTTTTCTTCAGGGAAGGTTTTCAATAAACTCTTAACCCACCATTCCCAGAAAAGGGAATTTTTATTATATTTTTAATGTCTAAAATATCTGTGGTGGCATTTTTCATTCCTGATGTTTCTAAGCTGTGGTTTCACTCTTAATACCTTTACATTTATCTGACTTCATATTTAAGTTTTCACTCATTATTTTAAATCTGTCATGCCATTATCTTCTATAAGGTTGTAGGGGTTTTTTTTCCCCTAATGGTTGTATTTAAACTAATAACTTTACAAAATACTCTCAACTTTACATTTTATTGTTGTTATTGTTTAGTCTTCCCTCACTGTTGAAATTATCTAGTAATTTAAATAGTAATTCTTCACAAAGCCTTTCATTTCCTCCACAATTTCATTTGAGGCATTATCATTTTACTCTCAGTTTCTATAAACAATTGGTAATTTGGGTGGTTTTAATGAAGATAAAAATGAAAATTTTAGGTGGTTTTCTAAAAAAAAATACAGATAGTACTTAAATGGTTATTTTCATTCAAACTTCTCCATGTCCTGCTTGCTCTAGTTTTTAAAGGCATCACAAAAGGTTCCCCAGCAGCAGATCCTTAGGTGAGGATTCGTTTGTATGTAATACATTAAGGAAACACTTCTGAGCAAACCAAGAAAGAAGTGGAGGAAGGAGAAGAAGGAAGGGGCACAAGTCAACAAAGGGTGCAAATTTTTGGCAATGTCCCAACCTCAGCTAGAAATTACATGAGACGTTTCTTTTTTCTGGCTCTGGGAACAAGAGCTGGGTGTACACCTGCATTCATTATTTATTGACTAAGAGATGACTGTGAGTTACCTCTCTTCTCTCTGCTTGTATAAGCAAATCTGTTCCAGTACCCCCAGGGCAGTCTCCCAACAACAGTTGCAGCTGAGGACTTGCTTATAAAATCAAACACACTATAAAGCTGGGCAAGTGTCACATACCAAAGACAAGGGATCTAAGGGGACCTGGGCTGAGCTTGGATAGTTTCCACCATACTAACCTTAACCATCCAGTTCCCTCTACACCCACACTTGCTCTATTCCTATGTCTAATCTTAGATAATCTTTGTTTACTCTTTATAAATATTTGGAAATGCAAATGTTGATGAAAGTCCACTTTATTAACATATTTATCTCTCTCATCATAAATAGGGAGAATACTGGCTATGAAGAGACTTAAAAGTGCTTAACTATATCATTATAATGGATATAAATAATTTATTTCAAGTTAATATTTTAATAGTATTATACTGGGTTTATTGTTTAATAATGTAACCAGAAAATCTTGTTGGTTTTATTTCAAGAAAATTGATTGTACTATAAGTAAAATGAAATGTAGAGGCCTTGAGGATTTTATAGAATTTTACAACTTCTAAAGTCAACCAACTAGTTAGTATCAGGATCAACTAGTTAATGATAGGCTTGTATAAATTCAGTGAATATTCTTTTCATAATTTTAGGCTGCAATTTTGCTTAATTCCAAATATCTGTAGCTGAAACCGTTGTCATCTGAAGTTTAACCATTGAGTGCTTTTGTGTGGTGGGGGTCACAGGGAGGCAAAAGAAAAGTTACTTGATTCTAAGATAGGAGTAAATTCATTAATGCTCAATGTATTATAATCAGAGCAGATCTTCTTGTTAGTATATTCATGAATTACTATATATTATCTATGCTGTTCCAGTCTGCTTTGATTTTCTTGAAATAACAGCAGCAGGATTTAATAGTTATGTTATTAAAATTTTTTAACCTGCATAAATTAGGAAATGGTGGCTCAATAGTAAATAAGAGAAGTTTCCTCTAAAGATAGCAATAACTAAAAATTCAGCTGAATTTTACTAAACTATGAAAACTTTTAATTTTAAAAGTAGGCCAAGACTGTCTCAAGATTAGATTTTAAGAAAGGATTGCAAATACCACATTCCTCTAAATTTTGATACAGCTAGCAAGACCATAAGAGCCTGAAAAAGAAGCTATTTCCAAATAAATCTATCTGATTATTTGCAAACATGTAAGTGAAAGAAGTTTTGTCCTAAATTCATTTAATATTTTTAGAAAGTATTTTAGTCTACCTGCATATGTCCACAAATTTCTGTTCATCAACATGTATTTCTTCCCATGCATGAGTCAAAGGACTTTAAACTTTAAAAAACTTTAAAAGTTGTTTTAAAAAACAACTTTAAAAAATATTATTGAACGTTTGGATAACATTTGTTGATATGGTTTTAGCCAGTGCTAGGGAGAACATAAACTGTTGAAGTTCCTCAAATGATGACAACCCAGGCCAATTTATTCAAAGTATTATGAAAAATATACCTGTTGTCTTCTATTACTGGACTCAGAAGCTGTGACTTATGGGTAGAAGTAAGGCTGGTTGGATGTGTGAACACCTCAGTTATTTACACTGACTATGACCCCAACAGTAGGAAACTTAGTGATTCTACCATAACTACCCAAATATTGAACTTCCTGGCTCAGCATAATCTCTTTTGTTAACACATGAAGACTATCCCCTTGTATTTTCACATCTACCTGTGGAAAGATAATCTCTAAATCCCTCCCCTGTTCTTTCAAGAATTTCATATAATTAGAACATTCATTGTCCCATATCTCATTACTATTTGTTTTACATGTATCTGAACTTTGTTCAACAGAGGATGAAAGAATGCAAAAAGTTGAGGGGGAGACGTGATGGCAACCATCAGAAATCCAAGGTAATCGACTCATTCTAAAGTACAAAATCTGTGTTTAATATTTAGCAAAGGTTGTGGGAAATTGGAGAATACAAGAATGGTAAGAGAAGCACTCTTTCACTTACTCTGGTTATGGGAAACAGAGAAGGACAGTTTCCACAGGGATTCACACAGATAAGCCATATTGGAAAGATGCTGTCTCTAGACTAGCAGGGAAGGAGAAAGCATATGGCTCTGCATTACTTCATCCTTTCATTTCCACAGAAATCTTCTACAAATATATAGCCTAAGAAATTGCAACACATTTAATGATTAATTAAAGAAAAAAAAGAACTAGCCCATAAAGGAAAATGTAGAGAAACTTTGGCAAAATTTATCAGAAACAATTAATACTGACCAGAAGAATATTTCATAGAGAAAATGAAAATGAAAGCCAAATATTCTTGTGGAAGGTGAAGGAGGAGGGTGAAGAGGAGAAGTTAATTTTATGTGCCAACTTGGCTGGGCCATGGCACCCAGATATTTGGTCAAATACTAGCCTAGATCTGTGAAGGTCACTTTTAGATTGAGATTAACGACAAAGTCAGTAGACTGAGGAAAGCGTGTTAGTTTCTGTACTGTGAGTGGGCCTCATGCATTCAGTGGAATGATTTAAAATAAATGATTATAGTGCCCTGAGGCTGTCTTTAAACTTGAGCTGTAATATCAACTCTTCCCTGGGTGTCCAAGCTGCTGCCTACCCTACAGATTTTGGACTTGCCAGACTCCACAATTGCATGAGCCAATTCCTTCAAATAAATCTCTCTCTCCTTCTCTGTATATCTATGTCTATATCTATGTCTATGGCTATATCTATATCTATATCTATCTACCCATTTACATGTGTTTATATATATACACACATATATACATAAATAAGTATATGTATGTGGAAAAAGAAAAAGTGAAAGAGATAGAAAAGGAAAGAAAACACATTCAAAGCTATATTATATGATAAACTTTTTTTAAAAAACGTTATATTCTGTGCTTGATTTGGTATTTTTGTCTCTAATTTCAATGAATTGAAAAATGCTTTATTCACACAAAGTAGTTTAAGTAAAGCTGATTTATATTAGCCAACCAATTACTTGTTGACATGAGTATGTTCCACTTTTTAGAATATTGTTATCATGCAAATGTGATTGATTTGTGCTTTGAGTGATTATAAGATCACTGGATGATCTGAAAATATGTTTGACAACATAAGATATTTCAATATTGCCTAACTTCTAGCATGATAAAAACTATAACTGAAAAAAGGGTATTATTTCAACAATAGAGGGCTTTTCAGAGTAGATATTAAGCTTGTGAAAGAAAAGAGAATAATTAGATAATACTTAGGCCTCTTGCCTGCAAACATTTTTTGTGTGAAATGTGTACATTGGGTTAGCATAATTTTCATCTCAGAAAAAGCTTGATTTTATTGCAGTCATTTTTTATAAAAAATAAATGACTTTTAACTCTATTTAAGGAGGGGTAGGATATTTATGAGGAAAGGGGCTTCAGGAAGGCTCAAGGGGAAATGTCAGTACCTGCTCAAGAAGAACGGAAATGTCATTTTGCATTTTAAAAAACATGATCATGACTCTGCTGTGAAATTCACAAAACCTTTTATGGCAAGGGAAAACTTTACTTGATTAGTTGGCATCATACAGAGATATAGATCAAATCATAACTACAGTGCCTACTGGAGAAATGTTCATTGACGTCCAGAGAAGACAAGCCCTTTAATATCACAGTGCTATTTGCACTTATATTTGAGTGGAAATGCACCACAAGGATCACCACATTAAACTCTGTCAATTCTCAAATTTCAATTGTCTGCATGAGTAAGCATCATTTCCTAATAATAGCTAGGAAGACTGTTTTCAGTTGTAAACACTTTTCCTTTTGATGGAAAAAATACTATTTATGTCCTTAAGAACTTCTCCAGGGTGAAGACTTGTTCAGAACGTTTATTTTTTTTTCCTTTGTGAATACCGAAGTGTATTAGTTTTAGCACATGCTCAAAAATATGCTAAATCTGATGGACTTCTGTTATTTTTCTTTAATAAAAGTTTTATATACACATGATGAAAAATATTCCAAAAAATTCTAAGATGATAATTAGAAAGTGAAATGTTCTTTTAATTCGTCATATTTTTTAAAAATAATTTTAGTGGTTATTTATTTTGAGAGAGAGAGGAAAAGAGAGCTGGAGAGGGGCAGAGAGAGAGGCAGACAATCTGAAGCAGGCTCCAGGCTCTGAGCTGTCAGCACAGAGCCCAATGCGGGGCTTTAAACTCACAGGCCCTGAGAACATGACCTGAGCCGAAGTCAGATGCCTAACCTAATGAGCCACCCAGGTGCCCCTAATTCTTCCTATTTTTATTTGTTTTGGCTTCTACCACCAAACTCCAAATAATATGTGCACTTATAAGAGATGAAGAATGAGTTTTTTAACGCTAATGCTGATCTCACCATTGCAACCAAATTTTCTAATTGTATCTTAATCTTTAACCCTTCTATTAATACCATTGCAGATCAGATTTTCTAGGAACAGACTCTGAGGTGAGTGAAGAGTAGTGTGTAGGAAGTTATTAGGGCATGCTTTAACAATCATAGCCTTGAGGGAAGGGAAGGAAGAAAGAATGGGGGAGGAAAAGGCTAGCCTTCCATGAAAGCTTAACAGAAGCCTCTGCAGACACCATGGAGAGCTCTGACACTGGAATGACCTTGAGTTGTTCCTAGTTGGGGACATTGGGACTGGGGACTTGTACACCCACAGTAACCAGCCACTAGATGCCAGTTGCTCCCCAAAAAGGGGTGTGACCTCAAGTAGGGTGACTCTTTTTAGACAGAGGGCCGTTCTTTGAGTTGGCAGCAGTCCCATCAGTCAAAGCATTAAGTTCTTTCAAGCCGAGGAAGCATCTGAGCAGTGCACCACAGTGTTCACTATACTTTATAATTTTAACTAAGAAATGAAACACCCACGTTTGTTTCTGATCTTTTGGTAGCATTTCTTGACTCTTAATAAATGGTTTAAACATAAGATTTTATTTTCTCTCAAAGAAACCAAGACAGAGGCAAGAAGTCCTGTGGTATTCTAATGATTTTATGGTAATCAGGAATTCAGGCACCTTCTATCTTTCAGCCTTTTCATCCATAGCACTGGTTTCCATGCTTGAGATTACTTTATGTCCAAGGTGGATGTTAGAACTCCATCTCATTCCATTGCAAGCAACAGAAAGCAAGGGCTGAAGGGTATGTCCCAACTGACTGACTACCTAACAAATACATACTTCTAAATATTTTTGGGAAATGACAGAGTCACATGGTATACTGAGTATCAAGGAAGACCAGGAGATTTCAACTTCAGCTGAGTATATTGCAACATTTAAATAACTATTTGTTAGTACATGGAAAGGGGACCCTGGATATGGAAACCAGTAGTGTCAGAATGTGTGTGTGTGTGTGTGTGTGTGTGTGTGTGTGTGTGTGTGTGTGTTTATGTATACACACACCAATATATTTATGTGTAATGTTAGTTTTGTCAAACAATCAATTATTTGTTCTAATTGATTTTAAATATTTTTTTTAATGTTTGTTTATTTCGAGAGAGAGAGAGAAACAGTGTGAGAAGGGGAGGGGCAGAGAAAGAGGGAGACACAGAATCTGAAGCAGGTTCCAGCAAAGAGCTGAGCTGTCAGCACAGAGCCCGATGCAGGGCTCGAACTCATGAACGGTGAGATCATGATCTGAAAGCTGAAGTTGGAGACTTAACTGACTGAGCCACTCTGGTTTCCCTAAATATTGTTCTTAATTGGGTGATAACTAAACTATTTTAAGTGTTCGATTTCAGGGGTGCCTGGGTGGCTCCATTGGTTAAGCGTCTTACTTCGGCTCTGGTCATGATCTCACAGTTTGTGGGTTCCAGCCCCTCGTTGGGCTCTGTGCTGACAGCTCGGAGCCAGGAGCCTGCTTCGGATTCTGTGTCTCCTTCACTCTCTGCCCCTCCCCCACTTATGCTCTGCCTTTCTGTCTCTCAAAAATAAATAAATGTAAACATTTTTTTTAAATGTTCAGTTTCATAGAATTTTATAACATTGAACAATAGTTTAAAACTATGGCATTATATTTACCTCATTTAAATATAAAAAAATGAAACTTCTACATTTAGAAAGAAAATTTTTCTTCTTCTTCTTTTTTTATTGTTTATTTTTGAGAGAGAGAGAGAGAGAGAGAGAGAGAGAGAGAGAGAGATGGAGATACAGAATCTGAAGCAGGCTCCAGGCTCTGAGCTGTCAGCACAGAGCCTGGACGTGGGGCTCAGACTCACAAAATAAGAAATCATGACCTGAGCCCAAGTCAGACGCTTAACTGCTGGAGCCACCCAGGCGCCCCTAAAATTCTTCTTTTTAAGCTCTACCACACAGGTAACCAAATTGCAGGAGAATCATCCACAAAATATATTTTTAGTTCCAAATGTACAAAATGGTTGACTCTACTAAAAATGCTATGAATATAGCATGGTGAGCTATGGAGGGGATAGCCAAAGCATCCTTGACTAAAATGATGATAAAATATAGATTGTAAGATATGTAAAAGTAAAAAAAACAAAAAAAACCCAAAGTGATATTACCAAAGAGAAGAAAAGTTATCAGAAATAGATCTGAGAATATATATTCCTTTACCTAACAAAACTTCATTCCTTTTCAAAAAGAAAAGGGCATTGGGAGTATTTATGAATTGAAATACAATGCAATAAAATGTTATGCACCATTTGTTGATTATTAGTATAGTTAATATTAGTCCTCAACCAAAACCCTTTCTCATTGCCCTGGTATTATGAATTTTTGTCAACTAAAAAGTAGAATTCCAAGGTAAGGAATATAACATAGGGAAGTGTTTCAAGGAAAGAGAGGAGGTGAATAAAGTATTGAAAAATAATAAAAAAAAAACCAACTAGGAACTTAACTATTGAGAAAGGAATGATTTAATAAATCTTCAGATGTATAAAGGGCTTTGTGGAAGTATGGTAATCAATATTTTTTCTTAAATTGAAGGCAGAACAAGGGAAACTAAGCTTAATATTAAGCATGACGGATTTGAGTTAGCTAGTAGTAAAATACTTTCTGACAGTGAAAAAGTTCAGTGAATCTCTTTTGAAGGTCTTTTAAACAAGAATGGATTTTTACTTTTCTTTTATTCTGTATGCATTGCCTGACTGATCGAAAAAACTAGGTGATGTGATCCATTTTCACACTTACAAGTCATTATATAAAGTATAGATTGTGTATGAAACATCCTCTCTAAAACCCCTCCCCAAAAGTTAAAATAATCTTTTTTTCTTAAGATTTTGTTTTTAAGTAATCTCCACACCCAATGTGGGGCTCAAACTCACAACCCCGAGATTAAGAGTTGCATACTCTACCAACCAAGTCAACCAGGTGCCCCTAAAATCATCTTTTTTATGGAAAAAAATTGATATTAAATTGACTTGGAATGATATAATTCTATTTGATATGATCCAATCCTAAGTAGGCCATTTTTTTTTTTTAATTTGGATGGATCAGTAACAGAGATAGGAAGGGACTGAAAACCCAAACATGAAAACTGAAAGACAACGTTCCTTAATATGTTCCACAAGTTATTGAGTATTTTAAAATTCACCCTTTCTAAAGGCCAATGTCAAGTAAAAAGATAAAGCACTTACTTATCCACAGATTACAAATGGTAAAGTGTTTGGGACATAAAATAACTACCTGCCTTTCAGTCTTGTTCAAGATTCATGGTTTCTTCTAAGTAACTCAGAGACATTCTCAGGAGCTATTCTCACTTAGGAAGAAAACAAAACTTACTTTTCCAAAGATCTTTCATGTGCAACCACCCATCGGGAAGGAGATTCTTTACACTGCTCTATGATGTCTACTCCTACATAGGCTGCCAAACTTGATTAAACTTTCTAAAAACAGGATATCCCTGAGCAGCCTTCTGTAGCCCTAAGTTTCAATAGTAAAAATGACAGGATAAGGTTTACTATTATTCATCTAACTTTGATTTTAAAATGACTTTTTTTTTAAACAAAGTTTCATTTAATAGAAAGAGAACTTGTCTTTTGGTCTGGGGTCAGTGAGGGCAGAGCAGTCTGTATGTGTATAAAAGACAAGAAAAGATTTATTTTTAAGGCTAGAAGTTTAAGTTAATTTAGTTTAAACTGATAATGAATTACAAGAATTTTCTAAAGTTAAATTAGAAGCCTGTAAATTGAATCTTTGAAATATCTTTACATATCATAATTGCATGAAGCATATTTTTTCAAACTGCTTGCAAAAAATCATTTTGTTTATCATCCCCAGGCTAAGACTTTTTTTTCTTTTTCTTTTGGTTAGGAAAATTCTCATAAGCTTCCCATTCTGACTTAAAGAGCTTTCATGAGATTTAGGCTCTGGGCATGATCGAAAATGCAGGAGACTGGATTTTAGCTGTCCTTGATAATTACTTTTGAAAAGCAATGACTAATTCTATCAGCTTTCTAAAAAGGATATAAATCTTGGTGTTATCAGATATTTTGTCTGCTGAAACAACTAGAGAAAGAAAAGAAAAGAATCTACTTTTAGACTATTTGTATTACTAAGTTGCATTCATGCCTTTTCTCTAGCTTGTATCCGGAAACATACGCATGAAGGACAAAGTTCCTTTCATTTGTTAACCCTCACAATAACGCTATACAGTCTCCGATTGTCAAATACCTCTTGGCTCTGAAAGGACATATGAAAGGGAAGTTACTGCACAGTAATGTCAATGTTGAAATGACAATGAGATAGAAAACAAGGAAATAGAAAACTAATAAGGTTCATGGCAACCTGTCACGGCTCACTTAGGTTTCGTTAGGAATAAGAAAATGTCTTACTGGACTAACAGGAGTATTGAAATAATATGCTTTACTCTTACTTACGGTTGACACAGGGAATGTCTAATTCTCATTTATTCTCTCAAATGTGCCTAACATTACTAGTAGCTTGAGAAAACTGTGATCAAATCAGGCAAATCATTTTTACATTCATTAAACATTGTATTCAACTGAAATTCATTTTTGAATGACTGTGTTATAGGAAATGGGGTAAAGCAGAGAACAAAACAATAATCCTACTTAACTAGATTTTGCAATTAAGATCATTTTGAGATTGGAGAATTTGGGAAATGATGGAGATGACAAAATGCAAAATGATCCAGCAGGAAAAACTCATTTGCAATCTATCATGGGTTGGATCTGTTTACATATATGTGAAAGAAATTATAGCTAAACTATACCAGTGGTTTGCAAAACTTACATCTAGCATGCTTAAAAAATGATTGTACTTATATGGTAAATGAAAGAGATCTGAAGCACTCTATATCGGGCTTGACAAAATAAGTGTGTGTGTGTGTGTGTGTGTGTGTGTGTGTGTGTAACATAATAAATTTTATATATTTATATAAATAACCAAATTCTATAAAATATAAATTCTATAAAATATTGAAGTCTTGCATTTGCAAAAAGTTAAATTTTTTTTCTTTTCATATTTTTATTTAAATTCTAGTTAGTTAACATACAGTGCAATATTGGTTTTCAGAGCAAATGCATTTTTTAATAAGAAAATTGAATTCCACCTGTAAACGTTACCTTTGTTATATTAAGATTTGTTTTTAACTTCATGTTAAAATACAATTACAGGAGGGGCGCCTGGCTGGCTCAGTCAGTTAAGCGACCTATATCGGCTCAGGTCATGATCTCGCATTCCATGAGTTCGAGCCCCGCGTTGGGCTCTGTGCTGACAGCTCAGAGCCTGGAAACTTCTTTGGATTCTGTCTCCCTCTCTCTCTGTCCTTCCTCTTCTTGCAACGTCTATCTGTCTGTCTCATTCTCTCTCTCTCTCAAAAATAAATAAACATTAAAAGAATTAAAAAAAATTAAAATGCAATTACAGGGAATTTCGGCTTGGTGACCACATTCAAGCCCTTGGAGGGTGACACTTTTGGACAGAGCATGCGTGTTGAATGCTGTGTTCAGTCCCCCGTACTTTGCTCCATGTTTCTCTTGCATTTGGGTGTTCTTGAGTTATCTCCTTTATCATAAATAGGTAAACCTGCTACATACCCTAATTAATAATGAAACAGTCCTCCGGCAAATCCTTTTGAGTAATACATCTTCTGTCTACTCCCAGGAGGAACATTTTGGGAAGGTCCTTCTGAACTGCGTCCACCCCAAGTTTATAGTCAAAATCCACAGCAGCTTCTGGGCTTCCAATTCTATAGAACAATTATAGAATTTCAGCATGATTACAGTAATTTCAGTATAAAAAATGTAAATGTGGTCTTTGGAATGTTAAAAAATACTACGATTAGTCAACCCTTTTTAAAAATTCTCTTCTAATTTCATATACTACCCATCAATGAGGAGCATTTTTCACATAGGTCCGCAGTAGCAAAAGGCTGAAGACATTTTTCTATTGCTCAAATCTTTACTGACGTTGGATATTTTCAGAATTCAACCACTGCAGTATGTGCATATTGTTATCTTTATGCCACTTAATATAATCAAGTTTATGGTTTAATTTTACATATGGATAGCTTCTCAGTAAAAACAAAACAATATATGACTTGAACATACGATTACTGTTGCTGAGATAATCTAAAGTAGTGTCTCTTGTGGTAACTACCAAGCTGAATATTTTAAGATTTTATTTTAAATTGATTTGTTTTGATATGTCTTTGTGGGAAAAATAATCTTTTTTCCTATCATTTTCCTCAAGGATTATAAGTAGTGCTGTTAACTATGTGGAACCTAACCTCAGTAGATTAATCTAGTGCAATAAAAGCATCTGTGCCAAATAAAGAATTGTACTTTTGATAAATAGACTATTACTGAAGTACTAATCTCACTGATTGAAATGGTCTAATGAGAAGGTCAGAGAGAGATGTCCTATATAGTATTGCGGCTACTGAGTTGTTTTCTATCAGTGGGTATTATCTGTAAAATCTTACAGGTATAATAAAAATGTGAAAAATAAAAGCACATGAAATCAAAAGCAAAGCTGAATAATTTAAATACTCACGTATAAACTTTCCACTGATAATTAAAAAAGAAAATTGACTGAAGTAATAAGACTACCTGGGATGATTAATTGTGTTAATCAGGGGAGATGTTCATTGTTTTAAATGTTAAAATGTTTTTTTTTTCATGGCAGATACTAAAAATAAAGCTTTGAAGACCTAAATAATAACTTTTAAATACAAGATTTTTCAGAAAAAGCTGTACATAGTGTTCAGCTATAATTACAAATGTAAATTTTTGAATGAGTGTAAAAAATAATCAAAATCTTCCAACAAATTTATAATACACTATGAAACACCATGGTATACTTGTTAGGAAGCAATGTTTTTCTCATTCAATCACAAAGAAAGAAAGAGACAGAAAAAGAGAGGTGGGGGAATGGAAGGAAGGAAGGAAGGAAGGAAGGGAAGGAGGAGAGAGGAAGAAGGGTAGGAAGGGAAGAAGAAAGATCCATTAATATGTTTTAATGTTATAGAATCTTAACTTTAAATTAAATAAAGTAAGATTAAGATATAAAGACATCACCAGAATTAAAAATTCAGAGAGCTTTAAATTCCACTTTGACTATGGAATTTTAATTCTTCTAGTTAATAAACAACAAATATATTTCCTTATAGCATTTCTTTACATAAAGCCTAGACAGTGTATTTTCTGAAATAAACTTACCACATTCTCAAGAAGTTAAATTTCACCTTATTAACTATAAAATTTATGTAGCACTTCATTATATATATATGTACATATGTACACATACACTTATATACATATACACGTATATATACACGCACACACATACACACACACACATACATACACACATACTTTTTAAGTGATCTCTGAGCCCTCGTGGGACTTGA
Organism: Acinonyx jubatus; assembly: GCF_027475565.1. NCBI lineage: Eukaryota > Metazoa > Chordata > Mammalia > Carnivora > Felidae > Acinonyx > Acinonyx jubatus. The sequence continues at coordinate 212,012,667 of NC_069380.1, forward strand.
ACTCATGACCTCAAGATCAAGAATCACATGCTCTACCGACTGAGCCAGCCAGGCACCCCTAGGTAGCACTTCTTATATTAAAAATGTGTTTTACAATTGGTACCCTTTGTTTTTTCTATTTTCTTTTCTTTTTTTTTTTTTTTTTTTTTTGGTATTCTATACAAATCTTTTTAGTCTACCCATGATTATGAATTGTATATACTATTTACACATTAACATAGATTCTTGGGGCAAAACAAATATAATTTGAGTTGTAGGTTAATTCAAATGCTAAAACAGGTGTCATAATGACGGAAATCCCTGCAGCTCCCAACCTGCATAAATCAATCAATCAGAAATATTGATTCATTTATCCTGACCTGATTTAAGCCCTTCATATTCTGACCCTGTTAAATTTCAATTTTTTTTCACAAATGCAGCATTTTCAAGTTTTTGGCCAGGTTGGCCAGCTTTTAATGCAAACTGGCTCCATGCTTTTAACTTCATTGTCCTTTCTCTTGTCCCTTCCATCTTCCATTAACCAAACCTATTTCTTCTGCTCCCTTAAACAGCTACACCATTTACTGTCTGTGCCACAACTCTGATCTATAACTTATGAGTTATGTACAACATATCACTTATATGTATTGATAAGTATTTGTCAACTAAGCTTAATCTTATCAACTGATTGTACCTTCCTGAGGGTGTGGCTTATGTAATATTTATTCTTATTACTTCGCAGAAACTAGCAAGAGAGTTTCATGTTTTACATGAGTTGTTTTACATGATATCTTTTTTCACTGTTTCACCGAATGGAAATGCTTGTAAATGTATTAACTCGTAAAATGTTTCTTTTTAAGCACTAAGTGTTTATGCCATTACAGGTTGGTCAATTTCTGCCCCACCTTTTCCTTAGTGTCTCATCTTGGCACTTTAAACAACGTTAAGAAGGCATGGCATCAATATTGCCTTCTAAAATGTTCAGGGGAATGCTCGTAGCTCTGAGTGTGGAGGAAAATTTACTTCTTTATGAGTATTGTCTGGACAATTGAACCAACTTGCTCTGGTAAATGTGACATCAAAAATATTTATAATTAGATAGCTGCTTTGCATGGCATATATGCACTCAAAATTTATCCCACAAATATCTGTTGAGTGCCTATTAGGTGTTTTGGTGTTAGATGAGTAAAATAGACAAAGTCTGTGCTGTCATGACTACCTGAGTGGCTTGACCCAAATAGAGAGTGAAAAGTGGCAAGAACTGAGCTAAGAAAATGTCTTCTGGTCAAATCAGGAGGGTTTGGTTGAATTGGCCAAGAGGTTTCTGTTAGGTGTGTGATGGAAAGCCGTGAGAGATTTGTGTAGAGATTGTAAACGACCTGATATAGATCTGAAACATTTCATCTTGGCTGCTGCTGTTTCTCAAAGTTGAGTTCTATTATTACTTTTAAAAACTTACATATACATATATATATGTAAGTTGTATATTACAAAATGTGTATATGTTAATTATGTATGTTATGTAAAATTACACATACATGTGTGTTTATATATCAGAATTTTAACAGTGGTTGCATCTAGTGATGGAAGTGAGAGTTTTAGCCAATCTCCATGGCTATGCCATATGGGTCTTGGGGAAGCAACCACAGGCCTGATACAGGACCATGTCTTGATTTTGTCACTGTGCCTTCATGTTTCCTGCATTCTATACCCATCAAGATAATCTTTCTAAAATAAAACTTTGTTGAGGTTACTTACTGTTTAAAACCCATCTATAGCTCTCTACTGTTGTCACGTAAAAATTTAGAAGTTTTAAGGAAACTGAAAAAGCCCTCAGCCTCATATCTCCTTTATTGTCCTCTTAGCACAATATTCAAATCAACATAATCTTCTTAATGTCACTAATATCTAAGCTCTTTCTAGCCTAGAAACTCATCTCTTTGGAGGAGTTTCTTTCCTATACCCCAGGACAAAGCACAGGTGTCAACTCCTCTGAGATCTCCCTGCTTTTTCAAGGGTTCCCTTTCAAGGTGAGCCTATAGTATCCACTGCTAACCTCTGATAAGACATCTACAAGACTGTGTCATAATTGTCTCTTTGCCTATCTTTCTTTTCAGGAAATTGTAACCTCTAGTGGCATTAAAGCTATCTATCTATATCTATATCTATATCTATATCTATATCTATATCTAATCATCTATATCTATATCATCTATATCAAACTTATTATTTTCAGAAATTTGCAAAATTCCTGGCATATTATTTATTAACTAAATGTCCTGTGTTCATTAACCAATAAAATGAGATTGTGAGGTTCCATTTAGAAGGCACTTTTCAGTAGGGGCACAAAAGGCAGTACTTACATGTGTATTTAGGCAATACTTTTAGACCAGGCAAAAGCTAACCTGATGAATAAGAGATTTGGGGGGAAATAATTTTTAAAATAATGGTAAAAATATATTTGATGTTGTAAAGAATTATGAATACAGATACATTTCTGAATGGATCCAGCTTTTACCCCTCCTATTACAATTCAACTTGCATATAATGCCAGATTCATTTTCCTTCTAAAGCAGGAAGTTCTTTCTCTTGATGGAAATCTTTAAGGACCCCATTTAATCTACTGCCTAATGTGCAACTATCTTATGGTTGCATTCAGTCTTCCACATTAGCTTTCTTATCTGTGATAGTATAGAAAAAGAAATTACTCTGTAGAACTTACCATCTGAATTTCTACTTCCTAAGGGAGAAACAAAATAATTCACTTGGGCATATACTCTTTATTAAGAAAAATACCAAGGTGGGATTTTTGCTGTGAGACAGTAAATCTTCAAGGCATTGTGAGAAGGCAGAAGTGAGATAAAATGCAGTAAATTGCTTTGCATAACACAGTAAGATGATATTTTAGCTTATTCAGGCAAGTAGGAAGGAAGAGAAGATCTTGGGATAGCAAGGGTAGGAGAATCCTAACAAGATACCAGAAACTAGTTTTTATATAACAGAGCATAGGAGAGACCAATGCATTCCTTTTATTAAAAATAGAACCTCCTAAATTTTAGGTAGGCACCTGGATGCCATAGTAATAGCTACATTTCCCAACCTTTCTTACAAATAGATGTCACCAGGAGACTAATGTGGGACCAGTGGGTTTTGACCAAAAGTATTCAGGTTATGGTTTGTCTATATAAAGAAGGCACTACTTGCTCTAGGCTTTTTTCTTCCCCCTTCTCATGGACTGGGAAATAATGGACACTAAAAGCCACCCTTTGAACAAATAGAACTACCACCCCAGCCCTCTTCTACTCATTTCTGTACTATTAACACACAATTGAAATAAAGTTCTGTTTTACTTGAGCCATTGAATTCATGGTTCATTTTGTTTCAGTAGCTCTATTACTAGAAAGGATTACTAATATCTAATTTTAAGACCTTTCTTATGCTTTTCTACAATTTATTCTTCCTGTTACTCCAACACTTCAATAAAAGCCTCCTACATCTTCATTCTTATGTAAGTGATTGGCATGTGCCCCCCAAAAAGGACAATTTGGAAAAATATTCTGTAAGAATAGAACTTGCTGAAATTAAGAAGTAGAAGCAGAAAATTAGAATCAGATGTGAGGATGAGAAGCCTAAGTTCTCTTTGAATCCCTGGAGAAATGCAGAGGAAAGAATGGGTTTTCTTTTACATTTGTTCTAGTAGTTTTATTTAAAGCCTAAAGATAAGTTATCCTGGCAGAATGGAGGGCTTGAGCTTCTCACGTAAGTGACTCTTGGGTCACGTTACTTTTCCTACTTCATCTCTTACTTTTTCTTGTTAATGAACCCTTTGCTCTACTGAAAATAAGTACAGTTCCCTGGCTTCAGAATAGGTCATGTACTTAAGTAGGCTATTTTCTTCAAGTTTTGCCCCTTTGTCAACACATGTCCACTTTTCTCTCCCTGCCTTTTATTATAGTTACTCTATTTTAGCTGTTTGTTCTCTAGCAAGTTAGAGGGAAGGCTTGCTTATAGATAACCCAAAATATCTAGTATATTTTAAATAAACTTAATGGTATCCTTTGTCCCTTCTTTTATGACATCTGTTATTTAGTCTTTAACTTCAGTCATATAAAACTGAGGTATTCTTGTAAGTTCACAAATACCTGGAGATTGCCCTAGGTTTTTTTAAACTCCTCCCACATAAATTTAGTAATTTCATATGTCAGCGGTATTAGAAAATGAATGACTTGGATAATGGGTGATATACTTTGACTCTGTATACCAGATTAATTAATTATTATGAACTAATTATTAACATGGTATGTTAAGAGTAGGTTCCTAATGCAACTCTACCCCCTTATAATTTGTCACTGAAACTACTTATAATAGTCTTTATGCTTTGATTTTTTCAAGCTAATGTATATAAAGACAATTTTAGTTGAATTATACTCTTTGAATTCACATGGGGGTCACAAAAATGAAATCAATGAAATCATTCATTTATATGGTCAATTTCTTCTTTAGTGAAAATATTACTGATTCTGTAATGGATTCCAAAACCCAGGGCGGACAGTTTAGACACTAAGTAAATAAAATCTGTCTTACTCTTAAAAAAAAAAATAGACTTGAGAAGAAGGGGTGGACATGTAAACAATACATTATAAATAAGCAATACTTAATTAGCATAAATTTTAGCAATATGAATTTTAGCAGAAAACTTATGAATACATTTATTAAAATGAAATAATTTTCCATTTGTGTGCTCAAGTTGATAATGGCCCTATTGGTAGACAATACTATCGCTTGGTAATCCCTTAATTGCCCACTTCTGTTATTGATCTTTGCTGCCACAGCTTTTGAAATCATCCACCTACAGGCTGAAAATATTGGGTTAGTGTCCCAGTGACTTCCCAGGTTCTTCAGTGAGAACATAGCTCATTGAATTGCAATCTTCTGCCATGACCATATTCGGTCTTCCAAGGCTACAGCACACATGTGTGGATTTCCATGCAAAGGTATCAGAATGCCAGCTTAACCCCAAGAATGTTTTTTGCCCCAATTGAGTAATGTTCTAATATCTGTTAATCCCAATAGTCATGTCCTCCTGTCTCTACCAATTTCTTTCCTTGAAATCTGGACTACTTTTTTACCATCCAAGGGAGGTTACCCTTAAATCTGTGATTCTATGTACCTCTTCCAATGGAGCTACCTCTAGAAACTTAAGGTGATTCTGTAACTCTTCTTTAAAGTAAAGACTGATCAGCTTCTGTCTTCCTTAACTAGAGAAAATTTTTAAAATTTAATTTTAACATCTGATGGGGTATCCCACAACTACTATCACAATTGCTATTGCAGGTTTATGGGAACTAGCAGAGGCACAAAAGAGTGGTGATCAATTTTACTTAGAAAGATGTTTTCAGAAAAGACCTCATGGAGAAGCTAAACTAAGAGTATTGGAATATGAACGAAGCATTGGAACATGAATATGCCTTAGGCAGTTTAGGCAAGGTGGTAAAGGATGTTGCAGTGTAGGACCCATGAGAAAAGGCTCAGAGGTGAGACATACAATGGTACTTTATGGAAATGTGTATAATTTGGAGTTGCTGGTACTTTAAATGGTAGTGTAGATCAGTATATGACAGGTCATGGCAGTAGGCAAGGTTACATCATGGACACTATAATGCTTTGCCATGTATTTTGGTCATAATCCTACAGTCAACACATGTTATTTAAAGATTTTAATCAGATCTTTGCCAATTATTATATTTAAATTTGAATAATGACTCATCAAACAGGAGTGTAGGTGATATATTGGAGAGATTTGAGATTATTAAACTCTTCTAAATAAAGGAGAATTATTATCTAAACCAAGGAAAAGAGTTTCAATTATATATGGAAGTTGTATTGACAAGTCTTGGTCAGAGTCCAGTCCTTTAAACTGCTTAAACAAAGCTGGTTAGTACAATTTTACTGATTTTAGGCTTTTTTGTTTTAATTGGACCAGATGGTAATTTCTATTTAGTATTTCAGTGTTCTTTTTTTTTTTTTTTTTTTCTGTATTTGCTGATAATTTGCTTTCAGGTCCATTCCTCATCCCTTCATGTTCACCCTATTTTGTAGTGAGTTGATTCCTGAAATCTACTTTTCCAGAGTTCTTTGTCAACAAGCTTCTATGCCATTTCCACTAATAGGAGACACTACCAGGAAAGATAGAGAAGTCCAGACTTTTCTCCCTAACTTCTCTGCTTCAGACAGCATCCCCAAGAGTGGCTGCATCTCCTCAGGTGTTCTGACTCCCAACAAAAATCCAGTTTCTCCTTTACCCTTCCTTCTTCTAGCCAAGCAGCCACCTGGTAGTCTCAGAGCCCAGTCTCTGTACTCTGTAACACTAGCTCTCTTGTTCTTATAGAGTTGATTCTATAAGACTTGCTGATGATTCCTGATTTGCCTTTCAACTCATTCAAGACTCTAGGAACTTGTTCCCCATCTTAACTACCCTCTTTTTTTTTTTTAAGAGAGAGAGAGAGAGAAAGAGAGAGCATGAGCAGGGACAGACAGAGGCAGTGGGAGAGAGAGAATTCCAAGCAAGCTCCAATCCAGTGCAGAGCCTGACACAGGACTCCATCTCATGACTGTGAGATCATGCCCTGAGCAGAAATCAAGAGTTGAGTGCTCAACTGACTGAGCTACCCAGGCATCCCAACTGCACTACCCTCTTTTGAACTATCAAGCCTGACCTCTGTTCTCTTCACTGAATCACTGGACACTGATTGAATTTTTTAAAAAGTATTACCAGTATTGGTGCCTAGAAGAGCTATCAGTACTCTCTCTCTGTAGAGAGGATCATGATTGAATGTGGTTTTATACTCTTCAAAGCAATTCACATTCCTTTTTTCCTGTTATCCTTAAAACGATCCTGTGAGAAGAGACAGGGATCCAGAGAGTTGTGACATGTTCCTTAAGTTTTTGACAAAAAATATTTTCACCGTAAGAACAACTGTAATAACAGAAAGTTCCTGATTCAGCATCTGAAACTACACTGCGGTGACTTCTCTAGGGGTTTAATGTCTTTGACTCCTTCTAACTGAGTTGTATATGTTGCCTTGCAAATTTTTTAGAGTTACTTCTCCTCTGAAGCCATACAACAAGCAAAATTTTAATATATATAAGCGTATATATGTTAATATAATCGGTGCCAGTGTTGAAAGTTTTTATATTAGACTTAGCATTTGGCTACAGATCAGTTTAATATGATCAAAATATTTCTTCCCAGAACTTAGAACTTCACGAAAAAAATCTGGTAAATTAGGAAGGGAACATTCAAATCTTCAGCTCAGGTTTAGGTTGTAAATAGTTGTGAGAAAGCTGAGATGTTCATTGTCCCCCATTGCCCACCACCGCGCTCACCATCACTATCACCATCACCACCACCATTGCTTCTGTTCTGCTTCTCAGAATCCTGGGAATCTTAGGGCACTGACTATTTACAATAGGATATAAGCTTGAGTATAATTCTAAAAAATATTTCCTTAATCTGGGGCTAAAACCTCTCTAAAGCTGCCTTAGAGCATCAGGTTGGGACTACTGAACGCAGGAAGATTAAAAATTTCCCTGGGGTCACTGCACAGTCTGAAGATTTTGGAATGAATTCAGAAACAGAAGTTTCCTTTCCAAAGCTTCTCTGAGCAAGCTCCTTTAGGAGCTGCATTTGGCCTGAGGGCCAGAGCACTTCCTGTTTATGGCCAGCTGTCCAACTTGGTTTTCCCAAGGCTGACATTATTCTAATCACTATGGCTTGAGATCTCGGGGTTATCTTTAACTCCCCATCCTTCACTGTTGTCTGGTTCCAAACAAACAGCAAGTCTACCTTGTTTTCTCTAAATACTTCTGACATTTTCCCTCTTATATATCATTACCATGAACGTTTATAACTTTAAACTCTCATTTTCCTCTGGGAGTATATTATCCCCCTGATTCTTTTCTCTAACTGTTCCAGTTAATCTCAAAACTCTTTTATCAGATCATTTCTCTACAGAAATTGTTTCAATGGCTCCCTAATGCCTGTGAGATAAACTGCAGGTTATGCCTTTGGGATGATTGCCATTGAAAGGTTACTAACAATTAGATTTACCCTGTTTTTGCAACATTATCTATACATACTACACATTACTTCCCTTTAAAATCCCTATTCTAGAAAGTTAATGTTTATTCAGGGACTCTTAAATTTTATATATATATATATATATATATATATATATATATATATATATGTATATATGTATATGTATACACACACACACATGCTTCTATAGGTACTTCAAACAATTTTATTTTTACCCTACTTTTCTTTCTTTGTTCTCCTTTTCTTAGCTCATTATTACATATATGCCAAGTTTCAATTCAAATGCCACTTCTTTGGGGTGCCTGGGTGGCTCAGTCGGTTGAACATCCGACTTCAGCTCAGGTCATGATCTCACGGTTTGTGGGTTTGAGCCCTGCATCTGGTTCTGTGCTGTCAGCTCAGAGCCTGGATCCTGTTTCAGATTCTGTGTCTCCCTCTTTCTCTGCCCCTCCTCTGCTCACTCTCTGTCTCTATCTCAAAAATAAATAAACATGAAAAAAAATTCAAATGCCACTTCTTTTAAAATTATTTCCTGATTATTCATATTTAATTTATGGTTCTTATTCAATTTTAATATTATACCTTGTGTGTGTGTGTGATATAATCCTAAAGAATACTTTCTTAATCTGGGGCTAAAACTTCTATAAAGCTGCCTTAGTGCATCGGGTTGGGACTACTGAACAGAATATTAGAATCAGAATATTTATGTCCTGATGTCCCATCTCATTTAAATTATAAGCATATTACGGGGCGCCTGGGTGGCGCAGTCGGTTAAGCGTCCGACTTCAGCCAGGTCACGATCTCGCGGTCCGTGAGTTCGAGCCCCGCGTCGGGCTCTGGGCTGATGGCTCCGAGCCTGGAGCCTGTTTCCGATTCTGTGTCTCCCTCTCTTTCTGCCCCTCGCCCGTTATGCTCTGTCTCTCTCTGTCCCAAAAATAAATAAACGTTGAAAAAAAAATTAAATAAATAAATAAATAAATAAATAAATTATAAGCATATTAGAAATAGGAACCAATAACGTAGACTTCTTTGTGTACTAACATCACTTAACCTGATACTTTGAATTCCTTAATATAATAGGAATCAAGGTAATATTTGTTTATTCTTAGTAGGCTGCTCTGATTCTAACCTCCCATAACATTTAAACCCAGGCTAACCTGGAGGATAAGCGGGCATGGAGCTTTTGTTGTCATAGTTGGAAATGAAGCAGATGTTTTATTCAGCATTAGTATTTTTGCATTTGTTTATTGATTTTGATGTCCATGACATCTTTGAACATTTTGAGAGTTTTTCAGCTCCCTGAATGTTTGCTGTATTTTTGAAATGCTACCAAACCTTCAGTGCATGCATCCTTCAATTGGAATGTATAAATGTTTTTTTTCTTAACCTTCTCTCTGTCATTTCAAATCCCAGATTTTTGTGTATAATTTAAATGGAGTAATCTGATAAATGGCTTATTATGATTTATTATTGGATAAACTACATAGCAAAAGCTATGTATATCCATTTATTTCTAATAACAGATTGGTACTTAAAAGAGCCAAAATCCCAGTAAATGCAAACAAAAACAACTCCAAAGATTTGTTTTGTACCATTTATTTTCAATGTGCTTTAATTGCACTGGAACTTTAATTGAGCTGTAATTGCATTTTATTGCACGCATTTGTATGAATTAAAAAATACTTAAAGCTGAAATGTGGGGATGAAACAATTTCATGCATATAGTGGAACAGTTACCATAAAGAAAAGTTTTATCATCTTTTATAGTATCACTATCAGGCCCTTTATAAGCTTTCAATCCAATCACATTTTATTCATCTGTGCTTTTATTTTTCTGAATATCCTCATTTTTTAACCCCCTAGACCTCTTTATTTATTCTCAGCTCCTCTCTGCCCTGAAAGTTTGAACATTTGTGGGTTTCCTTGTCCTTTGGCTTTATGTTGGATTCAGCCAATGGGAGGCAGTTAGAGCAGACGAAAGCTATGAGAAAAGACTGGTCTGGGTATTTATACTTACTATTCTGGCAGTGTTTCCCTTCCTCTCTGCCTACAGCTCCTCTTGGCTGTGTCCCTCTTCCACACATCTAGCTCTGGCTAGGCTCTCAGAAACACTGCACCTTCTCTGTTCCTTTTACTCAGCATGGTCCTAGCTCCCTGCTGTTGCTAATTCCTGGGTGTTTCTCTATTTCTTCTTGGTGTCCTTAACTTCACCTTCACCTCTGTGTAGAGTTTGTGAAACTCACTTCATTTAAACACTTTGAAGACCATCTGTTTCCTGCTGGGAACTTTAAATGATACATCATCCATACAAATTTATAAATCAGCTTCTTTTACTGTGTTTTTAATATACGAGACATAAATGGTATTCAGCTAGGAAAAAAACTGTCTGCTAAATACAGCATGTGAGATTAGTTTCCAGACTAAATCCTGACCTTTCTGTTCATTAAGCACCAACTAAAGTGTAACTAGGTATTAGTTTGTATAAGAGTTGGGTTCAAATCCTCACTATTGCTTAGGTTGGATTAAGGACTCTTCTATTATTAATTTATGTCAATGTGTATTGATTAAGTTGGGCTAGTATGCCAATTCTGTTTTAACCTTAAAACAAACTACCACCCAAGTTAGATATTGCTCATATGCCTAAGTAAGAGTAGGTGCTACCACTGAGATATGGCTAATTGAATCTATATTTGGGCTAGACAGCCCTGAAATCCTTTGATGTCTGACACTGGCTTTTCAGTTTAAATATTTTCATTTCCATAACTGTCGAATTTTGCTAAGATATAACTAAGATTTACTTAAGAATATCATTTATTCCTTGGGGTGCCTGGGTGGCTCAGTGGGTTGAGCGTCCAACTTTGGCTCAGGTCATGATCTCGTGGTTTGTGAGTTCAAGCCTTGCATAGGGCTCAGTGCTGATAGCTCAGAGCCTGGAACCTGTTTCTGATTCTGTGTCCCATCCGCTCTCTGCCCATCCCCCGTTTGTGCTCTGTCTCTCAAAAATAAATAAATAAATGTAAAAAAATTTAAAAAAAAGAATATCATTTGTTCCTTGTGTCTTTTTTGTTTTTTCAAAATATCATCCAGTTTTTTTAGCTTGTCATGAATGTACTCCAAGGCCAGATTTCTTAAGGTCTCACAATTATTCTTGTTTGTTCCTTGTATATTTATATATTTAATGGGCCATCAGCTACTCTCCATAAGTTTTTAGCAGATGTAGCATTATTTTCCCAGGTTCAATATTTGCAAAGCAATAAGCAGTTTATTGGCCATTTCTAACAAGAAACAATTCCTGAAATTTTTATACATTTTGTTTACTGAGTTAGCTGAGATCTGTTCAGTATGCACAGCCATTGATGTTTTCACAGCCAGGCACGGATAGCAACGGTTGGAGAGAGTCTGCCAAAACAGGTTATGTTACAGCTTAAGAGATGAGACTTAAAATTGAGACAGCAAATGACCTTTATTTAATATTGAAGTATTTAATTTATATTTTTGTCTGCACTCATTTTAACCTATGACCTGTAATAATAATGACTAATGCTTTACTTAGGGCTTAGTTTATGCCAGGCACTGTATTAAGTGTTGTTTACAACACCCTGTTTAAACCTCCTATTTTACGCTATTACTAATAAAATCTCCAATAATAGAAAAAGGAATCAAGGACTAGAGTAGTTCAGTAACATGCCCATAGTCATACAGCTGGTATGTGGTAGGAAATATTTCAAATGAAGTATGTTTTAATCCAACCTCATAGGCTCTCATAATACTTATTGGGACCTTTCCATAATACTGGTAAGTGGAGTTATAACATAGCCATATGTGTATTAATGTAATAATTTGGAGTATATTTGATAAGAATGAATGTACTTAGGCAGGTATTAAATATATCAGACATAATTTTTTAACTTTTTATCTGACAAATAGGAATAAGGAGGAATAAGAGAAGATTTTAATTAAAAATAGTATTCTTCCTATTTGTGTCAATTTTTTATTACTATTAAAATATTATTTTTCAAATCGGAATAGAGGTCATAGCATTTTCTATTTCTATAGAATTGCAAGTTGCTTCCTCATTTTTCCTCTTCTAGTTGTTTCACTTCTGGAACAAAGGTCTTTTGCAATATCAAAATCATCTTATATTCATTAGAAAAAAACATATGTGATATTGTAAATGTCATTTATGTCAGCAGCAAGTTCTTTTTTTTCTATTCGCACTTATGCGGGGCTTTAATTTATCATGTCATCTACCATCTGGTTTTCAGCAGAGATTTTTATTACATTTTAATAAAAAGCATATTGAAGAAAATAATTTTTGTTGCTAAGAAAAGTATACAGGATTTACATTTTTTCCCTGGTAACTTTTCATTCACAATTATTTATCATTTAAATTTTTGGTTAACTTATATGCACATGAAAAAAACCCATACGAAAGTCTTCTAAGTAAATTTAGGGTCATATTATATATAAATTATCATATTAGATATAATACCTGTTAGATAAAAGGTGTTTTTACAATTTCAAAGCTATTTAATTTTTATTTCTATAAATCTTAGAGTAATTAAATGTGTTTAGAGAGAAATAGAGGTGGTGAGTATGTCTTAAGGTATTTTCTTTAAAGCTTTCATAATTATTTTCAATTTTTTTATATTTCAAAACATAATGCTCCTCAAAGAGGAGACCCTTTCCAAATCTATTAGTCATTGTTCCCTTATTGAGAGTAATCAATATTGACTCATCCCTAAGGAATCAGGATTAGATCATCTCTTTGACACTGGAATTTCCTGTAAACAATACCTCCACTGTGAATAATCTATGGATGGATTCATGAGTGAAGTTGGAGTTTAGTCACCCAAGGCCAGCCATATTTTATGTTAATGCATCTTCCTCTATAAAATGCTATAGATTTATGAAAATGCATTGTTCCAGCAGGATCTTCTCCTACTTAGAAAAATATTCAGTGTGGTATTTTTGGGCCATTGTGCAATGCCATCTTTTCTACAAAAGTGACATGTCTGGTCTCTCTATATTCTTCACTTCAGACTCTTTCAACTCTGATGTCAAAACAATTATCTGATTAAGGGAAAACACAAAGGAAATATGAGCAAACACTCATAGGCTGTCCTGGCTTTATTAATTTATTTTAAAAAGGTAAAGAAGCAAAAAGAAAGCTAAATCTCTGCAACTTCTGACACATTTTTCTTACACTTCTCATTTGCTTTCAGTTCTGAAATACTGTGAGATAGTCAGAGAGACATTGGTGAACCTTTGATCTCACTGTATTTAATTAGGGAAACCAACAGGATCTTTTATGTTTAGAGGCCAGTGATGTGTAAGAAGCCATGTTTAATGTGAAGCCTGACAAATTGTGGTGAGTATTTTTGGACAGCAAACCTAGCAGCCCCTTTGTTGTCTGTGCACTGTCAGCTTTTGGCTCAAAGGGAGTGGATTAACATAAAAAGAGAATCTTCCATTCCTGGGGCATGCCTGGAAAGCATGAATCTGCTGCTTTTGATTTTTTTTTTTTTTCTGAGCTATGTCAGGTACAATATAAAACCATCTACAATTATAGCCTTTAGCTTTTTTTTCTTATTTTTTTCTTTTCTTTCTTTCTTTTTTTTTTTTTAATTGGCTTTAGATAGGTAGTTATCTACTAAGTGCCTATTTTTCTCTCGGGTAAATAATATCTATTCCCCCTGTATCTTAGAGTAGTCTTCCAAGGATTAATAAGTAAATGAATTTAAATCACTTTGTGTTTCTCAGTGATATTATCATATCATACGGTATATTAAACTTTAGTATATATTATATATTATAATAATATATAATAACATAATAATATATAATATATTATATAATTATTATAATAACATAATAACATAATAATAATATTATATATTATATAATTATATATGTATCATCCAAGCGGGGGGGAATCTAACTTTGTAGGTATGATTACAAAGTAATGAGATTGATTTTTTTTTCCAGATCAGGGAAAGACTATGTTTGTGGTATTTACTGATACGGTATCTGAAAACTGAGGCAGGACCTCTAAGTTTCAATTGCTGTCAATCACTGTGGAAACATTCAGTATCTAAACACACATAATCCCTGAAATCGGGTAGCTCTGCAGCTTCTGTCAAACTTAGCTATTAAAACCTTTGCCCTTACGCTGTGCCCTGGTGTCTAGGGTCCACTTCCATGGGTGTGTCTCCATCACATCCTGGGATGTTCTCCCACATCGTTGGCGAACACTGACAGGACCTCTTGACCTCAATCCCCTGAAACATCCTGGAAATTCTTTGTTCCCTCTGCTTTGGCATCCCATCCCTTCGTGGGCACTGGTCACTCTTTTCTGACATAATCCTTCAATGGCCACAATGCTTAAAGTTCAAATTATCTGCAATCGAGAAAAGAAATCCACTTGCAATAAAGTTAGAAACTCCACGCCAGTCTCCATTCTGCAAAACTTCACTAGTATGCAGATGGCTTTTCCGGCAATCTGGTCTCCTAGGTGCTTGGATGCCCAACTACATTTACCTATGATTTAGTTCAGCATTCTGTGCTTTGAAAGCACATTATACTTGGAGAAGCAAGGGGAAAGAAACTGAATATTGATTACATGCCTATCATGTGTTACCCCTCTTGTATTCTCCTTTTCCTGGGTTGTACAAGCCTAGTTGAAGAGAGCCAAGATATGTGGAGACTCCTCATGTTGGACTGCATTAGAATTTCATGCTACCCACATTTGGCTCAGATTTCCTTGATGTGTGTAAACGCCCAGTCTTTCTCAGGAAATTCTAAACCTTTACTGCCCGGCCACTCAGCATTCTCATCCATGGTACCAAATTTTGTCAGTTATATATGTATATAATTGTATGTATATATAAAAGATAGACCATCAGAGAAGACGTTCTTTGACTCACCTTACCTCTACACTTGCCCAATCCTTGCATTCCCGAAGTTAATTAGCATATTTACCTGTTTTGTTTTTCCTCTTTTTTTATACTATATCCCAATTTATTTTTTTATGTTTATTTATCTACTTTGAGAGAGAGAGAGGGAGGGAGTACGGGGAGAGGCAGAGAGACAGGAAGAGAGAAAGGGAGAGAAAGAATCTTGAAAGAATCTCAAGCAGGCTCTGCAGTGTCCGCACAGAGGCTGACTTGGAGCTCAAACCCACGAACTGAGAGGTCATGACCTAAGCCTGAATCAAGAGTTGGATGCTCAACCGACAGAGCCACCCAGGCTCCCCTGTCCCAATTTATTTTTATATTTATTTATTTGTTATAATTTTATTGATGATACCTTTCCTTTTTTTCTCTCCTCTTGACTTTCTCTATTATATATCTTTAGCTTTCTATGTTGTCAATACTTTTTTAAATGGTTGTTTTCTATTTTCACCTTTTTGTCCAACTAGATCTTATTTGATTCAGTTCACCATGTATTTCTGAATACTCAACACATGCAAAATGACTTTATCCTAGTGTAGGATATCTAGTTAGCTTGCATTAGTTCTAAAACATCTTTATTGGATCTTGCTTACACACTAAAGAGGCCTTACAGATTTTCTTCTTTCCTACATCTCCAAATAATATTGAAATACTTGTGCTGCATTCAGTTTTTCCTTTTAAAACTCTTTAGCCCATTATTCTTCGGCTTCAGACCCTTTAGCAAATGAAACTATTTTTTAAAAATTCACAGTCCCCTCCACTGATACATTTTCTTTAAGGCATCTATTTGTGCCACTGATTCCTTCCTTCTATTCCAATAATTTTCTCTGGATTTTATCAACTTCCTCATGATGCTTCAGCTGTAACCCCACGCTTCGGCTCAGGTCATGATCCCATGGTTCGTAGGTTTGAGCCCCGCATTGGGCTCTGTGCTGACAGCTCAGAGCCTGGAGCCCGCTTCAGATTCTGTGTCTCCCTCTATCTCTGCCTTTCCCCCACTTGTGCTCTGTCTCTCTCTCTCTCAAAAATAAATAAACATGGAAAAAAGAAATCATTTGCCCCTTGTGACAAATACATCCCATAGACAACAAAGGTCTGATATGGTTATACTTGCAATTATTTTAGTTAAAAAGAAATGTGTACCCTTTCCTATTACTAGATCAAAGTCATATAATTTTAGAGCTAAGAAACTTTGGGGATTTTTATTTCCCTATTCTTTATATGAGTTCAAATGAGAGCTCTGAGGCTTTGTGGAGGCAAAAAAACCCCAATCAATCAAACAAGCAAAAAACTATCTCCAAGTTAGTTAATAGCTAAGGTTGGTTTAAACGAAGTTTTCCTTACTCTTAATCTAATGAATCTAATGTTCTTTCTACTGCCATAGTTTATGAACTTGCTTCCTGTCTTCCTAAGGATACTGTAATAGATCCTCGACTTCATCCCATTATTTGATTTATTAGACATTTATTTGATGCCTTTTAAATGTCATACATTGAACAATCCTTACTGTATTGCATATAAAATAATGTTATTATCTGCTGAATAAAAATAATACTGGCACCACAATTTTTAAAAATAAAATTCTACTTCCTTAGAAAGGTGCTCTATGATCTGGTCCTAAGTCTTTTCAGTTTCATTTTCTGCTACTCTTACCAGGTACCTCTTACCTCCAGCCTCATTCAAACTATCTGTCCTTTCATGACACCACGTAGGCTCACAGCTCAGTGTCTTTATTTGTACCCCATGTTCCCTCAGAGTCAAATGCCCTTTGTCCAATCCTGCAAAACAGTTTCCCGTTTTCCTTCAAAATGAAGTGTGAACACCAGTATAGCAAGGTGGATAAAAGATTATGCTTTGGAATCACACAGTTCTGGGTTTGAGTTCTGACCTTGATACCAGCAAGGTGACCTTAATTAGTATTGTAACAATGTTGAGAGACAGTTCAATTTTTGGTAAATGACCTTACTATCATTACTTCCTCAGAGTAGTGTAAAGATTAGGCAAGAGATCATGTGAAGATCTAGCGTTGCTGTTGCTATTAAGTGCAGTATTGTAATATAGGAAGAATAAAAGAAGGGGAGAATTAGAAGTGAAGAGAGTGTTCTTAGTGTATATGACCTCTTCTTTAGAAGTCATCTTCCCTTTTTCTTATTCCTAGTGAATTACTTTTGTAGCCTGGTAAAGAATTTCTTATACATTTTGTTTGACAGGGCATATGTGTCGCACCTATTTTATCATAAATAACTTAAATTGAGGGAGAGTATTTTATTCAAATTTGGATCTTCTTCTGCACTTACCATGTCATCGTGTATACGGCAGGCTCTCGGAAATATTGAAATAATTAGCGCTGTGTGGCACCAAGGGCTATAGGAATTCATGGGCTGTCTTAGGAAGAGCAGAATCATACCACACAATCAGTCTGTGTATGTAGTAAGAATTCTTTTAATTCCACATCATGGCCTCTGTTGCTAGATATTAGAGGAAACTAAGCCAAGCTGACCACAGAACAAGGATTGGTTGGCACAGGCTCTTCTCTGCTTTTGATTTATGATTGTCAGGCAACACTTTTCTTAGATTTTTCAGCTGAATAACGATAAAAATATTAACTTTTGCCCGTTAAATCCACATCAAGTAATGCTTTAAGCACAAATATGGAAAATTAAAGCCCCTAGATGCATTAATTTGAGTAAATCAGATTGCTTATGCTGGAATTATCAATTATTGGTAGCTCTAGAGGCAAGCTGTGCTTCATGCATATATACTTGAATTTGAGGCATATATAATACACATTTTAATATATGAAACTGACATTTGGTCTCGGAATTAATACCCTTGTGTTTTTATGTAATGAAATTGGTTGTCAGAAAATATCTTTGAGATTTAAATACAAATTCCACTTTTTATACCTTCAAAAATTATTATACTTAAAATGTTGATTGAGCGATAATTATAAACAAAATATTGTGTGGATTTTACGACGTATAATCTGTTTAGATTTAGTGTATCTTAAGGTTCCAAGTATGAAAGGCAATTATATATTCAAGAAAATCTCTCCTAAGTAATTTTTTTCAATAGAATATTAAACCATTTATTTATTACACATGATAGACGATATAAAAGTTTTAATCCCATCTGTAATTTTATCTGGTACCATAATTCAATTTAGATATATTGCAGAGGATGTTCCAACAATCAGATGAAGAACCAAATAAACTCCAGGACTTTGTTTGGGGGACCCTTTTAATGGTAATCTCCACATCACACCACATTAACTGTCAGTTCAACTACACCAAGGTTTGTGGAGACAATGGCTTCTGTGCTCAAGCAGGTTGCAAATACATTTCGAGTGGAACCTGCCATCACCCTGAAGAAATTCTAACTTCACAGCGTTGGGGTAGTTTACCAAGAGATGGCTTCAGAGTAGATTGACTTTACATAGCACATTTCTAAAAGGACATTTATTCAGTGTTAGGATCAGACTATTACATTTAGCAATCAGCAGCATGTGTGAAAACAAACAAACACACAAACAAACACTTCAGTAAAACCCTTCGTTGGAATGACTTCCACTTTCCACAGAACAGAAACTAAAATAGCCTGTTATACAATCAATTACAAATGCAGTCCTTGAGGTTTTTGCCCGTTCACATGAGTATTGTCTACAACATGTCTTCCTCATAACAGCTAGGCCCTGCCACTGCTGTGCCTGAGTTCACAAGTCTGCTGTAACCTGTACTTTCCCTGTCACTTCTCCAGCTCTCCTCTCCTGCTAAGCTTTGTTTTCTGCCAGTAATTTGAACCTTCTGCCACTGCCATAACTACTGCTCCTGCTGGAACCACCATAACCACTTTGGTTTCGTGGTTTGGCAAAGAATTGGTCTCCACCACCAGAGGGGCCAGGTCTTCTGCCTCTAAAATTTCCTACTTTTCTGGGTCCAAAATTTGAAAATGGATGGTTGTAATTGCCAAAATTATTATAGCTTCTACCACCTCCAAAGCTGTTTCTTTCATTAACAAATCCATGATAGCCAGCCCACTGCCACCCTATCCACCACTACCTTGAATTCCACCAAAGCCATCTCACCCACTCAAGTTTCCTCCATGACCAAAGTTGTCATTCAAGTTTCCAGAACCACTTGGACCTCTTTGGCCGGATGAAACACTAGCTATCTCTTGCTTAGATAAGGGTTTCCTTACTTCACAGTGGTGGCCATTCACACTATGGTATTTTTGAATGACAACCTTGTCTGTGGACATGGTCATCAAATGTTACAAAGGCAAAGCTTCTCTTCTTGCCACTGACTCAGTCAGTCATGATTTCAATCACTTCAATTTTCCCATACTGTTCAAAATAATCTCTTACATGATGTTCTTCAGTGTCTTCTTTAATGCTATGAAGAACAATCTTTTTTTTATTATTTTTTAATGTTTATTTTTGAAAAAGAGAGAGAGAGAGAGAGAGAGAGAGAGAGAACAAGCAGGGGAGGGGCAGAGAGAGAGAGGGAGACACAGAATCTGAAGTAGGCTCCAGCTCTGAGCTGTCAGCACAGAGCCCAACACAGGGCTTGAACTCATGAACCACAAGATCATGACCTAAGCTGAAGTCGGTCACATAACCAACTGAGCCCCCTAGGTTCCCCCAACATTTTTTCACAGTTAAGTGGGCACCAGGTCTTTGAGAATCTTCTCTTGAGATTATTCTCTTCTGTTTGGTTCCACAACTCTTCCATTCACCTTGCGTGGCCTTGATTTCATGGCTGTATCTACCTCCACCACAGGTGCAAACGTGACAAACCCCAAGTCTCTGGAGCACTTGGAATTTGGATCTCTCATCCCGACATGGTCCGTAAGCATTTCCTATTGCTCAAAATGGCTCCTCACACTCTCACCAATTGTTTTCAAAGCTCAAACCTCTGATGAAGAGTTTCCACAGTTATTCAGGCTCTTTGGGAGATGCTGTCTTAGACTTAGATGATGGGAGGGGAGGCTTTAATGATACTCACACTTATTTGGTGGTGTCCTCAGGCAAAAAGGAGTAATCTAACCAATGAGTCTGCCACCTAAGTAAAATTTTGTTTTTATTTGCAAATGCGAGGCTTTGGGGGAAGCAACATATATGCTGAATCAATAGGGATCTGTATAAATTAACAACATATCTGGCAAAATTAATTTCTTCAAAATGTGATTGTATTAAATAACGATAAGAATAACAAATAGCAACATGTCACTGTCTCCAGGTGCCAATTTCAACTTTAGGCTTGATAGTTTAAACTTAACATTTATTTTGTCCATGGACATGTTCAGTTTCACTGTGAAATAGTCAAATTTGATGGTAGAATGCATTTATTTTTTTTTTTATTTTAAAGTTTATTTATTTATTTTGGGGTGGGGGGTGGGGGGAGAAGGGCAGAGAGAAAATGAGGGAGAGAATCCCAAGCAGGTTCTGTTCTATGAGCACAGAGACCAATGTGGGACTTGAATTCACGAACCGTGAGATCATGACCTGAGCTGAAATCAACAGTTGGGCTATTAAATGACTGAGCCATCCAGGTGCCCCAATAGGTAGAATACATTTTGATTAATCTTTCTTACATACTTTGTTTAGAAGTGGTTAGAGTACTTATATTTTTAATTGAGTTCAAGTTACCTCAAAAATGTCCTTGATGATAAATGATTTTTCTTCAACAGGATACAAATAGTAATTTCTTAGATTTTCATTTATTTGTTACAGTTTGCTAAGTATTTTCACATTCATTATCTCATTCTAGCACTAAAACAATGCTTTGAAGGAATATTTCCTTTAATAAGTAGGGAACCTAAGGCCCCCATGGTTAATGATTTGACCAAAGCCCCGTAACTAGCAAGTAAGCCATATAATTAGCAAAACTTAGATTTGAAATATGGTTTTTATAACTTAACATAACCGTTTATTCAGTCAGCCTTTCATTTGTTTGACAGTTTCTTTTTGTGAGCAAACAACCACTTTAGGCATTGGGATTATATAAAGGAAACAAAACAGATGAGGTCAATACTCTCATGGCATTTACATACAGACAAAGAAGGAAAGTTAATAAACAAATACCTTCAAAGAGAAAATAGTTCCACAAACATAACAAAACTGAGTAATAAGATAGAGGTGACATATGGGGATTTGGGTTATTTTTGGATAAGAGAGTTCCAAAAGATCTCTTTGATATGAGATGCCTTAATGGGAAAACAAACAAAAGCCATCTATAGCAAGACCTAGAAGAGAGAAGAGTTTAGTTCATTTTTCTTAAGTATAAATGTTCTATATACTAATTATATGTTTCTCTTTTGTGAAATCTAATATGAAGTTAGATGTAATATTTGCACATACATGGTCTAAAAACTGAGCAAGAATATACAGTCTACTTCTCTATCATATGGTGCAATATGCCTAACAGATTAGAGCTTAAAATTATTCTCTCAAACTCTCTGACAGAACTTTGCTATACTTCAGACATGTTAATAAGATTAAAATAAATTCTAATGAAACAATTTAAAACAAATGTTTAGGACTCACATTATTTGACTACAAACATAGGATTCTAACAGAATATATACAAAGAAGTCTTTGTTGGTAATTTTTCCTAGTTGAATATTAGAACGGATGCCTTTAAAATGTTAAGTCTCAGAATCATGGAACATAGTTTCAGAATAAATCTCAGAGGTCATCGAGTCCAAATACCCACAAGGTGCATATATATATATATATATATATATATATATATATATATATATATATACTTTCCAATTAAATAGCTTTCCAACAAAAGACCTTGATGATTTCTCATAATCCTTAGTATGAAGCTCAAAGTCATTAATATGACTTATAAAGCCATATATGGGAAGGGATATATAGTTAAGACTGACTATATCTGAATCCCATAGATAAGCCCCTTATATGATATCTAAGTTAGAAAGATTTGTCTTCTAAAACTATAGGGGATATCTGTTTTCTTTGCAATAATCACTAAACTATTAAAACACACACGCGCATTAAGTTAGTGAGAAAATGAGGGCTTAACATTGAAAAAAAATTAAACCACTTTTCTAAGCCTCAAGTTATTCATTTGAAAAATGAAGATTCACTTTTTTCCTTCTTTAGGCAAATATTCACTTACTTATCATCTACTTTATGTCAAATATTATGACAGCATTACAGTACCACAGCGAACAACATAGGATTTTTTTCTTTCATAAGTCTTACATCGTATTTACACTCTCATGAGGTAGATAGAGAATTCATATAGAAAAGAAAGGATTACTTAAACACGTTGTTAAGAAAGAAAAAAATGGGTTTATGAAATAGAAACAAGCAGGCTGTTAAAGGCTGAGGTGAGAAGGAGAACTGTAGATTGTGACGTAACTGATGTGAAGAGCAAAGGGAAGAATGTCACCAAGGAACAGAAACACCAAGAGGAAAGTCCCAATGCGGCAAAGTAAACAAAGGGGGGGGGGTGGTGGCTAATGCTTTCTGAGAAGTAATAGAGAGGTAGGGTGTTAAGAAGCTAAAGACTGAAGGCTCTGTCTTCAGTCATCAAATGAGATTGGGGATGTTGTGAGGACTCAAGTCAAGCATGGGAAGGTTTTCGGCTTAATACTAAGATAAGGTAAGGTACTAGAGGATTTTAGGAAAGGATTAGAGGACTCTATTTATAATGATGACTCAGATTGTGGGTAATTGATTAGGAAGCAAGAATGGCACTGGAAAGACCAGCTCAATAGCGACTGTGTTATTTCTGGGGATGAAAGATAGTGGGGAGGAGGGCGAAGGCAATTTATATGACATGTGGATAGGTTTGGGAAACATTTTGGAGGTAGAATCAACAGAAGTTGTTATGTAAGTAAGGAAAATAAATTTATCAAATATGAACCCCTGACTTCTGATTTTGGTAAATAGATGAATAGTGGTATTAATCAGAAGAAAATATATTTGCAGATCTTTGTAAACATCTATTAGGAAAGTTCTATTAAGCCTGATAAACAGAGACAAAACTCATTTTAAAAAAAGATAAATGTAAATACATCACATAGTTTAAAAATTATACTTAAAATAACTTTTACATTCACTAATAGTGATTTTTTAAATAAAAGGAAACACAAAATAGAAATAAATAAAAAGGTCAACATTGATGTAAAATAAAGTTTAGTGTGCACTCTGGAAAGAAATGTAACATTTTAAAGAAGAAAAATAAAGCAAACATTCCAGGAAAGTAGTGAGCAAAAGTCCTCATGGGCCATTTAAAAAACATAAAATATATATAAGTTATAAAATATTACATATATATAACAGATGTATCCTGCCTCACTGGAAATCAAAACAATGGCATTTTTACTAATTAAGTGTCAGAATAAAATAAAGAATAACATTTGAGATAATCATATGAGGGAAATAGGTATTCTAATTAACTTCAGGAGGAAGAGTGAGTTTGATGTAACCCTTAGAAAAAAATGTCAGTACACAGCAAAAGTTTTCAAAAAATGCCTTTTTGAAGTCCTGTTCTAGGACAGTAACAATAAGTATGTGTGCAAACATTATCTATACAATTGTGATATTGTCTATAAGAATACCTTAGAAACAGCTCAATCAATGTTCAGTTATAGAAGGATGGCCAAATAAACTAGCATAAATGCATTTTTGGAGAATACCTGTTGATATGTAATGCTATCCACAGTATATTATTATAGGTACATAAACATTTGTAAAACACTACACGCATAATATTTATGTTTCATATGTCATATGAAGTAATATATAAAGAGATGATATATATGATCTATTGATAGATAGATGATAAATAGTGTTAAAAAAAGAAGACAACTGGCCCTAAATAGAGTTGCTTAGGTTAAGCCTCACAGCACTAAGCTGAGGCAACTTATAGTTTTGGCTTTCCCAGAAATGGAATCTTAAACCAGTAAGTCAGGATTCTCTTGATCAGCACTAGTTAGGAAATTTGCCTGATACATGCCTGCCATTTGCTAAAGGAAAGTCACTTTTCAATAATCAACCTGCTCTTTTGCCTAGTATGGCTTCTTTGTTCCTATTCCCTTCTGGCTTCTTCATTTTGTACATCTCCTTAGAGCTCCTTTTTTTCTGCTAGATTGGCTCCTTCCTGATTCAAATCAATGTTTGCCCAAATAAATCCTTTAAAAAAAACCCAAAAAACAAAATATGCCTCTGTTTATTTTTTAATGATAGATAGATAGATAGATAGATAGATAGATAGACAGATAGATAGGCAAAGCCCAGTGAGGGAAAGAGAAATAAGTGTAGACATTACCTCAAAGAGAGGTAATTTATTGCAGAAGATTGTGGATACAGTGGTAGAAGGACAGAAGAAAAGAAGCGAGAGGGATGGAGTGGAACAGGGGGGGGCCGGGGAAAACAGGAAGGAAGAGTGAGGCACAGTGATGGGAAACAGCTGATGTTCCTGTGTTGGGGTGTGCAGAGCTGTTCTACAGCTGGGCTGTTGGACATATTTTCATGGTAGGTTCTGGATCCACTGATGAGGTGCTATTTCAGCCAAAGATAGAACCATCAAAAAGGCCAGGTACATCTCCCTCCTTCTTTGCCCCCCGCAGTGTGGTGTCAGTGAACTCTGGTACTGATGGGGACCTTCACATGTCAGAATCAGAAGATGGTTGTCCTCTCTCTTCCTCTTGCTGTTTGATCTCCTGCCAGTGCTTCTTAATGTCAGGAGTAGTGGGAAGCCACCAGCCACATTCTCAGTCCTGGAAATACAGATTCCAGCGCACAAGGGCAGATGTGGAACTAAAGGACAATAAGTAAGTAACAAACAGGAGGACAGAAGGAAGGATACAAGGTGAGGAGGAGAGATGTAGGGAGAGAAAAAGGCAGACAGGAAAGAAGGAAGGTAGAAAATAAGGGAAGGAGGGAAGACAAAGCTATAGTGTATGTATATTAAGGATACTAAATGGTTATCTTTGGATCTTCATGAAAGGGTGTCTTATATTTTTTCACAATGACAATATATTTTTGCTTTATTTAAAAAATATATATTGAATTCTAAGTAGCTTATGAAACTTTCTGTGAGGTGATGTAGTTTCTGGTTCTGGATTTACCCTAAAATCCACAATTTTAAGTACTTCTCTCATACCATCCACCTCTTATTTTCTTGGTAGAGCTCATATAGATATGAAAGCCCATGTAATTTTGAATGTAACTATAATGCCATTCGGTCACCATCTGTTTTTTGAAGAGACCTTATTTTGTCAAAATTCATAGAAGTAAAGATGGGTATGTCTTCTGTGAAAGATATGTTTCAGTGTTCCTGGGTAGAAAAGGTTTGTAGCAGAGCACTCACACGATATTTTTATTATAGTTAAAAAATAGAATGGAGGCTACAGACCCACAATTTATAAATCCATATTCAATATTAGATCTGGATAAAGCTATCATAAGAGTATTTGCTAATTTAAGTTAATGTGTAGCTTATTAAATGTCTCTTTCCATGTGTATATATCCCCATAATTGTGCCCTGCTTTTCTAAATTCCTAATTATGTATTCCAAGCAAAATCAAATATTGTATTAAAAATCTATTGTTTGATTTTTAAGACAGTGTTATTTTCTACAAGAAAGCTTTTGAAGATTAAATTTTTATTTATGTCTCAAAAAGGAGCAAAAACCTCTAGATACATAAAATATTTGAGTCACTCTTCATTGCCATTACTTAAAATAATCCTATTTATTTTTATGTAGACTGCTCCAAAGATCAAGAAAACTGAAAAACAGTGTAGTCAGTTACTTGATATTAACATTCTAAAATCTCTCCTTAGTGTCTGCTGTGTAAAATAAGTTAGTAAATAATAATCTAATAAACCAAGAAGAACTTATGGTTGGTTGTTGCAGTGTATAATTGTCCTCCAAATTTTGTTTCATTTGTTTTTTCAAACAAAACAGGTGCTTTGAACACCTGTTTTTCAAGTGTTAAGCAAGCTCTTTGTGCTGTACACAGTTCTTGTGAAAGAGATTTTACTTAGTGAAATAATGTAGAAGTGATATGTCCCAAAATAGCATTTTAATAAATTCATACCATAAACTTGGATATAGAAAACAAAGAGGTCTTCAGGACGTTTTAGTTTTCTAAATTTATTCCGATATAAAGAAGATAGATCATCATTTTCTTTTAAACCTAGGATTTATAAAGATGAAAATTATTTGGGTGTATTTACTTACTGTATATTTCATGATATTTTAGTGTTTTTTCAGCTTTATTGAGGTTTAACTTACAAATACAATATATTTAAAGAGCACATATGTATACATTCGGAAAAGATTACCACAATCAGGTTAATTAACACCTCCATCACCTCACACAATTACCATTTTGTGCGTAAGATCTACGCTCTTAGCAAATTTGGAGTACACAACACTGTATTTTTTTTTCAACGTTTGTTTGTTTATTTATTTATTTATTTATTTATTTATTTATTTATTTATTTATTTTGGGACAGAGAGAGACAGAGCATGAACGGGGGAGGGGCAGAGAGAGAGGGAGACCAGAATCGGAAACAGGCTCCGAGCCATCAGCCCAGAGCCCGACGCGGGGCTCGAACTCACGGACCGCGAGATCGTGACCTGGCTGAAGTCGGACGCTTAACCAACTGAGCCACCCAGGCGCCCCCTAAATACTCTTAATCAGAGAGAAAATCCTGAGTTTAGAACATAAAAATAAGGAAGACAGAGAAGCATTAGGTAATAAAAGCTCAATGAAACACTCTTTGGAACGGATTCTGGAAGTTTTTATTTTTATTTATTTTTTTCAACGTTTTTATTTATTTTTGGGACAGAGAGAGACAGAGCATGAACGGGGGAGGGGCAGAGAGAGAGAGGGAGACACAGAATCGGAAACAGGCTCCAGGCTCTGAGCCATCAGCCCAGAGCCCGACGCGGGGCTCGAACTCACGGACCGCGAGATCGTGACCTGGCTGAAGTCGGACGCTTAATCGACTGCGCCACCCAGGCGCCCCCACAACGCTGTGTTAATAACTGTTGTCACCATGCTGTGTATTAGATCCTCCCAGACCTGGTAATGAATGTTCTCATTGTACTTACCACAATGTCCTCTAGGTCTGTCCATGTAAATGAAAATGGCAGGATTTCCCTTTCTCATGGCTGAGTAGTATTTCATTATATACACAGCATACATAAATATGGCATCATCGTTATGTATTCATCTGTCTGATTTCATTGAATTATCCTTGTAAAACAGAAGCACCCAAAACAAACATTCTGAATTCTTCATTGAGCACATTGCAGGTGCCATTTCTTTGGGGTCGGTTACTGGAAAATTACTGTGTTCCTTGGATGGTGTCATGTTTCCTCGATGTTTCATATTCCTTGAAATCTTTCATTGCTGTTTTCACATATGAAGAAGCAGGCACCTCCTCCACTTTTTACTAATTGGCTTTGGTAGAGAAAAACCTTCTTTCAGCCCTTTTAGAGATCCCGATGCTTTCCCAGAACTTGTCTATGAATACGCCTGCTCCAGACTTGTTTCCTCTTGGGGGGGCCTTCTTGGAGGATTGTCCGCTTTCTCTCAATCATGCAAAGTCAGGCGCAGGCTGACAGGCCTCCCGTTCATCTTTCCTGGGGCGGTGCAGAAGGCTCTAGTTTGCGCATTTGCTCCCACTCTGTTTTTTGCAGAGTCCGCAGCCTCTCCGGCGTGCTCATTGGTTGTCGGCAGAGGCTCACAGTCGACCCCCGGGGGCGCAATTGAGAGCCACTGTGTGAGCGTGTGTGCAGGTGAGGTGTGAGACGGTTGGGGGGGCCCGTGTGCCAGGTGGGAGGATCCGCAGGGGAGGTATACCAAGAGGCTCATTGATGGGCTTCCTGATGGTATCTGTGCAGGGATGAGTAGCGTCTGCTTCCCCCTTTGATGTCCGCTGAGAGCCCTGGCTGCTGCTGTCGCCTCCCCTCCCTGACAGACCCAGGCCGGCAGCACCGGGGCAGCATTCTGGGCGGGGAGAAAGAAGTGGGCCTCTTGGGCGGCATCTCACACAGCTGAGAAAGGCAGGTGCTCCCTGACTGGCTCTCACTTTCTCCTGAGGGAGAGACTGTAGGCCCGAAGGTCTCTTTCGGCACTGAGCTTTCCACCTTGGAGGACGGTGTGGGTAAAGTGAAACTTCCACTTTCTGTCAGTGCAGCCAATCTTGGATTTGTGGGTTTTTTTTTTTTTTTTTCTTTTTTCTCCTCCAAGGGTGAGCTGGGACTTCTCCGTTTGACTTCTGGACTTCCAGAAAGGCATTGTCATCGGTGAGTGTCTAAACCGGTATTTTTGTGGGGAAGATGGTGTTTGTAGAGAAGAAACCTATGCTGCTATTTTGCTGATGTCACTCCTCAGTTAACACATGGTTTTATATGACTTTCCACTAGCTCTCAGAACGGTAGAGTTTGTAATTTTAAGTAAAGCTTATGACATTTCGAGCATCCGGAGCGCCGAAGCCAAGTACTCATGTTTTGTCAGCTTCAACAATCCCGGGGGCCAGAGAGAAATAGAGAAGGTGCCCATGGAAGAGAAGCACATTATGGTAGGCAACAGAGACAAATCAGTGACTGTATTTCTTTGACGTATCATAAGTGGAAAGAAGTCCGTAGAGAAAAATGGAGAAATATCAAAATGAATTGAGAAAATCATATTTACCTTTTTCATTTTGTTTAAAAATGAATAATTCCAAAGTCACTTATTAAAAAAAAGCCTTGATTATTGCACTTCTTTTAATAATTTTTTAAGTTTATTTTTTTATTTTGAGGGGGGGGAGGGGCAGAGAGAGAGGAAGAAAGAGAATCCCAGGCAGGCTCCGCACTGTCAGTGGAGAGCCCAACAAGGTGCTCAAACTCACCAAACCGTGAGCTCATGACCTGAGCCAAAACCAGGAGTCGGAGGCTTAACCAACCGAGCCACCCAGGTGCCCCGATTATTGCAGTTTTAAAAATAGGACACTTTTTTCAAGATTTACTCAGCCAAGTCTACTTGGTTTAATCATTATTAATTTCAGTAGTGTTGTATCATCACAGGTGAAGGTAAGGAAACAAGAAAGCTTTTTTCATCCTGTCTCCATAGCAATACCAGTTTTTAACGATAAGAGCACACCAGCTATTTTAAATTCTATTTATTTCCTAAGTACTGTACAGATAACATTTCCTCAGCATTTTCCTAGAAGTGAATAATCACTATGTGGTAAATAAATAATGCCATAAATGAAAAATAATGTTATCCTCCCTTTACAGGTAAACAAATTAAGGCTTACGGAGGTTAAATCACTTACCCAGTTTTATTCAGTTGGGAAGTGTTTTGGCCGGGCTTTGAATCCAATTACTTCCCTTTTAGAGTTGAAACTTCCACATGTTCATGGTAGCCATGATGACACATATACTTTATGCTGGCTGGGCATTTAGGATACATTTTTACCGTTTGGAATTCAATAGTTATAAAATTAGGACTCTTGTGGTAGAAATCTTATTAGGAATGCATAAAACTTGGGGACAAAATAGATACTTAGTGTCTGTACTACATGGCAGATAAAAGCAGGTACCAATTTTTTTCTTTAGTTGCCATTATTATATTTATGTAAAATATATTTGTTTACATATGGCGGTTAATATGTAATGAAATTTGGATTAGGAGAGGGGATAATGGTGATTTTATTGTTGTTGATGCTAATTTCATCTTTCTTTCTTTCTTTTTTAAAAATGTTTACTTATTTTTAAGAGAGAGAGAGACAGAGTGTGAGTGAGGAAAGGGCAGAGTGAGAGAGAGACACAGAATCCGAAGCAGGCTCCAGGCTCTGAGCTGTCAGCATAAAGCCTGAGGTGGGGCTCAAACCCACGAACTGTGAGATCATGACCTGAGCCAAAGTCAGACGCTTAACTGACTGAGCCACCCAGGCACCCCATAATTTCATCTTTCTTTAATGTTATAAATAAAAATAACAGTAGAAGTAACAAGTGAGCTTTCATGTCCTATATTTAAAAAAACACAAGCTATCATATATGCCTCTTGGGAAAAAACACAGAGCATTTTTACTTTGTTTTAGCCAAAAGGGAAAAAAAATCAATCTTATAAGGTATTGCTTTTTCTATTACACCTGCACATATATGTTACTCTGGTAAACACTGCTATGTTGGATTGTGGCATATGGCAGGATGGAAGACATTTTGTTCTATTTTCACATTGTCTGGTCATATTCAAGGAAACTCAAGGCAAATCTCCCTTGAGATATTTTGTTGCTTTGTTACTGCTGTCTGCTTGAAGTTTCCACGGCCCACTGCTTGATGGTCAAAGACAATAACCCTGAGCTGGAGCCAGCGGACTTTCTTATTGCTCACATGGCCCTCTGTACAGGAAACTTCATCTTTCTCTATGTAGGTTCTTAGAACCCTACTCCCAACAATTGCAACCTGCTGACTACTGAGTGAATTTACACTGAATGCTGACATACTGGGAAATATAACTAGATCTCAGAGGCAATATCCACAGACCTATAAAGGAAACACATGAGGTTGAAATTCAAAGTGCTTGCACTCACCCACAGCACTGGGCATTTATAAGACCCATAGATCATAATGCTTAACGATACAATCTTGAGAGCTTAGTGTCAGTGTTGATAGACAAAAAAATCCATGTTGATAACTGCAGTGTGGAAATAAAGAATAAAATCTTTTGTTTATCCCCATGTCTTTTTTTGGATCATTACAATAGTTCTTTGGAGGCGCATAATATCATATTTACTCATTCCCCAAAGATATTTAAACTAAACCTTGACTTTTCTCTATATTTAGTGAGCGCATAGAAGAGTAATTGAAAATGATGGACTTTATTTTCATAAAGAAAGGTGCAGACAGAATTATGGATTTTTCCCATGAATGTGAAATTGTCTAATAAGCACAAGATATACATAGCACAGTACACACTTTGTGTGTGTGTGTGTGTGTGTGTGCGTGCGCGTGTGAGTCATTCCCTTGCTCAAGGAAAAATTGTATCGGATTATTTAAGGTCACATGGACCAAGTCCAGTACTAATAAGCTGGAAGCATTTGACTTACTGAGAACCATTATAATGCTGTATAAGCCCAAAGATGTTTCTTTAAGGAGTCTGCAGCTCAGCACGGACACATTCTATTACTAGAATCTGGACAAAATTAGAGTTCACACTTTTCTGTAGGGCAGTACTCATTTTTGAGGCTAACAATAAAGCAAAACTTTTAGAACATTTTTACTATGCCTGCAGACCACTCTAAGATTATTTCATAATATTTATATATTAACTGCATTGTTTTAGTTCTCTGTTTATGTGCTCTTATCTCTTTGTTTTATTTTTAAGAGCAGATCTCAACCCAACCATTTTTTTCACAATACGTGTGGAAGAAATTTACCACAACGTGATATTTATTCTGACTCCTTTTATTTCTCTTAGGGCAGATATGATTGGCCATGGTGAGGTCCACACATAGCTCCGTCTGTGTTTGAGGCTATTAAAATGGGCATGTCCTGCTATGTTTTTAAGTAGCAACTTTCATAGCAAGTCAACACAATTTTGGACAAATTGTCTCATAGAAACTCCATAAAAATTACTAAATCATGGAAATTTGCAGATCTTGATGTGACTTGAGATAAATAACTGCCACAAATAGCTTTTTTTCCTACCATGTTTTTTTTTTTTCTTAAATTAGAAAGAAAGAGATTAAATGTGGGGTGAGGATTAAGGGGCCTTCAGGACTATAAAATGGCGAATGATAAAGTTTACTGTTACACTGGGTAGTATGAACTAAAGGAGCATATCAATTTAGTTGAGTTCAGTTAGTGTGTTTTGACAGATTTAATATTTCAGGTCAATATAGTGGACCGTGAGA
This sequence comes from Acinonyx jubatus, assembly GCF_027475565.1. Classification (NCBI taxonomy): domain Eukaryota; kingdom Metazoa; phylum Chordata; class Mammalia; order Carnivora; family Felidae; genus Acinonyx; species Acinonyx jubatus. Next base: position 212,044,597 of record NC_069380.1, read on the forward strand.
TCTAAGTATCCATCTAAAAGTTGTAAGGCAGCCAAAAGTTATATCAACTTTGGTGGTGATATTTCATTCTTATTTGAGCAGAACAATTACAGCGCTACGAAGATAAATTACTAAGTTTCTTATATTAAACTCTTCTCTGTTTGGCCATGTGGCATGTACTTTTGATTTGTGTGATACAGTTTCTTTTCTCAGGAACCCTACAAAGGGGAACCAATGAGCTTGATAGAGGGTGAAAGTAATCCAATCCAACAAATTTCACCTAGTAGTAACTGGGATGGCTTGGAGTTTTTGGAGTATAGTGTTGACATGGACATCAATAAAATCAGATATACCAAAAGATGGGATAAAAGATGTAATAAAATGGAGTCCAGAAAATTTTATGTAGCTACTTTAATTAATATCCTACTAAGATGTTTCCAAACAGTTTGTTACTTAATTTAGAGAAGTTTGTGATTGGATTTAAATTAATTGATCCAGTGTCTCCCAAGTGCTGTGTATAATATCTGATGCATGAGAAAGAACAAATATTTATCTATGGCTTTATATTTGTCTTAGCATGTGTCATTGTATATTCTACAAGAGAAGAAATCGAAACTCAGAGAGTTTAAATAACTTCCCCTAGGTTGTGTTAGTAATAAAACTGTTAACATGAACACCCATTCCCCTGGCTGTTTATAATTTTAAATAATGATACTAGACAATTCTAATTATATAGGTACTTTTATGTAGTGTTCTTGTGAAACAGTGGCAAGAAATATTATCTATGTTTGTTTTAGAACATGAAACATTTTCTAATTTATTTTCCTTTAGTGGATAATGTAATATTAGGATTTTTTGAAAGATCCTATGGTCCAGAGATTTATAATGAAGATATATTTGCATTAATGTGGCCATCTATCAAGTAATAGTTTATGGTGATGCTTATGTTGTATGCAAGCATGGCTAACATATGACTTGTTTTTTATCATACAGCACATTGACAGAATCATCTGAAAAAATAAATTCAGAGTCTAAAAATTTGGTTAGAAGAGAGAGTACATTACAGTACATGACAGATTGGCACTTTGGTTCAAACAGGAGATTGATTGACCTATAGATTTTGCTCAAAACATTAATGTACAATGCTGCGGGCATAGAGACGCATTAAGAAGTTATCAAGATGGATAGGTAGGGACTACTTCTTTTCCCTGGCCCTACTTTCTTCAAGATAAATGTAGTAGTGGAGAAGCACAAAGAACAATGGGTATTGAGCAGTTCTAGGGAGCTGAATTTGTCATATCTTAGCTAACAGAACATACAGGCAGACTTAAAGTCCTTTTTTGTCTTTGTACCCCAAAGTACAATCTGGGCTGAATATACAGTAGTCCTTACTTATCCAGCACTTTCTGCTGTTTCAGTTACCCACTGTCAGTTGTGATCTGGAAGCAGATGACCCCCCCCATCTGACATATCATCAGAAGGTCAGTAGAAGCCTTATGCTATGTCACTATGCCAACACCGTTCACCTCACTTCGTCTCTCATGTAGGCATTGTATCATCTCATATCATCACAAGAAGAAGGGTGAGTACAACACAATAAGATATTATTAGAGAAACCACATTCATATAACTTTTATGACAGTATATGTTATAATTGTTCTATTTTATTATTAACAAAATACTTAGTGTTAATAAAATACGCAATACTAATGTTATTCTCTTACTGTGCCTAATTTAAAAATTAAACTTTATCATAAGTATGTATGTATATATAGGAAAAAAACACATTGTTTATACAGGGCTTGGTACTGTCCATGGTTTCAGGCATCCAGTGGGGGTCTTAGAACCTATGCCCTGCAGTTAAGAGGGGAATACTGTATTATTGTTTTTCCTTATAGCATAAACAGTTTATTAGTTTTTTGAACATGGTCATCTCTTCATCACTGTTCAGTTAATACTTGGTTAATTCTCCTTTCCTTTATGACCACTTCATAAAACAAATTTGACTCTGTCAGAGAGTCAGTTCTTACTTGGGCACAAATTCAGTGGTCAGCAAATTTTACCTAGATTTAGGATTATCTTGAGAATACCTAAGTAAATACGCTATTAATATATCTATAACTATTAACTAAGTTGTCCAATTAAATATATGCATATAAGTTACTTATGTAAAAGTGCTTGAATATGAATCACTATAACTGGAGAATAGATTTGTGTCATATTTCCTCTACAAACACCTTGGTCTTTTCTTTCAGTTATCCATTGTTACAATAGTGTGGAATGTCAAAGCACTCTGAATTGAGTGGCTTAAAACAACTAATTGAAATTATTGCTCGTGAGCCTATAAATAATCTGGACTTTTCTTCTGGCATGTTTCAGTTCATACATATATTAGCAGTTCAGCTAGGAGTTAGGTAGGTGACCGTGCTAAACTGGGTTGGACTTTCTTACCTGGCTTGGGATAAATTGGGTGTCAGCTGGTCATGTATTTTCTCATCTTTGCTAGTCATCTCCCATCATCCAGCGAACTAGCCCAGGTGTTTTCTCAAGGTGAAACAAGAGTCCAAAGGAAAGAGTGGAATTGTGTAAGGATTCTTAATGCCTATCTGAGAAACTGTCCTGCTATCACTTATGCCCTATTCTATTGGCCACAATATTCACAAAACCAAACCAGATTCAAGGAAGCAGGAATACACACCACCTTTTAATGGGAGAAGCATCAAAGTAAAAACATAGATTCCAAGAATTAGAGGATATGGAGGACATTTTTAATCAATCTGCGGTATTGACTCACTCTTTTCTCATTTGATGACTGTTATCTTCATTTAAAAATGTGAATGAGGCAGAGGGGCATCTGGGTGGCTCAGTCGGTTGAGCATCTGAGTTTGGCTCAGGTCGTGATCTCTCTATTCATGGGTTCAAGCCTGATGCACAGTGTGTGAGTTCAAGACCTGTGACGGGCTCTCCGTAGCTCTCGAGGAACCGGCTTCAGATCCTCTGTCCCCTTCTCTCTTGGCCCCTCCCCACTCGCTCACACTCTCTCTCTGTTTCAAAAATACACACTGGGCACCTGGGTGGCTCAGTTGGTTGAGCCCCCAGCTTTTCATTTCAGCTCAGGTCAAGTCTCACGGTTTGTGAGTTTGAGCCCTTTGTCGGGCTGTGTGCTGTCAACCCAGAGCCTGCTTGGGATTCTCTCTTTCCCCCTCTCTCTCTCAAAATGATAGATAGATAGATAGATAGATAGATAGATAGATAGATAGATAAAAGTATAAATAAACATTAATAAATGTGAATAGGGGGAATGAATCCTTGTTTTATTTCAATTCCTCCTCCACCCCAAAAATGATTTTAACATTTCACCATTCAGGAAAATGTTTGATATAGCTTTTCTAAAAATAGCCTTTGTCTCATTAAGAATGTTTATTTTTTTCTTTCCTTTCTGATTTGCCAAGGTTTGTTTTTGTTTGTTTTGTCATGGAACAGGTGTGGAGTTTATCAAATAAATGATTTTTTTACATCTATTTTCTTAGTGTTATGCTTTTCTTTCTTCATGTTGAATTGCACTGTTAAAACTATTGAATGTTAAATCACTCTCACTCCCCACTGCAGCCATAAGTTTGGCACCTTGAACAATACAAATTTATTATCTTACTATTCTATGGGTCAGAAGTCCATTACAGTATTCAGCAGACTAAAGTAAAGGTGTTGGCAAGGTGGCATTCCATTCTGAATGCTTTGGAGGAGGATGTTTCCCCCATTTGAACTGTTGACAAAATTCAAGTCCTTGTAGTTGTTGAACTGAGATTCCTGTTTTCTTATGGACTGTCTAATGGTGAATGGCTAGTCACCACTTCTTGACACGACACACATTCCTTGGTTCCTTGGATCCTTTCCTCTATTTTCAAAGCTGTCAACTGCAGGTCAAGTTCCTCTCACATCACATCTCGCCCAGCCGGGAACTGTTCTCTGCTTTAAAGGATCTATGTGATTAGATTGACTGACATGGAGATATTCCAGGAAAATCTCCTCATCTCAAGATCCTTAACCATAGTCATATCTGCAAAGTCTCTTTTGCCATCTAAGGCAACATTCACACTCTCCGTGATCACATCTCCTACTATGGATGCTGGTCCTCTTGCCTCTCAGTCTTATATGGACGCTTGTGATTACATTGGTCCCACCTGGATAACAGAGGCTAACCTCCTGATTCTCCAGAATCTTTCAGTTTTTCACATTGGCAAAGTCCCTCTTGCCACACACATAAGGGAACACATTCACAGGTTCTGGGCACTAGGGTGTGATTATCTTTGGGGAGTCATTATTCTGCTGACTGCATCTTTCTTCCTAGGACACTCATTTGTTCTTAATGCAATAAATTTTTAGCTAAAATATTTTGTTTGGGATTTTGCATCTGCATTTTTTGGGAGAGATTGGTGTAAATTCTCTTTTTTTGTAATGTGTCTGTCAGGTTTATTATCAGGTTAAATTGATGTCACAAAATAAATTGGTGGAGTCTCTCTTTTTCTCTGCTCTGGAAGAGATTTTTTATAAAATTGGTGTAATGTCTTCTGTAAATGTTTGATAGAATTGGTAAAAATTCCTATGGTAGTTTTAAAATGTGAATCTAATTTGTGAAAAAATACTCAATTTTTTAAATTTAATTTTTGTCAATTTTAATAAATTGTGCTTTTCTAGGAACTTAACCTAATAATTCAGATTAGTTGAAATTTAATTTTTCAAGAAATTTTCTTATTTTTGTAGGAGTTTTGTTAATGTCTCCTTTATCATTCTTAATATTGTATATTTACATCTACTTTTTAAATTCAATTTTGTGAAATGTTTTTAATTGTTTCATTCATTTATAAAACACTAACTTTTCATGTTGATCCTCTAGATTTTATGTTTTCTTTTTTTTTTTATTTTTTTTAACGTTTATTTATTTTTGAGAAAGAGAGAGACAGAGCATGAACGGGGGAGGGTCAGAGAGAGGGAGACACAGAATGTGAAACAGGCTCCAGGCTCTGAGCTGTCAGCACAGAGCCCGATGCGGGGCTTGAACTCACGGACCGCGAGATCATGACCTGAGCCGAAGTCAGCCGCTTAACCGACTGAGCCACCCAGGCGCCCCTAGATTTTATATTTTCTATTTAATTATTTTTTACTCATATCTGTTATATTTCAACTTCTCTTGGTTTGATCTGCTATTTTTATTTTGCTTTAAAACATTCATGTCCAGATCATTGATGCGTCATAATTTTGGAGAACATTCCTTTATTTAAATCCTCTGAAATTCTTAAGACTTGCCTTCCCATGCAACATGTGGCTCATTTGACTAATTTTTCCATTCCCATTTAAAAAAATAAACTATTCAGTTTTGGGGTATAATGCTCTTCTGTAAAGACCAATTAGTGCAATTTTGCTATCCAGGCTGTTTACTTCTCTTAACTACTTGCTGATTTGGGGTATTCTCATTGTAGCATTTACTGGAAATATATTAAAACATTTTAGTTCTGATTATAGATGTTTCTATCTAAATTTTAGCCCTGTTAATTTCCCCTTTATATGGTTTGATTTTTTCTAAATGAAACTAATTTGATCATTCCAGAGAATTGCCACTTTTATCCTTAGCCATGGTTTTAAATAATCCTTTGCCCCCTCCCAGTTTTTATTTGGAAAGTATAAAAAGTGCAGTGATCGCTCACATAAGCAATAAAAGCAATTCAGTATGTTTTTTCCTGTACTAGACTCATGCTCAAAGATTAATAATGCTAAAGCAGGTTTCTAGCCAAAAAGACACTTGGACTATTTGTTCTAATTACTATTCTTCCTTTCTCTTCGAATCTCCTACAGATATTTAGCTGTTGGAAATTAAAGAGACCACAATCTGATTTTCAGGTTAAGTTCATCCAGGTGAAAGAGAGCATAAAACATCCTATATGTACAAATGTTTTTGCATTCTTAAAAAAAAACAAATTCCATCATATTGCTGAAAATCACACACTTAATCTACAGCTAAGTCCCCTTTGCATCTAATCCTTCCTGGTCGCTGATCTGATTTATATACTTCATACCATAATACACTTTTGTTCTTATTTTTTACTTTTTCAGAGAGAGGGTAGAGTGTTACACAAATATAACAAAAAGTTTGTTGAAACTTGTATTTGAAAGCTAGTGGTAACTAGTAGGATTAATGTGCTAAGTGATTAAGACATTTAAATTTGAGTATTTTCTATTAAAATAAAGTGGTTTTTAGGATAATGCTGGCTGCCCTTAATTCTGCCTCTCAGAATTTAATTGAGACACATTTTCTTTGTCTCTCTCTCTCTCTCTTTTTATTGTTTGATTCCCTTGTACTCATTTCTTCCATCACTACCCCATACACTCTGGCCTCTGGAAATGACCAGAGTGTTCTCTGTATCTATAAGTTTGGGTTTTGTTTTGTTTTGTTTCAGATTCCAAATATAAGAGAGATCATATGGTATTTGTCTTTCTCTGTCTGACTTATTTCACCTCACATGATGCCCTCCAGGTCCATTTATATTGTCACAAATGGAAAAGATTTCATTCTTTTTTGTGTCTGAATAATATTCCATTGTATATGTGTGTGTGTGCATATATCTGTATTATATATATATATATGTATTGTTTATATATGTGTGAGAAATACACTCACACACATATTTATTTCTTTTTTAATTAAAAATGTTTATTTATTTTTGAGAGAGAGAGTACATGCATGCACAAATGGGGAAGGGGCGGAGAGAGAGGGAGACAGAGGATCTGATGCAGGCTCTGAGCTCGAACTCATGAACTGTGAGATCACGAGCTGAGCTGAAATTGGATGCTTAATCAACTGAGCCACTGAGGCGCCCTCACACACACATATTTAGAATTGCTTTATCCATTTATCCATCAACAGGGAGGTTGTTTCCATATCTTGGCTATTGTAAATAATACTGTAATTAACGTGGGGGTGCATATGTCTTATTTGAGTTAGTTTTCATTTTCTTTGGATACCGAGGAGTGGATTTGCTGAATCATATGATAGTTTTATTTTTAATTTTTTTCTTTTTTAAGGAAACTCCCTACTGTTTTCCAGAGCAGCTGCATCCTTTTACATTTCCACCAACAGTGCACAATGGTTCCCTTTTCTCCACATCCTCATCAAGCACTTGTTATTTCTCGTGCTTTTGATAATAGCTATTCTAACATGGGTGAGGTGATATCACATCGTGGTTTTGATTTGCATTTCTCTGATGATTAGTGATGTTGAGCATCTTTCTTTTTCCTAAGATTGATTGATTGATTTAAATTCCAGTTAGTTTTTTCACGTATCTGTTAACAATCTGTATATCTTCTTTGGGAAAAAAAAAATGTCTATTCAGATCTCCTCATTTTTAAAACAATTAGATTGTTTGGAGCACCTGGGTGGCTCAGTCAGTTAAGTGTCCAACTTTGGCTCAGGTCATGATCTAGCAGTTCAAGAGTTCAAGCCCCACGTCAGGTTCTGTGCTGACAGCTCAGAGCCTGGAGCCTGCTTCAGATTCTGTGTCTCCCTCTCTTTCTGTCCCTCCCCCACTCGCACTCTGTGTCTTTCTCTCAAAAATAAATAAACATTAAAAAAATAAAAAAAAATAGATTGTTTCTTTGCTATTGAGTTGTATGGGTTCTTTACATATTTTGTATCTGTCCCCTTATCAGATATATGATTTGCAAATATTTTCTCCCATTCAATAAATTGTCTTTTCATTTTGTTGATGGTGTCTTTTGCTGTGCAGAAGTTTTTTAGAATGATATACGCCCACTTATTTATTTTTGCTTCATTTGCTTTTGTTTTTGGTCAAGTTCAAAAAATTCATCACCAAGACCTATGTCAGGCAATTTGCTACTTATGTTTTCTTCTAGGACACTTTGGTTTTCAGGTCTTACATTCAGTGTTTTAATCCATTGTGAGTTAATTTTGCATGATGTAAGAAAGTAGCTAAATTTCATGGTTTTGCATATGGCTGTCCAGTTTTCCCCACAGCATTTATTGTAGAAACTGTCCTATTCCCATTGTGTATTCTTGGTTCCTGTGTCATAAATTAATTGACTACATATGTGTGGGTTTATTTCTGAGCTTTCTATTGTGTTTCATTGTTCTATGTCTGTTTTGATGCCAGTACCACAGTTTTATTTACTATAGCTTTGTAACATAGTTTGAAATCAGGGAATGTGATGTCTCCAGCTGTTTCTCAAGATTGCCTTGGCTATTCAGGGTTTTTTGTAGTTGTATAAAAATTTTGAATTATTTCTTCTATTTCTTTGAAAAATGCCATTAGTATTTTGATAATGCTTCTTAAAGTCTAATATTTTATTTAATATTACCAAAGGTGTATAGGCTTACTTTGGGCTAAAGTTTGTATAATATATCATATTAATTCTTTTATTTAAAATATTTTTCTATTCTTAGGATTAAAAAAGTGGTATTAACACTCATTAATATTTAAATTTGTGCATTTGGCCCATTAATATTTAGTATAATCATAAAGATATTTCTATTTATGTATATAATCATGTATTTATTATCTGTTTATCCCACTGAATGGTCTTTTTTTCTTTCTTTTCTTGACATTTTGATTCTGTTTTTAGAATTTAATTCTCTTGCTTGTAGTTTGTTGCTTCTATATTCTTTTGTATTATTTTAGTTGTTTCCTTTGAGATTAGCTCTGTCCTTGACTATTCAGGTGTATTATAAATTAGTAACATTATCTCTTCTTTGTGTTTCATTTAACCGCTTTTGCCTTGACTTCCTTTGTGTGGTAAAAAATTTATTGACTCTTTCATCTCATGATACATCTTAGTACCTTTTCTTTATATTTGCAGGCATATTTGACTTTTCCATTTTTCTTTCTTTTTAAATCACTTCCTATTTCTGTAGTCTCATTTGCTATTACTTTCTTTCTGTTGGTGGTAACACAGGTTGTTATTTAACTTATTGGCCTGAACATATCTTCATTTTATTTTCATCATCAAAGAGTGTTTCCATTGAATATAGCATTCTAGATTCTAATAGTTTTAAAAATTACCTTGAAAACAAAATCATTTTGAATATGTCATTCCTTTGTCATCTACACTTCATGTATTTTTATTTTTGATAAGTTAGTGTTCATCAGCATGATTTATTTTTGACAGTGATAATCCCTCCATACACACCACTTGCATTCTTTTAGGATTTTCCTTTGGTTTTCAGCAATTTTATTGTGACGTGCCAAAGTAAGAGCTAGTTTTCTTTCTCTTTCTTTCTTTCTTTCTTTCTTTCTTTCTTTCTTTCTTTCTTTCTTTCTTTCAAGTATCCTTCATGAAGAATTTAGCTCTTCTCGGATCTGTATCTTGATGACTTTTAAAATGTTGCTTCTATCTCATTACCTTTCACCTAAGAATAGAAATAGTTATGTATTCATTTTAGTATTCTTTGTCAACATTCTCATCTGATATTTTAATTTCTTGACTATAAATCAATTATTTTAAAGTTTGTGGCTCATAAACTACAATATCTGCTTCTATCTATAGGTCACTTTGTAGTGTTTGTTCCTATCGAATGTAATACATTTTATCTTCCTGTACTTCTGAGTGTTTTTGATTAAAAGATGGAGGTTATTTAATGAAACTCTAGAAGTAACATAATGCTGTGAATCCTATGATTAGGTTGTGTTTTCCTCAAAAAAGAAGGTAAAGTTAAATCTCAAATGTGTTGAGATTCATGGGTATTTTTTAAATTAAGTAAGATTTTCTTGGCCTTAATTAATGTGCGTCTATGCATGAGTTCATAAGTTCTGCGAACCCAGGAATTATGTGCAGATTATTTTGTGTATATTGGCATTTGAGTACATGGGCCCTTGGGGAAAAGTTTAGAACTTCCACCAGATGCTCTAAAGACTCATCAACAGAAAAAAGTTCAAAGATAACCTTCATGTAGGTTGATTGCCCTGTTTTACATGAGGAGGTTTTCATAGAAACCTGACTATGTAATGCAGATAATGAAGATTGGTTACTTTCTGTAGGTCTCTTCTTCCTGAACAAATTTACTTACTGTATATGATGACTGGCCTACATGCTGATTGTTAGATATTCTTCTATACAAAAGGAAAAACAGAAAAAGGGCTAATGCTCAAGATCAGAACAAATTATATAATCTGAGAGAAATGATCAGATGGACAGGGAAACTGAGGAAAGTATTACTAACATCGCTTGTTTTTTCTAAAAAATCTTTTCAAGTGAAAATAATAGCACTTAACTACCCATGTCTTCACTTTTTCTCTATTATTTCTTCCTTCAGGCACCAGAAAATATTCTATTTTATTTTATTTTTTAAATTCTGTCTTATTTTTAAAAAATTTTTTAACTCATATTCTGTTATTCAAATTGTAAGTGATACATTCAAATTAATAAACTTACTAAAATCTAGTTTCATGCAAATACATCAGAATCTTTATATTTCACTTTTTATCTCAATTTCCCTTGCCTGATGCCAATGGCAAGAGCTAAAAAATAAAGCTGCCGACGTGAAACCAGTGCAAGAAAAAGGATCTCTTATGTAGTTAAATATGTTTTTGATATAATGATAGATGAGATGCATGAAAGATGATGAAAAAATAATTGTTAAAGTAAAAATTTCATGATACAAATTATTTATTTTTATAAATAATGGAGAGAAATTTAAAATTAATGTGAGGTTCAAGTACACTTTGAAGAAAGATATAAGTAATATTTTCTTAAGATTGTTATATGGCATGTATCTTACCTCACATGGTGATATCTCATATGTCTTTGAAAGCTTACATTCCTAAAGGGAGGAATATATTTACATCTATTACATTTTGTCCTGGGGCACCTGGGTGGCTCAGTCAGTTAAGTGTCCGATTTTGGCTCAGGTCATGATATCAGTTTGTGGGTTTGAGCCCTGCTTTGAGCTCTGGGCTGATGGCTCAGAGCCTGGAGCTTGCTTAGGATTCTGTGTTTCCCCCCTCTCTCAGCTCCTCGCCCACTCATGCTCTGTCTGTCTCTCTCTCTCTCAAAAATAGACATTAAAAAAATTAAAAATACTCTGTCCCTTTGATAGCTAATATATTCAAACTAGAGGTGGATGTTTGTATTGATGTTCTGATTCAGAATGGTAAGTATATGCACAGCTTACATGTTTTATTGACCTTTAAGAACAACAGATAAATATATTTTTTTAAATACACATTTTTAAAATGTTTTTATTTATTTTTGAGAGATAGAGAGACAGAGCATGAGCTGCGGAGGGACAGAGAGAGAGGGAGACACAGAATCTGAAATAGGCTCCAGGCTCTGAGCTGTCAGCACAGAGCCTGATGCAGGGCTTGAGCTTGTGGACTGTGAGATCATGATCTGGGCTGAAGTCAGACACTCAGCCGACTGAGCCACCCAGGAGCCCCCAGATAAACATCTTAAACGTGACAAAATAACACTTTAATTGGGCACCAAAACTTTTGCTTCAATCTATTGTTATCCTGGTTCTCCTATAATTCTTCATTTGAATACCAAGAGTACCTAATCGAGGAGGAATATACATACATTTAATTTCAAAACTGATTTTTTAACTTAAAAACAATTCTTACAGAAAAATGTCTTCTTATAGACATGAAATTTTTTCTGTCAGGTAGAAATAACAACCAGAAAACAGAACTATACAATTATTCTGAAATTATAAGCTAAATATGGACTCTTTTAACGTTTCAATATTCAAACTCAAAGAGTTTCTTCATTCTTCTCTATAACAACAGAAAATAAATACAAATATTCACTGACAATATAGTAATTTCATGTCTGTTTTTTCCTCTGTGCAACAGGGAGGTGGTACTTAGATGGAAGAAATCATTTCTTCACCCGACAAGACATAAGATCTTACTTTGTTCCATGTCTTTTATTGAGATCTACTTAGAAAGATACTTTACTGTGTGTGCTGTTAAATTCCATGTGGCTGACTAGGTAACAAATAGAAAAGACAGAAGCTGAGGGCCACAGGGGGTTGCACTTGTCAGCATGGTGATAAGCTAGTGCTTTATCATCAGAAACTAAAGAGTACTTAAATGATACTGGCTGCAGTTGTGGTCATAATTTATTGGCCTCAAGCGACTCTGTGTATGTGCGCTTACCTTTCCTAATCTTGGTTTCTGTTTTGCTGGAGTCTGCATTATAAAACTTCAGTGATCCCCTTGCATGTAACCTTTATTTCTTGTAACATCAAAAGAATCAGAAAGAACCCATGGCTTAAAATATAAGAGAAAAACATATTGGGGGGAAAAGTTAGAAAGTGAGTGCAAATAAAATGCTACTAGATAGACTGTGGATAGATGAGAACCCAAATGGAAAACTGGAGGTGAGCAGGCCTGAAGCAGGACTATAGAAGTGATGTGTTCAAATAATAATTCACTCGTGGGTTGCAACACGATGAGTTAAAAGGGGTCATAAGAAAATGTTTTATTTATTTGTAAAGTACATTCTCTAAAAGGAATTGATTTTGAAATCCATATCTACTAGGTGAGAAAATGCTTAAAAGCTTTAGTTAGATTGTTAAAAAACAAGGGGTTTTTTTTGTTGTTGTTTTTTTTAACACCCTAGGACAATAGCAAGTTGAAGGCACTGATTTTTGACAGTGAGCCAAGTCCTTTTGCCCCATGTTCTGACAGTGAAGGAAGAGATTTCTGAAAAACAACAATGAAGGAAATATAATAGTAAAATATTATCCTAGGCAGAGTCTTCCTATGATCACTTTCCCTATTTGTTCCTATCCAAAACTGAATGAGGAAACCTAAAGTATTGACTTTTTCCTCCTTCTTTTCAATTTATGCAACAAGAAAAAAAAGGTAACAATATGAGGAGATAGATATATAAATCAACTTGAGTATAATAATCATTTCACTATATATATGTATATATATAAACATGATGTACACTTTAGTATATAGATATATATGTATAACTTTTTATTTAAAGAAGTGTGGAAACAACTCAAATGTCCATCAACAGATAGATGGATAAACAAAATGTGATATATTCAAACAATAAAGTATTATTCAGTTCTAAAAGGAATGAGGTGTTGATATACGCTTCAATGTGAATAAAAATCTTGAAAACTTTATGCTAAGTGAAAGAGGCCCCAGCACAAAGGCCACGCATTGTATGATTCCACTTGTATGAAAATTCCAGACTAGGTAAATGAACAGAGACAGATGGCAGAGTACTGGTATTCAGAGGCTGGGGGAAGTGGGGAATGGGTGAGGAATGACTGCTTAATGAGGACATTTTCTGGTTTGGGATGATGAAAATGTTCTGGCTTAGATAGCAGTGATCAGGTAAAGCATAGTGAATGCAGTTGATGCCAATAAATTATAAAATTAATTATTTTTAATTAAAAAATGTATCCTATAAAACACAATTATCAAGAATGTAGAATTAGGATTGATAACCTCAGAAAGAACCTGATTAAAATATGGAGTTAATTGCAAGGCAGATTTGTATGTGTTGTTATAGAAATAGTTGCAATCACTCCCAGGATGACGTAGTCTCTGATAGAGCTTTCTTATTCTAAGAGGCAGAGACAAAGGTCGGGTTCTCCTAGAGACCAAAGATTTACAGGCTGGTGGTTATTGGAAGAGTCCTCACAAAAACAACACCTGTAAAGGGATGAGGTTAGCTAGATTGACCAGAAGGAGGAAGCAAGAGAAAGGCAAAGAGATCACACCTTTGTACTGTTTCCACTAGTCATTAGATGTGAGCAATTCCTAAGGAGGAATTGAAGTAGTTCCCTTTGACCAATGGCAATTTCTGGGGAAGATCTAGGCTGTGAGTCATGAATTAACAACAATGTCACTTCTGATCATTTTTTCTTGACTTATTTTGATTGTGTATAGATTGAGCAATATCCTTCTTAGCTGCCCATCTGAATTCTCCCTGGAGTCCCGTGCTCTATTAAGCATCTCCCTAGTTCTCTGCCAGTCAGACTCCACTAGCTTCCACTCCAAGTTTGCTATTCATTAACACAATCTACCTAGCTTTTTCCTTAACAATGAATCCTGCGACCTAGCCTCTATTATTTGGGACCCCATCATCACTAGTGCTAACAGAGAACCCAATTTTATAATAGGATCACTCACCAAAAATCCCAACCAGCAAATACAAGCTACCACTGAGCTGCTTAAAGATTTTGATGCCCACCCCACTAGCCCATTCCTTATCACACTGGAAAATGGGATTCCTCCAGGCCCCCTCATGGAACATAGTCATCTAATGGTTATCCTGGCCTTATGTAAGCCTTGGTTGCAGACTGCCCTTAAGGAACATGGTAACCCTGGGGAAAAGCAGTATCTGGGGAAGGACTCAAATGAGGTGTCGGCAAGCAAAATTTCCAACAGGCAGCTTGGGTAATGAGTACTTAGTTCCTAAAAGTGGGGATTCAGGTGATGGAACATAGTATTCACTACATGGATTCTGTTCTTACCTCTTCAGGGACATCAGTATTATCACATCATTGTATATGATGTGTGCTTTGTGTGTGTGGTATAGTGTGTATGTGTGGAAAGGAGAACATGGAAAGGAGAAAAATGAGGGTCACTTGACCATTTTCCAGGGTGTTTTTGATGATGTGTATAGATAAATTTTTTTTCAGAGCATATAACTTATGTAATATTTATTTTACCATTTATATATCTATTAAAGAACAGGCCACAAATAAATATCTGCAAAATGATTATTTGATTGTCTGAATAAATAGTAATAACATGTTGATCATTGGGTACATTATTATAAACTATTAAGAGCCTTTTTTCTCATCTACTTCCTCCCTTCTTTTTTTTTCTTTTTTTTACCTTTTTTTTTCTCCTCCTCCTACCCTTTTATCACCCAATATCTTTGTTTGGTTTCTTTCTCTCTTTTTTTTCTTATTTTTTTTAAATTAAATTTTTTTTCTTTCTCTCTTTAACATTGATCAGATATGTGGTTATTTTATGGAATTTTTTTATGTTTATGTTTTTAATTTAGTTTTATTTGAACCTATATCTTGATGTATTCATTGAAAAATTGCATCTGATTCTGAAAAAGTTAAAAAGCATCCTGTTCAATCATGAAGGAAAAAATGTTTAAACCAATAACAAAATTGAAAACAATCTCTTAAAATAATTTTTTTTAATATTAAGAGTAAAAAAGTAAAAATAGTAACTTTAAACTGGGGACACCTGGTAGAAACTACCTTAACCAAGTGATAAGTTATGTTGATATCCTAAACTCCTGATATGACATGATGATAAAGGAATTTTAGGTCTCTGGTGTTCTTGAAAACCCATTAATTTCAATCTCATCATGAAAAAAAAATTAGCTGATTGTAAACTGAGGGTTGTTTTAGAGACACGCATGTGAAAAATGCATGACTAAGACTTTTTAAAACTGTTGAGGTCATGAAAAAATAAAAAAAGAAAACAAAAGTCTAGAAACCTTTGGAGATTGGAGACTAAAGTGCATGATGACTGAATGTAATGTGTTTTGGACTGTCTTTTGGAATGCAGAATAGAAAAGCTGGTAATATCTGAAAAAGTCCGCAGTTTGGTTAATAGTAATGCACTCTTGTTAATTTCTTAGTGTTGACAAATGTACCTTGGTTACTTAGTCCAAGAGTCAGAGAAAATTAGGGATGATCCAGAGGAAAGGGAGAGTGAATTGCAGGCCCAGCTACTGCTTTGTGCTAATGGAGTGAATCGGTAGATCAGCAATAAGGTGTTTGTGCCACAATATGGCTGCTACTTGCTTTGGTCATTTCCTTGCTTGGTCATTTGGTCATATTAAACTTCAGCCAGTAGACTGTTTTCTCGAATTCTAGTTTTCTCTTGGAACCTTGTTGCATATAGCAATTGTTTAGCTTCCCTAATATGTTGCAGTTGTATCTAAATATAAGCATTTTCAAGCCTTAGTCTCAAAAAATAAGATTAGTGTAAGTCAGTTAATTACTGTAGCACATTTGTTCTTTGTTGTTTTTTTTTATTAGATGGAATGAAGATGTTAATAGAGCCCTTGATATTTTTACTCATCTCATTAAATATGAAATGTATATTTATAAACATAAATATCCAGCATAATGTCTTGAATATTTATGTAATGCTTTGCTGCCAAAGTCCATATACGTGTATTCATGGATTTTGAGATAATTTTCCAAAGTGATAGATTTATGCATATAACACAATGACTCTCTCTGCGTTACCAACCATTTAGTTATGAATAGCTTTCAGCAATTAAGCATGAGGAATTAACTTGCAGATGAATTTTGAACAAAAAGAGATCTTGGTAGCTCTTAAGATATATTGTGAAATGTTATGCTGGTATACCATTAAATTCATTCCAAAGGATATTTTTTAAATTGCCTGTGGAAATATAAGAGTGCTTTCTTTCTTTTTAATCATGAAACTTGCCCCAGGTTGCCAAAAATGCAGCCATCAGCATTCTTTAGTGAAGGCAGCTTAGTACTGTCAGCCATCTTATCTCCTCTGTTGTATGGATGGTGTTTTTTTATCAGTGAATACAAACATTAAAATGGAACCATAATCCTACCTTAGATATATAGAAGGTCTCTAGCTGATTCTCTGATTTTGTAGCCTATCTGCTAAAGAAACTAGGCACACAAACATAAGAGAACACAGTCACAAATTACATGTATTGCAAAGTAACACAATTATTGTAGATGACAAATAATGAAATGGTAAAGGAAGAAAGACCAATTAAAGACCAATAGTAATTTTACAAATATCAGATAACGTGTGTGGAGCTGTATCCAAAATATCTACCTGTTATTTCTGTTACTAGATTATTTTTCCAGAAGTATACAGTTAACTCATATTACCATATGATCCTTTGCATACATTGACTTCTTAGATCATACATAAAACCTCAGGATATTTTATTTTGATCTTTATACAAAAAACACAAAGACATCATTTAATGCCTGAATGATGAAGAGAAGGATAACAACTCTAATTATAAAATCTTGGGACACCTGGGTGACTCAGTCGGTTAAGCATCCAACTTTGGCTCGGGTCATGATCTCACGGTTTTGTGGGTTTGAGCCCCACATCGGACTCTGTGCTGACAGCTCAGAGCCTGGAGCCTGCTTCAGATTCTGTCTCCCTTTCTTTCTGCCCCTCCCCCACTCACCCTCTGTCTCTTTCTCTCTCTCAAAAATGAATAAACATTAAAAAATATTTAAAAAATTATAAAATCTTAAAACTTGTGGTATATAAATAAGTTTATGCTTGGCTTCTAAAGCAAAGGGAACTCCATAGAAAATTTCACAAATATTCTATTGCTTTATTGCAGTAGAAAGTTATTTTTACATAGATAGTTGAACAGAAAAGAATAGACTTGAATGAAAACCTAAAATTTTCATAAAAAATATCTCATAGACAGCTTTATCCATAGGTACCTTATAATCATGGGATATTTATTAAACACAAATGATGTGTCATACCTGTTTTAAAAGCAGGGATTATAAAGATGAATAATGAGCATTTTCTGTCTTTTATGAACCTCTAGACTACTGGGAGAGCACATGTAAATAGCTAATTATAAACCTCATTTTAATGTTCTCTCTTAAGCTCAGCATTGGGTATGTGGTGATTCTACCATTATTTATTAAACCACACAGATACATTGTGCACACACACACACACACACGCAGACCCTTTTATACTATTTTATAGGTATGATATATTTCATAGTATAAACTAATATTGGAAATACAAACTCTATCAGAACATAGCCATGCTAGGTAAGGAATTCTCCAATACTTAATTAAAGAAAACCTATAAACTGAAACAAAACAACAGCTCCTACATGCTAGTGTGTTCCCAGTATACCTATGTCAGCTCAACATTACCGTACGGTAAATTATGTGCAATTAAGTGACACCCTAATTTATTATACACTTATTAATATAAATCTTTATTGTCAAACATAGCTAGGTTTGGATTTAGTGAAGAGTACTGACTGTATCAACTCAGATAACCATTTGAATTGATTCCCTGTTCTTACTAGTAACATATCTGGGCGACAGTAAGTATTGCACTGCTCCCTCCTCCCCTGTCTCACACACCCCTGTGAGCCCACACAACTCTGACTTCAACTGCTTTTCTCAAGGGTTCCCAGCAAACCCTGTCCTCTAGTGACTAGTTTGGATGCTGCTTCCAGGGAAAAGTGTCTAGCCATTACACACTGAGTCCCAACTCCAGCTGACCACCACTGGTAACATTTTACCAGTTAGATGTTTTTCAGAGCACTTAGAACATTCTAAAAATTATTTTGTCATTTGCTTACTTATCCCCTTTCTTTTCTCACTGGCCACTAAATTCCACAAGGGTGACTAACTTGCCTGTTTTGCTCATCACTGCATTACTAGTTCTGAGCCTGGTGCTTGGTACTTACAGGGCCATGAATGTTTTTTGAATGGAAGAGTAAACCTATGGGGAAAAAAAACACCTAACATTAAATTTGGGATGATGGAATTCAGTAAATGTTAATTTCCTCCACATCAAATCCATTATGCTCCCCAATTCCACGTTAATGTTTTTAGAATGCTATTTTTGTTACTGCAGTACTTTCTTCAAAACAGTACTTTTAGTCAGAACAAATTAAAACTATTATTCAAAGTTTACCAAAATGTAAATCTGAATTTCCTTTCTTACTTTATCTTTGGCTATGTTCCCTAAAGTTATGCTGTCTACAAAAGACATTTTTTTTTTGCATTGTTTGTGTCCTTTAGTTCCTTTACCTGAAATACCTCCTGTAATTACTACATATTCCTCCTTCCAGACACAGCCTTGATTTGATCATGGAAAATTCCACATGTGGGGATCCAGCCTAGGGAGTAAATGGTATTTGACAGTTTCTTTCCTTTTAATATTAAGCCTAGAATTTTCCCCAAAATGAACAAATAAAGAGTGAAAGTAATATTATTAATTATATGCTTAGAGAAATCTAAAGATATTAACATATCTAAAATGCAAAATCAACATTTTATATTTCCATCTGAAAATGAACTCTGATTGATTATCTGGCATCATGGTATTGGGTATATGTGTGTGTATACACACACACACACACACACACACACACACACATATGTATGTATTTCCACATTCTAAACACCTTTCATTGTCCTCTGAAGCTTCCTGGACTTCCTGCTCCATAACAAATTTCTATCTACTCTGCAATCTTAAAGCACTTATTGTTTATAATTGTTTTAACAATCTTGTTTCCCTATAAACCACTTAGAAATACCTTCCTCTTTTGTAGACTCTGTATTGGGTCTTGCACATATAAATACTCAATAATCTGGGGTTAATTGAATGATTTCCATGTCACACTGTGGAATGCCAATTCAATTTTGTTTCCTGTCTTTACAAGACAGATACTGATCCCATTAACAGAATTGCTTATATGGCAATTAGCATCATTGAGATAAATTAAATTAATGGATCAGATATCCATTTCTTTAGTCTTTAGAAAACTGGCCTTAATGATTAGAAACTTTTCACCAAATTAACATTCATCAAATTAACACTTCTCATGTTTTCATTCAGCCAAAACACACATTTATAGAAATTAAAAGATTAAATAAGTTTAAGTGATATGGAATTTTTCCCCACTATTAAGTTCATTTAAATAAAAGCTTCAATAATTTACCCAAATGAGGTTATTATAAATATTTCCTAGGGATAAAATAAGCTGCTTCTATGGTAGTATGCTATGAGTTTCATTAACTTATTTGTTCATTTTATTTGACCAGTAACCACTGAGATTAAAGTAATATAAAAATATAGATACACTTTACCACATTTCATATTACTATTACATTTTGGTTAAAAAAAGACTAAAATAATTTATCAGTAAATTTTGGTATGAATACAGGAAAAACCTTATCTTGAATTGGTAATGGGAATTCATAGCTTTTCTCTACCATAGAAGTCATAATGCCATGCATAAATAACTGAAGAAAACTTTTCTCTCATCAGTTTTCTAATGTTCTAAGGTTAAACCTCTTTCCCTTGCCATGTAATATTTTGACCAGCTTCTCTTATATTTTAGTTAATTTTGTCAATAAGAGGAAATCTATTTTTGCCTAAAATTTAGTCATTAAAAACCTAATCCTATTCAGTTGAAGATATATATTTTATATACACCTCTACATAGATTTTTTCCCCACCGTGATTTCAGTTCTGGCCTTAGCTCAAAAATTCATCTTGGGACAGTGAATGGGGTTGTGTTTCTTGGCCGTGTGGCCTTTCATTTTGTTTCTATTCAGGATCTTTTATGTCTTCTTCTGGGAGGATTTGGACTAGAGGATAAGAGACAAACTTTATTTTCTATGCTTTTTCTATCGAGACTCCATTTTTAGCTCATGGGTGTGGATGACAATCGCACAACTATTAGTTCTTTCATGGATTGTACTTGTTTGCAGTCACACTCACCTGTGGAGCACAGCAGTCCTCATCCCGTGCCTCCTGCCAGTGGTGATATAGGGCTCCACTAATTTCCTGAAATCTCATTTCTTTCTGTGGCTTTCCTCAGTGTTTCATTCTATAATAGGCAACCTCTCACACAGGTGTTAACTTATTTTTCTGGTTTTATTTTCAGGGCGAGGCTGATTTCAAATAATGAATTGGGACATATTTTCTCTTTTCTATTTTCTGGGAGACTTTGTAAAAAAATTGAGATTATTTCTTGAAAGTTTGATAGAATGTACTTGGAAAAACATATTGGGTTTCTGTTTAGAAGGTAACAAATTTAAAGATATAAATGTATACTTATACATTTATTTATGTACATAAATGCGCGTGTGTGTGTGGCTTCTATTTCTTTAATATCCATCCTTCATTATTCCCTTTGACATCATTTTGATACTTATCTGAATTTTATTTATTTATTTATTTATTTATTTATTTATTTATTTTTTATTTTTGAGAGAGAGATCACAGGCAAGTGTACATGAGTGGGGGAGGGGCAGAGGGAGAAGGAGAGAAAGCATCTTCAGGTTCCACACCCAGTGTGGAACCAGATGCGGGACTTGTTCCCACAACCATGAGATCATGCATGACCGGAACCTAAATCAAGAGTGGGGCACTTATCTGACCCAGGTACCCCAGATGGATATCTGAAATGCAAACCCTTGGTTATTATGGATATATTTTATTTTCACTTTTACTTTTTGGGTTGTCTTAGTTATTATTATTTTTTTTTTCTTGAAGACAAAACTTGTTTCCTAAAGCTTATGATTATTTTTTAGTGTATTTTTCCTGAATTAGTTTTAAGTACTTCGTTCAAAATTGTAGTATTTGTATACAAACTTCTGAAGCTTCTATTCCTTTATTTCTGAAAATATTTTCATCATGATCTCATATTTGAATTATAGTTTAGCTGGTTATAAAATTGTTATTCAAAGACCTTTTCCTTTCATATTTTGAAAATACTATTTTTTTTTCTTCTGGCAACCAGTGCTACTATGAAAATACATTATCATTCTGCTTACAATCTCTTCCTTCTCTCGAAGTCTTTTGAAATTCTTTGTCTTGGATATGCTTAAATTTTAGTATAAATTGTGGGCTCTTTCTTCTTATTTACCTTTGTTTTCTATGGATACTCTTAGTTTTATTTGATAATGTGATGAGTTTACATCTATTTTTATTTTAAATATTTCTCCTTTTTATTTGTATTTTTCCTTATGCTTACTATTTCTGCTACATTCTCATTGCTATTGCAATTGTCCTTTTCTTCTTTCTTTGAGTTTCTCCATCTCCTTTGCCAGTGGACCAATTTATTTCTCAGATGTATTCATTCTATAATTTACTCCACTTGCTAATCCAGCAAGTTAATAACTCAAGAACTAAGACCTATGGAAGCAGCACATGTAAAGCTGGTGTATTGGAGCAATGATCAATAACCTGCATGTGGTCCTCCAACATCCTGCCATCACACAGAAAGCACTGTTTGGACCTGTCATTTTTGTATTAGCCTTTATGTTCCAGGGGAACATTTATAAACTTTTGTTCTTGAAAGTTTTTGTTTCTCCCTTTTGTTTCTTTTTTTCTCCCCATAGGCTTCTTCATATATGTTTATTACACTTCTATCTTTGTTAGCTTCAAGTTTTTATTTAAATTTACAATTTCTGTTGCAAAGTTGCTGTTGTCCAAAACATTCTTTTCTGAGACACCAGTAGCTTAGAAGTTTGCATAAAACCATTGGTTTTAGCTTATCACTGAGTCAACACCTCTTGTGGCTGAGTTACAAATACCATTCAGGGATAAAATGTCTTGCCTTTCATCGTCATGTGTTATATTCTTAGTTTCAACTACTATATTCCTTGCAACTGATTTTTTTCTTCTTTTTATTTCCTTAATTTTGTTTTACTTTCATTTTGCTGATATTGTCTCATAACTTTTAGTATATTGTTTTACATCCTTGATC
Source organism: Acinonyx jubatus (assembly GCF_027475565.1). Lineage (NCBI taxonomy): Eukaryota > Metazoa > Chordata > Mammalia > Carnivora > Felidae > Acinonyx > Acinonyx jubatus. The sequence continues at coordinate 212,067,082 of NC_069380.1, forward strand.
CACCTATTCTAACATTTCTGCCTCTGATGGAATGACTTATTTATTTATTTTTTTTTATTTGAAATAGTGAGCCTCTTAGACTCACTTTATTTTGGTCATTTTATTTGGCCTATTTCCATTGAAGATATTGGCAACTGTGTCCAGTTATATATGAAGAAAGGTGCTAACATCAGACCTCTATCTGAGTCAGCTCCAGTTAACTCAAACTGAGAATGAACCCTCCATGGAAATGTACAGACTTGAGGACAGTACAGTTAATCCATTTCTAAACCAAGAAAACAATTTGTCACTTTAAGGCATTACCTTCTACCCCCAGAGAGAAGCAGACTTGAGGGGAAGGACTCCTTGGATTGTATTTTATCAGCCATAAGTGTACAGAAAACTTGTGTTTGGCAAGCAAGTTTCACAGACTGGTCAGTGTCACACATTTGTTTTCTAACTAAACAAACCAGTTTTTATTTTATCCCCAGGTATACCTACCTACCCCAGAAGTCTGATTTGCCATATGTGTGGCATCAGGCACTGAGAGTTCCAAGATAATGTAACATTAGGTACGAGAAGTGATATCATAGGATCCTTTTTTTATCTTGTTAGAGTGGTTCCTGCCCACCTCTGCCGTGAGCTAAAGCCACTCTCACTAAGGCTGAACTGTTTAAAAGACAAATAATTCTCCCCAAAGATTTCTTCTCAATTGGTGTTTCAGTCTTATTTTCTTTGGGGTTGGTCTTGGGGAAGATACTAGCAGTTTTTGTTAGATCAGCATAATGATTACCACTGGATCTAATATTTCTATATTAACAGATTTATTGAGGTTTGCTTCTAATTTTTATAAATATTTTATGTCATTGAAACTAATCTCTGTCATCATGGTTTAAAGATTGATTTATATTTTTTACTAGAATAATGCATTATGTTATTTGGAAGCAGTGTTTCTTACTTGAATTTATGGTAGTCAGTAAGGATTTGCTATTACAGATTTTATGCTGAATTTCCTTTGTACTTCCTTCTATTTTTGCTTTATAAATTTTGATGCTTTTTTAGTTGGTGAAGAAGGATTTGCAGTGCTTGTGTTCTTTGTGATGTTATCTCTTATCATTTTATTTTATTTTTTATTTATTTATTTATTTTTTTAATTTTTTTTTCAACGTTTATTTATTTTTGGGACAGAGAGAGACAGAGCATGACTGGGGGAGGGGCAGAGAGAGAGGGAGACACAGAAGCAGAAGCAGGCTCCAGGCTCTGAGCCATCAGCCCAGAGCCTGACGCGGGGCTCGAACTCACGGACCGCGAGATCCTGACCTGGCTGAAGTCGGACGCTTAACCGACTGCGCCACCCAGGCGCCCCTATTATCATTTTAAATGTTAATCGTGAATTCGTATTTGTCTGGAAGTCACATTGTGATCAAAAGTTAACACTGATTTGGTTAATGACTTTGTTCTCATTTTATAAATATTTCAGAACTGATATTTGAGTGTGGTAAACTGTTGACTAGATTGTGTGGCATAATCTGTGTTTGATGCCTTCCCCTTGTGGTCATTTGGAAGATGTATACTATGATTTTAGTGGAGTACTTATGTATTTAGTTTCTTTATGTGTTTATTAACATTTTTTAAAATTTATTACCTTTCAGAGTAAAAAAATATTTTCTAGATTTCCCTAAGATAATAGTGTTGGCCTGAATTTTAATCTATTAATCTTTCTAACATGCATACAGGTCAAAAAGGAGATAATATAAAATCATCCATAGACTATGATTCCATGTTTCTAGGAGACAGTGACAATCAGCTTCTGTTCACATGTAAATGAAGAAACACATCTGAGACTTATAAGATTGTGTACAGGGCCCACATTAGACATATATGTCACACTAAAACAGAGAAGAGAGGGTAGTACTCTAGAACCCTAAAAGTGAAAATAAAAATATCATCAATGAGAGTTTATTTTCAGAATAAGGAGCCTCTTCCATGAGTGGAAATACTGAAAGCATGTCTGTGATCTAATGATGAAAGTATTGGCTGTTGGTGATTTAACAAAGAAACTTGTAAAAGAGATGGCAGTCTTTGAATGATGCTATTTCATGGAGAAGATATTTTTGAAGGGGAGATGTCCCTTGTCCTCATGATAGAATAAGCAAGTGAATGTTGAAGGAGCATAATAAAACAAGATAGAAAAAAAAGCAGAAGGTGAGAGACCAACAAAAGCACTGTAGATTATAGGGAAATGGTTCTTTACTGCAGGAATAGGACAGTTTACCCTTAAACTGAGAAACTACACACTATTTATAATGAGAAAAAATAATTTATAAGTCAGTAGATGATTACTTGTTGCTTCTATATCATATATATGAAAAACAGCATCATTCTTAATGAAGGAAGAAGAAAAGAATTCTAGATGAAGTCAGGAGGAAAGCAAACTCTTTCCATCCTCATTCCTATTTAACATTCCAATTTTAGTATATGTGCTGCTGAAGCAAGCACTCTAATGTTCCACAACCCATTGAAACAGGATAGAAAAATAAGAGAGATAAGAATTGACTTTATTTGCCATTGAAAAACCCAACAGTGTCAATGATACAAAGGGATAAGTTATGAGGTGATTTAGTAAGATAGCAGGATATAAAATTAATACATAAAAATCCATCATCTTAATATCTACCAGTGGTTTACGGTGGGGGGCAACTTTGCTGCTCTCTCTCAGGGGAACATTTGGACACATTTTTGAGTATCACAGGGTAGGAGTGAGGTTGAGGGTGCTACTGACATCTGGTGAATGGCATCCAGAGATGCTGTGGCTCAACATCCTACAATGCATAGGACAGACAGCTCCCACCTCCCCAACAAAGAAGTGTCCAGGCCAAAATGGCAGTATTTATGCCAAGGTCAAGAAATTTTGATATATACTAACAGTTAGATGATATAATGGAAATGAGACATTTACTACAGTAAATGAAATACAAAATGTCTAAAAATAAATAATTTAAGTATAAAAAATGTCTCATGAAAAATTTTAAATGCTCTCAAAAAACGGAATAAATTTTATCAAATGGATATACATCCAATGTTCTTGAACAAGAATGATCCTCATAAAAAATGTTACTTATCTCTGAATTACTAGGCAAATTGAATACAATTCCCATAAAGGAGTGAAGAGTTGTTTTTTTTTTTTTTCCTGGACCTCAACAAGTTGATTAAAGAACAAACAGACAAACAAATAAAAAACAAAACTAAAAAAATGTAGGATATAAAAATAAACAAGAATAACTGGGAAAACTGAATAAATACAAGTGTACAGAGCATGTTGCATATGATAAAAGTGAAATTTCAAATCAACACAGGGAAGATAATATTCCTGTAGGTACACATATCCCTATTGATTAAATATATACAGGGGTCTTTGATAACATTTATATCAGAGATTATCCCTCTGCCTCTCCCCTACCACACCCCCTCCAAGTACCTTTCATTTCATGAGGAAACCACATCATTTTTCTTATTGCATTTTTCACATTCTGATTTCAATGTTTTTCTAATGGCATCATTTGACTTGGTCCTTTTCCTTTTCTTTCTCATAAACTGGTAGAAAGATATAGAGATTTTATTACACTTAGATTCAAAATTTAGGCAAAAATACTACTTCACTAATGATGGCTAAGTATTCCCTATTACATTACATTTAGAAGGAGACCAGTGGGTTAGCCTGATAATTTTACTATAAATTGTATATCACTTTTTCTTCTGATGATTTTAGTATTATTAATGATCATTACATGTATCTATTATTTATTCTAGATTTCAGCTGGTCGAGAATGTGAATATACATGATAAGACCTGTGAATATGCACCCATTGCCTCATATCTTTTACTGTGAATTAAGTTAGATATCGTTGTATATGCAAAATTTGCAGTTTTGTTAACATTAGGAGGTTTGAACTAAATACAGTGAAAGACATGCAGTGCAGACCTGGAACCAACATATAGGTTGAATCCAAGTCCATCTAAGCTCAGTCTACCTTAGCTGACCCCCAACTGATGAGAGAATGAAAAATTGTTTCAAGCCACTGTGTTTTTACACAGTATTACTGAGTCAATGGCCAATAAATGAATACCATAATAATAAACAAGGCATTCAAAAGATTCATGTGTAGTGGTGTTGACAAAAGTGTCAAAAGTAGGTGAGGTAAATTCATATTTTTCTGATTAAGATAAATCTCAGGGCGCCTGGGTGGCTCAGTTAAGTGTCCCACTCTTGATTTCAGCTCAAGTCATGATCTAATGGTTTGTGAGATTGAGCCCCGCATCGGGTTCTATGCTGACAGCGTTGAGCTGTCTCTCTCCATGCTCATGCTTGTGTTCTCGCTCTCTCTCAAAATAAATAAATAAACTTAAAAAAGATACATCTCTGTCCCTCCATAATGGAGGTTCAATAAAATGTGCCTAATATCAGATCACTGGCTTGTTTCCTCAGGGAAAAATATCATATTAGAAACTCAGTTTGGGGCTCTGTTGACAGGTGGCAGCCTTGGTGAAAAAAAGTCCATATTAGGGCAAATGCCTAACTGACATCACTTTTACCATGGTCTCTTTTTTTTTTGTCATGAATTTTATGAGCAAGCACTAATGGCAGAGAAATCACATCCTTTACAGTAATTGTCCTTTGGGAACATTCAAACAGGAAACATATATCCTTACCCTGAGGGCACATTTTCAATGTCCAGTCACATACTTCTTGCAGGATCTCTTGGCTCCAATCTTGTTCTGTGTTCCTGATGAGCCAGCCATACGATTAACTGTGTAGATCCATACTTATGGCCATGTATTCTTCCAGGAAGTGAACAAAAAGATGTACTGCGTGAAGTTCTGTCCACAGGGAATTTAATGTCTTTACCATCTTTCTGGCCTAAATCAAACTGAAATGATGCACTAGTCCATTTCCATACATAATATGATGGAAAAATATCTCTAAAACATGATTTTTTTTCTGTTGTCAACTAGTCATAAAAAACTCTCCATGAGGGGCGCCTGGGTGGCTCAGTCATTTAAGCATCTGACTCTTGATCTTGGCTCAGGTCATCATCTCACAGTTCACGGGTTCGAGCCCTGCATTGGGTTCTGCATTGACAGTGTGGAGCCTGCTTGGGATTCTCTCTCCCTCTCTTTCTGCCCCTCCCCAGCCCGCTCTGTCTCCCCCACCCTCAAAATAAATAAATAAACTAAAAACAAAACAAACAAACAAAAAAACACCTCTCCATGAGATTCTAGGTATGGATTGAGAGGAGATATACTTGGTCATATTAAATTGATGCTGACCTTAGAGGAATTTGGCCATCTTGTCAGAGAATGGTCAGCAAGCAGGAGTCACACAAAATTATAGCTCCAAATTTTAGGAAAACATATCAATCTGCTAAGTGTCTAAATGAGAAAGTGTTGGAACAGCACTAGAAGTTTTTGAAGAAAGTAATTCTGACAGCACAATCACAAATGAATCCATTGAAAAATAATTTTGGAAGGTATTGAAATATAGTCACCTTAACTGCTTGATGGAAAAAAAGCAAGGTTTAAACAATAAACAACTACCCAAAGAGTTTGATGTGATTTTACAAAGAACTCTATGTTAAGCTCAGATTGAATTTTTTGTATAAAACCTGAAAAGAATATAATTAAAGAATCAGTCACATCCCAAATAATGAACCAGCATTTATGGGGAAAAAAGAAAACTAACAAAGGATAAGAAAAGTGATTTCAGTTATGCTCAGAGGAAGAAGAGCCAGAAAGCTGTCAACTCACTCCTTGAGAAATATGTTATAATGCTAATGATGACACTGAGGAAAAAACAATTTCCTCCACTCCTGTTGTCTCTCTTTTTTTTCTTGTTAAAGAAAAGAGTAACACTGGAATAGAAAATTTAGCACTTGCTATTGGGAGGAATGAAATTCAAATCCAAACAAAGAGGGGGGGAATTGTAATGGAGCAATTACATTATTTTTTATATTCTTCACAGTCTGAATTAAATTCTGAGGCACTAAAAGATATAGCAGTTAAAATGCAGAGTCATCACCATTAAAAATTAGTAGAGAAGTGTAGGGAAAATGAAACAGTCAAAGGCATTTACAAGCTTTGAGGCCAAATAGAAGGCATATTCTGCAAACTAGAGATCTTGATGCCAGTTTTGAATAATTTCCAGAGTCTATTAATAAAAGAACAGTGTTGGAACACCTATAAAGGAGAGTGGTGATGATGAGGAACTAATATAAGCTCATTAAATAAGTCACACTAGGCTAGTTCAATTGTCTTTTTCGATATGGTTATGAGACTATAAGCTCAGAGAAGTTCTGCAGACAGAGTGAAAATGATTTTCAGCAAACTGACAGATACTCACATGATATCCTGTTGTGTAGAATGGAGAAATGTACAGAGCATGGCAAATTGGGTGAATGAGTATAACCAAAGGGCAATCAACAAAGCTTAAGTTCAGGTCATTTTGACATGTTGTATGAGTTTCTCCTAAATGTTTTATTTACCATATCTTTATGAATTAGAGGCAAACTTTGATAGCATCCTCACTAAATTTGTTCAGACATGGACTTGAAAACAATAACCAATATTCTGGATGCAAACTCAGCTTTTAAAAATATATCTGTAGGCTAGGAAGATGAGTTAAATATAAGCATTTACAGTTAAAAATGGATAGTGATGGGCAGACAAAAACAACAAAAGTAAAAGGAGGAGGAGAAGGAGAGAAGCACAACATAAATGATCAAGGTAGAAGCAGGTTTTAATGGCATAATGATACAAAAATAGCAAGTTTAGTTAGAAGTCGGATGAGTATAAACTAAAACTACAATCAAGACATACCACCTGAAACAAACTTTTTTAAACAAATTCACCTGAATATGGCTACCCAACAAACCATGCTTCTCAGTACTCTTGGGATCTCTCAACTAGAATAGGTATCTCAACTTGAATTTGGGCTGGCTCTATGATTCTTTATAAATTAATAGGGGGCATCAGATATGACATTGAGATGACTTCTGAGGCTGGTCAGAAATAGCCTTGCAGGTTCTGCCTTGGTCTCTTGGAATGCTCACCCTGGATGAAGCAAACTTCTACATGAATCTGACTACCCTGGGATGAATATGCAATGAGATGTCCAAGCTAGCTACTTTGAGAAAGGGATGACCAGCTGGGTTAGGCACCAGATATATTAGTGGAGAGCCTCCAGTTGACTTCAGTCTTAGCTACCATCTGACTCCAACTGTATGTGAAATCCCAAGCAGTAACAGTCCCCATGACAAATAGTAATAAATTATTATATTTAGACAATCAATTTGAGCATGGTGTCTACAACAGCAAGAGATAACTGGAGTCACCCAAAACTTCATTTGGACTTAGACTACATTGATATAATTATATTCTTATAACAAGGATGGCACAGGGGTAGAGATGGGGAGGAATGGGTAGTGTTCTGTTTTAATTATTTTGGTCCTATAGCTCTTAGAGTAAAGTAGTTCATTTTGAGGGCTGTACTTTAAGAAGTTTACTCACAGTTGGGGCACCTGGGTGGCTCAGTCAGTTGAGTATCTGGTTCTTGATTTTGGCTCAGGTCATGATCTCCCCTTTGCCCTCCTCATGCTCTCTCTCTTTCTCTAATAAACAAACAAATAAATAATACGTTTACTCACAATTGGACTTCATCACAAGAGAGAAAGAATAATGGGATGATATGAGGAACTATTTTGTGTAAAAAATGCCCAGAACTAAAGGTAGTTTTGCTTAGAAAAAGAATAAACACAGATAAAGTAAATATATATTTCTTGTTTTATCTAGGACAGTTTCAGCTTGTGCCTGTTACCTCAATACCTCACTTATTTAGCATTGAACCAATTCTTCATTACATTCAAATGAGGTGATACACCAAAGTCAATTGCTTTTTTATATGCCAGCAGTGTACAATTAGAATGTGAAAGTTAAAAAATAAATAATTTTCCATACCACCCAATAAAATTCTTTGATATAAATGTATCAAAGTATACAGAGACCATATGTAAAGAGCAATAAAAATCTGATGAAAGACATCAAAGATGATGTTAATAAATGGACATAATAAATTGAAAGGCTCAACATTGTTAAGACATCAGTTTTTCACAACTGAATTTATAGATTCGATGCAATCCCAATCAGAATCCCAGGAAGTTATTTTTTAGGTGCTGCCAATCTGATTCTAAGTTTTATATGAAAAGACAAGTAACCTGGACTGTCCGAAAAAAATAGTAAAGAAGAACATGGAGGGCTCAATTTTCCAGACTTATTATGAAGCTGCAGTAATCAACTCAGCAAGAGATTGGCAAAAGAATAGACGTAGCTCAGAATTAACAGAGTAGAGAACCCAGAAGTAGACAACCATAAGGGTAGTCAAATGATCGTTGACTAAAGAGCAAAGGCAAGTCAGTGGAGAAAGGATAGATTTGTAAATGAATTGTGCTAGAATAATTGGACATTTATATTCATATTTTACGCATAAATACATAAATTCATAGATATAGATCTTACATTTTTTCTGAAAAAAATTAACTCAAGGGGCACCTGAGTGGCTAAGTTGGTTGAACGTCTGACTCTTGATTTCACCTCAGGTCATGATCTCATGGTTTGTAAGATTGAGCCCCGCGTTGGGGTCTGTGTGAAGCCTGCTTGAAATTCTCTCCCCCTCACTGCTACCCCTCTCACACATGCACGTGTGTGCACTCTCTCTCAAAATAAGTAAATAGACTTAAAAATATTAACTCAAAATGGACCATACACCTAAATATAAGACCCCAAACTATAAAACCTGTTGAAGAAAGTATATAAGAAAAATTAAGTGAACTTAGATTTGGTGATGAACTTCCTTCCACAAACATATAGCCATAGGTTTGTCATGAGAAAACATCAGACAAATCCCAATGGAAATATATCCTACAAAATACCTGACCAGTACTCTACAAAACCGTCAAGGTCATCCAAACAAGGAAAGTCTGAGAAAATGTAAAATAAAAGCTTTAAGAGACATGAAAACTAAATGTTATGTGGCATTTTGAATGGGATCCTGGAACAGAAAAAGAACACCAAAGAAAACCTGAGGAACTTTGAAGAAAATATGGATTTTGGTTAACTATAATGTATGAACATTTATTTACTAACCCTAACAAGTATACTTTGGTAATATATGATGTTATAATAAGGGAAACTAGATAAGGCATATTTGCACCTCTCTGCACTATCCTCACAATTATTCTTAATCTAAAACTGTCCTAAAATACTGATAAGTTTTAAAAAACTATAAAAATATAGAAGCTTTATGAGATTTATAAATATTTTGACCTACATGTTAATGACCTACAACATTTATAACAATACTGATGTGGAAAATAAAATATTTTGAAAGCAGTTTGTGTGTTTTCTTCTCATCATTAATCAGATTTTTAAAGTTTAAAACTTAGATAAACTACTTTTTTTTTAAAAAAGATGTTTATTTATTTTTGAGAGAGAGACAGAGTATGAGCCGGGGGGGTGCAGAGAGAGAGAAGACACAGAATCTGAAGCAGGCTCCAGGCTCTGAGCTGTCAGCATAGACCCTAATGTGGGCTCAAACCCGCAAACTGAGGTGTCATGACCAGGCCAAAGTCAGACACTTAACGGACGGAGCCACCCAGGTGCCCCTAGATAAACTGCTTCTTAAGTCAACCTAAGAATCTTACATTATGGGTTCTTGAGATTTTTGCATATATATGTTATATATAATATATATAATGTATGTATATAATTTATATCAATAAGCATATAAATATATAAATATATTTTATATCAATAAATATATATCAATATATCAATATTTTATATCAATAAATATATACTTATATACCTATATATAATATATATATTTTTCCAGGTCACTAGGGAATTTTTAATTATGGTAGTCAAAGTATATACCTCCCAAGCTTTAGGCCTTGATGAATTTTGAGAATTGCAGTTGTTCTGGAAATAAACCTTAAAATCAAAAAGACTTTGAAATGTATTTCTATGAAAACAATATATGAACTAAATGAAGAATGAGAATTAATTCTGGATTCGTATGATTGCACTTGAAAGATACTAGTTTTGATAAGTTAAACTCATTCTTTGTATCAGACTGGAATTAAATCAAGAAGATTTTCAATTTTGCCCTACTTAAGTTTTAGGGAAATATTCAAAAGAATCCTGAGTGGATATAATGTCTTTGATGAGTTTGTGTTACAAAAATATTTGTTGAAATAATTATTTAAAGTATTTAAAATCATTTTAAATATTTTAAAGGCAAAATGAACTCTGTGTAAAATATATAAATTATTACATATTTTAAATTACTTTTAGATCTTGAAATGAATCATAAATTATATGGCTACCTTCCTCATGAGGGCCATAAGGATTAATTTAGATAAGTAATGTGGAGTGTTTAGAGTTTATGTGACCAAAAGGTGGGGAAAAATGGTTTATATTACTTTAAAACAGTAAAATACGTGTCAAAAGGGAATATTTCATTCAAGGTCTTTCATGGAAAGAATAGTATAGTTACTGTAGAATGGCTAACAGATAAATACCTTTAACATCTTGAAATCTAAGTAGGAGCTTCTGTAAATTTTTGAAAACAATGATTTGTGAATAAGTTGACACATTGTAATGGATCTATGTATTGGGTGTGGAAAGTAGAGCTTATTAGACTTTCCTTATGAATACGGTTTCATTTTTATTACCAACACTGGGTGTTTAACAGTTGGAAGAATTTACCATGATATCATTAAAACTTTCAATTCTAGTGGTTTTCACAGCAAGAGTTGGCCACGATTACAGTTACATATGTTTAAAAAATACACAGCCCACATAAATTTCTGTGAGCAAGATTCAGTTATAAGTAAAGTGAGAGAATAACAGTAATATTATGAACAGTAGAGAAATTTTCTCTGTTAGTGTCTATATAAAGCTTCCAAAAGTACTGTTGTATTAATTGAACAACTTAAGAAAAATTAACTGAACCATTCAAATAAAGTGTCACCTGACATTGCTTCATTGCTTGTTTTTAAATGTTAAACATTTCCTAATGGGTTAAATAACAATAAGCTTCAATTAGAATTAATCAAATACTTTTTTTCCCCCACATTCCTTGCACTCTGAGCAATCTTGTAAACACAGGTTCTTTTCCTTTGAAAAGTAGCTGCAACTTTCTTGGTCACTTAGTGGATAGAGAGGCAACACAAAATAGTCTTAATGGAAGAGAAAAAAAGGGGAAGGTTGATAGAGACTTGTCTTCTGTTACCATTAGTTTACTACATCTCCACTTAGAGAAACAAAACTTAAAAGCAACAAATATGACAAACAGAAAGGAAAGAAGACAAAAATAGACTTAGAAATTTTAAAAGAGAGAGATTGCTGTGTCCATGGAGAATATTATCAACAATATGCAAGCTAACTGAACACTGAAGATTTCATAGAATTTTCAAATTGGGTTAGAATGATAATTAAATAGATCATTTTCAAAATAATTGAAGTAGTGAATGATAGGGGAAAAACAGAAGATAGCATGAGAGAAAAGAAGAAAAATGGAGGATTGATGCACACATAATGACAAACATTCATTTAATATATAGAAATATTCTAGTAGCCCCGTACTAAAAGCAACAAAGGAAAAGGTTAGGCCATTGTTCTTTTGGGAGGAGGACTTGGGGTAAGTATGCAGAGAAAATAAAAGAGCAAAACAACTCCTAACAAAATATACATTTTTTTTCTGGGAATTTTATAAAAGTAAATACTGCAAATTTGAAGTATAATGTATCTCTTTTTAAAACTTGAATTTCTCTCATGCAATAAAACCATTTGGGAATTTCATACACTGGCAGGATTTTTAAGTTTATGTTTCAAATTAAGCTTTGAAATTTTGCTTAACTAATTTTGATTTAAGTAAAAACTATTACTTAGAAAGGTGTCCACTTTCTACCAGGAAATGTAATTGATTTATAAGTGACAATTGCTAGAGATGCATTGTCACACATTAAAAACTGATTATGTAAGTACACTACATAAGAGGCTAAGCTTGTTTTTATACACATCTCTTTTCAATCCAAAATATGTAAAAAGAAAAAAAAGGATATAATTGTAATAAGACTTATATAATTTTTTAAAACTTTTTTCCTTTATTTGTTTTTAATTAAAAAATACACCACAGTGGAAATTTTAGTGTTCATGGTGTCACAAAATAAATGAAGAATACATATTTCATTTAGCTGCCAATTCAAAATACTGAGAAATAGGGGCACCTGGAAGGCTCAGTGTAACTCTTGATTTTGGCTCAGGTCACCATCTTATCATGAATTTGAACCCCACTTCAGGCTCTGTGCTGACAAGTGCAGAGCCCACTTGGGATTCCCTTTGTCTCCCTCTCTCTCTGTTCCTACCCCACTTGTGCTCTCCCAACTCTCTGTCAAGAACAATAAATAAACTTTAAAAAAATTAGTGAGAAATACAGTTTTAAAACTGATAAATCTTTTGCACAGAGTAGCCAGAAGGAAGTCACCAGTGTATCTGGAAGCTTTTCTGTGACCTTGTGTCTTTCTGCTGTGTGACCGCCAAATCCTCTTTACCCCCTATTGGTCAGCCATGGACATTAGAGTTGATATGATTGGCTCCTTCCCCAGGGCAATTCCCTTTGCTGTCCTAAACATCTAAATTCCTCATATCTAATTTTCTCCTGGTACTCAAAGATTAACGTTGGCCTATTGGCTCAGTGTAGTTTGGTTGTTATTTTATAGAAGTGGATACATAGAAATAATAGTGAAACATTATAAAGTGTTTTTCTGTTTGCAACTATTGAATAGTGTTTTTAATTTCAGAGGACAAATGTGAAACTACCATTTTTAAACTTTTTATGATTGGCAATATTCAAAATAAGTAACATTGCTCATTTTCTCAAAGCAAGTAAACTCTGATTATTAAATTTTTTTTCTAGCATTAAAATTAGTGTTTTCTAATTAACTCATGTTTTCTCTAGTGTTAAGATTTTCTCTAGATTGCTAAAATTATTTTTCTCTAGTTTCTGAAGTCATAGGATTCAGCCTGCCTTTCTTATAAACTCAGAAAACAGACTTTTTTTTTTCTTTCCTTTTTTCTCTTCTTCACCCAAAGGCTTTGGTGATTGCCTCCAATTCAATCCCAGGATACCACACTGAAGCTCTTTCAGAATGAGAGTCCAATACTAATCTGTCTGCACTGGCTGTTTTGAAAGCACACTGAAAATCAGGTCACCTGTAATAGAATTGTATCACAGACCTGTGGAAAAGAATACATAAGAGTAAAGGAAGGACCAGATGAACAAAGTAAAAAACAGTGATGAAAGCAAGGGGGGGGGTTTAAGAATACAAAAGTGATCTTTTTCCCTTCAAAACTAGGATTTAATCATGTAAGAATTGGAAAAGAGTTAAACCAGCTCTTTAATTTCTTTTGTATAATTAAAAAAATAATCTTTTATTTTAGAAAAGTTTAGATTTAGAGAATTATTGTGAAGATAGTACTAAGAGTCCTATATACAGCATACCCCATTTTCTTTATTAACAGCTTACATTAGTATGGTATGCTTGTCACAATTAATGAATGGATATCGATGCATTATAATTAACAAAAGTCCGTATGTTCTACAGGTTTCCTCAGTTTTCTCCCACTGACCATTTTTTGTTCCCTGATCCATTCCAAAATATCACATTACATTTATTTGCCATGTGCCCTTAGGCTCTTCTTGGCTGTGACATTTTCTCAAGCTTTTCTTATTTATGCTGACCTTGACAGTTTTGAAGAACACTGCTTAGGTATTTTGTAGAATGGCCTCCAATTGGGATTTGTCTGTTGTTTTTCTCATAATTAAGTTGGAAGGAACACCACAAAGGTAAAGTGCCATTCCTATCACATCATGTCAATGATACCATATATTAATATGATTTATCACTTTTGATGTTAACCTTGATCACATAGCTTGACGTAGTGTTTGTCAGTTTTCTCTACTGTAAAGTTACTATTTTTAAATTTTCCTTTTCCATACTCTGCTCGAGAAAAAGTCACTGTATGTAGCATACACTTGAGGAGTGGGGATTTATGCTCCATCATCTTAAGAAAGGAGTATCTATGTAAATTAGAATTCATATGAACATGAGCCTTTTCTATTCTGCCCCATTGATTTCTTTTTTCAGTTATTCAAATTAGTATATCATTGTGGGCTTTGTATTGGGAGGAGGAGAATTAAAAAAAATTTTTTTTGAAATAAGACATTGTTCCAGGCATGAGACACATATTTCCTGCACCAGTGGAAGGATCTGTCACTTCTCCAAGAAGTTCTGGTTTATTTTTTGTAGAATGGTATTGGAAACCAAGATTTGGGCACTGGATTTGTTTGTTGCTTCTACACTGTTCTCTAGGCTCTCTCAAAGGGATACACATATGTATAGTAACCCATGTGTATATGCAATGCTATAAATATTTCTACATGTTGCATTTGTTTTTTGTATTTATCCTGCTTGGTATTTTCTGAGCTGCCTGTGTCTGTGGTTGGGTGTCAGCCATTAATTTTTGTAACTTCTCTGCCATTTTTACCTTATATATGTCTTTTGCTGTATTCTTTTTTATGTCTTCTTGGATCTTGGATAATTTTTTTCTTGTTTACTTTTTTCTTTTTTTTAAAACAATATCAAGTTTGTGTCAACATATCTTGAAGACCACTGACTCTTTCCTCAGCAATGTCCAATCTAATGGTGATCATTCATTCTTCATTTCTCTTATGTTTTTTTTTCTCTTATAATGTTTTGATCTAGGATTTCGCTTTGATTTTTTCTTAGAGTTTTCATCTTTTTGCTTTTATTCCCATCCCTTTTTGCATGTTGCCCACTTTTTCCACTAGAATCCTTAATATATTAATCGTAATTATTTTAAATTCCTATTTGATAATTCCAAAATGTAAGTCATATCTGAGTTTGGTTCTGATGCTTGCTTTGTCTCTTCAGATTGTTTTATCTTGCCTTTTACCATGCCCTGTAAGTTGTTAATATCCAGAGATGTATTAAGAAATTGGAACTAACACATTTAGTGGAGGATTTATGTTAACATGGCTATGATTTGGGCTTTGTTTAATGTTTGCTGTAGGTGTAGAAGATGGCGGTTTCAATTACCTGTACTGTCCTTGTTTTTTCTCGCTTCTCTCCAAAATTAAGTTGTTTTTTTTTCTGGAGATTATAGACTCTTTCATCTATAATCCACTTTTATTATACTGAAGCCCTGTTGATATTATGGTGAAATGTAGTGGAGAGCAAGTTTTCTGTAATTTTCCAATTAAATATCAGTCTTAAAGTGGTCCTGTGTTTATTGTCTGTTACATTTACCTGTGTTTCTTTTTGTATAGCTTCCTTTCCCTCTCCTTTTGATGGGATAGAAAGATTAGAGGGGGCTGGCATGGGAGAAATGCCCTTCTGTCATAGTACTGGGATGAATCAATAGTAAACCCTCTTCCCCTGGAGAGAAGGCTTTTTTAATGGAGAAAGCTCTGGGTGAATTTCACAAGGATTACTCTTTGTTTGCTCCATCATAGATGCAAGGGACTCTTTTTTGTGTCTTCCCCATGAAAGCCTAATGTATTTCTTGATATCACCATGAAAGTGTAGAGGCTCTTGCCAGACTTCAGGCCTGAATATTTCTCATTTACACACTGGTGTCCAGAAGTTTGTCACAATTACCATTTAAATGTTCCTATCACTCTATGGCTCTAGCAGCATCTGCTCCAGATAAGAATATTTTGACTGTGGGTTTCTCAGTTTACCTATCTCATCAGATTTCAGGGTGGCAGTTTGCCCCACAGAATCATTTCTCTGATATGTCCAAGAAAAAAATAGTTTTTAGTTGTTCTGTTTTTATTCATGTTGCAATAACAAGAGTGAAAACTTTTAACCTATTTACATGTTGAAAGTAAAAATAGAAAGTAAATTAAAAAAATTATTGACCATGGTCAAGTGGTTCAATATTTGCAAATCGATCTTTGGGATACATAACATCAATAAGAGAATGGGTTAACACCATATGATCATTTCAGTAGATGTAGAAAAATCATCTGACAAAGTACAGCAACCATTCATGATAAAACCCTCAACAAAGTAGGTTAAGAGGGAGCATACCTCAACATCATAAAGGCCATATATGAAAAACTCATAGAACAGCATCCTCAATGGGGAAAGAAAGAACTTTCCCCCTAAAATCAGGAACAAAACAGGGATGTCCACTCTCACCACATTCAACACAGTACTTGTAGCCCTAGCCCCTGCAATCACATGAGAAAAAGGAATAAAAGGCATCCAAATTAGTAAGAAGTAAAACTTTTGTTATTTGCAGACTACATGATTCTTTACATAGAAAACCCTAAAGACTCTACCAAAAAACAACTAGAACTCATAAATGAATTCAGTAAGGTTGCTGGATACAAAATCAATGTACAGAAATCCATTGCATATCTATACACTAATAATTAAGAAACAGAAATTAAGACAGCAATTCCATTAACAATTGCACCAAAAATAATAAAATACCTAGAAATAAACATAACCAACAAGGCTAAAGACCTGCACTCTGTAAAATATAAAACATTGATGAAAGAAATTGAAGACGACACAAACAAATGGGACGATATTCCATGCTCATGGATTGGGAGAAAAAATATTGTTAAAATGTCCATGCTATCCAAAACAATATACAGATTTAATGCAATCCCTTTCAAAATACCAATAGCATTTTTCCCCCACAGAACTGGTACAAATAGTCCTAAAATATGTATAGAATGACAAAAGACCTCAAATAGCCCAAACAAGCTTGAAAACAAAGTAGGAATTATCACAATTCCAGATTTCAAGTTATAATACAAAGCTGTAGCAATTAAAACAGTATGGTACTGGCACAAAAATAGACACGTATATCAGTAGAACAGGATAGAAAGCCCAGAAACAAACCCACAATTATATGGTCTATTAATCCGCCAAAAGAGGCAAGAATATGCAGTAGGAAAAAGCCTCTTCAACAAATGGTGTTGGGAAAACTGGACAGAAATGTGTGAAAAAATGAAACTGGACCACTTTCTTTCACCATACACAAAACTAAACTCAAAATGGATGAAAGACCTAAATGTGAGACCTAAAACCATAAAAATCCTCGAAGAGAGCACAGGCAGTAAACGCTTAGACATCGACTGTAACATTTTTTTAGATATTTCTTCTCGTGTAAGGGAAACAAGAACAACAATAAACAAGACAATATCAAAGTAAGCAGCTGCTGCAATCAACAAAACTAAAAGGCAACCTACTGGGGAAAATATTTGCAAATGACATATGTGGTAAGTGGTTAGTATCCAAAACACATAAAACATTTATATAACTGAATGCCCAAAAAACAAATAATCCAATTACAAAATGGGGAGACAACATGAACAGACAGTTCTCCAAAGAAGACATCCAAACCACCTACAGACACATGAAAATATGCTCATCATCTCTCAACATGAGGGAAATGCATTTCAAAACCACAGTGAGGTATCACCTCACACCTGTCGAACGGCTGAAATCAAAAACCCAAGAGACGTGTTTGGGTGAGGATGTGGAGAAAAAGGAGCCCTCGTGCACTGTTGGTGGGAATGTAAACTGGTACAGCCACTGTGGAAAACAGTATGAAGTTTCCTCAAAAAGGTAAAAATTAAATTACCCTATGATTCAGCAATTCCATTACTGGGTATTTACCCAAAACATATGAAAACATTAATTCAAAAAGATATATGCACCCCTATGTTTATTGCAGTATTATTGACAATAGCCAAATTATGGAAGCAGCGCAAGTGTCCACTGATAGATAAATGGATAAATAAGAGGTGGGGGGGTGCATGGGTGGCCTCAGTGGTTAAGTGTCTGACTTTGGCTCAGGTCATGATCTCACAGTTTGTGAGTTTTGAGTCCTGCCTCAGGCTCTGTGCTGACAGCTCGGAGCCTGGAGCCTGCTGCAGATTCTGTGTGTGTGTCTCTCTCTGCTCCTCCCCTGCTCATGCTCTGTCTCTCTCAAAAATAAATAAAACATTAAAAAAAGCCAGAAGACTCGTGTCTTCATCATAAAAAAAAAGAAGAGGTGGTATACATGAGTGTGTGTGCACATACACACACACAGGAAAGTGGAATATTGTTCAGCCATAAAAAAGTGAAATCTTGCCATTTGCAACAATATGGGTGAAGCTAGAGCGTTTAATGCTAAGCAAAATGTCAGTCAGAGAAAGACAAATACCACATGATCTCACTAATATGTGGAACTTAGGAAACAAAATAAATGAACAAAGGAAATAAAGACACACCAAAAACCAGATTCTTAATTATAGAGAACAAATTGATGGTTATGGGGTGGGGGTGGGGGCGTGTGTGAATGGGGGAGGGTGAACTAGGTGATGGGG
Source organism: Acinonyx jubatus (assembly GCF_027475565.1). NCBI lineage: Eukaryota > Metazoa > Chordata > Mammalia > Carnivora > Felidae > Acinonyx > Acinonyx jubatus. The sequence continues at coordinate 212,085,590 of NC_069380.1, forward strand.
ATCAAAGAGTATACTTACCATGATGAGCGCTGAACAATGTACAGAATTGTTGGGTCCCTTACATTATATACCTGAAACTAATATAGCACTGTATGTTAACTATACAGGAATTAAAATTAGAAACAATAAAATAAAAACCAAAAGAGCCTCAAGTGTTTGAGATAGGAAAGTAAAAAAAAAAACAAAACCTGGGAGTTCAAATTACCTTTTAAAACAATTTTTTATTTCATTTTCTGATTTCTCTATGCAACTGCTTTGGTAATAATTGCCTCTAATGTAAATTGTCATTTCCCCTTCCATCCACGTATGCTTTATTTCAATATTTGTTTTCAAAGTTCTTACATAGTTTTTGATACATAGTTACATAGTTTTCCAAAAATTACTTTCATATCATGTTAATTTTTGTTACTTGTACTTCTTTCTTTCTGATTTAGGCCTCCTGTTTTGCATTTGTGAATCTCACAATTGCATCATGACAATTTCCCAATTCACCTTCTTTCAGCCTTTGATTCCTAGGCAGTGATTTAAAATAGGGAATATTATGCTAAGTGAAATTAGTCAGAGAAAGACAAAAATCATATGACTTCACCCATATGAAGACTTTAAGAAACAAAACAGATGAACATAAGGGAAGGGAAACAAAAATAATATAAAAACAGGGAGGGGGACAAAACAGAAGAGACTCATAAATATGGAGAACCAAACAGAGGGCTGCTGGAGGGATTGTGGGAGGGGGGATGGGCTAAATGGGTAAGGGGTACTAAGGAATCTACTCCTGAAATCATTGTTGCACTATATGCTAATTTGGATGTAAATTTAAAAAAAATAAAAAATAAAATAGGGAATATTGACTCCAGTCTTTTGAGAAAAATTGATTCTGTTGATTGTTCCTAGGCTTTGTTGGGCTGAATTTCCTGACAAATGCTAATTCTAGGTTTGTGTATATTTGCTTATTTAATGCTTATTTCTTTTCATTTTTAATCATTATGTTGCCATGTGTATAAATCACAAAAATCGAAAAATTACTAACACAAATCCTTTCTTGAAATCTTTAGTAGTTTAGCTTAGCATTTTCAAGATCATGCTTATAAAAAATAATTTTTAAAAGACATAGGGATTCAATCTTTGGTTTATTTGGGGTCAAACTAATGTACTTATATTCTACCCCATCAGTAAAAAAGGAGACAGACTATTAGGAAACCCAAGAGCTCTTGTAAATATTAAATTAATAAAAATTAAGTTATTGAGAGGGATCATGGATATAAAAGTAGATTACTGCATAACTTTAAATGAGAATTATATTTGATGGAACTGAAATCTTTAAATACTGATAGAAGACAAGTTTCCAGACTTAGCATTTCATGATTCATATTTTGTGTGGTGCTTGCCTTATACTCTGTTAATACGCTTATAATACATGTGTGTCTTTAATCCTCTGAGTGGCCCTTGTACACCATTGTAGTAAGGATTATAATTAACTATGGAGGACTGAAAAGGGCAGAACGTAGCCTATACTGTTTCTGAAAGTATCATATAGGTAACATATGAGTTTGTCTCATTTAGTTTGGTGGGATCCTGGGTAAATATCAAATATGGTTTAGCACAGCATCATTTTACAGTTTAATTCAGGTTTTTAAAGGAATTAAAAATGTACAAATGCACTCCTAACATTTCAGGCTACTAGTACCTTAAAATTAAATAAAATATTAACATATGGTGATACCTTGATAAGAAAGCAACCATTTGCAAATGAAAGTAGCTGAAAATATACTGTGGGCATCTGTATTCTACTATGTATACTTAACTACCTGTAACATTAGTCACAAAGTATAGAGAAGTGATCATGGGCAAATCACCTGATACATTGTTCTAGGTAATTACCCTTAAAAATTTACCAAAAAAAAAGCCCTCAAAATCCAAAGAGTTTTTATTCAGCTGTGGTTTTGAAAATGGAAACACTTAAATGTATTTTAAGATCCGATGTATTTACATTATGGTAATTGACACATAATTATCTCAGTTGGTAGATTTTACTATTGGGGGGGGGAGATATATATAAAAACTAAATCGGGACCAAAAACATAAAGTCCTTGCAAATATTGCCTACATAATAAGCAAGGTAGAGAGGGGTACCCGGATGGCTCGGTTGGTTAAACGTCTGAGAGAAACAGAGAGACAGAGACAGAGCATGCGTGGAGGAGGGGCAAAGAAAGAGGGAGACAGAATCTGAAGCAGGCTCCAGGCTCTGAGCTGTCAGCACAGAGCCCAATGTGGGGCTGGAGCTCACTCAGGGACCATGAGATCATGACCTGAGCCAAAGTCAGATGCTTAACTGACCGAGCCACCCAGAAGCCCCCAAATGTCTGACTCTTGATTTCAGCTCAGGTCATTATCTCATGGTTTATGAGTTAGCCTGGCATCGGACTCTGTGCTGACAGTGTGGAGCCTGTTTGAAATTCTCTCTCTCCTGTCTCTGCCCCTCCCCTCAAATAAATAAATTTAAAAAAAGAAGTAAGGTAGAGAAAATATTTTCTAAGTCTTTATGTTTTAAATCTGTTATGTCTGATATAGCAAAAATAATGTTAGTGTTTAAAACCTGGAATGATATTTTCTTAACCGTATATTAATATTTTTATAATATATAGATATGAACATTAAAAAAGATACATTGTTCCAAAGAAAAAATAAAAGTTTAGAAATATTGAGAAACATAATGGGATGTAGGTAAGCTTAATATGATTTTCAGTGAAATGCATCAATTCTAGTATAGAAGCTACATTGGTAAAACAGTCATTTGTGAAACAAGTGGAAGCATAACTTTTTTATATTTTTTATTTTTAATTTATTCTTGTTGAAATATAATTGATATCTAAAGCATAACTTCTTTAAAAAAGAAAAACTCAGATGATTGATAGACTAGATTTAGGGTCTTATTGCTAGGGTTAATACATTAAATGCTTATGATAAGTATTATTTGCAATGGAAAATTTTCATTCAATTATTTTTCCTATGTGTTTATTGAATTATAAAAGTAATCAAATTATCTATTCAAAATATAACTGGCCTAAATCAATCATAACTGTAGGGGAGAAAATGACAATAAACAGAAATTAACTCACACCAAGACTTAATTGAGCTGACTCCAGGGGTTAGATAAACATCTCTATGTGAAGCACATTAATATTAGATTGTGATACCGTTGGCAGGGATAAAAGTCTTGGACCCGACGTTGACTTTTGAAATCAAAATGTTTTGTTACGTAAATTATAGATATAATTAGTAACAAAATATTTTGAGCCAATACAGGAAAATTTACGGTAATAAAAGTTTTCTGATGTTTTTAAAATTTTCCCCCTTAGTGATTCCAGATTAATTTTGGCTGCTTTTAATGGATTTTCTAAGACTTAGAAAACATAAAGGAACTTTTACAAAAAGTAAGTAGGTTAGTTAGTCTTGTAAATATTTTCTAGATTTACTTGTGCATATATCAGTAATCAAGAATATGATTATGTGTGTGTGTGTCTGTATGTGTGTGTGTGGGAGGGGGGGCGGGTGAGAAAGAGAGGTATCAACTCCAGCCTTGCAAAAAGTAAAATGATGAATTTAAAATTCTAAATGTGACTCCGTTTTCCTTGATTGTATTTCCATTTAATACCCCATTAAGAAAAATTGAGAAACTGGGTAATACTTAGAATTTTAAATTCATCCTCTTGCTTTTGACATGGCCAGAATGATACTACATTTTCAGTTATTAATCTTGTCACTACTATTTACTTCAAAATTTATCTAAAATATGGAAGTATGTGTACACATTTCATGCCAAAGACTGTTTCACCCACCTCCTTTCTGTTAGGTAACACATGATGAACTTATTTCATCATCCTTCTGGATTTATCTCTTTTTTCTTTCTTTTTTTCTTTGTTTTGTTTCTTCTATCACTTCCCTCAGGTCTGAAAATCAAAGGATGTAGTGGAATTACAATCCCATCTTACTGGATGGGTTACTAGGACTTGGTGGAGTAACTAAACCCATGGGAAGATTAGCTGAAGAGACAACCACTAATATCTTTGAACTCAATGCTGCATTTTCTCAGTAGAAAATACTTATGCAAAAATCTTGAAATGGTAACTTGCTGAATTGAACTTTACACCTGAAGAGACAGACGTTTGGTTGGAAAAAAATTATCCTTGAACAAAAAATGTGTTTTTACTTTTAATTTGTAGAAGACTGATTTGGCCATAAAGTCCATTATAAATAATATATTTTTGGACAATTCTTTGCTAAGGATTATCTCTCCTAAATTAAATTTGTAAAAGCTGTAATATCATAACTGAATTTTCCAAGGACAATGTTGACCAGTGTTTGATAATTTGTAGGAAGTCAATTCAGTATGAATACAGATCTCAAGACAAGGTAAGGAGATGGTTTGTCTACTGAGTGATGCATTTAAAGCATTGTGTCACACTTCTGAGAGACTGTATCATATTTATGATTTGAAGTAGAAATTAAAAATTATGTATTATAACTTTCTACTCAATGTAAAATCCCCTCATTAATACTATACATTATAGTTTCCAATGTTTATGTTTAATTTTAACATGACAAATAATTACAAGTAGGAGATTCAAGAATGTATGAATAAAAATAAAATTCTATCAGTAATCAACTGTATCAGTTTTTGAAATACATCCAGGATTGCAAATGTTACTCATGCCCTGCTTACACTAGGAGGTCATTTCAAACATGATTCATACTGTCTCTTAGATCTCTCTAATTTCTAACTTATTTCCTTCATCTCCAAATACACATGGTCCCAAATGTATCTCAGCAATGCCTTTCTGATTTAAATGTCATTTTCCTTTTCTGTAAACTACTCAGATAATATCATCTTTGCTTCCACAATTTTGTTCAGCAGAATTTTGTTTAGAGGCAGAAGTCATAAAATTTTTAATATTGGATTTAATGCTAAAAGCAAAAATAATAGTGATGGACTTTTAAGCAGGGGACTAACACAGCACCCTTTGTACTTTTCAAATAAATTAGTGTAAAGTAGGTCTGAAGACACATGAGAGGATTGCTGTATATCGAAAAAATAGTTGTGGTTTGTATTAGAACAGCAGTTACAGAGATGGAGACAGGTGAACAAACCTGAGAAATATTCAGTGTTTGGCAATCAATCAACCTGTACCCACATAGGGTGTGAAAGTGAATGTTACTCTTTATGTAAAGTCCGTATGTCTGGTGTGAACATCTGGCATGTTACTGTATTGCCAAAACTAAGTAGGGGAATTTTGGAGGAGCAGGAGCACCAGTCCATTTCTGAATGTTGTTCCTAGTTTTAGAAACAATCTTGGTGTCTGTGTGTGTGTATGTGGGGGGAGGGGGGGGGTAAGATCACTGCTTTGTACTAGAACTTAGCTCCTAAGATTACATCAGGAATAAGACCTTAATTTAATATCTTTGATCACTTTCAGAAGGGACTAGGGTCCTGTCCCTGACTTGCAGCCTGGGAATTGGGTCAAACAGGGAGTTCAGTAATTGAACAGGAAGTATGAAGTCAGAATAGGTGACTGAGGGCAAATCACATTTTCTAATTATTGCAGATCTGAGTTGTTACTTTATTTGATCCCCAGCTTGGAACATCAGATAATTACATGTTGAAAAACTTCCTCAAATTGGGGCATTCTATACCCCTGGTTTACTCCTCCCACGTATAGATGATTTGGGACTTCTGGCTCAGTATCAGACTCTCCAATACTACTTCTGTATGAGTTGTTGAAAATTTCAGTATTCACTTATCCTTTCAAAACCTGGTTTCTTAAACTGATCTTCTTTGGTGATCAGTGATCTTGTTCCCAATCCCAGCTTCACCACTACCTACCATCATACTCTAAAGTTACCAATAATAATTGCAACCCTGGAATGGTTCCAAGTTCATGCATGTGATAGCTTTATGTATCAGGTTGGCTAGACTGTGGTATTCTGTTATTCCAAACACTAATCTAGGTATTGCTGTGAAAGTACTTTGTAGGTGTGGTTAACATGTACCATCAGTTGACTTTAAGTAAAGGATAACCTTGATAATGTAGGTGTACCTCATCCAATCAGTTGAAAGGTCTTAAAGGAAAAATTGAGATTTTCCTAAGGAAGAAGAAATTCTGCTTCAAAGTTTCAGTATTAGCTCTTGCCCAAGAAAGTTTTCATTCTGCAAGCATGCCCCATGAATTTCAGACTTGTCAGCCTGGAAATTAATAACATAAATCAATTCTTCAAAATTAATCCCTCTCTTTTATCAAGTGTATATTTGTTTGTTTATCTATAACATACTTAAATATATAGATAGATATAGACAGATCAATCTATAGGTATCCATAGATATGTATGGGTAGATCTAGATAGATCTAGATATACAATTGACCTTTGAACAATGGAGGGTTTAGAGAGAATGACACTCCCCCACAGTCAAAAATTCAATAATAACTTTTGACTCCCCAAAAATTAAGCCTACAGTTGACCAGTAGCCTTACCTACTACATAAATAGTCACTTAACACACTTTATATGTTATATGTATTATATAGTGTTTTCTTACAATGGAGTGAGCTATGGAAAATAATATGTGATGAAAAAAATCAAAAGAAGAGAAAATACATTTATAGTATTGTATTTATCTTTAAAAAGCCACATAGAAATGGACCCATGCAGTTCAAACCCATGTTATTCAAGGTCATTTATTTATAGATTTAGATTTATATGAATACCATCCCGGCGCACACACAAACACACACACACACACACACACACACACACACACACACACACACACCTGATTGGTTCTGCTGCTGCTTTACTGGACAACCTTGACTGGTACAACACATCTCTCTCTTGGAGCTGTTCCTAACATTCATTTGACTCCAGTAAGATTGCTAATGTACTGATGGTCTTTTCTTTCACTTATTTCTATGCCTTTGAAGTTCTCTCATCCTCTCCTATCCAGTTTAAGTTTTATATTAAATGAATGTAATCACTCCTTTGAATATATATTGTCAATTGCCTTGTGCCCTGTTTTCTTACTCATATTAATTCAGAAAATGCACAACCTTGGTTAAATCTGACTCAACACAAACTCTGAACACACAGCTACAGCCACTCTTCAAGTGAGACTAGCTGGAGAAAAGCACTATAAAGACATACTGATTTGTCTTACATTAAATTCATGACTAAAAAGCTCATGTGGGTTCTTACTATATCTTGTCCAATCACATTCTCAATGTTCTAGATGACTAATTTATATCCTATCTCTTTGCCTCAAATATCTACCACCTCCTTTTACATTTTCTTTTATTTAATAACCTTGCCTTCTACTTCAGAGAACTGAAATAATCAGAAACTTATTCCCATAGTGTTGTACTTGCCCAGATGCATCCAATCTCGAGCTGCTGTGAGTATTGCTGCTAATTACTTGTTACTGTACAGTTCTCCAGACAGTTGCCCTTGGCCCCAGGAGTTATCTTTGCCACAAGTGCTCAGGAGGTTACACAAGTTCTCAGGAGGTCAGCCCCCTGACATCACTGGCAAATGACCCTCAGCCAATGATGCACCAACAGAAGAGGATCAACCTCAGTTGCCTTTCTTCCTCATAGGTTTTCCTCCCATGAGTACTTACTGGATCAACTACTTGTACAAGAATTGCACCTTAGTTTCTGCTTCTAGGGAACTTAATCCAGGACACATAGATTACCACCGGCCTGTACCGGCATGCATACTCACATACTCTGGATTCATCTTGTCACTACAGAATAACTATCCATATTCCTATCTGAAGATATTCCCAACATATGTGTAGTAGATTCCATCCTCAGGGCATATTTCCAACAATGCTCTCCTGTTACTCCTTATATTATTAATGTTTACTCCTGTACTTGACCACTGCTGTTAACACTCATACATTCTGTGACTTCTTTTGTCTTAGAAATTATTTTTCTTATCCCATTTCTTTTACTTATTTCTTTATTTGCTTCTTGTTCCACTACCTCTCAAAACTGTTGATGGTATCTGATGTTTCCAACTTATGTTTTCCACTTTTCTCTTAAACAAACATCTAAAATAAGATTTAAGAAAATAAATAGGAGTAAGTCCTATGGATATCAATAGCAATGAGTTTATGAGCAATATATCTATGAGTTATGAACAGTACAACACACTTTCATGATCTGAACCATAGCCGTCAGTGTTCTAGATTCTTCTTTATTCTCATCTTGCTCTTTTCATCAACTTCAATAATTTAAAAACCATAGCAGAGGGAGTAATTGGGTGGCTCAGTCAGTTAAGTGCTTGACTTTTGATCTTGGCTCAGGGTATGATTTCACAGTTCATGAGTTCGAGCCGCATATTGGGTTCTGTGCTAATAATGCTGAGCCTGCTTGAGATTCTCTCTCTCCCTCTCTCTCTCAGCCCCTACCCTGCTTGCGTGCATGCTCTCTTTATCTCTCTCTCTCAAAATAAATAAACATTTAAAAAAATAAAAACCATGGCAATACATAAAAATAAATGTAAATGGCTCCCAAATCCATATTTTTAGTCGACTGTCTTACTACCCATCAAATTCTAGAGACAAATCATTGAGCCCAGATGATTGAATAATATCTGTGTTAATCAAGAATGTGTTTAGCTATAAGAACGTAAAATCCCCTCATATAACAATTTTCCCTCTGGATGCTACTTCCATAATCTAGATAGGAGGAAAGGGGGAAGGGCAAAAGAGAGCAGAGTATGTCTAAACTAAATTTACCTACTTTTAAAGGCCTTTGTTCAGAAGTCCCCAACAGCGTCTTTCAATATATATGTTATGGATTCAAACTGAGTTACATAGCCAATTCCAGCTGCAAGGAAATTCATGAAATTGATTATTTTTAACATCACTGCAAAGAAAAAAATCAAGTTTTTTGGTGGTGCTGATTATTGTTGTTGTGAAGAAAAGGGAGAATAAAAGTTAGGCGGCAACCAGCAGTGTTAGTGTAATCACTTCCAGGACATTTATGAACTAGTTGTGCAACACTGTATGAACCATAATTATTACAGCATCAGTCACAAAATGAGACATTATTTTGCCAAAATGAAAGCATACAAAAATAAACAACTCATTATAACTATTTAAAATACTTTAAAGTGATTAGGTATGTACTAATAATTTGAATACCAATAAATGTTTTTATATATTAGTAAATCTTTGTTTGAATTTGAAAGATAATAAAAATTTAATTCTCCATAATAAGAATAGGGCAATTTAATGATGAAAGTGTAACTTATATAGAAAAATGAGCATTCTTCATAGAGATTTCTAAGATGAACTTGAATAACTTCTAGTAAAATACAAATGAGATAAAAATTCCAGTATCTTGTTATTGTTGTGGGGGAAGGGAGAAGAAAAGTTTTATTTTATTTATTTTTTAAGGCTTCTCTTTGAAATGTTTATTTATCTTAGAGAGAGAGACAGAGCATGAGTGGTGGAAGGGCAGAGAGAGAGGGAGACACTGAATGTGAAGCAGGCTCCAAGCTCTGAGCTGTCAGCACAGAGCCTGATGGAAGGGGGGCAGACTCAAACCTATGAGCCCCTAGATCATGACCTGAGCCAAAGTGCGACACTTAACTGACTGAGCCATTCAGGCACCCCTAAAGTTTATTTATTTTGAGAGAGCAAGAGAATGAGCAGGGGAGGAGGGGCAGAGAGAGGGAGAGAGATAGAATCCTAAGCAGGCTTCTCACTGTCAACATGGATCCCGATGTGTGGCTTGAACACACAAATTATGAGATCATGACCTGAGCCAAAATCAAGAGTCAGTCAACTCAACCAGCTGAGCCCCCCAGGACCCCCAAGAAAAATGTCAAAACAAAATCTTTCTAAAGTAATCTCGAGAAAAACATAAAACAATAGAAAATAAAATGCCAAAATACATTAGTAATAGTAAGCAGCTATATAAGCAGGTCTTATAATGTATTATGAAATATAGTAGGCGATGAGATAGATCAATGTAACATAATGTGAGAAAATGGAAGGAAGAATTTACTAATATTTATCAAGTAAATATGGTTTGATGAATGATTTTTATTATTGTTTGTTGTTTCAACTTTTTATTTGAATTCTGGTTACTTAACATACGCTGTAATATTGGTTTCAAGAGTAGAATTTAGTGATTCATCACTTACATATAACACCCCAGTGCACATCACAACAAATGTACTCCTTAATATCCATCAGCCGTTTAGCCCATCCCTCCCCTCCTCCCCTCCAGCAACCCTCAGTTTCTTCTCTACAGTTAAGAGTCTCTCATCATTTCCCCCCCCCCTCGTTTTTCCCTTTCCCTATGTTCATCTGTATTGTTTATTAAATTCCACATTTGAGTGAATTCATATGGTATTTGTCCTTCTCTGACTGACTTACATCGCGTAGCATAATAAAATCTAGCTCCATCCATGTTATTACAAATGCAAGATTTTATTTTTTTGATACTTGAGTAATATTCCATTGGTATATATACCACAGCTTCTTTATCCATTCACAAGTCGATGGAGATTTGGGCTCTTTCCATAATTTCGCTATTGTTGATAGCACTGCTATGAAAATTGAGGTGCTGTGCCCCTTCCAATCAGCATTTTGGTTTGGATAAATACCTGGTAGTACAATTGCTGGATCATAGAGTAGTTCTATTTTTAACTTTTTGAAGAACCTCCATACTGTTTTCCAGAGTGGCTGCACCCAGTTTGCATTCCCACTGACAGTGTAAGAGGGTTCCTCTGCATCCTTGCCAACATTTTCTGCTTCCTGTGTTTTTATTTTCCTGTGTTGTTAATTTTAGCCATTCTGACAGGTGTGAGGTGGTATCTCTTCATGGATTTGATTTATATTTCCCTGATAATGAGTGATGTAAAGCATATTTTCGTGTGTCTGTTAGCCATCGGATGTCTTCTTTGGAAAAATGTCTATTCATGTCTTCTGCCCATTTCTCAACATAGTACTGGAAGTCCTAGCCTCAGAAATCAGACAACAAAAAGAAGTAAAAGTCATTAAAATAGGCAAGAAAGAAGTCAAACTTCCACTATTCGCAGACGACATGATACGCTATGTAGAAAACCCAAAAAACTCCACCAAAAAATTGCTAGAACTGATACACAAATTCAGCAATTGCAGGATATAAAATCAATGTACAGAAACCTGTTGCATTTCTATACACTAATAATGAAGCAGTAGAAAGAGAAATCAAGGAATTAATCCCATTTACAACTGCACCAAAAACCCTAAGATACCTAGGAATAAACCTAACCAAAAAAGGTAAAAGATCTGTACTCTGAAAGCCATAGAAAACTTATGAAAAGAAATTGAAGATGACACAAGGAAATGGAAAAACATCCCATGCTCATGGATTGGAAGAAGAAATATTGTTAAAATATCCACACTACCAAAGTAATCTTAGATTTAAATCTGTAGATTTAATATGGTCCCTATCAAAATACCATTTTTCACAGAGCTAGAACAAGCACTTCTAAATTTTGTAGGAAATCACAAAAGACCCCGAATAGCCATAGTAATCTTGAAAAAGAAAAGCAAAGCTGGAGGCATCACCATTCCAGACTTCAAGCTATCTACAAGACTGTAATCATCAAGACAGTATGGTACTGGCACAAAAAGAGACCCCATAGATCAATGAAACAGAGTTGAAAACCCAGAAATGAACCCACACTTATATGGTCAACTAATCTTCGACAAAGCAGGAAAGAATATCCAATGGAAAAAAGACAATGTCGTCCACAAATGGGAAAACTGGACAGGAACATGCAAACAAATGAAACTGGACCATTGTCTTACACCATACACAAAAATAAATTAAAAATGGATGAAAGACCTAAATGTGAGACAGGAAACCATCAAAATTCTAGAGGAGAAAACAGGCAGCAACCCGTTTGGTTGTAGCTACTTCTTACTAGACACATCTCCAGATGTAGGAAACAAAAGGAAAAATGAACTATTGGGACTATTGAGACTTCATCAAAATAAAAACTGTGTAGTGAAGGAAACAACAAAGCTAAAAGGCAACCTACACAATAGAAGAAGATATTTGCAAATGATACATCTTGATTTTGATTGAAATATGTATTTTAATTTTACCATGTCCTTTTTCCAAAAGTGAAGACATTTTAAATGCAACTGTAGCCCTCCAAATTATAGAAATTCATTTGTAGATCAGTTATATGGAGTTTGTTCTAATCTCTTCTGATCTTTGAGTTAATTTTTTGCCTGGGTATTGCTCCCACAGCACCTGTAAAATAATATATGGCAATTCCTAAAATGGGCAATAGTGGTGGCAGCTTTATAATTGCTGTGCAGGGAAAGCAATCTTTTTGTAATAAGTAATCTAAAGAAGTATTTGTATAGAACCTTATATAAAGTTAATTTTAATAAAATTGCTCATATCCAAAAATGAGGATAGGGCAATAAAGATTAAGGTAGAAGGAAGGCTAAAGTCTTTCCTTCCCAAGCTATTTCTAGACACTATCACTGTTGATTCAAACTCTCATTTACATACGTTCGCAGTGCCTGGACTTCTGCATTCGAGATTCTTAAATTAGGATTATTGACAACCCAACATGGCCTTTCTTTTACCTGTATTATGTCCCTCTGCTGCCCTCATCTGGTAAACAGTAACTTTTCCTCCGTGTTGATGAGATTTACTCTTGGAGGGAAAAACTGATACTCTGCATTTTGAGCAGTTTTGCAATTTGTAACTTTATAATCAGCAAATGTTGAGTCTTCAAAAGTGATTTAAAAAGGTAGGGTTTTTCAATAGTTCCTGAAAGAAAAATATTTACAGGAAATAAAGCATTTCTGCTCTTTTTCTGTGAACCAGTGACACAGAAACTGTAACCCCCATTATAGTGGCAGAAATCAACTTCAGCCCTACTGCAGTCTCTTGTGAAATGAAAACAAGAGAAGAAATTTCAGACATATCAATATCCATAGTACATTCTTATTTTTAATTAAGTCTATATAGACATAAATGTCACAAGTTTTATGATTCCAACTCATTATCCTGGACTGTAGTTTGATATGTTGAATACATTTTGTGTTATTATGTTTATGCTAACTATTCTGATAAGAAATCCCATTTTGAGTGAGTTGGGTATCAATTAAATTTCATTACAGAAACATAAAGTATCCTCACTCACCATATTTTTTGAGCATTTATTAATATTGAATATATTTCATCAAAAATATAATCATGATAGGTGTTAATCCAATCTATATCTTTGCAATAATTAGAATGAAAAACCTAGGTTTTTTTGTGAAATTTTATGGTTCATCTATGTAGTATCAGGTATTTAGCAATCTCTCTTTAAACCAATTATTGATTGAGAAAATAAAACATCAGAAATTGAAATGTTGAAATACTTATATCTATCTGATAGACATTACTATTTTAGATTTCATTGAAATAAAGTTTGGGAGATTCTACATTATGCTATGTTTGTATTTCTAGGAGATCTGCATTGCTTGGGATACTGTGCAGTTCATGCTTCCAAAAATGTACATATTTTGGTTTATAGTCATAAGAAATAGCAGACTATCATCAAGTGCTTCATTATCCCCAATAAAATACTTTACTAAGAACTGCAAAAGTTTCAGCCATGCTGTACTTTAATAGATTACTACAGTAGTACTTGAGAATAGATTTATTTTTCTAGGTTTAGTTTTAGCAAATTACATTGTTTCCACTAATGGGATTAAAAAAAATCTTTGAGCTTCTAAAAACCAACGGAATACAATATATCTTTCATAATTTATCCTGATTTTCTTGTAGTGCCCACTACAGATACTCAGAAACAGTAGGGAAAATAACCAAATCATAGTCCCATAGAACTTTAGAGGGATCTAAATCTCTTGTATAGGAGAAACTGATGGCATTGGTGGCACATTGAGAGAGAAGCACAGCACGTTTTCCCAGGTATGGGGATGGAAGTCCAGGGTATGCAAATAGTGAAAATACCTGGGGTGAAATGTGGGCAGAGGAAGAAGCTAGTCAGGTGACAAAGTCTCTGATCCTGGAAAACACTTGATGAGAGAGCTGCAGTGTTCAGCAAAATAAGCTAGTATACTAAGAACTGGGACTGAAGGGGAGAGACCATATCTACAGTGGACAAGGAAGTTAAACTGAGGCTAAAGCAGGCTAAAGACCAATGCAGAAGCTAATGAACTGGAGGGGAATTCCACAAGACTCTAGTAACTCAGCGTAAGTCTTTTCATACATATTTTCCAGGTGCTGCAAACTAAAAGGCAACATGAAGATGGAGTTTGGATTTCTTAACTCATTTTATTTTTTATTTTTTTTCATTTAAAACAATTTTTTAATGTTTATTCATTTTTGAAAGACAGAGAGAGACAGAGCATGAGTGGGGAGGGGCAGAGAGAGAGGGAGACACAGAATCCAAAGCAGGCTCCAGGCTCTGAGCTGTCAGCACAGAGTCCAACGGAGGGCTGGAGCCCACGGATCGCGAGATCATGACCCAAGGTGAAGTTGGCCACTTAACTGACTGAGCCACCCAGGTGCCCCTTTAACTGTTATTAATTTCAGTCTTAATCTCTCTGCTTTGCAAATAAGCTTGCCACAGCTGCCCAAAGAACAATGTATGTTCTAATAACTTTTGAAACCGTAGCATGCCAATAAATAAATAACTTGTATTTTGTTTTGGTCCCTCCTCCTACCTTTTCTCACTTCTCTATCTCTTGACCTCTCATCTCTCCTCCCTTCTCCTCACTTTTCCTTCTCTTGCTTTCTTTTACTTCCTTCCGTCTCTCCTTCCTTTCTTTTTTTTTAAATTAAAAAAATTATTTTAAATTTATAGCCAAGTTAGCATATAGTGCAACAATGATTTCAGGAGTAGATTCCTTAATGCCCCTTACCCATTTAGCATCCCCCCTCCCTTAATCCCTCCCGCAGCCCTCTGTTCTCCATATTTAAGAGTCTCTTATGTTTTGCCCCTCTCCCTGTTTTTATATTATTTTTGCTTCCCTTCCCTTGTGTTCATCTGTTCTGTGTCTCAAAGTCCTCATATGACATTTGTCTTTCTCTGACTAATTTCACTTAACATACCCTCTAGTTCCATCCACGTACATGTGAATAGCAAGATTTCATTTGTTTTGATTGCCTAGTAATACTCCAGTGTGTGTGTGTGTGTGTGTGTGTGTGTGTGTGTGTGTGTGTGTGTGTGTGTGTGTGTGTTCTTTATCTATTTATCCATTGCAGGACATTTGGGCTCTTTCCATACTTTGCTATTGTTGATAGTGCTGCTATAAACATTGGGGTGCATGTGTCCCTTCGAAACAGCATACCTATATCCTTTGGACAAGTACCTAGTAGTGCAATTGCTGGGTTGTAGGGTAGTTCTATTTTTAATTTTTTGAGGAACCTCCATACTGTTTTCCAGAGTGGCTGCACCAGTTTGCATTCCCACCAGCAGTGAAAAAGAAATCCTCTTTCCCTGCATCCTCGCCAACATCAGTTGTTGCCTGAGTTGTTGTTAGCCATTCTGATGGGTGTGAGGTGGTATCTCATTGTGGTTTTGATTTGCATTTCCCTGATGCTGAGTGATGTGGAGCATTTTTTCATGTGTTGATTGGCCATCTGGATGTCTTCTTTGGAGAAGTGTCTATTCATGTCTTTTGCCTTTGCCCATTTATTCACTGGATTATTTGTTTTTTGGGTATTGAGTTTGAGAAGTTCTTTATAGATTTTGGATACTAACCCTTTATCTGATATGTTGTTCGCAAATATCTTCTCTATTCCATTGGTTGCCTTTTAGTTTTGCTGATCGTTTCCTTTACTGTGCAGAAGGTTTTAATTTTGATGAGGTCCCAATAGTTCATTTTTGCTTTTGTTTCTCTTGCCTCTGGAGATGTGTTGAGTAAGAAGTTGCTGTGGCCAAGGTCAAAGAGGTTTTGCCTGCTTTCTCCTCAAGGATTCTGATGGCTTCCTGTTTTATGTTTTGGTCTTTCATCCATTTTGAGTTTGGTGTAAGAAAATTTTTTTGTGTATGGTGTAAGAAAGTGGTCCAGGTTCATTTTTCTGCATGTCGCTGTCCTGTTTTCTCAGCACCACTTGCTGAAGAGACTGTCTTTATTCCATTGGATATTCTTTCCTGCTTTGTCAAAGATTAGTTGGCCATACATTTGTGGGTCCATTCTGGGTTCTCTATTCTGTTCCATTTATCTGAGTGTCTGTTTTTGTGCCATTACCACATTGTCTTGATGATTACAGCTTTGTAATACAGCTTTAAGTAGGGGATTATAATGCCTCCTGCTTTGGTTTTCTTTTTCAAGACTGCTTTGGCTATTCAGGGTCTTTTCTGATTCCATACAAATTTTAGGATTGTTTGTTCTAGCCCTGTGAAGAATGCTGGTGTTATATTGATAGGGATTGCATTGAATATGTATATTGCTTTGGGTAGTATTGACATTTTAACAATATTTGTTCTTCTTATCCAGGAGCATGAAATCCTTTCCCATTTTTTTTTTGTGTCTTCTTCAATTTCTTTCATAAGCTTTCTATAGTTTTCAGTGTGTAGATTTGTCACCTCTTTGGTTAGATTTATTCCTGGGTATTTTATGGTTTTTGGGCAATTGTAAAAGGGACCAACTCCTTGATTTCTCTTTTTGTTGCTTCATTCTTGGTGTATAGGAATGCAACTGCTTTCTGTGCATTGATTTTATATCCTGCCACTTTGCTGAATTCATGAAAAGTTTTAGCAGTTTTTTGGTGGAATCATTTGGGTTTTCCATATAGAGAACCATGTCATCTGTGAAGAGTGAAAGTTTGACCTCCTCTGGGATGATTTGGATGCCTTTCACATCTTTGTGTTGTCTGATTGCTGAGGCTAAGACTTCCAATACTATGTTGAATAACAGTGGTGAGAGTGGACATCCTGTCTTGTTCCGGACCTTAGGGGGAAAGCTCTCAGTTTTTCCGCCTTGAGGATGATATTAGCGTTGGGTCTTTCATATATGGCTTTTATGATCTCGAGGTATGATCTTTCTATCCCTCCTTTCTTGAGGGTTTTTATCAAGAAAGCATGCTGTATTTTGTCAAATGCTTTCTCTGCATCTATTGAGAGGATCATGTGATTCTTTTTAAAACATTTTTTTATTTAAAATTTTTTTTTAACATTTATTTATTATTGAGAGACAGAGAGACACAGAGCATGAGCAAGGGAGGGGCTGAGAGATGGAGAGACACAGAATCTGAAGCAGGCTCCAGGCCCTGAGCTGTCAGCACAGAGCCTGACACGGGGCTTGAACTCACAAACCACGAGATCATGACCTGATCCAAAGTCGGACGCTCAACTGACTGAGCCACCCAGGTGCCCTGAGGATCATGTGATTCTTGTCCTTTCTTTTATTGATGGTGATTGATCACATTGATTGTTTCGCAGATATTGAACCAGCCCTGCATCTGAGATATAAATCTCACTTGGTCGTGGTGAATAATTTTTTTAATGTATTGTTGGATCCGGTTGGCTAATATCTTGTTGAGGATTTTTGCATCCATGCTCATCAGGGAATTTGGTCTATAGTTCTCCTTTTTAGTGGGGTCTCTGGCTGGTTTTGGAATCAAAGTAATGCTGGCTTCATAGCAAGAGTTTGGAAGTTTTCCTTCCATTTCTACTTTTTGGAACACCTTCAAGAGAATAGGTGTTAACTCTTCCTTAAATGTTTGGTAGAATTTCCCTGGGAAGCTGTCTGGCCCTGGACTCTTGTTTTTTGGGAGGTTTTTGATTACTAATTTGATTTCCTTAATGGTTAGGGGCCTGTTCAAATTTTCTATTTCTTCCTGTTTCAGTTTTGGTAGTGTATATGTTTCTAGGAATTTGTCCATTTCTTCCAGATTGCCCATTTTATTGGCGTATAATGGCTCATAGTAGTCTCTTGTTATTGTTTTTATTTATGCTGTGTTGGTTGTGCTCTCTCCTCTCATTCTTGATTTTATTTATTTGGGTCCTTTCCTTTTTCTTTTTGATCAAACTGACTAGTGGTTTATCAATTTTGTTAATTCTTTCAAAGAACCAGCTTCTGGTTTCATTGATCTGTTCTACTGTTTGTATGCTACAAAACATAATGGCAATAAATTCATATCTTTCAGTACTCACTCTAAATGTCAATGGACTAAATGCTCCAATAAAAAGACATAGGGTAACAATGGATAAGAAAACAAGATCCATCTATATGCTGTTTACAAGAGACTCACTTTACACCTAAAGACACCTTCAGACTTAAAGTAGGGGATGTGTCTGATGGTATTCTCTGGTCCTTTCTAGTCTTTGTTGCTTTTGGTCTGTCTTTCTTTCTTTCTTTCTTTCTTTCTTTCTTTCTTTCTCTCTTTCTTTCTCTCTTTCTCTCTTTCTCTCTTTCTTCTTTCTCCCCTCAGAGAGTCTCCCTTAAAATTTCTTTCAGGAATGGTTTAGTGGTCACAATCTCCTTTAATTTTTGTTTTGGAAACTTTTTATCTCTCCTTCTATTTTGAATGACAGCCTTGCTGGATAAAGAATTCCCGGCTGCATATTTTTCTGATTCAGCACACTGAATATATCCCACCACTCTTTTATGGCCTGCCAAGTTTCTGTGGATAGGTCTGTGGCAAACCTGATCTGTCTTCCCTTGTAGGTTAGGGACTTTTTTTCCCTTTCTGCTTTCATGATTCTTTCCTTGCCTGAGTATTTTGTGAATTTGACTGTGATATGCCTTGGTGATGGTCAGTTTTTGTTGAATCTAATGGGAGTCCTCTGTGCTTCCTGGATTTTGATGCCCATGTCTTTCCCAGGTTAGGAAAGTTTTCCACTATGATTTGCTCACATAACCCTTCTACCCCCTTTTCTCTCTCTTCCTTTTCTGGGACCCCTATGATTCTGATGTTGTTCCTTTTTAATGAGTCACTGATTTCTCTAATTCTTAAATAATGCTCTTTTGCCTTAGTTTCCCTCTTTTTTTCTGCTTCATTATTCTCCATAAGTTTCTCCTCTGTATCACTGATTTGCTGCTCTGCCTCCTCAGTCTTTGCCACCAAGGCATCCATTCAAGATTACAGCTCAATTATAGCATTTTTTATTTCATCCTGACTAGCTTTTACTTCTTTTATCTCCACAGAAAGGGATTCTAATCTATTTTCGACCCCAGCTAGTATTGTTCTTATTGTGGTTCTAAATACTGGTTCAGGCATCTTGCTTGTATCTGTGTTGGTTAAGTCCCTGGCTGAGGTTTCTTCCTGCTCTTTCTTTTGGGGTGAATTCCTACATTTCATCATTTTGAAGGAAGAAAAGGAATTAATGAGGTAAACAAATTAAAATGAAAAAAATTAAAATTAAAAAATTAAACACACACACACACACACAGAGAAATCAGTTAAACGATGATAGATCCTAGGTGTGTTTTGGTTGGGTGTTGATAGGGGCTTGACAGATTAGAGAAAAAAGGGGGAAAAAAAGAAAGAAAACTTTTGAAAATTTGAAAAAATGAATACAATGAAATAAAATAAAATAAAATGATGGAAGTAAAATAGAATTTGAAAAATTCACAAAAAGGTAAAAATATAGTAGAAAAACATTAAAGAAAAATATTTTTAATAAAAGTTGAAAATAAAAATAAATATTTTCTCTTTCTGTATTCAAGAAAAAGAAAAGAAATGAAAAAGAAAAAAAGATAAAATTGAATAGATGGACCAGCAAACAGACTGAAATATGATTGAAATTACATCGTTTTCCCCTAGAAGTCAAACCATGAAGCACTTTATAGTCCATCAATTCAGCAGGCGGAGGCATTTGTGTTCCTGAAGAGTGAGGCTGGCCCAGTTGGGCGGGTCTTAGTGTAACAGCTCCATTCTCCACTAGATGGCACTGCTTAGTTTTCTGCGGTGGATTGTTGTGGTACTTGTAAGTGTGTATGTACATGTGTGGGAGGGGTGAAAGTGGCATCACCCAGCTACCCAGTCTAGTATCAGAACTCTTTGCTCTCCTAGACCAGTGATTGCACACCTGTCCTTTGTCTTTGGCTTCCGTTGGCTACCCACTTTTGCACTGTCCATGACCATGCCTGCAGGTTGCCAGGAGGCACCTCCCTCCTGAGTTTTTATCTCAGATGTGGCTGTTTTTCCCGACCCCCTACTTCTGAGGGACTGCAGCTTTGATCCGCTCAGATCCTCTGGGAGAATGTCTCACCGAGCAATGGCCCAGTGCTGGTCGCACCCAGTAACGTTTGCGGGACCAATGACCAGAGACTATGGCTGGGTGCCAGTCTGTCCCAGAAAAAATTCACGACATTGTGTAGCAGCAGCGTTTCAGGGATTATGGAAAATCACAACACACATCTGGTGCCAGGCTTCACTCTTAACGGCCTTGTTCCAGCACCTGTGAATGTGATTGTTTTCTGGGGTCCACTGGGGCCTTTGCCTGTGGGGGGCTGCAAGCCTCTACCAAATGTCCTCTGAGCAGGGAAACTGCTTCTCCCTGTGTTGCCTGAGGAACCCTGGACTTCACTCTATTCCTGGGATTTGCCCTTCCCACCAGAACACCACCAGGTATTGAGCTGCGGAATTTCAGACTCTGCACTCCCCAGTTTATAAAGTCTTAATGGAATTTAAACCCTCTCCTTTCTCCTTCCTCACTTTTTAGTTCAGTCCCTGTAGCTGTTTCCACTTTTCCACTTTCTCTCCACCTGCTTTTGGGGGGGATGCTTTTCCCACATTCTACCCCCACCATATCTGTCCTCTCTCTGCAAGCAAAAACAGCTCCCTGTCCTCTGCGACTTCTCTCTACCCCACTTCACCTCTCCACGCCGTGTACCTGCTGAGTTCTGTGGTTCGGGTTGTGCAGATGGTTGTGTTAATCCTCAGATCAGTTTTCTAGGTGTGCAGGATGGCTTGGTGTTGATCTGGCTATATTTAATGGATGCAAGATGCAAAAAAAACTTCCATGCTGTTCCACCATCTTGGCTCCCCCTGAGAGAATGATGACAGAGGCATTGCTGGAGAAGGTCATCAAGAGGGTGTCTCTCTTTCCTTTCAATAGTGTGTCTATACTGATTTAGGTACTAGTTCCCTGCTGTTAGTATGTTCCTCTCCAATGTGCTTTAACATTGTGTCTTGTGTAATCTCCTCAGGTTAAATTTACTAGGACAATATTCTGGCCTCCTAAATTCATTTCCCAAAATACATTATAAAATAGCTTTTTATTACCTGTTGGAAAAATTTCTAATTTTTTTGGACTTGCAAGAGCCCTAGTAATTTACCCTCAATTTGTTTTTAGATTATCACCATTTAGGAATACTGTCTTGTATTTACTGTATTTTATTTTATTAAAAAATTTTTTTAACATTTATTCATTTTTGAGAGAGAGACAGAGAGACAGAGAGAGACAGAGCACAAGCAGGGGTGGGGCAGAGAGGGAGGGAAACACTGAATCTGAAGCAGGCTCCAGGCTCTGAGCTGTCAGCACAGAGCCCAATATGGGGCTCAAACTCACAAACCATGAGATCATGACCTGAGCCGAAGTTGGACACTTACTTAACTGACTGAGCCACCCAGGTGCCCCATATTTACTGTATTTTAATGAAACAGGTATTTTGTTATTCTCCAACCTTGCCATATATCAGTATTTCTAAAACTTTTTTTCAAAGTCCCACAAATGACAGAATTAAGCAAGTACATATACTTATTGTCCTGAAGAGAATGAAAAATTTTAGAAGATTATGTTGTTTACATTATGGTTTTATATATATAAAACCATATATATATAACCATTTTTTAGAGTAAGAACTTATATTTCTTGGTATCAGGAAGAAGGCAAAAAAAATCAACATTTCTGAATGGATAATGTGAGAGATGTTTTTCTAGATCTATCAACTTTTGAAAATAAGACTATTAAAAAGTTGACTATTGGTACAGAATACCACTTATTTACATTCTCTGTTTTGTTACAATATTTTGAGAAGCATAATTCATTTAAATCTTTGATTATTTATTTTTATGTTATTTTTCAGTAACAAGCTGATGCAAATTATCATAAGTACACAAATTTCGGTAGCCTGTCAAAGATATGGTATCATGAAAATTAATCACGCTACTGAGAGTAGGAATCTCGAAAAATGAAACTTCCTGATTTAAGGTCTAAACACTTTCTATATGGCAGAATGATGGAATCTCTGACCATTAGTCTCTCTGACTCCTTTAGGGAAATATTTGTCAAGTAATATTTAATTGCAAAAAGATGACTGATAATGGTTTCTATTTAACCACCAATGCTGTAGCTTTCATCACATGTAATTGAACATACTGTCTCAAATGACTATCTAGTATCTATGATCTCTTTTTTTCTGCCAACTCACAATCTTCATTTTAATGACTTTGATGATGACCTATATAGTAAAAGCATTAAAAATGTTGATAACTAGTGTTTTGTCCTTAAAATAATCTGGTTGAGGTTTTGAGCCATATAATAATATGCAGTCTATGAATTAATTATATGTTCTGATTACCAATTTCAGCATAACAAACTGGCCCAATATTTGATAACTTTAAATAAAAATTTACTATTGTGTCTCATAGTTCTATAGCTTGACTAGGCTTGGCTAAGCAATTCTTATTTAAGATTTTCATAAAATTTCCATCAGATAGTGGCTTTAGACATCTAAACTTTACATTGGTCTTGAATGTCCAAGATGGCAAACTAGCATGGCTGGTGGTTGATGCTGAACGTTGACTCAGACTTGAGTTAGGTTTGCAAATGTGGTACCTACTAATGGTATTTCCATTTGGTTTGTGTTTCTCAACATATGGTTTCTGAGTTGTGAAAGAGCATCTTCAAATCAATATTCCAAAAGGCCCACGCAGAAGCACAGCCTTGAAAGTAAAACAACGCTTCATTATATTGCTAGTAGCAGTCTCAGGACCTACTCAGATTCAGTGGTACGGAGAGTTAGACTCTTGTTTAGAGACTCACAGGATCATTTTGCAGAAGACTATGTATAATAAGATATCTTACTGAAGTCCTCTTTGCAAAATGCAATCTGAAACAGTCTTTCCTCTGATAATAACAATTCACATCTTTTCTACATGTAAAATAAATGTATTTTATTTATTGTATTTTAAAATGTATTTTAGAGTGAATGAATGCACTCTATGCCCCAATAGATCATACTAGTACATCATCAGTTTAAGTTCAAGCCTCAGCTGAAAGTCTAGAATCTCATCATCTCAGTTATGTCAAGGTATAGAGGAGGCTCCTTGAGATCAAAGCTTCAAGCATACAAGTCCTTTTATCTGAAAATCTTTGAGCTAAAGAGACAAATTACCTGTACCTCCTACATTCAACATGTAATGTGGAGGCAGGCATTCATTTGGGTATTCCCATTAGGAAATAGGAAGAATGGGATGTACAGTAGAAGTCATTGGTTCCTGACAGCCAGTTATATGAACCAGTCCCTTGATTAGGTCCCAGTCCTTTCCCCTCAGGGTGGTTTTCTATGGTTTTGGTTTTACCTTCTGATGCTTGGTTCTGACTCTGAGTCACTTTCCTTTTTCATTAGAAATAACTTCTGTTTGTTGCTGAGATTTCCCAATATGCTTCCTAAGTATGAAAGGTTGAAGAAAAGACAACTACTTTCATTTTGAGCCACCTTTGTCACCTTTGTCACAACATAACAGCACATCTCCTAATACAGTTCTCTTTTAAACAATGTGGTTTTTATGTGTATGTGAATAATACTGGGACTTGGACATGAGGAACACCCTGATATTTCTGTGACACAGGCCTTTCTCTGATGTGGAATGAGAGGTGATACTGGGAAACTTTAGGATTCTTAAAGGTCCTTTGGTTTATTAGATGAAGTCTAGAAGGAATTCCCTTATGATATTTAGATACCTTTAGTCTAGCTCAGGGTTAGCAAACTTGGCCTGTGGACTAAATTTGGCCTGCCACCTGTTTTTTGTATATAGTTTTATTAGAGCACAGCCACACTCATTCATTTTTGTATTGTCTGTGTCTGATTTCTAGACAATGACAATTAAATGTTGTTGCAGCGATCATATGGCCAACAGTCTAAAATATTTTACCATCTGGTGATTTCAAAAAGAAAAAAAAAGTTTTCTGACCCCTGGCCTAGATGATATGGTCTACAAGGCACTGCCTTATATCTTTGTGATGTCTTAACAAAGCGTTTACAATCATCCCCCCCCCACCCCCCGCCTCAGTGATGTCAATGTTATCTTGGGATTATGTTTTGGTAGCAGCATCCTGGAATTTACCTTTGCTCTGATGTTATTTCCTTTTATGAAAACTATTTTTTTTTTCTTCCTGTATGGAAAAACATGCAGTGAATAACATTATTTTCTAGCTCAACAAGTCTTGGCTTCTTTTTATTTTGACTAAATTCTACTTAAAGTCAAACATTTCAAACATTACCTTATCTCTCTATACTTCTTGCTACCATACACAGCTAAAATTCTGCTTGGAAATCTCCTTAGACAGATCCACCAGATCTAAAGAAAATTTTCTATTTTTCACGTTACTGCAGGCTATGGTTCTGTTAAATTTTTTGTTACACATGTCATCTTTATTCCAGTTTCTTATAAGAATTTTCTGTGTCCCTCCTTTTTACACTAACCTTCTTGATAACTTTCTGGACTCTGCCTACATCTTGGTCACAGGGCTAATGTTCTACTTCATGAATTCATGAATTCATCTAGCTCTAGTAGTTTTTTTGAAATTATTAAGACACAAATCCCAGATTTTGGGGGGGCCCAGATTTTTTATCTTTTCTTGAGACACTTTCAAAAGTCCATACAAAAGTATGATTTCACATAGATTTTAAAATATAAATTTAAACATATAACATTTGTACTCTTTTGTCTATTTATCTTCATTTTTACTGTATTTTATTTTATTAAAAATTTTTTTACATTTATTTATTTTTGATAGAAACAGAGCACAAGTGGGGGAGGGGCAGAGAGAGGAGACACAGAATCCAAAGCAGGCTCCAGGCTCCGAGCTGTCAGCACAGAGCCCTACGTGGGGCTCGAACTCACAAACTGTGAGATCATGACCTGAGCCAAAGTCAATGCTCAACCGACTGAGGCACCCAGGTGCCCCTTTACTGTGTATTTTAAAATTATTTCTTAGGTACCCATAAAAGAATTATATTTATTTATTTATTCATTCATTTATTTGTTGAGAAAGAGAGCATGATCAGGGGAGGAATAGGAGAAGGAGAGAGAATACAAAGCAGGCTTGGAACTGTCAGAACAAAGCCCAACTCCTCAGGGCTCAACCCCACAAACCCTGAGTTCATGACCTGAGCCAAAACCAAGAGTTGAATGTTTAACTGACTGAGCCTCTCAGGGACCCCTATATTTATTTTTTTTGAAAATAATTATTTGATTTCTCAAATCTAGTATAAGAGCTATTTCAATTATTTCAGTTTTCAACTCTATAAATTCCCTTTTCCTATGTATGCTGATTTCCTTTTTGTTTTTTCCTAATGTCCTAAATTCTGGATTCTTATTTATTTATTTATTTATTTATTTATTTATTTATTTATTATCTGTTTGTTTACTTTTACTAAAATGTAACTGCTTTCATTTTATTCTAGTGCTTTATTTGGCATTATGTAAAAGAATTTTAAGTATTCCTGAATAATATTTTAACTGAATTATTGCTCAGTTTTTCTGGAAGAATAAATAGTAAGGTTTATGCCATGTATCTCTCCATGATAATAAAAGACATGATGCATTTTGAGACATTTTTTAAATCTGTACTTTATTATTTGATTGATGCTGCTTAAGACAGATTCACTGGGCACAGTTTGGATAGTGCTTTGATCTTACTGTCATTTCATCATGGAGAGCCTTAGGGGCAATGCTGTTTCTGTCAAAATTAGCATGATTTCAAATTGCTATAATTTTCCCTCATTTAAATTATTTCTAAAAAGTAAAAAATGAAAGTGGTAAATATTAAAATTAAAAAAAAACACTTTGATTGTTATGACAACACATAGCTAAGATTGAGCCTACATTAGTAAATTATTTAAGCATAATTTCAAAAAGAAATTTATTATTTGTATTTGTAATTAAAAATTTGAGAAATGCAATGTCATGTAAAATGATACTCACTTAAAAATATTATATATGTGCTAGCCTTTTTACTCTATAAGAACTGGTATCTCTGATTCTAAATTTTGAAATATAAGAACTCACTGCATGTATCAGCAGTGTTAGTATGATCTATATTTATATGTACACAACATGATTTCACACTAATATCACAAATTTCAATAACACACACATAATTTGTGTTATTTTTGCTTCTTCAAGCACAGATATCTTGTTGGTCCACTTGATCAAGCAGAGTTCTACAAAATGTGCATATGCGTGATAAAGCCTCTTTATGAGAAGGAAACTTCAGTGCTTTCCAAAATTAGCATCTCTTATTCTGACCTCTTATCTGCATTCTGCTTTCATGAATGTGTATTGCCTGCTTCATATGTGACTGCCACTGTTCTCATACCTATGGATATCGCATGGAGTAAGAAGAAAACAAGCAACAAGCCGATTAATTCTCTGTGAGTTATTGTGAAAGGAGCCAGCCGGTAAATGCATAAATCTCTAATATTCTGCCAGGGGCAAACCTATGAAGTTTTGAAGCAGGGAAGAAAAATGAAGCAGGGAGAAAATTCTGCTTCCAGAAATGGTAAAAAACATCTTTTTAACCAACTCCCCTGCTGAGATTAACTAGGAAAGCAGAAAAAAAAATGTTTTTAAATATCTATGTAAAGTTCCAAGGAAGTAAGGATTGTGACACCAAGATCTCAGCAAGAATGAAAGTCCAGCAAATAATCCCAACATTCAGTATGGCTTTTCTCGTTGAGGCATTTGATCCAAATCAGAGACTACAAATCTAAAGAGTGAATAGAGCCTTCAGCAAAATCATGGTGTTGATGACCCATTAACATGATGGACCCTGATAACCACCCCAAGCTTTCAACTGGGCCATAAAGGGGCACAAAAAAAGATGAAGGTAACTGAAGAATTGGTCAGTCCTAAAAGACACCAAGGCCAAGTTCAATTTATTGCAAACTGTATATGGGTAAGCTTGTCTATGGCCAGTTGCTTTATATAAGAAAAAAATATGTCCTCTTTGGAGAGGATATCTTGGGATTCTTTGATCGATGTTATCTAAAAGACAAAGCCCACATATACAAAAAAGATAATAATTGATCAAAGGGCACGTGCAATAACAGGCAATAGAGACAAATCCATAGTATATCCAGATATGGCAGGACTTTAAATATATATAATTGTCAAGAAATTAAATGACAGGGTTGGGAATTTCAGGAAATAATTCAGAAGTGTAACAAAATCTAATGGAATATCCAGCAATGAAAGAAACAATAATTGATATTAAAGCCTATCTGAATGATAAAGAATTAGCCAACTAGAAGATAAGACAGTAGAGAATGTATATACTGAAGTGCAGAAAGATGAAATGAGGGAAACACATAAAAGAGCATAGGAGACCAAGACAATTTTAACATGTAGACAATCTGGATCCAAGAAAATCTGGATCCAAGAAAATTTTAACACGTATACAATCTGAGTGCATAAGGAAAGGAGAGTGAGAATGGGTTTAAAGCAACACATGAAGAAATAATAGCTGAGAGTTTTTCTCAATTGTTTAGAACCCCAGGGGAAAAGGGGAAAAACACCAGCAGAAATGCAAAAAAATCTAGGTACATTACAGCAAGTATCCTGAAACCAAAGGGCAAAGAAATTTATGACAGTAGCCAAAGAAGAAAGACATATTATCATAAAAAGATTAAAAGTAAGGCATATAGCTCATTTAGTAAGAGAAACACACGTAAACCAGAAAATAAGGAATGCTATTTAAAGTACTCAATAGAAAATAACTGTCAAGTTGGAATGCTACCCCATAGGAAATATATTTGTTTGGAGAAGGTGGAACATCTAAGATTCCATATCCCAGATGCAAGTAGAAATGAAGAATTGTAAAATGATAAGCATGTGTGTAAATTGAAATGATTTTTTACTTGCATAAAACAAAACAATAACATTTTATCACGTTAGGCGTATAGAATTGAAATAGGTGAACAGAATGCAAGAGAATATTAATTAGAGTTATGTGTCCTAAGATCCTACATTATTTAAGAGGTGAGTAATATACATTAAAGGAATGAGAAAAAAATGAATTAAATGAATCCTAAAGAATTTTTGTAATTTAAAATTTTTACTCTTAATTATTTTGAAAGAGAGAGTGCATGCAAGCAAGGTAGGATCAGAGGAAGAGGGAGAGAGAGAGAGAGAGAGAGAGAATCCCAAGCAGGCTCCACACTGACAGCACAGAGCCCAGTGCAGGGCTCAGTCTCATGAACCGTGAAATCCTGACCTGAGCTGAAATCCAGAGTTGGTTGCTCAATCCAGTGAGCAACCCAGGCACCCCATAAAGAATTTTTTTCTTTTTAATGAGAGGAAAAAGAACAAAGAAGAGATGCAAAATAAAACAAAGCAAGTGGTAAGACTTGGCCTAAATTCCGATTCATCAGTATATAACAGTAAAGAATATAGCTAAAATAGGAAGTTTTTAATATGGGATAAAAATAAAATTATATGCTAATGATTATAATCACATGAAAATAGATGAATATATAAATTTGACAATAAAAGTGAGGAAAAAATGCCAACCTTAACACAAAATTGATTTATACTAAATATTAGACAAAGTAAACTGAAGGCAAAAAGCGTTACTTTAAAAAAAGAGCGATTTTAAGATAAAGTGTCAATCAATAGGAACATATAAGAATTTTACATAATGTCATGGATTTAAATGTGTACAGCAGAAGTCTCTAAAACTAAGAAGAGAAATAAACCAGTAGGGTTCAGTAATCAATAGAACAGCGTAAAAAATCTGTAAGGATACAGAGGATTTGAAGAGCATAATAAACAAAATTGTTTAATTGCCATATATAACAATTAAACTCAACAATTGCAGAGCACACATTCTTTTTAAGTGCCCATGAAACACTGACAGAAATTATCCATATGGTGGGCTATCAAGCAAGTCTCAACACATTTCAAAACACTGATAAAATATGGAGTATTTCTCTGATCACAGTAAAGATGAGCTAGAAGTTAATATAGAAAAATAAGCACAAATCCCCATATATTTGGAAATTAATAGACTTAAAAATTATGGCTCAAAGAAGATCAATGGAAATGATACAATATTTTAAATGAATGGAAAAATGGCATACTAGATATCATAACTTAAAGGATGTCATTGCAACAGTGCTTAAGGAGAAATACAGAGCTCAAAACATATTTTAATTATGAAGAAATGCTTAAAGTCAGATTTCTATGCACCTACTTTAAATGAGTTAGAAAACAAACTGAAAATTATAAGAAGAAGAAATAACGAGGATAACAATAACTGTAAGAGAAAACAAACGTAAAATCGAAAAAACTAACAAATATGAAGTTGATTCTTTGAAAGGAGTGATCAGGATTGACTCAGGAACATCACTACATCATAGAAGCATTCTAATATTTTCAAATATATCCTATTCTCATCATATTAACTTCTTACATTTTTAATGCTTATTTATTTTTGAGAGAGACAGAGAGAGAAAGAGAGCGCGCACGCAAGCATGAGTGGGGAAGGGGCAGAAAGAGAGACAGAGGGGGACACTGAATGTGAAGCAGGCTCCGGGCTTTGAGCTATCAGCACAGAGCCCTACATGGAGCCCCAACTCACAAACTGCAAGATCATGACCTGAGCTGAAGTCAGATGCTTAACCTACGGAGCCACCCAGCTGCCTCTCATCATGTTAACTTCTTAAATCTCAGCATCACACTATTACTTTTGCACAAGTTTTAAAACAGGGCTGCAAATTCTTTGACACTCATTTCATTAAGATATGCAGATTTTTGTCCTTTTCCTTTCAATTTGGCCGAGTTTGTGAACACTTTGACGGATTAGGGCAGAAGTGATGCCATGTTACTTCCAAGGGCAGGTCATAAAAGGCCTTGCAGCTTCCTTCTTGTTTGCTGAGAACAGTCACACTTGGAGTTCTGAGCCCCCATGTAAGATGTCCAACTGATAAGAGTCTGCCGTCCTATAAGGAAGTCAAACCCAGATAGAAAGGCCGTGTGTACTTGCTCTGGCCAACATCCAAGGTGTGCCCAGCCTTCAACTAATCCCATGCCAGATGTTGGTGAAGAAGCCTCCAATGAGTTCAGTTTTCAATTCAGGAGACACCCTTAGCTGTATTTACTCCCTGCGCTCCATCCAAATTCCTGACCCACAGAGTTTGTGAGCTTAACAAAATGGTTGCTCTGAATTTTGAGGTGGTTTGTAATTAAGCAACAGACACACAAAACACCTAGCTTCTAAGAATGGTCACTTAAGTGTTCTACTTCCACGTTTGCCATTCTAGGGCATTTCTCTGAATGGAAACCAGAGTCAAATTGTAAAATGAGAAGTCTGATCACATTGCTACCTTGTTTAACACATTTTATTGCGTTGCCAATGCTCTTGGCAAAAGAGAGTCACGTTGTCTTTGTGGCTTACAGAGCTTTCTATGTTGTCTGCATTTGTCTAGCGTGAACTTTGGCATAAGCTCAGTTTACCCTGTTGCATTCTGTTATATGATACTTATTTTTTATTACATTTGCTCTAGTTATGATTTTGTATGTATTTGGGAGATTATGTGATTGATGATTTACCTACCTTAAACGCTGAATTCCTTGAATGAAGGGGCTATGTCTAGTTTTGATGATCAGTCTATTATTGGTTCAGAAAAGAACGTTTCGAGGTGCTGGAGAGAGGGGGGTGATACTAGAAAGGATGTAGAGTAAAATAAAAAAGGGGCTGGTCTATGTAAATGTCTGTTTGCACGACAATAGGATCACCTACTTTGAGATAAGAGGGCTTGTCTTTTCCTTCTGACAACATTTCTGTGAGAATATTGGGATAGGGCCAGACAGATTAATTAATGAGGAAGTATAACACGAGGGCCCATAAATAAAAGTGAGGGGAAACACAATTTGCCAAAAAATGTGCAGGCGAGGTTTTAAGATGGAATTCATAATTTTGGAGAAGGGAGATTTTGACAGCTGCTTCAAACTAACAAGACTCCAAAATAAGACTCATTTTGAGACTGTCATTTACATGCCTCTCACAATTACGACCATATAAAAAGAAGCATGTATAGAATAAGAAAATACTTAAACTTGCCAAATAGAATGAGGCAGGCATGACAATCGAAACACTGCTTCCTGTGATTTTTTTTTCTGTATCAATGACTGCCTTGGTTTTGAAGGTCAAACTGCGGAGTCTGTGGGACTGAGGATTTTTAATATTAAAAATTTCTTTTTTTGTGTGCGTATAGTGCTCATTTTTATTAGGCATTAGGAGGTAATGAGTTTTGAACATGAGCCAGTTTGTTGTTAAGGGATATGTGTCAATGCCTCTTAGAACTAACACAATATAGGGATTTTAAAAGTTAGTGGAAATGACAACGGAGTTATAAGATAATTCAATATCACTAGCTCAAGAGATATGTGTAAATAAGGCATTTTGCTTCTAAATTGGATATTTTTGGATGGGATCTATTTTGAAACAATTTTAAAATAAAGAAAATATGAAAATAGTATGAAGAATTCACGCCATTGAAGAACACAATGTGTTTTATTTTTAAATAAAGAGAATGTTCACGGTATGATAAAATGTCAGCCAGTGTCTCAAGAGATCAAAATTCCCACAGCGTTAGCCCAGCTAGTGATATTTACCAGCACTCAGACGTCTACAAGATTCTTGGCAAATACACAGAGGTAGGGCCTGTGGCAGTGATAACTTACACAATGTAGTCTTCTCATGACTGTTTTCTTCTTTCTTTCTTTTTTGCTATCTGTAAAGCTAATATCTTTTTTCAAAAAAATTATTTGAGTATAGTTGACACACAATGTTACATTAGTTTCAGGTGTACAACATAGTGAGTCAACTTCTCTATACATTATGTTCTGTTCAACGCAAGTGTAACTACTACCATATGTCACCATATAACACATTGCAATATCATTGACTATATTCCCTGTGCTGTGCCTTTTATTGCTGACTTATTTCATAACTGGAAGCCTGTATCTTCCACTCCCCTTCACACATTTTGCCCATAATTCCACCCCCTCCTCTCTGGCAACCATCAGTTTGTTCTCTGTATTTATAGGTCTGATTCTGCTTTTTTAATTTTTTTTTATTTCATGACTTCAATTATAGAAGTGTTTGATTCGGTTCTTAAATTGGCCTTATTTTTATGAAATAAGACAGGTCCTGATGAAACCTCAGTAAATTGATCAGAAAGAATATGTGATGGGTGTGATGTCTGTTACAGCTGTCACACTTTATTGCCATTGAGAATGCCTGATATCTTTGTTATTCTCTTGCCTATGATGATTTTCTGTCTACAGTTATATTACCACCTAACTTGTTTGATCGGTTTGTCATGTAAATAAGAGTATGAAACTAATGTGTCGGATGATTTCTTTCTTCTGTGGAATGAGCTATGGTTCTGGGGATAGAGATTTAAAAGGTCAGTCAAAGTTAGGCAGTTATTAAAGAAGAAAGTAAATGGAAATTGTCTTTGGGCAGTATAGAAGAATAAAAGGAACTAAGAGAAGAATGCCCTACATTTGAAAGGTGTGGTGCTGGAATTCTTTACTTCAGAGAAGTAAATAAGTATAATTTGTGCTATCACCTCAT
This sequence comes from Acinonyx jubatus, assembly GCF_027475565.1. Classification (NCBI taxonomy): domain Eukaryota; kingdom Metazoa; phylum Chordata; class Mammalia; order Carnivora; family Felidae; genus Acinonyx; species Acinonyx jubatus. The sequence goes on from NC_069380.1 coordinate 212,118,445, forward strand.
CCACAGCATGGTGACATTAATATCATTGCTGGTATTATTCTACTTCCTGTAATAGTAACAGCAGCAGCAGCAGCAGGAGTAATAATAGTAATAATAGTAATTGCAATAGGAACAGTACTACTAGTTTTATTCATATCCCTAGTAATGTTCTCGTAGTGATGTTGGTGATGTGATGGCAGAGGTGGTAATTGGTATTACTATTTTAGGATCCACTTTCCTAGCTGAGAACACATAACACACTTAGAAGACGTGACTGAAGAAAGTTTAATGAAGGATTATTTATAGAGTCATTGAAAGAAGAAATGGAACCAGCAAGGGATAATGAAGAGGCTAGTAACACTGGAAGCATCCTTGACCTGGAGCCAAGGAGGTAAGAGAACTGAGTAAGAGTTGTAACCATAGATGATGAGCCACCTAGAGGGGCCACAACTCAAGATAACTGTCATCAGCCACTTCATAGGGCAGCTCAGAAGTGGAGGCAATAAATTCCTCAATAGCTCTCTCCTTCTGTCCTCTAACATCCTGCAGTGCCTCCATGGGCAGCAACCAACAGAAAGCCAGAAAGTGGGTGCCCAGAGGAGGCATTCCACAAGAGCAACCTCCCAGAGCATGAAACAGAGCAGAGAAGGGTATACGATGAATCTGGAGGGGCAGATGGTGAATGGCCAGATTGATAAGAACAACAACAAAACAGCAATGGTTGTACTCACTTTGCACTTATTATGTAGCTGACACTGTTCAACATTATCTGCTCCTTAATAAAATTTATTATTCCTGATTTACAAATGGTAACAATTTAATTAAAATGAGTTGATCATACCCCCATTTCACGTACAGGGTAGATGTAGATTGCCTTGTATAAGGATTTAAGCAACAATATCAACCTCCATAAGCACTTACGCCAAACAATATAGAAGTTCTTTATTTTAGAATAATTTCTCTCCTTTGTGTGAATTAAGGATGATGCAAAAATGAGACAGAATTGATAGACCCTTTATTGGGATTTAAGGCTCCATAAATCAAATGGTGGGGGCAGAAACAGTACCAAATTGAATGGAAAAGAAAGTAAAAACTTCTTAGAGACAGCAAGGTGAGTCACAGTAAGTCTTCTTACTGACTCAAGGCTCTTTTCTATATGGAAAAAAAGAGCGCATACTCAAAATTGTTTCTTAATTTGCCACCAAAGTACTTTAAAACCTTGGTAATCTAAAAATGAAACTGCACATCAGAAGACAAAGGCATGACCAGCAATGTTACATCAACACACACAATTTGAGCAGAAAAGTAGTAACATCAGTAGCACAGAGTGCTTATTTTTTCCAGAACTGTATGTATACATTAATGATATCTGTAGCCCTGGGAAAGGCATGGCCTTCTGCACTTTCTTTTGAACCCAAGGATTTATTTTTTTCTCTACTTTACTTATTCTATTTTCCTTTGGATTCAAGGTGCTAGGGAAATGAACGCTACTGATCTGCGATGGTAACCTTAAGTGGGACTTGTCAAATTTGATTTGGTAGTTGAGAAGCCAAGAACAAAAGCAGTAAAATGTAGTAGAAAGAGCAGTGAACTAGAGGGCAGGTGACCTAGACACCAGACATAACCAGTAACTAGCTTTGGGATTTAAGAGTAATCTTTTCCTCTCACCATGCTAGAAGAATTTTACCTCCAGGCGGTCCCTTCCCCTGAATGACTTGTATTCTAAAAGTTCATTTTGTCCGTGTGCTTTCAAGAGCACAAAACACATTTTCCCATAGCAACACTCTTCTCAAGGAAGCCCACAGTGTCTTATTTATGTGGTTTTCTTCTTGTAGCCACCTGATTGTATTTTGTGGTGTTTAGGAAGTGCCTTTTATTTTGTGTTATGCTTGGTGATGACAAGCAGGCATGGAGCTAGCTAGAATGCAATCAACTGAGCAATATACACCCATTGACGTGCATGCATGCACACACACGCAGAGAATGGGTTGTCTTTTACCAATTTTGGATAAAGGCAGACTCAGAATTGTCATCGATAAGTCAATGGCACACTTTTAGGGACATTAGGATGTGCTTTCAATCAGCATAACATACACCAATGTAACCTCCCTGTAGGCAAGGTAACATGAAAAAAAACAAGGATTATGCTTATTGAGGATAGCAAGAAAGAAGATTTTTTATGAAAACATAAAACATAAACATTTTTAAATTTTTTTTTCCAAGAGCAAAATGCAGTGAAAAATATCTAAAGTATTTTTCTCACAGTCATGTCGATAACCAGGTGATTTAGTAGCTTTTTATAGACACTTAGGAAGTCAGAAAATATAGCCAGCTTAGTATGAGCCACAGATTCTTTCTACTTCCTTTCCCATGAGATTCCCCATCTGTGTACTAGCTTTGATCTGGAGTCACAAACAAAGACTATCTGTTTATTCAAGAGATCAAATGTTACTTTGGTACAGACCCTAGGGAAACTCAGAAGAGGGACATAAGCTTTGGGAGTACATTGATTTTCAAAGTGTTGATCTGAATAATCCATGACATATTTAGTTTCTTCGACTGTTAGAAGATATACACGAAGGTGATGAACTCTCAAGGCTTTGTTCTCTGAGTATAAATCCCTTCTTTCCCTTTGCGATATTCTTCTGTATATTCACACAGAAAATACTCTAAATGGAAAAGCCTGAGTTATACATCACTTGTATTCCAAAAGCCTATAGTCTGGTAATGTTCATAGAGTTTCTCTGATTTTCCTGTTTTAGATTTTTAAAAACTAGATACATACTCCTTAGATAGTTGCTCATTCTTATATGTTGTGCTTTGAGCTAATTTTCCTACTAAAATTCTTAATAGGACACACATATTTTTAAAAAAAGATTTTATTTTTTACATAAGTTTCAGGTTTACAGAACAATTGACCAGAAAGTTCAGAGAGTTCCCATAATCCCTCTTTCCCCACATAGAAAGTTTCCTTTGCTATTGGCATTTTGTATTAGTGTGATACTTTTTTTTTTTTTTTGGCAACTGATGAACCAATATTGATACATTATTATGAACAGAAGTCTATAGTTTGTATGAGGATTTTCTCTTTGTATTGTACAGTTCTATGAATTTTGCCAAATGCATAGTGTCATGTATCCACCATTACATTATTATATAGAGTAGTTTCACTGCCCTAATACTCCTTTGTTCTCTTACTTATTCATGTCTCCTTCCCTTGCCCCAAAACTTGACAACTGCTGGTCTTTTCACTGTATCTGTAGTTTTGCCTTTTTCTAAAAAGTCACATAGTTGGAATCACAGTGTATAGCCATTTCACACTGGCTTCTTTGATTTAACAATATTTATCTAAGATGCCTCCATGTCTTTTCATATCTTGATAGCTCATTATATCTCTGGATAATATTTCATTGTATGGATGTACCATATATACATTTGTTTAATTAGTCACCTACATCTTGGTAGCAATGATAAATTAACCTGCTATACACAATCTGCATGTAGGTGTTTGTGTAGACATAAGTTTACAACTCACTTGGGTAAATACCTTGGACCACTGTTGGTGAATTGTTTGATAAGACTATATGTTTGGCTCTCTAATAAATTGTCAAACTGTCTTCTAAAAGTGCCTATGCCATTTTGTACTCCCAACAAAATGAACGAGGGTTTTTATTTCTCTATACCCTGGCCAACATTTGGTGTTCTCACTGTTTTGGATTTTATTTCAAATTTATACATATTTTAATTTTTTAATGTTTTTATTTATTTTTGAGAGAGACAGACAGACAGACACACCATGAGTGGGGGAGGGGCAGAGAGAGAGGGAGGCACAGAATCCGAAGCAGGCTCCAGGCTCCATGCTGTCAGCACAGAGCCTGATGTGGGGTTTAAACTCACTAACTGCAAGATCATGACCTGAGCCGAAGTTGGACACAACTTACTAAGCCACCTAGGCGCCCCTATTTCAAATATATTTTGCAATTTTTTTCTTCTAATCTGTGATTTGTCGTTTCATTTTCTTAATAGTGTCATTTTGTCATTTGCAGGACAAGTTTTTATTTTAATACAGTCCCACTTAACAATTTTTTCTTTTATGAATCACCACCGTATATCTAAAAAAAAAATCATCACCAAACTCAAGGCCACCTAGTTTTCCTTCTTTTGTAGAATTTGTATAGTTTTGCATTTACAGTAATGGGTCTACAACCCATTTTGAGTTAAATTTTGTAAAAAAAAAAAAAAAAAGTAAAGTCTGTGTCTAGATGATGATGATGATGGTGGTGGTGATGGTTGGCATGTGGATGTCTACCTGCTCCAGCACAATATGTTGAAAAGCCCATCCTTTCTTCATTGAATTGTCTCCTCTCCTTTACCAAAGATCAGTTGACTAAATGTGTGTAAGTCTTTTTCTCTGGGCTCTCTATTCTGTCCCATTAATTTATTTGTCCATTCTTTCACCAATGCCACTTTGTCTTGCTTATTGTAGCTTTATAGTAAGTTTGGAGGTTGAGTAGTGACAGTCCTCAGATTTTTTCTTCATTTCTTTGATATGACTGGCTACTCTACATCTTTTGAATTTCCATATATCTTAGGAATCAGTTTGCCAATATCAACAAACATCTTGTTGAGACTTTGATTTGGATTGTGTTGAACATATACATCAACTTGGGAAGAACTGTCATCTCAAGTAATATTGAATCTTCCTATCCATGAACATGAAATATCTCTCTATTTAGATCTTTGGTTTTTTTTTTTAAATCAGGGTTTGTAGTTTTCCTCATGTAAATCTTGTACATGTTTTGTTAGATTTATATCTAAGTAGTTATTTTGTTTTCTTTTGTTTACAAATGAAATGTACCTATTTTCAATTAGGCCTTTCATCTTTATAAGATATGCATTGATTTAGTCTTAATAGCCTGAAGATTAAGAAAGGCATTCCTGTTTACTAGGTCTAAATAATTTAGACTGGCAGTTTTCTTTTACGTCTTGAACCCACACTTGTATCAATCCTGCATCTGTTCAAATCTTTGTATTTACAATTTTTTTTTGTGAAAAGTTAAATCTACTTAATGTACAGTGAAAAGGTCCACTTCAGATTTGTCTTGTGACAGCGTAGGCTATTAAAAATAGGTTATTTAATAAATTAATGCATGATAGTGAAGTCTCGAACATTAAATACTTTAAAGGATTTTTATAAAATTTACTCCTAGTGTGGTCTTTGTCATTATTTGAGATAATAAAAGGGATGCTGGGGCACCTGGGTGGCTCAGTCAGTTAAGTGTCCGTCTTCGGCTCAGGTCATGATCTCATGGTTTGTGAGTTTGAGCCCCACGTCGGGCTCTGTGCTGACAGCTCAGAGCCTGGAGCCTGCTTCAGATTCTGTGTCTCCCTCTCTCTCTGCCCCTCCCCTGCTCATGCTCTGTCTCTCTCTGTCTCAAAATAAATAAAACATTAAAAAAAAATAAAAAGGGATGCTTATCCAAATGTCTACATTCTTGGAGTTAGGTATAAAATTAAATTATCATAGATATAGGGGGAAAAAAACCTTAAGAAATGATTGGTATTTAGAAGACTACAACTGAGATCTAGAAATGTGGAGTGATTTTTTGTACCATAAAATAGAATAGAATAGATATCAGTTTTATTTACCCCTATACCATTCTCTTTCAACAATGCAGTGGTACTCTCAAACTTTTCATACTTTCTTGTCCCTATGCTTGGAGATGATGTAGCATCATTGTAGGCCACTGGAAAGTCTCTGTAAAATAATCGTTACACTTTCTACATGATTTCTGGGTACAATTTTTACCCCCAGTGACCTTGTCCCAGAGAGGCCATGATTTACGTTTGCATATATAGTTTAAAAACAAAGGTATATTCATTTAATCAAGAAGAAGTAATAAGTAGACACTGTAATTATACACTTTTTATTTTAGTATCTTTGGAGATCACAAATGGTTGCTCTTCTTAACATGTATGAAAACAATTCATGAGGACACTGCCATTTATTAAGCTTGGCTTGGAGAGCTGTCATTATTCTGTACAGATTGCTTAAACCAAATTAATTCATGGGGGCATTTGATGAGATAAAGGCACTCAGAATGTACTTAAACCAAAATATTGGTTTAAGTCTCAGTGAATACAGAAGTACCTACTATTCTCATTCAAAAGAGGTCCTGATTTAGTTCTGGAGAATTGACACAGTAGAATATGCTGTGGATGCCTGTAATATTACTCCATTAGATCTGTTGTCAAAAAATTGTACTTTACATTATCTAGCTGCACACACATTGCATAAATTGCTAGGTTTTGAGATGACTTCTCTATTTGTCTTTGTGGTGTTTCGTTATACTGTGCTAATGTAATGCACTGCTTTGTCTGCCCAGCTCTGTGTTTAAAGCTTTATTTGATCAGATTCTGAAAGAAATGCCTTGTATAACATCACGTGTGTGTTTCCCAAGTAAACTGCTTGCATTTGTACCTGCGTATTTCTTATCCACTTCCTTTTTGTATGGCATTGGCATGCTTCAGAGAAAAGACAGTTTATAGTGTATTTGATTACACAGTTAGACATAATAGTTTAGCACAATATGCTGTAATCAGGACTACTCAGAAAAGCAATTTAGTTCTGATCTTGTCAAATTAAGTGTGTATTGAATATATAACTCACCCTCACCAAAAAGAGCTATTCTGAGGCAGTAGTGAGCAAAAGACAACTATTATTTGTTGTCATTATTTTCTTTTAAAGAAACGATTCGTGGAATCAGTTGAAATGTCATGGGACTAATCTTTCAATAATCTACTTTTCTGCGAGAGTATAGAGGGGGTGGATAATACTATCAAAGTAGAATGAAATAAGCTTGAAATGAAAAGGAGATGAAAGACAGATGATGTATAAAAAATATGTATTTGGTGTGAAGCCAGAAAATATATTTAAAAAAATGAAAGAAGGAAGAAAGGAAGAGTGGTCATTGAGAGGAAGACACCTTATCCTTTTCTTGTCAGCGCTGACATATAAATCACAGCCATTCCAACGTCTGGTCCCCCAATATGTGTACTCTCCACACTAGAGCTTACTTTGAGCTTCATGCTGACTGAATCACCAGTACCTACTCTACAAACTCCAACTCACGATGAAATAATCTGGCTGGGATTACAGGTGGCTTTTGATATTTGTGCATTTCATTGCTCGTGTGGCTTTTAATTGGGTTCCTTTTTTTCTTCAATTTTTTGTTACCACTTTTTAATAAAGATAAAAGATTTAAACATAAAGTTTATCTGGTAGCATATTTCTGACATAATATCAGAAGTTTCTTGGGGAAGAAGAAAATAACCATGGGCTCAGGAATTTTCATAATCAAGCTAAATTAATTTTGGTGATTGTCAAATTACCAAGGTCTTGGGGAAGCAGGGATTTTTATATAATGCTAAAATATGTGTGAAATGGTGTAAAGTTTATTGAGAGTAATTTATCATTATTTACTCAAATCGAAAAATTTACCTACCCCTACCTTTTAATAAAACAGCCGCATTAAATTTACTTATAAAATATACCCATAAACATTTGCTGAATACATGTGCAAGCATACTTATTACTAATATTGCTTAAATGCAAAACAGTAGTAAAAATTTTGATGTAACAAAACCACCTATCTAGTGTAATTAGTTAAGTAAATTATGGTACATCCTTATTCTGCTACTTTCAGTATAAATGAGGTAGGTCAGTAAGAGCTGTTAGGAAAAATATGTAAAATATATTATTCAGGGGCGCCTGGGTAGCACAGTCAGTTAAGCATCTGACCCTTGATTTCAGCTCAGATTATTATCTCATGGTTCAAAGGATTGAGCCCCACATTGGGCTCTGAGCTGATAGTGCAGAGTCTGCTTGGGATTTTCTCTCCCCCTCTTTCTCTGCCCTTCCGTTGCTCATGCACTCATGTGCTTTCTCTCTCAAGAATAAATAAAAGCATATATATATATATATAATATATATATAATTCAGTGAAAAAACAAAAGGCACAATTTAGTATGAAGCATTTGGTCACTTTTATGTAATTATGTGGCACCTCTTCAAGGATGTCATGATAATATTCAAATCTGAGTTTTCATCATATGTTTCAACTTTCTCTTATATCCTGCCAAAAATTATAATATAGTATGCTAAGTTTAATCCATTTTATCCACAAATATGTAAAAGATAGATAGATGGTCAGACAGACTGACAAACACACAATGAAAGATAACATAACTGAAGAGGAAAACCTTGAGCTATGCATAATTTACAAATTGTTTCATTAGATTGTAGAGACATAGTTGTAGGAATTGGAAAGTGTAATTAGTCTTTATGTCAAACACCATATATGGTACCTGTCTTATTGCAACTCAGAACATATAATTTCTGTTAATCAGTGGTGGAAACTTCTACGAAACTTTTTTTTTCTTATTCACCCAAAGAGTTTTTTCTTATTATTACAAATCAAAATTTTCAGTAATTTTTTGTAACAAAATAAATGTTATTTTGAAAACAGTAGACTAAAAGTATAGGATAACCCACGTGGGCCCAACAGATATATCATACATCTAGAGAATAGCATAACAGTATTTAGCATTTTTATCTCAAATTATATTTATAATATAAAAGGTTTATGTTCTCTCCTAGACAGGATGATTCTTTAGGGCAGATACATGAATTTTTTTGTTTGCAGTTGTTATATCAACTTGAATACTATTGACTCTCAATAAATATTTGGAGAAAGAATATTTTGATGATTAAAACTAATGGCCTTTGTTAGGATGCCTGGGTGGCTGTTATTTAAGTGTCTGACTCTTGATTTCGGCCCAGGTCATGATCTCATGGTTTGTGAGTTTGAGCCCTGTGTCGGGCTCCACACTGACAGCACGGAGCCTGCTTGGGATTCTCTATCTTCTTTTTGCCCTGTCCCTGCTCATGCTCGCTCGCTCTCTCTCTCTCTCTCTCTCTCTCTCTCTCTCTCAAAATAAATAAATAAAACTTAAAAAAAAATTAAAAAATAATGCCCTTTGCAATCGAAGGACAAATATCTCTGAGTGATCAACTATTAGTTCATATTTTAGAATCTCTTCCCTAATGTAAAAACACAACAAACTTATTTATTCAACTGTTTAAAATAAATTGTGTTGCTTATGTTGTTGAAACATAATTTATTCTATTTATTGCTCCACTTTATCACAGGGGACTCCTTCAAAATTGACTCGTTGGAGCTACCTCAACCCTATTGAATGTAAATACCTTTCATTTTTATCATTTTTTGAAAAGCATCTGTTGCTGTGTGTAACAGTATGCAAGTCATTGCATAGCCTAGGGAAACCTCCATACGATTTCTGTCCTTAGTTCTATACAGACACCTGCACATCTATTTTTATGAAAGTAAATGGCATTCTGTTTTCTTTGGCAAATATGTGTATTCACTGTTTACACGGAGACTTCCATGGATCCTACCATGAGTTTCCTCAGCTCCCACCTAGGAGGGAGAGGACTGAATCACTGGCAAGCAATAATGTTCTATCAATTGCGCTTTACTTTCTCACCATCAGCCTTTCCGCAGTAAGCTATTTTTTTTGAGAGCAAGTTGGACTATTTTTGAAGCTGCATAAACTATTTTAGGGGACAAGGGGACCATTTGGTGCACTGAAGTAGTAATTTGCTAGTGGCCTAAAAGAATTAATGAAGCTTTCAAAGGCATATGACAGACTTGAAAGGATTATGCACCAAAAAAATTGTTTTAACATAAATGAAAACATCAACTACAAAAGACATATGGTCTGTTCAGAAGATGCAAATTAGAAAAAAAATCAATGGATAAAAAAGACTTGGGAAGAAATGAAAACCCAGGAAACAAATTTATAAAGACAAGCAAAATTTTAATATAATTTATATAACATGATATGATATAGTATGATATAACATATAATACCATAAATATTAAATCCACAGTCAAAAGTCTTTGACATATGTGATGAAATGTGTGACATAAATCATTTAAACCTGTTATAAAGTTTCAATGATTTTTACATTACAAATTTCAGAAATCATCATGGAAGACTGTCATTTTTAATACCATATAGACATATAGCTATGTGATATAAAGTATGGCATGTAAAATTATGTATGCAAGATATTTTTCCTAAATAAATAGATTCATTTTGTCAATAGACAAGTTAATATTATTTGAAAGATGTCAAAATGCATGAAAAGAAAGATTCTCTATAGAGATATTATTTCTAGTATATTAAGAAGATTATTCCTGCTTATTTTTTAATTAATTAATTTAAGTTAAGGTTAGTTAGCATACAGTGTGGTATTGGTTTCAAGAGTAGACCCCAGTGATTCATCACTTCCATAGAACACCCAGTGCTCATCCCAACAAGTGCCCTCCTTAATGCCTATCACCCACTTAGCCCATTTTGCTACCCACCTCTCCTCCCGCAACCCTTAGTTTGTTCTCTGTGTTTAAAAGTCTCTTACGGTTTGCCTCTCTCTGTCTTTATATTATTTTTCCTTCCCTTCCCCTATGTTCATCTGGTGAAATCATATGAGTGAAATCATATTATGTTTATCTTTCTCTGAATCATTTATTTCACTTAGCATGATATACTCTAGTTCCATCCATATTGTTGCAAATGGCAAGATTTCATTCTTTTTAATTGCTGAGTAATATTCATACACACACACACACCCCACATCTTCTTTATCCATTTATCAGTCAATGGATATTTGGGTTCTTTCCATACTTTGGCTATTGTTGATAGCACTGGTATAAACATTGGGGTGCATGTGGCCCTTTGAATCAGCGTTTTTGTATTCTTTGGATAAATAGCTAGTAGTGCAATTGCTGGGTCATAAGCTAGTTCTATTTTTAATTTTTGAGGAATCTCCATACTGTTTTCCACAGTTGTTGTACCAGTTTGCCTTCCCACCAACAGTGCAAAAGCGATCCCCTTTCTCTGCATCCTCACTAACTCTGACCAGCCATTCTGACAGGTGTGAGGTGGTACCTCATTGTGGTTTTGATTTGTCTTTCTCTGATGATGAGTGATGGTGAGCATCTTTTCATGTGTCTGTTAGCAATCTGAATGTCTTTTTTGGAAAAGTGTCTATTCATATGTTCTTCCCATTTCTTCACTGGATTATTTGTTTTTTGGGTGTTGAGTTTTGGGTGTTGGGTGTTGGGTTAGATTTTGGATACTAACCCTTTATCAGATGTGTCATTTGCAAATATCTTCTCCCATTCTGTAGGTTGCCTAGGTTGATTGTTTCCTTCACTGTGCAGAAGGTTTTTATCTTGATGAGGTCCAAATAGTTCTTTTTATTTTTTGCTTTTTATTTTGCTTTTATTTTCCTTGCCGCTGGAGACATGTCTAGTAAGAAGTTGCTGCAGCCGAGGTCAAAGAGGTTGATGCCTGTTTTCTCCTCTAGGATTTTGATGGTTTCCTATCTCACACTTAGGTCTTTCATCCATTTTGAATTTATTTTTGTGTATGGTGTAAGAAAGTGGTCCAGGTTCATTGTTCTGCATGTCGCTGTTCAGTTTTCCTAGGACGATTTGCTGAAGAGATTGTCTTTTTTCCATTGGATACTTTTTCCTGCTTTGTTGAAGATTAGTTGGCCATACACTTGTGGGTCCATTTATAGGTTCTCTGTTCTTTTCCATGGAAAGCCTACTTAAGTTTTAAGAGAGAGGAAGAGTTTTTCTGTCTATGATGTTTTCTCACAATATAGATCTGCTTCTCACTTTTCTCTTAGATCTGTGCCTGCAAGTGTGATGTGCATGGATAATATCCACAGCCTTCTTTACTTTTTTGGTCAACCAAAGAACCAGCAGGAGACCTGAGGAAAGGAGGAAGGTAAGTTCAAGGTATTTAATTTAACTTTCCTCTGTGCTAAATTGATCTTTTGAAATATCTTTAGTTTTCTCTTGCTGCTGTAACAAATCGCCACAAATTTTAGTTGCTTAAAACAATACAAATTTATTATCTTACCGTTCTTAGGTCAGAAATCCAATAAAGGTATCATTGGGTAAAATAAAAATGTTGGCATGACTGAGTTCCTTTCCAGAGTCTTTAAGAGGAGAATCGCTTTTTTTTTTTTGGTCCACTTTCTAGAGTTTTGTCCACACTCTGTCACCTACGCCCTCCCTTCCTCCATTTTCAAAGTCAGTGTTGTTACATATTTCTGACCCTTCCTCTGTAGTCATATCTCTCTGACCATCACTAGGTAAGTCTGTCCATTTTGAATGACTCGTGACTAGTTTGGGCCCTTCTGGCTAATCCAGGATAATCTTCCATCTCAAAGTTCTTAATCTTAATTATATCTACAAGTCCATTTTGCTACATAAGGTAACATATTCACAGGTTCCAGGGACTTGGATGTAGACATTTTGTAAACGGATCATTATTCTGCCCACTACACCACAATATCCCATATGCATTTATGACAAGATGATATAGAAACACCCTTATCAGGAGTATGGGGTCTCCTTAAATTTGGACAGGCCTCTAACTATGATGGTTAATTTTATGTGTTAACTTGATGGACTAAGGGATGCCAAAAAAAGCTGGTAAACATTATTTCTGGGTGTAGCTGTGAGTGTGTCTCTGGGAAGAGATTAACATTTGAATCAGTGGGGTATAGAAAATCACTCTCACCAATGCAGGTGGGCATCACCCTATCTACTGAGAACCTGATAGAACAAAAATGTAGAGGCAGGGTGAATATGCTCTATCAGCTGGAACATCCATCTTATCCTGCCTTCAGACAGTAGTGGTCCTGATTCTCCCGGCTTTGGGCTCAAATTGAATTGCACCATTGGCTTTCCTGGTTCTCCAGCTTTCTGACAGCAGATCTTGGAACTTCTGGACCTCCACAGTTGGGTGAGCCAATTCTTATATTAAAATCTCCTCATACATATGTATTTTATTCTCTTTCTCCTGAGCAATCCTAATACAGAAGTAATGCTATGCAACTTCTAAGAGCAGATAATAAAGGTCAATACAGCCTTCACGATTTTTGTTTGTTTGTTTTGGACAGCAGTCCTGAGATCTCCATTTGTAGTTAACATCAACCAACAGTTGTGTAAGTGACAGTCTTTAAGATGACATTAACCCCAGTCACCATCTAACTGCAACTGTATGAGAAACATCCAGGGAGAGTTGTTTAACTATGCCTATTCAACCCCTACAACTGTGAAGGACAATTTTATTGATTATTGTTATTTTAGATATTAAGCTTTATATTTATAATTTGGCAGTAGATAACCAACACTTTCACAGGTTTTATTCTTTCTGGGTTTTCTACCCTTGATTTTTACTCCAAACCCTGCCCTCTTGTTCTTCAAGCCAGTAAAACTGCAGGTTTCTGTAAAACTCTCTCTGCCCTCTATGTTGCTGACTACAGCCTGCTTTCAGGCCAAGTGCTGTGATCCATAAAGTGTTGTTCCTTTCTTTCAAGTGTGAAACCATCTCAATATTCTGCCCACTTTTGTTAATTTTCTAGTAGCTTCAGGTAGTTCTTTGGTTTTATCCATAATTTATAGCTTTGCCAATATCCATTAGAAGCATCTACGTTGTTGCCAGAAAGAGAACCACTAATGTCAATAGATTTTTAAATGTACTGATTGGTCAAATTCATATTTTATATTATTTCAAATATACAGAACAGTATGTGTGCTAATGTACCTTACACATATACAACCTTCATTTAAATTTATCAAGTCTTTTGGAAACCAATTTGGCAATAAATTTCATATTAAAAAATAAAATAAAATAAATTTATCAAGTCTTAATATGTTTATTATTTCCAAGTTATGATGATGTATTTGCTTCAGACGGTTCTTTTTTACTCTTAAGAAATAATTCACTGAAGAGACATTTGAATCTATCCTTCTTTGACCAGACTTACATTTCTAGCATAAATCCTGTATGGTACATTTAGAAATATATAGTGTTAGATTAAAGCTGTTACTATTCTATTGGGAATTATTCATTAATATTTATAAATGGGAAAAGCTTTTAATTTTACCTGTGTGTATGTATAACTAATTGGGTTGTTACAAAACAGATGGTAGATTTAGAAATAAATTAAATGATTTTCAATTTTTCTGTAAATTATCTCTACAAAGATTGAAATAAATATTAGTTAATTTTTCCTGAGAGATTTAATAACACATGACAGAATATACATTGGCTAGGTGCTACTGTAGTTAGTACATTTAATTTCCATTTCATTGTTTTTGTCCATTTTTGGCTACTACTCTGTTTAAAATGTAGATGTCTTGTCCGCACATTATTTTATAACTGTTTTGTTTAGATATTAAGCATTTGTTGAGTCTGTTTTTTCTTTTCTTAATTTATTTTTTCTCATCGGTCACATATTAACTCTATACTAGTCTTTTAAAATTTATTGAGATTTGTTTCATTACCAATCATATGTTCTAGCTTGTTGAATGTTCCATGTACCCTTGAAAAGAATGTGGATTCTCTTCATGTTAGTTGTATGGTGGAATTTTCTATAAATATTAATACATTAAGCTGTTTGATATTGTTATTCAAATCTTTTATATTTAGATTGATTTTGTGAGTAAGTTTCATATCAATAGGATGCTAAGAGATATGTGTTGGCATCTCCAAATATATTGTAAATTTGTCTATTTCTCCTTTTACTTCTCTGAGTTTTTGCTTTTATGTATGTAGAAGTTCAGTTGTTAGGGATGTATATATTTGGAATTGTTATAGTTTCTTATTGAATTGGCCCTTTAATCATTGTGAAATATTCCACTTTATGCCTGTGTTGGTTTGAAACCCTCTCAGGAGCTTCCCTGGTGTAATCTGAAACTGGCTTCCGTATGCAAAGGGCAGGGAGAGAACAAAGAAAGAGGAAGGCCACTCCAGGTTGGTGGCTGGCAGTTTGCATAAGCAAAGGGAACCTACATGTGAGGGTTGTCTTGGGCAGCAGCTTGATGAATGTACCCCTGCATCTGCCTGCCAAATCTGAAAAGTTTCTGAAGAGGCCTTATCTGGGTTAAGTCCCCTAAACTGTGCAGGTGTTCTCAACACCACATCACTATCTCAAGGTTATATCCTTACAGCAGTACCCAGGAACAGGAAAGGCAAATGGAACCCACATTCCAAGGACAGGGGAGTTGGTGAGGAGCCTCCAGTCGCCTGGGTCCAGCTCAACTGTTAGTCACATTCTTTTCAGTGACCACCCCCACAGTTTGGTAATATTTTTTCTTGTGAAGTCTACTTTGAATGGTACTGGGCAGCCACTTTAAATTTCCTGTAATTAGGGTTTGTGTGTTACTTTTTCCATTATTCATTTAATCTATTTTATTTATTATATTAAATATTATTTTCTTACAGAAAAGGTATAATGAATTCTTACTTTCATACAGTAAGACAACGCATACTTTTTAATGAGAATTTTTAGGCCATTTTTATTTAGTGAGATTATCAATATGGTTAGCCTGAATGCCACCATTCTACCATTTATTTTCCATTTGCTGTATCCTTTTTTTATTTCTCCTTTTTCTGCCTTACTTTAAATTAAATATTTTGAATTAACTGGGCTTTTTTTAATTAATAGAGTGTTTTGAATATTTTATTTTCACTAGAGGCTTGTTAGCTATAGTGTATTGATTATCATAGTTGTATTTCTTTAGTGGTTAGTCTAATCTTTAAACTATGCATCTTTAACTTATCACAGTAGTCCTTCAAATAATATTATGCCACTTTATGTTGAATGTAAAGTATTTATATCAATATATTTCCTCCTCCTTTCCTTGTGCTCTTTGTTTAAGAGAGATTAGTTTTAGTTCTGCATATGATACATCTTCTATAACACACTGCTATTTTAAAATTTATTAAAAGAAAACAATTATATTTATTTCTTCTTTTTTTGTAACGTTTATCTGTATCGTCCATGCCTATACCACATCTCCTCGGGAAGCTACCAGTTTGTTCTCTGTATTTAAGAGTCTGTTTTTTATTTATCCTTTTTGTTCTTCATTTTTTTGTTTTGTTTCTTAAATTCCACATATGAACGAAATCATATGGTATTTGCCTTTTTGTATCTAACCTATTTCATTTAGCATTACACCCTCTAGGTCCATCTTTGTTGTTGCAAATAGCAATGTCTCATTCTTTTTATGACTATTATTCCACCATATGTATGTATGTATGTATGTGTATATGTATGTATGTGTGTGTGTATGTGAAAATAAGAAAATGTGATATAGTGTGTGTGTGTGTGTATTCTTTATCCATTTTATTTATCCATTTATCTATCAATGGACACTCAGGTTGCTCCATATCTTGGCTATTGTAAATGATGTCATAATGGACATAAAGGTGCATATATCTTCAAATTAGCATTGTTGTTTTCCTTGGGTAGATAGAATCTACCCAAGTCGATGGGATTACTGGGCCATATGGTAATTCCATTTTAAATTTTTTTTGAGGAACTCCATATTTTTTTCCCTAGTGGCTGTACCAGTTTGCATTCCCACCAACAATGCACAACAGTTCCTTTTTCTCCACATGTTTGCCAACACTTGTTATTTCTTGTCTTTTTGATTCTAGCCATTTTGACAGGTGCAAGGTCATATCTCACTGTGGGTTTGATTTGCATTTCCCTGATGATTACTGATGTTGTACATCCTCTCATGTGTCTGCTGGCCATCTGTACATTTCTTTGAAAAAATGTCTGTGTATTCAGGTCCTCTGCCCATTTTAATTGGATTATTTGTTAAAAGTTTGCTAAAATGTAATTATCTTTTAAACATTAAGAAGTGAAATAATACTTTTGCGTGTATTTACCCAAACATTTACTACTTATCGTATTCTCTTTGCATAATTTCATGGTTTTTTTTTTTCTGCTATCATTTTTTTTTTTTGTCTTTAACATTTCTTGTCAAAGTTCCTGTAACATTTCTTAGTGGAAGTCTGCTGGCAACAAGTTTCCTTAGCACTGATCATCCAGAACAAGCCTTTTTCTCTTCATTTAAAAATATATTTTAATTGGATATAAAAAAATTGATATCTATAAGAACAACAAATGCATTATATCGACAAATTCTTAATTTTATCCCTAAAGATAATATTGCCATCCCTTCTAGAGTGGGTAGTTTCTTTTTCTCATCAGAAGCTTATGTTAATTTTTATGTTTGTTATTTTGTTTATTTTGTTTTCATATTATTGAATTTCTTTGATGAATAGATTTTATGGTCTTGATTATGATTCAAATTTGGGAAAAGTTATCTTTCTACCTTTGTTTTCTTGGACTTCAGTTACACATATGTACAACCACATGTTGTTGCCCCACAGATTACTCAGACTTTTCATTCTTTTCATTCTGTTTACGCTCCATGTGAATAATTTCCATTGCCTTTCAAGTTTATTAATAATGTATTCTTCAGAGTCTATTATGCTATTAATCATACTCAATGGACTTTTTGGTCTATTCATTTAATTTTAATAGCTTTACTGAGTTATAATTGACATAAAAAGAACTGCATATATTTAATGTGTGAAATTTGATGAATTTGGACATGCAAACACCCATGACACCATCACCACAATTAAGATAACAGGTATATCTGACTTTAAGAAATTCCTTCTTTCCATTAGTTGTTGCTTTTCATTTTGGATTGTGTGTGTGTGTGTGTGTGTGTGTGTGTGTGTACGCATGCGTGTGTGTATAAAAACACTTAATATAAGATCTATCCACCTTCTTTATTTTTGTTGCTTATTTATTTTTGAAGATAGAGAGAGAGTGAGCACCAGCAGGAGAGGGGCAGAGAGAGAGGGAGACACACAAACTGAAGCAGGTTCCAGGCTCTGAGCTGTCAGCACAGAGCCCAGTGTGGCTCTCACACTTACGAGTCAAGCCATGAAATCATGACCTGAGCTGAAGCCAGACACTTAACCATCTGAGCCACCCAGGCACCCCAGAGATCTATCCACCTTATTAACAAATTCTGAAGTGCACAATGCGGCATTCTTAACTATAGATACTATGTTGAACAGTAGAACAGTAGAACTTATTCATTTAGCATAACTGAAACTTCATAGCCACTGAATAACAATTCCCCATTTTGTCAGCTTCCAGCTCTGACAACCACTAATGTATTCTGTGCTTCTGAGTTTGACTACTTTATATAACTCATATAAGTGGAATCCTGCAGTATTTGTCCTTCTGTGATGGAATTTATTTAAGTTAGTAGGATGTTCTCCAGGTTCATCTATGTTGTTGTAAATGACAGAATTTCCATCTTTTTTAAAAAGCTGAAATATATGTATATATATATAGGTAGATAGATAGATAGATATAGATATAGATAGATATAGATATAGATATATACACACATTTATATATAATATTTACATATACACATATATATTATATGTGTGTATATATATGTATATACACATTTTCTTTATATATACATCTGTCAATGGATGCTTAGGTTGGTAAAGCTACAACAATGAAAATAATATGGTACTGGCATTAAGACAGACATACAGACCACTGGAAAAAATATAGAGCTCGGAAATAAACCCCTGCATATATGGTCAACTGATCTTTGACAAAGTTGCCAAGAACACACATGTGGAAAGGATGGTCTTTTCAACAAATGACATTGGAAAAACTAGATATGCACATGCAAAAAAGTAAAATTGAATCATTATACTATATGCAAAAATAAACATAAAATAAAGACTTAAACTTTCAACCTGAAACTGTAAATTTCCTAGAAGAAAACATAGGGGAGAACTTGTTGACATTGTTCTTAGCAATGGTTTCTTGGATATGACACTATAAGCGTGGGGAAAAAAAGCAAATATAGCAAGTGGGGCTACATTAAATTAAAAAAATATTTTTTTATTTTAGATAGTGAATTGGATCCTTTTTAAAAGTTTTTTTTTTAATGTGGTGTGTGTGTGTGTGAGAGAGAGAGAGAGAGAGAGAGAGAGAGAAACAGACAGACAGACAGAGAATCCCAAGCGGGCTCCATGCTGTCAGTGCCAAACTCCACACGGGGCTCAAACTCATGAAGTGAATCGTGAGATCATGACCTGAGCCAAAATCAAGAGTTGGGCACTCAACCAACTTAGCCACCTAGGCGCCTCTGGATCTTTTTTATGTTACATTTCCCTCCTCATTATCTTCATGTATTTTTCTATCTTGATTTTACTTTTAATAGCTTTTTTATTGTGTTAGCTTATTCTACCATCTCTGTCATGTTTGGACTTCTTTCTATTCTCATGATTTTTCACATATTCCCATTTCCAAGCGTGTCTAGTAACTTATTATTGTTGTTGAACATCTTTTGAACTTCTTAGACTTTCCTTAATACACATTTCGTCCTTTTTTTCTGGTTGGCTGTTAAGTTACTTTTAGTTCTGTATGATCATTTTGAGGCTTATTTTAATGTTTTATTAAGATTGTCTAAAATAACATTTACTCTCTGAGTAATTTATCTTCATTACTTAGGCATGACCCTCTGGAGTTTCTAGTAAATGTTGTATTTGATTACTGAAGCCTTTGTGATCTGATGGGGGCAGAAATAATTCCCAGCTCTTAGGTGACTTCTGGGAACAAGTCAGCTCCCAGCTAGTCACTCTATTGCATCACCCTGTGGCGTTAGATCCTATATATGAATATCTTAATATTCAATAAAGATTCAAGGGAATGCAGACTTTTGAAGTTCTTTTCTTGACTATTTCCCCTCTCTTTAGATCTCTATCCCACCACCTGCGGCTACATCTATGAACCCTGATCTGTGTCTCCTCAATTTAGTAAGACTGCCACACTCTATTGATCTTCTTTCCTGCCTTGTGATTCAGAATATGCCTCCTGGCATGAAGCCTGGACAATCTTAGGTTCACCTCATTTTTCCTTTTCTCAGTGCTACAGCCCTGTGCTCCCTGTTGTCTATTGTCTGAACACAGTTAAGTACATTTTAAGACAGAAGGCCAAATTCAGTCCATCTTACTCCATCATTGCCAAGATGAGAGGGAGGAAAGGTAAACAAACATTTTGAGTTACTATCATAATTTTATAATCTCCGTCTTTTTTTAGTTTCAAAATAATAAAACCCATGAATATAATACATGATCATGATAAATTCCAGGAAATAAATTGATGTTACATGTTCTTGAGATCAAATACCCATTTTAAAATTAGGATATCTATGCATCTGAATATTTCGCCTACTAGATAAATACAAACATACTAATGTAAACAATGCTTGTGAAATGCATGGTTGACTCTGTTATTCTAAATATGTAAGTCGGTCTCAGGCAATTAGAAAATAGTGAACTGCATGCAGCCAAAGGTTTGATTTCTTCCATAGCAACTACATACTCCAATTTGCCATTTTCTTCTTGTATAGACACAATCCAATTATAACAAAAACGCAGCAAAATTAAACAAAATGTATTTTCTTAAAAGGTTCACTTGAGAATTCAATAATTCCAAAATTTCATAAGTCAAATAAGATATAGCATGTCACACCCTTTAGAAAACTCTGGTGCCTGTAAAATAATTAAGTGTGAGGTTTAAAACAATATTGACCACATAAAATTAATTTGCCCATTAACACACAAGTATAATTAGTTTTATCTTGTTCTAGGAGACCACATTTTGAAACATCTAAACTGCACACTAGCCACTGAATAATAAAGATGGGTTAATTTAGATAGGTTAATTTTTCTTCATTAATACATAATTGTGATAAATTAAAGACTTGTTACTAAGTCTTTTTAGATGTCTATCAATTTGGGGAGAAAATAGTAAAACTACAAATGAATATTTAGATTATATAAAATGAAGCTAAAATTTGTTTAAAACTGTCAAATGTTTGAAGAGTACAGTTTTATATTAATTTAATATATAATTCTGGTATTCATTTGATGATTAAGAAAACAAACTTTCATCATTTATTTAATTAAATGAACTAATCGCTTTTATTGTATTTGAAACACAAAATCATGCAGGACCTTTTACTGTCTCTTCCTCCCCACTCCTCCAGTCTTTCATGAAAGAATTTATCATCCCCCCTTGTCTTTCCTTGAATCTTATGGTCTTACCCCATATACACTCTCTCTCCCTTCCCCCAACTCACACACACACATGCACACTCTCTAAAATAAAATAAATAAAAGTTGTGTACTTCAAATCAAAGGCTAGTAGAAATATATCCTGCTGCTCAATGATGCTTAAGCTGTTGTAAAGATCTCTTATTTCCACTAAGAAGCATTTTATTACAAACAATAACCTTCAATTATTTTAGCTTGAACAATAGTTTTTGTTTGTTTTTTGTTTGTTTGTTTTGTTTGTTTCTTAATTAACATAGGAATTGGTGGTCCATTGGCAGGCAGATGTTAGGACTGATTTACTCAGACTTCTGCTTACTATCCTCACCTGTTTTCTTTTCCCCCATATTGAGGAAACATGGCTGCAGCATTTGCAAGTGTATGCAGACATAGAATGCCCTTCTCTTTCTTGGATCTCTTTTGAGAAGATGGGAAACTTTCCTGGAAGCACCCAGAAACTCCTACTATCTGTGTTAAGACTTGGCTTACAAGTACATTGTTAATTCAGTCTTTGTCATTAGATCTTGAATTATGCTTATTGGGTTCCATTAATTACTAGAGAAAAAATGGATACCATGAAAACTTCTATGGTTCACATTATGCCCATCATTAAGTGAAAGAGTAGGTGGGTGAAAATGCATAGAGACCCAAAGTCAGGAGGATTAAAATCATACATAGGGAGAATGCTGGAAAGAAAGAGAGAGAAAGAGAGACAGACAGAGACAAAGACAAAGAGAAGGAACTGGAATTCTATTTTGGCTTAATTGATTGAAATACTTTTCAGGATTTAGAAAAGGAGAAAAATAATGGGCAGCTGTGGTGTGGGAGAGTAAGAAAATAGGTTAGAAAGAATATTGTAAGGAGATCGGCTATGAATTGTATTTGGCTGTTTTATAGTCGAAATAAATATTTCCTTATTGCCCTAGAGACTTAAAAATTATGTAAAAATTTTGTTGAGCTGTTATTTTGTTTCATTGAAGCTCTACAAAATATGCCTTCAATTTGATTATCATCCTAAGTTTTTTTTTTAAATAGTATTGATTAGTAAAGACAATAAATAAGTATCGATAGATGTTACATCTACAAAAGTTGTGTACTTCAGATCAAAGGCAAGTCTTAAAATTTATACTCCTGAGTCTGTAAATTAAAATGATATAGCAGGGGCACCTGGGTAGCTCAGTTGATTGAACATCTGACTCTTAATTTCGCCTCAGGTCATGATCCGAGGATTGTGTGATCAATCCTGGTGTTGGACTCCATGCTGAATATGGAGCCTGCTTGGGATTCTTTCTTTCCTTCTCCGCCCCCCCTCCCCGCCTCACCCCCACCCACTCTCTTCCTCTCCCCCACTCACATATTCTCTCTCTTTATAAAATAAATAAAAAACTAAATAAAAATAAAATGATACAGTAGAAAGTCTAGAAAGTAGCTTTAGGAAGTATGGAGTTTTGTTACTAGATGTGTCACTCATATTTATGACTTAAAGTAAGAAAATAAATTATATGCCTAGAAGTGGAATTCATGGGTCAGAGAGTAGGCATGTGTTCAGTTTAAAAATTTTTTTATTATGTTTATTTACTTTGAGATAGAGAGATAGAGTCAAGCGGTGGAGGGGCAGAGAGAGAGGGAGACACAGCATCTGAAGCAGGCTCCAGGCTCTGAACTGTCAGCTCAGAGCCCGACGCCAGGCTCGAACCCACAAGCCTGCGCTGAAGTCAGACCACTTAACCGACTGAGCCACTCAGGAGCCCTTGCACGTATTCATTTTTATAAGATGTCAAACAGTTTTTATAAATAAACACATTTACATTTTCACCAGCAAAGTAAGAATCAAGTTGGTCCGCTTTCTTACCAACATGTAGTATCACAGCTTTTGAAATTTAGGCATCCTCCTGCTTGTAATGTTATCTCTGCATTTTCCATTACATTTCTCTGATTTAATGATGTGAAAGGAGCATTTAACATAGGCCCTTGCGTAGCTTCTTTTATGAAGTGCTTGTTCAAGTATTTGCCCGTTATTTGTCTTCTTACTTATCTGCCTATGTGAAGATTGTGAAGACATTTTCTTTAAGCTTGCTCTTTGAAGCTTTTCAGTTTGACATTTACATTTAGGTCTCTGATCTATTACACATTTTTATAAATCATCCAAAGTAGGTGTAAAGGTTCATGTTTTTCTACACATTTATTCAGGGTTTTTTCCACCACCATTTGCACAAAACATTCCATCCCTAATATTGAACATACGATTAAAAGTTACCAAACTTAAAAAAAATACAGATTAAGATGTGCCATGATTTAAAACAACAAATGCTGAGATGAGCCAGATTTTGGATTAGCAGACAAAGCCTTAAAACAGCTATGTTAAATGTATGTAAACACTTCAAGGAAAAATAAGGACAGATTATTGTATGAGGATTATTAGGTAAAAATATAAACTTAAGAACTGGAAAGTATAATATGGGAAATGAGATGTACCTATAGTGATCTTAATAGCAGATTGATGATATTGGAAAAAAGCTTCAGTAAATGTGAAGGCAGACCAATAGATATTCTTCAATCTGCAGAACACCGAATAAAAAATAATTAAAAAGAAAAGGAATAGAGCATCAGTGAAGGACAGTATTGAGAAGAAAGACAAGAAGGTGGAAAACGGTTTTATAGAAATAATCACCTCAATTTACTACATATAATAAAGTACGAAAACATATAGAAGCATGAATCTCACCAAACTCAAAATAGCATAGATACAAAGATGCCAAGGGGCATCATAGTAAAATTGGTAAAAGGCAAAGAAACAGAGAATATTGAATACATCCAGAGACAACAAAATTTCCATTTAGGGAAACATTGATACACATGGTGTCTAAAGTTGCATCATAATGAAGGCTAGAAAAGAGTGGAATGATATCTTTAAAGTACCGACAACAATTTTACAAACTTTATCAACATCCAGTGAAAATTCATTCAAAAAATGAAGGCAACATAAACACATGTTCATATAACTTGTTTTTTAACGACAGATTTCAACTCTATGGTTGGCAGAATTGTGTTTCCATGCCCTAATCATGAAGTTTAACTATATTACCTTACATGGAAAAAGGGATTTTTGCTGATTTTATACTCAGGATATTATCTCGGATCTTATGGGTGTACCTGATGCAATCACATGTGTTTTTAAAAGCAACAGAAAGAGGCAGAAGGAGAAGTTGGAGAGATTCACAAAAGAGAAGGATTCAATATATGATTCCTTCTTTAATGATGAAGAAGGTCTCAAGCGAGAACCAGAGAGACACCTCTAGTAGCTGAGGGTGAACGAAGATATCAGCCTCAGGGAACTGGACTCTGCATGAGTCTGGAAGTAGATTCTTCCATTGAGTCTCCAGAGAACAGGACAGCTTGCCTGACACCTGGCTTTTTGCCTTGTGCGACTCTAGCAGAGATTGCAGGGAAGCCAGCTTGGCCTTCTGAAGCCAGAAGTGTGAGATAACAAATGAGTGTTTGATGGTAGGAATTTACCCAAGGGATACAGGAGTGCTGATACGTAGGGGCACTTGTAATCCAATGTTTATAGCAGCACTTTCAACAACAGCCAAATTATGGAAAGAGCCTAAATGTCCATCAACTGATGAATGGACAAAGAAGATGTGGTTTATATATATGATGGAATACTACTTGGCAATGAGAAAGAATGGAATCTGGCCATTTGTAGCAACGTGGATGGAACTAGAGGGTATTGTGCTAAGTGAAATAAGTCAGGCAGAGAAAGATACACGTTTTCACTCATATGTGGATCCTGAGAAACTTAACAGAAGACCATGAGGGAGGGGAAGGGGGGGGAAGTTACAGAGAGGGAGGGAGGCAAACCATAAGAGACTCTTAAATACGGAGAACAAACTGAAAGTTGATGGGGGGTGGGGGAGAGGGGCAAGTGGGTGATGGGCATTGAGGAGGGCACCTGTTGGGATGAGCACTGGGTATTGTATGCAAACGAATTTGACAATAAATTATATTTAATATAAAAATAAATAAACATTAAAAACAAAAAAAATAAAAGATTAAAAAATAAGAAAAATAAATGAGTGTTTGAAGCAACTGAGTTTGTGGTCATTTGTATAGTAGCAATAGAAAACCAGTATGGTGCCAAACAGAATTGCATTACAAGGAATACAAAATGTAGTTCTTCAAGCTGAAATCATTCCTGGTCTAAACCCAGATTTACCCAGATTTAGAAAATAATAAAGATCCCTGGAAAATATAAATGTGTGAGAAAATATAGAGAACTATTTTTAAAGTTTAATTTCTTTAAATGACAATTTACTGTTTACATCCAAATTATAAGTTGTACGTGAGACTTACAACGAATATGTATGTAAAATATGATATAAATTGCACTAAGGATGGAATAGAATACGCTATTACACTATTGCCATAGGTATTCAATATCATTTTATTCCTTTATTATAATTTTCAGGATTATATCCTCTTGCCGGCTTAAAGATATTTCCTTCTCTGTTTAGCTTGTGTGTTCAGCAGTTCTATAATGATGTTCCTTAGTGTGGCTTTATTTATATTTATGAAGCTTTGGGCTAGGAATACACGTTGAAGTCAAAGATGGATGTTTTTCATCCCTTTTGGAAAACCGTCATCCATTCTCTTAAGATACTGTATATCCTTACTTTCTCCTCTTTTTCTAAGATTCCAGTTCCTTATAATTATTGGAAACAGTTTCCTTTCACATATTGTTTACATATAATACTCACTATGGTTTTACTTTTTTCTCTTCATGCTTAAATCTATTGTTTTTCTTCTGGTCTATATTCAGGATGATTAAATTCTTTCTTCAAGGGTGCTGATTCTAAGTATTAAATGTTTAACCTATTTTTTTCAGTGTATGAATTCCATTGATTTTTTTTTTAAAAATAAATAAAGCTTTTAATTGTATAAGCATGATCCTTTAAAGTCTGTGTCTAATATCATCATTACCTAGAGGCTTAGATAATTTTTTAAATATTTTTTTTCCGTTTTCTTGGCTTCTAGTCATTTTCTTTGTTCTAGTCTTTCTGTGTGTTTCTCATTTTGTCTGAGAAATTGTTTTGATAATTTGTGGCTTTTGATAATATTTACTCCAAAAAGTATTTACTTGGTTTCTAACAGGTAGCTAGGCTAGAGGCATAAACACTTTTGCATCATGATAAACTAATCTAGGATTTAGATCATGGGAAAATGGGAGGCAGTTCCTTATTCCAAGTATCATTTAGATCTTGGGTGTTTGCCAGGTACCATTTTCCTTCCTGGGCCCTGCATTTTGTCTTGTTGGTATGGTGAGTTTACTGAAAAGATTGCTCACTTCTCACCCTCTCGGTCATGCCTTTAGAATGAGAAGGTGCCCAATGATTGTCCAGCAGTTCCGCGTGCTGTACTTACTTTCCTGCGTTATTCTTCTACAGGATGTGGCATCCTTCTCATGCGCTGGGATAAATATACTTTTTAAGTTGAAGTCCAACTCTTCTGATAGTTCTCAGCAAAAGAGTTGACACATGCTTTGTATTCCATCATTTATGGAATGACCAGTTGGTTTTTACATATGTTAATATTTTCAAAATGTTATTGTAGACAAATATTTACTCTTAAAATTTTGGCACATACACACACATTTAAATACCTTAAGTAACTTTGGACACGGTATATATCATGTGGCTAGAAAGAACACAGAAGTAAAATCCTTGCAATTAATAATTTTATTAGAATATTGCAAAAAATAATGTGACTTGAATGTGTAAGCCGTCTTTGATCACGAATTTCCACATAATCAACCCACTGACATTATTATTTTTGTTATTCTGTATGTAGATCCATGGGTGACACAACATAGGGAATTAAATTATTGTTCAGAAAATTTTAGTTTTGTGGAAACCAATAACCACTGCGGAGCATCTTGATCTTTAATTTCATTTTTCTTCAGTAATATGAGCACTGTGTACAAACAAATTTACTATGTAATAAGTCCATTATATAAAAATAACTTGAAATATTTTCAAACTTGTCATATTATAAGTCTAATATACACTTATTTGAATCTCTTATCCTATACCTATGACTTGAGAATTCATAGTGTTAGTTTCACAGCGTATACAAATATGCAAATTCACAGACATAACAGACCCCAGAGACCCCCTAAGGGAGAAGTCAAAAGCAACGAGGCCCCCATCTGTTCCAAAGTTATATGTGCCTGGCATCATGAACTGAAAAATTAAAACAATTTGTAAAACATTTGTGTATAATTTTCTCTTCATTGGCAAAAAAAAGTAGAAAGAGAAGTAAAACTTTAAATTTGTTCTGTGAAAATTTATAGTGGGTTGAAGTTTATACAGAACAAATAATGTTGTTACTAATTTTGCATTGTTAATTTATAATAGATTACCAGGAGCCAAAAAAATAAATTCTGTCTTTTAAGTTTATATAACACTTTTATTTTCAAAAACTACTTTCTTATTTACGTGGAGTCAAATGCATCAATCTTTTACCTTTATCCTTTTACCACTAAAGATTATAAAAATATTCTCCTATACTTTTAATGCCAAAATAGTCATACAGTAGACTTATTATTTCTGTAATCATAGATTAATTGTTTAGATAGCTATAAATGTATATTGAAGTGTTTTTCGACTAAACAAATTCTATAATTGTATAATTCAAAAGTAATGTATATGGAGATGCCAGAGAATATGTTGCCACCAGTATTAAAAATTCATTCATACCCTGGTAATGAAAGTACTAATGAAGTATAAATATTTTCTTCATTTTAAAGACATTCTTGTTGATTAAGAACAGAATATATGCAGAACACTTTATATTTCTTGCAGATTTTTTTTTCTAACTGTGCTTGGAATGGATTCCATGAGAGTAGATGAGCTTTTGCATAAGGGATATATAACTGATTACATTAGTATATGTCATTTGGTGAAGAGACCACTAGAGTCATGAGGACGTAATCTGTGCAAAACAGAATAATTCAGTATTGCATAAGAGAACAGAAAACATTCCCAGGAAGTTTTAATTCATATAACTGAAAATTCTTCTTATAAAGATGTTAATGGTAAACCAAATCAAAATTGTATACATACAGTTAACAACCATTAAAAATACCTATTGGTGTCAGGTTCATCCTAGTGATTACTTTTTATATAAGTCCCCACGTGGTATTTACTGTGGCCTCTGGTTAGGAACCTGTGTTTGCAGCTATCTGACTGTGAGCACATGATAGCAAATCATTTCTACACACTCAATGCAAACAGGATGTCAAGAAAAGAACTCTTGCATATGCAATTCCACTCAGATTCAAAGGATTTAAATCTATTTACTTTTTCAGATGTGATCTAAATGATAAATTCTAAGCAAATCTCTCAACTGTGATTTAACTGAATGATGAAAACTTTTCTTGGGAGGAATTCATGATTTATAGAGCTTAGTACCAAATAAAATTTCTTGGAAGCTTGAGAATTAATCATTTTGGGTAGAATTTTTTTTGTATAAAAATATGTACTTCTTTTCACCCATGTTACCCCCGAGCAGCCTCTCATTGCTATCCATTACTCACTGCTATGTACAGGTGCCTCCTGGCTTCAGCACCTTTCACAGAATTGGCCATAGAAATGGTAAACATCCCACGATTATTGACTGAATGTGACTGTGAAGAACTGATTGGAATTAATACAGTGAGAAAATGCATGAAATATATTCTCCTTTTCTGATCACCAGAGTATATCACTTTGTGCTACTTTCTATTCTGAGGGGCAATTTTTCTGTGGTGGAAGAAGGTTTCGTAATTTTTTTTTAAGTCTAAAGGGAAGGAAATATGTCCTAGATCACATGAGACTTCTATTTCTATCTAGTATAATGAATCAAATAACTGAAGTGATTGATTTAATAGGTGTTTTCCTTTTGTCTTGTTTGGTATTTTCAGCAGATGTCATTTTTAACATGGAGTAAATAACAAATCATATATGAACTTGGGGTAACCACAGTAGGTGGCTGGAATGAGATGAATTGTGGTTTGTCAGGAAGGCTCCATGATCAAAACATCTCTCAGGCTTAGGCTTTTTGTTAGGCCCATTGTTGTAAAGATAAATAGCACATCTAAAGCTATATAGAGATTATTTACTCTGATGCTAGCATTACACATTAATAAATTGTACAGAGTAAGAATAGTTATAGGAATCAGTAACTACAAGAGCTAACCAAATTCATCCAGTTTGTGACCAGGCCTCTTTCTACTAATTTTTTTTTGACAGCTTCTCATATTTGGGTTAAAGCAGTTGATCAATTTATTTTTATGCTTTTTTTTTGTTAGTTTTAACAACTGTAAATTAGCATTTCAATTTACAACCAAATGCCACTGAGAGCTTTAGGGCATTGCGGTATGTAACTGATACCCTATGATGACACATTTAGAAAGTAGTTTTCTAGAATACAGCATTCTGAGAGCAAGCCTTTTAGATGAGCTTGATGTTGGCAAGTGTGGTTTACTGTGGGATAGCGCTGGATCATAGAGTCGCCTGTATTGAAGACCTCCACCAGATAATAGACTGTACCCCAAGGGAAAGGGACGGAGGGGTCAGCCAGTATTAGAGAAGAACTCTGAAAGAGAAGGAAAGACTACCAAGTAGTCCTGCAAATTGGAATCAGCATGGTCAGTGTTTTCAGAGACTGGCAGTGAGGTGCCACTTTATAGAAACTTATAATAAAATAGAATGAGTTAATAACAATGTAATTTAAGAAATACTCTGCTTTGTTATGAAGTAAGATATATACATTCGAATGTAGTCCTCGAAGTACAGAAAATGAATTGGCATGGTTAACTTCTGAAAGCAAAAAGACATAGCATTTTAAAAAGTATGGATAGGGGCACCTGGATGGTTCAGTCAGTTAGGCATCTGACTTCAGCTCAGGTCATGATCTCATGGTTTGTGAGTTCAAGCCCCACGTCAGGCTCCGTGCTGACAGCTCAGGGCCTGGAGCCTGCTTCAGAATATATGTCTCCCTCTCTCTCCACCCCTCCTCTGCTCATGCTTTGTCTCTCTCTCTCTCCCTCTCTCTCTTTCTCTCAAAAATAAATAAACATTAAAATTAAAAAAAAAAGTATGGATAAAGAGGATGGGGAAACATATTGCCAAAATATGAAGACTAAGAAATATAGCAGCAAGATCACAAAGGAACTTATAACTGAAATCATTGTTGCACTATCTGCTAACTAATTTGGATGTAAATTAAACAAAAATAAAACAAGTTAATAAAAATAAAAAAGGAACTTATAACTATATTAAGGTATTTGTATTTTTTCCTGAAGATATTGGGGAAGCGTCATGTTTTAAATAGGGATTCATGTTTACATCATAGAAATATCACACTAGTGGCAGTTTGTAGAAAGCATAAGACAAGGCACAGGAAATGGTCAGGAAAACCAGATAGGAGTCCATATAGCAAGACTACAAGGTGAGCCCTGATATCAGCCTGAACAAGATATAACAGCAGGATAGAAAGATATGGTTAGATTTTAAAAAAATGTTAAAATAGGAAAATGCATAGGAGTCCATGTTTAAACAGGCATAAGATATGAGGAAGAGTGTCATGAGAAATGTCTCCCTTGTTATATTTCTAGCTTGATGGTAGATGGTGGAACTATTTACAGAGTAGAGAAACAAGGTGTGGACTTCAGTTGGAGATGAGACAGACCTCTTTGACCACCTTTGGTGCATCCAAGTGGAGATGATATAAAAATATTGAATTTTATTCTGGAGCTCTGAAGAGATCTTTGGCCTCTTAGTTTGGGTATTCATTGGGTTTGGGCCTACAATTAAAGCTATATGTATTAGTTTTCTATGTTGAAAAACACATTCTCAAAAATGTACCTGCTTAAAAACTATACATTTATTATCTCATAGTTCTGTATGTTAGAATTTGTGCAGCCCTCAGCTGAGTTCTCTCTCAGGGTTTCTATCAAGGCTCTATCCAGGCTGAAAGAAGTTGTTGGTTACCAAGGCTATAGTCACACCTAAGTGTCAGGGTTCTCTGCTAATCTCCCTGGTTGTTGGCATAATTTAGTCCTGAAGGTTGCAGGACTGAATTGTCCACTATCTTCCCAGCTGTCAGTGGGCCTGCTGTCTGTTCCAGGAGACCATCCTTCATTTCCTTCTACGTGGTCCTGTCTCTAGCAGCTTAGTTTCTTTTTACAAGGCCAGCAGGAGAATCTCTTTCATCTTGAAGTGAACTGATGAGAGGCCTTAAATATGTCTTCAAAATCCCCTTGGCTATATAATCTACTCAGAGGAGTGATGTCCTGTTACTTACAGGTCTGGCCCACACTCAAGGGGAAGGGTCTGGCCCACACCAGGAGGCAGGAACCTTGGGGGCCATTTTTTTATTCTACTTAACCACAGTATCTGTGTGGGCAAGTTCTCTAAGGGACAGAGAGCAGAGTCCAAAAGAAGGGAGTTAGGGGAGAAGGCTGAGAACAATAACATTTAAGGAGGATTGATAGGAAAAAGCAATCTGCAAAAGAGATTATGCACTGAGAGAACAATATAAGAAATGTGTATGACTAGAACTTTTGGCCATATGCTCTTAAGGCTATTAATTAATCACTGTTACTGCCAGGACTTTTTGCCTCATTTTACTGCACATTCCTTAAAATCCCCATGGTATTGCCACTCAGTTATGACCAATATTTGTTGCAAAATAATACTTTGGTTATAATTTATAAATTAACTTTGGGAATCCCAAAGTATTGTCATACCAAATCATGACTTCAGTCTCTTTATTTATATCAAAGGAGTTCTGTAATGGGGATATACATGATTGCCTGCTGAAAGTGTATATAGGGACTTGAGCAATACACTGAAAATCCGAAAGATACAGAAAATGTATTGATCCCTGTCATTTGTGGATCAGTTCCCACAGGTAATATATATTGTTCTCTTATGTTTTATAACCTGCTGTATATATGCTTGTAAATATATTTAATCCTAGCTGTTAGACCAAGATCCCAGAGAGCACACTTCACATGTTCACCTTTTTGTGCATATATGCAACTCAAAGTCCAGAAAAGATTAAGTACATACTTGTTGAATAAGCAAGTGAAGGGAAGAAAAAGTGATTTTACTTGGTAATAATACCTCTAATATATTTTTGTTTTAGATATTTTTTGGAGGAATTAACTTAACATGTTGATTTAATTTTGGATAAAATAACACGGATATAAAAGTGGACTATTTTTTATAGAATGTTGTCACAGACAATGTACGGACTCTTTAAAGCATCGATGAATTTTGAGGACATTTTATAGAGTTGGTCTCAGAGAAAAGACTGACCTGAAAAAATGTCCATATTAGCTGATGTCTGCTCAGTGCCACTTCACCTGGGAAAGAAAAGGTCTATTTGAACTGACAGAAATGGATGCAATGACCCAAATTAGTAAAATAAGGCCAACTTAACTCAGGTTAAAAAAAAAGTTTTTTTTTTTAAAATATAAAAGGGACTTTTTATAAGTGAAAAGGAAGAATAAAAAGAAGTTTAAGCAATAGGAACTAAAATACAATTAGATGTAGATCTAAAGGTTTACAAGAAGCCAGAAACAAAAATTTCATTATATATTTCTAGAAAATATAAAATATCAGAATCAATACAATGGAACTATACTGATAGATGTTTGTTAAAGTCTGTATTTCAAATTCAGAGAACTGAATATTGTATTTGTAACAAAATGACATTTTTTAAAAGTGTGCAAACATAAGCAAAATAGAGTATATTGATTGCTTAGAGTTCTTTTTTATTTTATTTTATTTTTTTAGTTTTTAATGTTTATTTAGTTTTGAAAGAGAGAGAGAGAGAGAGAGAGAGAGAGCGAGGGGCAGAGAGTGAGGGAGACACAGAATCTGAAGCAGTCTCCAGGCTCTGAGCTGTCAGCACAGAGCCTGATGCAGGGCTCAAACTCATGAACTGTGAGATCATAACCTGAGCCAAAGCTGGACACTTAACCAACTGAGGCAGACGCACCATTGTGTAAAGAGTTCAAAAAGCTAACCTAATTCACTCAACAAAATGTTAAAAAATATTAATGATTATGATGTGCTATTGATTTTTTAATTATTGACATAAGTATTGATTTAAGTATTGATTTAATTATTGATTTAAGTATTGATTTTTAAATTATATGATATACTAATTAAAATAATTATTTAACAAGTGAAAATGACTAGCATTATACATTCTATGTACTAGTCATATATATACATATATTCAAATATATGAATGTACTAGTCATATGTACTAGTCATATATATACATATATTCAAATATATGAAAAAATTAAATATATTAAATATGACTGGGTGATGGCTCAAATAGCACAATGAACTGCTTCTGAAATTATTAGTCAACTTTGTACTGGGTAAAATCTGTTTCTTGTGATTCTAATTTGCCATTTCTACATTCTTCTATATCAGTGTCAAAGAACATATAAAATTACCATTTACCTTATATGACTCTTGCCCTTGATTTATATATTTATTTTTTAACCCATGATTTGTTTTTATTTCTTCATATTATTGCTGCATTAATTTTGCAAAAAAAATTATGCTAAACTGCCTACTTGAGTTTTATTGGTTCTTTTATCTTTGAATAATGCACACTGGTTAAAAGACCAATTTTTGTATCTACTCTGTTTTCTACATTTTCAGTTAGCTGGGGAAAATAGGAATAATCATCTTTTATAATTTTTCCATAAAGTATAATTTCATATTTCTGGATGGTATAATTTAAAAGAAAACCTACAAATTCTGATACACATTTGTGTTTGAATCCCTCTGGGTAAAGTTTCATTTTTCTTCATTAAAAAAGCAGTTTTCTTGAAGAATTGTGGAAAACAATATTTGTTGGTGATCCTAAAGGGTTGTATCTTCCCCAGTAGCTAAGAAATTCTTTGTCCTCAAAGATTAGTCCTAATGTCAAATCTTTATCATCTTCACTTGTGTTGCCTCAACAGATTCTATAGTGCAGTATAATCTATATAACCAATGGATTTTCATTTCATGATGGAGAAAACACTATATAATCTATAATAAATGTATGTGTTATGCATACATACAATGTGCATATGAACACTAATTGTGTTTTCTTAAGTAATACCTCAGGTGCAGTCAGTTTTTAAAAACGATTTTGAGAGAATCAATGATAAAATTTTCATTTTAAGGCTATGAATTATATTATTTTGTTATGTACTAGTATATTATACTGCTGCATATTACATCATAATATAATTTATTTTATATATCTCTAAAGGGATAAACATTTTCACCGAATTTTAAGTAATTTAAAGAAGTTGTGACATTCTATATATTCCTTCAAATGTCTTTTAAAATTAATCCTTTCTATGTACAAAATATTTCAGAAATTCCAGTAATTACAAACATATTTATGGTAATTAAAACAGTGATGATACTTTATCTTTGATGTTTACTTTTCTGTAATTACATATATCATGAATTTTATCTAAGAACACATTGGCATTTAGTTCTACAGCTCTTTACTCATACTTTCTGTGTAATTTATTATAAAGTATAGCACTTATTAATACTACAGATAGATGACTTTTATTGGTAGTATCTTACAAAATGTGCTCTCAAATTAGATATTTATAGTTTAAAAGGTTGCAATTTGATGACAAAATTCTCTCAAATAACTGCTTTTAGACTGTTCTCTCTATATTGACATGGTTCCATGTACATAAAATTTTATGAGAAGTAGAAAAGTAAACCTCTATAAATACAGTGTAAGAAATGATCATAATGACTATATAACATAAAATATATTAGCATTTTTGTCATATAAAATGCAACTACAGAAATTATATTTTAAAAGTCAAATTTATATTAGAATTTGGATCCATGTGAACCCTGAAAAAGGAGCTCTTCTATTGTATTGCTCTTTCAATGGTAAAGATGAAATTTATGGGTTTAACTATTTTTACATGGCATTCTATAGTTGATACAGGCTAGTCTTTAAACGTGTGTTTACAAGGGCTTTAAAAGTGAATCACTTGGGGTGCCTGGGTGGCTGGCTCAGTTGGTTCAGCCTCTGACTTTGGCTCAGGTAGATCTCACAGTTTGTGAGTTTGAGCCCCACGTCAGGCTCTATGCTGACAGCTCAGAGCCTGGAGCCTGCTTCGGATTCTGTGTCTCCTTCTCTCTCTGCCCCTCCCCTACTTGTGCTCAGTCTCTCTCTGTCGCTCAAAAATAAATAAATTAATTAAAAAAAAGTGAATCACTCCAGTAGTACAGAGTTGTTTTATGACAGAATATTCATAATTTCTTCCTCCTTCCCCTTGTGACATCGTTTAACTTTTACATGTACTATAAACAGTAAACATTGTTACTATTATTGCTTTACACAAAAATATCTTTTACATCAATTAAAAATAAGAAATCTAGGGGCGCCTGGGTGGCTCAGTCGGTTAAGCAGCCGACTTCGGCTCAGGTCACGATCTCGCGGTCCGTGGGTTCGAGCTCTGCGTTGGGCTCTGAGCTGACAACTCAGAGCCTGGAGCCTGTTTCAGATTCTGTGTCTCCCTCTCTCTGACCCTCCCCCATTCATGCTCTGTCTCTCTCTGTCTCAAAAATAAATAAACTTAAAAAAAATTTTTTTTAATAAGAAATATAAAAGAATGTATTTTACCTTAATTTATCCCTTTTCCAACAGTCATCCTTTCTTTACATAGTGCAATATAATCTTTCCCATTCTGCCTGGTAATTCCATCTAAGATATCACCAGTTCCAGATTGTAGGGATGATTTTGAAATAGGAAATTTGCTTAGAAAAAGTAGTAAATTTTATCTGCTCTCTTCAGTTCATTGTACTATTATTTGAATCTTCTCAAAGAGTTTGTTGGATCTTCTAAGGCCAGGTGATATTCAATGGCAAACATACTATAAAATTTGCATATAGAGATTTTTTCAATGAATTCAGCATTTTGACGGTAAGTATATAAGATACTATGTCCAGTCTGCTATCAGCAACTCTAGGCTGATTATTTTGAAAGTGGGCTTTGCTTGCTTTCTCTCAAATTACTTTTTTATCTTGCTTAAGAAGCATCTTTCTCTGAAGTCCTTGTTTTATTATTCTGTATCTTTTCACTTAAACTTTCTTTTAAATATTTGTCATATATAAGCCATGACCTTTCCCATCTAAACTGTGATTAGAGAATCCTCATTGTCTTTAACTACTAAAGGGCAAGAACCATGCTTTGCTAATTGTTTCATCATTTAATTCCTATCATACGGATTCTGCGGTTCATGCAGCACACATGATTAAATATTCTATTTTTTCCTGCTTCACCACCATTTCTTAAGATAAAATATAAGAGTTGATACATTCTATGTCTCCCATTCATTCTTTGGAATTACCATTAACCCTCTTAGTATTTAAACACCCTTTCTTTTGAAGTTCACAGCAACAATTTTTATGGCACTATTTAAAATTATTTTGATATTATCAAGCCACCTCCTTCCATTAGACTCAATTATTAATGAACTTGATTATGATTTCCCACTCAATATGCCTTTCAGAGGGTTTTTACTTTTGAAAGAGCTGATCACTTCCTTTGGGTAAAACCCTACTGCTTTATTTCACTGTATCTTAGATGACTGGACTTTGGAGGGAGCAAAAGTAAAGCATCTCTGTTAGATACAATGAAAAATATATTCTCTCATCATATTTTGGCTCTTGTTGCCTTTCAGAAATCCCTTTGTTAACTGCAAAATGATGGCTGACATTCCAAAAATAGTTACTTCATAAATTTCACCCTGTCCTCTATCTCAAAAATCCATCCTCTTTCCTAAATCTGTGTAAAAATTACTGAATTTTGCTTTACAAAAAAAATGAGCCTGTTATTACAAAGAATAATGAGTATTCTCAAACTATACTTTCTGTACCTTACCAATATCTAGAACTTTCATTTATTGTCTTTTCCATTAGATCTTTCCTTGGGAAAGTAGTGGTTAAATTGTCTTCCACATAAACCATAGTAAAAATCCCCTATTACTACTCCCAGTCAAATTGCTGTTTTCCAATTATAATTTATGCCCTCCTTCTTTAGTGGATTGTCCACATTGTGCCCTTTAGGTGGAATTTTCTTTTTCTTTGTCTGATTATACAAATCACACTATATAAAATTTCTACTAAAGCCACCTCTTCTGTGAGGCCTTCTGTGATCCTTCCAATTGAAAGATGCCCCTTTATTCTCTGAACATAGATTGAATATTTTTTATTTTTGTTTATGATATTTTACATCTAAAAATTCATATCATACTTATATATAAAATTAGATTTAAAAGCCTGACTCTATGCCTATCATGTACCTTCATCAGCCGATATAGTAATTTCCCTTCAGCATACTATCTACCTTTATCAATAAAATGTGAATGAACATTCTTGTGGAAGAGTGCTTCTAAATTGCTTTTCACCATAAAAAGATCTTAAATATTAGCAGTTATATAGACAAAGTAATAGCTTGCAAATACCATATGCAGTAGCCGTGGCTTCAAATTCAAAATGTGCAATGAAATTATTTCAACTAAGACTAAGAGTTTGGATGTTAATTGGACTGATGATTAATCTTTAATTTTGCAATGCTTAATAACTACTCCATTCTTGAATGATAGGAATCACCTGATTGCCATTCAATTAGTAAAACAAAAATGACTATGATTCCTTATCTTTCATGAAATTCTTTTTGGATTTAGATCTTTAGATCCAGGGAATTACACAAAAGTCAAGGATTATTATTTTGGGTCAAAATTTGGCTTGACCACAATATTTTTAGTATGTAAGGGAGGAGTCCAGTAACCCTTACTATGTTCTGTCATTAACAGGAATGGAAACCAGTTAATAGGGTGTCTATTGCACATTGGACTTTGATGCAGGTGATTTGCATACTGTGACCCGTGGAATTCTACATGGTCCAGGAATGACTCACATCTTTGCATAACTCTCTCTCTTTGATTCTCTCTTTGAGTGTTGAGTCTGTGAATATTATGGGATTTCATTCCTGTGATTATATCACCTTATAGGACCAAGATGAGGGAATTTTGATGATGCAATTAAACAGTTTTATGCCTAGGACTGGACATGCTTTCTGACTAGGCTTTTAATATGTGAGGGGAGGAAAGTTAATCTAATTAAAAATTGGGCTGGGTTTGAGATTTATGGTTGATAACTCTAAGTTCTCTACAGTCAAGTTGATCAGTGATAATGCATTTTGGGTGAGGATGTTTGCCAAGGTTCTTTTTTCTCTTCTCTTTTGTCTTCTCTCCACTCTTTTCCTCTATTCTTTCTGTTTGTTTTCCTTCTTTTCTCTTTTATTCCTACTTTCTTAGCTTTTGGCTCCGTGCTGTGCTTCTGATTAAGCCTTCGTCTTGGAGATGAATGCGATGCTACTCTGTGGTGGTATAGTCTGTTCAGTATTCCCACTCCTTCCTGGAAGAGCTTGGAGTAGAGCACATGTGCCTGTTCCCCCTTCCCCTCTCCACAGAAGTACAATGCTTTTTTTCTTGATTCCTTCCTTGAGGTGCAGTTGGTTTACATCAGTGCCCTAACATGACAATGTCCTCACCCTTTGGCCAAGAATTTAAGACTTTCAAATTGCTCGTGTTTTAATAAATTGTTCATGTAAACTCTGTGAGCAGTTGATAAGAGTAACAATGATCTTGCCACTCAGAGGGTGATAAAATGGCTTCTAGCGATACTGATCATAAGAATCATAGTCCGAAAGTGATTTATTTGTTATTTCAGCTTTTATGCTGAAGGGAATACTTTACATTTACTTCACCTGACATCCTGTTTTTCCTGTTAAGCAGAATTTTAAGAAATGTTATCTCTTTAAATGCTGTTCTCCCTAATAGGGCTTATCTTTACTCTAAATCCAGATATGCTGTGGAAGTCAGCAATGAGCTGTCCACAATTACTTGATTTTGATAAATAGTGTTCATAGAATCATCAGCTTTTATCCAAGCAGTGCCTCCTCCCCGCCATGTTTAAAGGAAAGAACTGATAACTTCTCTCAAAATTTTTATCCTTCCCTCAATGCTGAATGCATAAAGGAAATAAAACATTCTCCTGAGATTTTTGTTCTTTGAATATTAGGACAATGAAAATTCTCTCAGGGATATTGCAGCTGATGGCAATGAATCAAATTATATATTACAACCTGAGGGTTTATGCTAGACATACTGTCAGTAACACACCATGAAATACAATGAATACTACCAACAGATTAGAACATTAGAATATTGGCAATAAAGTCAAATATTAACTGTTTTTCCCCCCTTGGTCACCAAGAAATAAAAGAAAAGGAATGACTTCCTTTCTAATTCTGCATTAACTCAACCTAGAGACATTGTTTGAAACCATCTAGATAGCTGAGAAACATATTGCTTTTGTACTTTACTAACAGTTGAAATCAAAAGATGTATTGGAATTCATTTAGAATATGTCATTATTTTGGCTCAACCTTCTAGCTACTGAATGAGCTCCTTACACTGCTTATTCAGTGGTCGTTAAGACAGGTAGTTACTTACGATAATAAGTCACCCAGAAATTATGCCTAGGGAGGGGAAGAACACATTGGACAAACCTATTCACCCTATCAAGTAGCTCAAAATATAGCTTCCTCTAATATCACCCTTAACACAAATGAGTTACTTTGTAAACATTTTGTTGGATTTCTATTTTTTCTGACTTCATTTCCACATAAATAATGATATAATTCCTCTTGTAACTTTCCTGTAATGCATGTTCTTCAGACATGGAGCGGGTAG
Source organism: Acinonyx jubatus (assembly GCF_027475565.1). Lineage (NCBI taxonomy): Eukaryota > Metazoa > Chordata > Mammalia > Carnivora > Felidae > Acinonyx > Acinonyx jubatus. Next base: position 212,158,421 of record NC_069380.1, read on the forward strand.
GGCACAATGAGGAATTGGGGGTAGAGGTCAAGGATATATAGCATTTACATTTCCTTCATTTAAAAATAATTTACCTTTCCTTTTGAATTGCTTCCTACATAGTAAAAAATGGGCTATTTGATGCTATTCATACTTATTACTAAATAGTATTTCCCTGTTCACTTATATTTCCTATACTCTATATTTATGAGGGGGTTAAGAGTTATATACTAGTTACAAACTAAAGTCATGGGAATGTAATACATAGATAACATAAGCAATACAGTCAATAATATTGTCACATTTCTGACAGATGGTAACTAGACCTATGGAGCTGATCATTTCTTAATGTATAAAAATATCAAAGCAATATCTTGTATATCTGAAACTAATATAGTATTGTATGTCAATTATAAAGCAATAAATGTTTTATTAGAAAAAAGACTCAAGGATACTATTTTGAAAGAACGTGTTGGTTTTATATTTCTATAAATTATATCCAAATTTGTTTATTGATTTTTACTTATCTTGGGAAGAAATGAGAAGAAATCATTTCAACAAAGATATACAGATTGTCCCTTTTATATTATTATGTCTCCCAATATCTTATTTTTTTATATACAAGGTTATTGCCACCTTTATGGTTCAGTAAGTGACTGCAGCCTTATTGGGAATTTCAATAAGGACATCAAGGGAACATCTAGACTCACTTGAAACCATAGTTGCATTCATCTTGGAGTAATAGATGATCCATCATAGAGGCTAGTCCTGCCTGACCTAATGTATGTCTTGTCCTGGGAATTTCAGATTGGTCTGGTAGTTTGTCGGAGTCACTCACCATTCTTAGGCAAAGCTGTGAGGACTGATAGATTTATCATCTATATAATGATATATAAGACATACAATTAATTTTTATCGTTATGATCTTCCCTGTGTTGTGATTTTAGAGATGAAAATCGTGACAACGAATATTAAATATCTATTAGAGAAGCAAAAAAGTAAAATAAAGGTTAAATTAGTTGAATCAAAACTTCATTTTTGTTGTAGATAACTTACCATATTATTGAATTTAATCAAATTATTATTTTCTTCAGAAGGAGCCAATTTCAGTATAAATTTTCAATGATTATCAAGGTTAAATAGACAAGTATCATGAGGTAAAACAGAGTTTGAAGGTCTAAATTATTTGCTGTGATCACAGCCACTGACAACAAAGTTTTCTTCTTTGCATGAATGATTAGGCAGAATTACATTAAAACTTTTCTGTGCTAAATGAAGTGGACTTTTGTTTTTTCTTTCTGGCAAATGCAATTTAAGTCTGAAGATTTAGTAATGAACAAACAAAATAAAAGGACAAAAAATAACAAAAGTAATGCTTTGGCGCATATATTTGTGGTAGTTCCACTCATCATATTGTGGTTGAAACTACCATAATATTCCTTAATTTTGTGTCATGACAATTGAGTGTAATTTCCTTTAGACAGAACAACAATTAGAGACGCATGCCATGCTAATCTCTGCTTCAGGATAACCGGAAGAGACTTAAAAAGCAATAGAAAGAAACTTCATTAGATAAGATGGTTACTTGTGGGGGGAAAGACAATTCAATTGATTTATTCAATGTAGTGAAAAACTTGAGTTAAGTAGGAGCACGAAGGGGCTGTGTTACCTCTAACACAAAAGTAGTCTAGGACTGACTCTTTTAAGCACATGGATAGGAGAGGACCATCTCATCGTAACACAGAATGACAAAGCAAAAAATTCAATCAAAATTCTGGATAACTTTATTAAGGTTTAATTGTCAATGTTTAAATCTTTAAAAACATTGTATAAACAAATAAAAATCTGGTTGTCTCACCCATTTAGAAAAGACTGTTCTAGTGAAGAATGAGAAAATGTTTTTCCCAAATACATCTAGGGCACAATTAATATAATTACAAACCTTGGTAAATTTCTCTTTAAGAGTTCAAAATAAGAGAAGATATTGGATCATGTGAAGTGATGCTTCCGGGGTCAGGAGGTTTGTGATGTTTTGGAATACTTTATAAATTACCAGAAATCATTAGTTCTAAAATTGGGGTCAAGGAGGTATGACAATTTCGTGAACTTTTATAAATGCATTCAAAATAAATTGTAGCCAAAACTCTAAATTTATCTATTGAATGCTTTAATTTCATTACCTTCAGAACACAATTTTACTAGAAATGTCATTATCAATATAGCACTTAATATTAGCATATAGGCTTAAAATTTCTCTTTGAGAGCATATTAGCAGTTCTCAAACTGTATGGAATATATTTTATGTCTTTGAGATTTTGTTTGAAAGTTTAAGTTTCCTAAGTCAAAGGAGGTTGAAAATAACTATGTAAATAGGATCCAGCTGAATGTTATATGTTCTCTCTTTATTCCCAAGGGTCATATTCATGACATAGCATTGAATTTATGTTAAAATATTGTTCTGAGGGGAGTGTTGACATAAGATAATGTGATTTATGCTTCCCATCCATCATATTGACAGATTTTAGACAGATGTCGCTGTTTGTCAAACATGGTACAAAACCAGGCAAAACCCCGTAATATCATAAAAACTATTTGCCTTTATCACCATCTCATCCATCTTTCATTTCTATGAAAATTTTAGTGTTAGAAATAATGATTGATTCAATAGGAAATTTCAAAATATGTTTTTGTTAAACAATTTTCCCCTGAAGACACTTAACACTTGTCACTCAGTTGTCATTCCAATAAAAAGTGGTATTTTAATTTCAGTCAAATAAACATATAAAATGTATTACATATGAACAGAATGAACAGGTTGAGGGATTTTGTTTTAAATAAATGAAACAAAGTAAATACCAGGGAAATAAGGTCAAGTGAGTAATTTTTTTTCTTGACAAACCTTAAATACTCGTGATAAAATAGGAAACTTTCCAATTTGCTAAAAATTCTTTTCAGTATGTTCAGACTGCATTTTATATATGTGGGTTGGATATTTGTTATATGTGTGGATGTGCATTAATAAATCACTAAATGAGTGGAACAGAATAAGGCCTCTGAGGCAGGTGAGAGGGTACTTGAAACCACCGTCTATGAATAGCAAATATCTATGTTATTTATTATGCACGATAACATCATCAAGGTCATCCATGGATTACTTACTAGAAACCATCTTCCTCCTTTCCTCCTTTCCTCTTTCAACTGACATAACTTTTGTCTTATATCTGTCTCTTTCCATGCTGGTTATTATGTCCACATGTGTAGGGCACATATACAAATGCTTATATATCTCTTGCTGCAGGTTTTATTTTTAATTTTTTAATTTTTTTATTCTTGCTGCAGATTTTAGATAGGATATTTAGCATAGAGAAGTTTCACTATACTTGCTGAGTGTTCAGGAATTTGTCATAGGGACAGAGTATTTTCCTACTCTCTAGGAGGGCTAGCAATCTTAGAAATTTTATCAATTGCTACTTTCATACAATTCTTAGTATAGAAGAGTACCTTATTGGTCTCTACAGATTGTACAAAAAAGGCGTAAGACATAGACCAAGCATTCCAGGAGATTACATTTTAGTTGGAAAAAACATGTGAAAATTGTAATCATAGTAAGCTTTTACATCCTAGTTCAAGCTAGGATATTATCAGATGGTTAATATACAAAACGATTATGTTAAAGAATTACTTCCATTTGTGATCTATAGAAAGCTCCCTCAGTTTTACCTAGGATGATTAGTCAAATGCAGATTTCATAGAAATTGGTTCAAATAACCCCAAATGGATATTTGAAAATTACTGGTTAAGTGTTGAAGGAAATAAAAACTATAAATCTAATATAATTTAGTATTTAGTTTTTTGTGGATAGGAAAGTAGAGCCTCAGATTTTGAGATTCAATCCCTGAGGTTTGTTGTGGTGGTGTTTTGTTTTGTTTTGTTTTAAAATGTTTTTAATGTTTATTATTTATTTTTGAGACAGACAGACAGAGTATGAGCAGGGGAGGGGCCGAGAGAGAGGGAGACACAGGATCAGAAGCAGGCTCCAGGCTATGAGCTGTTAGCACAGAGCCCGATGTGGGGCTCGAACTCACGAACTGTGCGATCATGACCTGAGCTGACCTGAGCCAAAGTTGGAAGCTTAACCGACTGAGCCGCCCAGGTGCCCCTTGTTTGTTTTTTAATACAGAGGTATGACCCCAGGAATCTTCATTTCAAACTAATATTTCAATTGCCTTGGTACAGAATTACCTAGAATAAGACTTTGAAAAATATTGAAATAAAATATAGGTAAGAATGTTCAAAAGGAAGCGATATCTAAATGACTATTAAAGAGACAGAGGGCTATGTTTTGAAGGTGATGTGACTGATTGACTTCCATAATGGGCATTTATTGCATGGATACATAGAAAGTACTGGAAAAATAGATACATTTTAAAAGACACACAGCAAATTCTTTTGGCTATAGAATGTAGATCAGGCCATAGTGTACATCAGACAAAATGGTGAATTTGTTTTCATTTTTCCAGAAGATAAGTTGCTCTTGATTCTCTAAGTTCACCATTATGGAGCTCACCCAAATCACATCTCTTCCACTGTTTCTGTTCCAGAAACAACTTCCTCCAGCCCAAATCTTGGCTTACTCATTGCTCCTGCTACCTCAAAATGTTGTTCCTCAGTGTCTGTTTCCTTTTTTAGCATTATTATATTTATTAAGAAAATGTATGGTATGTAATGAATGCTAATTTCATATGAAACATATCAACTTACATGGTCTTATTTACTTACCATAGCAACATTGTGAGGTTAATATCACTGTTATTAACATTTTGGAATCAGAAAATCAAAGCTTAAAAACATCAATATACTATAAATCACAAATGTAGTATTCCTAAAGATATACGGATGATTCTAAATTTAGTTCTTGACCTTAACCAGCTCTTCCCAGCACAGTGTATTATTTCTTTGATTGGCAGCATAAAATATAAAATATGGACACTACTCAGAGGTAGACGTTGAGGAGACTTTGTTAACTGGATTAAAATTATTGGCCAGTGATGACCTGTCCAGTCCAAACAGTTGACATCTAGAGAATAGGCTCACGTGGTTTAAGACATGGTGTTTCATTTGCAAAGTTCACCTTCACAAAGCTGTTCATGTATCACATCCTCAGAAGAAAATATAATGTCAGACCTTAGTTAGAAATATAATAATTTAGGGGCACCTGGGTGGCTCAAGCCCTGCATCAGGTTCCATGTTGGGATTTTTTCTCTCTCTCCGTCTATCTGTCTGTCTCTCTCTCTCCCTCTGCCCCCTCCCCCACTGTCACATACACACTCTCTCTTAAAAAAAAAGAGCTATAATAATTTAGATAGTAGAGAAAAGATTATTACTCATAATTCAACCAAACAGGTAATTACCATGTGTACATTAGCTAATTTCTTCTAATAGTTTCAAATTTACATCATGAATTTTATGTTACATAGTCAGAATTTTACTGTGCGTTTAGCACTGTAGTACATTTTCAATAAAGAAACAAATTTTAATGGGTAACTTCCTTATGCACAGAAACAAGAATCATCAACCAAGTGTTGTTCCAGGAATAAGGAATAATTTTTTCTTAGCTAAGACAAGAAATGAGCTTAATATCTAGTAGTACCATCTAGTCAATGAATATTAGAGACTGGACAGCCTAGGTATTACTTTGGATATTAATGGAATTAGCATAGAACATATATAAATAATAACCAGAAGGTCAATAGGTTTTAAAAATTGTTCAGAGGCCCAATAGTTCATGGTAATGAAATAACTTTTATGTTAAAATGCTTTGCTCTTTGAATCAAAGTAAAAATGAACTTACACAATGCTACAAATACTCTTTAATAAATAACTGTCATCATAAACTTCTTAGCAGTTTATGCTTTTAAAGCTAATGTTTTCTGGCAACAGAAATCTTCATAGTCCCTTAGCCATTGATTAATTTCAATAATTAGTAGCGACTTTGATAGTTAATCCTCAAAGCATGCATTTCATATTAATATTCTGATTCTTTTAAGCAGAAAATTAACAAATTTTGTAATCCAAGGGGATAATGAATTCATAATTATTTGGCAAACAAATTGTCTTTCCAGGAAAATATCCACGAACTTATTTTTAAGCCAAGATCTTTTGTTGGCCATTTATCATTAATAGCTTACTGAATTTTATTTTGGTCTCTGTGTTCTTTCTCTCTCTCATTTTTTCTCTTTTTCTCTCCTGTATTTTCTCTGATTAAGAAAAGTGTTTGTTAAGCTGGTTTCTACATGAGATACCGCTCAAATCGTTGGAAAAGAAATACAACTACATTTATGTAGAAGATCATTTCTTCCTTAACCCTCCTCGTGGAAAAAACAACAACAGCAACAACAACAACAACAACAACAACAACAAAAATCCCCTCTTTTTAGACCTTTCATAATAGTAGACCGCCTCTCATTGACTGTAGTATGTGATAGACCCTATGATAAGGACTTAACTCACTGTCTTATTTTATCCTACAACTGATTTTTAAGGAAGGCATTATTTTATCCATTTTATGGTGAAGAATTTCATAGTGATTAAGTCATACAACTCAATGTCTTGGAAGTAGTAAATGTCACTTTGGGAATTTGAGTGTGGGTCTATGTAAAAATCCCTCACTCAAATAAAGACATAGTTTTCACAGAGAAAATTCTTTATGTTGTTTTTAGAAACATAGATAAATATTTCCAAGCCAGCTACTTCTTCTCATTTTCACTTTTTTTTTCCATGGGTGGTGGAATTATTTGCCATTGAGGCAATGTCTTGGAGTGTCCTCTACCCTCTGAAAAAAGACACATTCTTGTTTAAAGCTCTCTGGCATTCATGATAACGAGATTCTTGATTGGGACTCTAAACTGTGAGATTGTTTTTGATAAAGATGTATTCGACTATACTAGAAAAGCTACATTAAGAATGTCTTCACAGGATGAAAAGTACAGCATAGAGAATAAAGTTAGTAGTATTGTAATACACATTGTGGTGAAAAACTTGAGACTGTTTTGCACTCTTTTAGGAATTTTGAATTTTCCCTGAGTTAATACAACTTTTTGCTTAACAGAGGATTCTCCAAATGTTTTACATTAAACTTTTATTCATTTAAAAATGTGTACAACTATCTTTAATTGAAATTAGAGGATTAATTGACTTTCAGCCTATATATATATGTATGTGTGTGTGTGTATATATATATATATATATATATATATATATATATATATATGTATGTATTTTTTTTTTACTTTACCAGTTAAAACTTGAATTCATCAATTAAAAAGCCAGAGTAACTATAGCTCCATTTAAACTGGACAAATAATTCTCTCTGCTCTGTGAATAGTATCAAATCCGAATATTTTGTGACATACCATTATTGCTATTTCCTTTTCCATGTATTTCCATTCTCTGAGTTAAAGTGTATTTTTAGCTCCTCTTGTGGCTTTGTGGGTTCACAGCTGTATACTATTTAAATAGCTAAGGAAACATTAACCAAGTGAGTGGAAATACAGAGGGCAAGGGTATGGAATAAAAGAGGAAGACCTTGCACTGTAGTGTAGGTACAGGACTGTTAATGCATAGACTACTTGGAAGAGACATGGAATATGTTGAAGATATGCCACTCCCAATATTAGCCAGCATTGCTATGGAAAGGATTGATTGGCTTAATTCGAAGTTGGGGACAAAGATCTTTCACATCTTCAGCAGACTGAGGGAGTAAAGTAAACAATTCTTTCTACTGCTTCTCTCTATTAACTTTATGCTCCACTTGTCAGTTGGATGAAGCATTTTAGTCACTGTATCAACTTCTGATTAGACAGGGCCTCTCCTATTCTGTTGATAGATAGATAGATAGATAGATAGATAGATAGGAGGAAAGAATATCTAATTCATAATTCATTTCATTGATATTTAAAAAATAAAGGAAAAAAACCCAGTAGCAACATAAGACATCTATATTATATATAGAAAACTAGTTCTACTGTAAATGTAAAATAACTGTTTTTGCTGACACTGTTAGCTATTTTTGATGCACATTATTGCCTCATAAGCCCCTCCAAATAATGTTTTCTCAACTTGCTTCACTATAAAAATACACAAATTTTTATTTCAGAAGCTAATTGAAGTTATTCATCAGAGTAACTTTGGATATAGGTTTAGTTGGACATTTCAGAGATTATTTCAAAATTAAAAAAAGTCCACAAATATATGATTAAGCTTTAGGGAATGCTAATGTTTCCTATCATCATCACTTTGCAAAAAATGGGATCAAAAGCTCCCAGAAATCCAACAGGAGCTACTCTTGTTTTTCAGTAGTTGTGAATGTAGAAAACAGTGTAATAGAGGGAAGTCTTCTAGCATTTCCCCAGAGTTTCTAATCATGCCAACATTCCCATTCATTCACTTCAGATTCCCCAAAGTTGGATTTAGTTATAAGTGAGCTTTCCTAACCAAATGGGTTAAAAACAGTATGAAATTATACATTGTTACATGTATAGGGTTTGTTTACTACAGAATACAGCACATCCGTGGTGCATGTGTAATAGGAATATTTAGTATACATAAATAAGCCTAGTAAGGGAAGTGTTTAATATTAAAGCAATCTAGAGTTTCTTAGTAAGAACGGTTCCTAAGAAGACAATGGTGTTTGCTAGATGTTGTATGTAAGTGATGAATCACTGAATTCTACACCTGAAACTGATATTACACAGTATGTTAACTAACTGGAATTTAAATAAAAAATAAATAAATAAAGTCCTTATTATCTTGAAAACAAAAGACAATGCTGTTGGGAAGGCATGACAGAAGCTACATTATCAATATATTTGGGCTGCTACACACACACACACACACACACACACACACACACACACACACTCAAAATGCTATGGCCTGGGTGGCTTAATGACAAACATTTCTTACAGTTCTAGAGACGGGGCAGTCAAAGATCAAGGTGCCGGCAGTTTCTGCGTCTGGTGAGGGCTCATTTCCCAGTTCATAAATGGCCTTATTCTCAGTCTCTCCACATGACAGAGGGGAGGGAACTTTCTGGGTTCTCTTATATGCACACTCATCCCCATTCATGAGAGCACCCTCCTCAGGACATAACCATCTTTCAAGGCCCCATCTCGAAATATCATCAAGTTGGGGCTAGGATTTCCACGTGGGAATTTTGGGAGCACACATACTCTGTCCATAGTACTAGACAAAGGCCATGTGTACTTTATAAACATTGAGCTTACTTTTAGAATGTCTGGAGTGTTATCAGTGACCAGGGTATTATGAAAAATAATCTCTTAAGCAGTTTTTTTATTAAATGAAGGAAAAACAAGAAACACTTCAGAAGACTGTTAACATTCACTGGATGTCTATTATGTCACACTATTTGCCAGTGCTATTTATTTTAATGGTATTTGTAATCCTATTTAATAAGTATTTTTTTCTCCATCTTTTAGGTATAAAAGGGAGACTTAGTCTAGTAACTTGTTCAGTTTAACTAGCACATTGGTAGGAACTGTTCTATCTGCTGTGGGCACGGTCTTTTTACTCAGTAAGAGCCCTCCTTTAAAAATATATATTCTGTCCAGAAAAAAGGACTTGGGAGAAAGAATACACAATGATAGGAGAGCAAAGTTATTAATACCAATTCATTAATTTGTCAAGTGTTTATTGAGCATATAGTGGCCAAGAACATGGTCCCTACTTATAAGGAGATAGCAGTCTTGTCAGAAGAAACAGACCTTTGCATTCTGTATGACAATATCAGGTGCTCTGATTACACAGTATATATATATTTTTTTAATTATGCTAATGACCACTTGTTACATTTAGTTTAACTGGAGACACATTGTTTTATTGAACATGAAGTCCATGGAATCAAACATATCAGTAATCATTATTAATGGTAAAACCACTGTTCTATTTAATGTGATTTAATAGGATGACCTCACTGATATAATCCCTGGTTTCCTGCAGGAAACAGCCAAAGAATCAATATGGAAAGATGGGAAGTATGTGCAAAATGGTGGTGTTCTTTGCATCCAGACTACTCCTCAGAGGGAAAGAGACAAGACACTATTTCCTACCACTCAGACAGTGGGTAGTATGTGACAGTTTCTTGGAATATGAATGCCCATTTAGCTTTCAGGCAAATTTTACATTCTCTTCCTCTCTATTTGGAAATTGAAACATTTATGTTATTACATTATTTAATTATAGTATATTACTTGCTTGATTGAAGAATAAAAGAATATTCTTGCTCAACTGAAAACCAATGTACCCAACTTAGAATTCTTCTAATTTGAAATAATTATATCACACAAAGTGTGAAGCCACTTATTATATTTGATTCATCACATCAATTTTCTTCTAAATAATTTCAGAAATAATATGCCTTGCCGGAAGCATTTCTGCAGTATGTGATGAAATTTCAAGAAAGTAAACAACACTGTATGGACATTATTTACCTGTGTGCAAATATCCCAAGCGATTTAAAGACAGGGAGTTCTTATATACTGATGTATAGAAAAATAAAGTAAGAGTTGAAGGGAAAATTGGAGAAGGAAGATGTATGAATCCATTAGGAACATAGCAGATGAAGAATTTGGTAATTCTCCTAATTACTCTCTTTTCAGTTGATTCTACACACCTTTCAGAATCTAGTAACAAAAAGTCACACTGAGAATGACTAATTTGGCTTAACCACTCTATTCTTAGACTGGACATAGTTGCAGCTCAGGAGAAAATTACTGAAGTGGAGAATTACAAAGCTTTTCTTATCTGGGGAAATACACATTGTCTAATTCTGAAGGGAACCTGTGAACTGAACAACCAAAATGTTTCTCTGGTAAGCACTTGTATTGAAACGGCATTTAGCTAGATTCATTACACATTTTAATAAATATCTGATTTTGTGACACTAAGTAAGTAACATAAGTGGCACAACTATATTAGCAAATACTAGTTAATGTTGTATATTTTATATCATTACAATTGGAGAAAAAAGAATATATAAGCCCAGTTTTCCAGGACTTCACATCAATTATTTTGCTGTCTTCCTTGAAAAAATCAGCTCTAGTACCCTGCCTGAGAGCATGGTGTCTACAGTGCAGCCATACTGCCTTGGCTCTGGTAATTAATCAGCTGTGCTCTCTTGGAGGCATTCTTCATTTCTGTTACATTAAACAGGCATAATACTGGTATCTGTCTCCTAGTGCTTGGGGGGAGGGCAGGTAAGGAGTTTTGAAGACCATCATTTACATAGCAAGCACCCAGAAGTATTAGCTCTCAACAGCCATTTTGCTTATATTTTACTAAAACTGGAAGTCAGAGATTTCTAAATCTATAGGCAAACAGTAAATAAGTTGTCATTTTCAAAACATACTGTAACATAGTTCCATTTAATTACTGAAGCCTTTGCTTACATTATATACTTTATTTAAACTTCATGGAATTTAATGGCTGGCCAGAGACTCAGGATACAATTTGTGCTGAGGTCCAGACTTTGGTAGTATAGAGTCTAGACAGTGATGTTTCTCCAAAAAAAAAAAAAAAATCTCCAAGAAACTTTAATATCTATAATAACAGGTAATGATATGATTTTTAAGAAGAAGTATGCTTGATTGAGATATGTAATGGTTTTGGCAACAATGCAGGTAGGTTGCTACTAAGTTTAGAGAAGACATATCCTGGTGACGAAGACTTCTCTTGTCCTTTCTAGAGTCACAATACTAACACATCTCAGGAAAAATATACAAGAGAAGAAAATATGAAAAATTAAATATCATTTTGAATATATTTTTCATCTTTTAGGTATTTTATATTTTATTTAGATTAAAAATGAATCAATAAAACAATTGCTTTTATAATTTTATTAGAAAGTATTTAATTGTAAAAATTCTTTTTTTATTATAAAAATGAAAATGGTTCAAGTATTGGAGTGACCACAGTATGTAATTAGAAACATATATTTTAGACAAAATAAGTAGCAAATGTATCAAGATCCTGACCACTCTAGAAAGCAACAGACTGTAATCCAGAGACCCATTCATGTGGGTCATTCTTCACATTTTTTTACATAATACAATTTTTTAAGTTAAAAAATGTTGTGAAACAGCAGTGAAAGATTTCCCTAAACTATATAATTGATTGAAATGTAAAATAAGTTTTGAATAGTCTTCAGTAGAGAACTATATAATTATATTATTTTCAGCTTTAAAAACTTCAGTCTGATAGTTTTGGTTATATGAAATAATCAGTATGATTCTCTCCATCTGACAGATAATTCAACACTCACTAGTTTTTGCTTAGGAATTCACTCAGAGACACCACCCCTGCAGATGTATAAATACTATGAAGCATCTTTTTTTATACAGAGGTAGAAAGTTGAAAAACTTCTTATATACTCCTACAGTCTTCTCTTTATTTGATTAAAGAAAAAATTATTCTTTTGTATTGGGGCTATAGACGTCTGAAGTGTGACTAATTTTGCTACTTTTCTTGAAACATTTGTTTTTATCCAACATAAAATGAAAAATACAGAAAACACAGTAAAATGAGTTTGTGCTATACTTTATCCTATAAGAGAATATAAAAAGTCATAATTTTTTGTTTTATAATGTTCATTCCCGTTTATGTCAATAGTAAATATCTAACTAATTTGTACGTATAAAGAGCTACTTTTTTCTCCAAATATTTGTGATTGAATAAGTATCATTTATTGAATAGTATATTGTGTCTTAAATAGTTCAAGTGTCATGCTTTCTATATGAGTCAGTTGCTATTTATGCAAGATGTCCAAACTGGATTATGGTAACAGATTCCTTCAGAAAAGTCAGACCTATGATGTCAGGTGAGTGAGTCCCTATTTTCATTATATTCAGGACTCTCTTGTCTAATGTAGGAAAAAACATCAGTTCACTCTTCTGTTTTCATGAATGCAGAAGGGACCTGATGAACACAAGTTTTAATTGAATGTTATAACTGACCACAGATTTCTAGCAAGCCACAGCCATTCTGGCTTCCATAGTTCATTGCCTTTAAGAGGCACCTTTAAGGTTTTGCTTTGTTATCTTGGTAATCTCATTGTAATCTCTTATAAAACAATTGTAATGCTCTTATAATCAACAGCATCTTGGATTCAAAACTAAACTATGCATCTTGAACTTTTTCTCCTTTGTTTTTATTTTAATACAAATTTCAATAATGTGACTTTATGTTACTTGTCCCTTGCCCCCCCCCCCCAGAAGAAGATCATATATGACAAAGTGGGTCTTCCGTCCTAGATGATAGGCCTGATATTAAGATTCTTTTCAGTTTAATTCTAGGACACTTCATCCCTTTGTCCCCTAGAGTTAAATGGGAGCAGCTTATCTGATTATCCCGGAGGTCACAGAACAGCTGCTATAATCCCTCTCTTTTGATATAATGGTTCTCATTCTCTGCTGCAGATTAGCATGGTCATTCCAGGGCAAATATATGACAAGCTATGGTTAACTGTACTGAGAGAATTTTCTTCTATAGCAAGGAGGTTTAAGGCTTGTAATTTACCTCTCACATAGCTTTAGATTTTCAGCATCTCATAATGCAAATTTCATTTATCTTTCAGAATGTCTACTTGAATTATCTATTTTTTAGGAGAAAATTAGATACTACTTTATAATGTAAATGACAAGTACACTAAATTAAAGTAAATCAACTAATGGATATTCGAACATATGGGAGATCTTCAATGTAGGGAGATTATATGGAGAGTCATTGGGCAGGATATATCCTGTCCCTTTGTCAATAGTTTTGCCAGGGTTATTGACTTTTATGAGATTTTTTCCTATCTTGCTTATGTTATAAAAGGACAGCAATCAGGTGGTGGAGAGGGGAGAGTGGGTGATGGGCATTGAGGAGGGCACTGCTTGGGATGAGCACTGGGTGTTAAAAAAGGACAGCAATAATTATGTGATATAAGTAGCTGGCAGGGCTATATTTTATTCCTAGCAGATATGAGGGGGCCTCAGGCTCCATGAATTTGTGATATTGGCTTGGAGAAGAGAGTAATGCAATTATATGAGAATCCTAGTTGTTGTAGATCTATATTCACTGGAAACTTATGGCCTTAAGTCAGAAGACATTTTATAAATTTCTGTATATAGAACAGGATCTTATTATATGTCTATAAAAGAAAGATTAATCCAGAGAAGTTGATCATTGCATACCGTAGTGGTGGACTAGAGGAACCGTATAGGTTATGTGCCCAATATAGTGTTTTCTTTTGTAGGTCCCATCATACATCTTGGTTAAACAGCTTGTTATTCCAAGTTTGCTCCAATCTTGGGTCATGCTTTGGGCCCCAAAGACAAAATTAGTATAATTATATAAGTTGTGGAGATACCACTGTTGCATAGGGCTATTATTGACCAATCAAAAGTTACTCATGACCTGGACTCTTTTTTTAGGTCAATTTAATACACATGTTTAGTGGTTGTCAGGTGCCTTGGTCTCCATCCGGTTGGCATATAAGGCCCATATTTCTTCTGTACTATTAGGACAAACTTAGATTCTACTATATCATAGGCATTATATCATGACAGACTTGTTCTGGTGAAACTTAGTGAAGATTTTAATAAAAATGGTGTTGTCTATTTCTAAGAGAATAAAAGATGATATCCAGATGGAGTAGACTAGAGAGATTATTATCTGGTTTGAACAATACCATTCAAGGAGAAATTGCTTGTGATTGCCCATGAAAAGTACAAGGACAACAAAGGACTTAGTAGAAGGTAGATAGAATCCATCTGTCCACTTAGCTAGTTTGCAACCTGCCCCAATCAACTGCTGATTACAACTAAAACATGAATCAACCAAACCCTTTGTTTTTTCATGTTTCCAAAAATGTTTCATCCATATTTATTATTTTATCTTCTAATGTTCTAAGAAACAAAACTATTTAGACTCTGCTTGTTGATTTAATCTAGAGGAATAAGAACTTCAATGGTTATGAGATCCTTTCTGGATGTTACCTAATGTTAATGCTACTGTTATGGTAAAAGTAATTTTTCAATTGCTAAAAAAATGATGCAACAAAGCATAAATTATTATTTATTAAATAATATCTGTAAGATTTGTTCATCAGCTCCCCCCACCCTTAATTCCCAAAGTTCATGCAGAGAAAAGGTAACACCTCCAGGAAATCTTCAATCCATTGTCCATGGACCACAAAGTACAGAAACCATTTTAAATTGTATTAGACTATTTCATCCTTTCATTTTTGTTTTCCCATCATACCTGATTATTTCTGTGGAGGAATAATACAATTTGAATTTTCTTAATTGTCAGAAATTGGGTTAGTTCCTTTATTATGGAACCACATGTGCAATATTTGAAACATGTGTTTTCAGCATTGCTTGGCCAATAATAAGCAAGTTTTCCAGCAGCCACTCTGCGCTTTCTTTGGTTTCAAAATTATCAACTAGAAAAAAATACATACAAAATTGTAGCCTATACTTCTATTCTGATGTCTGTTATCTTTTTTTTATCCTTTGTTAGCCCCATTTTTTAATTTTTTTAACGTTTATTTATTTTTGAGACAGAGCATGAACGGGGGGAGGGCAGAGAGAGAGGGAGACACAGAATTGGAAGCAGGCTCCAGGCTCTGAGCCATCAGCCCAGAGCCTGACACCGGGCTTGAACCCATGGACCGCGAGATCGCGACCTGAGCTGAAGTCGTGCGCTTAACCAACTGAGCCACCCAGGCGCCTAGCCCCATTTTTTAAAAAATCTTTGTCTCCAAGATGACTAACCTGAACTTGCCCCCATGCTTCAAATGGTTAAGGGTCTGACTAAAGATTTTTTGATATAATTTATAGTAATTACTTTATAATCATACTTCAAATTTACTTAGCAGACTACCTGCTGATAGAAAATGTTCAAAAATATTTTGTGAATTGAATTAATCACAGCATTGCTAGTGAGAGCTTTCTATAATGTAGCAGGAAGAATCACATAGACAGGTATCTTTTTAAAACAATATGTTTTATTTTTATATTTTCTAATATATTCTTTTTGTTTTAGTCATATATTGTTTACCTAACTTTGTATTTGGGGTCTTAGCAAAAGAAGTATTTTATCTCTTTCTAATTAACATTTCATTCGGGCTTTTCATCATAGAAATGGCCCCAAATGCTTCATGACTCAAGAAATCTATTAGTTAGACATGACTTTTATGTGTTATAAATACTACAACTTGTTTCTGACTCCAAAATGTGGATTAATTCTGGAGGAGGTACTGAACACAAGAAAGAAATGTTGGCTATCCAAATAAAGTGTCTGTTTTTGCAAAGGATTTGCAAAATTTAAAAAAATTTTGCAAAAATTAAAAAAAATTGTTTATTTTTGACAGAGAGAGACAGAGAGAGAGTGTGAGCAGGGAAGGGGCAGAGAGAGAGGGAGACACAGAATCCGAATCAGGCTCTAGGCTCTGAGCTGTCAGCACAGAGCCCAATACAGGGCTTGAATCGATGAGGGGTGAGATGGTGACCTGAGCCAGAATCCCATGGTTAATCGACCGAGCCACCCAGGTGCCCCTGAATAATATTTTTAAGAGAACCAATCCAATGTCCATTATACTTAGCAGTTGGATTTTCCATTTCATACTCTATCATGGGACCATTCAGTGGCAGCCTCTTGTATTAAGTGAATCCTTTGTTCAGATATTACTGGTCGTGGCAAATCTATGAACAAATTATTGTGTTGAAAGCCTATTGAGGAATTCTGGAAACCATAGTTTGTATTATATTCAATAGATAGAGGATAGATAGATAGATAGATAGATAGATAATAGAAAGATATCCTCCACTCATTTTCAATTAAAAAATAAAACAAACATTTGTCAATATTACAATAAGATCCAGAGGAGCTGATTATTTGTCCTTCCCAAGGATGTTGCCAAGATCATGGATAAATAATCAATTCCCCTGGATCTCACTATAATATTGGCAAACTTCTGGAGGTATAGAGGAGCCATAGGAAACCTTTTATTTTCTGTAAATAGTCTATTATATGAATATAGAGTTAGATAAATCTTTCTGTCATTTTATTTACTCTTAATAATCATATTTAAATTTATCCCTTCTCAATCTCAAGCAGTGAGATATTCTGAAATATAGTTTAATGAACGCTTGTATAAATGATCTGAGTCACTTATGCAATGAACCGGTTACATTTCTATAAATATGAGAGCCCCTGTTAACTTCTTATTCATATTCAATGACTTAGTAAAGGTCACAAATGGATCTAAAACACAGTTGGGCAGCTTGGTGCAAGTACAAGACACTACTGTGTAGGAGTTCACAGGTCAAAGAGAAGTGGCCAGATGAGATTCCCTGAGGCATGGAATGCCTTCTGTTGTCCTTGCTGACACTGGAATCTAACTCAGTCAAGAAAATAATTTACCAGATGTAGGACCTCAGGATAGAACACAGATCTAATTATCATCACAGTCAAAGATAATGCTAATGTCACTCAAGTGGGAACAGTTCCAACACTCATTTGTACTAAAAGGTGAATTGTGTTTGCTGACCCATTTGGAAAAAAAAAAATCTCAGGTTTCAAACAGTATTTTTAGTACTCGGTATTATTTTTCAACTACTTCAGCCTCCATTTTGAGTTTGGAAATAGCAACTAATATAAACTAAAAGAGTGCATAAATCATGTTGCTAATTTGGAGGGGTAAGAAGACCACAGTAATATCAAGGATGATAATGCTTTATATTAAGGAATATTAGGTGGTCCATGGTTTGATTTTTCTTGGCCATTTTGGTTCCTTAAAACATTCTGAAGCTGAGGCAAATCAATGCCATCATTTTATAATTAATACATGAATACATGTCAATAAATAGTATATTATTGTTTTAGAAATATAATTTTTTGTAGTAATACTTGTAATTTTGTAATCTTATTTCACTGGTTGTTTGTAAAGGAATATATAGCAATCATCAATCATGCAATGTTAATATATATTATATATATAGTAAATATATAATATAAAATATATACTATTATAATATATATACTATATATGTATTTATATATAAATTATTTCTTCCAATGAGTGATAATGTAGCAATGAAAAGCAAAGCATTATTATCTTCACTTTTGTATGAAGAAATACTCACTCTAATCTAAAATCAAATTTATCCCCTACTCAACATCACTTTAAGCCTGATGCCTGAAGTGTCCTGTAGCCTAACACCAATCTAAGAGGATGACTGATAAAGAGAGAGGTCAAAGTAGAAAAAGACGATAGTGTTAATCTATTGCAAATAAATTAACTTACATTTGAAAGTTTTGCAAATTAGATGAACATGTGAACACATTGTAAGAGCCCATCCTGTAAAAACTGAAGCTTATACTATATTAGTTTCATAGTAAATCCACTTTTAGTTAATACTGTGTTAGTAAGGATCTGAACTATGGCTGAATTGCTAAATGTTGCAATGAAAAACAAAAGTTATTTTTGTCTCACTTTTTAAATATAAATTTGTCAGATTGTTCTTTTAGAACAAAGTAGTGGATGGTTTGTGCTCTAGATTTCAGGATATAAATTCAAGCATATTGACAATGTAAAACAAAAAGTTTCTTAATTTCCCATGAACCATACTGGTTTCTGATCTCCAGAAAACTGATTATTAACTGTCTTTGTGATTGCTTAGTGGTCTAGATGACATCTCATTTTCAAATTTTTATTCCTATCTTTATTTGCTATCTGCATTTTTAATTGTAGTGATCATTCAGAGATATGAAACATCAAAATTTTAATTAACATAGACCTCCCACCTGGACTAGGAATTATCAAGAACAGAGATTTTGAGTAAAAGTTTCATTTTTGATAGTAAATGTTTGACCTTTATTGCTATGTTCTAGTTATTAGTTAGACATCTTATTGTACTTTTGAAAGAGTATTCATTTGAATTCTATATTTTATTGCATCATGCAGAAAACAGTTCATCCTCATAATCAAAACAGCAAAAGGTAAACCTACAGAAAATGAAATCATGTAAGCTTAAATTTATTAATTAAACCCTAAAATCTAGACTTATTTCTGTGGATGTCATGAAATAAATTATTTTATTATTCTACAAGATGGCCCCACCTTGAAAAAAATAAATCAAGTTTGCTAAATCTCTAACTGGATGCTGTAACTTAGTAAAGTATCTGCCATATATGTAGTCTTTCAATTTTGAAAGTAGTCTTGCTATGCTTTAAAAAAAAAAGCTTTAACTGTTGATTTAAGGACATTGTTTTGGATATCTCTTACCTAAGAAAGTGTCATTAACGTTCCAGGAGTGAGATTTTGTTATTTTCCAATGCAAAATATTATTCCTGACCTGCAAGTTGGTTTCTCAAAACACTGTAATTTTCTGTCATCTACCACAAGAACTGCATAGAGATTTCAAACACATTTCCACTCCTTACGTATCCATGGGATATCTAACTCATAGTATTTGCTTGATAAGATTTTCCCCAGTTACACTAATATTTCTACATGGGTTTAATGCACTTACCAAATAAGAGAATCACAAAGGTTAACACACACACACACACACACACACACACACACACACACACACATTTCAGAGGACTTTCTATTTCACCTAGGACATTTGAGAAGTGATATAAAGGAAAAACCTATAAGAATTGTAAAGGCCAAATAATCTTCAAGTAGGTTTAAAAACATTTTTTTTTAAGTTGGCTCCATGCCCAGCATGGAGCCCAACACAGGGCTTGAACTCACGACCCTGAGATCAAGACCTGAGCTGAGGTCAAGAGTTGGATGCTTAACCTACTGAGTCACCCAGGCACCCCTAAAAACATTTTGTAGTGAATGAAAATGAAGGTTATCATTGCTCAAAACTTGTAATCCTTATTATTTAGACAAGTAGAAGATACTTTCAGTTTGGAAGTTTTGGCTTCCATAAAGGCCAAGTGGTATTTACCACACTAATATTACCTCAAATAATCATTGTGAACTCCAAACAAATTATAAACAATAAACTGAAAGCCTTTCAGAGGCTTTAAGTAGAATGAACACAGATTACAAGCAGGCAGAATGTAATTAGATCCTTGAAAGGAGAGTATCACATGGGGTGATTTGTGATTACAAAACCTTTGCTCTGACAGCACCCCAATTTTCTGTGGTACAAAGTGGCTAGAAATAAAGCAGAAATTTGGAGTCTTTTTTGGTGTAATGAGTCAGAGAATGGCGTTTAGGAACACTAGGATTTGGAGAGAATTGAATAGAGATAATCCAGCAATGAGGGAACCACAGAAAGACAATCTCCATAACCTTAAACAAAAACTCCCAAATTTGTGGCTGATCCAAGAATTGTGTGTGGGTGAGCAAGTTCTCAAAGAATCAGAGAGGGAAAGAACCACTACAAAGCTGAGAGAGTAGACCAGACATCTCAGCTCCTGCTCACTTCAATGCATTGTGGAATTCAAGTCCCACTGAGTTAGAGAAATATGGCAAACCCTAACTGTAAGTATTTACTATGTGGTAGGCCATAAAACAATCTCAATAATTTAAAAGGATTTAAGCCATACAGAATACATTTTCTGTCTACAGTGGAATTAAAATAGAAACAAGAGTTATGTCAAAATAACCAAATATTTTGACTTTAAGAAAAACATTTCTAAATAAACTGTGGGTGTGAGTAGAAACTGCAAAGAAAAAATGAAAATGTTTTAATCACATGACAATGAACACAAAACATCCCCGAATTTGTGGAAGGTATCTAAAACAGAGTATGTCTTTAAATAATTATATTAGGGCCGCCTGGGTGGTTCAGTCGGTTAGGCGTCTGACTTCAGCTCAAGTCATGATCTCACGGTCCGTGAGTTCGAGCCCTGCGTCGGGCTTTGTGCTGACAGCTCAGAGTCTGGAGCCTGCTTCCGATTCTGTGTCTCCCTCTCTCTCTGCCCTTCCCCCATTCATGCTCTCTCTCTGTCTCAAAAATAAATACATTAAAAAATAAAATAAAATAATAATATTAGAAAAGAGGAACTGTTTAAAAGTTAATGTTTTGAGGTTACACCTAAAGAAGTTAAAAAAGGATGACAAGCCCAACAGAAGTAAATGAAACTCTTTATTTAAAAAAAGAAGAAATCAAGTCATTTGAAAAAAAATAATAATGTAAACAAGTAAAAAGTGGGTTTTTAAAATGATTAAGAAAAATGAAAAATCTGTAGCCATGTTAACCAATAAAATAGATTAACACATATTATCAAAATCAGGGATTATAGAAAGGACACCATGAGAAAGTATTTAGATATTGGCAACATAATAAGGAAATATTATACATAGCTAGTGACAATAATCTCAACAATTTATATAAAATAGACTACTTTCTTAAAAGGTGCAACTTGCCAAACCTTATATGGGATAATTAGAATATTTGAATAACCATATACTTATTAGAAAAACTGAATGTATTATCAAAAATCTTCCCACTAAAATATCCCATGCAAAGTTAAGTTTGCTAGTTGACTCTATCAAATTTTAATGGAGAAAAAAATGCCAGTCTAACATAATTTTTTTTCAGAATAGAAAAGAAAAAAAACTTTTTAAATTATTTATGAGGCTAGCATATCTTTGATACTAAAACTTGACAAGGCTATTACAAAAAAAGAACACAGCTAATTACAGATGAATTTTTCTAGCACAGACTAAACTTTATTATTAATCTTGATGTAAAAAGTTGCAAAATTTTAGTGACTTGAATCCAGAAATTATATGTATTAAAAACATACAGAGAGAAATCACACAGAGAGAAGTATATAGGTTATATAGAGAAATATATAGAGAAAGTATATGTGTCACATAAAAATATTTATTAAAATGACCAAAGCGGTTTATCTCAGCAAGACAGGACTTATTTCCTATTCAAAAATCGATGTAATTGAATATGTTAACAGGAAAAAATGATATAATCTTAGTGGGCATAGAAAAATGTGTTTAACAAAGTTTACACTAATTCATGATACAAGGTCTCATTACATTAATAATGAAAGGATCTTAGTTGATCCGATAAAGGCCATCTATGAAAAACCTACAGCTAACGTTATATTTAAGAGTGAAATATTGAACATTATTCTCCAAAGATCCAAAACCAGGCAGAGATGTCTAATGTCTTAACTTTTAGTCAGTCTTGTAGTAGACATCCTAACCCACAACTAAGGCTAGCAAAGAAGCATAAAGTCATAAAGGTTAGGAAAAGAAAGTAAAATTGTTTTTATAAACAAAAGACAATAATACTAAGAATCTACAGAAAAGTCGCTAACAGCAATAAGTGATTTGGCAGCCAAAACAATCTGAAAAGAAAAAGGGGGGGTGGAGAACTTGCACTAATCTGATTTCAAAGCTAACTGTATAGCTCCAGCAGTCAAAACAAGGTGGAGATCACATACAGGTAGATGAATAATAGAGAAAATGAGTAATGGATAGTAGATTTTATAGCATATGATTTTGGAACATTTGAAAATGCATATCAAAAACAAAGTAAACATGAACTCTTCCTTACACTGCAGAGAAAATTTGGAATGGATCGTAGATCAGAATGTAAAAGTTAAAACTATTTTAAAAAAATTAGAAGAAAACAAAAGATTAAACCTTTGAGACTTGGAGTAGGCAAAGAATAACAACACAATATGAATTAGACATTATTAAAAATATACCTTAAAAAGGCGACATTAGAATTATGAAGAGATAAGCCACGCACATGGGGAAAATATCACAAGATATATATCTGACCAAGGATTTCAATCCAGAATCTATAAAGAATTCTTACAATTAAATAATAAAAATGTAAAACAAATAATATATAAACATGGGCAAAATATTTGAGTAGATAATGTAGGAAAGGAGAGATCCTGATGGACCACAAACACATGAAGTGATGTTTAATGTTCTTAAGCTGGAGGGAGAATCAAGTAAAATAGTCATTTTGGAAAGCAGTTTGGCAATTTCTTATACAGTTACGTACACTTATTTGATCAGTAATTCTCCAGTATATTTACCCAAGAGAAAGGAACACGCATCTGCACAAAAACTTCTATGTGAAATTCATAGTGGCTATATCTGTAGTACCCAAAATTGGGAAAAAACAAAACAAAACAAAGCAAAACAAATGTCCATCAATACATGAATGAGTAAAAAATTGTGTTATGTCATTAAGCAATACATGAGAATCAACTACTATTATATGCAAAATGTGAATTAATCTCAAATCAGTATTCTTAGCAAAACTACCAGGCACAGAAAAATACACTCTCTGTGATCCCATTTACATAAGGCTATGGCAGATAAAACTCACTCCGGTGGTAGGTATCAGAATAGTGACTATTGGGGTGCAGCCCATTGACAATAAAAGATGCATGAGAGAACTATCTGGGGTAAAGGAGAGGTGGTGCTGGTTACTTTGACTTATATACTTGTCAAAATTCATCAAAGCCTATGCGTGTGTGTGTGTGTATATATGTGTGTGTGTGTATATGTGTATATATATATATATATGTGTGTGTGTGTATATATATATATGTGTGTATATATATGTGTGTGTGTGTATATATATATGTATATATATGTGTGTGTGTGTATATATATATGTATATATATGTGTGTGTATATATATATGGTGTACATTTTGCTTTCTGTGAGTTTATACATAAACATTTAAAAATGAAATTATTCATTTCATTCATTCATCATTCATTATTCATTATTTTCATCTCACTGGAAAAGGAGAGAAAGAATGCAAGATGAAACACAGAAAATCATAAATAGATAAAATGTCAAGTCTGCGTATGTGCAATGAGGAAGGAAGGACTATTTACAAACTGTAATATTACTGTAGAAGTATGTGGCATTAATTCTACCTGCTCATCAAAACATGTCAGAGACATGAAGGCCAGTGTGTATACTGATAAAAATATATATGTATCCATGTTCTTCCCTAAGAACAGCTGTTGATGTTAGCGAATAATCTTTAGTTCATCCATGTTTTGAAATTTCCTCAAACTTGCAATGTGAGAGGAAATTTTATAGGGTGTTAAAGTACTAATGTTGTAGGAGTTTGATTTCATTTGGGGAATATTAGGTGATTAGCACATTTTTAAGTTTGCCTGTTTTTGTTTTGTTTTGTTTTTTGTTTTATGTGGAGTGTTCGACAAGACATTACACTTCATCCAGTAGCTAAATTGTCATAAGAAAAGAAATCAATTTGTCATGAAATTTAACCATCCCTTCTTCAAAAGTTAATCACTCTCCACACAATCCAGTCTATGAGTTTCTGTGAGGTCTCAGTGAAAGCGTTCTGAAAGTTACCCAACAGGAGTGGCTTATAAATATATAAAAAGATATGTTTGATTGAGAGAAGGGCTGTTTACACTTGGAGTGTAAATAGTCCATAAATAGTAGAAGTGGTTTTTTTCCAATTTTGTGGAAAAAACTGTGTCCCTGCATGGTTGAAAATGTTGTGAGATATTAAGACCAAAGAATAGCTTTTGAGATTGAATCCTATCAGACATCTTATCCATTTCTTACTCTCAAAGACCTGAACACACGAACCAGAAGTATTTATTCCTGTTCACCAAGTGGAAATCACAAGGAATGACAGCACACACTCTTGTGGGTATTCTCAACTGCAAAAATGAGCTCTGAGCGAATACCTACCAAATCACTGAGGTGTGTGCCAGGACCATCAGAGGCAACAAATCTTCAGGCCCAAAGAAAAATGGATATTGAAAGCATGTGCGATGAATTCATTCAGAGATTTAAGTTAGGGTGCCGCATCTACAACGTAAACAATTGGCAGTTAATAGAAGAATTTATTGGAGATCTTGGAAATGAAAAATATAATTACTGAATTAAAAAAAATTAATACGTGGGTTAAGTAGTAGAATGCATATAGCTGAACAAAAATTAATGATGTGGAAAATTAGAGGGAGGAATTTCCTCAGCATGTAGCATCTTGGGATAAAATGCAAAGTAAATAGGAGAAGAAAAGTGGTAAGACGAGATACTGAGGTGCTAACCTCTCTCCGGCAGAATTTTGGAGTAGAGAATAAATATAAAGATAACAATGCAGGTATGGAAGACATGAAAGCTGGGAGTGTCCTACAATGTTAACAAGGAGAGGATCCTCAGATTACAAGAAAAAAAAAACTGCCCATTTTGAAACATTGTGATAATTTGTTTCAAGACAGAAAATCCTATAGCAGAGTGAAGACGTAAGTTACCTACAGAGCAATAAGAATCAGACTGACTTCACAATTAGTTTCATCAATATTAAGAAAACAATGAGCAGATTCTAAAAAATTTTTATTTTATTTATTTTTTTTAATTTTTTTTTAACATTTATTTATTTTTGAGACAGAGAGAGACAGAGAATGAGCAGGGGAGGGGCAGAGAGAGAGGGAGACACAGAATCCGAAACAGGCTCCAGGCTCTGAGCTGTCAGCCCAGAGCGGGACACGGAGCTCAAACTCACGGACCGTGAGATCATGACCTGAGCCGAAGTCGGACGCCCAACCGACTGAGCCACCCAGGCGCCCCTCTAAAAAAATTTTAAAGGAAAACATGATTGTGTAAATTCCACCTCCAAATTGTTTTGTACCCCACAAGTTGAATGATGAATAAAACAGTCAGTAAAATACTTAACACATTTAACTCCACCAGACTCTCCCTGAAAGTCTCTAGAAAATGTACTTCCTTAAAGATGAATAGATAGAACCCAAAGAAAGAAAATAGACTAAACACACACATAATGGTAAGCAAACAAATTAGCTAATTTTTGTAAAAATAAACATTTAAAAGAATACATGTTTTTCTACTGATCTAGTAGCTAGACGTAGAGTATGGGGTGGGAGTGATAGAAGGAGGTAAAATCACAGTGAGGTGGCTTGCTTTGAGAGATAATGTTCATATGTTCTTTAAAATGTGTTACCATGATTAGTTTTGGCTGAGAGTAAAAGAAACTCAAAATAGCAATGGTTTAAGCAAGGATGATATTTCTTTTTCTCATATGAATGTCTACAGTTAGACAGTTCAGAGCTCTTTGATGGATCTGTTCTACTCCTTCCCCAGGGAACTAATTTCCTTCTCTCTTGTTCTCCATATCCAGGATTTTCAATTCACCCTATGGCCTCAGGTATTGGGTCCACTTCCAAATGTACACTATAGTCCATCCAGCAAGAATTGGGGAAGTTGGTGGGGCACAGGGCACTTCAGTCGCCCTTGAAGGAAGCCTACACAAGATGCTTTAGCTTCAGTCTCCTTGGCAAGACTTTAGTCCAATGGCTCAGTAACCATAGACTTGCACTGTGGTCTTTGGGTGACTGTTCACTTATCTAAACATCAGAGGATATATTACTGTGGAAGAGAACAGTTACTGCAGCACAATGCCAGCACAACAGCTCTCTTTGCCACAATGTCAAACAAGGAAAGGAGGAAAAAATAGAACAAAAGTTTGATTAATTCAACGGAAGACGGAAAGGCACAGACAGGAAGCAAAAAGAAAACATGATATATGAAAACCATAGACAGACTATGGAAATTATCCTCAAGGACATGTCTAAGTTTTTAATACCACTTATTTTCCCTGCAGCATTTAGCATTGCTCATTTTTCTGTATTTGTTTCTTCCCGCAAATCTTGGGACTCTATTTCAATTCTCTCCACAAAACTGTGAGCAACTTGAGATAAGTAATAATATTTTACTGTTCCTGCCATCATTTCTTTAACATAGTAGGCACTCAATGAACATTAGTTTAATGATAATTAGAATAGGTAAGCGTCTGGGGTGCCTCGGTGGCTCAGTCAGTTAAATCTCTAACTCTTGGTTTCAGCTCTGGACATGATCTCATGGTTGTGAGTTCAAATCCGCATCGGGCTCTCTGCTGTTCAGCACAGAGCCCACTTCAGATCCTCTGTCTCCCTCTCTCTCTGCCCCTCCCTCGTTCACTCTCTGTCTCACAAAAATGAATAAACACTAAAAAAAAAAAGAATAGGTAAGTGTTTGAGAGATTGGGTTTAAGAAAGAAAGGCACATCTCACTTATTATTACTTAGAAATCGACAGAGAAGGGGCCATGCCATTTAAGCCTCTTTAGCATCAATGGTGCCTATTTTTCAAGGGACAAATTAAAAAGATTTTGTAGTCCAGTGGATAAACAAGTTTTTTTTATCTAGATTATAAAGTAATCTGGAGGACTGGAGTAGAAATGAAAATTAAAGGAAATGTTTAAGCAACAGTAGAGACGTGTCAAAACTCATTTGAAAGGGAAGTGCCTTGAAAGGGAACTGGTTTCAGTTAAGCATCAGAATAAATAATGATACTGATCGATTTAATTCCATTGGATAAAATAAGAATCAGTGATTTCATAGTTGGCCAGGGCTGCCATAACAAAGTATTACAGACTGGGTGGTTTAAATCACAAACACTTATTTTCTCATAATTCTAGAAGCTACAA
This sequence comes from Acinonyx jubatus, assembly GCF_027475565.1. Lineage (NCBI taxonomy): Eukaryota > Metazoa > Chordata > Mammalia > Carnivora > Felidae > Acinonyx > Acinonyx jubatus. The sequence goes on from NC_069380.1 coordinate 212,185,956, forward strand.
GTCGAGATTAATGTATTGGAAAGGTTGGTCTCTTTTGAGGCCTCTCTCTTTGGTGGCTTGTAGATGGCTGTCTTCTCCCTTGATCTTTAATTTTCCCTGTGTGAAATGTCTGTATAATATTGGTGTGTGTGTGTATATATATATATATATATATATATATATATATATATATGTATATATATATATGTATATATATATACACATATATATATACACATGTATATATACTATCTGTAGTATGTGTATGTGTGTGTGTGTGTGTGTGTGTGTGTGTGTATACACAGTATCTATATATTGATATAATCTCAGTAACATTGGATTAGGACTCACCTATATGAACTCATTTTAACTTAGCTCTTTAAATATCCTATCCACACATAATGTCACCTTCTGAAATATTGAAGCTTAAGATTTCAACAAGAAATTTTAGGATAACACAATTCAGCCCATAATAAATTTAAAGGAAGATTCTTTAGCAAAATACCAATTGAAAGAAATATATATAAAAATGACTGAAATAGAAAATCTCCATTTGGCAATTATCTCAGTGATTATTGATTTCGATGATAGTTCTCAATAGAGGCCAAGGTGCATGGGTGGTTTGATGAGGAACTGAAGAACAGGAAATTGGTTTAATATTAGGATATTTCCCCCACAATAATAATATTCAGTTTCAAAAGGGAAAATGGTAACATTTTAGTGAAAAGACCTGAAGAACACCAATATGTCCAGGTGCTCAAGATTTTTCTTATTTGTTTATTTTTAAGTTTATTTATTTTGAGGGAATGGCAGAGAGCGAGGCAGAGAGAGAATCCCAAGTGGGCTCTGTGACATCAGCACAGAGGGGCTAGATCTCACACACCATGAGATCATGACCCAAGGATCAGATGCTTAACTGACTGAACGACCCAAGTGCCTCTGAATACTCAAGGTTAACACCACTTCTGATGAGACAGGTCACCAGTGTCCATGGATATGATGCATCAGGAACAGCATAATTTTGGTGATATTCTTGCAAAAGAAGCATGGCTTCATCAGAACTCTTATATTGAAGAAACATTGGATGGATCCAAGTTGAAAGATTTGATATAGAGAATAGGTCTACATTCTTTAAATAATGGGTACAGGAAAATTGAAGAAAACTGAGGGACAATTCCATTTTGAGGAAAATGAGAGAAAAGACAATTAAATGTAACCTGTACTTTATGGTATACTGAACCATAAAGGAAAATATCTTGTTGGGACCAGTGAAAAACACATATGTGGTCTGTGGATTGGATACTAGTATGTATCAACACTGATTTCCCCAACTGGAAGATTATATGAGGATGATTAGGAGAATGTCTTTGTTTTGGGGGAAAACACTAAAGTATTAACAACTTGCTGTCAAATGATTCAGAAAAAGACCAACTGATGATATCGTATGTGTGTGTATTTGTTTGTATATGAAAAATGTCATTAAATGCTAAAAATTGGGAAATATCAATGAAAAAAGATATGATAAAATCTTTGTATTGTATTTAGAAATCTTTATATATTTTTTACGTCTTTAAAATAAAACTTCTAGTCAGTGTACTTTTCTTACCAATCTTTGCCACAAATTCATCAACTAATAGAAGGGAATTTTGTTTTAAGGTATTTTTCTTAACTTAGAGCAATTCAGTAACTTCAAGATTCTGTCCAACTGCTGCTTAATGAGACTAATTGGACCAAAGTTAAAAACATTTCATAAATTATTCATTGAAATTTAGTATTAATTATATAATCATCCAAACCGATGCATTGTTGTCAGTAGATCTTACTGAAATAAAAAACATCATAGTTTTATACAGGTATGACAAATTCATTAGGAAAAGTACTAGAATTCCTGATTGTTTTTTTAATTTTGCATGATTTTATTGTTGTTCCTATAAAATTGGTTTAATAAAGTTAGTTTCCCAATTATGAGCTTTTTTCACTTGTTTATTTTATTACCCTTTTTTATCATTTTATTATTTTTTCATCATTATCAATATACTCTTTTTTAATCTTATTTATTTATTTTTTATTATATGAAATTTATTGTCAAATTAGTTTCCATACAACACCCAGTGCTCATCCCAAAGGATGCCCTCTTCAATGACGATCACCTACCCTCCCCTCCCTCCCACCCCCCATCAACCCTCAGTTTGTTCTCAGTTTTTAAGAGTCTCCTATGCTTTGGCTCTCTCCCACTCTAACCTCTTTTTTTTCTTTTTTTTTTCCTTCCCCTCCCCCATGGGTTTCTGTTAAGTTTCTCAGGATCCACATAAGAGTGAAAACATATGGTATCTGTCTTTCTCTGTATGGCTTATTTCACTTAGTATAAGACTCTCCAGTTCCATCCATGTTGCTACAAAGGGCCATATTTCATTCTTTCTCATTGCCACATAGTACTCCATTGTGTATATAAACCACAATTTCTTTATCCATTCGTCAGTTGATGGACATTTAGGCTCTTTCCATAATTTGGCTATTGTTGAGAGTGCTGCTATAAACATTGGGGTACAAGTGCCCCTATGCATCAGTACTCCTGTATCCCTTGGGTAAATTCCTAGCAGTGCTATTGCTGGGTCATAGGGTAGGTCTATTTTTAATTTTTTGAGGAACCTCCACACTGTTTTCCAGAGTGGCTGCACCAATTTGCATTCCCACCAGCAGTACAAGAGGGTTCCCGTTTCTCCACATCCTCTCCAGCATCTATAGTCTCCTGATTTGTCCATTTTGGCCACTCTGACTGGTGTGAGGTGATATCTGAGTGTGGTTTTGATTTGTATTTCCCTGATGAGGAGCGACGTTGAGCATCTTTTCATGTGCCTGTTGGCCATCCGGATGTCTTCTTTAGAAGTGTCTAATCATGTTTTCTGCCCATTTCTTCACTGGATTATTTGTTTTTCGGGTGTGGAGTTGGTGAGCTCTTTATAGATTTTGGATACTAGCCCTTTGTCTGATATGTCATTTACAAATATCTTCTCCCATTCCGTTGGTTGCCTTTTAGTTTTGTTGATTGTTCCCTTTGCTGTGCAGAAGCTTTTTATCTTCATGAGGTCCCAATAGTTCATTTTTGCTTTTAATTCCCTTGCCTTTGGGGATGTGTCAAGTAAGAAATTGCTGCAGCTGAGGTCAGAGAGGTCTTTTCCTGCTTTCTCCTCTAGGGTTTTGATGGTTTCCGGTCTCACATTTAAGTCCTTTATCCATGTTGACTAAATTTTTGTGAATGGTGTAAGAAAGTGGTCTAGTTTCAATCTTTTGCATGTTGCTGTCCAGGTCTCCCAGCACCATTTGTTAAAGAGACTGTCTTTTTTCCATTGGATGTTCTTTTCTGCTTTGTCAAAGATGAGTTGGCCATACTTTTGTGGGTCTAGTTCTGGGGTTTCTATTCTATTCCATTGGTCTATGTGTCTGTTTTTGTGCCAATACCATGCTGTCTTGATGATTACAGCTTTGTAGTAGAGGCTAAAGTCTGGGATTGTGATGCCTCCCGCTTTGGTCTTCTGCTTCAAAATTACTTTGGCTATTCGGGGCCTTTTGTAGTTCCATGTGAATTTTAGGATTGCTTGTTCTAGCTTCGAGAAGAAGGCTGTTGCAATTTTGATTGGGATTGCATCGAATGTGTAGATAGCTTTGGGTAGTATTGACATTTTAACAGTATTTATTCTTCTAATCCATGAGCACGGAATGTTTTTCCATTTCTTTATGTCTTCTTCAATTTCCTTCATAAGATTTCTATAGTTTTCAGCATACAGATCTTTTACATCTTTGGTGAGATTTATCCCTAGGTATTTTATGCTTCTTGGTGCAGTTGTGAATGGGATCAGTTTCTTTATTTGTCTTTCTGTTGCTTCATTATGAGTGTATAAGAATGCAACTGATTTCTGTACATTGATTTTGTATCCTGCAACTTTGCTGAATTCATGTATCAGTTCTAGTAGACTTTTGGTGGAATCTATCGGATTTTCCATGTGTAATATCATGTCATCTGCAAAAAGTGAAAGCTTGACTTCATCTTTGCCAATTTTGATGCCTTTGATTTCCTTTTGTTGTATAATTGCTGATGCTAGAACTTCCAACACTATGTTAAACAACAGCGGTGAGAGTGGACATCCCTGTCGTGTTCCTGATCTCAGGGGGAAAGCTCTCAGTTTTTCCCCATTGAGGATGATATTAGCTGTGGGCTCTTCATAAATGGCTTTTATGATGTTTAAGTATGTTCCTTCTACCCCGACTTTCTTGAGGATTTTTATTAAGAAAGGATGCTGAATTTTGTCAAATGCTTTTTCTGCATCGATTGACAGGATCATATGGTTCTTATCTTTTCTTTTATTAATCTGATGTATCACATTGATTGATTTGTGAATGTTGAACCAGCCCTGCATCCCAGGAATGAATCCCACTTGATCATGGTGAATACTTCTTTTTATATGCTGTTGAATTCTATTTGCTAGTATCTTATTGAGAATTTTTGCATCCATATTCATCAGGGATATTGGCCTGTAGTTCTCTTTTTTTACTGGGTCTCTGTCTGGTTTAGGAATCAAAAAATACTGGCTTCATAGAATGAGTCTGGAAGTTTTCCTTCCCTTTCTATTTTTTGGAATAGCTTGAGAAGGATAGGTATTATCTCTGTTTTAAATGTCTGGTAGAATTCCCCAGGGAAGCCACCTGGTCCTGGACTCCTATTTGTTGGGAGATTTTTTATAACTGATTCAATTTCTTTGCTGGTTATGGGTCTGTTCAAACTTCCTATTTCCTCCTGTTTGAGTTTTGGAAGTGTGTGGCTGTTTAGGAATTTGTCCATTTCTTCCAGGTTGTCCAGTTTGTTGGCATATAATTTTTCATAGTATTCCCTGATAATTGCTTGTATCTCTGAGGGATTGGTTGTAATAATTCCATTTTCATTCATGATTTTATCTATTTGGGTCATCTACCTTTCTTTTTGAGAAGGCTGGCTAGAGGATGATCAATTTTGTTTATTTTTTCAAAAAACCAACTCTTGGTTTCGTTGATCTGCTCTACAGTTTTTTTAGATTCTATATTGTTTATTTCTGCTCTGGTCTTTATTATTTCTCTTCTTCTGCTGGGTTTGGGGTGTCTTTGCTGCTCTGCTTCTCTTTCCTTTAGGTGTGCTGTTAGATTTTGTATTGGGGATTTTTCTTGTTTCTTGAGATAGGCCTGGATTGCAATGTATTTTCCTCTCAGGACTGCCTTCGCTGCATCCCAAAGCGTTTGGATTGTTGTATTTTCATTTTCATTTGTTTCCATATATTTTTAAATTTCTTCTCTAATTGCCTGGTTGACCCATTCATCCTTTAGTAGGGTGTTCTTTAACCTCCATGCTTCTAGAGGTTTTCCAGACTTTTTCCTGTGGTTGATTTCAAGCTTCATAGCATTGTGGTCTGAAAGTATGCATGGTATGATCTCAATTCTTGTATACTTATGAAGGGCTGTTTTGTGACCCAGTATGTGATCTATCTTGGAGAATGTTCCCTGTGCACTCGAGAAGAACGTATATTCTGTTGCTTTGGGATGCAGAGTTCTAAATATATCTGTCAAATCCATCTGATCCAATGTATCATTCAAGGCCCTTGTTTCTTTATTGACCGTGTCTAGATGATCTATCCATTGCTGTGAGTGGGGTGTTAAAGTCCCCTGCAATTACCACATTCTTGTCAATTAGGTTGCTTATGTTTGTGAGTAATTGTTTTATATATTTGGGGGCTCCCGTATTCGGCGCATAGACATTTATAATTGTTAGCTTTTCCTGATGGATAGACCCTGTAATTATTATATAATGCCCTTCTTCATCCCTTGTTACAGCCTTTAATTTAAAGTCTAGTTTGTCTGATATAAGTATGGCTACTCCAGCTTTCTTTTGACTTCCAGTGGCATGATAAATAGTTCTCCATCCACTCACTTTCAATCTGAAGGTGTCCTCAGGTCTAAAATGAGTCTCTTGTAGACAGCAAATAGATGGGCCTTGTTTTTTTATCCATTCTGATACCCTATGTCTTTTGGTTGGCGCATTTAGTCCATTTACGTTCAGTGTTATTATAGAAATATATGGGTTTAGAGTCATTGTGATGTCCATAGGTTTCATGCTTGTAACGATGTCTCTGGTACTTTGTCTCACAGGATCTGCCTTAGGATCTCTTGTAGGGCTGGTTTAGTGGTGATGAATTCCTTCAGTTTTTGTTTGTTTGGGAAGACCTTTATCTCTCCTTCTATTCTAAATGACAGACTTGCTGGATAAAGGATTCTCGGCTGCATATTTTTTCTGTTCATCACATTGAAGATCTCCTGCCTTTCCTTTCTGGCCTAGTTTCAGTAGAGAGATCGGTCACGAGTCTTATAGGTCTCCCTTTATATGTTAGAGCACGTTTATCCCTAGCTGCTTTCAGAATTTTCTCTTTATCCTTGTATTTTGCCAGTTTCACTATGATAGGTCATGCAGAAGATCGATTCAAGTTACGTCTGAAGGGAGTTCTCTGTGCCTCTTGGATTTCAATGCCTTTTTCCTTCCCCGGATCAGGGAAGTTCTCAGCTATGATTTCTTCAAGTACACCTTCAGCACCTCTCCCTCTCTCTTCCTCCTCTGGAATACCAATTATGTGTATATTATTTCTTTTTAGTGCATATCTTAGTTCTGTAATTTTCCCCTCATGCTCCTGGGTTTTTTTATCTCTCTTTTTCTCAGCTTCTTCTTTTTCCATAACTTTATCTTCTAGTTCACCTATTCTCTCCTCTGCCTCTTCAATCCGAGCTGTGTTCGTCTCTATTTTATTTTGCAGCTCGTTAATAGCATTTTTAGCTCCTCCTGGCTGTTCCTTAGTCCCTTGATCTCTGTAGCAATAGATTCTCTGCTGTCCTTTATACTGTTTTCAAGCCCAGCCATTAATTTTATGACTATTATTCTAAATTCACTTTCTGTTATATTGTTTAAATCGTTTTTGATCAGTTTGTTAGCTGTCGTTATTTCCTGGACGTTTTTTTGAGGGGAATTCTTCCGTTTCGTCATTTTGGATAGTCCCTGGAGTGGTGAGGAACTGCAGGGCACTTCCCCTGTGCTGCCTTGAATAACTTGCATTGGTTGGGGGGGCCACAGTCAGACCTGATGTCTGTCCCCAGCCCACTGCTGGGGCAACAGTCAGACTGGTGTGTACCTTGTCTTCCCCTCTCCTAGGGGCGGGATTCACTGTGGGGTGGCATGGCCCGTCTGGGCTACTTGCACACTGCCAGGCTTGTGGTGCTGGGGATCTCTTGTATTAGCTGGGGTGGATCAGCAACGTGCACGGGGGGGGGCGTGGGGGGCGGGAGGGGCAGGCTCAGCTGGCTTATCCTTTGGTGATCTGCTGGGGAAGTGGCCCTGAGGCACTGTGAGCGAGTCACACCCGCTGGAGGGATGGATCCGCAGAAGCAGTGTTGGGTGTTTGCGCAGGGCAAGCCAGTTCCCTGGCAGGAACCGGTTCCCTTTGGGATTTTGGCTGGGGGATGGGTGAGGGAGATGGCACTGTCGAGTGCCTTTGTTCCCCGCCAAGCTGCGCTCTGTCGTCTGGGGCTCAACAACTCTCCCTCCTGTTGTCCTCCAGCCTTCCCACTCTCCAAGCAGAGCTGTTAGCTTATAACCTTCCAGATGTCAAGTCCTGCTTGCTGTCGGAACACACTCCGTCTGGCCCCTCCGCTTTTGCAAGCCAGACTCGGGGGCTCAGCTTGGCTGGCGGGCCGCCCCTCCACCCCGGCTCCCTTCTGCAAGTCCGTGTAGTGCTCACTGCCTCTCCGCCCTTCCTACCCTCTTCCGTGGACCTCTCTTCTACGCTTGGCTACAGAGAATCCGTTCTGCTAGTCTTCTGGCAATTTCCTGGGTTATTTAGGCAGGTGTGGGTGGAATCTAAGTGATCAGCAGGACGCCGTGAGCTCAGCGTCCTCCTACGCCATCATCTTCCCAGAACCGTTTTTTTTTTTTAATGTTTTCTATGTTTATTTTTGAGAGAGAGAGAGAGCATGAGAAGAGGAGGGGCAGAGAGAGAGGGAGACACAGAATCTGAAGCAGGCTCCTGGCTCTGAGCTGTCAGCACAGAGGCCAATGCACAGGGCTCGAACTCACAAACTGAGTGTGTGACCTGAGCCAAAGTCAAAGATGCTTAACTGACTGAGCCACCCAGGTGCCCCCTGATTGTTGTTCTTAATAGAATCATTTCTGCTCTTGGAAATAGGTATGAGTCTTTTAGTTCCAGCTACTAAACTAACAATGCTGTATGCAGCTCATTAATCCATATCTACCAAGCTTTCACTCTGACAAATTAAGACATATTTAGCCACCTTGATTATGAAACACTTTTAAAAAGTACATCAAATAATGATCCTTGTTCCTTGGTATGATTATCATAGCGACCAGCACTCCAAATCCGTAATATTTTATCTTCCTCTTTATGTGCATTTAGAAGGATGCTTTTAACAGATTAAAATAAGAAATTCAAATCTACCTAATGTTCAAATCAAGGTTTTAAGCTAGTCTCATATTCTGAAGAACTAGGTTAATGCCTATTTATGAAAGTAAAGTGATGATTATTCACTTTGTACTTTCGGTATTTGTTGATGGTGCCATGGTATTAGTAGAATGGAAAGACTTTTAGACATCAAAAAGCCTGTTAGAATTCTATAAAACATTTTTGAGACCAAAAATCAGTGATAATTATTTGTTTTATTTCCTCTGCATCAAGATTGTCTTCATCCTCTCATATTCTCTAAGATGAGGGCAATCAAACTACTTATTGAGAGGAAATTTTATTTGAGATATATGTTTATTGATGGTCCCTTATGAAATTACCATTGTTATACTCATAATATCACAAGCTGGATAGACGACATACAACCAAAAATAAATGTTCCGTTTATTTTTTATCCATTTTACGTTCTCGATCAGGCAGGCTATTTGCTGCTGTTGTTGTTTTTCATGGATTATCTCATTGAGTTGTCGCTATGACAGAATGAAATATTCATTAATATTACCCTAATTTTAAATATGAGGAAACAGAAGATCAGAGAGATCATGTAATATTCCTAACACCACACAGCTAGAGGTAAGGGGAAAGCCAGGACTATACCACTTCACATATCTTAACCATTTTGATTGATTTTTTTCTTCAAAAAGTTTAGGAACCTTTATTCATTGAATGGCTAAACATTTTACTATTGATTAATTTGATTAATTTCAGTTAAAATTCATGTAAATATTCCCAAAAGTAGATCTAGAAAAATCATGTTGGTAATCTTTGTAATGGCAAGGAATAATTTTTTTTGAAATGACAATTTTATTAATATAGTTATTAAATGTTTATTGATTTATTTTTGAGAGGGAGGAAGGGGCAGAGAAAGAGTGAGACAGAGAATCCATAGCAAGATCCACCCTGTTAGCACAGACGCTTGAACCAAGGAACAGTGAGATCATGACCTGAGTCAAAGTCAGACACTTAACCAACTGAGCCACCCAGGTGCCCCAACAAGTACCAATATTAATCATGTCCTAAAAATCAAAGTTAAATACTATTAGGCCATTTATTTCTTGTCATTAATGTTCAGTTTGGGAATGAATAAGGTTATGCATTTTTAACATATGTAAAGCATCATAAAATATAACACCTATGTATTTTCAGTGAGAATTACTGACTCTTCCTCAAAGCTTAATTGATTAATCCATATTTATCTAAGCATAATTGTTTTATTTTTTGAACTATAATATATATTCAGTAAGGAACACAAATCATGAGAACACAAGTCAGGAGGGAGAACTAGGAGCCTCTCTAGCCTCCTTCTCTCCAAAAGTAGTCATCACACTTGGACTTATAATATTTTACATTAGTTTTACCTGTTTGGGGAATATAAATAAATGCAATGATACATTGTCTATTCTACTGAGCCTCGTTTATTTTAGAATAGAGTTTATGAGATTTATCAACTTTAAAGGTCAGTCAATGAAATTCACGACCCTAACAATACAGAGGGACAATAAACAGATGGTGATAAAATAATAGATTCTGAAAAAAACACTTGACAACATCCAACACTCGTTCATGATAAAAATTTAACAAACTGGGAGTAGAAGAAGAGAATTCTTAGTTAAAATGCACACAGATGTCATAATTTTGCAGTGAATCTTCATTTTCAAAACCAGTATTACATAGTGCTGTTAAGTAGCAAGTTGCTAAGTTTAATCAGTATCATCGTCATGTTGTATTGCTATTATTTTAGGTGGTGAGGTTGATATATTTTACCTTTTTCATACAATTTATTTAAGAGATAGTTCATAGTTTCTTAATATTATTTGAAGACTGCATGAATTTCCTGTGGTTATCATAACAAATTACCACAAATTGGGGGGTTTTTAATGGAAACTTATTATCTTAGAGTTTTGGAGGGTATGAGAATAAAACCAAGGTGTTGACAGAGTCATGCTCACTCCTTAGGCTCTAGGAAAGAATCCTTCCTTGTTTCTTCATAGCTTTTGGTGGTTTCTGGAAATTCCTGACACCCTTTGTTTTATAAGCACAACATTCCAATTTTTGACTCTGCTATCACATGGGTTTCTATCTCTATACCTGTCTGTGTCTTCACATGGTCTTATAATAAGGATTCTAGTTATATCACCCTAATTGGATATAAGATCATATTAACAAATTGTACCTACAAATATTTTATTTCCAAATAATTCACATTTTAGTTTCCAGATGAATATGAATTTTTGGAGAATACGGTTCAACCCAGTAAAAAGACTTTGCATTGAAATTCAGAACTATAATTTTTCCATTGGCTTTGCATATCTTCAAAAATATAGACAGAATTTTTTAAATTAAGGCAATTGTGAATGGTTTTTATAAAAGATGTTTCAACATTAATGTCATTGTTACAGTCTCAAATACTCATATTTAAATATTAATAACTGTATCAAAACTTTACAAGATGCATTTGTAAAAAAACAATTTGTAATTTGGAAAATAATAATTACTTCTATAATTTCATTACAACTATTCTTTTGTCTTATTATATAATAGTGAAATCTTTTCAAATTTCTATGTATTCCTAGAGTATGGAGAGGAGTAGAATTTGCCATCTCAAAATATGCCTCCTTGGCATAAGGATTATTTTAGGCTGATTATTTTTAAGGAACAGCAGACATAGAAAAAGCTCTGAAAACTTAGAAGTTACTCTTTTGTAAGAGACATTTACATTTATGAGGGAAATCCCCGTTTATAAGGGTGTCTCCCTCTCTGTGCCAGGAAGAGAAAGATGACGGACTGTCTAGAGACTCTCGTCAGTGGAGAAGGCAATGACCTAAATCGAAATAACAACCTTGTTTTCTGTGCTTTTCCTGGTAACTGCAATTACTGCCCCCACTAATCTTTCATCATTAGCTGGAGCTGGTATTTGGAGGTGATCATGTGAGCCATTTCCTGGAGTTACTGTTCTTCTGGGTATCTGTGATATATGACAGTATGTTATTACCACCTTGGCCCAAGACAATCAGATCAAGAGTAATTACAGAATATAAGAATCTAGTAATATTCATCCATCATTGTATGGAAGACATTAGGATCAAGAGCCGGTAGTAGAGGAAAACTAATTCTCTCTTTACCCTTCTATGTTCATGGCTGAGACCCCCCCTAATGAAAGATGGATTAGCAGAAGGAAAGCAAACAGAAATTTAATAACCTGTGTACTTCCTGTATGCATCACATGTTATTTTTCATCAAGGTTCTGCAGGCTTCTTTGTATATGAAGGTATGCAATATCTGAATCTAAAATTGACATTAATATGTAAATGATAAGGTTAATTCTCATTATTTTTGCAACTTATTTCATTTCCCACAATTCTCAGACATGCTTATTTTGAAATAAATCTTATATATTTTTTGGTTTTTAAAAATAAATGCATACTCTGTATTATATATACAAATAAACACTGTGTTATTACATTATTTAGAACAGCAGAATGCATTTATGAAACAAGAGAAAACTAAAATGTGCCCTTTCAAACAAAATGACATCTTTAGGTAATCTAGAATAGGATTAATTATGTAGCTTGTAGCACGTCTTCTACCCAATAGATGCCATCAATGTTCACAACTAATCACTGGAGAGACAGAAAAACAATTTAGGTGTTTCTTTTTTTTTTCCTTTTAATTGATATCTTAAAAACTATAGTGTATAAAGCAACAGCAGGATTATTTTTCATTAAGTAACAAATGAGTGGGGATTACTTACCCATATTGACTGGTGAATAATGAAAGAAAAAAAACGCTGATTACTAAATACTTTATTTTGCCAGAAACTGTTTTGACATAACGGAGACATAGTCATTTACACCACACTATAAAAATTTTGACAATTAACATAACATGTAGCAGTAATTAGAAACATTTTGTGATTCATTTTTGAGAGACACATATTTGGTTTATCAATATATAATTGAATTATGCATGTATTCACACCCTTCTCTCATTGAAGGTTATTTTTGTAATTTTATTTTCTCGTTTATTGAACTGATTTACATGGAGTATTTAGTAACTCTGAATGACATACTATATACTTTATTTTTATAATGAACTTTGTTAAACATGTAAACAGTTGGAAATATTATTTGGGAATATATTCTAAAGAATATTTTTAGGGTGGTCATTTAATTATTATTCCTAAGACCCTAGATTCTTAGCACAACCTGTTCTTAAATTTTTTTATTTCCTTAAAACTAAGAGGATATTGGTTAAATGTATATCCCTAAGGTGCTCTTTGATATAGCTTCTATGCTTCAAAAACTATTCTGTTGTATACTTCTGCTAAACAAATTATCCAGAATCTTAAGGTTATGAGAAGGCTTTCTATTTGTGTGTGTGTGTGTGTGTGTGTGTGTGTGTTTGAGGGGTAGGGGAAGAGATAGAGGAAGAGAGAGAATCTTAAGCAGGCTCCACACCCAGCAAGGAGTCCAGTGCAGGGCTTGATCTCATGACCATGAGATCATGATCATGAGATCATGCATGACCTGAGCTGATATCAAGAGTCCCATGCTTAACCAACTGAGCCACCCAAGTGCCCCAAGCCTTTCTATTGTTTTTAAGCTGAAGAGTTGCAAATGAAACTATTATAACATCTGGAGAGAAAATATTCATAGTTCACATAGGTGTTTCTTAAAGTCATAACTGCAGACTCTAGTTTCACTTGTCCAATGGAGTAATGCATTGATGACATTTCTAAATATATATTTAATCCTATGCCAAATTAAATAGGAAACTAATCTTAAGATTTGCTTACATTGTTATGTTTTAGAAGATACCCTTTCATATAGAAATAAAAATATTCCATGCACAATGTAAAGACTTAATATGTGGGAACTTCCCTTCTGGGATGGTAGAACAGATATAATTTTCACTGTCTTTCTACTGAATATAAGTAAGAACCCTGCACATTATGTATATATTAAACATAAGATTTTGGAAAGTATTCTTTGGAAAATATTCTCTTAAATATTTGTTTCAGAAAGCAGTGAGTTTTAAAAAAATTGTGTAGTTTATTGATTGGTGCTTTTAAAAGAATTAAGCCTTTCAAAAAACAATTAAGGCTTTCTAAATCTTAAGGTTATTTATAAAGTGTGATAAAATATAGAATGGCAGGCCTGAGCAAAACATTGGGAGAGTTAAGACCAGCCTAGATTCTCATGGCTCATGTTGTGGGGCATATGGGTCTGCTCTACCTTAGAGACCAGTTCTCCTACAGGGAAATAGCATAGTTCCCTTGTAGGATGAATTAGGGGTAGAGGATTAAGTACTCCTTCTGACAGCAGTGAAAAGAAAGCCCTTTTATTACCCATGATTATAAAATCATATATAAAATTTTAAGATAGAGATGTAATGGTTGGTATAAAATGCAATGAACCTGGTCCTGTGTAAGAACTGTCTGCTTTTACACCGCCACTCCCCCTTCACACTAGCATCCTATTTTCAAGATACCTTAGGAAACTGAGATTTAATGTTTTGAGGAAGAGAGTGCCACAGACTGCCATTTCTGCCATTTCACAGACTTAGTCATAGAGGGAATAATTTCCTTCCAAGATCTTAAAACCATATTTATTCTTGCTCCTAGAATAATAGGGTTTCTCAAGGAACTTTGAAGAATATACTGCTTTGAAAGACAATTATAGAATGTACTACATATTTTAAATATTAAGCTGATAGCTAATAATAACCTTCAAGCTTTTACCATTAATTTTAAATTGTCTATTAGAAAAGAAATGCATACTCAGCATTGGGAGGACATCGCAACCTTGTTTACACATATTTCAAGGTAATATGGAAAAGTCCACTCACACTCTCTTTATGGCCAGTTAAGAGAAATGCCATAGTGGATGCAATGATAGGGAAAGAGAATACTAATTAAAAGTGATAAAATCCTCTATGCTAATCACAAACAATACCTCCTATTAAATTTTTTTTTCTACATGTAATTCTTAGAAATTGTAAACCAGTCTTGGATGCAATGGTGATAAAGCTGTCAGGGACCCTTCTATTTAGAAAACTTAGTAAAGGTAATTTAATTCTAGTACACTTTAAGTTCACATACATAGCAGTTTTGTAGTCTTAATTTTGGAGCAATGTAAATTATTCCTTTTTTACATAATACAAATTATTATTTTTTAATTTCCAGAAAATATATAGAAGCAAAATCATTAGCTCTAGCAATTGGTTTAATAGGACACCATGTGGAACTAAAAAAATTGATTAATTATACTGTTCCTATAGTTACATTTTCTCCCTATCTTATTTCTTAATATCAAAAATAGAAAAGCATATAAGGGCATCTGGGTAGCTCATTGGTTAAGCATACAACTCTGGATATCGGCTCAGGTTATGCTCTCACAGTTCGTGAGATTGAGTTCCACATGGGGCTCCACACTGACAATATCGATTCTGCTTGGGATTCTCTCTCTCTCTCTGCCCCTCCTCCCCCTAAAAATAAACAAACATTAAAAAAAAAATGGAAAAGGATATAACAAATGCCCCTGAACTCTTGCCTTAAACAATGAAAGCTAACAAAATATTTGTATTAGATGATTACTTTTTTTTTAGTAACCTCTACACCCAACTTAGGGTTTGAACTCATGACCCCAAGATCAAGAGTCGTATGGTCTTCCAACTGAGTCAGCCAGGTGCCCCTGTATTACATGATTATTAAAACTGCAATTTACTCTGTTGCTCTTCCCAAGTCCATTTCCTTACTTCCCAACCCAAAACTGAGGTTATCATATTTTATTACAGTTAATACTTTTATATTTTTAACTAAATACATATATAACTAGGTGTGATAGAATTGTTTATTGTTTATCTTGAATGGTCTACCATATTAATTGTGGAAGATTACATTATTGTTCCTAATGATCCACAGTGCTTCCTTTCAGTGAGTTGCACCCACTTCTGTCTCCATGTGACTTTAGTGTTTTTCTAGACTTTTCTATCTACTTCACTGAGTCAGGCTTGGCTAAATGATTTGCTCTCTCTATGCTGAAACTTCATGTGACATTGCATGTTTCTTTTCTTGCTCAGTCCCAAATCAGTGTAAGGGCTGATCCTTCAGCCAAGGTCTCAGAATAGAAGTCATGTCCTTCAGAACAGCAGCTGACCTGCAACCATTGTATGATGTGCATGAAAAATAAACTTTGTTGTTGTGACACTGAGTTATTTCAGCATAATGTGGGGAAGGGTGACTAATGCACCTATCTTTTTCACTCAAGCCAGTTTTGTTCATATATATAGCTTTATGTAGTTCATGGCTGGCAAAGGAAGGCCCACATACAAATCTGGTTTCTGCAGCTTTTTCTGTTTTTTTTTTTTTTTTTTTTTTACATTTTAAAGTATTTGGGGAGGGGCGCCTGGGTGTCTCAGTCAGTTACACATCCAACTCTTGATTTCAGCTCAGGTCATGATCTCACGTTATATGAATTCAAGCCCCACATCGGGCTTTGCACTGATAGCATACGGAGTCTTCTTGGAGTTCTCTCTCTCTCTCTCTCTCTCTCTCTCTCTCTCTCTCTCCGCTCCCCCACCCCCCGCTTGCTTGCGTGCTCTCTCTCTCACTCTCAAAATAAATAAATAAACTTTAAAATTAAAGTATTTGAGGGAAAAAGGAAAAGAAAATGATGTCTCTTTACATATGAAAATTAAGTGGAGTTTGAATTTAAATGTTCATCATAGTTTTACTGGAATACAGCTACACTCATTAATTTATGTATTGTCTATGGATACTTTTCACGCTACAGTGAGAGTTCAATAGTTGTGGGAGTAAAGGCTAGGATGTGTCTTCATGCCCTTCAAACACAGCCTTTCTAATATGTACGTCTTTACTTTAACTAGACCTTCCTCACCATGCCTACTGGCTACGAACATTTACAAATTTTCCTTCAGTGTCCAGACACACTGGACAAACCCCTGGGGAATGGAGCCTGGGGAGAGCTGTCCCCGGCTTTCTTCTCTTTGCTTTGTCTCTTCTGAAAGAGTCCTCTCTGCCTCACGGTGGTTCTGCTGGCCACACCTTTGCTGTCTGCCCTCTGCTTCCTCCCCAGTCCAGCCCAAGTCTAGTACACGATTGTATTCAAGTATCATTATTATTATTCTATTTTGTATTTGGTTAATTAAAGAATTGTGGAAATTTGTTCAATTTTATGTAAGTGCCTACTAGCATAGTTGATTTTGTCTCTTGGGGTGCAAAACCTAAAGTATTTATTATCTATTTGTCAAGAAAAAAATTGCCCATTCCAGATCTAGTTCATTCAACTTTAACCCCTATATGTTTTTCCATTGTGTAAATATGCCTCTAGATATTTATCTTTTCTTATGTTGGTGAAGTTTTTGTTTGTTTGTTTGTTTTTTGTTTTTTGTTTTGCTTTGCTTTTTAAAATAATGCAATAATGATGGGGAGCCTGGGTGGCTCAGTCGGTTAAGCGACCACTTGGGCTCAGATCATGGTCTCATGGTTCGTGAGTTGGAGTCCCCCATGAGGCTCTCTGTTATCAATGTGGAACCTGCTTCCAATCCTCTGTCCCCTTCTCTCTCTGCTGCTGCCCTGTGTGTGCATGTGCTCTCTCTCTTTCAAAAACAAACATTAAAAATTTTAAAATAATGCAATAATGAATATTTTTACTACGCCTCTTGGTACACGGCATATCTTTTACTCTTTATATGTCAATTAAAAAAAGAAAAAGAATTATAGAAGTCACTATAGTAGGACTATTTTATATTACATTTTGCCAGGTGAAGTTGAAATTGTCCTTTTGACAAATATATACAATATATTTATTTTTATAAAAAAATATATGTGTACCTATGTACTCATTTGAAAAAAGCAACTCAATACTGAATTTGTTCTAGTAGCCTTTAATTATTATTAATAAATTATACAATTATAATGTGACTTTGCCACTTAATTCTTCTTACATATTATACCATAAAACAATTTTGAAAATATTTTGTTTCCTCTTTTGTCTTAGAAATGTATACAGTCATTAAAATTAAACTTTGGGGGCGCCTGGGTGGCTCAGTCGGTTAAGCGGCTGACTTCGGCTCAGGTCATGATCTCGCGGTCCGTGAGTTTGAGCCCCACGTCGGGCTCTGTGCTGACAGCTCAGAGCCTGGAGCCTGTTTCGGATTCTGTGTCTCCCTCTCTCTGACCCTCCCCCGTTCATGCTCTGTCTCTTCCTGTCTCAAAAATAAATAAACGTTAAAAAAAATTTATAAAAAAAAATTAAACTTTGGTAAAAAAAATTAACAAATGTTTTAATTGATATATTTAAAACATGGTATTTGTTATACTTCTAAATAAGTTATTGGTGCAAGAAACTTTATTTTTTATATTATCTTGATTTATACTTGCAAATTGAGGAAGAGAATAACATCTAGGCTGAGGATACTTTTTTTTCCCTCGATGGCTCTAATTATTTCAGAAATAGAAAAACGTAGTTAGAAATCACTCCCTAAAGGAAAAAAAAGAATAAGGAAAAAAATATTCAAAGGAAATTAAGGATTAAAAAAATTGGAGCATATACACACGCATGTGCACGCACACTCATAGAGGCTCATAAACTTTATTAAAGCAAGTTTGAAGTCCTGAGATTAATATTCTTAGTCATTGGGATCCAAAATATGGAAATAAATACCTGACAAAAATGTTGGAATAGAATTTTGTAATTTGTTTTTGAATCTGAATGGTAGATATGACAGCATTTCTAAAAATTGGGGCAAGCTAGCCAGCATTTTTCTAAAGAAAGAGTCAGAACTTTTCTATAAGTCAAGAGATATAACTTCACTATCTGTAATACTGATATTCAAAAGAGAAGATGGTTCTATTTTATTGATGTAAATTACATGAAATGCAAGGAATCTCAAAACTTTACATTCTGCCACAGAATAATCTAATAGCCCCAAATCTAGGACAGGCCTCAGCAAAATCTTTCAGCAAACAAAGGTCCAGATACTGAATATTTTAGGCTCTGCAGGCCAAGAGGCAAAGTTGATGATGTTATGTATATCTATCTCTGTCACAACTATTCAGCTCTTCCACTGAAGTGTGATGACACAGAAAATACAGAAAAGAATGACTGTGGCTATGTTCTAATGAGATTTTATTTATGAGCATGAAAGTGTGATTATTCTTCTTTGGATTCTTTTCAACCATTTACAAATGTAGAAATGTAAGAATGAGCATTCTTTGCTCACGTGCTCTGTATTCACAATGGGGAAGGGCTGGATTTGGCATGGGGGCTGTATTTTGCCAACTCCTGCTTAAAGACCTGAACCAATGAGTCATCCTGCAATGTGGATAAAAGTTAGAACCCTAAGATTAAGTATTGATTATTCCAAAAATTTGTGGATGATACAGTCTAAGCCTGAGCCTGAGACTGCTGTTTCCTCACATGTGTACCCAAGACGCATGGCTCTACATGTAAGTTTCTCAAACATGGACATTTACTCCTAACTTCCAGACAGCTGTTTGCAAACCATCTCAGTCTAGCTGCCATATGAGAAAAGTATGCATTCACCTCCAGCAAGTCAAAATTTCAACTCAAGGAAACAATCTGTTAGGATTTTCTGAAACAGCAGTCATATTTCAAATTTATTCAGTCTGTTATGTCTGTCTTCCTAATGGATACTATAAACAAGGCCATTCTCTTTTTTTAAGTTCATTTATTCATTTTGAAAGAGAGAGAGAGACAGACAGATAGACAGACAGAGAGAGAGAATCCCAGCCAGGCTCCACACTGTCAGTGCAGAGGCCGACATGAGACTCGAACCTGAGCCAAACCAAGAGTTGGGCACTTAACCAACTGAGCCACTGAGGTGTTCCAAGGCCACTCTCTTTTATTTTACCTTTGGTATGTGGTAGATTGAATGGTGACTCCCAAAGACATATGTCCACATCCTGTCACATTCCTGAAACCTGTACATGTAAAATTATTTGGAAAAAGAATATTTGTAAATAAAATAAGGATGTTGACACGAAGAGAGAACCCTGGAATATACAGGTGGTCCTTATATCCAATGACAAATATCTTTACAAGTCTTTTGACAGAAGACCATGTGAAGATAGAGGCAGAGATCAGAGAGATGCAGCCACAAGTCAAGGAATGGGAATAACCACCAGATGCTGGAAGAAAATGGCTTCTTCCCTGGAATCTTTGGAGGGAAAAGGGCCCTGTCAACAGCTTGATTTAGGATTTCTGGCTTCCAGAACCAGAGGAATAAAGTTCTGTTGTGTTAAGCCATCAAGTGTGTGGTAATTTGTTATGGCAGCCACAGTAATCTAACACAACTTCATTTATTTCATAAATAGTAATAAAGAATATTAGATTCAATAACCCTAAAATACCATCTCTGATGAAATTAAAGGGAAGTTAATGTAACACTTGTAAACCAGTCAATGAAATATAGTTAAAGACATTTCAAAGGGGTACAGTTGAACCATGTTAAAAAACAAACAAACAAACCAACCAACCAACCCCACAGCTTTTGACATCAGCCACTCTTCTGAATTTAAGAGGAAACAAGAAAATTCCTAAAATACCAAACCAGGAAGGTTTATCAACTTCTTAAAATTGACAGAATAAGTTGTATCTTCCATATTTAAATGTAAACTTTTTGAGAGAAGATTCTGTAATGTATTCTTTTTTTAATATCCACAAAACTTCCATATACCAGAAGTTCATTTTATGCTTGGAATCAATGGATGAATCTTGGGAGCCACATTGATGTGATACTTTTATTACTACTGGCTTTTGCTTAAGGTATGTATGCATTACAGTGACTACCTTGTCTGAGACCTTTCCAAACCTTTTTCTTTGGACCAGAAGTGACACCCTGAGTTTGTAGAATATATGCAAAATTGACCTTGGAGCCTAAAATAGACTTAAAAATGGAGATATGCTGCTAATTATCTCAAAGGCCGTAAGAGCTTTCTATGAGAGTTTCTATTTAAAACACCAAAATACTTTCAAAATTCTCTCAAATATTTGCTCTATTTTAGAAACTGCTAATAAATTTGAGCCAAATTTTAGGGGCTTTCAATGAATCAAGAACTTAACCTCAGGTATAGTTTTAATTTTAATAACTCTCTTTTCTGTTATACACTAAAAGAAATAACAACTGCCTCTTTTCATTACTACTGTTGCTGTTATTTATGAATTAATTGTGAAATATTAAAACAGTGGCCAGAGACTTTTTAATATTATTTTTCAGAGGAAAAGAATCCTTTCACTGACCGTTGATAAGCCTAATTTGGCCCATGCAATGATTATGAAAACAGTAAGATATTTCTTTAATACCAATATAAATATTACTAATTGATTTTATAGTTAGATGAAATAGATTAATATTACTTTGTATGCTCTTAATTTTACACTGGCCATATTTTTCAAGTTTTGTTTTTAGTTATAAAAAAGGTATTTGCCAATGTACCCCATTTTTCCAGGGAAAAGAAAGAAATTTATTTGAGGAAATATTTCTTCCTTGAAAATTAAGATATACTTACTTCATCCATAAGCCAATTTCTAGACAAGAAAAGAATTCTAAATAATGGGTCTAAAAATGTTACCATGAATGAACTTGCTTATATTCTTTCTCTCCCACCCTCCCTACCTCCCTCCAACCCCTTTCTCTCACTTAATATGTGTTATTTATTTATTTATTTTGAGAGAGAGAGAGAGAGGACATGTGCTCATGCACAAGCAAAGGAGGAGAGAGGGAGAGAGAGAGACTCCCAAGCAGGCTCTGTGCTGTCAGTGCAGAGCCCGCCTGGGCTCAATCTCATGAACCAAGAGATCATGACCTGAGCTGAAATCAAGAGTCAGACCTTAACTGACTGAGCCACCCAGGTGCTCCCCCTTTCTCTAATTTAGATAAAGAAAAAGGGTGCCTGGATGGCTCAGTTGGTTGAGTGTCTGACTTCAGCTCAGATCATGAGCCTGTGTTTCGGTTCATGAGTTTGAGCCTGGCTTAGGGTTTTGTGCTGACAGTGCAGAGCCTGCTTCAGATTCCCTGTCTCCCTCTCTCTCTGCCTTTCCCCTGCGTGCACCGGTGTGCTCTCTCTCTCTCAAAAATAAAGAAACATTAAAAGAATTTAGAAAAAGAAAAAAAAAATCTTTGGACAACAAACCGATAAATTGAATACTAAATGGAAAAAAAAATGTGATAAAGTGAAGTTGTTCCTTAATAAAACAACTTTTCATTTTAATGCACTGTGTCTATATAGAAGAGAATTTTCAAATTTTCTAAAATTTAGCAAGATACTTCACTCTGGAAAAGAGAAGCAATAACTTGCATGATAGGGATAGATAGCATTGCTAATAGATCTAGTTGAACAAAACAATTGCCTTGAAATCTGAGATTTTAGACTGGCTTCCCTCTTTCCATTAGCTGAAATGCAATTCTCAAAATAAATAATAGTGACATATTACTGTGCAGATACAACCCTATGATCATTTAGTGTTTGTTGATTGCTGTTGAATAGTTGTGTTATTTGAGAGTGCATTTAGAGGCATACTGAGCGATATTGCAGGTTCTGTTCCAGATCACTGCAACAAAGCATATATTGCAGTAAAGTAAGTCAAATACATGTTTGGGAGGTCCCAGTGCATGTAAAAGTTATGCTTACATTATGCTGTAGTGTGTTAAGTGTGTAATAGCATCATGCATAATAAAGTGTACATCCCATTACTTAAAAACACTTGATTGCTAAAAAGTGCTGTCATCTGAGCTTTCAGTGAGTTGCAATCTTTTTGCTGGTGGAGTGTCTTATCTCAATGTTGATGGCTGCTGACTGATCAGGAGGGTGGTTGCTGAAGGGTGGGGCGGCTGTGGCAATTTTTCAAAATAACAATGAAGTTTGTAGCATCAATTAACTTGTCCTTTCACAGATGATTTCTCTGGAACATGCAGTGCTGCTTGGTGACATTTTACTCACAGTAGAACTTCTTTCAAAATTGGAGTCAGTCCTCTCTCACCCTGCCACTGCTTTATCAACTACGTTTATGTAGTATTCTCAATCATTGTCAATTGAACAATCTTCACAGTATCTTCATCAGGAGCAGATTTCATTGAAAAAAAAACCACTTTATCACTCATCGATAGGAAGCAATTCCTCATCCATTTATGTTTTATCATGAGATTGCAACAATTCAGTCACATCTTCAGGCTCCATTTCTAACTGCGGTTCTCTTGCTATTTCCACATCTGCAGTTACTTCCTCCACTAAGGTCTTAAACCTCTCAGAGTTATCCGTGAGGGCTGGAATCAACTTCTTCCAAACTGCTGTTAGTGCTGGGGCACCTGGGTGGCTCAGTTGGTTAAGCATCTGACTCTTGATTTTGGCTCAGGTCATGATCGTGTGGTTCTTTGCTGCCTCAATGGGCTGACAGCATGGAGCCTGCTTGGGATTCTCTCCCTCTGTCTCCTCCCTTCCCCTGCTTGCATGCTGTCTCTCTCAAAATAAATAAAGTTTAAAAATATATTGATATTTTGACCTCTTCCCATGAATCACCAATGTTCCTAATGATTTCTAGAATTCTTCCAGAAGGTTTTCAAATTACTTTTCCCAGATCCATCAGACAAATCAATCTCTATGATAGCTATAGGCTTATAAAATGTATTTTTTAAATGATAATACTTAAAAGTTGAAATTACTTCTTGCTCCATGGGTGCAGAATGGATGTTGCATTCCAGGTGTGAAAATAACACTAATCTCCATCAGAACTCTTGGGTTCCCAAGTATATTGTCAATGAGCAATCATATTTTAAAGGGAATTTTTTTTTACCTGAGAAATAGGCATCAACAGTGGGCTTAAACTATTTAGTAAACCATGTTGTAAACACAGATGCGCCATCTATGTTTTGTTTCATTTATAAAGCACAGAGGAGATTTAACTTAATCTGTAAGTTCCTTAGGATTCCTAGAATGGTAAATGAACATTGGCTTCCACCTAAAATAACCAGCTGCATTAACCCCCTAACAAGACAGTCAGACTGTCTTTTGAAAATGTGAAACCAAGTATTGACCTTTCCTCTCTAGCTATAAAAGTCCTAGATGGCAACTTCTTTTAAAAGGAGGCTTTTTTGTCTACATTGAAACTCTGTTGTTTAGTTACCATCTTCATTAATGATGATCTGAGATAGATATTCTGGATGAATTGTTGCAGTTTCTACATCAGCAATCTCTGCTTTATCTTGCACTTTTATGTTATTGAGATGGCTTCTTTCTTAAATCTCATGAACCAACCTCTGTTAGCTTCATCTTTTCTTCTGTAATTTTCTCACCTCTCTCAACCTTCATAGAATTGAACACAGGGTCTTGTTCTGGATTAGGCTTTGGCTTAAGAGAATGTTGTGGTTCGTTTGATCTTCTATCCATACCACGAAAACTTTCTCCATATCAGCAATAAGGCTGTTTCACTTTCTTATCATTCATGTGCTCAGTGGAGTAGCACTTTTAATTTCCTTTGAGAAGGTTTCTTTTCATTCAAAACTTGGCTATCTCGTTGGAAGAAGCCTACCTTTTCGCCTGTCTCGGCTTTTGACAAGCCTTCCTCACTAGGCTTAATCATCTGTATCTGTTGATTTGAAGTGAGAGATGTGTGATTCTTCCTTTCATTTGAGTACTTTGAGGCCATTGCAGGGTTTTTAATTGGCCTAATCTCAATATTGTTATGTCCCAGGGAATAGGGAGGCCTGAGGACAGGGAAAGAGATGGAATGGCCAGTGGTGGAGCCATCACAACACAATATTTTGTGATTAAGTTTTCTATCTTATATGGGTACAGTTTGTGGTGCCCCAAAATACTTATAGTAGTGACATCGAAGATCACTGATCACAGGCCACCATAACAAATATTATAACAATGAGAAAGTTTGAAAAATTATGACAGTTACCAAAATGTGACACATACACATGAAGTGAGCAAACGCTGTTGGGAAAATGGTGCCATTAGACTAGCTCAATGTGCGGTTGCCACAATCCTTCAGTTTGTAAAAAAAAAAAACACAATATCTATGAAATGCAATAAATCGAAGTGCAATAAAATGATATAGGCCCAGACTAGATGTATCTGATCTGAATGGAGAGGCAGTTTTACTTATGTACTCAAATTATATAGTGTATAATTCCTTCTGCTGCATTACATAGTGCTGCTTGAGACATGTGAGCCTACGATGTCTAACCACAAGTTCATGTGAATATTTGAACCCAAGTTCTACAGTTGCCGCTGGGGTATGTAGAATGTATGTTATACTCAGATCCTTGGAGACAAACTGTGTAAATGGGATGCTGAAAATACCTAGACTGTAGTGACTTGATCGTTTTTGTGGAAAGAATATGATCTCTGATGAAAAAGCAAAAGTCTCAGAAACACATAACCCCAAAATGGCCAACGTTGAGGTGGAGTTTTTTGAGGAAATAATAATTTACTTGAATTTCCAAAATATATTTAAATGGTAGGCAGCTTATTTGCCTAGGCAGTGGTCAAAAAATGTCAACCATTAATCAGCTTCATGATTTTGGGGTAATTCCTATCTTTTCTAGATCTTCTCTTTTATGGATTGTTTGAACTTTGAGGTAAATGTTTTATAGATTCCTTCTGAATCTAATAGTCAGTGACTTCATAGGAAGAACGTTGTATCCCTGGCTGCAGCTTCTGCATCAGCACTTTCTGCTTTATCTTATACTTTTATGTTACTGAGATGGCTTCTTTCCTAAGTCTCATGAACCAGCCTCTGTTAGCTTCAAACTTTTCTTCTGGAGCCTTCAGAAGCTAACATCTATAATCAATCCACATTGAACTTATGTTTGAAAAATTTATTTTTCTCAACTCTGTTCAAATTAGTACCACATTAATTTAGAGGACGAAGGTGACAGACTGGAGAATAGAGATAGAGTATCAATGATACTTATGTAATAGTGCCAACAATAAGAAGTAAAGCTAAGACCCACAAACCCATATGGAAAAAAAGAGCAGTATAACATTCATTTCTAAATCTTTTCTCACAAGCTGGCAGGATGCCATCGCTTTGGGTGGAAGGATAAATAATTACCTGCTAGGGAAGGTCAGGCACATCATTGCTAGCAGTTGTGTTTGAATTAGGCCACTTCCTTAGAATTCAAAGTACTAATAATTTTTTTAATGTTTATTCATTTTTGAGAGACAGAGACAGCGTGAGCAAAGGAGGGGCAGAGAGAGAGGGAGACACAAGATCTGAAACAAGCTCCAATCTCTGAGCTGTCAACACAGAGCCCTACATAGGATTCAAACCCACAAACTGAAAGCTCATGACCTGAGCCAAAGTCAGACGCCTAACTGACTGAGCCACCCAAGTGCTCCAAAGTACTAATAATTTTTAAACCTTTTCCATATGCCAGGCAAATGAGAGTAACTAACGATAGGAAGAAAAAATAATTTCTTTCCATCTACAGAGTTGTCAACTCCAGGTTGAGTTACACAAATGTCCATCTTGGAGGTATATAATATCAAATACAAGCAGTTCCACATGTCTCATAGCTATGTATTTATTACATGCACACATGAATGCACTTGAGACATTAGTCTTTTTTTTAATGTTAATTTATTTATTTTGAGACAAAGAGGGCATGTGCATGTGTGTGCGCACGAGCTGTGAAGGGGCAGAGAGAGAGGGAGAGAGACAATCCCAAGAAGGTTCTGTGCTGTCAGCGTAGCGCCCGTCGTGGGGCTCCATTTCAGGAACCGAATCCTGAGATCATGACCTGAGCCAGAATCAAGAGTCGGCCGCTTAATCTACTGAGTCACCCAGGCGCCTTAGAGACATTAGTAGTTTCTAATTATTCCTTGGACAGCAAAATATAATCTCAGGGTCAGAACTCTGTACTGAAAACTGTAATTCTTTCTGGAAAAAAAAGAAAAAAAAAACCTCTAATTCTTTTTACAAAGGAGAAAAATAAGTCATTTTCAGAGTCAACATATATAGTTCCTGCACTTTTTATTATTAATCCCTTTAATTGTGCAATCACTTTTAGTGCATCTCATCTCATAATCTGCAGAGGTTTAGGGAGGGTGAAGCATGTGCACTCACCAGGTGTATCATCCCTTGACATATTTTCAACCATGACCAGATAAGAAGGATCCTGGTGAAACAGACAAAAAGATATTAGACTTATTCTAAATATTTGTGGTAACCAATGTTTTACAAAATTACTCTTTTGAATTCCTTCAGTTTATGTAAATTTCTATAATGGCTTACCTTGATAAAGAAACTAGGGGCACCTGGGTGGCTCAGTGGGTTAATCACCCAACACTTGATTTTGGCTCAGATCATGATCTCATGGTTTGTCAGACTGAGCCCTGTGTCATGCTCTGTGGTGACAGAACTTGCTTGGGATTCTCTCTCCTTCTCCCTCTGCCCTCCCACCCACTGTCTCTCTCTCAAAAAAAAAAAAAAAAGACAAAGAAACTAAAACCATTTTAGCCCACAACTTTGAGCCTACATCACCTCCTATATGATCTTAGAACTCTTGGCTTTTGCCTCAAACATATCACTGACTCACTAGCCCCTTATCATAGAGAAAGTCTCTCTGTCCTGGAAAGTTATAAGAATTAGGAAGACACTCATCATTCCTTCATATTGAAAGTCACATATTTTTTAAAAAGTTTTAGTGTTTATTCGTTTTTTGAGAGAGAGAGACAGAGAGACATGCAGAGAGCAAGTGGGGGAGAGGCAGCGAGAGAGGAAGACACAGAATCCCAAGCAGGGTCAAGGCTCTGAGCTGTCAGTGCAGATCCCCACGCAGAGCTGAAACCCGTGAACCACGAGATCATGACCTGAGCTAAAGTCAGACGCTTAACCAACTGAGTCACCCAGGCACCCAGAAAGCCACATTTTTCTTAATGAGGGAGTTGGAAGAGGGCAGTGTAGGAAGCTGGAAGGCTTATTACCTTCTCTTTATGTGAACTTTTTTGCCAGATACCAAAGCATCAAACTTTTCTGGTCTGTCTCTTTTGCACACAACTTTCTATTTGGGGAGATCTAAAGTATACACCATCTCTCCTGACTTCGAACTAGCGTCACAGTAGTAAATTCCAGGAATTAATTAGTACTTTCCGTGTGTCAGATCTTTATCAATGTCAGTTTTCCAAAGGTAATATTACTAATATCAACCTTCTGATATTTCAGCAAGATCCTACCTGTTACAAAATTATAACATAAGAGTATAAGGATTTAATTATTGATTTAAAAAAAATCTTAGATCTTGCTGTTCTATTTTCTTTTTGTATCCCATTGAGGATTAACTACTCTCTAGTGAGGTATGGTGCTATGGAATCTTTGGGTCCATTTTATAATTTCTACAGAACCAGAAAACTGCCTGCCAAACCATCTACCATTTATTTATGGATCAATACAATTGTGTAGTACAATTGTTCTAGAGTTACTAGCAAACAAGGAAAGGGTGATGAGTCTAGTATTGATTGACTCATGTCACAAGCTCTCATGGAAGAAAAGAGTGCTAAAATTATACATGTGATATAAAAATAGAAGGGTCTGGAAGGAAAAAAAATCCATAAACTTTATCTTTTTTTCCCTAAAGTATTGTCCGATAACTTTCTGAAAAACAATTAGTGTCTTGGCCACAAACACTAACTTACTGAGTCAAAATTAGGATAGAGATATATTTAAATGGCTAAGTATTTTACTAACACTTTGTAAATGGCAAGTAGGGAGTTGTGCACAATATGTAAGTAAAGAAATAAGTGGGGAATATAGAACAAACTCTAATAGTTTTTCTTTTCTTTTTTTTACATTCATGTATTTTTGAGAGGCAGAGAGACAGAACATAAGAGGGGAGGGGCAGAGAGAGAAGGAGACAGAATCCAAAGCAGGCTCCAGGTTGAGCTGTCAGCACAGAGCCCCACACGGGGCTCGAGCTCACAAACTGTGAGATCATGACCTGAGCTGAATTTCGACGCTTAACCAACTGAACCACAAGGTGCCCCTAGGGTTTTTTTT
This sequence comes from Acinonyx jubatus, assembly GCF_027475565.1. Classification (NCBI taxonomy): domain Eukaryota; kingdom Metazoa; phylum Chordata; class Mammalia; order Carnivora; family Felidae; genus Acinonyx; species Acinonyx jubatus. The sequence goes on from NC_069380.1 coordinate 212,214,523, forward strand.
TTTTTTTTTAATCTGTTTAATGATCAAAATGACAGTCTGGCATAAAAAAAGAAACCTTCATACCTGTTTGCATCAAATCATAAGGATTATGCAAAAATTGATTTCCTTAAGCAGAAGAAATATTGATATTCATTTGGTAGCTGGACATTGTGCTTCCAGTTTGAAAACACTAATGATACAATCAGGCCTAAAGGAGACGCTGCAGGTGGGACTTGATAGATTTCTCATTCATCTTGATTATCTTGCATAGCTCCAAAAAGCCTCAAGTTTTGCTTAGTTGAAAATGCCGCACACTCCTCCCTTCCTCCAAACTTCTCGGTAAGTCACAATGTGATGTGTGTAGTTTTCCAGGGTTCCACATTACTGACCCCTCCCTTCCTGAGTGGTCCCGTGCAGAGATACAATACCATGAACTTATAAAAAGATTATGCCACATCCTGTGATTAAAAACAGAAAAAAGAGAATTGGCCCTGACTAATGTTTTGTGCTCATTAGTAAGTCTTGCTTTTCCACAAGGAGATTGTTAATTTTTTTTTTTTCTCATGTATAATGATTCACTTTTACCAGTACAACTCTTGATTTTCAACTGAAAGTAAAATTTCCCTATAGTTCAATCAAAGCAGGGGATCTCAAATTCCCTGGAAGACAGACTTTCTAGATTTGATCTCTGCAGCAGTAATGTGCAGAGTAAAAATATCATATTTCTAGCACACAAATGGTGATTTCACTAATTATTTAAATCCAACCTCCAGTTGGCATACACCAGTATGCTCTGGAGATTCTGCTCCAACTTATTATTTGCAAACTATGCTCTCTTATGCCAGATAAAATTTGAAATGTCTCCATCAATTTGAATTCAAATAAAGGATATCACTTTCTTTCTCTGATAAATATATTTTTATCACATTAGTATTTAAATATGGATTTAGTCTCTTAGCAAGATGGGATGTGTGATAAAATGGAAGGGAAAAAAAGCAAAGATCTGGGAAGGATCTTTAGTTCCCTGAAGGAAGCAATCTCAATCTCATAGTTGGAAGCAAAAGAAAGAAGAAGTACAAATGTACTATTAATACTCCTGAACTACTGAAATATACAAACCGAAATATTAAGAACATGTACAATTTGGATACATAAATATTTTATACCGTACACTAGAAAACTAGTTTGAATCAATATTCTAATACAAATCTAATGGTCACTTTTACCCGTGTCTTACATCATCAGGCTTTTTTGTTTAATTCTTATTTGATGACGTCAAAAAGATTTTATCTCACCACACACTGACTTTAACAAATTTCATGCAAACTTAGTAAAACTTGCACCTACTGCACAGAACGTTTAATGTTGCTCTCTCTTGAGTTGAAGCATCTAATTATAGATACAGGGTTTCCAATAAATACTCTAGGAAACTGGCCACAATACAGAGAACATTTTAAAATCTATGTATATTGCGTTATTGTCAGTGAATGCGTACGTGTGTTTGAGATGAGAGTGAAGACACGGTCTGTGAGAGGGCCTCCGTGTCAGCCTGTACAACTACTACTACTTGATATCATTAGAGTTGCTTCATCATTATACATTCATTGTTTCAATTGAGCTCCTCAATCCCTACATTAGCATAGACATGCTGATGGCATGGCATTTATGCTCCTACACGATTGCTTAATCCTATTTCTTGACAACCAATATACCCTCTTTCAATAATGCCCCAGCTAACATTAGGGGATGTGCTAGCGCATTCATAGATTTCCCTTGTTGCCCTGCCCGCTCCTTGGTCTCTGGTCAGCAGTCACCTGCACCATTTCTCCTCCCTTTCCCCTGTTCTGATGACTGCTCTCTTCCACGGTGTAACAATTTGAGTTCTGGACAACCCTTTTGTTCTTGGATGATCCTGACACTGAGTAGAGCAGCATTTCCTTGATATTTTGCCAAATAGGTGGGAAAAGTTTTAAAATGTCAACTTCTGGACCTGTTGGAAATCCAATCACTCTGTGAGGAGGAAGCCTCTCTGTTGGTTAAGAGAATGATATCTGAGTGCTGAGAGAGCTCCAGTCCCCATTATTATTGAGTCCCAGTGGCTACACCACACCCACTTCTGTTAGATTTTTCAGTCTTTCCATCAATTATTTAATGCAATATATATATATATATATATATATGTTATATATATATTGCAGTATATATATAATATTTATATATAACATATATATTATGTAATATATATTATATTTGTTATATATACATTATATATATACTATATAATTATATATATAAATTTAATAAAAATCTAATGGTCACTTTTACCCCTGTCTTACATCATCAGGCTTTTTTGTTTAATTCTTATTTGATGATATCAAAAAGATTTTATCTCACTACACCCTGACTTTAACAAATTTCCCTTATTACATATATAATATTTTGGTCCAAACTGGTCTGAATTAGATTTTAATAAATTACAAATAAACTAACATGGCTCTTTTCAGCCAGATGCTAAATAAACTGTGTGTTGATAGGGAACAAGTATTCTTACTGTACCAAAGAGTGAGAAGGTTTTTGTTGTTGTTGTTGTTGTTGTTGTTGTTTGTTTGGGGGCGTTACAAGAGCAATAACAAAACAAAATTAGTAAAATTGAGGCACTATAGGAAATTGCTTAAAAACTTTTAACTTTAGTTAATATAAACTGAAAAAGAAGCAATAAAAATATTCAAGTACAGACACAAAACATCTCAGGTATAGATTATCTAACATATTTGATTAGATCATTTATTCATCTATAGAATAGGAATGGAGACATACTAAATGTGGATAATGTCCCAGACACTAAGGGTACATAATATGAGGAGATAGGATTGTTTGGAGGCAAATGAGTGAGGGTAAAAGCTGGAAAATACAACAGAAAGATATTGTATAAGTCCAAATAGAATGAATGCAGAAGTCAAGTAAAAAACACTGATGACACATTTAGGATTTAGTTTACAGAAATGCTGATGAATTAGGCATGCATGAAGTCATCAAGAGAGGGGATGTGATTTTGTTGCAGATTTTTTGTCTCTATGCCTGAATTTGCTGCAACTTCTCAAGTTCCTTTTGGCTTTCCTTCTCAACTATGTAGACTTCATGCATTATGTTTCTTTTGTTTTATTGATTTCTGTAATTGTAACTGCAGAAATCTGCACAAAGTTCTTTATTTCCTATAAACAACAACTTAGCCCTACTATGCATTAGGCTGTGTTGGGTAGTTAGGTTGTAAAATTAGGTAACCCTTGATGGTTAGGTTTTCTATAGGATAGTGATAAATGGGAAGGTAGTCATTTAAGCAAAAACAGTGGAATGTAGTCATAGAAGAATTGTAATAAAAGAATGTTTGCATGCTATGGGGAAAGGACATACGGAAGATGGTGAGTTCCAATTAGTGTGGGGGCTATAGAATGATCCCATGGTGGAAAACCAAGGTGAATGGTGTAAGTTTTGAAAAAGTGGAGGGAAGACGCTTCCAGATAGAAGCTCCATATGATTAAAGATTTATTGACATAGGGGCGCCTGGGTGGCTCAGTCGGTTGAGCGTCTAACTTCGGCTCAGGTCACGATCTCACGGTTCGTGAGTTTGCGCCCTGCATTAGGCTGTGTGCTGACAGTTCAGGGCCTAGAGCCTGCTTCGGATTCTGTGTCTCCCTCTCCCTCTGCTCCTCCCCTGCTCACACTCTGTCTCTCTCTCAAAAATAAATACAGATTTAAAAAAAATTTTAAATTAAAAAAAACATGTGTTGACATAAAAGGGACTGTTAGATCCAGCAAATCTCCCACAGGTCAGTGAAAATGGAGTAGGTTAAGAAAGAATGACAAGAAAGCAGGATAAAACACAAAACTAAAGTTTGTGCTTTCTCAAGTGAATATTGAAGGCCATTAGAGCAAAATGCTTTGTCTTCATCTTCTTCATTGACCTTCTTCTTATTCCATCTATTCTTGAGTTGTTACTAGAGTTGGTAACTGTCCCAAACCTTTTATTTACTTTCTCTCAATTATTCCTCGCAACAGCACAACAGAGGATATTATTTTTCCCATTCTAAAAGCAATACATTTGTGGCTGTATAACAAGCTGAGGGCCACACAGCTAAGAAGTGGCAATGATGGGTTTAAAATCCAGGAATATTTTCCCACAACAAATTCTTGTCCACAAATTTTTTGCCCAAAAAATATCACTTCATTTAATTCACTTCTCCCTTCAGTCTTTTCCCCATCCCTTTCCCACACACACTTCAAAAAGTAACCTGCACTTCCTTATTGCTTATGTTCTGTTCGATCCAATGTTGATTAAATATTTTACTCATTCTATCATTGAGAAAATAACACTTACTAATAACTCATTTCGTAGCACACCTATCACTGTTTGCCTCTAAACTCATTCTTTATAAAAAGTAAACCATTTGTGTTATAACATTGGTAAACTAATTACTCAAAAGGTTTGTTTCATTGGATTTTCTATATTTCATTCCAGTGGTCTCTTTATATTTGCCTTCCCTACTAGACTATCTGCTCCTGAAAGGGGGAACCATGTTTATTTATTTTTTCTTAAATTTCAACTTTTTGCTAGCATGGTGCCCAACATATCCTAAATATTCAACCAGTACTCATTGGTCTAATAAAAGAGAAAAAGAAAGAATGGTATCTATCATTGCCTACATTTTGAAAAGAATCCGTATATATTCTTGAATTCACTTTTAAACCACCAGCCTATTAGTGCCCTGACCCTGTTTAATTTAATTTGTACCCCAGTCACCTGCTACAGTTGCTCAACAAACATCAGTTAAATTAAAATTAAATTAATGAAAGAAGAGATGAAGATGAATGTAATTTGCATTTTACAAATGTGACTTGAGTATTTTTATAGCAGAATCATTTTTTGGGCCTGAACTCAGAGATTACTTTTAGATTGGTTACCGAACCATTTATGAAGTTGGAAAAAAGCAAATCATGAAAAGTCAAGAGGTTTAGCATGACAAGAATGTGAATGTGTTCTCGTAGTATCCTGTGTAAGTGCCTGTAAATCCTATCTCTGCTTGAACTGGGAGAGACTTTGTAGTCCTTCTAATAATTAGATAGAAGAGACCCATTAAAAATATATTAGTGTGAGTCATTGACATGGAGAAAAAAATACCAAAAATACAGCAAATTAAGAAACTAGAATTCATGATCAGTGTGGAAAAGAGAAGTCCAGAAGATAAGGACATGAAACCATATATGTGTTAACATAAAGTTCTAAGCAGCCCATCCTTAAAAGTCCTGCAAATATTTTGAAAAGATCAGATCAAACTCTTTGTTTGCAATTTAACCCAAAACAGAGAAATAAAATAAAATACTAAATCTCATCTATACTACCCACAGAACAATAACAAGAACAATAACCAATACACAAATCATAGATTAAAATTATATAGAACACTCTGTGTAGACAGGACAATAAAGAAATATGCCAAAAGAGGAATTTGTGTAGGAGTAGAACTTCAAACACATTCTCACAGGGGAATGTTTTTCCCCTAGAAGAGTGATGAGTGAGTGACCAAGAGTGAATTCAGTTTTTTGTTAATTAAAGGTTTAAAAGAAGCCAAAATTTATTATATTGTTGGAGCTTACTTGTTGTCCAAATTCAATCACACTGTAGCTTCTTCATTCTATATGGAAATGTAAGTGTGTGTGTGTGTGTGTGTGTGTGTGCGTGCGCGCGCGTGTGTGCGTGTGTATAAACCGAATACAGTTAATATTCTGTTTAATATGTAACAGAGAAGAGAAAATAGAACTTTCGTAAGGAAAATATAATAATGAAGGAAAGTATAGAGATTCCAATGTATATTACCACCTTTACATTTTCACAGCACAGAAAATACTATATCAAAATGACTAAATTATATGTTAAGGAAGATAATTAGGAAAAGAAGATTATTATATTTAATAATTAGTTTTCTTCACATAGACAAAAAGTTTTGGCCACAGAAAGTATCGTTAACCACAAATAATAGAATGTTCTTATAATTTCTCCTGCTGAATGACTTTGTTAATTTAGCACTTTATGGATTTCATTATTGGAATCAAATATAAAGAACAGTCTCTGATATATTTATTGTGTTTTGGGGAAATGAAAGTTACTTTAAAAAAATCTCTTCAAGTAAGTTGTAGAATTTTGTAGTAATTTTAGCTGCGCTATATCTCTAGTTCTTGCTGGCCTGTCACAGACCTGAAGTTAAATAAATCCCAAATGACTGGAGCCCTGCAGGCCCATCCCACAGAAACGATGGTAAGATGTATCTATTAATCATATGAGTCCAATTCTGCTTCAGGTATTATGTGGCAGGTGTATGTCAGCAGACCAAAAGCATCCGGCTGACAAGATGCCTTTTAAAATTAAAATGTATTTTTCTTTTTCTTTGAGACTGAATGCAATGTTGTAATTTACTGAATGCAAACTTGAATTCTTATCAAATAGTCAACATTTCTTTTAGTGAAACTAATTTTTACTTTTTTCCCCAAACATGATGGGAGTAACAAGAATCAGTGTAAATTGAAAAGCCCTGGGGCTCTCTGTTTTTTAAAAAAAAATTATGTGGGTCTCCAAGATCAGCCATAGTGATGTAGCTCCAGTTTTTAAAATAATTCATCAGAACAATATACACCAGGGGAAGTCGCTGATCTTCTTTCCCATAATAATAGTTAAGAGCTCATATATGAAGACTTTTAAACTTTGAAAGAATTTTTCCATAAATTTCTCATCTGGACCCCAAAAAGTCCTGTAGACAGGATGGGAAGATATTATGTTTATCACTTTTACAGAAGGGAACTGGGACTTACATCAGTTAAGGGATATGCCAAGTAGTATGGTCAGCCAGTGGTAGACCATGAACTAAAACCTGCATCTTGTTTTCATGTTCCTCCCCTGCTCACTCTGTCTCTGTCTCTGTCTCTCAAAAAATTAAATTAACATTAAAAAAAAATTTTAAGTACATGGAGGAAATTTTGAAGAACTGAGGTAAGAGGAAACCATGTAAGAATTGCTGTTCACAAAAGTTAGAAAATTTAGTAGGGAAATACAGTACATATATGTTTGTAGGGAGATAGCAGAGGTTCTGAAATGAATATTCCTGGTTGTATCCTTGTTCTACCACTTAGCAAATGTCTGACCCTGGGTTAGAATTCTTAGGCCTCAGTTTCTTAATCAATCAAATAGGGAGGAAAAAATATTACCTATATCACAGGGTGTTCTGAGGAATCAAAGAGCTATCCCTCTCCCCCACAACACACACACTTTAGAATAGTTCCTGACATATATGATGTGCTTAAAAGATATTTATAATTATTACAGTTTTTAGTGTAATAATGCTTAGTATTTCCACATATTTTTTTATGTTCTAAAACACTTCCAGACTCACTATTTGATTTAATGTGAACGCCTAGAAAAATGGAGGTGAAGTTAGTGTTCTTCAGAGATGCGAGGAAGAGTTGATATTAGACTATCAAGTTGAAAGTTCAGTCTAGAGGCAGAATTCCTTCCTCAAAGGCCCTCAGGTTTTCTCTTAAGACTTTAACTGATTGGATGAGGCCCACCCATATGGTGGGGGGGTTAATCTGCTTTATTCAAAGTCTGATGATTAAAATGTTAATAAAATCTGAAACATACCTTCACAGGAACATCTATTTATTGATTGATTAATTGATTTTGAGAGAGCCAGAGGAGGTGTGTGAGTGGGGGAGGGGCAGAGAGAGAGGGAGAGAGGGAGAGAGAGAACCTAAGCAGGCTCCCTGCTGTCAGTGCAGAGCCCCATGGTAACATCTAGACTTGTGTTTGACCAAAACCACATACCATGGCCTAGCCAAGTTGACAAGTAAAATTAGTCATCACATGGTATAACCAGAAATGAGGCTAGATTCTCTGCCTTCAGCTCTTATTCTTTTGCTCTCTTCCCTACTGCATTTCTGGAAAGCCAGATTGGTATGCAAATTTGGGCTTTCCTATCATTTCACAAAAACGCTTCTAACAAATTCTTTTTCACCTTGTCAAAATTCTAAGAAATCAGAGAAGGTCAACGTCATGTGGAAAGGATTTGGAAATTAAAACGGATGACACACACAAATAACTACTAACAAGGAACTATTATTGATATGCAATTCTCATCTCAAACTTAAAATTTTTAGGGCTATTCATTCTATATTATAGACAAGGAAGTGGATTTTAGGAGAGGTATGATACATGCTCTCAAGCACACATGGTAAGTCCAAGATTCAAATGCAACAATCTGATTTCAGAGTCTAAGCTCTATCTATTTTATATATATTTTTGAGAGAAAGAGAGAGAGAGCATGAGCAGGGGACGTTGCAGAGAGAGAGGGAGACACAGAATCAGAAACAGGTTCCAGGCTCTGAGCTGTCAGCACAGAGCCCGACGTGGGGCTCAAACCCACAAACTCTGAGATCATGACCTGAGCCGAAGCCAGAAGCTCAACCGACTGAGCCACCCAGGCGTCCTTCCTTCATGTACTCTAATCTAAGCAGATGGACTTTTTAACAGGTCTACAGCGAAAATCATAAGCATTGAAGCAATAGAAAGACATTCCACAAGTTCCCTACAGCCTATCAAACAGGACACCTGTACTTTCTTCCCTCCTATAACCAAGCATATACTGTCAGGCCTGTATTTCCAGGCAACCCCTCCAGTATTGACAGTCCTTGGACTCTGAACTACAGTGATATTCCTTCCCTCCCCATATTCCGCAACACCACCATTTCTAGATATACAAAGAGTTTCCCTAAACAAACACATTTGCTGATATTTTCCATCTGGAAATAATAATAAAACACTCCCTTCACAGCACATACTATTCTAGCTACTGTCCAAATTCTCTTTTTCTCTTTATAGCAAAACGATTTTAAAAGTTGTTTAGGGGTGCCTGTGTGGCTCAGTCGGCTAAGCATCTGACTCTTGGTTTCAGCTAAGGTCATAATCTCACGGTTTCGTGACTTTGAGCCCCGGATCAGGCTCTGCGCACTGACCATGTGGAGACTGCTTGGGATTCACTCTCTCCCTCTCTTTCTGCCCCTACTCTGCTCACAGAGTCTCTGTCTCTCTCAAAACAAACCAAACAAACAAAACAAAAAGTCGTTTAAATTAGCTGTCTCCACTTCTCCTTCCATGTTCCACTGAGCCCATTCTACTATGTTTTCCCTTCATTTCCTCCCTATCCCTACTACCCCCACTCCCCCCAGCCACAGTCTGTTCTCCACACAGCATCCAGAAAGAGCCTTTTAAAATGTAACTCAGGTTGTATTACTCCTCTTCTAGAAATCCCACACCCTTAAAGTAGAAGCCAGGATGTTAGCATGGCCCACTTGGTTGGCCCACTTGTGATCTGGCTGTTTTCCTCCTCTCTCTGGCTCACTGTCCTCCAGCCATATTCACCTCCTTACTGCTTCCCAAAGACACCAACCATATTCTGACCACGAGAATTTATATTTGCTGTTTACTCTGCCTTGAATCTTTTTCAGCCAGTCATTTTCATGGCTAACTCCTTTCTTTCTGCTCTCTGCTCAAAGTTGACCTCATCCAAAAGGCCTTTCTTTCCTTACCACTTATCCTAAATAGCAGTCTTCACCCCTCCCTCACAACTCCCTATCCCCTAAACCACTTCACTTCCTCCATAGGGCTCATAACCATGGGCCAAATCATATACTTATTATTTATTTGCTTATTGTGCCTCTCATACATTTTCCAAGCTCTATAAGGAGCTTGACACTTTTTGTTACTACTCTAATCTCGGTACCTAGAATGAGAAGTAACAGCCAAGTATTTCTTGACTAGAAAAGTGGATGTATGATTCCCATAGCTTGTTCCATGATTCCTGTCAATATGCGCAAATCCTGATATTCTTGTACAAATATCTCCTCCTGCTTCAAGAACATTCTACGTGCTATGTTCTCTGCCCTATCCCCGGTCCCACTGACCTTTTTCTCCTTCATGAAGTCTCCCCGTGGTGAGATTCTGCATATGTCAGCTTTTTAAGGTGACAATCAGTGAGAGTTCTTTCTCAATAGCCTCCTAACGCAGTAAAACCACTGTATTCTTTCTGTAGCCCTTGCAATCATTTTATTCACTTGTATGATTCCTGGGTTTTTTTATTTGCTTTATTTTTCTATGACGTCAAAGGCCGTGACTTGCTCTGTAAGCACCTATAATTGCATTGATTTTTCTCTATTTTTGCTTGTGTTCAATTTCCTTGATTTTTGGTCTTAATATATATTATATATTTATATGTTAATATGTATTATGAATATATATTACATATAATAATACATATATTACAATATATATAAATATATACATAATGCATATATTATAATACATAATACATATATAATACAATATATGTAATATATTGTATTACATATAATCAAGACATATATTAATATATACATTATTAACATTAATGTGTATATAATATGTATTATATACATTAATGCATACATATGTGTGTGTATATATATATATGTGTGTGTATATATATATATATATATATGCTTGATTTGGATTGGGTTTATTCTTCTTTTATTAGTTTCTTAAGATGAAATCTTAGACCACTGATTTGAGAACTTTCTTCATTTCTAATATGGGAATTTACTGGTATGCGGTTTTATATTACCACCTCTTTAACCCAAAGTCCCACAAATTTTGGTATACAACTGATCCCTGAGTAACACAGATTTGAACTGTGTGGTCCACTTATACACTGGTTTTCTTCAATAAATACAGTACAGTAATGTATTTTCTCTTCCCTATGATTTTCTTGCTAACATTTTCTTTTCTCTAGCTCACTTTATTCTAAGAACACAGTATATAATACATATACAGAAAATATGTGTTACTTGCTTGTTAATGTTATTGGTATGGCTTCCAGTCAACAGTAGGCTATTAGTACTAAATTTTTGGAAAGTCAAAAGTGATAAGTGGATTTTGTGCTGCACAGGGGCTCAGTACCTTTAATCCCCATGTTATTCAAGAGCTTCTTGTATCGTATTTTCATGTTATTTTAGTCAAACATATTTTCTAATATTTCTTGAGGATTAATCTTTTATCCATAGATTATTTAGAGGTACACTGATTAATCTCTAAATGTTTTGGTTTTCTAGATATCTTTGAAAACCTAATTTCTAGTTTAATTCTGTTGTTGTCAGGTGTACTTTGTATGCATTCTTTTAATAAAGTTTGTTTTATGGCCAAGGATATTGATCTTTTGAGCAGACTCGAGTAGTGGTTTATATGGCAGTCCAGTTCAAAGCAGCCGACATGTTACTAGTGACCTGTTAAGTTCACATGCAGCTCAGGGGTAAGCTTGGGACTTGGGTCAGCTCAGGTGCAGATTTAGCATATCCCATTTTCCGGTTCCTTGCTCCTTCCTCTCCAGACTCTCAAGATCACAGAGGCCTCTTTTCCTGGTGCCTTTGGATGAAAAATTGATATAACTCAAGGTTTTAGCCCCTTGCACTATTGTGTACATTCATGTAACCGATTTCCCTTTCGGAGGGAAAGAGCAAGAGAAAAATAGAAACAACAGGGATTTCCCCCAAGTACTTCAGACCATAGGATACTTTTTTTCTAGTTTTTCTTGCCAGACAGGATTAGGAGTCAGCATGGCTGTACTGCCATCATCCCTGAGGCAACAACAGTAAGATTTTTAACACTAAGGATTCTTTTAACACTAGGGATTCTTTTCTTTTAACACTAGGGATTTCTTATCTGTGCTGGGGCAGAGATATGAGGAAAACAAGGAATTCCTTCCTACCCTACCCTCAGTACCTCACAGAAGCCTTTGCCCGCCCCGCCCCCTGACTTCTGGTTAGAAAGAGATTGTTTCTCTCAGAGTTTTACTGCCTGAGCCTGCGAATGGGATTCTGGGATTCAGCTACCTTCAAGTCAAAGCTGAGATCTATATAGGAGAGAAAAACAGAATACTTATTGTGGTACTTATCATTTGTCGAGATTTGCCATCGCACCCCATTTTGCCTGCTATTATTCACTTTCCAGAGTCCTCCGGTATCTTCACTATATATTTAGTGTAGAGTTTTTAGTTCTAATCAATGAAGGAAATAGCATATACTGGGCTAACTCTATCTCCACTGAGATGTGACCCCAGTGTAGAAATTTAATTGATGGCATTCTCTTGATTCAAATATTATTCAGATTAGACCCAATAAAATCACTTAATTCTAGGGGAAAATACTATGGATAAGATGCTTCATTCTCATAATTCAGGGAGTCAAGTCTGATAAACGTAGGATTCAACAGATACCTATCAAAATTTAACGAAGAGTAAACCCATCTTAAAGGCACTGTACAAAAATTTCAATAGAGAGTATATATTTGAATTTTCAGTGCTACTAGTTGTATGACACATAATAAAATACTCCCGCCATAAATTTCCAATGTTACCATTCTATTGCTTCCTTTGCACTCATTCTTTATCCTTTCTACTTAGGCCATTTCTGAAAGGTGCCCTCTAGCCTAATAAAACAGATTAGTCCTATATCAATAATTGGCAAATGCCACCACTTTCATACAAGAAAATAATTGTATGAATGATCATAATTATTTTAAAAATGGCAATCCAAATCATACCAAGCAAGTCTTAGGAAAATGGATACAACAGTGGAATTTAATTAAAGCAAGATCATGAGTTAGAATGAAGATAAATTAACTGGATGTTGTAATTATAATAAATGGTAGAATTATACCTAGGGAGTTTAGAAAAGAGTTTGAAGTGAGATTCAGAGGTTGTATAATGAGAAAGATCAAATGAAGGAGGGACAGAGTAAGAGACAGCAGCAATATTATTATGATAATTAATTTGCTTTTACAAAATACAAGACAATAGAGGTAAACAAATACTTTTCTTGGATATGTATGATTGATACCTGAATCCATGGGTGCAAAATTATGAATAAAAAATACAATACATCTCTAAACCCTTTGTCGTATGCTCTTGGGTATACATTTAAGAAACTACAAAACACGTTAAGGATTACAAGCATAAAGCCATAGCAAACTACATAGTATAACGGAGATCTAAAATAAATGCTTTACTCTCCCGAGGCATCTAAAAAAACTCACATTGGTATATTCAAACTTCTCTGTTACATATTGTCTTCAATCTCAGGATTGAACACACACACATATTTCTAATATGTATGATTTTTATGAATTATTTACATATATATATCTTATTATTTTAAAATTCTTTTATATATTTATAAAAACTTGGCACCCCTATAAGTTAGCAGCAAAAGTATTATTAAAATGAATGTTTTACAAACGAACTTTGTTATACTGAGAAACATCACCACTTAAATCTTCAATAAAATATATATCTCAGATTAAAAATGTATGACAGAAATTCACTTTTTTATCTGAATTGAACATACATTTAAGTTCAATTTTTAAAAATGCCTATTTCAAAGTGAGATTTAAATCCCATACATAATTTAATTACAGTTTTAATCATATTCCTCTCAATATTTTCGCTCTCATTGAAGCTGTTCTTCATCATCATCATTATCGTCATCATGAGCTTATTTTGTATGTATACTATTTTCCAGGGTCTTTGATAAACACATCTTTCTCATTTAAGAATGGAAACATGATGAAATAATTTCCCCATTTCACAAATCAGAAACTGGAGCTTAGAAGGAATGTACTTTTCCCCCATGTTCTGCAGCTTGTATGTAACTTCCCGGAATACAGCTAAGCCACATCAGACACAGAGCCTAAACTCCTAAATAATAAGCTCTAATCTTTTCAAGTAGGAGTCTCCTTTTTTTTTTTTTTTTTTTTTTTTTTTGTCTTTTCTGGACTGCTTATGTGAAACATCGCTATAAATGTGGAATGGCTTTGTAAATAAGGCATATGTTCCGAGTAAATGTGAAATCATTAGTCTAAATAAAATGACACTTAGGATTTTAGAGCATGTGAACCTATTAGTTTGTCTTAGTTATTTCCATTTCTTTCAATATAACATGTCTGTGCCCATTCATTATTACTGGCAAGATCTACAGAGTGCTTGAGTCACTGCTTTCAGCATACATTTAATAGGGGTTTACAGGAAATACCAAGTAACTATATAGTAACTGTTTTTCACCTTGAACAAAAGTGAATTGGAACTCTTCCTACCATAGTATTTTTAAAACATCCCTCTTAGGCTAATAAATAAGTGAAATAATTTTTAAGCACTTAGCTATTAAACAAAGGTATCCTGTATGTGTTGTCAAACAATAACATCAAATTGATGTCTTCATTAGTGTTAGCTACGAAAAGCTTTACCTCTGTAGGCTTGATATACTTGATTACCTGTTGAAAAGAGACAGAATGGACTTATTGTCTATGTACCGATATAGAAATATCTTTAAGATATTTTTATTAAGTGAAAAAAAAAACTAGCCATGTAAGAAGATCTACAGTTCCTAGTTGTGCGTAACAAAGGTTAATGTATAAAATATGTAACATAAATTTGCTCTTATCTGCAAAAGACCACTGAAAGTATCAGTAAGAAAACAATAGAAGTGGTTGTCCATAGGGTGTAAAAGGGGTTAAGGTTTGGACATATCTCCTCAATGTGTCCTCCTAATTAAGCAGTTTCACTAAATAAACACTTTTAGCTTTAGGTCTTGCTATAAATTACAAATCTCCAGTTATTTCTTCCTTGGATTTACTTACCTAATGAATCATTAAAAGCAGTAACTCTGAGTAATTTTGTTAAATCTATATTAATCTTCTTAAACATAATATCATGCAAAGTCACATTTCCCAAAAATGAGAGGATAGAGTCATAGGTGAAGCAACAGAAAAAGTAAAAACTATTAAGCAGCGCTTGTTTAATCTTTCAAAAGTTATAATTATGACACAGAATATAGAAACAGCTCCTATGAAATAACCAAATTTGATAAATGATGCCCGGAAATGCATGTATATGTTTAAGGCTTCAGTGTACAAAGTGTTCAATATCTAGAGACTGGCTATATGAGAGCCGGGACTGTGCTTCCCAAATTCCTGTCTTAGGAGAAGTCCCAGTCCACGATGAAGTTTCCACCAAAGCCAGAGAAACAAGGGTGATGATACATAGAAAGTGTTTTAAAAAAATTGTATCATTATGGTTTGAAAAATTGTGACTAATATTGAAATTGCTGCTTCTAATTTTCATTGATATTTATTTTATGACATATTGGTAACAAATCACTTTTGTTTTTGCTTTTAATGTATAAACCCGGAAAAAATGCAACTTCATGTGACTCTCTGGCTCCTCATTTTTCTAAATGTACAAAATCCCCAAAGTCTAGGAATCACTATCCTACAGAAGTTGTAAAACACCAAACAATGGCAACCAGGAATTATATTCATAATGTGAAAAAGCAATAACCATATTTACATTCATGTGTAGGTTTGGTTTCAGCTAATTTCCTACTCGAAAATTATATTATTCCCCTGAAATGAAAGTAATTTGAAATCTGGCTCCCATTTTTGCATCAAGGCAAAAAGCACAGGCAGCAAGGACCGGCCTCAGAATCACAAGGTTGCAGGGCTGCACACAAAGCAAAAGAGATTTTCATTCCTGAACGAATTGGAAGAAGTTTCACTCTAGCAACATTAGAGTAATTTCTGCATTTAAAATGAAAGTGTGAATGATTGCACAAAGAATGGAATGCTTTTGTTCAAAGAAATTATTATTTGATCACAGAATCACAGAAAAGTTAAGCAATTGCTTAAGGGAGGGAAAGAGGGAGGGAGGGAAGAAGGGAAGGAGGGAGAGAGGAAGGAAGGAAGGAAGGAAGGAAGGAAGGAAGGAAGGAAGGAAGGAAGGAAGGAAGGAATCTTAAACAGACTAAAGCAGATTACTCTCACCTCTTTTTCCCCTAAGTATTTAAATCAATCCTAAGTAGGAATTGTGATTTACTAATATAAGGGCACTTTATTTAGTTTATTGTTTATTATCGTCTTATCCTGGCTGCTACGAAGTACTCTAGTTGATCTTACTATAATAGTTGGTTCAAAGTGCATACATGGGTGGAATTTGAAGAGAGGTGCGGTCTTGTTGAGTTTCATGTCAAAGGCACCATGCCCTACTCTGCCAGCTGTCTAGCCCTCCTCTAGAGAAAGGCCACTGCATGTAGTCATCAGCTCATGTCTCAAGCTGTCCAGCTGGGATGTGAGCAGATTGACAGCAGGATACCTTGGAATTCCCCAGCTGGGAAGGAGGGAAGACTCTTTAAGCTGCTGCATGTGACCCAAAAGTTTCTGGGCTTTCAGTTGATTTTATTGCCTCATTTTGTATAAGCTTTACGAATTTTATTAACATGGCTACACTGAATTCAAATGTTTGGTTCACAGTTTCACTCTGTGACAAAACCAGCTTTAATGAATGAAAAGACAGTGTGTTACAACATGACTGTGTGAAATACTGCATCACGACTTTTTCACTTATACAAACCTCTATTCCACAACCTTGACAATTACATTACTGTTAGTCACTGAAGATGTACAACACGTTCTGTGTGGGTTCCCAAGGCTGCATATTATGAGGTTAATTTACCAGTGTAATAAATTAATAAATTCTATATATATACCCATACATATATATAAATGGTATTTTATTTATTGTTCTATTTAGTCAGTTGTTTGTCTCAAAAAAGTCCAAATAAAAGAATATAGTCAGCTTTATAGCTAATTCAGGGATTATAATGCAGACAAAATGTTTGTGTCTAGAGTTGGCATGCCAGGTAAGTACAAACAAAACAAAAACCTTTACAAAATGTTTCCTTAACTAGAGCTCTTCCTTTCCAGTTATATCTAATATCAAATTGGCATGATTTATTTGGTGAGATCAAGCATGTCAAATCAGTTATTTTAAAATTTTTGTAAGTTTTGTGACTAATTTTATAGAAAGGCTCTCTACTATATCTCATATACTGTGACCCTGAACAATGTTCAAGCATGATCTATGCCATAAAGTGTACTAATTAGTGGGCTCCTGGGTGGCTCAGTGGGTTGAGCGTCTGACTTCGGCTCAGGTCATGATCTCGCGGTTCGTGGGTTCAAGTCTCATGTCAGGCTCTCTGCTGTCAATGCAGAGCCTGATTCAGATCCTCTGTCTCCGTCACTCTATTCTTCCTCCATCCTGTCTCTCAAAAATAAATAAGCATAAAAAAACTAAAAAAAAAAATTTATACTAATTAGCAACAACATTGGCATGAAGGGATATTGGGGGAAAGTTTAATGAAATATTTGGTGTGTATTGTTATTCTTTATTCTTTTCACTCTCTTTTCTTAGCAATGCATTTTCTCCTGATTTTTGTACATTCTGGTGTATGTTTTATTTTACTTTATTTTATTTTATTTTACTTTATTTTATTTTATTTTATTTATTTTATTTTATTATTTTTTAGCTCTCTCTGGGTTTTGATGTATGCTGAAGATCCAGTGACTATTTCCCTGGGAATTTGAAAGCCACTCAAAGTTATTATTCACAGTCCACAGGAGAATAACCCACCATTTGCAGTTATTCACACTAGTCTGGAAAGAGATCATGATTCACAAAGTGCCTTTGGGAGAGAACGCTTCCTCCAGCTCCCTTTTTTGAGTAGCCAACAATGTAGAGTCGATTGCTTTACTGTTACTTCTCATCCATTAGAATGAATTAAGTAAGCTTTTCTCAAGAAGGGGCCAAACCTCATCTGGTCATGAAGAGAGCAGTGCTTTTTTCCATTAGTCTCTGTGAAATTCTTAATAACACATGGAGTCAGTCCCCTTTGCTTCAACAAGCAAAAAGTTTCACAGAATTGATTTGATAAAAAGGTTCACTGGGTTCATGAAGTTTCTTCTTCTAAAGTGGTCTCACATGCTCATGTGCACACCTCCACTATTTTATATTTTATTGTTGTACAAATACTTTTCCCGGACAACTTCAAATCCTTTATGGTGAATTTTTGAATAGATCAACATGTCTTAGACTTCAAAACATTTTAAGAGGACCATTAGAATATTTCACTGTGTTTGAAACCTGTTTTGTAAATGAGAGAAGAAAATTCTCAAACTAAGTTGTAGATGACAGTTGGATATGGCATTATCCTTATCCAAGTAATTTTTTCACACTATGTAATTGTCTGAAATATGTGTGATCTTTTGTAGACCACGGATATCTTTTATTAATTTAATTATTCAGCTCTTTATTCCTTCAACAAATAATTGAGAGTTTATTCCATGTCAATTCCTATGTGCTGCTATGGGAGAAAAGTTTCAAAGGCCATGTGCTCTATTCTCAATGTCCTCTACACCCTTTGAGGATGAAATAAATAGGGAAACATCTACATATGGCATATTTTTCTTAGGCATCTTGTTCATTAATTTAAACAATAAACCTTGGGCCAAGCACTATACTGGTTACTGTGAGCAAATGAATAGCCAAGTTTAAATCTAAATAAGAAAAACAAATCTTTAAAAAAAGTGATTTTAAGCTATAAAATACAGTGGTTCCCTGACGAGAACATAACTAATTGTGCTCAGTTGTTCTTTTAACCATTTAAAGAAAATATAAATCGGACCAAAGTAAAGGATACAGGATCAAATGTGGCAGACTAGAATGTGAACTGACCTGAGGACAAGACACTGAGGTGCTATTTGATACTAGCTGCCAAACTTACTTTCTGGTGGTTTCACTACTTCCGCTATTAAGAACATAATAGCAGAAGAGCACATACGGGAACTCATCCAAATTCGATTAATGTTAGATTTGTGGTTGACCAAGCTCACTAGACATTCACTATATGAATATTACTGAATTTTAGTTTGTAGTATATAAGCCTAAGATGAACATTATTCTGAGCCTGTATGGAAGATGGAGCAAAATGACATTCTTCATGATGCAAGGACTCAGCTACCAGTGACGGTAGCAGGTCAAAGAACAGAATCAAACTGAGTCTGTGGTTCCTTGGTTCCTATGTTCATTTAGTGTATATTAACTTGGGAATTTATGACATATAATGTTACTAGGAGTGTATGTAAAAATGCTATATCCAAAAGAAACAAAAAAGAAACCAAACAACAAAAAAGGTAATTTCACTTAAATAGGTTCAATTCAAAGTTAGTGAGGACAACTATTCTTTAACCACTGTGCTGAATAATATTTTAAATAATCGATGAAGAGACAACCCTAGTGACAGAACAGGAAATGAACACCATGGGAAAATGCTCTTTGATGATTTTTAGTCCTTTCCCATAGGAAATGGGTGCAAGACTTAAATTTGTTTGGAAACATTTGATTAAGAAAAAAATAACATACTCTGTTATTTATACATGTATGCAAAATTGCGTGATTATTTTTGCCAGGCAAGTCTTTATTACGCCTTGCTCCAGGGGCTTGGATTTTAATGTGTGGAGAATTAACGGTAGCATCCTTATTATGGGAACTAAACTAAAGGGGGTTTAAATATTTGATCAGTTGGCCAACGGGTATCCTAACAACAATCGCTACTCACAATTGGACTTCAGCCTGGTGTCACTGGAGTTCTGGTCAGCCAGACCTAATTGGATTTTCTACTTAAATCAATTATCAGAGCTTGTTAAGACTGTCAATAACAGTTCTGCTGCTTACTCTCTTTATCCTGCTCTGGCATTTATGGCCCGTTAAGCTTGTGCTTAAGCAGAGCTGACTGACAGATTCTGATCTTACAGGAGAGATTCACTTATTCAGTCTGCAAAAAGCAGGAATGGTCTAGGACCTGCAATCAAAACAGTTTAGTTTATTTTCTTGCTTTTTTCCCTAAAGAAAATTTCTGCCATAGTATTCAGCTACTGCACAAAAAATCAAGTGCTTTTGAATGAGTTGGGTTGGGCATGAGTTTTGGAGCTTTTGAGCCCTGATACGAATCCAGCTGGTTCTCTTAGATGCTCACTGCAGTTTTTGTTTGTCATCTGTAAAATAAAAGTTCCACATGCCTACCTTTCAGGATTATATGGTATGATTAAAAATGTATGTAATGCCCAACATTCTACCTTGTATAGTTCCTGCAAAATATATTGATTTCATTTTTATCCCTCTTCAAAGTCTCCAGTCCTCTCTAAATGTATATTCTCCATATTTTTAAGTGGGGGAAATGATGTAGTATCATTAGCAGAGAAATGAGGTAGTAATACAGGCTCTGTGATTTAGTCAACAACTTTTCTGACAAAAATCCAGAGCTTCTCCATGTCTTGGAATGGATGTTTTGTTCCCTAATTCCTAAAAGCTTTTCTGCAATGTACTCTTTTCTGTTTTAAGTTTGTTTATTTATTTTGAGAGATGGAGAGCAAAACCAGGGGAGGGGCAGAGAGAGGAGAGAACCCAAAGTAGACTCTACACTGTCAGTGTGGAGCCAGAGGCAGGGCTTGAACTCACAAACCTTGAGATCAGGACCTGAGCCTAACCCAAGAGTCAGACGCTTAACCAACTGAGCCACCCAGGTGCCCTTGAATAATGTAGTCTTTATTAAAAATCAATTTTGATAGAAAAGGAAACAACAGGGAAACTACACACCCACACACACACACACACACACACACACATTCTTTTCCTGCTTGGACCTTCACTATTTGTTGGATGAGTTAAAATTATTGAATATTTATGAAAAAAATTAAATATATTCATTAGTAGTTGGAATATATTGGATCTTTATAATCTAACTTTTGAATTCTCTTTTTTCATCTAAAAAAAAAGACTACTCTAAAACTAACTTGTGAGTTAGATTCAAAAGTTTGAGTTGTTCAATAGAAGGATAATGAAAAAAAGTCAATGAAAAGTTAACACTGGAAGAAAAATGATATTGTAAAGAACATTTTAATATATAAAATACAGTCATCCTGCCACTCTAGTTTAACTTCTGGCCATGAAACTAACAAAAAGATGTAACTTAAAGTAAAAAATAGTAAGATTACTATTGTCAAACCTGAAATCATGTCAAGTACTTCACAAAAACTTGTAACACAAAGATTTTTCATTGAAAATGTATGACTTCAAAATTACTACTGACAGCAATGGGAATTATATAATCATTAGCAAGAGAATAGATGCTGTCTTATTTGTATGATTCATTATGATTCCCAGTTTTGTCAAATACAGCTATCGTAGATATCAAGGTGCTATTAAACCAAAAGTCAGAATTCACTCTGAAATGCATGTTACATTTACATCCGAAACATTTATATGTTTCAGAGACTTGGATTCTCTTCCTTGAAAATGTATTACTACCTCATACTAAAATGTACTTTAATACAATACGGTATGCTTGCTTGGACCTCTAATATTTACTTGCATGTAGGACCCCAGAATATATACCTGATCCAGCTTAAAATATCAAAATACCTAAATATTTTAAGATTTAGAGAGGCAGGATGATGGCTCATATCTGAGTGACTTGAACATAATTATTGGTCTTGCTAAGCCTCTCGATTTTCATCTGTAAAATGGGGATATAATCTTACAATATGTGGTAAAAACATACATAAAACGTCTAGAATCATGACTGGCACTTAGTAGTTGGTAAATAAATTTGTCATGTATTTCTCATATCACTAATAAATGGGAAAATAAAATCATAGATGAGATTATTTCCATCAATTTTTGCATTAAAGATTTCTAATTCTCTAATTTTATCCCCAGCCATTTCAATTCTGATCTTCAACTAATGTTTTATTGAATGTAAGTGCTTTGGCACTTACCCTTGCCCTAGAACATTTGTATTTTCTTGGCAACCTATGCTTTCTAAAGGATGAAATTGATGTGCTAAATCTCCAGTATTTCAATATTGACTATACTAATTTTAATTTTTAAATGTTTCCCTTTTAAAGCTATTGGAGAGAAAGCTTCTGTGTTGATGCCACTCTTAAATGCTGCTTTTTTCCCCCAGATGTTTGGTGATGACTGGTTGTTCATATTTTAAAACTAACTTCACATTTTAAAGTTAATTTTGAGCAAAATTAGTAAGTATTAATCTTTAGTCCAAATGGAAATATTGTTTCCTCCTGTATTTATTTTAACTTCAGTTCTGGTTCTAGGAAGTAACCCCTGATGGCTGCGTCTTCTAGATGTGATAGTTTACTGCCTCTTCTGTTGCTGTGCTGTTTCTGGAGTCACTAGTTTACTGCTCTGGACCCAGGTCTGCTCTGCTCAGATAGTTGTAGGGCAGAAGGGTAGATGGCTCTGACATTTGTGCATTTCTCTTGCCTGCAGTGCTGCTGCTTCGGACTGTGGAATTGTTTGTGGATTCTGATGAACAAGCACTTTCTTATGATCTGTCATCTTTGTATGCCACTGTGGATTCCTTGGCCCTGATGTGCCTTACCATCAACCTGGTCCACCATGCGTTTACATATTCCAGAAATCATTCTCCGTCTTTATTTCTTGTAGCAGTGGTTTCTTATTTCCCAACTCTGATATCAAGTTCTTTTTATTTTTGTCCTTCTTCAGTGTGTAATTTTTCATGGCCTAATTGATATGGCAAGGTACAGTTTCTTTCCATAAGAGAAAAGCACAACTTAATATGATCAGGTATGTACATGGGGTCCAGAGGATGGGTGCAGAATTTTTGTTTGTCTGTTCGTATGTTTTTCATGTTTTCCCTCAGTGTACCTATCAACCCCTATCAGTCTCCATTGAATTATCTATCTGTGGCATCAAGAAGTTCCCTCTATCTGTGAGCAACCTTCATTCTTTCTTTAATTCAGAATAGTCTTCTCAAATTGTTTACATTTCTCCAGTCCTTTAGGTACACCCTTTTCCTCTCAACTCTAACTCAATCTCCTTATCAATAAGGTTTAACTGATTTTTTTGTCTTTGAATAGTCAGAAGAGGAAACAGTTTCAGGTCTTTCAGGTCTGTTACTGGGGGTTTGAGGAGTGGGGGCAGGGAAGACAAACTGTCCAACCAAATTTGTAGCAATCTACACAGATAAATCAAGCATTTGGATTATCCATGTAAACTCTGCTTTCATTGTTAACGCTGATTTTATTTTGTTAATGATGACAGAATTCGTGTTGCATTTTTCATCTTAACAAGGACCATCTTCTACTCTCCTTGCTTGGTGTGAACCAACGCCTTCTTAGGAGATGTTTAAAAAAACCTTGGCCTGCCTGGGAAGAAAGAGAAAAGTTTAGCAAAATCCATAATGACATATGTCATTTCAGTGAAAACATGGGCACAAAACCATTAGCTCTATTAAGTCAGTTTTTTAAAGGATAATATTTTGGGGCACCTGGATGGCTCAGTTGGTTAAGTGACTGACTCTTGATTTCGGCTCGGGTCATGATCTCAGGGTCGTGAGATCGAGTTCTGTGTGGGGCTCCACACTGGGCATTGAGCCTGCTCAAGATTCTCTCTCTCCCTTTCCCTCTGTCCCTCCCCAGGTTGTGCACATGAATGCATGCTTCTCTCTCTTTTACACACACACACAATAATAATAATAAATAAAAGATGGTATTTGATCTTGAACTAAAAGTTGTAAAAGAGAAAGATAACATGAAAATCACATGTATCTGAAATAAAACAATGATATTAACTTAATATAATAAACCTATTGTGACAGTCATAAATACTAGAACATATTGAAAAGAATAAAACAGTTTTATAGTATGTCATATCAAAATTAAATGTCAACCAATTATTTGAAGTATTCTTTTGGCATGTCTCATTATCAATTCTAAATTTATTCAGCCAAATTAGAGATTTTTGAGCAAAAGAAAACTGAAAACACTTTTACACTTTTTTTTTAATAATCCTTGATGTCAACAGAAAGGGATCCACAATTTCTCATGTCTTCCAATCCTTCCCTATGTCTTAGACTATGTTTTCTTCCTCATCAATGATTCATTTAAAGCGCCTACTTCAGGGGCGCCTGGGTGACTCAGTCAGTTAAGCGGCCGACTTCGGCTCAGGTCATGATTTCGCGGTCCTTGAGTTCAAGCCCCACGTCGGGCTCTGTGCTGACAGCTCAGAGCCTGGAGCCTGTTTCAGATTCTGTGTCTCCCTCTCTCTGACCCTCCCCTGTTCATGCTCTGTCTCTCTCTGTCTCAAAAATAAATACACGTTAAAAAAAAAATTAAAAAAAATAGCCTACTTCACTTGGATTCAAGGACATAGTTGAGAGGCCAAAGCATCAGAGAACATCTTACTGACAGATTTTCCAACTGAAAACATTTATAGAGACTTTTCCCACTTAGGGGATGTTATTTGTTACTTACTTATCGGTAGTATAATGATTCCTAGTTAGACACAGCTCATGGAGCACTTCTAATCCCCATATCTTCATCCGGTAAATGGGCATCCCCTCTTACATCAAGATAGGATCATCAAGTTTCTCAGTTTGTGTGGTAGTATTGGAGGACTTTCACCCCATTATGCAGTAACTGAGAGGTTAAGTTTGTGTTTGCTTATAGGAAATTTTTTCTCTATTAAAAAATTGCCGATATGTACTATTTATTTATTTATTTATTTATTTATTTATTTATTTATTTTTTACTACTGAGTCATTTTCTATCTGTTTTGTAATCCCTCAAAAGATTGCTGAGATTTACTACATTGTTGACATTTGGAGACAAATATTTGGTGTAGTCTCATTCTGTGTACTACTGTTGAGATAAGGAAATCACAATTTGCTCATATTTACCGTCACACAACTATCATCCATTTGAATTTTATAAGACTGCTACTTATTTTGAAACCCTCATTATTGTTTGAAAGTATGTAAGTGGCATACTAAGCAGTTCAATATTCCATCTTTTAATTTTATAATTAGAATGCATTCAAGCTGTGCTTCTAAGTTTTCTTAATGCCCTAAACACTAAATTGGAGTGGATTCTGAAATCATACATTAAACAAAATCTTTGAATTAGCAACTTAAAGTTTAGCTTTATACACCAAGGAGTTTTACTCATTAGCAGGTAATTTAAATTCTTTCTTCTTCCCACCCCTTTTGCCCCAGGGAATGCTAAGCTTGTTTTTCAAACCCTCCTTCTGAAATATGAGGGGCAAAAATAGTACTAAAAGTCAGGATTTGAAGACACACAGCGATCCGTTAGCAGGCTTTAATCCTCTATTTGAACTCTTTATATCAATCGTCTGTGTGAGGACAACTGGGTTGTCACTGGCAAGGCAGAAAGAGAGTCTGGAAAACTGAATCTGCAAAGAGCTTACTAGTATGTATATTAGGGGGTGTTTCTCTTTTACCTGGTTTGTTCAAGCTGCCATAATAAAGTACGACAGACATGGTCATAAACAACAGAAACTTATTTTCTCACAATTCTGGAGGCTGGAAGTGTGAGATCAAGGCATGGCGGGTTTGGTTTCTTCTGAGGCCTCACTTCTTGGCTTATCTTTTCTCTGTCTTAACTTATTCTTCCCTCTATTCAGGGAATTTTCTCTTCAGGTAAGGACATCCATCAAAAGTCCTGTTGGGTTAGGACCCGCCCTAATGATCTCATTTTAACTTAATTACCCCTTTAAAGACCCTATCCTAAATATGTACTGTCACATTCTGACATCCTCGGAATTAGGATTTCAACATATGAACTACGGAGAGGGGCACGTAGTTCAGGAAATAACCCACTCAATAAACTTTCTCAATACTGTAGAAATGATTCCAACATAACCTTACCCCAGGGCTGACTGCGACAAAGCAGTAGGGCTAAATGTCACCTGGTGCTGTGGCTCACACAGCGAATAGCAGGACTAGAGTTTTCCCTTAGAGAACTGTGGGTAATCATGACAATTCTAAACATACAAAGTTTGCCCAGTTGTGTGGATGGGCTCCTGACCTTTAGCGTCTCTTACAGCCTTGAGAATCCTTACTCTTTGCTTTCAAAATATATGATGATTCAGAAATGGTAATGTTTTCTATAAATTCAGTGTGGATGGGGGCTGACATAGATGATATAAAAAAAATGAAGATGAAATTTGCCTTGTGTGGTATTCATAGGCTTTACCATCCAGCATAAAAATGCATGACTAAGTGCTTTTTCAAATTTTTGCTAAGCCAGATATCTGAAGAATGTTCGAAGATGTTTTACTGATCTATAAATGCTATGAGTTTTGCTGATGGAATAGCATATTTTGCTCAACTTAAGTTCTTGCACACAAATATATAATATATAATCACTCTATTCTCATTTTTTTTCCCACCTAGTAGATTTTCCCATCCAATAAATAGCGGCATGGGCTTTTGTGTTCTAATTTATGTATGTTGGCTGTAGATATTAAGTTGCTGAGATGAGCATTATCCCAAATTTAAATTTAGACACTGAAAAATAAACCATGATAAAATTCTAAAAATGTTTTAAATAGAATGGCTAAGAGTTCTATACTAGGATTCTTACACTATGAACCATTCCTCAGAAAAGTCTTTGAAGTGGAGAAAGTTTTCTTTGGGATCAGCCCAGGAAATCATGCTTGTGTGAGTCCCACAGCTTATACAAGACCCCTGTGGGGTCTGTCCTTTCCCACTGATGTTTTAGCCTTCTTAATTTTTTTAGTGTTTATTTTTGAGAGAGAGACAGAGACAGAGTGCAGGGGAAGGGCAGAGAGAGAGGGAGACACAGAATCTGAAGAAGGCTCCAATCTCTGAGCTGTCAGCACAGAGCCTGATGAGGGGCTTGAACCCACAAACCTTGAGATCATGACCTGAGCCAAAGTCGGACGCTTAACCAACTTAGCCACCCAGATGCCCCTAGCCTTTGTAGTTTGTCACCTAGCCTTTATCTTAAGACAGCCCCCAAACTGTAGTGATAGTACAAACAACAATGAATATTTCCCTCTAAATTACCAAGGGGCTGGGTAAGGCAGTGGGGATCAAAATGCCAAATCATTAATCATTATTCCTCCACCTTCAAGCAAAAATATTTTCCCTCCAGCCTTGTGACATCTTGCTAGACTATCGTCTACTAGAAAAATGGATTTCAGCACGGTCTTTGGTAACTTGATTTTCATCGGAAGGCATGTTATATTCTTAGAGGATTGTGGCACCAATTCGTGTACATTTCATTATAAAGCCTAAGTCCATTACATCCTTGACACTTAAAAACCTTCTGTAGTTTGCTTTTGCAACTCACTCCCCAGCCACACACTGAAAACTGCCTCGACCTAAAGCTTCCTTCAACCAGCCGTTTATTAGTAATTCCCAAATCTTAGCAACGAACTCTGATTCTTCTCATATTGCCTATTAGAAATCTGCATTATGAATGCCATACAGACATCCAAAACTTGGCGCAACCAAACGAAAGTCATTTTGTCTCTCTCCCACCCCCATTCTTCTCCTGTATGCTTGGGTTTGAAAGCAGTATCATTAGGGGTGGAGCAGACAGAGTTTAACAGTCCCGGTGGCAGGAGAAGACAGCCTGGGTTCCCATCCCGGGACCTGCAGCTGAGCCGTGTAGCCTGTCTCAGTCTCCATTTCATCTTGTGTAAAATGGACACCATGAATGATATCACCAAATTTACTCACCAATTCAGAGAATTAGGTGGCATAATTCAGGGCATGTGCTTAGCACACCGCCTGGCGTGTAATTTGTTGTCAAGAAAAAGAATGTTTATTTACTATCATAAGAATAAACCAAAGAGTTTAAATACAACTAAAAATAAGCAGTCATCTATGTCAAAGAGCTGGGACACACGTCAGACTTGATCCTCTCTTGGAGGCTCTTGTCCCATCGGTCACTTAGGACTTATCTAGTTCTTCTTCCATGAGGCCACCTTTATCTTTTATCTCGTCTCTATTTGCTCTGCTAATATTGTAGGTCAGTCACTCACACCTCGCTTGAACTGCTGCTGCCAGAGTGTCCCAGTTGGTCTTGGCATCTGGAACATATCCTGGCTCTCTACTTTCTATGGCATAATTTGGCAAAGTAATCTTTATAAAAGAAGTGCATTTAAATATATTACTCTCCCACTTAAAAATCCATTATATTCAAGATAAATTACAAAATTCATAGTATAAGCATATTGACCCGGTATAATTTGTCTTTTCTTTGTCAATCTGTTCTGTTTCTTGCTATGCTCCCAGAGTAATTTATATTTTCAGTGCTGCAGTCTCTTCTTTCTTTCTTTCTTTCTTTCTTTCTTTCTTTCTTTCTTTCTTTCTTATTGGTTAGTTATCTTTCTGAGGCTTACACTTTCCTTTTCCTTAATTTTCATTTAGAAAGTTTATTTAATGTACAATTGGCTGATACGTGGAACTGCTTCTTTTCTACCTACACTATGTTTACCTAATCTTTTCTTTAAATTGTCTCATTCTTTTTTTAATATAATAAGTTTATTCTTCTAAAAGAAAACTTCTACAATGCTATAAATTTAAGATCATTACATTTGCAGTAAGTAGGAGGTAATCGTTAGCGTTAATGCAATGAGAACAAAATAATTTTATTACATTCTAGTTAGATCTCATGACCTAGCAAAGAGGCAGTAGACTGAGATATTATATTCTTTTTCCAAGTGAAGAAAAATGTTGTATACTAGAAGTAATTTTCATAAGCCCTAAAAGCTGGGAGGTGAGGTTTGATTACAAAGCCTTTCATATGCAGAAGACAATCTATCCTATTTTTGGATTTCAACAAATAAATATTTGTAATGCTGCTGTTTATTTCCTTTTTTAATGCAACATTTTTTTCTTCATATTGCTCATAAGTTCCCTTATCTGTTTTAGTGTATTTAGTAGTAGTCGCACCATAAGTCAGTTTACATGTGGCTGTCCAATTTTATCCCTACCTGTTGTGCCAGTGTAATGATTAATAGTAATAGTAATATTTAACTGTCCAAAGTATACCAATACAAATGATAGAGTATATGGTTGCATTTTTTTTCCTAATCTGTGTGCTTCTGATAGGGGCTGTGATCAGTATTATTATTACTATTTTTTCTTTTGAAGTAACTGTGCTTCTTATTTGGGCCCATGAGTTCATAATCCCTTGGTATCACTGGCTATGCATTATTACCCATCAGTCAGTGCATCTGGGAAAAGGCCAGACTGCCATACCTGTTGCCCCTGACTTTCATACTGAAGCTGAATGTGCTCAGCTGAAAAAGCCTCAAACACCAAAGTCACCTTCAGTCATTTCTCACTCTTACTTCTCAAATCAAGGTTTCACCCATTGCTTCCAGTAGAGAAGTGGCTTTAGGAAGGACTACGCTTTTGATCTTAATCCAAGTCATAATAGTTTGGAGGATAGCAATAAGCAAATTTGCCTAGAGTTACCTGAGCCCCATCCATTTCTCTCAGAATTTAAATCACACACATTCGGTGATGTCCTAATTTTACTGATGAGGACACACATGGACCAGAGCATCAGTCATTGCTGTGGACTGCGGTTGGCACTGTTTGTTCAAAGGCAACGGTGAGGTGGGGTTGGGATGGCAGAGACGGCAGAGGGGGGTGGGAGGTGAATGATCATGGCCCAGTGGAGGTGGCCCATGTGACAGCAGCACTCCATAATTTACTGCCTTATGTTATCCTGCCATAGTGGTGCCTGGATGCCTCCTGCTCCGGTGTGAAGCCACCACTCAAGCCATACCAGTTCAACACTGACTTCTGTCACTTCATGGTCTTCACATCGTTTTCTCTGTTTCTCATTTTCCTTCTGTCATTCTTCCAGGCATTGATCCTTGAGGAGAGAACAAAGAGTGATACTAAGTTCTGTATCTTCGTAGGAAGTAGAATCCAGTCAGAATCGAGTCAGGGCCTGTTTTAATTTCTTTCATGTCCTAAAAGGCACCTACCTATTAAAGCTCGGATGGTGACTAGCAAGACTCTCTCAGAGGAAGGATGTTCTGCCTTTGGTGGGAACTTGCTGCTCTTGCTGCTAAAATTGTGCACGATTTGCCACATGGCACTCCTCATACCATCCCTTTCTGAATATTTCAAAGTTTCACCAAGACTTAAATAATGGGAGCTTGCGCACAAATAAGAGGGCTGACAGTTTTCTATCATAGAGTGACACATGACTGTTTATTTTGCAGCTCTTATTACCTCACAGTTCTATCTGTTGGAATTCTAAGCACTCTGTGGTGGCAGAGTTCTCTACTCAGGGTATCACATACTGAAATCAAAGCATCAGCCCAGTCTTCTATCTCACCTGAGGCTTGGGGATCTCTTCTAAGCCCACTAGTTGTGGCAGAATTTATTTCCTTGCAGTTACAGGACTGAAATAACTGTGGTTACCTTGCTGGTTGTCAAAAGGGGCTGTTCTTAGCTGCTAGCAGCTGTCTGCCATTCTCTGCCATGTGATCTCCAAAACATGGCGTCTTGCTTCTCCAAGACTACCGTCACAATCTATCTTACTCCTTTTAAGGATTTTGCCAACCCAGCATACTATCCTTTTCAATCAACTCAAAGTCAACTGATTAGAGACCATAATTCCTTCTGCCATGAACCATAACATAATCATCCAATTATGATGACAGTCCTATCATATTCACAAATCCCCCTGGCATTAAGGCTAGGAAATTACGGAGGGCATAGGCCAGGGGGCCTTATTAGAATGTTAAGAATCTGCAATAGCATAAAATAAATTCAAATATATATTACATTAATTATAAGGTCAATACCTTGGTCAATAAAGAATAAATAGCAATTTCTATACCACCCAAAAACAATTTAAGATGTATACCATTACAAGTCCTTCCAAAATCTAAACTAAAGTGCACAAAAATTAAAGACCACTGAATAATTTAAGACGGTCTTTTGCCAGGATTTGGTCCTAGGGCAAATACTAGCACCTTAAAAATAGTTCATAAATGAGCAATAATTTATTTTCTTCTTTTGAATTCAGAGTAGGTGGCTTTATGAAACTCTATAATTTAATTATAAAGGATCAAGAGACTACAAATAATAAGTCCCTAATAATAACTTAATTATACCTCCACATGGTAGACTCCACTCCTTTTTGTTACATTCTCAGAAATCTCAAGTCTACCTTTCCAACCCTCTTAATAATTGTTTAAATATATGTAAATTTGCTAAATCATCAGGCAATATAGTTTAAATTGATCTTTCATATCTGAACATAAAAGAATAAATCTAAGACTGATAATTTCAGGAGAGTCCTATAAAAATCCCAGCTATTGAACCAAGCATAAAGTAAGGATACTTTAGTTAAAGAAAAGGCTACCAAATCATACAACTTCTTCTTTAATCTCTAACAGTTTATGATAATCTGATGCACAACAATTTTTATTTTATAGGTCCTGTTTCATAACACTGTATGAAAGTTGATAACTTTTAGAGATGGTCAGTTTGAACGAGGCTGAAAAAGAAAAAAAAATAAGGCATCATTTTCTCATGAAAAGCAGCAAGTTGAGTACTGAGGGAGCCATTTTTCTGAAACAAATGTTAAGTGGTTCTGAAAACTTTGTAAAAGTCACAAGGAAATGTACATTGCAGTCTTTCTCAAATATATAGGCTGCAATAGAAATTTTATCTGTTTTGAAGTTCTGTCATAATGCATTACACTGACATTAAACTGGGAATGGAATTTTGACAAAAATTAAGCTTTTAATAATATTTCAGTTGCATAAGTCATAAAATTCAAATAGTAACAAACTATTGAGCTTAAGGAATAATTAAAATATTTGGCAAAAATGAACTGCTATGATAGTTAATAGTGGTCGTATACTACATAGAAAACTGTATACGTTTGAATGCAATTAATGTAATCTTCCACTTTATATTGTGATCCCTTGTGTCAATAATAAGTTAATCCACCTGAAAATAGAGGCACTGCTAATGGCAAATTGCAGTAGGTTATATGTGCTGAATGGGGGTCTAATGGCCATCACTCCTTCATGAGATTTATCTCTGTGCTTAAAAATGATCACAAATACCAGTGAACATTCTTTCAGGGATTGCATATTCTGTATTGATCTATGATTCAGGTCACACTTTGGGAAGTAATAGAGCACAGTGGGAAAGACAGGAGATATGGGAATCAGGGAGAGAGGGTTCAATTGTATTCCCACTTTGGCTATCTTGGTCAAATTGCTTCACCACTGAGAATTTGATTTCACTTCTACAAACTGAAATAATAAAAAGACATTGCTCATAAAATGATATGATGATTAGAGAATCAAATAAGATATATCAAGTGCTTAACTGAGTGCCTGGC
The DNA here is from genome assembly GCF_027475565.1 of Acinonyx jubatus. NCBI lineage: Eukaryota > Metazoa > Chordata > Mammalia > Carnivora > Felidae > Acinonyx > Acinonyx jubatus. The sequence continues at coordinate 212,246,717 of NC_069380.1, forward strand.
ATGTAATATATATTCAATAAATGGTGGTACTTTTAATTCCCTAAAAAATTAGTTACATAATCCAGTGAGTTTGGGAATACAGGTTTTCCCCTCTCTTTGAAAGTTTGCTTTACGCCACTTAGCTTTTATGAAAGACCTACATTAGCACCTGTTGTTTTTTTTTTTTTTTTCTAACTAAAAGAAATCCAAAGAGGATTTTCACTTTAATGAAGTGGTAATTGCTTCTTCACCTTACATGAGTCCCACTTACAGAAGGTTTCATAAGAATGCTCTACTTTCTGATAGAGGGGGAAGCCTGTGTCCCACCCTTCAACTATTTTTTGACAACTCACAGTGCACAATGGTTAATGAAATGCTCTGGGGGAACTTGTGGTCTCTTTATATATTTATTTAAGACTAATATTATGGTAATTATTTCATAGGGAATGTGTGTGTGTGTGTGTGTGTGTGTGTGAGAGAGAGAGAGAGAGAGAGTGAGCGAGAGAGAGAGAAGATGTTTCATTTTACTTTCATTCTGAAAAAAACTACACCAATGCTGTATTTCTACTTTATCTTTTCATCATCAGAAATAAGGCTCTTTCTGTTATATTAGGCCTATAATATAATTTAAGTTGACAAAGCTAAAATTGCATGTGAAAGCATTTTCTGTTGATTTGAACAGTTCCTGAAATTCTAGACAGAAATTTTTATTTCACTTTTTCCTTCATAGTGGAGGTGTGGTGTCTTTTCAGTTTGGCTAATGAGATATATTGGTTTGGAAGAAAAAAATTAGAGTCCTAGAGATTTCTTTACTAACTTATCTGGAAGCAATTCAAGTTCTGTTAGTGTAAACTCACATCATTTTAGATCTCCCTATTTGATAATTAAATTTCCCATAGACATTTCTGTGCACATACCAAATAGTGAAGTTTTTATACTGGGAATTGTGTCGCACTTTCCTCCATTATAAATATCCTCCATTCTGTAACATGGGGTCAGTTAATTACTTAATGCTAAAAGAAAGCACTATGAGAATTTATCAAAATGATTTGTTTTGAGATTAAATACTTTTTAATACGTGTGAATTGCAAATCAAACACACTTCAGACATTCTAAATTTAGGAAAAATGCTGCTATATTTAAGGCATGGTTTTTTTCTTTTTTTTTTTTTTTAGTTATAAGCTGGGGACTGAGGAAGAGAAAGGGGAAAGCTATAAGGAAAGATGTGCATTTGCACTTAAATGGCAATGATTTAATCAATTGGGGAACTCTCTTTCCAGATGTTACCCTTGGAGCATATTTGTAGCAGCTGTGCACATTTTCTAATATTACAGGGGCAGGAAAATGTCCTTATTTTAACTTGCCTCTTTTCCCAGAGACAACATTGGCAGGTAGAAATGGCTCTCTGAACACAGTTGAATGCACAGCTTTTAAAAAGAAGTGTGGAGGAGGGGGGAAGCAGAGGGTAGTATTATGGGTTAGTGGCAGCTTTCTGGAAATCAAAATCAGAGAGTTAAGTATATTCACTTTCTTTTAACTATTATTGCCTTTATTCCCTTCTCAGGGTTCAAATATATGAAGGTTTATTGAAAACAACGTTTCGTTTTGTCTTGCTTTCTGTTATTGTTATTTTCCTAAAGATCCTAATGTCATGTCAGGACAAAATTCAGGATGGACTGTCACCCGAGAATAATAGCCATGCGGGACGTTTCTATTCCTCATCTTCCATAGTCCCCTCATCTTTCCTTTGCCCCCGTTCGCTCCCTCCTTTACATGCCATGTGGCACATAGTCATAATTCCCTAAACAAATCTGCTCACAAAAAGATTTTATATTTTTTTCATGAATTTACACCCAAATGTTATCTCTCTAAAGTTTATTTGCATTTTAAACCTTATCTCAGTCTGTGGAAGCAAAGAATTTAACACCCTGTAAAGGGGATTTTAAGCATCACTTGGCAGGCAGAGGTATGTTTTCTGTGAGCAAATCCTTTCTCTGCTTCTCAGAAATTGTATTCTCTGTAGTCGCTCCTCCAGGTGGGAAGGCAAAATAGCTTAGAAATAAAATCACAGGGTTTAGGGGCAGGCAGACATGAATTTGGATCCTTGCTTCTGTCAGTTACCTCTTGAATGATCTGGAAAAAAGTCACTTGACCTCTCATTTTCCATTTCCAGTTAAGTAAGCTAAGAAGTCAACTCTACCTGTGGCTCTGTGAGAATTGAATAGGGTATTGACAAAAATATGTAGTTAATAAATGGTAACTATTTATTATTGCATTAACCTGGTTTTCGTTGAACAGAGTAATCGATTGACCTTTCATTATTATTTTTTAAATAGAATGATGTGAATCTTACCTGCTCTCGTATGAAATGTTAAAAACTCTTAAAATATTTATCAGCTTAGATGGCTGCCTATGTCCAGTCCAGCATCCTTGGAATTCTCCTCGATGTTTCCACTTGAGTGCCTGCCTGCCACCTCATATCTAGAATTTTCTCAGTTCTTCTTTGCGCTAGGATCAATACTTACCTATAGCTGCCTGGCCTCCTTCTGACAAGATATAATGCCTGAGAACAGGAATGCCTCAGGCTCAGCAAGAATAAAACAGATTAGAGAGCAAGGAAAGTCAACTATAAACTCACAGATTAACCTAGCATCACCAGCACAGAAATTCAAATTCACACCTTCTTACCACTCAGGGTTGAGATTCTAGCTCCATAAACTAAGACCTGACTTAACTGGTTTTCTGGACATGAAAACACTAGTGGTGATATCCAGTGATATTTTTAAGACTTTCTTTTCTCAATATAATAATATTCAGTTATCCGATAACACCTCCTTATTCATCCTATCCTATGGCCTACTGCTTTTATTCAGTAAGCAATTTACATTCATTCAGCAAGTGTTTACTGGATGCCAGTGATAAGTTTCTGGCGAGTCAAAGCACTAATGTGTTCACCCAGGATCTGGGCCTTTTTAAAATAACCTGTTGTAATGTGGTCAGAGATAAATCCTTTATTATCACTTCAGCCAAATTCTTCTCTTTGTTTTACATTTTAGTCTAACATGACCCCCATTAGGTAATAATGCAATAACAAAATTTACTGGCTATGATGTCTGGCTAATTCTTCCTGAGTAATGGTTCCTGTATCTCCCACATTACTGTTTTAAAATTCTGATTGCCATCAAATTAATTCAGATTCTTACCATTTTATGCTAATACACATTCTTTGATTCCCTCTTTACTTTAGACCCAAAACATTGAGTGAAAGATCTTTTTAAGTCACCCTCCACCTTGCCATTCATATACAAATAAGCAAATAAGGAAACAGCCTAAATATATCTTCCAATCTCACATCACACACAAATATAAATTCCTAGTGGAGTAAAGATCTGAATGTAAAAGATCTAAATGTAAAAGATTTAAAAATGATGCCTAGGGGCACCTGGGTGGCTCAGTTGTTTGAGCATCGGCTTTGGCTCAGGTCATGATCTCACAGGTCATGAGTTTGAGCCCTGATTTGGGCTCTATGCTGACACCTCAGAACCTGGTGCCTGCTTCAGATTCTGTCTCACTCTCTCTCTGCCCCTCCCCTGCTCGATTGCTCTCTCTCTCTCTCTCTCTCTCTCTCTCAAAAATAAATAAACATTAATTTTTTTTAAATGAAGCTGAAAAATACTGAAGCCTATCTTAATGATATCTGGTTAGGAAAAGATTTCTTAAACATTATATAAAAAGAAAATATCAGGAAGGAAAACTAATTAATTTGAACACTTTGTTATAAAAAGTTCTGTTTACCAAGTAGCATCATAAAGCAGTGTAAGTAGATACCTTAGACTCTAAGAAAATATTTGATTTGCAAAGTGCAGACAATGCCTATGGAATTCAGAATATATTAGAAATCCCATGGGGAAAATGTGGCAAATTTCTATTTTAATCAAGAGAATGCAAATACTGTTTCACACTGTCACATGGGTAAAGTTAGAACCTCTAAAAATAGCCACTGTTAAAGTATAAGGATCCTTCTATACTGCTACTAAGAGTATTTTAAGTAATGGGGCTATTTTAAATAGGATACATGTTCTGTAACATGAGTATAAAATTAGAAAATAATTTTATTTATCTGTCATGAAGAAGTCCAAACTCTGGTACCTCTTTGTAACTTGGAAATCTTCAAAGAATTCAAACTCTATTTAATTGTTTTACATTTTGGTGGATCCAAGAGGACCCACTACCATTTGTTAATCAACAGCAATGAAGAATGTACTGAAAAATCAAGATGAAAAAGGGTACAGAGATGTTTATTATCTAGAGAGAAAATCATATTTAAGAGATAGTTTGTTTATTCAATGGTATATTCAGTAAGTACTGAACAACCATTATGTGACAGGCACTGGCCTGGAATCTTTGTTTATATGGCCTTCTATACAGAGAAGTTACCACCACTGGAGCTGGACACATAGATAAAACATTTTCATCACCCATATATCGATAAATCAAGCTACATGTTATGAAATATAATGCCAATGCTATATATAATATCAATGTGCCAGTTATCCACCTGAAAACTTGGAGCAGGGAAATGTTTTATGTTTTGTTTTTTCATAACATCTAATATGGTTCCCAAACCAAAGCAAATAGTTAAATACATGCTAATGCAATTAATTTATTGGTTTATATACTTATGCATTCCTCATATACATTTGGAACCTTGACATATTTCAGGTACAATGACAGATTCAAAATACAATAAGAATATTTGACAAATATTTGTTCCCAAAACACTTCTACATTTTTGTGGGAAAAGACATATAAATAAGTAATTGTAAAAGAATAGATTAAATATAATGATAAAGCTACATCTAGAAATTTATTGGATCATGAAGGAAGATTGGCTATATGATGCAGTTAAGAAGCTAAGCAAATCTTTGTAGAGAATATGATGCCTGAACTGAAGATGAAATGGAACTGGTCAAAGACAAAGAAAAAAAAAAGGTAGGACATTTTTAGCAGACAGAAGAGCATAAAAATGATTTGAGATTAAAAAGGATATTGACTGTAATCAAAATTAAGAATATTCAGCATAAATGTTTCCATTTCAACACACTGGTATGCATTTTTTTTGGAGAAAAGTGTTAGATTATCAAACGCTTTTATTTTTGGCCCATGTTATAATTTATTACAGTGCTGAGATTATGAAAGAAGAAAGAGGTGGGGAAGGAGGATAAAGATGAGAGGGTGGTGGGCAGGAAGAAGATCAGGGCAATGGGTACAAAGATCTTCAGCAACCAGTTGTGGTAATTATGTTATTATAGGAGACTCATTAATGTATCAATTTACTAATTATTCTTTCCTTATATTCTTAATATTTTCTCACCTATATTTGATTATAATTTTCAAAAATAAAAAGAAGCAGATACTAATCATTAGTTCAGACATCTGCTAGTACAAAGATATTATGCATTCATGTTTGTTTCTGTTGTAAGAAAGCCTTCATGATGGTCTGCCCTGAGTACTCCACAATGCCCAATAATTGCTCAGCTAAGAGATTGTTAATGGTGTATTATTTATATGTATTATTTATATGTATTAATGGTGCATTATTTATAATGTCTTTTGAAAGCCAGATTTACATGACAGAATTTTAATCAACAGGTAAGGCAAATGGTAATTCTGGTCGTGATGTTACAAAAGCAAAGCTATAAGAGGTTTACCAAGAAGAAGAAGAAGAAGAAGGAGAAGGAGAAGGAGAAGGAGAAGGAGAAGGAGAAGGAGAAGGAGAAGGAGAAGGAGAAGGAGAAGGAGAAGGAGAAGGAGAAGGAGAAGGAGAAGGAGAAGGAGAAGGAGAAGGAGAAGGAGAAGGAGAAGGAGAAGGAGAAGAAGAAGAAGAAGAGAAGAAAAGGAAAAGAAAACTCTCTGTGTCCCGAGTTATTTTTATAAAAATTTATTTAACTAATAATGTAGGTGACTTTTGATGATGAAAAAGCACAATGCAGACTACTTAAACTCAAAACCTTTTATTTACTTATGGTTATTTTGTCTGTATTCTTTAATTACTAACAAATATGTACAGGCGACTTTTTCTGATCACCCCATGACTCCAGACCAAAAAAAAAAAAAAAAAAAGTATTTCATGTGGAGTCTAATGTTTTATCTGTTATTCACATTTTTCATTTTATCCACCTTTACCCCTCATGAGAAGGTGTTTTCTTCATGTGTTGCTGCTGGATCCTATCCGTTGTGTTTCATGCCTTGATACTATGAACACATGTAAAGTACAAATGTCTCAGTCTTTATGGGCAATATCTGCCTCCTCTAACTTCTCAACGAACGTAAAAGGATGTTTGTTGGCTCCGGTTATTGTGATTCTGGCTGATTGTGTGTTGATGGCAAGTACATTTTTATCACTTCATCTGAATAATTGAACTAATAAATTCAAAGAGAAAAGTATTGTTTATTGACATATCTAGGGAAAATACCACATATTGTGTGGATAATTTGTTCTTAATTTAGAAACTCTGCAAATGAAAACTATCATATATATGCTTATTTATGTTTATGGAAGTGGAGTTTTAAAAAATGAACTTATTTCCTCATCTAGTATATTTCATAAATTATCCTAATATGTCTTTGTCTTTTTTAAAAAGACAAAATTTGGGTGGAGGGGAGGAGTACAAGATGATAGGTTATAGTCAAATTGATTAATAAGGTGATTCAGTTCTCCAACAAATTTGTACTCTACTATTAACAAAACTGAAAGATAAATTATTTTGTTACTGGTTTCTTTCTGCTAGCTTGGGATTCATTTCTCAATTGCATAGGTTAATAAATTCAAATTAATATACTCTTCGGTGAATCAGAAAAAATACTTAAAACGATACCACATTAGAATAGAATCCTTGATTTCTATGGGTGATATCTAATTCAATGAATACATTTATTTCCCTAGATGTGTGATTTTAAAACATGTATTTTATATGATAAGAACAATTAGCATAGGGATGTTTGGCTGGCTTGCTTGGGAGAGTATGCAACTCTTGATCTCAAGGTTATAAGTTGGAGCCCCACATTGGCTATAGAGTTTACTTAAAAATAAAATCTTAATAAAAAGAATAATTAGTATATAATTTAATTTATATTTTAAAAATTCTAGCATTGGGGCGCCTGGGTGGCTCAGTCGGTTGAGCATCCGACTTCGGCTCAGGTCATGATCTCATGGTCCGTGAGTTCCAACCCCGCGTCGGGCTCCGTGCTGACAGCTCAGAGCCTGGACCCTGTTTCAGATTCTGTGTCTCCCTCTCTCTCTGCCCCTCCCCCGTTCATGCTCTGTCTCTCTCTGTCTCAAAAATAAATAAACGTTAAAAAAAATTAAAAAAAATTCTAGCATTAAAATTTTAATTTTTAAAATAATAACAAAAGAAAGAACATGATATGCTATCTTTCCCAATTATATCGTATTTTTTTTGGTCTTCCAGACCCAATTTAATAAGTTTGACTAGGATACACAACCTTAATAACCACCAAACTGATATTTTTAGCACAGTTTTATGAGTGTGTGTGTGTGTGTGTGTGTGTGTGTGTGTGTATGTAATATAGGGATTATTTTACTCTAGGTATCTAACATTTTTGCTAAGTTTTTAAATTTAAAGTAGATTGAATCACTTATCTCATAATACCCTCATCTCATTTTATATTTTGCAATGTTGTAACTTGCTCCCTGTGAGAAGTGCATTCATGGAGTTGCAAAAATCTGTCATTTAGTCAAACATATTAAGTTGAACAATTATAATACTTTCAGCACACATTTTATATATTGTCATCTACTTTATAAATACTTTAGTTAGCAGTAGCTAGATACTGAGTGAGATCATTTATGCTTGCCCAGAGTTGTCACAAAATTTACAGTTAATTTAAAATTTACAGTTAAGACATCCAAGTCTCCTTACCTCTTTTTTGAAATGTTTATTTATTTTTTGAGAGAAAGAGGGCACAAGTGGGGGAGGGGCAGACAGAGGGAGAGAGAGAGAATCTAAAGCAGGCTCTGTGCTGTCAGCACAGAGCCCAGTGTGGGGCTCAATCTCACAAACTGTGAGATCATGACCTGAGCCAAAATCGACACTAGGACGCTTAACCGACTGAGCCACCCAGGTCCCCCCCAAGTCTCCTTACTTCTAAATTCAGAAAGATTCTATCAGTTGAGGCCAACCACATTCCTAGGGGTCCTCTAATAATTGGTAAAAGCCACTCTTCCAATATCTGCCCTCATGCCTTCTACTGCACATAACTTGAAAATAAATCTGGGGAGAAAGCAGAATCACCTTTCAGGGAGTGTAGTGTTTGAAGAGAATGGTACTTCCCAAAAGAATAACTGCATGTGGGCTAGAATGACATTTCTTCCCCTGTATGGCCACATGCTCACTCAGGAGGAAGGGGTGGAAGAGAGAACTGTGATTACCCAATGAAGCTGAGGACTACCCTTCATGTGTGTGTTCATCAGTGTGAAAGAGTGGAGACATCCCATAGGCAAATGGCCTAGAATAAGAGGGACGACCCACATGGAGAGTACTGTGAGCTTATAGAGTCAGTAAGGAGTCTGCCTTGTGCCAGTTCCCCCAAGCTGCCTGTGGACTAAGCACTTGGAGCGAGGAAGAAAAGTTGCTATGGAAAAGCAGACCACATGACCCCATCCACTCTAAGTCTCAAGAGGAACAGGCCTAGCCTTAGCTGATGGAGAGAAGAGCTCTGAACTGAATAAGAGACTGAGATTTTCATAAAGTCCTAAGTAATAGAAGTGACTTTTTAATAATGAAGAATGGCTGAGAAACTGTAGAAGTAAACTGAAATATTGTTAAGGAGTGGACACCCCCAGTGATAAGATGGAGAAAGGTTGGGGTGGGGGTGGTGTTCAATGTATCATAGATGGGACAGTTTTTGAAAGGCAAACAAACTTCTCATTCCGTTTTCCTGAATTGATCTTCAATAAAATAATTACATGCACATATCATATTAATTACATTTATACTATTAGTATGATGTCCAGTAAGTGTCATGTTGCCCTTTTGTGGCTCTAGACTCTGCTTATCTCTGTCATTTCACAGACCGTGTATTTACACTATAATCCCAAATGCTAATTTTTAAATCCTATCATGGTTAGAGGTGTTGTTTGTTTTCATATAAATTATCTTAGTAGCAGCATTTTATAAAGTATTCATAAGAACCTTGAATAATCCTTACCAAAAAAAAAAAAAAGATCTCTTCTTCCTTATAGTTAAGCATTTATAGCTTCCTTAACTGTGGAATGGACACAGTGATAATAGTTTCCCTCTATCATAGAAAATCTGAGGTAATTAGACGTACTCTAACATATTTCTCATCATCATTATTAGTATTATCATTATCTGAGAGAACACTAATAGGCCAATAAGAATATGTCTTCTTAGTAGATGTCAAGAAAGCACTCCTTAGAGATAATTGCTGTAGGACTTGTAAAAGATATTTCCTCTCCATTCTCCAGCCTGTCTCTGAGGCAGATTCTTCTCCTCAAATATAATCTGGTTCTTTATTTTCTACAAAATCTGGTCATTGAGATGAGAATTTTGGATCTTGAGGCAGGACAGATTGTGTAGCCCAGTCTCCTTATTTCATCAGTGTGACATCTAAAGAATCAGGATGGCCTTCACGGTATTTTATAAAAGCTATAGCTCAGGACACAAGCCAGCCTTTGTTCTCCTATGCATGCATATTCTATTGGTCTTCCTTCTGTTCTAAGCCATTTGAGCTTAAAGACCCATTTAGTACCCAGTAGATCATTCCTAGAAGACCAGGCACAAAATCCTGACTTTAAAACTTGATATTTGTGGAAGTAAATAAAGTACAACCAAATGAGAGAAGCAAAGGCTATTTATTCAGAGCTTGTCACAGCAAGGTTGTCAGCCACCATTACATGCATTTTGGCAGAGAATCAAAAGCAGGCAGAGGAGTAGACTGGACACAAGGAAAGGCTTCAGCTGAGCCCTGATTGTAGGCTGTTGGCATGAAAAAGCTGTAGGCATGATGTTTAAAAGCTGAAGCATAGGAACAAGGTGAAGATATATGATTAGTTAGGATTTTGAGAAGTCTTTTCGCCAGGTTAGAAAGTGTAGAGAATATCCTTAAACAATGTATGCAGAAAAGTGATAATCAAGTTTGCATTGTGCCAAAATCACTCTGGTGTGGTGATGAAGCACGCAATGGGAGGCAGAAAGCCTCCAGAAAGCGGCCCAAGAGTGATCCAGGTATATAATTTGTATTTTATCCACCCCTTCTCCCTTTCTAAATCATCCAGTTAGAACTGTGAATATATTTACTAAGGTGATAGAATTTAAATAAATGATACAAGTATTACATAATTTAAACTTACTTCGTTATTAAACCAAGAAGACAATAGATACATCTTAAATGGAAAAAAAGCTTCATATTTTCTGCCCTATCATACTTTTTCCATTTCCATTTTCCCCTTCTTTGTTCTTGTCTATTTTGCATCTGTTTTTTTAAATAAATATGTCTCCTCCTGTGTATCTCCTCCTTGAAATCCAGAGGGGCATCACTTTTCCATAAGCCAAAGGAACAAGATCATCATTACTTGATGCCCTTAAATAAATGCATTAGTCAAAATGACAACCACATTGGCAATCAATAAAGACATAGAAAAAATGGCTGAAGCAAGTAGTGAGTTCAGAAAAGCAGTCTAGTTAAACAATTGCTCACCTAACTGAACAAGATTAATAGTGATTGATTTCAAGTATACCTTACAGAGCATATTTGTCTAACTATTCATCCATTCCTATCTCCTTCCCACCTTTCCCCTTTCTCCCAGTGTCACATTTACTGATGACTTACAGATTTAGTGAAAGAGCTAATTATGAAGTCTTACTTTCTCAATACAAATTGAAGGTTGGAAATATGTTAATATCAGTGATTTATCTGTATTGAAGAATTTTATACTTTATAAGAATGATATTAATACTTGTTTGTGCTGAAAATACTGTAATTCTATAAATTGTCTATGTGTACATGGTTGAAATTTCTAGAAGAAAATGAAAATGACCCTTCCCTACCGTCTCTTCATACCCCAATTCAATTCAGTTTTGTGCACATCTAAAAAGCCAACTTTTCTGATAATACCTTTCTTTACTTAATTAATTTTTTTTTATTCTTTATTTATTTTTGAGAGAGAAGTAGAGTATGAGCAGGGGAGGAACAGAGAGAGGGAGATAAAGAATCCAAAGGAGGCTCCAGGTTCTGAGCTGTCAGCACAAAGCCCAACACGGGGCTCCAACTCACAAACCGTGAGTTCATGACCTGAGCCGAAGTCAGACGCTTAACCAGCTGAGCCCCCCAGGCGCCACTCTAATAATACCTTTCTGATCTTGGTCATCCTCTGCCTCTTTTTCTTTCTTTCTTTCTTTTTTTTTTTTTACACTTACATTTATTTTCAGAATGAGTTATATATGAGAGGAGAGGGTCAGTGATGACAGCCAGGTTTTTAGTTTGGACAACTGAACAAATAAATTTGAGGTTGTTTTCTTGTAGCGAAATCTGATGAAAGCTGACTAATTTGAGTGTGACAGACATCATTCTCTCAGATAAATTGCACAGGAAAAGTAAAATATTTCTTTCACAGGTATTGAGTTCAGTCACTGCTGTTTTGAGTTTGAGGCACCTATAAAATGTCTAAGAAGTGTTATGAAATCAACTTGGCTGGAGCTAAAGACGTAAGAGTATCAGAAAATCTTTGGTAGTCTTGTTTGTGGAAATTGTATACAGAAAGAAGACAAAGAAGACGAAAGACTGAGCCTGATATTTAAGGTCCCCTAATCAGAAGAAAAGCAAATGGGAAAAACAAACAACGACAACAACTTCACAGGAAAAAATAAAATAAAATAACCAAATGGGAATTGATAGATAGAAAGCAATCCAGGATAAAACGGGGCTAAGGGAAGAAAAAGGATATTTCAAGAAATGAGGGAGAAACAGCTTTTGTTTTAAGATAAAGAACCAAAAAAGTTACCTTCATTTACAAATTACTGTCTTAGGGCGATTCTTACCGACACTTATAGTATAGCCCTGACTATTGACCAGGATTTTACAATAAGCCTGAATGTTGTTAGTGGAATTATCCTGCTTGCCCATAAATCTGTTTTTTTTTAATTCATTAAATACAACTGTTATTATAAAAATACTCTGTGCCTTTGACATACATGACTAGACTCTCTGGGTGTGTGTCAACATGCCATAGACACAAAACTATTTGCCCTTGAGAAAGACAGGAGTGACAAATTCGTGTGTGTGTGTGTGTGTGTGTGTGTGTGTGTGTAGTATGTGTGTATGTGTGAATTTAATACCTATGAACATGTTTTACAACATTCACAGAATGGAACTTATTTACAGTTACATATATAGTTATGGAGAATGTAGGAAGAAGGTAAATTTTGAAATTTTGGGGAGTAAACAACCATGTAAGGAAGAAGAAAATATCTATGTATGAGGCTATCTAGGGATAGAAAGATGGAATCAACTTCTATTTAAAAGCTATAATTTTATCCTTATTCATGAAGTTAACTCATATAGGACAAAACAGACAGGTTCCTATGGCACCCATAAACACAACATTGTGTGAAACTTTCATTTACATCAGGTTAAAACACAATTTTATATTCCATAAGAAATTAAGGGGCATCGCAGAAATATTTACCCCATGTTTGCCACACTACATTAATATTTCTGTTAATCTAATTTATAAATCAAAATACTAACCACTTGAAAAAATATATATTGTAGTTTATGTATGCAAAGTGGTTTCTATTTAAATGAGTCATCAGAAGAGAAAGAGTTTTGTTTACCTTGCAGTTTCCATAAATACACTTTTACTTTCCAAAACCCTGATGTAGAAAATGCCACTGTATTCAAGTTGATCTCGGCTGTCTTAGTGACATTAAGGGAACAAACCAATTACTGCAGTGACAAGGACAAAAGAAATAAAGAGTAAAATATATTTATGTGGAAAAAAAAAACAAAGGAAAACAAAACAAAACCCCAAACTCGTTTTCATTGTTTTTGAGTCAATATGAAATTGCAAGAATGAACTTGCCGTGTGTTTGGAGAATATCTTTTAATGCTTCTTGCTGTACCAGATAAAATAGAAGAAATAAAAGAGAATAAGGAGAACTATGTAATAATGCTAGTAGCTTCTCTTGTGACCTTGGGCAAGTGGCTTAACCTTCTGGTGACTCAGCTTTTCCATCTGTAAAACTGAATGGTAATTACCTCATTTATTCTGCACTCAATAGGTTGCAATTTGTATAAGCCTTGTTCAGCATCAAGGACATTTCTTCAAGGCTTTCTTCTTTTCATTGCCTGATGTCTATTTTTCACAATTTTAATAACGATTAATGTGATCACTATAACAAAATGGGGAGGGGGGACGCATAATTTATCTACTTTTGCTGAGCAATAGCTCATAGTTAAGCCATATCTTATACGTTTTCCTGTGGGTAAAAAATGGCAAATGAAAGGCAGGAGCCAAAGACTAGAACAAACTACATTTAAGTAGATAATTACCTACCAGTTATTTCTTAGTGATTTCTGTATTTTAATTCAGCTCCTAAAATTTGATAAACAACCTCAAATCAGAATCAAAGCCATCCATGGAGGGGACACCATCTGTCGTTCATGCCCATTTTTACTGAACTCTTTTTCAGTGTTTATTCATGAGGTCAACTACTTACCTCACTCTTATACTTTGGAAAAATGCAAACAGATGTTCTGTTTTTCTCTTGCATATCATCAGTTCTGACTAATGATGGTACAGTTCACGTTGGTGAATTTTCCCTGGCCTGCATTATATCTTCCAAATAACTTTGAGTCTCACCAGCTTCTTGACACCACTTTTATCATTCAGTAAACACATTGATTACTTGACAAAGAAGACTTCAGCTAAATTGAACATTTTTAAGATCGATTTAGACACTGTCTCACTATTAGAAGAGCTAATACAATTTTAAGCACATTTATTTTTCTCACATCTGGGATGCTGGCCTCCAAACGCACTTTAAACCAGTGTATAAAAATCTTCAGTGATTCTTACAACCCAGAATCCACAGTTATATTACAATTAACATCCATAATCACTAACTCTAGAATTGCATATAAGTAATAGAGGAATGCAATGTTTAGATTTAATGCATAATTAAAAACTCTGATAATTGTGGTTGTAAGTTTGTACATCCAAGTATCATAAAGAAGTGCTTAACTAGAAAATAATTTAAAAGGAGAAGGTGAGGATTAACATACAGTAAAAGTGGTGTTTCAAGTCACAGAAGCTTAGTGTTGCCCAAGTCAACTATAAACCAACCGTGAAACATTCTTATTGGACTAATAAAATACCATCGTGATACGCATTCCCAATTTTTTTTATTCACATGTGTGTATTTTTATTATAAAATACTTATTATAATAAAATTTCACAACAAACAATGTTACTGATTTCAGTGTGCCTCCTATTGCAGCAAACATACACTGTCAAAAGCTTTCTTGAACACATGGTATAAAGAACATCTGTCCGTTGTTCTAGTTTTCCACAAGTCCAGTGTCATCAAATCTTTCACCATGTAATAGACGTCCCCTTTTCTCCAGGTTGCAATAACATTTTCCTTATTATCTTTAAAACCCTTACCAACTCTTCTGGAAGCTTTTCCAGCTTTTGCTAATAGCCCCCTTAAGTCCCATAGCATCTGCCCTCTGTTCCATCCCCAAAGCAATGTCATATGTTGAGGATATCTGGGGAAAACCCCTCTTTTAAGTACTAGATTCTTCTTTGGTTTCCTATTTCTGCATAGCAAACTATCCAGCACTAACTATCCAGCACTAACTGCTTTAAACAGCAACTTTAAAAATTAGTTATCATGCTTTCCTAGGTCAGGCATTTGGGTAGAGCTTGGCTAGTTGTCTTCTGCACCATGTGACATCACATGAGAACATTCACTTGGCATTTGGGCTCAAATGGAAGATACACAATGTCTTCACTCACATGTCCAGTAGCTTCGGAAGGATGACTGGAAGGCTGGGCTGAGCTGGAACTGACAGAGGCGCCTGTAGGATTTTGGTGGAAACAGGGTACAGCTCAGAGACCCAAAGGGAGGGTTATGAACTAACAACCTGTGGCTAATCCCTATGGACGTGGCAGCAGCGTGCCATGTGACTATGGACATGGCAGCAGCTAATTCTCTCGTGGCAAGCAGGCATGAGGAAGTAATGCAATAAAATGGAATTATTTGGAATTGTAGTCAGTTGTAAAGGAAAAACAAATAAGCAAATAAATCTTTGTCACATTTTGGAGGATTTCAAAGAAACGAGAGTGCTAAAGAAGAACAATACCTATCAACAAATAATTTCTCCGATAAGGTATTAGAGTACAACAAACATGTATTTTTAAAGCAGTTGGTTCTGCCTTAGTGTCAAGAGAAGTTAGATCTGAGTCAATCATGTACCAATTGGGGTTCCAGTAGAAAAAGATGTTATGGCTTCATTAGGATGAATCAACGGATGTTTAATAAAAGGACTGTTTACAAAGGTGTGTGTGAGGGGTGGAGAAATCGCGAGGGGTAATACAGTAATCTAGGAACAGGAAGAATAAAGATACAATTACTTTTAATCCCAGAAGTGACAAGGAGAGGAATGGCTACAAGAACTTGAGAACTGTAGATCGAGACGCCCTCAGTGGAGTTATGCACTGTGTTCAAGGGATACAGTCAGCCCAAGATGTAAACATGGAGAGAGTCATGGAAATATAAAATATAACCATATCCCTCTCTGATTTTCTACTCGGGTTCTTTATTGGCCAAATCCAACTGAAAGCCAGAGACTATGGCCTAATCAATCTGATCATTAAAAAGCAGACAAATCCCAGCTGAGGGACATTCTACCTGAATAATACTGCCCCCACCGAATGTCAAGGTTATCAAAGGAAAAAAAAAAAAGAAAAAGAAAATGTAGGAGACTATCACAGCCAAGAAGAACCTAAAAAGACATGACAACTAAGTGTGATAGGGTATTTTTGGTGGGATCATGAAACAGAAAAAGGACATTAGGTAAAAAATGGGCAAATGTGCCTCAAGTACGGGTTTGAGTTAAAAAAAATGTATCAATATTAGTTTACTAATTGTAAAATATGTACCATACCAAAGATATTAAACACTATGGGAAAGCTTCTTTTCCTACATTTTGCAATTTTCTGTAAATTAAGAACTGTTCTAAAGTTAATTAAAAAAAACAAACTTTAAACATCTTTTTAGTGTTTTTCACCTTATTGTCACCCAGCTTTGACTGAAATATATCTCCCATTTCATTTGTAAACAGGAAACCACCTTAAAGGACAGAACATGCCTCTGAATCTCAAAAACTCTGAGGAATATCAGTTGCTTCAGGTATTTGTGGTTCTTTTCCCATCACCTAGTAGACAGCCTGTTATATTGATGGAACTCAAATTTAAAAGTAACTTTTTAAGTTCATAAATGTTAAAGATGTATCCACAGTTTGAAATAAGTCATTTTGCAGAGATTTATAACATTTATGATATTCAAGAATGAAAAGATTTTAGCATTAAATAATTTTCTTATTGATTTAATAGTAATTATGAAATGTTGAACTACATACATGACTTCACCTAAAAGTTGAAATGTATATACATAAGGTATAACTTGTAAAAACAAAAGAAAAAGAAAAAGAAAGAAAACAACAACAACAAACAACGAAGAAGTCACCAGTTTGTATCAGCATACGCAAATATTAATATTTGGCTGTGTTGTATAATTAATTTTCATTGGCAGCATGCCTCCTTGTGTGTTTAGATTTGCTAATGCAACAACTAAATGCACTTTGCCAGTTCTTGTGAAAGTTGACAGACATCAGCTAAATTAAACTGTGCTACAGATAAAGCTTAAACAAATACTGTACTGTGTTAAAAATAATGACTGTAATGGTTATTCCAATAACCCTGTGTAAAGTCGCTTCTCATCATCTTTTGGAATCTTAAAGTAACCGTATGAGCTACGGAAAGAATCCATTTCAGAGGGACACGGAAAAAAGGCAATGTATTTGAACATATTAACTCGCAAAACAATCTGTTAACCTATGTATGGGATTGTGCAACTGGTTGTTAGTGCTCTCTTGCTGGTATTCTGACATGAGAATTGTTTAACAAGCATCCTGGGAATTAGAGGCTCTTCCTCAGTAGTCGCATATGGCCTTCTCTGCTGCATACATAGCAGCGCTTCTGCGCCTCCCAGACTGACCTAGCATTAACTAAATTGGATGTCAAGAGTGTCAACATGCTTTAACTGCCAGTGACATTGTTCCGTGGGCTTCTCAGATGAAGGACAAAACAGCCTGAAAGGAACAGAACACAGGATTTAAAAAAGCAGGGTGGAATGCAGAGGATTTCTTTTATTTTGGATTTATTATCTTCTGATACTTTAGTGCTTTACTGGAACAACTGCCATAAACTTTCCATCAAACATGGAATTAGAGGCATGCCTGCATCCATAGATGCACCTAGACTCATGGAGCAGTGCCATTAAAACCGTGTGCTGAAACCTGCAGGCCTCAGTTCCTTTTAGATCTTATTTCATAGCATGAACCTACCTCTTACTGGCACCTAACGAAATTTTGAAAGGTATTATCGTAGAAGTGATTTTTCTTTATTTGCATTTTCCTAAATATTGGTAACATTTAAAAACATGGCCACAGATATAACTACTCAGGTTTCTAATAGAATGAAATTTAGTGCAACCGTGTTATAACCATAAATAAATAAAACATTTACAAACTCAACTCACTTCCTGTGATAGAAATGCTATTTCTTTATAAAAACTGGTCAATGGTCTTATCTAGATTTGATTTCACTCTGTTCCTGAACTATGAATTCGTAATACCGAATGAAGAAATTCTTGTTTTGATCCACTCTTTAATACCCAGCTGAAAGAATATCCACTTCAGTCAGCTTCTCTGAATTTCTCCAGATTTTAATGGTGTTATATTTATAGTTCTGTTAATGTTTCCAGCCTAGGCCATGGAATTTGTATTGCTTATTTATTATATTGATTGTTTCCCTTCAAGGGAGCACATTATCTAATACGGAAGGAGAAACGATATATATAATAAAGTGAAAAAAATAAATCGACAAATAATTGTAGCAATCGCTGTTGGACATTTATCAGTAACCATCACCCCCCATCTTTTGTAGTCACTAAAGTCCAAATTTTTATCCCGCACAGTTGTCCAGAATAAAAGATCACATTTCCCAGCATCTTTTACAGGCCAGTGAGATTATGTGTTAATGTCTCAACAGTGAAATACCAGAACGATTTATGTGAAGGGCTTTCAGGAAATCTTTATATTAGGACATTATTCTTCTACTCCGCTGCCTAGAAGGTCTGTGGTGATTGCTGTTGCTCTAGCTACTGTTCTGAAGCAAGAGGCGTAATTGAGGATTTTAGAGCAGGAGAGCAGTACCTGAAGATGTATCAGCAAGTTTCTATAATGTCCAAGACACCCAACTTCAGATTTACTTTTTGTGGGGTGCCTGGGTGGCTCAGTTGGTTAGCATCTGACTTTGGCTCAGGTCATGATCTCATGGTTTGTGAGTTCGAGCCCCACATCAGGCTCTGTGCTGATTGGTCAGAGCCTGGAGCCTGCTTCAGATTCTGTGTCTCCCTCTCTCTCTGTCCCTCCCCCACTCGCGCTCTGTCTCTCTCTCTGTCAGAAGTGAATAACATTAAAAAAATTAATGAAAAAACAAATTTATTTTTTGAGATAAGCTCATATTTTCTTTTAGCCACACTAATATGGTATGTTTCCTTCTAGGATCAAACCTGATCCTAACAGGGAAGAAGAGAGAGGGATGATAACACCTTAGCGCAATTATAAATGCAGATTTTAACACTCTACTTTCAGTAATTGAAAATAAATTTTGAGAGAAAACCAATAAGGAATTAGAAGGTCTGAACAACACAATCACACCTGACCTAACTGCTTTTTTTCTAGAACATGACGTTTAAGAATGGCAGGAACCACATTCATTTTAAGTATAAACAGTAGATTCCCAATATTAATTGCATACTGAATCATAAAACATGACTCATTACTTTGAGAGACAAATTCAAATATTCAAATATTTCTAACTGAATAAAAAATAAATCACAACATATTTAAGGTAGTGGGAAGGAGTTAAAGCAAGGCTTAGAGTGAAATTAGCAGACTTAAATGCTTATTTTTGAAAATAATAAAGGTCTAAATTAATGATATAAAGTAAATTTTATCCCACATAAGCATAAAGAAGAAAATAGCAATTATATATGTAGAAATCAATGAAGAAAATATAAGAAATCAAAGATTTGATAGCAGAAACAAATCCGTGAATTTTTTAGTTGATTGAAAAATTTACTAAATCAATAAAATTCTAGCAAAAGAGATCAAGAAAAAAGAGAAATACATATCACAAATATCATATGTGAAAGAGGGGACACAACTAGAAATCATATAGATATTAAAACATAGTGAGAAAATAATATGAATAAGATTAGATCAATAAATTGAAAATTGAGATGAAATGAACAGATTTACTTAAAGATATATATTACTGAATCTGACTCAAATAGAGAAAATCAGCCTATCCCTCTCTACACTAAAGAAATTGAATTCACAGTTATAAAACAGATACACACACAGACACACACACACACACACACACATATGCACTCACGCACGCACATCTGGTCTCCATGACATGATTGCATAATCCTATCAAATTCTTAAGGAAGAAATTATATCACTCATATGTAAAATCCTTTCTAAAAGTAGACTATAAAGGGGGAAATTCTTTCCAGCTCACTTTATTAGGCCAACATTACCCTGAAAGGAAAACTAATCAAAATCATTATGATAAAATAAAAATATAGACAAGCACCATTTATGACGACAGATATTTTGTCCTTAACAAAATATTAGCAAATTGAGTCCAGCAATTTGGGAATGCACCATGACCAATTGGTGTTCTTTCCAGGAATAACATTGGTTTAACAATCAAAAAATAATTAATTCAAGTTGCCATATAAATGAAATAAAGGAGGGAAAATTAACAACTTATTAGATTCACAGAAAACATTTAACAAAATTAAGCTATTAAGATAAAATATATCAATAAATTAAGAAGAGCAAGGATTTTCTCAATTTATAAAATTATCTATAGATAACCTGCAGCTAACATCAACTTACTGGTAAAATTTTGAATTCTCTCCCTATAAGATTGAGAATAAAACAAGAATATCTTTGATCATTTCCATTTAACATTAAACTAGAAGTCTTAGTGAAATATGGCAAAAGGAAAAGAAGGAGCTTTTATATAAATTGAAAAGGTAAAACTGTCTCTTTGCAGATGACAATAGTGTGTATAGAGAGAATCTGAAGAGATGCATACAAAGTCACTAAAACTCATGAATAAACTTACTGAGCCAGTATACAGAAATAAATTATATGTCTGTATATTTCCTTTAAGTAAATAACAAAATACAGCAGATCATTTATAGTAACATCAGAAAAGATTAAATATCTAAGGATATATTTGACAAAATATGTGCAAGACTGGTACAGTGAAAGTATAAAATATTGCTGACAGAGATTAAACAATATCTACGTGTACGTATGTGGTTAGGAAGACACAATATTGATACAATGTTCATTGTCTCAAAAATGATATATTGGTTCAATATAATTTCATAACAGAACGTTTTGGGTGCAAGTTGGTTGTAAAATTTATATGGAAAGGCAGAGACCTAAAATAGCCAAAATATTTTTTATCATTTGATTGATTGATTGATTGATTGATTGATTTTTCATCATGAGAAGTGTACTCGTGAATCCCCATCCCATATTTCACCAATCTTCCCACCCAACTAACCTCAGGTAATCATCAGTTTGTTTCTTGTGTGTGTGTGTGTGTGTGTGTGTGTGCTTTCTCTCTCTCTCTTTTTTGTTTCTTGTTTGTTTTGTTTCTTAAATTCCACATATGAGTGAGATCATATGGTATTTGTCTTTCTCTGACTAACTTATTCTGCTTAGCATCATATTCTCTAGCTCTATCCATGTTGCAAATGGCAAGATTTCATTCTTTTTCATGGCCAAATAACATTCCATTGTGTGTGTGTGTGTGTGTGTGTGTGTGTGTGTGTGTGTATCACATCTTCTTTATCCACTCATCAATTGATGATGGACACTTGGGCTGTTTCTACAGCTTGACTATTGTAAAAAATGCTGCAACAAACATAGGGGTGCATGTATCCCTTTGAGTTCGTGTTTTTTGTATTTTTGGTGTAAATACCCAATAGAGTGATTCCTGGGTCATAGGGTAGTTCTATTTTTAAATTTTAAGGAACCTCCATACTGTTTTCCACACTGCCTGCTCCAGGTTGCACTCCTACCAACAGTGCATGAAGATTTCTTTCTCTCCACATTCTCCTCAACACTTGGTGTTTCTTACCCTGTTGATTTTAGCCAATTTGACGCATGTGAGGTGGTAACTCCTTGTAGTTTTGATTTGCATTTCCCTGATGATGAGTGATGTTGAACAACTTTTCATATGTCTGTAGCTATCTGTATGTCTTTGGAGAAATGTCTGTTCATGTTTTCTGCCCATTAAAATTTTTTTAATGTTTGTTTATTTGTGTGTGTGTGTGTGTGTGTGTGAGAGAGAGAGAGAGAGAGAGAGGGGGGTAGAGAGGGAGAGAGAGAGAGCATGAGTGGGGGAAGATATCTTCTGCCCATTTTTAATGGGATTATTTGTTTTGGGGGGTATCAAGTTATATCAATTCTTTATATATTTTGGACACTAACCCTTTATTGGATATGTCATTCGCAAATATCCTTTCACATTCAGTAGGTTGCATTTAGTTTTGTTGATTGTTTCCTTCACTGTACAGAAACTTTTTAATTTTGATGTACTCCCAATAGTTTATTTTTACCTTTATATCCCTTGCCTCAGGAAACATATCTAGAAAAAATGTTGCTATGGTTACTGTCAGAGAGATTACTTCCTTTGCTCTCTTCAAGTATTTTTGTGGTTTCAGATCTCAATTTAGGTCTTTAATCCATTTTTAGTTTATTTTTCTGTATGGTGAAAGAAAGTGGTCCAGTTTCATTCTTTTGAATGTGACTGTCCAGTTTTCCCAACACCATTTGTTGAAGAGATTCTTTTCCCATTGTATAATCTTTCCTCCTTTGTCAGAGTAATTAATCATATAATGTGGGTTTATTTCTGGGTTTTCTGCTCTTCTATTGATCTATGTGTATATTTTTATTCCAGTACCATACTGTTTTACTTACTACTGCTTTGTAATATAACTTGAAATCTGAAATTGTGACAACACCATTTTGTTTTTCTTTTTCAACCAAAATAATTTTCTAAATCCTTATTTATTTTGAGAAAGAGAGCATGCACTAGTGGGGGAGGGGTAGAGAGAGAGGGAGAGAGAGAATCCCAAGTAGTCTCTGTGCTGTCAGCACAGAGCCTGATGCAGGGCTTGATCCCACCAACCATGAGATCATAACCTGAGCCAAAACCCAAGAGTCAGACACCCAACCAACTGAGCCACCCAGGTGCCCCCAGCCAAAATAATTTTTGAGGTGAACAACAAAGTTGGAGAACTTACAGTGCTTTATTTCAAGATATACTATAAAGCTACAGGAATTGAGACAATGTAATATTGGTATGACCTATAAATCAAAGGAACAAAATAGAGGCTAGAAACAGATATATGTGTGTGTGTGTGTGTGTGTGTGTGTGTGTGTGTGTGTGTGTATATAAACCTATTCGTTTGTGAGCATAATTGATTCTGGAAACATGCTTGTAATCCAAAGCATTTGTATATCAAAGCAAATTTACCCATAAGAAATAATGGAAACTCAGATGATTTGTTCCACAACCCAAAAATATTCATATGAAAATGATTAAAATACTGTAATGTAACACAAAATAATAAGTAAAAATACAAAATATAAATAAAAATAAACTAACCTGCATTTAACATTGAAAACCTTCATGGCTAATGTGAGGGAGACAAGCAATAGGAGGGTTATTGTGTAGGACGACTTTCACTATCACTAATGGAATAACTGCTGTCTATTGGCTCAATGGAATATCTTTCTTTTCCTGCAACTTTAACAAGGAACCTATCCAATGACACTTGCTTTTGCCTCCTTTTGAGGATTTTGCAGAAATGTGACATTGCATTGTTGTTAAACAGATTCATTGCTCCCACTGCTTTAGACTAATTCAGGTGGTGTTTTTCTACAAAATTTTGCACTGTTTCCCACATTTTACACATCTCCTTAATCTCATTTGAAGTGAGGGATCCTCACCTTTTTCTCCTCCTCCTCTGCAGATGAGATGCAAAGACTTCTTATAAAATCTTGCAAATTTGGCCACTCACACACCTCGTTCATACTTCTTCATGATTTCCTTCTTAACTTCCATCATAATCATCTCCTTCCTACCACCTTTCTTTTCAACTTTTTTCTGCATGGGGGCCATTGTATATGCTTGCATGGATGTTGACTACAGTACAGCATTAATAAACCCTTGTCATATACTGTAATGTAACTGGCAATAAGGCAGCAGAGCAAAGGGTCTGAATCTGCAGGCAGCCTGACCTAGAATGAAGCAAAGCATTCCTAAGTCACTCTTGTGTGGAAAAGCAAAGGACTGTCCATAGGTGCTTTGAAGTGACAAAACCTATACTAGTGCCAGTTGTGGGCACCTTCCAACTTTCTGAAAAATCACTGATTTATGCAAAGCACTGTGGCCTGAGACCAAGCATCCAAGCATGGGAGATGAACATCCACAATCACTCAGTGAGAGAGAGAGAAGAACCATTGGTTCAGTTGTGATCATGTGACATTGTAAGACTCGTATTGCAAGACATTGCTTGTTTATCTTGCAGAACAAGTTACTTGCAATCCAAGGTTTTACTGTGTAATTTTTTTGTTTGTTTTTACAGGAAAGATAATCCACTAGGGAAGATGAGAGTTGTTGTTTTTTTTTTTTAATTTGGTACTGGATGGTGCTGGATAATTTGATATGAATATAGAAAAAATATAAACCTCTACCTTTTATCTTAAACTTACAAAATTTTTCTTTGGAATATAACATAAACCTAAACTTAAAACCTCAATCCTTAAAGTTTCTTTCCAAAAAATGTATAAGAAAAAAAGTTTGTGACTTTGGGATTGGCTATGATTTCTTAGGTAGGACTAAGAAGTACAAATTGTAAAGAAAATTGGTTAAATGGATGATATAAAAATTAAGAAAATTAAGAGGTAATCCAAAGACTAGGAGAAATTCATATACCTATGAATATAATTATATATATATAACATATCTATATGAATGGTTAATATGCACATAAAAATTGGTCATTGGGGAAATATTAGTTGATACCACAATGAGGTACCACTACAGACTTACATAGCTAAAATAAAATAAATTCATAAAACCATGTGGTACAATGAATTTTGAAGTATAGGTATGCTTTGCTTGTAAAATGCTAATTTGACCACCACTTTAAAAAGTTTGGCATTTTAGTATAACATGCAGATA
This sequence comes from Acinonyx jubatus, assembly GCF_027475565.1. Classification (NCBI taxonomy): domain Eukaryota; kingdom Metazoa; phylum Chordata; class Mammalia; order Carnivora; family Felidae; genus Acinonyx; species Acinonyx jubatus. Next base: position 212,271,378 of record NC_069380.1, read on the forward strand.
TCATATGCTCGACCAATTTAATTCTTAATTATTTATCTAAAAGAAATGAAAACATATGTTCATGAATGTTTATTGCAGCTTATTTCTCATAATAGCTTTGTGTTCAAATGAATCTAATGTCCATCAACAGTGAATTAACAAATAAATTGCACCCCATAAATACAATGATATATTACTCATCAAAAGTCAGCACAAGCTACTGATACACCCAATAATGTGTACATATCTCCAAATGTTATTGAGGGAAAAGGAAGTCAGAGAGAAAACAAAGTGTGACTCCTTTTATGTTAAATTATAGGAGATCCCCAAAATCACCTAAACAAAAATCAGACCCCAGATTGCCTTAAGTCAGGGGATATTGAGGAACTTACTACAAAGAGTCAAGAGCATTATTTGGAGATGTAAGAAATATTCTGTCTTAATTATGGTTTAAGTTATATAGGTGTATACTTTGCCCAAAGGCACCACACTGTATTTTATATATGGATATATTTTACTGTATATAAATTATGCTCCCCAAACTGATGAAAGATTAGTAATACATTGATTTAATCATGTATTCTCTGCCTATTTGCATATTGTGCTTGTGGGACAACACCCTACTACTGGCTTCAACATTATTCACAAATCTTTGCCATATTTTAAGAGCACATTCTTTATATTTATATGACCTTTTTCAGTGTTTTTTTTTTTTGCAGTTCAACACCCATTCTTTAATGCAGTTGTTTTTTCTTCAAGTTCATGTGGCTGTTTGAATAAATTATCAAATACAATTGACCCTTGAACGACGTTGGTTTGAACTGTGAAATTCCACTTATAGACTGATTTTTTTTTTCCCCTGGAGAGAGATTTATTGTTTCCATTTGCTCCATGGCTTGGGAGAGGGGGCCAGGGTGGTTATAAAGCTACCTAGTGCCTTTCAGGAGAAGCTCAGATAGAAGCCCTGATACCAGGCGGGTGACCAAGGAACTGTTTAAGAGCAGCTGGGCTTAGGAAGCTCCTAGTAATGCTTGGAGGTGAGCCTTCCTAAGATATACTCTCCTCGCCCAGCCTGGAGGCCAGCCAGCTGGTGGAGTTGAGTCAGGTGGTCGCCACATTCTTAATAAGTTTCACCTCTTCATCTAGGAAGTGGTTCTCCAGGAAGTCACAGAGATGAGGGTCTGCTCAAGCCGAACCCAGGGTATTCAGACCCCAAGGGCCTGGTTCAGATTTTTCTCTAGAACTGTGGCAGTTTCAGTTTCATTCTGGGTTTTACCCTCACCCATCCTGGGACAGTTTCTGCATGTTCTGGGTGAGGGAGTGGTTGCTGTGCTGGTTTTGCATTTTCAAAAGATGCTTGGCACCCTTGTGCTTCTCCTCTGCTGACTCATGAAAGAAGTGGCCTATGTGCTCCATCATCGAAATAGAAGCCCAGAGAAAGGTAGGTGTAAATGGCCCATAGATGCATGTTAAGCAGGTGCTTGATTGTGCCCCCAACTTGGGGGAATAAGTCTGACAGAATCTGTGAGCTTATGGTTGATTGCAAATAAGGAGTAAACTAAAAAAAAAAAATTGTGTCTGGTGTGGTCTGGAGGCAGAGGGCAACTGAGAAAAATGGTTTGAAGGCTTGGAATGGAAAAGAGGTTGGAAGATGGTTGAAGGCTGGAAGAAGGGGCATCCCGGGGCCACACTGTCGAAGGAAGGGTAGGTCTGCAGGACCCTGGACTCACGGATAGGCCGACTTTTTACAGTACGTTACTGCAAATGTATTTTTCTCTTAGGATTTTCTTTTCTCTAGCTTGCTTACTTTATCATAAGAACACAATGTATGATACGTATACAAAATATGTTAATCAACCATTTATGTTATTTGTAAGGCTTTAGGTCAATAGTATGTTATCAGTAGTTAAGTTTTATGGGAGTCAAAAGTTATAAGTAGCTTTTTGACTGCACAGAGGTCACTGCCCCTGACCCCTGAGCATTGTTGAAGGGTCAACTGTAATTGAATGCTTCACTGTGTGTTTGGCTTTCGGCTTTGTCCAGCAAAGCCAAGCTGAGGACAGCAGAAAGAATATCTCAAGACTCCATGCAAGTCAAGAGAGGTGAGAGTGAGGCTCAGGGAAGTCTCCCCAAGCTGCTCTTAAGCTCCCAGGTTTATTAAGCATACATTTAGGGAAACATTGCACAATATGTCAGTGGGCAAAGTGCCAGTAAGAAGATATAGAGAAACAATGCCTTCCTGGGGCACCTGGGTGGCTCAGTCAGTTAGGCGTCCGACTTCAGCTCAGGTCATGGTCTCACGGTCCGTGAGTTCGAGCCCTGCATCGGGCTCTGTGCTGACAGCTTAGAGCCTGGAGCCTGCTTTGGATTCTCTGTCTCCCTCTCTCTTCTGCCCTTCCCCTGCTCATGCTCTGTCTCTCTGCCTCAAAAATAAATAAAAACATTAAAAAAAAGAGAGAGAGAAACGATGCCTTCCCAAGACTACAAAAGAGCAGATTCAGAAAGCAGGATGGGGAACAAGATAAGATATTCCATAGATAGCATGGTGTAAGGAATTCTCGAGGACAGGCAGGACCAACCCCTAATACGCATTAATTAACTAGATACTGGCCCACTGTTCTCAACAAGGCCAGAAAGCAGTGTTCTGCTTTGCAATGTGTTCCCTATAATCTCCCAACCCAGGACAGAGCTACTTGATTTCCCACACTTCATGTTTGTAACTGTGACAAATAGCATTGAGGCTGGGAGAGAAGTGAAATAATAAAAGACAGCCCCCCATACTTAGAAATGATTGTGTTGCTTTCTTTTTGTCTATAACCTACAACTAGATTTTAGTTACACATTCCAGGTGGAATTGAGGTGAAGCCATCAGTAAGCAAGCCGAGTTTCACAACCTTTACTCACCTATTACTGAAAGACAAAACACCTGGAAGAAATGGTCACAGCCTTGAGGATCATTTTTCTTTAAGTGACTTCATGAGGAAAAGCTAAACCTTCTACCTACTTTCGACTCCCCACCCCTCTTGATTTCAAACTCCATTACTGATAAGACTGGTTAACCTATTGGACTGTTTTTATTTGGCTAAATTTTCTAGGTAATTGATTTCCTTGTGAAAAGACTATAATTAGAAGTGTAAACTATTAGAATAATATTAATCTGTGGTGTATTTTATATGCATAGGTTTGCAGTTTAGAAATTGCTTTGTTTCTTCTCTTTTCTTTTTTCCCTTAGTGTGAAGTAAAGTACCATGAATTAGTTTCCTTGTGAAAGGAGCAAAGGGACTTGGGGCATATATTTGTGTGTGTGTTTGCCTAACTTCATTGTTTCTGGAGAAGAAAGCCCTCTAGTGACTTTGTTAGTTCTATAAGTTATGTCCTAAAAATGATTGAGTAGATAATACTTCAATTATCATTTTTTACAAGATTGTAAACAGAACGTCAGATAAACTTTGTGGACATTGTATTTACGCATACATATGCATTTTATGGATCTACACTTACATTGAAAGAAAGTTGTGGCATATAGAAGAGGTCACATTGCAAGTGTAACAAATAGGAAAAGTCACAAAATGCAGAACTAATTTGAAGAAAATAAATGATTGATGGTGCAATCACTGTGCAAATAGCTAAGGAGAAACTTGGGAAGCAAAAGGGCATCAGGACAATGGAACATATTAAATAAGAGTGGTGGGTGAATAAGTGTCAGTATGGTAGACACTCATAGAGGAGAAACAAATGATTAGAATGCACACTTTCAATGAGGACCATAAAGTATTTCTTGTGCGTAAATTTGTAATGTGCATCCACAATATCGTAGGAAGTGTTTACTTTACATATTTTATTGTTACGTGTTTACAAAATAATGAAATCCTTAAAGGTTAGATTTTTGGGTATTGAAAATAACTCAGTTGACAGTATATACCAGTTAGTTAACAGTATTGATATTGACAGTTCTACAAGGTAGGATACTAGCACATCAAATAACCCAAATCTCCAAAAGATAGGTTCATAAGTTAAATTTGAATTATAATCTTAGATAGAAACAGGTTTTTCTTTAGTTCGACCACAAGGTAACCAAACCAGTGGTAGTTTCCTGTTGGGCATAAATCTATTTAAAAACCAGCTTCCCATCATCAAATTTCATATAACTAGAAAATCCTCCAAAGAGAATGAATCCAAAGAGAAACACAAACATACCAAAATGTCTCTTTAGTCTCTTGGCATATAATTTGCATAATAATGGCATCTGAAGTAAGTCAGCACATGTTTAGTAATAATGAAGTAAATTATTCATCAAGTACCCATATGTGGAACAGCAAAAATCAATAGGGTATCAAACTAATAGGGTCTGTATAGATGCATTTGCTTTTCTCTATATGTATAAGCCATTTTCATCATGGTTTGTTAATGGGAGGTATAAATGCCTGCATTAAAAGCTTTAAGTTATCTGCCTGTGATTTATGTTTGCTGTTCTGCAGTCTAGTTTAATGTAATGCTTCTGATGCTAATTGCAGCTTCACAGCGCTATTTGGTGAACAAAAGTTCTCATTTTTGTCAACATGCAGACCAGTTCCTTTTTTGGACAGTCCAACCGGCTTATTCTGCTCGGTATGTATCTCAGAGGTCAGGGAGAGCTCAAGGGGCTGTGCAACTGGGGCAAACATTACTCTGCTCTCAGAGATTTGTGGTTCCTGAAAAGACTATAGTTTTAAGTTTGCTGTCTTTTATATAGTTGGAGAAGGAAGCAAATACCATTTAACGTGCAAATACTACCTTCTAGGTGCATCGTACAGGTACACTTCCTTATCCCTCACCACTCTGAGAATGGTAAAGTTCTCATTTTATTGATGATGAAACCCTTCGATTAAGGAACTATATGCCATAGCCGTACAACGGTAGAAAACGGTATTCCTTCATACTTACCAGTGGTATGAAGATAAATGAGAAACTACTTGTAAAATTCTTGGAAGAGCGACATTTTAAAAGAATTGATTTAAGGGATGCCTGGGTGGCTCTGTCAGTTAAGCATCCAACTCTCGATTCAGCTCAGGTTGTGATCTCACGTTGGTGAGATGGAGTCCGGCACTGATAGCCCCGCGCTGATAGCAGGGGGCCTACTTGGGATTCTCTCTCTCTGCCCCTCCTTCCTTCTCTCTCTTTCTCTCTTTCCCTCCCTCTCTCAAAATAAATAAACATAAATAAATAAAATAGTTAATTTTAAAAAAGATTTAAATAACTTATGTCTTATATGGGAGACCATGTTCTTTGCCTTCTAATAGGTGTCACAGAAAATTATATAGACAGGCCCTTGGAAATACAGGATTGCTTGTATAATCAACGTTCTAAAACATTCTGTGATGGAGCTAGCTCATCTGAACACTTTGAGTTAAAGAGAAAGAGTTTTTGAGTTTGTGGAATGCCTCACCACCAAACATTACTACAGTAATCATCAGTGTTGGAAGATACCAGACACATAACACATGTGACCTATAGGGTGGGCAGCCACGGCTGTAACTTTTTCCTGGTAGAATCTTATGTCAGTGTTATGAAATCAAGGCAATAAATACCAAAAAAAAAAAAGAATATTCCTATCCTGAAACAGTGAAATGTTCAATTTTTTCTTTATCAATTAATTGACATCTAAAGTACAGATTTGTTAACATGTGTGATTGATAGCCCAATATTAAATTAATCCTGTCTCTAGAGATCACTGAATCATTTCCATCACTTCCTGTGCCGTTCTTATGTTCTCACTTTCTATTACAACAGTTGATGGCAAAGGAAAGCAGAATATTAAATCATTTGTTTTTCATTACAGTTAAGACTTTTAAAACTCCTATGTTCAAAAGTTCAAATTGTTTTCTCCGGATGCTTAAAAATGGAAATATGTTTAATAACTAATAGTTCATTAATCTCACTCAGTAATATTAAAATCACAAACTGACATTTTTTATTATAAATTATCCTCTGTTAAAAGCTGTTGCTTGATAATATATTTCCCTCTCCCTGTGAAACTAGCTATTTAACAGCCATTAGGTTTGTTTTTGTTTGTTTTCAGTGCAATTCCAAATGGCTAACTTCAGGCATTGTAACTCCTCTGCTGAGCTCAACCTCCTGAATTCAATCTCCATTAACTTCCCCAAAATGTTAGCGTTGACACTGATTAGTATATCAACTTGAGAGTTAAATGTTTCTCCTTCCTTTCATCAAAGGGACATTTCTGGATACATGATATGTCCCTTATGAAACACTTATTACTTCTTCAAAGATCCATACTTATTTTGTAAGATTTAATTACCTTTAATTTATCATTTACTCCATGACTTTTGAAAATTCTTTTAAAAAATAATCTACAAAGGTCTGCAGGTAAGGAAGTATATCCATGCCACCGTTCATCTGTTCATCTCAGAAAAGTCTGTCTTTTCTAAAAACATATTTAATCTCACAACATATAGAACTTTTTGGGGGTTTAGGTGAATAGAATTGGCAATGTGTCATTAAAATAACAGTAAATGGTGCATTAGTTGGCAAGGGATAACAACCTTGTTTTCTTGAGTTATTTTCTTTGTTTTATTTTGATTTCCCAAGAGATTTCATGTTATAAAGATGCAAAATATGTGTTCTAGGTTTTAGAGAGAAGTCACCCATGGCCTTATGATTTGTTAATAAATTAGAAAATACTTCTTTCCCATTGTTTTATTTTGGACAAAAAATATTCCCCAAAGGTATCTAACTTAGCCAGATTTCTTCAGGTGTGCTTTTAATGTAACTGTGTAATATTTACCTTCGTTTACATATAACAATGGATTCTTCAAACAAATATTGAATGGCATCTATGTCAGGCTCTGTTCTACACACTTGGATAATTGTGAACACTTTCTCTCCCTTTGGAGCTTATTCCATAGGAGAAGACACATTAGTAAAGTGGAAAAATCAACACATAATAATTTACAGTGGCAAATAAAATTAAACAGGTGCTATGATAGAAATTGCAGGTGGATTGTTCCTTAGAGTGATTGAGAAAGTTCCTTCAGAGGAAACATTGAAATTGAACAGTGAAAGAGGATGATACTAAGCATTATGCAGAGAAGCCTTAGAGGGAATAGCAAGTGCAACATTCTTGTTAGAACAAATTTGTCACGTTTAAGGGAAAAATATATCAGCATATATGAGGATTATGCGGGAGGAAGACAGTGACAGAAAAGGCAGATTCCGATCACAGAGAATCTTTAGGTCCATTGAAAGCCTAGTGGGAAGCTATTGGGTGGCAATTGCAGGGGAGCAATAGTGTGATTTAAAAATTTTAAATCACTCTGACTGCTTAGTGGAAAAGAAATTTGGGGTAGCAAGGCAAAACCAAGGAGAATGTTGCAGTTGTGCAAGTGAGAAATGATTAAGGGTGTTGAAGAATGCAAGATGGGAAGACATCTTCAAACAAACCTTCAGAGAAATAATACGAAGAAGGACTTCAGAGATGGAAAAGAAATTTAGGGTTAAGAAAAGAACACCTAGGGGTGCCTGGCTGGTTCAGTCAGTAGAGACTGTTGATTTCAGGGTGATGAGTTTAAGCCCCACTTTGGGCGTGGAGCCTGGGAGCAAGGAAGGAAGGAGGATGGAAGGAAAGAGGAAAGGAAGGAAAAAAATCTTTTTGTTTCAAATAACGAGAAACACTAGAAGAGGTTATAGTTGTATGCCAAAGTGCATTTTCCAGTTGGCGGAACTAAATTGATGTGGGAGAGAAAAATGAAGACTTTGAAAGCATGCTGTTGAAAGTTACTGAAGTATACAAATCCTTGTCGTGAAAGGTGTGGGATATTCCTTTCATTTAAATAAGAGAGGGAAGACTGAATGTGGGTGAATGAACATAGTTCATGGCAGTTGTTGTTAATGGCACATGGAATGGATGGCGTTGGAGACAGCATGCTGATCCAATGCTGTGCATGGCAACTGAAGGGAAAGGTTGTCTCAACAAGTCACCTGCCATGCTATGTCCCTCTGCCAAGGATATGCTAGCGGTTAGTAAAATGGGTTTGAAGTTTCCATAGATAATCATTTGAAGACAGGCTGTTGCATACATACCAGATGATTTTGTCTTCAAAGGCTATTTTATAAATTCATTGCTGGCAGTCTCTGAATGATCTGAGATGTTTCACTCCATCTTCTCAGCCAGTCAGTGTCCTGTAGTTAGTATTCACCCAACTAGCTAAGAGTCCTGGTATGGTAATTCACTACTCCAAGCATGGCAAGTTAACAGAGCAACTTTAAGTATCTATTCTGAAATAAATAATAGAGAAATGTAACAGGAAGACCAAATGCATATGTCTTCATAAACATCTTCTACCAAATTCACAATGAGGGCCAAAACTTATTCAACTGAGACAGTAGTAGCAGGAGGTATGTATGAGTAGTTGGAGGGATCAGGCTTTCTTAATTATTTCCAGCCCCTGCCTTATCCATGTTACCATTTCCTAAAAGCACATTAATTTTCAGTATCAGAAATTTCAGATTCTTCAGTTTGCCAAGGTTCATGATAATTCTGATCATGATCCTCAGCATGTCAATAGCTACTGGCAGAGAAGGCACTGAGCTGTGACAGAAAGCCGCCTATGAGCTTTCAGACTGGACAGATTTTCTCTCTTTCATAATCTTACTTTAGACCCCATAAGTAAATAATTCCATTCTTTATGTTAACATTTCTAAACCTTATAATATCTTCCGTGGAAGGCACATGATCTAAATTAGGTACAGCCTCTAGAAGTAATCCTTATTTCCAAAAATGTTTTTGATTAGGAAGGCAAACCAAAAATGGTCTCTATCCAAGATAAAGAAAATGAAGCTGAGAAATTATAAGTGAAATGGTCAGTACAGTTGACCCTTGAGTAACACAAGGTTAGGAGCACCTAACCTGCACTCTGATGCAATAAAAAATCCATGAATACCTTTTGACTCCTCAAAAATTTAACTACTAATAGCCTACTATCGATCAGAAGACTTACTGATAGCATGAACAGTTGATTAACACATATTTTATATGTTCTATGTATTATACTGTATCCTTACCATAATGTAAGCTAAAGAAAATCTTAAGAAAAATATAATGAGGAGAAAATGCATTGACAGTACTACACTGTACTTATTAAAAAAAAAATCCATGTATAAGTGGACCTCCGCAGTTCAAACTCATGTTTGCAAGAATCAGCTCTAATTCCCAGTGTTCCTGGGATTTTCTTGGCCTCTTCCTGTTCTTATGATGTAGTTAATAATAATTCTTGGGCTTACATTAAAAAGAATCCATATTTTAGACTATAAGATAAATAGTCTAACTTTTCCCATGTCATTTAGCTAATAGATGGCAGAGTGGGTTTCAAGCTTACATCTAGCTTAAAACTCTGCTCGTTGTTCTACAACCCAATAAATATGCATCTCAGCTCATTAATTTAACCTTTCTATCCAAAAATTCTGTAATTATAAGATAAGAGGGTTAAGATATATTAATTTCAATGTCAATTTGTCTTTTAGACCTTGACCATTTCTATATACCGTATTAGCCATATAAGTTAAACAGAAATTAACTTCAGTCGCTTTTGTTTATTGAGAATTTTTTTCCTAGAAAAATATCTCTCTGATAGTTAATTTTTAGATGGATGATCTGTCAATGGATACTTGTTTTACAGTGAACTTTGAATTCAGTCTCAATTCTGTAGGACTAAATATGTGACTGCATGTTTCAGTTCAGATTTAATAGGAAATAATTTAAAAATATATTCAACACAATTTTATTGAGTATCTACTGGCAGGAAAAACTGATAGTCTGTTTTGGGGTGTTAATTATTCCTAGTTTGTTCTTAATAATCATTTTCAATTTTCCATATGTCTCTTCTCTAAGGTAAATGTTGGGGTGAGGCTTTATTTCTAACTGCGTACAAGTCACCCTTGTTTTGTTAGCTTATCTAATTTATAAGCAGGAGCATAAGCCTGTAGTCTTATGTGTCAAAATACGATTTTTGAATTTTATACCTCTTTTTAAATCATGAAAAGAACAAACAAATTCAAATTCCACCTATGGAAGTAGCTAGAACTTTTATAATAATAAAGGATTGGACTGAAGTTAGTATCATCCCTCTTAAACACATAATTAAAGTGTGATATCTTATCTGACACAATTAGCTTTCTGCATTTCAGTTTATCCTAATTAACTTGGTTGAGTTTGACAGGTATCAGAATCTCTTGTCTTTGTGCCCTTGTTATATTCTGGCACATTAAATTTAGTCTTAAAACATAAAAAAATATGCCACCACATCCCTGGTAAACTCAAGCCTCTCTGGAGCACTGAAATGACAGTCATAATTTCCTTCATTAAGAGGAAGAGATTTAGAGGATAAAAGTATGGAAATTTAACCAATTTTCCACTGAATATTTTTGCATGAAGTATCCAGTAACTTTCAAGAAAACGTTTTCCTGATGATTTCAATATGATGCTGATATAGCTTATGATTACTCAAGATAAAGGGGAGAAAAAATAGTGACAAAACCCAGTTCTATGCATTTCTTTTGCATAAAGGATGACTACAATAGCTTGAAATTGAAAAATTATCTTAAATAATTTTACCATTTCTGTATCATCATGCTAAATAATTACAATTAATTAGTTTTTCAAAATTTAAATACATTTTTATATACAATGAACAATATTTTTTGTCAGTGATACGGAAATTAACCAAAGAAACCATTACATAGAATCATCCCTACAAGTTGATCAGGCTCTGTTATTATTTGTCTCAAAAATTTCCACATATTTTAGTGAAAACGCTCATATAGCAGTGAATCTCAAGAAGGAAAACTGAAGAAACCAATTGAAGCTCTTTATCAAGTGTGTTTTCCAATATGGTACCCTATTTGTATATTTTTTTCTTTCTTTAACTTTTTTGGTGCATATAATCACAATCCAACATTAGGGAAATATAATTATCACATCCTCACATCCTGGGGGGGGAGGGGTTTGCAAAGTGCCAGATTCCCGAATTCCTAAAATAATCTTGAGAAGGTAGCTTGCCAATTATTTTTCAATGTTTATTTATTTATTTTTGAGATAGGGAGAGAAGGAGGGGGAGAGAGAGAAGGAGAGAGGGGCAGAGAGAGATAGAGGATCCAAAGCTGGCTCTGCTCTGACAACAGCAAGCCTGATGTGGGACTCGAACTCATGAACTGTGAGATCATGACCTGAGCTGAAGTCAGACACTTACCCACCCAGGCACCCCAATAGCTTGCTAACTTTGTTGATGCTACTCTGTGGGTACTGCACTCTTGGAATATCTGCTAAATAGATGAAAACATGAAATAGGATTGACTCCATCACTGATGAGATTAAAATGATACAACTTTCTAAAAATTAGAATTAGAGAGTAGACTTTGGTAATGTTTTCTGCTTATTAACTGATATTAGAAACATAGCTGCTGTGGATCAGGGTACTTTTTACTTGTTTTAATTTGTAGAGATTTTTGTTGACTTAACATTGAAGTTTGAAACTGATAATAATTTTGTTTGTAATTTGAGCCATACTATATGAGTAAAAGTATTCACTCCTTGATCCAAATGTTATGGTGCTTAAGAAAGGCATGTATTTCTTTTAAATTTAATTATTTTTAACTTGCTCATGGGAATTTAATTCAGAAAAATATTGGATTCTTAATAAATTTTCCTACATGAAAAGGAGAAAAAATATTGTTTTATGCAGATGTCCCGTTTAAGAAATGAGTAAGTTTAGATAGCTATTGAGATATCTAATAACCTAGATGTTCTGATGTACCCTACAACAAAATTTGTCAATTCACATAACCATAAAATACCTTGAATTGCTACTGTACTATAAGTAATAAGAGTATCTACTAATTTATACTGCATAGGGCTAGCTTTACTTTTCAGAACATAAGACAGTCATTTTTCTAGACATTAGTCTTTATGTTCAACTAAATAGCTCCATTTAAGCAATTAATTTGTTCTTGTTTCTTTTTATTTTAAAAAGAGTATTTTCCATGAACCTAGCAGAATGGAACAAAAGTACATTAAAATGGAAATTACAAATTCTGGCACAGAACATGGACCAACTGGGACTCTCATACCTTCCTGGTGGCACAGTCACTTTGGAAAACAGATTCTCAGTTTCTTAGCTACATTTATATTAACCAGCTATACCATTCACAGTATCTACCTAAAGAGTTGAAAGCTATTTTCACACAAAAACCTGTGTATGAATGTTTATAGGTAGCTTTAATCCTAATAACCAAAACTGGAGGCATTACTTCATCTGGTAAATGGATAAACTGTGGCATAGCAGTATAATCTTATAGTGGAATACTACTGAAGAATGAAAATGAATGAATTGCTGACAGCTGACAATGTGCAGTAGCATGGATGAATCTCAAATGAAAAAAGCCTTATTCAAAAGCTACATTCTCCATAATTCCATTTGCATGACATTCTAGAAAAGACAAATGTATATAGATAGGAGAGTCATCAGTGGTGGCATGGGGATAGAAGGGAATGACTGCAAAATGGTAGCATGGGGGAATCTTTTTTGGGTAATGGGTCTTTTCTGTATCTTGATCATTGTGATACATTTTTAAGTTTATTTATTTTGAGAGAGAGAGAAAGAGTGCAAGCTGAGCAGGGGCAGAGAGAGAGGGAGAGAGAGAGAATCCTGAGCAGACTCCATGCTGTCAGTGCAATGCCTGATGTGGAGCTCGAACTTACAAACTAAGTGATCATGACCTGAACGAAAATCAAGAGCTGGTGACCCAACTGACTGAGCCACCCAGGCACCCCAGATTATGATGAGAATTTCATGGTTGCATGTAATTTCGAAACACAAAACTATATCAAAGAAAGTGAATTTTACTACATCAGATTATAGCTCAATAAAACCTAATTATATATATCATATATATATGTTATCTTTAATATATATATTATATATATATATTTATCTTTAATCACATCTAATTTAATTGTAAATTATCATCCTCTTTTAATTCCATATTATTTTCCTTATAGGAGAGGTTTCTATTGCTTTCATCAAGTTGCCAAATAAATAACTATTTTGTAAGAATTACCGGTAATTATTTTGGAACAAATGCCACTTAAACACTATGTCAATTACTATCAAAAGTTAACTTTTGAATGGTTAACAGCAAAATGTTGGAAATAATGGTTTGTTTTATTACATTAATGAAATAAGCAAGTTTTCCCTATAGAACAAGAACAAGGAGAAATAACTTTCTTGTGTGGGAACAAGAATTTGCAATTTACTAACAATGCCAGTTACCATTGTAAAAGCTTGTTTTATTTTTAGATTATTATTTTAAAAATGAAGCATAAAGACATTTCCTAAAAGGAAGGCAAAAAAGTGGAAATTATTCTCACACTACTCAATGTCATTCATTTCATTAGACTTTGTTTTGTATTCATTAAAATAACTGACTTTTTCTAGGCTTGAGTATATTACATGTGGGGGCTTTGTCTCTTTTTTAAATAGTTTTGTTTGAAGTGATTTCATTTCTGTGAAAGAAGGACAAAGCAGAGATAATTACAGCAATATGCTCTACAAGCTCATGGGGTTTCAACTTTTCCATAGTTACTTCTTGAATTAGTTCTATTATAAAAATAAAACCCTTCACAGCTCATTGTCACTGCTGTTCTTGCCTTAAAATGAATCACTTCTCATCTTCTCTTCTTAATATTTGACAAGGCACAACTATTTTTTTAAAGCTTCTCACATCAAACTTTAAAATACTCTCTCAAAAAAAAAAAAAAAGGAAAAAAAACCTGTCTAGGCAGAAGAAAGGTAAGAAACTGGGCAAGTGAAAATGAATTATCAGCTTCACAAGAAAAGTTTTGATGATTAGTTAATTTATTTTTATGTGTCATACTGTCTTAATTATCTCAATAAATCTAAGCAGAAAAATTCCTAATGAATAACCTATTACCTTTTGAAAATTTATAAATTTTAAATTAATAAGTACATACTGGTTTTCAACATGGAGCATATCGAATACATGAAGTATGAGAAATGTTTCCAGAGTCGAAGTTTCAATAAGTAAAATACAATTATCATTTTATTACTAGGTTATGGGCTAAGTATCACAACATATTTAAAGAAGACTTGATTATTTTGCCTCACTCATTATTAACTGTATCTTTTCTATCTTCCAAAACTTGAGATCTGTTTATAATTTTAAAAAAGCATAGTTAATAATTGCAGGTTATTTTCTCTTAAGGCCCAGGCAGATGAGAGGAGATACAGGGATTATTAACTATTGGCTTATCTAATTTATCTTATGGATACAAGTTTATTAAGGCACACCATTTTCATACCTGGATCTTATTGACCAGCAAAATTTTAATTGTTGATTCTTTTTAAAAATTTTTTTTTACATTTATTTATTCATTTTTGAGAGAGAGACAGAGCCACAAGTGGGGGATGGGCAGAGAGAGACGGAGACACAGAATCCGAAGCAGGCTCCCAGCTCTGAGCTGTCAGCAAAGCCCGACGCAGGGCTCGAACTCACAAACTGCAAGATCATGACCTGAGCCGAAGTCGGATGCTCAACCGACTGAGCCACCCAGGTGCCCCAATTGTTGATTCTTGATTCATATTTGTCATCTATATTCTAAATCCTAGCATCAGCTTAGTCCCCATTATGTAAAGAAACGATTAAAATTCCAAGAGAAAAGTTTCTATTCTGAGACTTAAATCAGCTTCATTTAGTTTGCAGTTCTAATCCGAAAGATCTTTTGATCAAAAGTAGAACTTCAGGAAATATTTAAAATTATACTGAAAAGAGTACAGATCTTAGCACTGAGACCTGAATCCAGAATTCACTCAAAAATAACAAACTTCGACAAAGTATTTAATTTTTTAGACCCTCAGTTTTTGCAGGCCTAAAATAGAAAATTCACACCTATTACCACAGATCATGTTAAAAATTAAATGAGATATGGATTATAAAATGCCTAGTATATAGTGGTTGCTCCACTCATGTTAATTCCTCAGCCAACTAGTGTTAACATTTATGTTAGACCATGACTTCTCTCTCAATGAGAAAGCATAATTGAGAAGAATCTACATTTATGTACTGATTTATCATTCTGGTGTTTCTCATGGCTTCTGCTTACTTAATATTGGGAACATCATTACCATTCATTGATTACTTTTATCAATGAATTTATGATCTTTTATCCCAGTACTTTATAATTACTAAATATGATATCAAAAAGATCTAATTGCTGGCAATGTTACACAATTAAAATGAATAATATCTTTCATGATCTTGTCCAATTCAATTATTTGAAATTTCTTTCCAGCAGCTATAATCAGTGCTCTTATCCAAATTATCTATGATCCCCTTGCCAACTAGGCCGTCTGGGTGGCTTAGTCCATTAAGCATCCTACCCTTGATTTTGGCTCAGGTCATGATCTCACAGTAGTGAGATCAAGCCCCCTTGGGCTTGTGATGGGCGTGGAGCCCATTTGGGATTCTTTCTCTCCCTCTCTCTCTGCCTGTCCCCCACATATGTGCATGCTTTTTCTCTGAAAATAAACATTAAAAAAAAGAATATCCAATTCACCTATGATCCCCTTAATGGTTCTGTGTACCAAATGTCCAGATGTTTAGACGTTCCAAGAGATAACTGTGCCTGGAGTTCGGCCCTCTCTCCACCAGCAATTGACGAGTGGAGGATTATGAAAATCCAGCTCCCTGCCCTTAATGGAGAACAAACTCTGTGATTTTTATGGTCTTGATCCCTGTTTTATCAATGAAGCTATCACTTCACTGGACTGGACTGGCTTCTTCCCGCTTGTTTATCCTGCTTTTCTTCAGTTTCTTACCAGATTCTTCTTGGGCCGTCTTCTTAAAAATCTTAATAAGTCACTTCTGTAGGAATCCTTGCCTCAGATTCTGCTCCAGGACATCATTAGCCATTATTCATGATGTTATAATACTGTGATCTAACACATGCTTAAAGAGAAATGTCCTCTCTACATTATAAACAATAACCAAACACTCTGATTGACATATTTTTCTGCAAAGATCTCAGTGATTCCACATCATCCACCAAAAACAAAAATGTGAGAACATTTATACAAAATGTTTATAAATGTGTGCTTAGTATAGATGATGTGATTTTACTTCACAAGGAGGTAACTTGTTAGCCACTGGCAAAGGCAACACACATTAGATCCACCTCAAAATTACACAATATACTCATTTAACCCGACTAAAAGTTCCTGGAGGACTTGCTTATATTTATTTACTTACTACTTTTACAAATGGATAGCTCCACCTTCTTTTTTATTTTTAATTTTTATATTACTCTTTTCACCTGTGTAAACGTTCATTGTATGCAGGCTAGACAAAAAGCACTAACATAAGGGTTGTGTATGTGGGTTCATTCATAAATACAAAATAAACGAGTCCCCCAGTAAAATAATTTCTTCATATAAAAACATAAAAATTATCCATACAAATTTTAAATTACTTTGTCTCCCTTTTTCATATTTTACAAATGGTGTCTGTATAATGGGACAAAAGACATAAACTACTAGATGTTCAAAACAAATAAAACTCTTTCACTAAAATTGTGTAATTTTTCATCTTTCTATTTTACAGTACACAGTTCAAAAAAGAATAAATCAAAATCATCTGAACATATATTTGTGTATATTTCATATAGCACATTAGTAAACCTGTTGCTTAAAGCTCAGAATTCTATGGGTGTGTTATTTATTTTCTTCTATTTTACTAATAAATCCAATATTTTATCAAGACCCTTTTTAACTCATCCAATTTAAATTTTCATAGTAGAATATTGGAAAAAATATTCCTGTTTAAATTTTTTTTAATGTTTATTTATTTTCGAGACAGAGACAGAGTGTGAGCAGGGGAGGGGCAGAGACAGAGGGAGACACAGAATGTGAAGCGGGCTCCAGTCTCTGAGCTGTCAGCACAGAGCCGGACGCAGGGCTCGAACCCACAAACTGTGAGATCATGACCTGAGCCGAAGTCAAACGCTTAACTGACTGAGCCACCCAGGGAACCCCAAAATATTCCTGTTTAAATCACGTAAAATTTCACTTCCAACACCCATTTTAAGTATATGTAAGCAACATTTTAAAATACTTGTATTGTGAATTCTGGTATAGAATTGTAGGTTTGCATTCATTACTAAATCTTTTTTAGAAAGTAAGAAGCTAATGTTCTCTGTGATAAATTTATCCAGATCACACAAGTGGCAAATCGTGGAAGGGGGTCTGGAACATAGGCAGAGTCATATGACTTCAAAGTTCATGCCTATTTCCACTCACGTTGCCTTCCTCATGAGAAAGAAAATAAAAGGATGTTAATGTTAATATGCAACTCCATTATAAAAGGGTAATTCTGGGGTGCCTGGTTTGCTCAGTCAAGTGGCTGACTCTTGATTTTGGCTCCTCATCAGCTCATGGTTCTTGAGTTCGAGCCACACATCAGGCTCTGCACTCACAGTGGAGTCTGCTTCAGATCTTCCTCTTCCCTTCCCCTGTTCTCTTCGCTCTAAAAAATAAATTTTAAAAAAAGTTAAAAAAAATTAAGGGTAATTAAAGTTTTAAATATAAGAAAATTGCAAGGGAATTTCACAGATAATTAGAATGAGGTAAATGAGGCCCTAGGTGGTCTAAGGGGAACATGGCATTAATGTTGGCCTTAAAGGGTGAGTTGAATTCAGAAGTCAAGAAAGAATATGAATTTTTCCAAACTTTCTGTCGGACCTATTTTAAAAGGTTTTACATAATTTCAAAATCTGCATACCCCTTTATTATTTCTAATTCTAGATATATGTGCTAGATAAATGCTCAAATATGTACTGAGTATTATTATGCCCCTAATATATAAAAATATAAAGTCTGAAATTATATAAATGCCCATCAAGAAAAGAATGGATAAAGTTGTAAGTACATAACGGAACAAATAAATTAGAGGTACAGTTTGAAATAGGAGGACATATATACTTGAGACATTATTAAAAAGGAACTTTCTGAACAATATGCATAGTTTGATTCCATGTATGTAAAACCCATTAAATCGATTTACCTGTTTATGTATAGATTACTAAAAATGTATTTTCAAACTCTGGGAGGATATACCAGAACTTGTGTTGCTAGCTTTAAAGGGGAGTAGGATTATCATGGGACAGTACAGGTTGGCATTGTGAGTATAACAACTAATGCATTTGTTTAGTTCTTATTCTCAATAATTTTTAGGGATCAAATTTTTGCTCATTACATGTATTCAAATATTATTTAAGTATTAAAATATTCTATATTGATCTAGAGGAATAGGCTCCTTGCCCAGGTTGCTTTCCTACTGTCATTTAGAAAGCAAAGAATTAACCCTTCCCAAACCATTAGCACAAAAGTATATGAAACAATAGTCAATCTTTATTACCTCTCTGCAACTGGTCTAGATACGGTCAGGAAACTTCAGGCAATTCTGGTGTTATAATAAGTTGTACGATAAGTTGTAAAGATACTGGAGACTAGTATCTTATCACCTCTCATTCTTATATGCTCTGATGGCTGGGAGGAGTAAGCATTTCTCAATCTCCATTTGCACAATTGTACATTGTCTTTTGAATTTCCATTCCGTTAAATATGCTCTTGATTATCTGATGTATTATCTAATTTTTCTCCTTTACCTCTCAACATATTTTTACTTTCCTTTCTGAAATCACTTTGACAATATTCATTAAATATTTTGGGGTCTGTTTCATATCCTTCGGTCTCTTCCAAGTCTTGACAAAATCCAAAGTAAATTTTAAAATTTAAAAAAGATCTCCAACAATTTCACTTCAAATTACTGGGCATTATCCAATACAGAAAAGTAAGAAAAGGAAATGAATGGTAAATATTCTAAAGGAAGATATTATTTACAATGGTTTGTATAGGAAGTTTAAAAGAATCAAATAATTATAAATAAGATAATACAGTAAGGGGACCTCAAGTGTGCAATGCTTCTGGGATATGACACCAAAATCACAGGCATAAAAAAAAATCAATTAAAAATATCAACAGAATAAAAAGGCAACCCTCAGAATAAAAGAAAATATTTAGAAATCATCTATCTGATAAGATATTGATGTCTAGAATATATAAAAAACCTTCTACAACTCAAGAAAACAAACAATCCAATCAAAAATGGGCGGAGGGCCCGAACAGACATTTCTCCAAGGAAGATACACAAATGGTCAATAAGCACATGAAAACATTCTCAACATTCCACTGATAATTAGAGAAATGCAAATCAAAACCACAATAAGATACTGCTTCACATCCATTAGGATGACTATTACCACTTCATACCTATTAGGAAGGCTATTATAAAAAAGAAAAGAAAAGAAAAACAGATTTGGAGAGAATGAAGAAATTGGAAATGCTGATAGGAATGTAAAATGGTGTAGTCACTGTTGAAAATGGTATGCTGATTCTTCAAACAAAACAAAACAAAAACAGAATTACCATATAATCATATGATCCAACAATTCCACTTCTGGGCCTATTCCCAAAAGAATTAAAATCAGAGACTTGAACAGATATTGGTGCACCCATGTTCATAGTAGTAGTATTTATTGTAGCTAAAATGAGGAAGCAACCCAAGTGTCCACTGAAGGATGAATAAACAAAATGTATATAACAATGGAATATTATTCAACCTTAAGAAGGAAGAAAATCCTGATACATGGGACAAGGTGGATAAGGCTTAACATAATGCTAAGTGAAAAAAATGAGCCTGTCACAGGACAGGTATTGCATGATACCACTTATGTGAGATCCCTAGGATAATCAAATTCATAGTCAGAAAGTAGAATTGTGGTTGTTAGGGTCAGTGGGAGGGAACAATGTGGAATTAGTGTTTAATGGATACAAAATTTCATTTGGGAAAGATGAAATTCTTAAAATGGATGACGGCGATGGTTGCATAATAATATGACTGTATTTAGTGTCACAAAAATGCACTACCAATGTGTTCCATTGGCTGGAGCATTTTATAAAGAATTTCTCCCATGTTCCCGTTAGCATGGATGTACAAAATTCTCCATACTGTTTTTGTAGTATCCAAAATTTCAAACAACGTAATTTTCTATCACGAGTTATATTTCCTACTGTAAATCTGGTACTAACTCACCTCTCTTAAAGTCACCTTTGTTTTGCTACGGAGAAGTTTCTTATTTTCTTTTCCTTTATGGTCTAGGATAGTTTTTGGTAACTGGAGTGATTCTGGAAGTATTTGGAAGGCAGAAGAAGGCAGGGTCCTTTATTCTCAAGAGTTGGTTGTAACCAGATGCCTGGGGAAAATGAGAGATTTACAATTTCTTGGTGAGTGCCTGAGAGCCACCTGTTGGGCTATTGCCACCTGAGATAATTAGTGGAAAGTTTCACAGAGCCTCTTGAACATAGGGGCAGTTCCACACCAGAGCCACAGGTTGGGATTTTCAGTGTCTCCTCCAAAACCTCCTACCACCCTGATTTCTCTGGCTTCCCATGACAACATGCTGTTACTCTAGATCTTTCTTTAAAACTCTGTATCTGGATTACAGAGTACTTCTGTTTCACTGACTGAATATAGATTGATGTAATTAGACAAGCAGTTAACTTATGGTATGCATAAGATACACTCCAGCACTTAAAAAATATGAAGTAGCCCAGTGAATTCTAATTAAGAAAAAAATAATAAAGTTGTAGGGAAAAACCAACAGTACTGTCCCACTTAAGACTGTGTTTATAAAATTGTTAACAGGAGTTGTCTCCAGAGAGACTATTGGAGGGCTGGGTGGGATGAATGAAGATGAACATTCACATTATTCTCTTTAAACTTCTGGTTCCCATTTGCATCTTTTGATAAAAACCTTAATGATACTCTTGAAATTAGAAATAACAACAAAAAGAACAACCAGAAAGGCTAAAAAATGCCTGACCCTTGGTAATTCCCAATGATTTTTGTCTCCTACATAGTAACTTCTGATAGTTATGTCGAAGACTACAACTTGTATTTTTATCGTTGCTTATATATTATAAATATTATACACACACACACCTCCTGCAGAAAATGTATACCTCACAAAGCATTCTCCTAACATACAATCCTAACTTTACATTTTGTCATGAACACTAAACCACATTTCAATATCACAGAGACCTATTAGCAATTTTTTCAATTTTTCTTCAATCATTAGACTCCTTGTTCAGTTGTTTCTTTTTATTTATTTCAACTTTACCAAGAAAACCCTAAGTCTCTAAGATACTTACATTTCTTTGCCATTCTCCTATGAAAATTCAAGCCCCATATCACTATTTCAATCCGATTCCTCCACTTCTAGATAAGGAAAAATGCATTCTGTTGAAGAATATGATACAACTTTTAGACTTGTTATTTGAAGATAATAAACTACAACCATAGATGTTTTCTCAATGTTCAGTCACTATTTTAATTCCATAGCCCTCTCTTTTTTAAATTTCTGTCCAATAGGATTCCAAATTTATTTTCTCAAGATTTAGCATGAGACTCTTATTTCATAAATGTCTGTCCACCAAATAAATTTCTCGTGTTTTCACCTTCTTGCCAAAAATATGTTTATATAAATTCAGAATTGTTGTCCTAAAATATCAGAGGGTCATTATTTCCTGCTGCACCGGTATGACTTCTCCATTCTACTTGGTTTTCCTCAGTACTTGCTCTACAGCTTGTATATATGGAAAAAAGACACACACACATATGTATATATACATATATATATATGTATATGTATATATGTGTGTGTATGCATGTATATATGTATGTACGTGTGTGTGTGTGTGTGTGTGTGTGTGTGTAGTGATTTGGTAATGGAATTGGTGATTTTCCATAAGCACATTCTGACTGCTCTCATTATAAGAAGTTTGACTTTAGGCAATCTTTTAAATAATCTCTAATGGATCCATTGCCCTTGGCCAAAACCTCTTAAAGGATACTAATTGTTTTCTCTATTTCCTTCTTGCTAAGAGTTAGCATTGTTATTAAATCTAAGAATAATAATAATGGTAATAAGTAATATTTACTGAGTACTTACTATATTCTAGGAATCTTTTAAATACATTAAATTTTTAAAATTTTCATATGTTTTCAACAGCCCTAACAGGTAAGTACTATTATAATTCAAATGTTAAGATTTGTAAACTGAACTATAGAGAATTTGGATAACTTGCCTGAGGTCACACAGTCAATAAGTGATTAAACAGTATTTTAAGCCAAAGTGGCCAACTCCAAAAACTAGCACCTTAATCATTATGTTGTCCTGCATTTCAACTGTACACATTAGTGAAATAATTTGCTCCTTTAAATAGGGAGAAGATTGTGTTTGGTTGATGATTCACAGGAATGGGTGGTACTCTATTTTTATGATGTGTATTATCTAAACTGTGCATATATGTAAACATTTTTTACATATGATAAAATTTTTAAAAATAACCTTACCACAGTGGTCAATTTTGGGATCATTGCCAAGATTGTAACTGATTGCTTTTGCCTTCAGTTTATATCTTGTCTGAACAGGAACTTATTAAAATTTTCCACAAGGCTTATGAAAGGGTTATGAAGCTCTTGCTTTATTTTTCTAGGAGTAATGTCACTCCCAGAACTTTTACATTTTACAATTAGTGTAATTTATACATTTTGCATCTTTCTGGAATCATGTCTCAGTGGACATCATTAGGATAAACATTGGCCCTCAGAAAAATACCACATTCCAAAGAAGTTTCTAGGTAAGGAACATTCGAACACAATTAGTATCTAGGCATTGCCTATATTACCTCTTGCCCTTTATCTAAAGATGGAAAGCTTTATCATCTGAAGGTAGTAGGACTCTTCCACAGACTAAACGGGGTAACGCACTAGGCATTTAGCGTCTATTGACAAACACACTTCACAGGTAATGAGTGACTTTCAGCAAACGGTCAGGTACAGAGAAAGATAATTATGGATCAATGTTGAAATCCAATTAGAATTTCATTTTGTCTTATTTGGCTAAACAGATACAACCTATCTATGGAGACACATAAATTAACCACAAGGAAAGAGGATTCCTCATCAGGGGGATGTTAGGCGTTGGTTTTCTGATAACACACCTGTGAACCATCTTGTAAAGAGGGTGCTGTAACCTTAGCACGATCCGCTTAAGAAAAAATAGCAATAATGTTCTATCTGTTCCATAGTGTAGGGGAAATGATTGTATGCTAGTACCAGATGCCTTAAGCAGTATTTGGACATTTTCTTCAAGTTCTACCAGGAGAAAGTTATTCAAAGGAGAAGTGCCCCTTTGATTCACCAGTAAAGAGTGGACTGAGCTCTCTGTTTGAAATTACAGCCCTTACAAACACTTTCCATATTTCTCTGCTGTGATTCACTCTTTCTTGGTGTTACTGTAAGTTTCAAAACTCATTATGTAGTTTTGGGTTTTGCTGTCCCAACATCAGTATCCAGAAGTCAATACAGAGTTTCTCAGTCTGGAATTCTGTTCTTTTAAATATTCCTATAATCAACGGTTTTTTGTCATATGCTTTCGGCCTAGTGATTATGTCCTTAAAAGGGCCTTCTTTTATCCACATTTCTGAATTTTGTTTCTTCATTAAAATTTAAGTTCCATGACAACAGGAATTTTTTCATCTTCCTATAATACCTTGAGCAATTTGTAATACATATGATTCAGTGACTGTCTACTATAATGTTTGGCATAAAATATGTGTTCAACATTGATTTGGTGAATGTATGAGTCAACTATACTACATTTCTTAAAGCATGGAGTTGAAATCTGAATTTTACCAAAAGTTCATAAACTAGTGAAAATATATTGATCAATTTGCCTTTTAAACAAATATTGATTAAGTAAATAAAAATGTTACAAATAGTATTTCCTGAAAAGATTGAGAAAGTACTCTGCAACCACATGTGATAATGCTGGATGCCAGAATTCTAAAAATAACCAAAAAAATATTGTACAAGTTTTCATCCCAAGTCCTCAAATATTTCTGTTGAGGGCTTTTCTTTCTAATTTTGTGCCTTAAAATATACATTACTAACACCACATTAAAAATTCAAGTCTAAATCTTTATAGCCCAAAATACAAAATCTTTTAACACATTAATGTGTATGGAAAAAAAAAGATCAATTTTTCTGTTGTTAATGGAAGTATTATTGAAATAAATTTTTTTTGATTTTCAATTTAAAACATAATCCACTGGATTATTTGTTTTTAGGGTGTGGATTTGGTGAGTTCTTTATAGATTTTGGATACTAGCCCTTAGTCTGATATGTCATTTGCAAATATCTTCTCTCATTCCATTGGTTGCCTTTTAGTTTTGTTGATTGTTTCCTTTGCAGTGCAGAAACTTTTTATTTTCATGAGGTCTCAACACTCAGATACCACCTCATGCCAGTCAGAGTGGCTAAAATGAACAAATTAAGAGACTATAGATGCTGGAGAGTATGTGGAGAAACGGGAACCCTCTTGCACTGTTGGGAATGCAAACTGGTGCAGCCACTCTGGAAAACAGTGTGCAGGTTCCTCAAAAAATTAAAAATAGATCTACCCTATGACCCAGCAATAGCACTGCTAGGAATTTACCCAAGGGATACAGGAGTGCTGATGCATAGGGACACTTGTACCCCAATGTTTATAGCAGCACTTTCAACAATAGCCAAATTATGGAAAGAGCCTAAATGTCCATCAACTGATGAATGGATAAAGAAATTGTGGTTTATATACACAATGGAGTACCACGTGGCAATGAGAAATAATGAAATATGGCCTTTTGCAGCAACATGGATGGGACTGGAGAGTGTTATGCTAAGAGAAATAAGTCATACAGAGAAAGACAGATACCATATGTTTTCACTCTTATGTGGATCCTGAGAAACTTAACAGAAGACCATGGGGGACGGGAAGGAAAAAAAAAAGTTAGGGAGAGAGCCAAGCCATAAGAGACTCTTAAAAACTGAAAACAAACTGAGGGTTGATGGGAGGTGGGAGGGAGGGGGAGGGTGGGTGATGGGTATCGAGGAGGGCACCTGTTGGGATGAGCCCTGGGTGTTGTATGGAAACTAATTTGATAATAAATTTCATATTAAAAAAAAATAAAATACTACATAAAAGACATAATCCATTTACCATGCACAATTATGTAAAAGTAATATGCTTATACTTTCATTTAAAGAAATAAAAACAGTGATTATTATTTGACAATTTGATTTCCTTACACCCAGCATATTTTTATTACCTGCGTGGCAAATGCCCATAAGAATTGAGGTTCTGAGCCCAGAAGTTAAAACCCTTCTAAGAAGGGAATTATTTCCTGTCTACGTTTTGTAAGATACCTTGATTCCTCACGGAGTCAGTAAATAAATCATTAATTATCTAACTGTGCAGAAAAGTGTTTATTGGTCTTCTCTTCAGCTTAACAGAATATAATAAAAACCAAAATAAAACCAACCACAACATATTCCTTTTGGCTATTCCTTCAGTTTCATACATAGCACCTTTGACATGATGATAATAGTAAGGACTTGATTGAATTCTAAGGCTGGGATTTGTCTTTTTTAAATTCTTATCTTTATCTATTTTACATCAGAAATAATAAAACATGTGACTCTATTCTTCCAATAACTTCAATAATTCCTGCCAATAGATCTACCAAAATGTAAGTAGGCACAAAATCTGTATATGATGAAGCACAATTTGCTCATCTGAATAATCTTTTTGCTAAAAGAAAGACTTACCCCTTGATTTTCAATAGATCTTGCTCACCTTGACAACCCCTGAGATTCCTTCCCAGTTTCAGGAGCACACACGAGCAGAAGTTTTCTGTAGTTACTATTACTTTCTCCATCAACCATTGATGAATACTTTTAATCCTACCCAGTTTGTGTAAATCAGGGGTATGTTGTATCTGGCAGTGAGATAGGGGCCTTTGTTCAAGGGTGATTAAGAAGTTAACCAGCTTTCAGAATTCATTGAATGAATCTTGGTCATCTCCATGTGGCCTATGCTGAAATCATTAGTTATAATCACAGAAGATTTTCAGTCCAGAGAATTTGGCATCCCCACTGTTCCACACCTCCCCCTTTTTAAAACACTGCATGTCTCTGCTGTCATACAGGGACCCCCTTTTTATCTCTAGTGGAGCCTCTGATTCTACCTCCACTTATCAGCCACCATCCTGCTCTGAAATGCGCTTCTACTTTCATTGTGTTTCATTACACCTGTTACTATGCTATACCCATCACTTCCTAGACCAGTGGCTATTGCCATTGACAGAAATCAAGACCTAATTCACTATGTATCTCAAGTTGAGTGTCCAACAAATTGGTAGATGATCCTGCTATAGTAGGACAGATTTTAAGACATTACAGATGTTTTTGAACTCCAGGGTAAGACATTATGCTTTTTTGATAGGAAATGAAAAGTTATTGTGAAACATTGAAGAGGGCAGTAAAAATGATTAAAAGTGCTCTTGAGGAAACTTGTTGACTTGTATGTAAAGGGAAAATGGAAGCAGGAATTTTTTTTTTATGTTCCAGTTAAGGGTACAGTGTTTAACAACCCTAAAAAGATAGTGACTGGTAAAGAGAACTTTACCACTTTATATCCCTTTGTGGAATGTTTCAGAGAAACAAATTCACATGAACATTTCAACAGATTTTTTTGGTTAATTTTTATGTTGGTGTGGTAAGAAACTCTTAATGTCAGATCTAACCTTTTAATAAAATTGCAAGTGTACAATACAGTATTGTTACCTGTAGGTGCTATGTTGGACAGCAGATCTGTTCACAGATGGCAGGATCTTATATGTAGAAAATCCTAAAGATTCCACAAATAAACCAACAAACAAAAACTTAAGAAAAGTACTCCATACTAGTTATAGGTCTGTTCAGGATTTCTATTTCTTCATGATTAAATCTTGGTAGGTTATATATTTCTAGGAATTCTTTTGTTCTGGGTTATTCAGTTTGTTGGCATAGAATTGTTTATAATAGCTTGTAGGATCCTTTTTAATTTTGTATCATTAGTTGTAATGTCTCCTCTTTCATTTCTGATTTTGAGTCTTCTCTCTTTATTCACCTATTTAGCTAGCCTAGCTAAAGTCTTATAAACTCTATCATTTTAAGAAATCACCCTTAGTTTCACTGATTTTTTTTCTGTTGTTTTTCTATTCTCTATTTCATTTAATTCTCTAGTCTTTATTATCTCCTTCCTTCTGCTAACTTTGGGCTTAGTTTGTTCCTTTTCTAGTTCTTAAAGTGTAAACTTACTTATTTGTATCTTTTTTTTTCTTTTTAAGTGTGTACTGCTATAAACTTCCCTTTCCTTAGTGCTTTCCTCGTATCTCATAAATTGTGATATTTTATATTTTCATTTTTATTTCTCTTAAGACACCCCCTATTTTTATTTCTTTGTTGGGTGTTCAAAAGTATGTTTAATTTCCACATACTTGTGAATTTGTCTTTTTTTTCTGATATTGGTTTCATGCCACTGTATTCAGAAAAGATATTTGGTATGATTTCAGTCTTCTTAAATTTGATAAGACTTGTGACCTGCAGTTTGATCTATCCTTAAGATTTATGTGCACTTAAGAAATTGTGTATTCTGCTGATCAGTGCAGTGTTCTGTATATGACTATTATATCCATTTTGTCTATAACATTGTCAATCAAGTCCACTCTTTGGTGATTTTCATATGGCTGATTTTGTCCAGTATTGAAAGTGAGGTATGGAAGTCTTATAGTATTATTGTATTACTATTTTTCTGTTTGATATTTTAATATTGACTCGGATTTTATCTATTTTGTCTGATATAAATATAGACAACAATTCTCTTTGGGGAGTCATTTGCATGGAATCCCTTCATTTCCCATCCCTACACTTTCAACCTATGTGTGTCTTTGAATCTAAAGTAGTTTCTTGTGTGCAGCATGTAGCAATATTGTTTTTTATCCATTCATCCACTCTGTCTTCTGATTGGTGAATTTATCAGTTTACATTTAATTTAATTATTGATAGGGAAGGATTTCATCTTGCTTTCTGTTTGTTTTATAGTTATTTTGTCCTTCTTGATTCCTTTGTGTTTTATTGATTTTCTGTATTTTTATATTTTGATTCCTTTTTTTCTTTTTTGTAATATCTATTAGGTGTGTGTGTGTGTGTGTGTGTGTGTGTGTGTGTGTGAGAGAGAGAGAGAGAGATTGATTACCATAGGGTTTACATAAAATATCTAGTAGTTATAACAGTCCATTTTAAGCTGGTAACAACTTAATCTCAATCACATACAAACTCTATGCTTTTACTTTTCCTCCCCTGAACTTTGTTATTCATGTCATAACTTACATTTAATTTTATTGTGTATCTATTAACATATTTTAGTTACAGTTATTTTTGATACTTTTGTCTTTTAACTTTTATACCACAAT
Organism: Acinonyx jubatus; assembly: GCF_027475565.1. Taxonomy (NCBI): domain Eukaryota; kingdom Metazoa; phylum Chordata; class Mammalia; order Carnivora; family Felidae; genus Acinonyx; species Acinonyx jubatus. The sequence continues at coordinate 212,299,883 of NC_069380.1, forward strand.
TCAAAAGGATTTACCCACCACTATTACAATAACACAGGATTCTGTAGCTGTCTATATATTTACCTTTACTGATGGGTTTTAGAATTTCTTAATCTATTTTGCTATCTTTTCAACTTGAAGAACTTTTAGCATTTATTCTAAGTCAGGTCTAGTGGGAATAACTTTCTCAGCTTTTATTTGTCTGAGAATGTCTTCATCTCTTCTTTAGTTGTGAAGGACAGTTCTGATATGTATAGAATTCTTGGTTGGCACTTTGTTTTTTTCCTTTCAGTACTTTGAATACATCATCTCACTCTCTTTGGTGTATAAGTTTTTGGTGAGAAATTTGATTCTAATTTTATGGAGATTCCCTTGTATTTGACAAGTTGCTTTCATTTGCTACGTTCAAAATGACTTCTTTCTTTTTGTCTTTTGACAATTTGATTACAATTTGTCTTTGTGTGGGTTTCTTTGGATTTATTTATTAGAATATTATGGACTTTGTGGATCTGGATGTCCATAACTTTCACAGATTTGGTAATTTTTAAGCCATCGTTTTTTTGAATAAGTTTTCCAGTCCTTTCTCTTTCTTTCTATCCTCCCCGAATTAATTTGATGGTGTGCTATAAATGCCTCAGGACTTTTTCCTTGTTTTCTTTCGTTTTTTTTCTCCTCTGACCAAATAATTTCCAATGACTTGTCTTTAAGTTTACTGATCCTTTCTTCTGCTTGACCTAGTCTGGTGTTGAATTCCATTAGTGAATTTTTCAGTCCAGTTATTGTGTTCTTCAGCTCCATGATTTCTGTTTGGTACTTCTTTATATCTTTTTTTTTTAAATCTCACTTTATTTATGCATTGTTCTCATGATCTTAGTAAGCCTATGTGTGACAGTTAATATGAATCCTCTTTTAGGTAAATTCTACATCTCTGTTTTCTTAGAGCCTAATTCTGAAGATTTATCTTATTGAATTATTTGTAAAATATTTCCCTATTTCTTTGTTTTCTTGACTCTGTATTGATATCTATGTATTAGACAAAAGAACCACCTCTCTTAGTGCTGATAGATAAGCCGTGTACTATAAAAGAGCTTCTCTATTAAGTCTTCCCAGATATTATCAAGTCTTTATGCTGGTCCAAACTACTTTGTTTTTAGAGGTCCCCAAGAATTTAGGGTGTGTTGGGTCCCATCACTATTCTGAGACAACAGAGACTGAAGCTAATTCCTCAGGAAGTCTCCAGATAATTTGGGTTGTTGGATGTTCAGTGCACCTCTCCCTCCCTTTGGAGAAACTCCCTCCCTGGAGTTTTTCAGCTACTAGCTCTGTGCTGGGTCAGAGACAGTGGCCTTGGTGAGATCCATTCAAATTGCCATCTCTGTTTTTACAGACCCCAGGCCATTATCATATTCCATATTATCTTAGCATTCTCAGATAGGCTAGATGGAAGTCAATTCTGTGGGTAACACATGGAAAAGTTGAAGCACTGGACCCGTGAACATATGGTGTACCTCTTTTCTTCCCTAAGGAGAAGCTGGGATATTTCTTTCTTTCGTTCGTTCATTTGTTCATTCATTCATTCATTAATTCATTTCTGATTGTGTGGCACTGTGTTGGGGGTAGAAATTATGACAAGAGGGTATTTTGAATTTCTGTATTGGTTTGGTTGTGTCCGGGACCAGTCATCCAGGATATAGGGGCCTCTTAACTAGTTTCTGGATTTCTCACAAAGGTATTATGTTTATGAATTATTATTGCATAAGTGTGCTTTTGGGGGAAGGTGGGGGTGGGTGCTTCCTATTCCATCATATTGCTGTAAGTACACTAAGTACAGTTTTAAAAGGTCAGTTTCTTTTTGTATATCTTTACATAATATTCCCAAAAGTACTGCATACAAAAGTGAAAAACAAAACTGTGCAGTATGTTTGTTTTGGTTTCTTGTGTGTATGTATGTATCAATAAAATCTATATTAGAGTTAATATAGCTTAATAAAGCTCTAAGCTGTCAGCACAGAGCCCAACACGGGACTCGAACCCACGGACCATGAAATCATGACCTGAGTTGAAGTCGGATGCTCAATCGACGGAGCCACCTAGGAGCCCCAAAGAAAACGTGACTTTTAAGAAAAAGCTGAATGTGGTAAGGGAAAACCCATTCCAGGCAGAGGAGTCACCAGTAGAAAAGCCTGAAGGTGGGAGACTCCCTGATATTTGGAGACCATCCAGGAAGTCTGCCTGTCTGGCATGGAGTGAACAAGGGAGAACACGATAGCAGACAGGGTCAGAGGTGGAAGCAGTGAGTGACCTGGTAGTCTCGGAGTGCCTTTGAGCAGAGGGTTAACACAAACTTACATCTGCATTTTAGAAGGGTAATCTTGGGTACTGTGTGGAGAAGATTCTGTAGGGAGGCAAAAATGGTGGCAGAGAGATCCATGAAGCAGCTGTTGCAATAATTGAGAAAAAAAGATGATGTGGTAGTTTAGAGAATATACAAAGGTTGTCCAGTCACACAGTAAGTGAGTTACCTCAAATCCACGCTTCTTTTCTCTGTGTGTTTGGTCCAGCAATGCTGTAACTTAGTTAGCCTTGGGAATGTGTGCAAGTTTCTTTCTTGGCATGATAAGGGATACCAGAGTTTGTATTCTGAAGTATAGGATAAAAGGATTGGCTTTTGTTTTGACAAACTTCTGACACCAGTAAATGTCATAGTTGTATCATTAGTTTTAAATATTTCCCTTTATTGGTCTGGATATCTCTATATAGAGGAAGAAGAATAAGCATTTCTATAATAGTGACATAAATTAAGCAAGAAATAAAATAATGTCTTGCTACTGAGAGAAAGAAATCAACACATTTTCCAATGATTTTTTTTAATTTGGCGTGTGATAACACTTTGTTCACAAAGGACATACTATTGTGAATCCTTATTGTTCTGCAGAGCATGGACATATAGCAGTACTATATTTAATTTTTCAGAAAGTAGATGATATTTCTGCCCTTCAGATCGTTCAAATCTTCTCCTTAATCAATAAACTTGAAGTGAGTATCTAGATCATTCTTAAGAGAATTAGAAAGATGTTATAGATACCAGGGAAACATTGAAATATATATCTTAACAAAGTAGAGTAAAACTAGATAAACATAATAAAATATATTCGTGAATGATTTGTTTCTAGAAAAATAATAAAAATAATCAAAATGTTGCATGGATTAAAAATCTTCCTACATACATTTATTTGTGTTTCCATTTTCCTTAAAAAATGCTGAATAAAACATTTTCAACTAACTTTATATTTAATTAGACTTATTAGGATTATCTTTCATAAAATGCCAGTAATTAGGTGTTTCCTTTGAAAGCATAGATGTCAAATGAAACAGGAAAAAATGCCTGCATGTTTGCCTGATTCAGATGATGTTCAAGCCTCATATTTCCTGGTTTTGGACAGCAAAGTGAGAGCTTCCTATGCTTCTGGCCATCTATGTACCCAACATAGAGTACAGGAGATGATGGGATACATTTTCCAGTGTTCAAAACAAAGCGTGGTTTATAAATGTATCAAGGACAAGGACACACACACACACACACACACACACACACACACACCGTCCTATAAAACACTTGGAGAACATCAATAAATATGGTATTATTTCAGTTCTTAAAATTTAGCTACTGTGATTAGATACGAGTTCCTCTTCACCTGCATTGTTAGGAACTTCAGATTAGCAATGAAAGAATTAGCTTTGGTTTGACAGACTTCTTTGATTTCAGTCACAGAGGAATGTGAAAAATATTTAATATCAATTAAATAAATAGTGATACATAGTATCTTATTTTTCAATAGTTGCATCTTTTATAACATTTTAATGAAAATTTTAAAACCTGTATTTCGGTTTCTTCTAAGAGCTTCAAGAATCTCATGCTCTTGTCACCCACTCACCCACACACACGCACATTTTTTTCAACCTCTATCCTCTCCTATTACTGTGTGGACTCACCCTTCCTGTCATGGACAAATTAATTAGAAGAGTAATCAGTATTCTGCCATCACTTCCTCATTATCCATAACTACTCAACTTACTGCAATTTGCCTTTATCTTATCAAGACTCTATTGGACTTTGCTGGGATTCTCCTAACTTCAAAGTCAATGCTACTTTAGCCTTGATTTTTCTTAATTTCATGGCAGCATTTCTCTCCACTGGATATTACCCATTTCTTAAATAGCCTTTCTAATCAATTTCCTGAAAAACATGTTCCTTGTCTCCTACTATTCTTGCAGTTCATTCTAAGTCTCATTTCCTCTTATTATTTTATGCTATACACTGTTCCTCATATATCCATCCTTCAAATGTTCCCTAGATCTCCATAAAGAATCTTCTCTACGAGGGCATTCCATGAAACCATACCCATTTGCATTTTTTCACGTTACCAAACTCAGGGAAATCTAAATGTAAATAAACCAGCTGAAGTCTGGTTCTCTAACATGACAACCAATATATTGCACCCTCTGCTTAATAAGAACTTGCAATTTATCCCTAATTACTTCAAACACAGTTTTTCTAATAAATATATCTCTCTATCACAAATAATCTTCCTCTCAGTAATAATATCTATTAGAATGACTACGACCTCCCTCAACAACTGTTCCAACTAAACAAAGCAAAACTTGTTCTTCTCATTGACCCTATGTGGTCAAGTCACAAAGTTCTGCAGGTGTTAAATAGGTGCTAACTGCTCACACTTCAGTCCTTCTATCCCTCTTTCACTGTTTTCTCCAATCTCTCATTCTTTCTCTAAAAGAAATTCTGTTACTTACTGGGATCACTGTTTTGAATCTAGATTCTCACTCATTATTTTCAGTAACTGGAATGATATGTTGGTTTTAAAAAGAGATAGATGGAGAAATTGGAAAAGAGAAGAAGCAATGGAGGGGGGAGGAGTGGGGAGAGAGAGCTTGTTCTGCTATAACACATTTTGTTTCTGAGATCTTGGGTTACCAACAATCATTAAATGAGGAAGTTTTACATTTTGTAGAAAACAGGCTAGGGAGTTTCTAACTAGCAAAACTCCCTTCCCCCAAAAGAATTTGAATCACAGAAATTCTTCATATTTATATAACTACATTGAGAAGATCTCCAATTTATAGCAGCAAATGTATACCCTAGAGAGGCCCTTATTTTTCTGAAATGAATATATTAATAGGATCCTTAGGATATGTTCCTGAGGGTCATAAGGCCCGCAAAGGGCATGCATTAGAAAATGTTTGTGGTTCTACTAATCACCAGGCTTCTGTTTGCTAAGCTAAGCATATCAGCTGAGATTGGAAACTGAATTGTTTAGGAAAATACAGGAAAAAAAATTTAGCAGCTCTTTAAGTAAAGAATGAAGGGAAAAATAAATCATGTATCAGAGACAAGAAACTTGGCTGGTAGAACAGAGCTTCTAAATTGGAAATGTCATGGCATTTTTCCTGATATAAGTACAATATGAGTCTTTTCCCCACTCACTATTCTTCCTCTCCTGCAAACATATAGCTGTTGGCATAACACACACACATTGGTCTCTACTTATTTGATCTTATGATATCAAGTTTATGTGTTCATAACATATAGGAGAAGAAGAGAAATACCTGTGCCATAGGAGTGCATTCAATTGGCAACATAAAATCAAGCCTTCTCTATTCTCAATCTATACTTTGTGGACTTCTATTTCAATGACTCTCATCTGATATGTGTATTTGTCTGACTCTTCCCGTCTATTGTAAGACTTTTAGAGCACAGAAGACATACCTTCATCCTGTATTATTTATTCTATTCTCTCCACAACCTCCCAACCTGTTCCATGGCTCTAGCATCTAAAATAATGCTTTAAATATAGCACAACTATGATTAAAAAATAACTTTAAAAGGTGACAAAATAACACGTCATGACTTGTGAATTCAGTCCCTTCTACTAATTAGGTTACCATTACCCAGTCTGCACAGAGTAAGCCAGAAAATAATACAGAAGTTTCCAAACTCTTAGACTTATCTGTGGTTAAAATCAATCTCCAGAACAGAGAGGCCTTAAATAAACCTTTTATCTGTTATAGAATGAAGCAGCTTGCAATCAAATGTTGCCTGAGTAGTTTTTGAGGAACTCTTGCAAAGTTTGACGTGTACAAATAAACTTTTCTGGAAGCGTGTTAAGCCTTAGCAACAAGTATCTCTATATTCCCTTTCTTTTGAACATAACTGTTTAAAAATGGATTAGCTGTTACCTGCAGCATTACGATATCATTGCTTTTAGAAATAGATCATTATTTGCCTGTAAAACACTTGAAAATGTTACATAGGAGTTTGTTTTCTGCAGTTCTTACTACCACTGATAGCTACAAACATTGCATCCCCAAAAGTATTTTTGAAGTCAGAATGCTAGTACCCCCAGATAAGGGCTGTAAACCAAAACATTAGTATCACAAAGCCACGCTTTATAGATATCCACATCAAAATGTGTTTGTGATTATTATTTAATCAGAAAATAATATATTATTGGGTAAGGAGATCTATTCTCTGATTTTATTAAAGGAAGTCTATTCTGTACAGAATGACATTTTGCAATGGGCTTCTGCTCTCCTGGCTTTGTCGCAATCATTGTCCTAAGCTAGGGTTTGTTCTAATTCCTGCCAAATACATGGGTACTGCATAAAAACAAATACCTTTTTTTTTAAAGAATAAACAAAGCATCTTGAAGCATGAAAGTGCAATTTTTATGTTTCTTCATCTCTTAAAAAAGTTCTTACTGTTGCTCTAAGTCCTAGTGAGTTATAGTTCTTTTATACACATGAAAAAAGATAATGGTTATAATCCCACTATGTGAATTTCAACTTTCACCCCTCTCTCTAAAGTTAAAAGTGAGCTTCCAAAGCTTTTAGAAGGCAGCTGCCCTTTTCAAACTGCATTTCTAGTGCATCAGTCTTATTGATTTATTCATAGTAAATGCTACCTGCTCATTCTTTGTGCGTGAAACTGAAGAAGGCTGCATAAGTGCTTCCTAAACTCTGGCAGCCATCTCAGATGTAACTTGCCTACATGGTGAAAACTTACGCTTTCTGGGAGGACAGTGCGCGGGCTGGAGAGGGAAAATGGGGCTCTCACTGCCAACCAACCAGGATAGGTCATAAATTCTAGTTTACCACCAATATCAAATGTGAAATGTTTTAACATTCCAGCAACTATTACTTCCAGAAAGTGATAGACTCTCCAGTAACGAAAGCATTGATCCTGAACTGAACTCTAAGTGCATGGTGTAAATCGGTTAAGTTTTCCTGGAGAAATCCATTTCTGAGTCTCAAAGTCCTTACATGTGAATGCATATTAAAAAAAAAAAAGTGAGGCATCTTAATTTTACCACCCAAGTTACAGATTTACAAAGAGAAAAAAAAATTATCTGTTTTGGTCGTGCTAAGGAATCTCCTGTCCCCTTATTTACATATTTATTTCTTCATGTTTTTTTTAACCTGTGACTCCTGATTTCACATTGTGTAAATTATTTTATGTGCTAATGTATACTGAACTAGACTTCCTACCATGTAAATGTTTATAGGACAGAAAAACCCTGCAAAGTCATTGCTTTAGGCCAATAACCAAATAAATTATAGGGCAGGTAGAGTCTCTTATTTATTACCTTTGTGGGTTATCCATTGAAAACATTAGGTAGGGACCACCTTGCTTCTCCTTATCTAATTCCATGAAAAAGTAAGAAGCTGATACGATCTGATTGAAATGGTTTGATACACAGCACATATTTTCCAGCTCAGTGTCTAGAACGCTAACAATCAAATGTATGATAGAAATAATGATGAAATTACTATTTTCCATAAAACAAATACAGTCAAAATATTTCCCACTGTGAATGTCTGGACCTGATCCAATCAGTCAGTGATGTAGCAGTGGGTCTGGTGTATGGTGTAGGGTCTTCTGAGCTGATTTTTAGTGTCTCACTGTCTCATATAAGTAGGCAAGGAGCACCTAACATTTGAGATAAACATTTAAGATGAAGTTACCATATAGCCTATGTGCTAAAATGGGAAACAGAGACAATGTTGGGAGGTGAGAAAAAAATGTGAAGAAAATATATTTAAAGGGCAAAAATAAAGATTCTCCAAGGAAGGGAGGAAACTAGGAGAAAAGAAAGAAAGGAAAATATAAAAATTTCAAGAAAAAAAAGGAAATAATAGCAGTTTTTTTTAGACAGAAAATTTGGCAGAAACAATGAGTAAGTCTTGTGGAAAAGGTAACAAAAAAGGAGATTAAAGATTAGAAAATATAATTTTCATATTTTTTATTTTTGATATCAGAATAGATAAGCATATAATTCACATCGAGTTGTTCAATTGAAATAATTCAACATTCTAAGTTAACAATCCCAATAATTAATGTGAACATTGTCAGTGATAGCATTAGCTAAGTTCTTTTTATTTCTTCAAATCCACGGATTTCCACTAACTTTATCTTTCAAAATTCAATCACTTGGTCTTTGTTCTCAAGAAACAGGAAGGTGAATTACATCCCATCATGGCTGTGCCATCATGGCTGTGCTGTGCTCATCTGTGTGTCCTATTACCACACCACTAGTCCTATCCTTTCAAATTTTTTTTATGTTCATTTATTTTTGAGAGACAGAGCACAAAAGGGGGAGAGGCAGATAGAGAAGGAGACACAGAATCCGAAGCAGGCTCCAGGCTCTGAGCTGTCAGTACAGAGCCCGATATGGGGCTACACCCGCAAACTGCCAGATCATGACCTGAGTTGAAGTCAGATGTTCAACTGACTGAGCCACACAGGCACCCCAAGAGTCTTATCCTTTTAAGTGGAAGATTAACATTTTGTATATATTTTCATATATTCAGCTTTACATATTCCAAAAATATAAAAGAATTTCTGTGCATTTAAGTTAATATCAGTGTGTGAAATCTTTTGTGTGGTCTCATACCAAGAACGGTGCCAAGGATGATGTCATTTTCACAACTGAATATTTATAACACCTTGACTTGAATAAAATCTGTGGACGTAAATTTATACAATATTTTAATTACACAAACCTAGATTGTTGGGATAGATTTTTTTTAACATATATTGTTTATCATTATGAAAATACTTAATATTATATGTCATTATTTTCTCTACATGCATGTTAGATTTTAAAGGAATGCTTTTCCAGATTGATGATTTCTTTAAACTTTGTTTACCCCCTATAGTATATATATTTGGATCTCAATAATCTATTCATCAATAAAGGAAAAATCAAGATGTAGGAAAATTATGAGAAACATTTTCAGAGGAACTGTGCTCAAGTGAAATGGTTTGAAAATCACTGCATAATAAGTGATGATATTGATGAGATTATGGATAATCATGTTTTAAAAATTATTAGTATGATGTCTCAAGGAAGAAAAGGATGAGAATCTGCTCTCCTCTAGAATAGTTTTCTTTATTATGGATGATTCATTATCTGGTCTAGTTTTAGTCTTATGCAGAATACTTATCGCATTAAAATCATGGGCTTTATCAACATTTTGAGCGCTTATTATGTGAAAGATACTAAGATCAATTAGGTTCTAAAAGATTTTGATAATTTTGCATTCATCTTTGGCTATATTTCCACAGTATCTGTTCGAAAACCTTTTCTAATTTTCTTAGTTTTATATTCACTTATGTTAATTGAATCCAACATATTTATTGAGAAATCAAAGTTATTTGAAATGATGTCTCTCCTCATTCTCTGTTTTCCTAGCTTCTTCCTACCCTCAAGCCTGAGGCCAAAAGGTATTTGTATTACTGCCAAAAAGCAATTTCTCCACTTATGTTTTCACTGATAGCCCAACTTGTGTTCTGCACACTTCAACTCATTCTCCTTTGTAACTTTTAATTTAACAAAACAGGTAAATAACCAACAAATGGAGAGATAATCACTCAACTCTGCTGTTGCCATTTTTTTTCTTCAAACTGTATCCTTTCTTTTAAATTATGGATTTCTAAGAATATCTCACAATCATTACCTTTCTATCCTAACACCTTTATTTTTGCCTTACCTTCCCACATCTTCTAAATTTCTTACTCTCAACCTTCAAAAATAACAGGGATTCACAAATCACAACCTAATATCTTCCAAGTCCACATTTTCCTTGACTTTCTTGAAGTAGATTTTATTTCCTTCTCTTGCTCATTAAACATCGGAACTCTCTTTGTGTGTTTTTTTTTAATGCTTATTTATTTATTTTGAGAAAGACAGAAAGAGAGAGTGGGGGCTGGGCAGAGACAGCCTGAGAGGGAGAGAGAGAGTCTCAAGCAGGCTCTGCATTAAACAGCATAGAGCCTGACACAGGGCTCAGTCTCACAAACTGCGAGACCATGACCTGAGCTGAAATCGAGAGTCGGATGCTTAACCCGCTGAGCCACCCAGGCACCCCTGAAAGTTTTTTCCTATTTTAGCACAGTGCATTTATATCTAATTCACAATCATAAAATAAAATCCTTTTAGTGGCTCTCCTGTTTCTGTCAATTATGTAAGTAAACAGGTTCAAATTGTTAATAATTTTCAGGAGTGCCTGGGTGGCTCAGTTGGCTAAGCCACCAACTCTTGATTTCAGGTCAGGTCAGGTCAGGTCATGTGCTTTGTGGGTTCAAGCACAGAGCCTGTTTGTGATCCTCTCTCTCCCTCTCTCTCTGCCTGCCCCCCACCTGTGTGTTCTCTCTGTCTCTCTCAAAATAAGTAAATAAACTTATTTTTTAACTCTTAATCATTTCAAATCATTTTCTCTTCTTTCACTCACATTTCAGTTAAAACCTCTAAATGATATTATTCCTTGCCTGTCTCCCTACAAAAGGCAATGTACATATTCACCAATTTACAAATAACGCAATTGAAATAATCTCTCACTTTATAGTGATAGGACTATGAATAGTGGTCCTTTGCCATTTTGTTTGTTCGTTTTGCTAACTAAGGACTTTAGGTGATAGAAAAATTAGAAATACAAATTGAGTGCTATTTCCCTGGGCGTGGATCAAGGATCAGGGTGAGGAATCCCCCAGGGCTAGGTCAATACCCTCATATGCTAGAGGAGTTGTGATAATCCCCTCCTTGGCCCCTATGATGGGGAACCTCAGCAAGTTCAGGACCCTGTGCCAGAGCCCATCGGTCAATAACTCAGGCTAGGGTTCAGTTCCTGAGGGGATAGAGTCCGGCAACAACACAGCTCGTGTCCAAACACAAGGTCAAGTCATAAGTACCAAGATTGTCCTGCCCACGAAAGTGATCTTGTTCAAGAAGACAGTCCCCCAACTTGGGGCTGCCCAGGGCCATGTACATCTGATCGAACAGCTGCTCTTTGGTGAAACAGTGCTGGTCTCTCAGGAAGCATCTGAACAAAGCCCAGTGCAGAGTTTGTGTCTGGTGCCATGACTTTCATCAAAGCCTCCGTATGCTCCAGCTATCAGCTGACCAAAGCATGCCTGTCTCGTGAAGCACAACCACTTTCTGTACTTCCTTTGAGAGGATCTTGCTCTTTTGTGCAGTCTGGGCAATGATGCACTCCTCACGGTACCTGAAGTTAAATGTGTCAGTGGACACGTGGCCTCCCCACTCAGCATGCAGCAGGCCTCCTTAAAGATGCTGAACACTGAACCCTGGAATCAGCGCCTCCAGAAGCGATGGGTGAAAGCTTCTGGCCTGGGTCAGCTTCAGGCTCTTCAGATGCTCTTCAGAAATGTCCCACCTTCCCTGCAGTAGGGGAAAGTGGATGGAAACATGTGGATTAAGTGGCCCTGCCTCCAGAAGAGGGTTGTTCAAAATAGCTTGATTGGTGAACGCTGCCAGGAATAGGACAGGGGGAGTGGTGCCCCTCCCATCCATTTACACTTGGGCCCTGGCGGAGGGAAAGTTTTGTGGGTTTTTTTCCCCTACATGAAGCACCTTTTATTTGATTAGACCAACTAAATATGTTTAAGACAAAAACTATTTTAAAACTGTTCTTTTAAAAAAAATTAATATTTATTTCTGAGACAGAGACAGAGCATGAGTGGTGGAGGGGCAGAGAGAAAGGGAGACACAGAATCTGAAGCAGGCTCCAGGCCCTGAGCTGTCAGCACAGAGGCTGATGCGGGGCTCGAACTTACAAACGGGAGATCATGACCTGAGCGGAAGTCAGTCGCTCAACCGACTGAGACACCCAGGCGCCCCTTAAAACTGTTCTTAAAATGAAAATAAGTGAAGGGCTAACATGATTCACTAGATTATGACAATCTAGTTAGGAGATAAGAACAAATCATCCTTAAGCATGAAAAATCGTCCAAATAAATGACCTAACCTGAAAATCAAAGAACTACAAAATGGGGGATAAGAAGAACTGAGAAAAAAATGGCCAAGACTCCATGACCTTTGTGGTAATATCAGTCTAGCATATATGTGTTTCACATGCATAATGAGAAGGATGGGAGAAACACAGTTGAAAAATTAACACCAAAAATTCCCATAATTTGGTGAAAAGGATAACTTAGATCAAAGAAACTCTTTGAACTGTGAGAAGGGTTACGTAAAAAGAATGCCATATAGTCAAAATACAGAAAAGCAGAGGCTAAGGGAAACATCTCAAAGACTCCACAGTAAAAGAACGTATGGTATGTGGAAGAACGATGATATGAGGAACAGTCATCTCTCTTTTAAAAGGGGGTGGTGCTGGGCAGGGAAACCAATATAGAGGCCAGGACATATCCTAAATGTGAAGAGAAGACCACATTCAGAGAGACAAAAGTTGAGAAGCTTTAAGTCATAACATGAAACTACCTAAGTCGTGTAGGATGCTGTTGGTATGAGAAGAGGAAAAAGTAGATCCATGGAACAGAATGAAGAATCCAGGAATAGACAAACGCGTATAAGCTCATTTAATTTTGGACAGAGATGCTGAAGTATTTCCACGGGGGAAGGGCAGTCTTTTAAATGAATGGCCCTTCAGTAACTGGAGGCACATATGGAATAACCCTTAATCCCGCTTAGTGGCATACGAAAAACAGTTGAGGTGAAGCCAAATTTCAATGCAAAAGCTAACCTCTAAAAATTTAGGAAAGAAAATAGTGGATTTTCTGTGCAACCTGAGGTAGGCAAAGATTTCTTAGAACACAGAAAGGAATAATAAGAAAGATAAAACATTATAAATTAGACTTCATTAAAGTCAGACTTTGTCAACATAAGAAAATTAATAAAATGTACAAGCAGTCTTTAACAGGCAGAGGACCCGCATAAAGAATTATGTAAAGTACTTTCATAACTCAATAATAAGGAGATAAGCATTCTAACAAAAATGGGTGGAAAAACTTGTATACTTCACAAAGAAATGTGTGTGTTTAACAAATATGAGAAATATGCAATATTATTCATTAAGAAAATGTGAATTAACTTCAAATTTATATACACTCACTAGAATGATGAAAATTTAAAAGGTTGTCAGCACCAAATGTTGGCCAGGGTATAGAACAGCTAGATCTCTCATGCGTGCTGGTAAGAATATGAATAAAGAGAAAGTTTGGTAGCCTATCATAAAGGGATATGTCTGTGCCTAAAATTTTACCCTAATTATTTACTCAAGATCTAGAAATCTACCAATAATAGTTTTACACAAGAATGTCCAAAGCTGCTTTATACACAGCCGAAAACTAGAAGTGGCCCTAATTTACAAATAGGAAATGTCCTAATATTTTGGTGAATTCATATAACAAATATACTGCTTATCACTTAAAGAAAACCTTAATATATACAAAATGACGCATCTCACAGACACATTGGAAAATGAACCAGATACTAAAAATTATAAGCTACAGGATTCTTACAGTGTGTTCTAGAACTGGTAAAACCAATCCATGATGGAAAAGAAAAAATTGTAACATTTACCTCTGTGGACGGTGAGGGTATTGATTGGAAGCAGCTACGTGTTTCTGACGTGACATAAATCTTATGTCTCAACAGTATATTCTTTTGTCAAAACTCATTAAATTTTACATTTAAGCTTTGCTCATTTCACTCTAATTAAATTTGATCTCAAGGAAACAAAGGAATGGTAAACAAATATTGAACTCTAGTTACAAGTGTTTTGTTTTAGTGGTGTAGGTTACCAATTTTGAAACTGTCTTCTGTGTTTGCTAAGCTTAAGCAAATGCATAAATATATTGAGGTTAATGAGAATCAGGATTGTCATTGTTTTCAAAAGGAGTTAAAAATATTAAAAAGAAAAAAAATCTAGGTGCCCTGAATTGTTGGATAAAATTAGAGACATCAATATGGACTTGTCATTTTAAAAGAGAGAGACATATTTCCAAGTTTGTTCACCGAGAGTCATAGAAGCTGTGAATGTATTTGGCTCCCAGTTTTGTTTTCTAACAACTGTTGTCCGTTGGAAAAGGAATAGGGAATGTTGCTGATAGTTGGGCTGAGCCATAAAAAGTGAGATGCAAGCCTGGACCATCCTATAGTGCCAGACATTAAAGAAGTGCTCTAAGAATCATGGAGAGATGTCTAAAGAACACAAGAGACAGCCACATACATACAGAGAGAGTAAGGGAGAAAGAATGTTAAGAGGCAAATTGTCAACAGCCAGTGAATGTAAGTAAAGTATTTCAAGGATACAGGGCTGTTGTTGCAACTTTTTTTTTTTAAATGTGAGATGAAATCAAAATGAAATGTGCAAAATATGTTCTGGCAGGTGTCTTACACATGATTGAAAACCACTGGACTAGTCTATCCGGTCTATCTGAACTCAATCATGGAATTCTGACTCTACTCCTTTCTTAAGAATGCTTTCACAATGAATACCTGTTTCCTACCTCCCTGTCACAATCTGTCCCTCAGAATTCACCTAATGGGCTTTTTTTCTCCATGAGACCTTACCCGCACATCTTTATACCTAACTGAGTGGACCATGCAGGTGTAATTTATGAATGCTTTCTTTATGACTCTTAATTTTTGGCATGTCTTTTTGTTTTAAAGCTTTTAAAAAATTTATTTAAATTCATGTTAGTTAGCATACAGTGTACTGTTGGTTTCAGAAGTAGAACTAGTGATTCATCACTTACATATATTCATGCTCACACAATATCCATGCTCATCCCTACAAGTGCCCTGCTGATGCCCTTTACCCATTTAGCCCATCCCCCCACCAACCTCCCCTCCAGAAACCCTCACTTTGTACTCTGTATTTAAGAGTCTCATATGGTTTGCTTCCTCTCCATTTTTTTCTTATTTTTCCTTTCTTTCTACTGTTTTCATCTGTTTTTTCTTAAAATCCACATATGAGTGAAATCATATGATATTTGTCTTTCTCTGACTTATCTTGCTTAGCATAATACACTCTAGCTCCATCCACGTTGTTGCAAATGGCAATATTTCATTCTTTTTGATGGGTAAGTAATATTCCATTGTTTTTTAAACATTTTTCCTTTTTTAAATGTTTATTTCTTTTTTAAAAAAATTAATATTTACTTTAAGAGGAAGAGAGACAGAATGTGAGTGGAGGAAGGGCAGAGAGAGAAGGAGATACAGAATTCAAAGCAGGTTCCAGGTTCTGAGCTGTCAGCACAGAGCCTGATGCAGGGCTTGAACCCACAAACCATGTTATCACCCAGGCGGCCCAATTCAATTTTCTTTAAGAGAGAGAGACAGGGTTAAAGTGGGGGAGGGGCAGAGAGAGAGGGAGACACGGAATCTGAAACAGGCTCCAGGCTCTGAGCTGTCAGCACAGAGCCTGACATGGGGCTCGAACTCACCAACCATGAGATCATGACCTGAGTCGTAATCAGACACTTAACTGACTGAGCCCCCAGACACCCTGAGTAATATTCCATTGTATATATATAGACCACACCTTTATCCATTCATCAGTTGATGGACATTTGAGCTCTTTCCATAATTTTGCTATTGTTGATAGTGTTGCTATAAACATTAGGGTACATGTGCCCCTTGAATCAGCATTTCGCATGCTTTGGATAAATACCTAGTAGTGAAATTGCTGGGCTGTAGGGTAGTTCTATTTTTAACTTTTTGAGGAACCTCCATACTGTTTTCCAGAGTGGCTGCACCAGCTCACATTCCCACCAACAGAGCAAAAGTGTTCCCCTTTGTTTGCATCCTCACCAACATCTGGTGTTTTCTAAATTGTTAATTTTAGCCATCCTGACAGGTGTGAGGTGGTATCTTATTGTGGTTTTGATTTGTATTTTCCTGATGATGAGTGATGTTGAGTATCTTTTCATGTGTCTATTAGCCATCCGGATGTCTTTTGGAAAAGCGTCTATTCATATCTTCTGCCCATTTCTTCACGAGATTATTTGATTTTGGGTGTGAAGTTTAATAAATTCTTTATAGCTTTTAGATGCTAACCCTTTATCTGATATGTCATTTGCACATATCTTCTCTCATTCCATTGGTTGCCTTTTAGTTTTGCTGATTGTTTCCTTTGCTGTGCAGAAGCTTTTTATCTTGATGAGATCCCAATAGTTCATTTTCACTTTTATTTCCCTTGCCTCTGGAGACCTATCTAGTAAGAAGTTGCTGTAGCCGAGGTCAAAGAGGATGCTGCCTATTTTCTTTAATAGGATTTCGATAGTTTCTTGTTTTATATTCAGGTCATTCATCCATCTTGAATTTATTTTTGTGTATGGTGTAAGGAAGTAGTCTGGGTTTATTCTTCTGCACATTGCTGTCCAGTTTTCCCAGCACCATTTGCTGAGGAGACTGTCTTTTTTTTTTTTTCCATTGGATATTCTTTCCTGCTTTGTTGAAGATTAGTTGGCCACACTTTTGTGGATCCATTTCTACGTTTTCTATTCTATTCTATTGGTCTATGTGTCTGTTTTTGTGCCCTAACAATTGTAAATATTTATGCCCCCAACTTAAAACACCCAGATATAGAAATCAATTAATCCCAAACACAAATTCATTGATAGCAATACAATAATAGTAGGGAATTTTAATGCCCCACTTACAGCAATGGACCAATTATCTAAGCAGAAAATCATCAAGGAAACAATGACTTTGAATGACACACTGGACCAGATGGACTTAACAGATATATTCAGAACATTTAACCTAAAACAGCAGAATATACATTCTTCTCAAGGCCACATGGAACATTCTCCAGAATAGATCACATAGTTGGTCACAAATCAGCCCTTAACAGGTACAAAAAGATTGAGATCATACCATGCATATTTTCAGATCACAGTGCTATGAAACTTGAAGTCAACCACTAGAAAAATTTTGGAAAGCCCTCAAATACATGGAGGCTGAAGTACATCCTACTAAAGAATGAATGGGTCAACCAGGGAATTAAAGAAGAAATAAAAAATACATGGAAACCAACGAAAATGAAAACATGACAGTCCAAACCTTTTGGGATGCAGCAAAGGCAGTCTTATGAGGAAAGTACATTGCAGTTTGGGCCTATCTCAAGAAGCAAGAAAGGTCCTCAATATACAGTCTAACCTTATACCTAGAGGAGTTAGAAAAGGAACAGCAAATAAAGCCTGAAGCCACCAGAAGGCAAATAATAAAGTTTAGAACAGAAATGCATGATATAGAAACAATACCAACAAGAAACAGTAGAACAGATTATGAAATTAAGAACTGGTTCTTTGAAAGAAACAAAATTGATAAACCTCTAGCCAGACACCAAAAGGAAAAGTGAAAGGACCCAAATACATAAAATCATGACTAAAGGAGGAGAGATCAAAACCAACACCACAGAAATACAAATTTATAAGGGGATACTATGAAAAATTATATGCCAATTGGGCAATCTGGAAGAAATGGACAAATTCTTAGACACCCACACACTACAAAAACTGAAACAGGAAGAAATATGAAATTTGAACAGACCCACAAACAGCAAAGAAATTGAATCAGTAATCAAAATCTCCCAACAAACAGGAGTCCTAGGCCAGATGTCTTCCCGGGGAAATTCTACCAGACATTTAGAGTTAATACCTATTCTTCTCAAGGTGTTCCAAATATATATATATATATATATATATATATATATATATATATATGTGTGTGTGTGTGTGTGTGTGTGTGTGTATAAATATATATATATATATGTGTATATATATATATTAATACACACACACACGCACTCACACATACATGGAAGAAAAGCTTCCAAACTTATTGTATGAAGCCAACATTACCTTGATTCCAAAGCCGGACATGGACCCCACTAAAAAGGATAATTATAGGCCAATATTCCTGATAAACCAGGATGCAAAAATTCTCAGCAAAATACTACAAAATTGAATCTAACAGTACCTTAAAAGAATTATTCACCATGATCAAGTGGAATTTATTCCTGGGCTGCAGGGTCTGGTACAATATTCACAAATCAGTCAGTGTGATATACCACATTAATAAAAGAAAGGATAAGAACCATACGATCTTGTCAATAGATGGAGAAAATGCATTTGACAAACTACAGCATCCTTGCTTGATAAAAACCTTCAAGAAACTAGGGACAGAGGGAACATACCCTAACTTCATAAAGGCTATATCCAAAAGACCCGAAACACTCCACCAAATTGTTTTAAAATTTTCGAAGCTCTAACAGGCAGAAATTCCCTAACACCTAACTACTTTGCTGGAGCTAAGCAGGTGCTTAATATTTTCAGTTCAATTGTTTTTGGTTTGGAAAAAAAAAACATATCCCAGTGAAAGTCTGGCTTTGAGAGATATTTAATTCTAAGTTTTTATGCTTTTATTTTAAAACTTATTTATATAAGCCAAACTTATATTAGAAAGTTAAATTTTTGTAGGCTTCGGAACAAATGCAATTTTTTTGAAATCCGAACTCATTTCTTAAGTGCAAATATATTTGAACTTGTGAGTTGCTTTAATAAGTTCAAACATCAGTCAATTCATGACCTTACATTTGCTACTGTTTCTTGTAGGATATGGTGTCTATTGTGTAGTCGAAATGTTTTCGCACCTTGATACTATTTTAATCACATGAATAAAAAATTACTGAATTTCCTGGTCCTTGCCAGATCCGATATAGCCTTGGTAGGCAGCTACCATCATCATCCGAAAGCCTTTATCTTCATGAGTTCTGGAATGACAAAAGGAGAGTGAACAGATGTTTTCAAACTCCAGTGGCCATCTGCTGGGCCCTGAGCAACCCTCCTGACAGAGGAGCAATCTGCAGAGCACTTACTCGTAAAACACCCATTTCGTGAATGAAATGATTTTAGTGGTCTCTAAGGCTATCACTTTGTCATCCTCTGTCAGTACTAAAATTAATGTGGAAATAAAAGTAAACAAAGCATCTTTCCTTCCTGTGTTTCCAGAAATTTATCGACTTGTTTAAACATCTGACTCTTGTGCAAACACACATGGTTTTATTATAATTGCATTTAAATCTTGATGAGAACAGCAACCTCTCATCAGAGTTTTTCCTCTTTAGGATTATGCACATAGGCTTAACATTGAACTCCATTCTACTCTTTGGTAGAAAACCCATGTTTTGTTTTTATTTTCTAGAAGTAATTTCCCCCTCCAGACGTCCTACGTGACACATGCTAATATCCGCATATACTAATATCACATATTAAATCTGCATTAGTCTGCTAGGGATATTGTAACAAAATACCACAGTCTGCGTGGCTTAAGCAACAGAAATTTATTTCTCACCACTCCAGAGGCGAGAAAGCCAAAATCAAAGTGTTAGCAAGTTGGTTTTCTATGGAGGGCTTTATGGGAAGCGTCTATTCCAGGCTTTTCACTTTGCCTTATAGATGGCACCTTCTCACTGTGTCTTTACATAGATGTCCCTCTGTGTGTGCGGGTCTTCTGCCTCCCTGTATTTCCTCAGAGCCCCTGTATCATGTGATTTGTCTTCCCAACTCTGTATTCTCTTTATTCTTGTCATTGCTGGGGCATAATATGGGACCACCTTCCTCAGTGTCTCTTCTTCCACACATTTAATACTTCACCATTTAATGGACTCGTACTATAGGCATATTGTTAATTGCTGAAGAGATAATAAATAATGTATACTTTTATCCTCATGATGTATAGTTAGGAGATGACCTCTGATTGTGTTTGCATACGTATACATGGGCAGTGATATTGTACAGTAGCTAGAGGTGGTGATGGGTGAGAGTCTAAGAAAAATAGTTTAGCTTTAGATGTGTTTAATTTGAGGAAACTGGAGTAGCCCAGGAGGAAATTGTATAGAAACAGAAAAACTGGCAACGAAGTTGCAATTCATTACCCTACAGGTAGTGGTTGAAATCAGTGAAACCACTAAAGATCTTAAAAGATTTTGCCAGCAGAAGCCGTGAGGAAGGAGAGGAAAAAAGGGCAAGGACAGGATTTAGGTGATGATGCTTTGAGCGAAAATAGAGCAAAAGCTCCTCCTCAACTTTAGGGTTTTAAAACTTCCCAGATTTTATGAAATTTCAAAATAAAGGTTTATTTCCAGTGTTTGACCCTATTTGAATAGCTTAGAACCTATTCTGCTTCCTAAAGATCAAATTCTACAGGTGAAAGCTGGTGTAGAATAAATGCATTCTGCTGCCCTGGGATCAAACATACAGTCCAGAGTTTTGTCACTTTGCCTTTTGCCTTAATCCTCCTCAGAGCTTTCTTGTAACTGCTGAATCATGGCATCCTTCTCAAGTTGAGATTATCTCCATCGATTTTCCTTTCCTCTAATTCAGGGCTCTATATGTAGGCTGCTTTTCTCACATCTCAGCAGCCTCCATCACTGATACATTCACCTGGGGATCTATCTCCTCTTCACACCGTGAAACTGGAGACCAGATTGAATCCCCACTTATTGCTGGTCTCAGAGACAAGCACCCAGAGAGTTTTGTTTTTGCTGGCTTTTTGGAGATATAATCGACATACAACATTATGTAAGTTTAAGGTGTACAATGTGATGATTTGATACATACATATATATTGCAAGATGTTTACCATGATAAGGTTATCTCATCCTTCACTTCACGTAATTACCATTTGTTGTTTTTTGTTAAGATGAGGCCATTAAATTTCTATTCTTATAGCAACTTTTAAGAATATAATACAGTGGGGGCACCTCATTGGCTCAGTCGGTTAAGTGTCTGACTTCAGCTCAGGTCATGAACTCACATCATGGGTTTGAGCCTCGCATTGGGCTCTGTGCTGACGGCTCAGAGCCTGGAGCCTGCTTTGGATTCTCTGTCTCCCTCTCTCTTTGCCCCTCCCCCACTCATCTCTCTCTCTCTCTCTCTCTCTCTCTCACTCTCTCTCTTAAAAATGAATAAATATTACAATTTTTTAAAAAAGAATACAATACAGTGTTTTTAACTTAGTCACTATGCTGTACCTTAGATACCCAGTACTTATAACTAAAAGTTTGTACCTTTGACCAATATCTCATTTCCCCAACTCTTCAGCCCCTGGCAACTAACATTCTATACCCTCTGCTTCTATGAGTACAATTTTGTTTAGATTCCACATGTAAGATAATACAGTATCTCTCTCTGACAGACAGTTTTCTTATGCTAGGTCTTAAGGCAAATCACCAGAGGGAAATAGAAGACATAAACAATTTAGAGATGGGGCACTGGTAAAGCTTAGAAAGTTCTTAAACCAACAGTCCTTGTACTTACATCTCTGCCTTCCATTTAAGACAGTAAGATAAAGGTTATTTTGGCTTCAGATTCTGGCATAAGATTTTTGAGAATGGAATTCTCACATTTCTCCCACCCTTAGCCTTCTACCCCTACCCAAGCAAAAAGGGGTATTAAAGTTTCTGCCTACTATATACACTGTGTCTGAAAGAAAAACTGAAATTAACTCTGATGATGCAAATTAGACGGAGTATGGTTTCTCTCTCACTTGCTTTTAAACAGGAGACTCGAAAAATTAATTTTTCTCTTAAGCATTGTATCAAATCCCACATTCCTATGGTCCAGGATTTATTTTCTTTAGCCAAATTTTCATCTCAAGGAAAAGTTATAAGTGAGGTAAGATACTGGTGCAGTGGTTCACAAACTAAACATATCTCAAATAGAATGTTGAAAGAGAGATGTCAGTGTATCAGAGGAATGGCAATTCTTTAAAGCTTTACGATCTTCCTTCCCATATTAAATTATGTATAGGGGTGCCTGGGTGGCTCAGTCGGTTGAGCATCCAACTTAGGATCAGGTCATGATCTCATGGTTCATGGGTTAGAGCCCTGCATGTGGCTCTGTGCTGACAGCTCAGAGCCTGGAGCCTGCTTCAGATTCTGTGTCTCCCTCTTCCTCTGCACCTTTTCCCACTTGTGCTCTCTGTCTGTCTGTCTCTCTCAAAAATAAATATAAAAAAATTATGTATGAATAAAAGGTATTTGGAAGATGCATTTATATTCTTCAGATAAGGATAGTTGTTTTTAAAGGAATTATTTTTAAAGTTTATTTATTTACTTTTGAGACAAAGAGTGAGTGAACAAGCAGGAGGGGGCTTTGGCGGGGGGGGGAGGTGCAGGGAGAATCCCAAGTAGTCTCTGAACTTTCAGAATAGAACCTAGTGTGGGGCTCAATCTCATGAGCCATGAGATCATGACCTGAGCAGAAATCTGGAGTTGGAAGCTTAACTGACTGAGCCACCCAGGTGCCCCAAGGATAGTTACTTTAACTTATGAAAACATGACTGCAGTCAAGTAGCAACTGCATTTTCTTTTCCATGATACGTGAACTCTAACCCTCAACCAGCCGGTGTCAAACTCTTAATAACTAATAGTGAGCTATCACTAATCCCAAGAAACCCAGGGATACCTAGACACTACCCTTACACACTCATATATAACAGCCGTATGGACAACATTCAGCAAATGGAAACCTCAAAGCCTATATTTGCGGGATCAGTAATAATACCTCTCCATATGATATTAATCTTATTCCACTTATTATTCTGTGATAAAGTTTTATCTATATTTTCATTAAAATTAGTTTATTGTAAAGTTTTTTATTTTTATTTTTTAAAAATTTTTTTTTCAACGTTTATTTATTTTGGGGACAGAGAGAGACAGAGCATGAATGGGGGAGGGGCAGAGAGCGAGGGAGACACAGAATCGGAAACAGGCTCCAGGCTCTGAGCCATCAGCCCAGAGCCCGACGCGGGGCTCAAACTCACGGACCGCGAGATCGTGACCTGGCTGAAGTCGGACACTTAACCGACTGCTCCACCCAGGCGCCCTGTAAAGTTTTTTAAAAAGAGTACTTACGGCTAAATGCTTTTCAATTTTTTTTAATGTTTATTTATTTTTGAGAGAGAGGCAGAGGCAGGGAGGAGCAGAGAGAGAGGGAGACACAGAACCCGAAACAGGCTCCAGACTCTGAGCTGTCAGCACAAAGCCTGATGAGGGGCTCGAACTTATGAACCGCGAGATCGTGACCTGAGCCGAAATTGGACGCTTAACCAACTGAGCCACGCAGACACCCTTAAATGCTTTTAAAATCAATAATATATGAAAGCATCTAAAGTCCTGTTAACCTATTTCTCAATAAGACAAAACAAAGCCTAATCATACTGTTACTGTCATAATTAGTTTCTTAGGTATAAATAATACCACTAGAGATAAACTTTTATTGAAGGGCTATCCCTTTTAATGATTGAATTTGTTTCCATCGTTAGTTTTATCCATACCTTATTTTATCTTGAACTAGCTTACAAAATCTAGCATGGAAAAGAATGTGAGAGCCACTGAATTAAGTTCTCTAGGGAAGCTTACTCACTTTGGCCTGAGGGAAATGAAGAATGCAGGTGGCTGTTGAAGGATGATGATCATCTTTTTTTGTTTGTGTTTTCCCAAATACATTTTCAAGTGTGGATGGGGGAACTCAGTCCTTTCAGAAATTGGCTGAACAGATTAAATCAGAATATTGTTCTTGCCACCTCCTTGATTTCCCCAATTCTTCTCAACTTTCTCTTAATGAATGTCTTTCATTGCGCTATAATTCATCTGCTACAGACCATGCAGGTTCAAGTGAGGGTAGTAATTTCCTAAGGGGACTTGACTCTCGGGGAAATTCCAACAAAAAACTAATTTTAAACTTAATGTTTGTTATAAATCACACATAAGGAGCCCAAGGGAGTTTTCTTTCTGAATGCTATTCAAACCAAACCAAACAAAAAAGAACTTTAATGGTTGATAAGCAGGGATGGAACTCAGAAGAAAATTTTCTGTGTTTATGTGGTTCTGTTGATTCTATTTTGTGGTCATTTATGAAATCTTCAGTTTTCACTCTCTGGATATGTGACTTATCAATAATCTTATCATGTGAATATTAAGAGCTGCTGTCCCTTTTCAGAATGCTCTCAAGACATGAGCTAATGCATAAAACAGCAAAAGAAAAAAAAAAAAAAAGAATTCCAAGAAGTCCTTGCACTTATTTCTAGGTAAAGGAAGGAGTAGTGGGCATTTTTTTTTTATAAACCAGCATAATTGTTTCTATAATCTTAAACTGAAAATCTCAATCATTACCAAAACTGAAGAGAAGACTGGATCCTCCTCCGGAAACACATTTGTAATTAAATTGCTTAAGATCTATACTCCATCTCCTTTTTCCCTCCTACAGGCATTTTCCAAAAGGAAAATAAATCTTTCCTCAAAAAATAGATCTTTCATCAAATAAATATCTTTACTACAAGGAAATAATGAGGATAGACAAATGAGTATACAAATACTTAACCATTTGTAATTTTTCTATTCTGGTAAAATGTTCCTTCAATATTGGCTGCGGAATTGCGCAAGTTAGGAAGCACTCTAGACCTTCATTCGTATTACTGTTAGAACCATGGTATAGTACAAATCCATCAGAACATCAGCCCAGATGGCATAAACCTCATTCTCATTTTAATTAAGAACAGCATATACCAATATTTGATGTTTTTACATGAACAGATGAAAATTGGATGTATCCAGCCATTAGGGAAAATTTAATTTCTGTTGCAGTGGATAAATACTACCTTAAAATATGTTAAAATAAACAGGTTATACATTACTACTCATTTTTGTATTTGCATTTGTATGCTTAAATATATATGGGAAGCTGTACCTGCAGATAAGACACTGTTTTTGAGAACTAACAGACTCAGATTTTCACTTTTTAATTATATGCAATACCTCTTGTTATATACCATACCTCTTGTTAAACTTCAGTATTTTTGATATTATAAAGGATTGTTGAAGAGGTCTTTACTCAGAACTTCTAAATTTTGATACTACCAATAAATTTTCTTTATATACTGTTATCCATCAACAAACATCCCTTCTCTTCATTTTACTTATTGACATAAATGTGGTTTAAAAAAATGTTTCCACCCCTTGGTTCAATACCTTATTGGATGCTCAGGTGTGTATTCTATTTAGTTCAACTCATCATGGTAATGGGATTATCTTTGCCAGTGAATGGAACTGTAAAGTCACATTTGCAACAGCATAAGTGACAATGACACCAAAGAGTAAGTCCTCAGGTAAATTTTAGGAAAATTTTAATCGTTCCAAAAAAGTGGCGTGCAATCTCTTCCTACTTCAATCATTGTCATATTTGAATGTGCCATCTGAAAATGACAGTCATCTTCGAAACATGAGGAGAGGTAGCTTGAGAAAAATAAGGACATTATCATGAAATCAAATAAGAAATTAAAATAAAAAAAAACCTCTGGAATAATTATATCTTTGTGCATTTCATGATGGGAGATGTTTTTGGCCTTAAATTTTAATGATTTCAAGTGGAATTTATCTTACTTTGAATGGAAAATATTTTCACCCACATTAGCAAAGTAGAAACTTAAATGTAAAATGTTGGTGTTTGTTGTCTAATGCCTGACAAGCACAGATACACTTTTTTGTAAAAGTAAGCATTAGTACTTCTGACAAAAATAATTTTTCAATCTCTGGTAAATAAAATATTTTATATATTGTATATTTTTTATTGATTGGATGTACTATTATAAAATGCTTTCTGATAATTTTATGATCAAACATCTTCTACTCAGGGTATATATATTTTTCTTTGCCTTAAAAAGAACCTACAGATTTTTATTTGTGGAAGCTTGGTAGATTACCCATCCTCATGCTGAAAATAACTGAAGGATGGTAGATAAAATATGTTTTAGCTTAATGACTTGGAAATGAGATACAGGATATTCAGAAACTAAAAGGTAGATGAGAGAGGGATCCAGGGAGGTCAACAGAGCACTAAAGCTTACTTTTGCCCTGAAGATGTTTGATAAACCTTATTAACTTTCAGGTCATTGTGGATAAAGTCTAGAGCCTACTGAGATGGGTAGAAGCTCATAAGAGGTCCCTTGCCCCATTAAACTGGGATCCAAGAAAACTTAATCCTCTCTGCAGTGGTTAACTGTAATTGGCCAACCTCAATTCCAAAGTACATATAGTTCATGACTGTATAAACATTGGCTCCCAGGTTGGGAAACATTTGTTTCTTTCTTTAGGTTCTATAACCTCAAGTCAACATCACCACAAGTTTGCACCAAATTCATACTCTCTGGATATTTGGAAATCTCAAAATGCATAATTTATTTAAGGTGTTTTTGCTTTCATTAGAAAGTAAGAAACAGGAGCAGTTTCTCTCTAGAGTAACCTACCTTCAACACTGGCCTCAAATTTTTCCTCAAATTAACCTTCCAAAAAAATTAAAGAAATATACAGCTCATGGTATAAACAAATCATAAAATATCCAGAAAAATAATAAATCCCACGCAAGTTCCACCTGGATATACATTGTCAATTGATGCTTATTATTATTCTTGCTTTTCTAAGACATTCAATGTTTACATTTCCTAGACTTCTCTGATCAAAATTTCAGCTAGATTTCACATATAAGAAGCATCCACATAAAATCTGAAAAGCTAAAGAGAATAAGAAACCGCCTAGTAGATGACACAGCTATGTGGTTCTTCCACTGGTGGATGTGTTCCTCTGAGACTGGCTCACTTGGTCACCTAAATGAGCCACAAGACAGGGCATGAACAGCATCTGCCTCATATCACAGCTTTCACATACCATCCTGAGTCATCCTTGTTAGGGTTTGAGGAAGGTGAGATCATTGGCTAGAGATCCCAGTAATTGCTACATTTCTGGAGTTTCTGAAAGCTATTGGCAGAATCACTGACATTTGGCATACTAGTCATTTCAAGTTAGTGTAAGCCTTTATTTTCCCATTGTTTTTTTATTTTATTTTATTTATTTATTTATTTATTTATTTATTTATTTATTTATTTATTTATTTTTCACTATATGAAATTTATTGTCAAATTATTTTCTATGCAACACCCGGTGCTCATCCCAAAAGGTGCCCTCCTCAATACCCATCACCCACCCTCCCCTCCCTCCCACCCTCCATCAACCCTCAGTTTGTTCTCAGTTTTTAAGAGTCTCTTATGCTTTGGCTCTCTTCCACTCTAACCCTTTTTTTTTTTTTGCCTTCCCCTCCTCCATGGGTTTCTGTTAAGTTTCTCAGGATCCACATAAGAGTGAAACCATATGGTATCTGTCTTTCTCTGTATGGCTTATTTCACTTAGCATCACACTCTCCAGTTCCATCCACGTTGCTACAAAGGGCCATATTTCATTCTTTCTCATTGCCACGTAGTATTCCATTGTGTATATAAACCACAATTTCTTTATCCATTCATCAGTTGATGGACATTTAGGCCCCACTGTTTTTTTATTAAGACTTCTACAGGGACATCCATTTTCCTGTGAGACTTTGGTAAGTATACTAGATTGTAAAAACCAGGCAACAGCTGGAAAGCTCAGAAATCATTCAGAAGTTAGAATTATTGGGGGCACTTGCATGGCTCAGTCAGTTAGGCATTGGACTTTGGCTCACGTCATGAGCTCACAGTCTGTGAGTTCAAGCCCTGCGCTGGGCTCTGTGTGACAGTTCAGAGCCTGGAGCCTGCTTCGGATTCTGTGTCTCCCTCCCTCTCTGCTCCTCCCCCATTTGTGCTCTCTCTCTCAAAAATAAATACACATTAAAAAAAGAAATTAGAATTACTGAAGCAGAATAGAAAAGGCATATTTTAAACAATGCTTAAAAAACTTAAAGATAGGATTAAAAATATGACTAAAGAGCAACAGACATACTAATGACCAAATTAACCTGAAAAAGTTGGAGACTAACCAGACAAAAA
This sequence comes from Acinonyx jubatus, assembly GCF_027475565.1. Taxonomy (NCBI): domain Eukaryota; kingdom Metazoa; phylum Chordata; class Mammalia; order Carnivora; family Felidae; genus Acinonyx; species Acinonyx jubatus. The sequence goes on from NC_069380.1 coordinate 212,328,067, forward strand.
GATGAAAAATATGTAAAAAGGGTAAGGAATACAGGAAATGAATGAGAAGATACAATATATGTTTAAGGTAACCTCAGAATAACAGAGAAAAAAGGGTGAGCATTTGAGAAATAATGGATTTTCCAGATATGAAATCTACAGGTTCAGGAATTTCTGTGAATCACAAGCTATATTTACACACACACACACACACACACACACACACACACACACACACCAAACAGGAAACAGTATTTAGATTCATGAGAATTCAAACTTATAATGTCAAAGAAATAGAGAAAATTTGTAGAACACCAAGAAATAAAAGATAGCTTACCCAGAAACAAAATTAGGCTGCTGGAAACCTGTCAGAAATTGGTTGAATTTTAAATTTAATGAGTTGAGAAAAATTTCTTGGCAATGTATTATCTCTTATGGTGTATATGTGTGTGCACACACATGCATGTGTTTAAAATAGCAATCAACAAAGCTACAAATAGATATAAAATGTCTTTTTAAAATTGCGAATTTATCAAATATGGCTCTGTCAGTGATTGATAGATCAAGCAGACAAAAATTCAAAAATTATACAGATGATATAAATAACTGAAATACCACTATTAATCTCATACGTGAAAAATGACACAGCACAGTGAAGAGAATATGTCTTCTAGTCAAGCACATATGGACCAGTAAGAAAATTGACCTCATAAAGGACTGGTCAACCAACCCTAATCAAAATTCAAACTATTAACAGTATCTATCAACTACAAAAAAAATATGTTAGAAATATATAATAAAGAAACCCCCAGAAAATTCCAGGTGTTTAGACATGAAAAAAACAAAAACTATTAGACTGGAGAGGAAAAGATCATGGTATTTAAGCATGATTAAAGTGAAAGATAAAGAAAATGCTACTTATCAAAACTTGCTGCGTATAGCTAAATGGTCTTAAAGAAAAATGCATCCTTATTTGTATAAAATAGGATATATGAAAATAAAGATATAAAAACAAAATCATGGGCTATTGAAATAGAAAAGAGAAATGAAGTAGAGAATATATAATTGCCAAAGATATCTTCATTGATGAAAAATAGATGACTATTTAACAAAGGTTAAGGGGGAAAATGAGGATCCCAAATAAATAAAAATAGAAAAAATGGTGATCTGTAAAAGTAAGTATAAAATTAAAAATATATTAACTAAAATTTATATCAGTAGGAAAACTTGCATTTACTTCTCAGTAATTTACAAAAAATGGCTCAAAAAAAAAAAAAACCCTCATGAGTCTTGGAAGTTTTAATTAAATCGATCAATATTCTAAAATCTTATGATAAACTAACAGGCCCAGATTTTGTTTCCAGTGAATTCCACCAAGTGTTTAAGGAACACATATTTTTAAAGCTTACCCAAACTACTCCAGGACCTTCAACTTATTTTATAAGACAAGAACAACTTTTACCCAGAGACTGATAAAGACATTACCCAATGGAAAATTTCATGCTAATTTCATTCATGGTTATGAATTTAAAAATCTTAAATAAAACACTTGAAATATGAATCATGAATCTGGAAATGACATTGGGTTCATTCCAGGACTGCAAGTTTGATTTAACATTAGAAAATTAAAATCACTTGCATGTTAATGGAAAACTAATTCATTCATTCACCTAATAAGCACAGAAGACACATTGTCATAAAATTTCTGATAAAATTTTTCATCTAAATATCAAAAGGGTATTTCCATAGGTTGATAATCTCATTCGAATAATTAAATTGTATAATAGATTTAAAAATAATATATTTATTTTTTACTCACTTACTGGTTCAGCGTGGGTTCACCTGTTGAGCAGGTCTTCTTTAGAGACCTCAGGGGTCAGCTGCTTTCTTTTCATCATGTGATTTTTCAATAGGATAGCTTTATCATGTATTGTTCAAAATAGAATAGCTTTGAAATGATGGGGAAAACTATAAATAATTTGCCTAGAATATCAGGTGTGAGTCTTTACTGTCCCAGACAAACTGGGATAGACAGTCATCCTTCAAAAGATTTCTCTGGTCATAGCAATTTCTATGTTTAGGATGGGTCATAAAGTATGAAAGAACATAAAAGATTTCCTGAAATTATATGCATCATTTTTAATCAGCTTCATTTTCTGTAATTTGTCATATAACTTATGGAATTGCAAGGTTGGTAGGAAATTTGGTCAAATATTTTGCCCATAGAGTAAGATTGATTTTCATCAATAGCTAGTGGTCTTTGCCATATATAATACAGAATATCTGAAAAAAATATTTGTCATTATATTTAATCATGAAAATATTAAAAGAATGATAATGCAAGATCAAGACCAATCAAGGATACACAATCTTATTTAATACCGATTTGGAAATCCTATCCAGAGGTAAATGAGATAAGGTACAAAGCTTGGAAAAGTATTCAAAGTGTTACTTATTATTTACAGATAATATGATTTTTTAATAGAAACCACTAACACACTCTATGTAAATTATTAGAGTTGAACATGGATTCAGGATTCAAAATTAACATAGAACAATTACATTTCTATAGTCCAACAATAAGTGTTATTAAAAATAACATGGACTATTTTGCTACAATACTGATAATAATATAAATAAATCTAATGAAAGCTGTATAAGAGCAGTATAGAAAATATTACAAGACTTTATTAAAGTATACTAAATTAGACCTAAATAAATTGAGGTATATAATACATAATAATAGTTAAAATATAAACTCTCAAGAAATTATCCAATAGATTCAATACAATGTATATTAAATAAAATCAAGCTACAATCTGCAAAGGATTTCTCTTGACAATCTGAATCATAAACACACACACGGATGCACATAAGGAATAGCAAGGAGCCCAGAATGACTAAGATACTGCTTAATTTGGATAGGGTATTTCAAAGATAGTTTTTTTTATAAATTATATTTGGCTGTACTTGTTAGAATGTTTTCATTATGCTGTATATTTTCTCTGCGCAATATCTTAGAGAAATAAAGTGCTGGATAGTTTAATGGAGAGTAAACTTAGACCACTTTTATAGACAGGTCAACGATGCATGCCAAACTTCTGTATGAGAATTCTGGGAGTGGCTTGACCAGGAAAACTCAAGAATCCTTATTGATGGTTTTCATCTGATGAGAGTAAACATGCAAATAAGTTTCTCTTTTTCACAAATCTTTCTCTTCTACTCATGTTGTTCTGTTGAGTTACAGACTTGTATATCAAACTCACATCTCCACATTGAAGTGTGTGGACATTTGTATTTGTTTGAGATTGAATATGTTATGTGTACATCTTCAGTTCTCATCACATGAGATCTAGTTCAACCAGCTGTCGGAGAAACTGGATTATCACCCTGGATTCTTTCTTTTCCTTTTCTCCCTCTTCCATGTCTTCTACTGTATAAAAATGAATCACTGCTAGGAAATAGATTTAACAATAAAATCTTTGGCCATTCTGTCTCCTGTTGTTATATTTCCCACTCCCTTCTTCAGGCTCTCATCATTTCTGATTGGTTTGCAGTGTGGCGTCTCTTTAATCCATTCTTCTAGCTGTGCCTAGAGTAGAGCTTCTAAATCAGAACTGATGAGGTTGTTTTCCTTTAAATTTTCTAATGCTCCAAGTGTCTTCATGAATTGTATACATCCAATTGTATAAATTAATTAAGGTAGATTAGGCTTTAGTATCACATAAACTCCGTAAAGCATATAATGGCTTGGTAACCGATGTTAAATTTCTTGCTTATGAAGCGGCCGCATGGATGTTACTGGTTTTTCAGAGAGCTTCCTGTCATACACTGATTCCGGGGCCCACATTCTTTCCATCTTTTGGCTCTTTACAATCTATTCCTGCCAACAAAAAGAAGAAACAAAAAATCATAAACCAATGAAATGGAGCACAGTCACATTCTAAAAGCCTAGAAATGGTACCCATATTCTATTGACTGGAAATCAGTTCCATGGCAACATCTAGGTGAAAATAAGCCTGAAAAATGAAGTCCATGTGTGTGCTCAGGAGAAAGAGAAGAGTGTGGATTTTGGTAACTACTTGCCTTTAAAGATGTTATGATCTGGGCCTGCTTGCATTATATTATCTCTTGCTACTTCCTGGCTCCATGCAAACACTCTCTCTAGCCATCATGAATTATCTGCAACTCTCTACATTTTCTTTTCTCAGGACCAATTTATATGTTGGCATTTTCTTGTTGAATTTAATTTTCCACACCAAGCCCATTGTTGTGAGCCTAGATGTAGATGTGTCCCTCACCCCCAAATTCATGTTTTGAAGTCCCAAACCCAGTACTTCAGAATGTAACCATAATTGGAGATGAGCTCTCTAAAGAGGTGTTTAAGTGCAAATAAGGCTGTCCCAGAGTGGGCTCTAATCTAACATGCCTCGTGTCCTTAAAAGAAGTGGAGGAAACACTAGAGATGCATGCCCAGTGCACAGAGAAGAGATCATGTGATGACACACTGAGAAGGCAGCCATCTGAAAACCAAAGAGAGAGACCTCGGAAGATACCAAATACTGGTGTTAGCTAGCACCTCTATCATGTATGTGACTTTCTTTGTGGGCAGACAAAGATGTGATAAATGAGTGGATGGGCCAGCCTAATTGAGTGAAGGTTGAGGTGACAACAAAGGACACAAAGCAAGAAAACATAATGTGAGGTTCAGACATCTAAATTCCTTGGAACTGATTCCATAAGAGGAGCAGACTGTTCTCCAAGACAGCCAGATCATAATGTGATCTACTGGAGAAGCTCTGATAAATAAAAGCTAATTATTTCTACTAACTTTGAACATGTACGTGGCTAGCTGATTCATTAGCACATTACCTAATACTGATGCTTAATTTTTGCAAAATACAACCACAATCCTGGGGAGTAGGACCCCAAGAGCCCTGCAGTATGCCTTGAAATAGCATGCTTGTATTTTGCCCGAGCAGGCATAAATTATCAGAAAGATGCAGATTTACTAGGACTAGTAATTTAAATATTGTATCCACTAACGTTATTTAAGAGGCTTGGTGAATAATAGCTCACTCATTTGTCCCTCTTGTCACCAGAGTTCTTTTAATCTGCTGAGTAAACAAGATCTTGGAGATTTTGGTTGCGGATATTTTTATGCTACTATATTCTATGGCATAGAACACATATAATTTTTTTCTTGCCTGCTCTCTTAAGCAGATAAATGCACGATCTCGAAAGTTATTAGCATATCAGTGTCTAATTGACTGTAGTAAAAAATGAAAAATCCTAATAACATTCCTATATGTCATTCCCATAGACCTCAATTATTCAGAAGTTTCATAATGCTGCTGCTGCCTAGTAGAGTATAACCCATTAAATATGCATCTGGGCTAAAATATAAAAGTTTCTCAAATGCTCATAGGATGAAATCATGGTGGTGTTTTAAAATTTAATGTTGCTTAACCTGCAACACAATGAATTCCTCTGCCTGGATATAAAGTTTATGATGTGAAAGTCAAAATTAATCCATGGTGTTTTGTAAAATTGGTCACACCAAAATTTTTATTTTTCTTTCTTTGTTCAACTTTTGATTTCTGCTCCAAATATGCAGCTTGCCTCTGACAAAGTTTTAAAGTTTGAAAAGAAGAATAGCCATCTAACAAATTGTTATGGCTGTTATTCACCTAACTCAAGTAAATAAGATCAAGAAAAATAAAAGGAGAAATTAAGCAAGTTGTTATATATGTCAAACTCTACCTCAAATCAATCTATGTTTCTGTCCATCTATTTATCTATCTGTCTGTCCATCTATCTAATCATCATCATCTATCAAAGAGCAAAGAACAACCCAGACACATTTAAAAAATTAAATATTCAAAGATAATTTTGCATAAGTATCATGAAAAATAAACAGTTGTTATGTGAGATAATATTTAACAAATTTTTTGTCTGCCAGACATGTTAGGTAACATGTATGTTATTATTTTAAAATGTGCCACACATTTTGTTGTGTATTCTTAATATTCTTTAAGAAATAAAGTTTATGCTATTTTATTTGACAATAAACACAGATGTATATCTGAGAAAAATATGCAAATCTACACCTTGCATCAAACGAACTCTTTAAAAAATTATAGGAAAACATCATTATATATGTCCACAGGACTTTAAGAAAACTATAGATAATTTGTAATTTCAGTATCATTTTGGAAGATGAGTATTTCCAAAATGAACTTAAACCAACAACATTACTTATCACATTCAAAATCCATTCCTAATTTAAAAATGCACTCACCACTTTTAGAATTTATAACATATTTCATACAACTACTTTTTGTCCTTAACCTTTTTATAGATGTGGACATTCTGGAAAACATTCTGAAGGCAGTTATCAAGATGATGAATTGCTTTGGACATCAAGTCACTGAGGGTTAGATTTTCCTCTTTCTTTCTTTCTTTTTCTTCTTTCTTTTCTTTTCTTTTCTTTTCTTTTCTTTTCTTTTCTTTTCTTTTCTTTTCTTCTTTCTTTTCTTTCTTTTCTTTCTTTCTTCTTTTATTAAAGTATCCCAGAAGCATAGATACAGGGGTGATAGACAAAGAGAAAGGTAATACAGCTCAGGTTTTTCTAACTTGCAGAGGTGCCTAAAGATAAATTTACTTCTTTCAAATGTAGTGTATTTAATAATCAACTGAGGATATTTCAAATAAGCTAGGAAAAGAGTTGTTGCGGGTTTATGCTGAGAGGATTAAGTCATGAAATGGTTGAACTTGGGTTTTAGGAGCAATATCAATCCTTTTTTCTACCTCCCTGGAAAGCAGTGGTTGGAAAATGAGAAAAGCCATAGTATCAGCCCCTTCTCTTGGGCAGGGCAGCAATATCTCCAACATTCAAGTAACCTGGTCTATGCGTTCTTTAAAAAAAAATACTGATCAGCACTCTTTATGTGTTTATATTTGTTTCCTTATATTAATGTATCTTTACTGACATGGTATCAAAGGGAAAAAAAAACTAAAAGTTGTGCTAATGCCCAAAGATACACATGCATGCACACACACACTCCCCAATATTTAGTACGTGAGAAATCTGTTATTCCATGCCTTTGGATTAAATGGGGTGAACCAAATGGCATGAATTAATAATTAATCCATAGCTAAACCATGTTTTTCTCATGGAACATGTGGAAGAAAGCCCCTTGACTCTACCTTCAAAAAAGCAGTTTTATAAAACACTTCATCCTTGTTCTATGAGTGGAGACATTTCAAAACTATGACTAATTTATAGAATTTATTGGCAAAAATATATCTTCTGCCAAAACACACATATAGAACATGCACGCACAGAGAGACACATATGCACGTGCTTTTACTATGTTGAAAAGAATTATTTAAAATAAAGCCATCTATTTTAATAATGATGCACTCATTGCACATTTTAAGGTCTGAAAATACTTTAAAATTTAAATGTAAAAATCAAGGAAATTTTCAGGTGAAAAAAATAACTTGCGAGTAGAGGACATATTTGTAGTTAAGGACATTTTAAAAGCCAAATTGATACCTGTCTTAAGTTTTTTTTTAATATTTATTAATTTTTGAGGGGGGGGCAGGGTCAGAGAGAGAGAGGGAGACACAGACCTGAAGCAGCCTCCAGACTCCGAGCTGCCAGTACAGAGCCCAATGCTGGGCTCGAACTTGTGAACCACTAGATTATGACGTGAGCCGAAATCGACACTTACCTGACTGAGTGACTCAGGCGCTCTGATAGCTGTCTTTAAAAAAACATATAACAAAAAAAAAATAATTAATTAAAAAAACATGTAACAAAACGAAAATTGTACTTGTAAGCTGAAATACTATCTCATCATGTTTTTCTTTCCCCTTATTCCTCCAAATTCATTAATGCCCTCACATCCTCAAAAAATAAACACATTTAGGTTTTTGGCAAAACTTACATATTGTTTTTAAAAGGAAATATTTGAACAAAATATGAGTTCATTTATTCCAATTTTTGTTGACTTTTGAAATTAACTTCTTTTAAATTTTAGAAGAGCTTCAGATTTCTAGAAACATGCAAAATAATAAAGAGTTTATATATACCGCACACTCAGTTTCTGTGTGAATACTTTATATTTATATGGTATGTTGGTCACAATTAAGGAACCAGTACTGATAATTATTTACTAAACTACATACTTTATCTGGACTTTCTTAGTTTTATTTAATGTCTTGTTCTATTTCGGGATCCCTTCCAGGAAACTACATTACATGTATTTATTGTGTTTCTTTAGGTTCCTATTGGCTATGATAGTTTCTCTGACTTTCCTTGTTTATCATGACCTGGACAGATTTGCAGAACACTGATAAAGTATTTTTTAAATGCTTCTCAGTTGAAATGTTTGTAAAAATTTTATCATGAGTGGGTACTGAATTTTTCAAATATTCTCTCTGCATCAATGAATATGATCATACATTTTTCCTTTAATCTGTTGATAATGGTAGATTATATTTACAGAGTTTGAATGTTGAAACAGCCTCATATACTTAAAATAAATCCGACTTGGTGCATAATTCTTTTTATATATTGTTGGATTTGTTGAGGATTTCTGCTTGTGTTTTCTGAGAGAATTTGGTCTATAAGCTTTTTAATTTTTTTTAATTTTAATTTTTTAGGAGTTTTTTCTTTAACGTTTACTTAATTTGAGAGAGAGAGAGAGAGAGAGCAAGTGCTAGCATGAGTGGGTGAGGGGAAGAGAGAGGGAGACAGAAGATCTGAAGTTGCCCTGTCCTGTGAGCAGAGAGCCCTACACAGGGCTGGAACCCACAAACCATGAGATCATGATCTGAGTCGAAAATCAAGAGTCTAAGGCTTAACCATGAGCCACCCAGGCACCCCTTTTTAGTTTTTTTTTTAATGTTTATTTATTTTTGAGAGAGAGAGAGAGAGAGAGACAGGCAGAGCATAGGTAAGAGAGGGACAGAGAGAGAAGGAGACACAGAATCCAAAGTAGGCTCCAGGCTCTGAGCTGTCTCCCTCTCGCTCTCCCTCTCTCTCTCTCTTCCTCTCAAGAGCCAGACTCTGGGCTCGAACTCATGAGCTGTGAGATCATGACCTGAGCCAAAATTGGATGCTTAACTGACTGAGCCACCCAGGCGCCTCTATAATCTTTTTTTGTTGTAATATTTGTATATGGTGTTGTTAACTGGGTTATGGTAACATCGCAGCATAAAGAATGATTCTCCTGCTTTTATTTTCTGGAAGAGATTTCAGAGAGTAAGTATCATTTCTCCTTTAAATGTTCAAAGAATTAATTGTGAAATAATCTCAGTTTGATGCTTCATTTGGGAAGGTTTTCAATTATTGATAAAACTTTATTATAGATAAAAGGCTTTAATGTTCTCTGTTTCTCCTTCTGTGAGTTTTGGTAAATGTGTCATTGGTCCATCACATCTACAATTTTGCAATTTGTATCTATAAAATTACCTTTAATATTCCCTTGTTAACCTTTTTAATGTCCATGTATTAGTGGAGATAAACCACTTTTAATTTTTTATATCTTTATTCTGCATTGTCTCCGATTCTCTCTTGGTTAGCCTGGGATAGAGGTTTATTAATTTTACTGATGTTTTCCTAAAAGAATAAAAAAGCCTTTAGGTGTTACTGATTTTCTCCATTTTTTGTTAATTTTGTAGAGTTCTGTTCTACTTTTTATTTCTTTTTTCTTCTTAAGGCTTAATTTTCCTTTCTCTTTTTAAATGTTTATTTACTTGAGAGAGAGAGAGAGAGAGGGGGGGGGAAGAGAGAGAGGGAGAGAGAATCTCAAGCAGGCTTCATGCTGTAGTCTGGAGCCTGGTGCCAGGCATAGTCTCATGAACCATGAGATCATGACCTGAGCCACAGAGACGGATGCTTAACCATCTGTGCCATCCAGGTGCTCCTTAATTTGCCTTTCTTTCTCAAGATGTCTAATGCAAAGACTAGGTTATTATTTTATATATTTTTCCTTTCTAGTGCATATATTTATTACAAATGTTATTTGCTTACCTCCCTTTTTTCCCCTTCCCCTACGTTCATTGGTTTTGTTTCTTAAATTCCACATATGAGTGAAATCATATCGTATTTGTCGTTCTGACTGACTTATTTCACTTAGCATAATACATCCTAGCTCTATCCACATCATTGCAAATGGCAAGATTTCATTCTTTTTGATGGCTATTACATTGGATGTATGTATGTATGTATGTATGTATATGTGTGTATATATTTACGTATGTGTGTATATATACATATACATATATATGTATATGCACATACAAACATACCACTCTTGTATACATTCATTAGTCGATGGACATTGGGCTCTTTCCATATTTGGTTTTTGTTGATAGCACTGCTATAAACATTGGGTGCATATTCCCTTTCATATAAGCAGTTTTGTATCCTTTAGATACATGCCTAGTAGTACAATTGCTGGGTTATAGGGTAGTTCAATTTTAAGTTTTTTGAGGAACCTCCATACTATTTTCCAGAGTGCCTGCATCAGTTTGCATTCCCACCAACAGTGCAAAAGTGTACTCTTTCTCCACATCCTTGCCAACATCTATTGTTTCCTGAGTTGTTAATTTTAGTCATTCTGACAGGTGTGAGGTGGTGTTTCATGTGATTTTGATTTGTATTTCTCTGATAATGAGTGTTGTTGAGCATCTTTTCATGTGTCTGTTAGCCATCTAGATGTTTTCTTTGGAAAAGTGTCTATTCATGTCTTCTCCCCATTTCTTCACTGGATTATTTGTTTTTTGGGTGTTGAATTTGATAAGTTCTTTATAGATTTTGAATACTAACCTTTTATCAGATATGTAATTTGCAAATACCTTCTCCTATTCTGAAAGTTGTCTTTTAGTTTTGTTCATTGTTTCCTTCCTGTGCAGAAGCTTTTTTTTGTTTTTTTAATGTTTATTTAATTTTGAGAGAGAAAGAGAGAGACAGAACATGAGTGGGGCGGGGCAGAGAGAGATGGAGACACAGAATCCAAAGCAGGCTCCGGACTCGGAACTGTTAGCACAGAGCCCGACGCGAGGCTCGAACCCATGAGCTGTGAGATCATGACCTGAGCTGAAGTCAAACGCTTAACCAACTGAGCCACCCAGGCGCCCCTAGAAGCTTTTTATCTTGAGGAAGTCCCAATAGTTCATTTTTGCATTTGTTTCCCTTGCCTTGGGAGAGATATTTGTAAGAAATTGCTACAGTATGTCAAAGAGGTTACTGTCTGTGTTCTATTCTAGATTTTGAGGATTTCCAGTCTTACATTTAAGTCTTTCATCAATTTTGAAATCATTTTTGTGTATAGTATAAGAAAGTGGTGCAATTTCATTCTTCTGCATGTCACTGTCCAGTTTTCCCAACATTATTTGTTGAAGACACTGTCTTATTTTCTATTGGATATCCTTTCCTGCTTTGTCGAAGATTAGTTGACCATCTAATTGTGGGTCCATTTCTGGGTTTCCCGTTCTGTTCCATTGATCTCTGTGTCTGTTTTTGTGCCAGTGCCGTATTGTCTTGATGACTACAGCTTTACAATATAACTTGAAGTCCGGAAGTATGATGCCTCCAGCTTTGCTTTTCTTTTTCAAGAGTGCTTCAGCTTTTCAGGGTCATTTGTGGTTCCATACAAATTTTAAGATTGTTTGTTCTAGCTCAGTGAAAAATGCTGTTGATATTGTGATTGCGGTTACATTAAGTGTGTACGTTGCTTTGGACAGTAAGGATAATTTAACAATATTTGTTCTTCCAAACAATGAGCATGGAATGTGTCACCTTCAATTTCTTTCTTAAGTGTCCTATAGTTTTCAGAGTACAGATCTTTTACCTCTTTGGTTAGATTTATTCCTAGGTATCTTATAGTTTTTCATGAAGTTGTAAATGGAATTGAGTCCTTGATTTCTCTTTCTGTTGTTTTATTATTGGTGCATAGAATACATAGAGTATCATATCATCTGTACATAGAGAAAAGTTTGACTTCTTCCTTGCTGATTTGGATGCAGTTTATTTCATTTTGTTGTCTGATTGCTGGGGCTAATGCTTCTGGTACTATGTTAAGTAACAGTGGTGAAAATGGACTTCCCTGTCTTGTTCCTGACCTTAGGGGAAAAGCTCTCAGTTTTTCCCCATTGAGGATGAAATTAGCTGTGGATCTTTCATATATGGCCTTTAGGATGTTGAGGTATGTTTCCTCTATCCCTACTTTGTCGAAGGTTTTTATCCCTACTTTGTTGAAGGTTTGATGTACTTTGTCAAATGCTTTTTCTGCATCTATTGAGAGGGTCATATGTTTCTTATCCTTTCTTTTATTAATGTGGTGTATCACATTGATCGATTTATGAATATTGAACCGACCATTCAACCTAGAAATAAATCCCTCTTCATCGTGATGAATGATTCTTTTAATGTACTGTTGGATTCAATTTGCTAGTATTTTGCTGAGAAATTTTGCACCATATTTATTAGGGATATTGGCCTGTAATTCTCTTTTTTTTAGTGGGGTCTTTTTCTGGTTTTGGAGTCAAGATAATGCTGTCCTTGTAGTATGAATTTGTAAGTTTTCCTTCTATTTCTATGTTTTGGAACAGCTTGCAAAGAATAGGTATTAACTCTTCTTTACATGTTTGGTAGAATTCCCCTGGGAAGCCACCTAGTGCTGGACTTTTGTTCAGTGATTTTTGATTACTAATTCAATTTCGTTGTTGGTTATCAGTCTGTTCAAGTTTACTATTTCTTCCTGTTTCAGTTTTGGTAGTTTATTTGTTTTAGGAATGTATCAATTTCTTCTAGATTTATTAACTTGTTGGCATATAATTTTCATATAATATTGGAATTCAATATTTATGAATGGCATATAATATTCTCTAATAATTATTTGTATTTCTGTGGTGTTGATTATAATCTCTCCTCTCTCATTGATGATTTTATTTGTTTGGGTCCTTTCTTTTTTCTTTAAGATAAGTCTGGCTAGGTGTTTATCAATTTTATTAATTTTTTCAAAGAACCAGCTCCTGGTTTTGTTAATTTGTTTTATTGGTTGTTTTGTTTGTTTGTTTCTAAATAATTGTTTTTTCTGTAATAATCTTTATTATTTCCCTTCTTCTGCTGGCCTTAGGTTTCCTTTGTTTTTCTGTTTCCAGCTCCTTTAGGTATAAGGTTTTGTTGTTTGTTTGAGACTTTTCTTCTTTATGTATGCCTGTATTGCTATATTCTTCCCTCCAATGATCACTTATGCTGCATACCAAACTTTTGGACTGTCGTGTTTTCATTTTCATTTGTTTTCATCTATTTTTTAATTTCTTCTTTAATTTCCTGGTTGACCCATTCATTCTTTAGTAGGATTTCTTTAACTTCCATGTATTTATCTATTTATGAGCATTTTATGATTCCATTTTATCTTTTAACTTTTTTATGTCACTTATTATTTTTTTATCTTTTTCTTTTATTCTCCTCTGCAACCGCCCGTTTCTTCTCTGGACTTATGATTGTGTTTCTATATTGTTGTTGTTTGTTTTGTTTTTAAAATCCACATAAGTGAAATCATATGGTATTTGTCTTTCTCTGTATGACTTATTTCACTTAGCAAAATACCCTCTAGGTTCATCCATACTGCTGAAAATGCCAAGATCTACTTATTTTTCATGGCTGAGTATACTCATTATATGTATGTACCAAATCTTTATCCATTCATCTATCGATGGCTACTTAGGTTGCTTCCATATTTTGGCTATTATAAATAATGCTTTAACAAACATAAGGGTGTCTATATCTTTTCTAACTAATGTTTTCTCTCTCCCTTCTTCCCTCCCTGGCTCTTCCTTTCTTCCAACTCACACACACACACACACACACACACACACACGCACGCACACACGCACACACACGCATATAAGGTGTAAACTACTTTGTTTCTAAATTCTGTCTGGTAGGTGTTTAAACATTAACTCTGGTACTGTGATATTTTTTAGGGTTTAATTATGATGGTGCTAACTCTGCTTACTGCTCCCACCAGCTCTTTTAGATTTAGAAGCATGAATATGTGATGCAACTATATATGAAAATACTAGGGAAGGGGATATAGGTCAAATGTTTTAATATATTTGGTAAAAAAATCTATATCATGAGTAACATTAGTTCTTTTGGTATACTCTAGACTGCCTTTCCTTGAATATTTTTACTCCTAGGTATTTTGATAGTTAAAAACTATACAGCTTTCCTTTATCTACATTCCTCAAAAAATATTTAAAATTCCTATCCTATAGATTGCAAATCAGTGACCTCTGTTCACTTGCAGTGATCGTAATATAAATATAATTATAATCTACTCCATTTATATTAGGCTTGAGTACAATACTCTCAACAAAAATATCTGCAAAATCAACACATCAAAGTCAATTTTTTTATTAAAATAAGGCATTCTTTAAGAGTAACTAGTGCCTCCAAAGAATAAAATGAAGATTTTTAAATGTATGATTAAAATGGAAGTCCAAAAAGATTATATTCTCTATCTATTCATTCTCCACAGGGTACATAACTCCATAAGAATAAAACAAATACTTTTTTAGAGGTGAAAGGCTTCAATATGGAAAGAAATGCTTATCCTAGCACATTGTGTTTTTTTTTTACCATCACATTTTCTTGACATATAGAAGACTTATATTCCTATTATGTTTCAATAATAAGCTTCTTTTGATGAAAAAATATATTTTGTCACTGAAAGCTCTATTGAATACAAATATAGAACACAGAAATATGCTGAAACTAAAATGTATTGAAAATAAAGAAGAAAAAGATTGAAAAATATGGTATTTTAATGTAATAGCTTATTTTGCATATTAAGTGTATCGTAATATGCTAGTATTAATACTAGTGTGTCTTTTTTGTTGTTAAACATTGTAAATTTAATAATAATTGTCAAATATGTTGGCTCTGCTATATTCTTATTGCACTTACTTAAACATATGCTATATCTCTACTCTGGCATATTCTAATAATTTCCTCATCATCTGCACATCCTTTTTTCTCTCTCATCAAAATGTATACTCTCATTACACACACAGTCAGCATTTTATGTGTGTACAGCTAAAGAACAACATCATAATTGGAAATATTTTGTTTGTTTCATTTTTGTTTCTTAGAAATGGTTCATTCAATTTATCTATATATTTATTAATTTTAATGCTACTATTACATTTATCTTTCAGTGCTAATTCTAAAATTATTTTATGTGTTTTTCCTTTGGGTTTACTTTTCTTCTAGGTGAAGTGAATTTGTTTATTTTTTTTTAATGAGAGATTATGTACTGTAAGGTTTCAGATTTTATATATCTTCAAGTGTCATTATTTTCACTGTCTGGAAGGTAGGCTAGCTGGGTATAGAATTTTGGACTAGCCACTATTTTTCTTCTACAGTTCTAAACTTATTACTTAATAATATTCTGGTCCTATTTCTTTGGAAAAGTTAGTAAATTTATTCATTTGTCAGTATTCTGTATTCTGTATCTTTTTTTTTTTTAGTATAATAAAGTTTCGTTAGGATTTCTGTAGGTGAGCACTGATTTTTTTATTCATTCTGGTAGCTAATTAGAGTTTGCTTCAAATGGGAAGACTTTTCTATAATTCTGGGAATTTCTAAGCAATACCTTTTTCAAATATTGCTACTGCTGCTGTATTCCTCCCTTTGTCTTATTTCTGGAATTCCTGTTAGATGACTATTGAATCCTCTATCTATGCACCTATTTTCTTGTTAATCTTTCATAAATACACACACACACACACACACACACACACACATTTGATCCTGGTGTATAATTCTGGTGGAGTTGCTCAATATTATATATTAACTGATTTAGCCTCCCATTGATATCTAACAGACAGATTATTTCAATTCTAAATTCTCTATTTAAATTGTGTATCTTTTTTTAATTTTGGAAATTTTATCACCCTCTTTTACAGAAGCCAAAAAACTTTACAAGGGTTTAAAATGACTAAGTTTGCTTTGGTTCTAAAACTAATTTTAAATATAAATGGTGACTACTTAAAATACCTGAACAGTTCTGTAAAAGCCTACTATGTAATAATGAGCCATTGCAATCTTTTTGTTTAATGCAATTATAAGAGAAACGAAAGAAAAAGAAAAAAATCAGAAACTCAGTCTTTTACAAAGATCACTAGAGATAGTAACTTCCTCCTTTGTTTTTTTTTGTTGTTGTTGTTCTGTTTTTTAAAGTTTGTTTTCTGCTTTATTGAGATATAACTGAAAATTAGAGTTGTGAGATATTCAAAGTTTATTATGATAATTTGATACACATATACATTGTGAAAGGATTCCTCCCTTTTAGTTAATTAATGTATCCATCATCTCATATACCTGATGAGCATTTTTAAGTTGTACTTTCATCACATTTCAATTATACAATATGGCGTTATCAATTACAGTCACCACATTATACGTTAGATCCTCAGAACTTACAGTTAAAAGTTTGTACCTTTTTACCAACCTCCCCCTAATTCCTCCACTCCAGGCCTGGCAATCACTATTTTACTTTCTGTATCTGTGAATTTGTTTTGTTTTGTTTTTAGTTTCCTCATTTATGTGATACCAGGCCATGTTTGTCTTTCTCCATTCGGCTTATTCACTAAGTATAATGCCTTCAATATGCATCCATGTTGTTACAAACTGCAGAATTCCCTGCAGTTTAGGTGAATTTCTTGTGGTTGAATAATTTTCCAGTGTACATAGAAACCACAACTTCTTTATGTATTCATGGACACTTAAGTAGTTTCCATTTCTTGGCTACTGTGAATGATGCTGCAATAAACATGGGAGTTATATATCTCTTTGATATTCCATTTTCATCTCTGTTGAGCATATACCCAGAAGTAGAATTGTTGGATCCCATGGCAGTTATTCTTTTTTTAATTTTTTGAAGCAGTTCATATTGTTTTCCACAGTGCCTGAACTAATTTACATTCCCACTAACAGTGTAGAAGGCTTCCCCTTTGTCCATATCCTTGCCAACAATGATCTCTTCTTTAGGATAGCCATTCTAAGGGGTGTGAGAGAATATCTCAGTGTGGTTTTGATTTGCATTTCTCTGATGATTAGTGATGCTGAGCATCTTTTCATGTACTGGTTGGCCATTTGGATGTTTTCTTTGAAAAAAATACGTATTTAGTTTCTCAGTCCATCTTTTTAATGGATTGTTGTTGCTGTTGTTGTTGTGTTTTTGTTGCTATAGAGTTGTAAGAGTTCTTCGTATATTTTGGATATTAACCCCTTATCTGATATATGGTTTGCAAATATTTTCTCCCATTCTGAGGTCCATATCCAGTTTGTCTGGCCCTAAAATTTGAGATGTTAACCATTATGCTAACCTATGTCAGAATCTGGTTACTTGTTGTTGTCAGGCTTACTTTATGTTCAAGTGTTGTTTATGAAAGGCACTATGGGATAATATGAAGAAGACCAAATTTGGAGTCAGATTACATAGTATAAAGCAGTAGTTCTTAACTCTGTTGTCAGTATAACATCTAGAGCTTTAAATAAATCATAATCTCTAGGTCTCATCTCCAAAGATTCTGGTTTAATTAATCTAGGGCAGGGCATGCACATTTTATACATGCAGAACAATCCCGGTGGTTGTGAAATGCTAATGGGTATGAAAAGTGGTGGAATAATGGAAAATACCATAGGTGTAAATGTTTGTCCCTAGTAATTAAGAGATTTTAGATCTTGGGATAACAATCCTGGAAAGCATGAGGTTTTCAATGTGTGAAATGGAGAAGATCAAAATCTGTTATATTACCTCACCTGTTTTAGTTAACAAATAAATGAAGTAATGTATTTACAGTGCATTTTATCAATTATTACATACATACAAATAAGCTGTTGGTCTTAAATAGCCTCTAGATTTCTTTATCATGAAATATCAGTGTTGCTTCCAATTATGTAATTCTAAAGCAACAATATATAACACTCAAGACACTGTCACAAAAGATCAAAACCATATTGAAACAAGGTGAATTTTAGCTCTGTTAGACATTCCTCCCTACATCTTCTACATAAATATTGCAATAGCCCCTGTTGTGGTCATGCTTTTGAAACCCTTTCCTTGTGCTTTATGCAGCAGACAAGATTTATCTTGCAGTGTGATGCTTCCACATATAAAATACATTTCATAGAAGTGAAGGGGAGATAGTCATGTAATAAGTGAGTGTGGTGGTTATTCTTAGAGTTACCTGCTGTGATTATGTAGTGAAAATTCTAAATGTGACTCTGAAAATGTCAATGTTGTAGTGCTTATCACATATATACACTCATTTTTGTCAATGATTGACAAGTAGGGCACATTGCTAAGAGAAAATTGCTAAGGAATACCTATCTTTTTAATGAACTTTTAGGTGATATTACTCTTTAGGAGTGGGTGGTTTTTTTTAATATATTTTAAGCAATCAACTCTTTCACTTTTAGCATTTCTATTTCTTTCCCTAATTTAGCCTTAATATAATTTATAAACAAGTTTTCAATACAGATAAAGTCAATACTATAATCTTTCCTCTTCCTTGGTCCATTGGACAAACTGTTCCTAATTTTTGAGCAAAAAACCCCAAAGACCTTACATTCATGAGGTAATGCGATAATTTCAGTAATATATATTTTGTTATATATGGATTCTCTAGAAAAGACTATAGATGTCTGTCCATCTACACTCAATTACAGTGATTTTATCTCTTTGTACACATCAAGTTAGAGGGTGTTCCACTTGTAGTATTTAGAGAGCCACCATTACAGATGATGGAACTGGCTTTATTTGAATGTAAAATTTATAGATGTATAATTATCCATGTCACTCTTTTGACAGGAAAGAGATACGTCACGTGTAATTTAGAATTTAAATGAGCCATATTTCTCAGCAACTCATCTCCACCTATATCTAGCTCTTTGAATTTGGGGGAGAACAACCTACTCTCTCTGCATTACTTTCCAAATGCATCAGCTGAAATATTTTGCAGAGCAGCCTAAAAGAAGATGAGAGGTGTCATCAACATGGTTTCTGCTTCTACCACCAGTTCACTATGTGTGGTACTTCATGGTGAAGTTTACCGCTTTTATCATCCGATCCTCAGTTCTGGATGTGTTGTTCAAGACTGGCCTTTGATTCCATGGCATAACAATTGCCAATGTCAAAACACTTTTTCCCTAATTTTGAAAATACATTTTCCCTTGGTCTGTAGCCATATGCTCTTCTTGACGCTAACTCAAGAAATTTTCTTAGCAACCTGATAGCTTTTTGAGCTCATTTTATTAATGTGCTCCATTCAATATGTCAAGTACATCAAACCATTGGTTTATCAGAAATGTGGACTTCTGGTTTGCTTTCATGCTCAATTCATTGAAGAATGGTTGGGGGTGTTGCTGTTGTTGTTTTGTTTTGCTTTATAAAATGTGCTGATCATAACATTTTAGATGACTGCACGAATCATGTTTGACTAAACTGCTGAAAAGCAAATGGAAGATGGCAACAAACACATGAACATTTTGACAACAAGATGCTTCCTGTGTTAAGCTATTGCCTATGTAAATTTTTCTTCTTTGGCAGTATGATTCTGTTCAGTTTTAAATTATAGTACTCTAGAATTTTACAGTTGACATGGGACTTTGAAACCTTATTTTTAACAATAAGGAGCCCAATAGTAGAGAAAGAGTATGTAATCCACATTAAAAAAAAAAAAAAACAAAATACTGTCAACCAGTAGTAGACTCAGGACTGGTACTCAGATCTTCTTTTTAAAAAAAATTTTTTTTAATGTTTATTTATTTTTGAGACAGAGAGAGACAGAGCATGAACAGGGGAGGGTCAGAGAGAGAGGGAAGCACAGAATCTGAAGCAGGCTCCAGGCTCTGAGCTGTCAGCACGGAGCCCGACGCGGGGCTTGCACTCACGGATCCTGAGATCATGACCTGAACCGAAGTCGGACGCCTAACCGACTGAGTCACCCAGGCGCCCCAAGATCTTCTTATATTCATAGTTTCCTGCTTAAACTTTAAGCTACCCAGCCAGATAATCTACTTTAAAGACATATATAAGACTACCTATTTCATAGTGACTAAAATTTACATTTAATTCATTTGTTTGTTGCTGTTGCATAGCACACATACAAAAATCAAATCAAACAAACAAACAAGTACTGTGCTAGAAAATACTAACATTTGGTTCAGAGCAAATGTTTTTTATTTTCTATTCGATCTAAAATAAACATTAACTTTGCTGTATTTTGTTTCAATGGCATGTTTTTAACACATCAATAAAATTTTATTTAATTTATGTGCCACAGCTGTCAACTACATGCAAATCCTGTTAGTGCAGTGATATGGAAACCTTTCCCTGAAATCTTGTTAAAAACACCTCTGGGAATTCATATTCATATCCATTTAAGAGAGTGGATGAACAGAATCTGCCTAACGTAATTGAGGGAAAAAAATCAATAAGATTCTCTTATCAACTGTCCTCATTGCCTTCTGGTTATACACAGCAAGTGCAAAGAAGGAACCATTTCTAGTCTTTAATTTATTCTCTTTATTTTCAAAATTGCGTTTTAGTTCTTCTAGAAAGTAAAGAAAAGATGAATGAATATTCTATGAATTTTGGATACAGATTCATTACTTCATTACTTGAAGGTTAGGTTAGCCATCTTTTTCCTATATATCAGCCATTTAAAAGTTATCTTAAAGACGAGGTGGTAAAAACAAACCTCTTATTCAATGGGATTCTGGAGTCTAGAGAGAGTAGGTCATTACTCAATGCTGCTCAGTGGGAGAGAAAGGCAAGACTTTAACCCAGGGACCTGACCACTCAATGTCCTCTTTCTCGTGTACTCTTTGAAGACACAAATGTCTTGTTGACACACGTATCTTTGATCCATTCAGAAATAATTTATCACATAATAACTAACATTATTGATTTAAGTTGAAAGTATTTGTTTATTAAAAATGGGCAACTATGTTTTTAAAAATGAGAATACTTTTAAAGAAAAATTCCAGTGACATCAAATTGATATCCTGTTGTTTAAAATTCAACAAATATTATTATCGTCTTAGTTTGGGTTGCAATAATAAACTGAGTAGCTTATCATTAAAGGAAATTTATTTTTCACGGTTCTGGAGGCTGGGAATTCCAAGATCAAGGCACAGGCTGATTCGGTATCTGGTGAGAACTCTCTTCCTGGTTGCAGGAACCATCTTCTTGTTATGTCCTCAGCAGAAAGACCAGAGCTCTCTGGTCTCTTATTATAAGGACACTAATTCTATTCATGAGGGCTTCACCCTTAGGACCTAATTGTCTCCTAAAGGCCTGGCCTCTGAAGACAATCACGTTGGGATTAGAGTTTCAATATATGAATTTGGGGGGAGACACAAATATTCAGTCCATAACATTATGGACAGAGCTGCAGGTTAAACTTGTTCTTTCCTATTGAAATTATTTGCATAATCATTTAGAGAGAGGCACAGCCAGCAAATACCTATGAGGAATCAAATAGCTTCACTCAGAAGCACAGGTGCTCTGGCACTACAGGATAGAAGGAAGGTTCAGGTGGTTGAACCAAAAAAGCAGGAGAGATACTAATTATTTAAGCTGAAAGCTACATAAATTGCATCTATAGATGCAAGTAAAGGTACATGTAATTATACTAAATTAAAATATTTGGAATATTTAGAATTTTCTTTGGCTACATTGATAATCCCTGGCCAAATAATGAATTAAATGATCTATTTGGAATGTAAAGTAATGCAATTATAATAGCAAACATTTAGCCAAAGAGAAATTCAAATTTTAGACGTAAGATTTGTAAATCAGTTTTAGATGCCTCCAAAATGCTTTGATTCTCCATCTCTTTGACGCCAAAATAGCCAATAAATTTCCCAAATGCAGAATCAAAGTTGAGCAAACAGTTTTGGGAGCAGGGTGTAAAACTGTTGTAGTGGTAGAAAAAAAAGAATATCTTTAACTAATGTAAATATTGCTCAATTACAATCTTTTGATTATAGTGCCACTCAAAGACAGAAAACATATTCTTGTGGACACAATCCTGCGAAGTGATGTCTCCTGGTATAATTTCTGATAGATTTACTTAGTTACTTGAAATAGTCACTGTCTTCAAATAGATGTATTTCATTTCAGATCACTTAATTTTCACAATATTCTTAAGAAAACAATGTGAAACCCTTGACCCTTGAAATGAGTGTATTATTTCTGTAGATCAGATTGAAATAGATTAATTTATTCGTGACAGCAAATATAGTTTTAAAGTTGTAATCCAGAATTGGAAAATCCTAAGTGCATGTCTATTAATTAAAAAAAAATAAATAGGGGTGCCTGGGTAGCTCAGTTGGTTAGGGGTCCTAGTTCGACTCAGGTCATGATCTTATGGTTTGTGAGTTCGGGCCCCGCATTGGGCTCTGTGTTGACAGCTCAGAGCCTGGAGCCTCCTTCAGATTTTGTGTCTCCCTCTCCCTCTGCCCCTCTCCCACTCCTGCTGTCTCCATCTCTCATAAGTAAATAAACTTAAAAATTTAAATAAATAAATAAATGTTGGCTTTTTAAAAAATTATTATTCTGATGAGAAGCAAGTAAGTGCAGTTAAGTGATTGTGCACTGTGGAGGCATAAAATTCGGTACTATCAACTAATCAGTATGCTCAGTCATCTGTTCTCACTTTACATCTAAAAATGTAAAGGCCTTTTTGCAGCACTGCCTTCTCTGTTTATCTGAAGGTTATATTCAAATTCTTAGCTTTCTAAAAATCAAGTACACATCAAGAACCCAGAGAAATATCCCATCCATCACCAGTTTTTATCTTCAACAAAAGCATGTATTTGTCCTAATAAGATATTCATGGGATCTGTTAAATTCATTTATTGACTTCTAGATTGCACCAAAATATAGCAGCAGAATTGAGTCATGCAGATGACTGCAACAAAGAATGAATGGTTGGAAACTAAGTGTGCCATCCTATTCATTGTCTTACATTTTAAATAGAGAAGAATGCCATAATCTATAATTTAATTCAATAAGATTTTAAGTAATGGTACATACTGCTGTTTATGGTTCAAGCAATATAGTCACAGAACTCCTATTTGACAGGGATTGGGACACTGTCCCATTTCTGATCGATTTAAGTTTAACAACAGATGGACCCCTCATAAGGAATGAAAACAGAGCAATAGAATGCTACCTGAAAAAAAATAATGT
The DNA here is from genome assembly GCF_027475565.1 of Acinonyx jubatus. Lineage (NCBI taxonomy): Eukaryota > Metazoa > Chordata > Mammalia > Carnivora > Felidae > Acinonyx > Acinonyx jubatus. The sequence continues at coordinate 212,351,337 of NC_069380.1, forward strand.
GTCAAAATCCTCTCAAAGTAAATTAAAATTATAAGATTTGAGATTTTGTTTGGATTGGTTTGGTAAATGCTATTTTTTGTTAATGTCTGCAAGTCTCCACTTTATAATGAAAAAAGATTTTGAGTACTTAGGCAACCTGTGAAGTCTCCTAAAGATTTTGCTGTTTAGAACTCTCTGGTTATACTATGCACATAATGAATTGTCCCCCTTGATGTGATAAATTATGTACTAGAATAATGGACAGATCAATCAGTGACGCTGTGTAAGTGAAACACACAGCTTTTGGCAAAGCAGGGTCTACATGTTTACATTTATCACCCAAATGCCTTGACTTTGATGTAGACCTTTGAGAAGCATTTATTAATCATGATTTCATTAAAATTTTTGGCAAACTAATGACTTTTATTTGTCAGAAATATTGCTGATGATATACTGGTGGTGTCCAAAAACACTAATCTTCTTTTTGCTACTTAGCCTTCTGTGCAATTGTTAAACAATAACTTTCATGAGACATCATACTTTAGATTACTAGAAAGGTCTTGGTGTCAGAACTAATCAGATTGTATATCTGCTGGTAGCAGAATGCTGTGTAGTCCAGTACAGCTCTATCGGGATTCACTTACTGCACCTCAGCTGTTGAAGAATGAAGACTTCTATTCTAGGGGAAAAAGAGTTTTTTTTTCCAGTAATACACATGGAATGATTAATGGTGCCAATTATTAGTATTTTAGTATATTTCAAAGATTATGAAAATTTTGGATTTGAATAAACTACTCAAAATAATGAGGTATATTTTCTTGTGTGACCTCTTTTAATTCCATGAATATAAACATCTACTGTGATACAAACTCTAAGCAATTTACTCTGTGGGTAAAAAAAAAAAATTGTACTTTTCCCCAACACTAAGGAATGTACAATCTACATGGAAAGACAAAAATTGTCATTAAAGCAAGAGACTAGTAAATGCAGTATATGTTAACAAAATACCTATAAATAGTAAAATGAAAGACTGGGAAATGAATAATACAAAATATAGTAGTCTGTTCCTTTGAAAAGGGAAAGAATCTGTGATTTTTTTCCTATAAATTGTATTTAGTAGATGCAAATAATAATTAGGCTAATAATTTAAAATTACCTAGGAAAATATTTCTTGGTATTAAAAAATAATTATTGAAATATATTCTTGAATCAGTTATAAAGGAAGGTATTAACTCTGTTTTTTTCTATTTTCATAAAAAAATAAATTAATATAATTAATTACTAAAAGAATGTTTGAGTTAATTTTCTAGGTAAAAAACGGGTGCTTCATGTGGTTTTATTTGTTAATTAAAATCACCCAAATGAACCAAATTTCGTAGGTTCCATGTTGCCAGTCCAGGAGTCCTCAGTCTTATATTGGTAATTAGATATTTTTGTGACTAAATAGAAATGAACTTGAACCAGTCTCAAGACCATAGATTTCACCAAACAGTTGCAAGCCAAAATCCTAATTGGCCTGTCACTAAAACTCTCTAGAATTCATCAGCCCCTGCCAAAGAGAGGAAGACATTGTAAGAACCAAGTGTCTTAGTGGATATTGTTTTTCTCATTTATTCTCTGATTGTTGATTTTCATAAAATGCAGGATTTCCTTAACTCAGTTTTTTTGGTGTTGCACATAGGCTTAACCCAGAAGAAACTGTTATAAATTGAAGTGGATTATCTCTGAAGGCAATTCTTTGTTTTCTTTATTATAATTATATGAGTGCATTTAGATTTATAAATTAGGTGCATAAATGACTTTGATATTTTTTAAAGGTAAATAAGTCATTTTAAAAATGGCCAGGAGAAGAGCATGCCAGTCAGAGGGAAGAGCAAACAAAAAGGCCCAGAGTCAGGAAGAAACTTGGTATGTTCAAGAAATTAGGGTGGGATGGGATTAGATTGCTAGAGCATAAGAGGACACTAGTAAAAAGAAGAGAAATTACAGAATAGACGACTATAAAAAGGCTCCTCTGAGTGTATTTCTGCCTCAAGTTTGCTTTCTGAAAGCACTTGATATCTGGAGATGGTTGGCTACCCCCATGTTTGATCCACACTCCACGTATATCCTTCCCAATTAATTCCAAAGGCCACTCAGGAAAAAGGATTGTGTGTTTTTTCTTTGTCCTCGGTCTTCTCAGTCCTAGCAAAGGATCTGAAGCATAGTTAATCCACAAAGTATATTTCATTTTCTTTTTGTTAACTAGAGATCAAAGAGATGTAGTTACAACCCATAACTTTATAATAAAAAGAAGATGAAAACAAGTGGTAAAACAAGTAGCACTTGGTAGAGCTGGGATTATAATTTATGATTCTAGTCTCCTAATGCAGAGTTGCAAATTTACCTGGCATTGTTTTTATAAGTATAAAGGCATAAAGTAAAAATATTCCTAATAAGCCAAATAAAAATTGGGAGGTTCAAGAAATTTTACTTTTTTAAAGTTTATTTATTTGTTTTGAGAGAGAGAGAGAGAGAGAGAGAGAGAGAGAGAGAATCCCAAGCAGGCTCCACACTATCAGGGTAGAGCCAGATGTGGGGCTTGAACTGACAAACCATGAGATCATGACCTGAGCTGAAATCAAGTTGGATGCTTAACCAACTGAGCCACCCAGGTGCCCTAGGAGGGTCTAAGAAATTTTAAAAGCTCTTTAAGAGCTAAATATAATATGAATAGTTGTTTAAAATAGACTCAGAAACCAAACTTTTTTTGTTGTCATTCTTTTAAAAATCAATTTAGAGATTATCAAATGAGAATCAGAGAAAGGTATGTTTTCCACTTGGATGAAATGCATATTACCTTGACCCCATAATTCTAGTTTCTCTAAATGAATTTAGTATGCTTTGTGATGAAAATATCAAATCCTCACTAAAGTAAATAAAAGAAGCATCAGCAAAAGTAGACTCCAATAAGGGTATATTCACTGTACATTTTCATTTTATTGTCAAATTTTAGAAATCAGCTTATTGTAATACATATAAAGAGAAAAATACATGTTTAAACCATTTAAGCACTTAAAGTGTGTGTACTCTTTAATTTTTTTTAATGTTTACTTATTTTTGAGACTGAGAGAGCATGAATGGGGGAGGGTCAGAGAGAGAGGGAGACACAGAATCTGAAGCAGGCTCCAGGCTCTGAGCTGTCAGCACAGAGCCTGACGGGGGGCTCGGACTCACAGACTGCGAGATCATGACCTGAGCTGAAGTCGGACACTTAACCGATGGAACCCCCAGGTGCCACAAAGTGTGTGTACTCTTTACTCTTTTTGGCATCATCCTGTATATAAATGTCAACCAAATGAAAACAATGAATTTTAAAATAGTATTTTTTTTAATATCTATGCTTGCAGTATGCACAATGCAGTAAAATTAGTCATGTTAGCATGAGATACATCTTACTAAAGTTTCATTTAAGAGTAATGATACAAGGAATATGAAATTAGGTTGTTTTAAGGGTAGTTTATATAAACTCTCTTTAGTGAAAAAAATGTAACAGAGACATGAACTATGGATCAAAAAATTCCACACTGTTTAGAAGAATGTGTTTCTTTTCTTGAGGCAGAAAATGCACTTTATCTTATCTTCAAAAAGCTTACTTAGTATATGTTTTTGGCTCATATCCCTAAAATGTCCCCTTGGCTTCTGTTCCATTTGCTTAGTTTACCTAATTTGAGAAAAGTTTCCCTTTTCAACACAAGTGCTATTGTAATAGCTCACCTCAAGATTCAGAGAGAGAGAGAGAGAGAGAGAGAAGGTCATCAGTCCAACTACCTCAGTGGAGGAGAGACGAGTCTGTTAAAGACTCTTAGGGTATTATCAAATACATGCCTTTCCTGACAGTTATCAGGGCAAGAGGAGGAGGGGAAGACTACCTCTACAACGTGGAAGCTGGCCGCTGTGAATTAGGCCAGAGGACTCATCTTATTGTCAACCACATATTGTTGACAGTGGAAACCTTGAGGATGAAGCCAGAACTTTACTTCTTTAGTGCTAAAGCTGCCATAGAAATTGAATAGTAGAACCTCTCGTTTTATAAGTAAGGAAACTGATGCCCTGAGAAAATGTGTTTTATATCACAAGTTTGTGAAAAGGTAGTACACAATCTTAGCCCATTGCTGTTTCATATTATCCACTGAATAAAATTTTACATGGTATTTATTTATCAGGCATCTATCTTGTACCATTCATTTCCTCATTGGAAACATGGCAATGAGCCACAAAAGACCCCATTCCTACCTACCTTCATGGAACTTAAATAATGTGAATTATCTTTATAGATATTTGTATAGTAGCTATTAAATAAGGTTCAAAAAACAAACATTTGTTTTTAATAGACTTTAAACTATTGTGTGTATATTTTCTTTAACCAAGTGACACATTAAATCACCAACAGTCAGAAACTCACTTATTCATTGTCTTATAACCCTTAGACTATTTAAAAAACAAATCTTGTAATAAAATTATGCTATCATATCCCAAGATTAGATTCTAAAAACTTCTGTTTCTCCAAGAAGTCCAGGATTGTCTTCTAGTCAACCCACCATTAAAAACAATATGTTAACTGAGCAATTGATAATGTCCTTGAGTTCATGGAATTTCTTGCCCCATTGAGCCTTTGACTCTCTTGCATAGAAAACAAAATGATAAAGAATGAGGAATAATATATTTGGAGGATATTGTATTTTCTTGAGAAAAAATAAGAATGCAAATTAAGAGTGTGTCTTAATTTTATACTTCATAAATTATGGTGGTGGGCACAAATTTCCTGGCTGTAAACAATGAAAATTTGGTTACTGTGAATCAAACGAGGAATCAAAATATCCAAAGCTACATTTTCAGTTAAGCAATTTTGTTTATAAACTGTTCAAATTACATAGAAAGGATGATCTCAGAGTTGAAAGCAATAATTTTGTTGTTAATTACGTTAATATTTAACTTAATTTTCTGTTTTCCTTTTCCTCTAAAGATAATTACAATGAGCTGGTCTTTTGCTGCCTCCGCTCTATTCCAGGCCTAAACATATGGGAACAAAGCAAAGCTTCACAACTTGAAGGAATGGTTTGTTTATAGGGATAGAAGGAACAGAACCCTGAATTAGCTTTCCACTCTCCATTGACATAACATTAGCCAAATGGTACTGACCTCAGTTCCGATACTGTGGGTGGCTTTGTACATTCTGCTTTTGTGTGTTTTCTTAGGCAATAAAATGAGGGTATTCCAAATGCTCCAAAGGAAGACTTGGTAAAATATTTACAGTGTGCAGCCTGGATAATAATGTGAGTTTGTGGATGAGACAATGTCAAAGGAAAATATTATTATCATAGAGAAAAATAGAGTTGCTCGTTATCAGAACCATTGATGCTGCTAGAAGAGAGAGCAGGAGGAGTATAAAAATTTGTTTGTGCCTGTGTTTTCCTTCCTGTTGATGAGCTTGTTATGTAGGAACAAAGTATTCATTTTAACCTTGCTTAGGCATTCTTGGTAGTTCACTGAAAGAAATAATATAAAGCAAGAAATAAGAGAAATGTATCTCTAAGAAAATGATTTATATCTGTAATATACTTAATCCTAAGGAGCATCAGATCAAGTGTTATTCTCCTAAAACATTTTTTAAAATAATGATAACAGAAGAAAGTGTGGTAATCATAAGCATGATTCTACACCAATGATATCATATTATTTCTTTCAATATTATTTAAACCTCCTAGAGCATAATGCACAGTAGGCAATGATCTTTCTTAGGTTAGACCATGCACAGTATTATTTTCAACTACTTTGCCCAATTTGGCTAATTATTCTAACTGTAAATGTCAGATGTTGTCTACCAAACGATAACTGATAACATTTGGAATACTTATTAATTATAAGGTTAATGAAAATGTTAAAATATTTGAGAACAGTGGCAGTTATACTATGAAATATACTGCATGTACATTTTCTGTAAATTAAGACAAAAAATTTCAGTCTAAAAATAGTGATAGGACCTAGATAGATATTTTATTAATAAAATAATTTCATATGCCCAGAAACCTAAATGATAGTCTATTGGGGTTCAGATGCTAATTTTCAATTTCCTCCTAACCATGACATTTTAAAACCCTGCACTAAGTCTCTGTTCTCTTTCGTTTTAAATTTATCTTGTTGTGTTACTGATCCTCTTGTCTGATCACGCTATTCATGTCTACATCATCATGCTCTTGGCTGACCATACCCTTTAATTAGTATCCATATTACTATGTACAGAAAACTCTAAGTCTCCAAATATTCAAAGTTTACAATAATTACATATTGTAGTCATACTTTTTAAAAGGGGTTATTTTGCTTTAAACACCATTTTTTAAAGACCGCCTTCAGTATTATTTTTGTGTGCTAATAAGGGCAATTCATGATAATTGCTCTAATAACCACAGAAGCACAGTGGCTTCAAACCATTTCTTGTTAATATCATAGTTTAATGAGGGTCAGTTGACTCTCCTGGGCATCGCCTCCATGCCAGTTTCTGAATATTGCATTCCATCTCTCTCCCTATACATAGTATGCTCTCAATTTTGCCCCAAGAATGACAACACAAACTTCCATCATCCAGTCTCCACAGACCAAATCCCTAATCTCCAGTTTATCTACAGCTTTGTGCATCAAGTTCAGATAGCTCCCTTTTCAGAAAGTTGACCTATGAATAATTGTTGACAAGTTATTGCATGTGCACGCATGCACACACACACACACACACACACACACCCTTAATATACAAGAATGGAAGAGTGACAAAAATAACTGACTAAAATCTCATACTTAGAAAAGGAAAGAATGAAAGACATGTAAAATATCTGGTGTATCTGATTCTTGAAATCTGCAGAATCCAGATAAGGATACAGGTATTTGGGCTTCTTTCATTATATGTCTTCATCATATCATAATTCTTTGAATTCATCTGTGAGAGCTGAGGTCAATATATTATGGAAAAAAATGGAGACTTTTCAAAGGAAAGGTTTATAATGTCTGATTTCTTTGGTCAAAACAAAGTCACATCTAGAAGTAAGAGGTGACTGGTAGTATAGTCTTCTTGTATGACTAGTAGAAAAATGAATTGGCTTGAGAAAAATAAACTTATATTTGCCATATCAGAATGGTTTGTGTTCTCCTAAGACTATGCAATTCTTCCCTTTTTATAATATCAAATCAACAGATTGTATTCTATCTACATTCTGCCTTCTTCACTAAAATGAAAGTGATATATTTAGAATAATTCTTTATTGCAGTAGTAATAACTTCATTGTTGAATCTAAGCTGTACTCAATCCTGCCTTAGATAGTAACATGAAAACCAGGATACTTTTTGTGTAATATCATCAACCTCTTCTATGATTACAGTGGCAAGGAGGATTCTGTAGTTTGGAATTTATCTGTAGTTATCTAGAAAACAGCAGGACTGGCTAGACATAGGTTTCTTATCTGAGTGCTATTAGCCAAAGTTCAAATTATTTAGAATAATATTTGAATATGTTAGTTTGGTCTTTTGGGCCACATAAGCATGCTTTTTCTACTCGACATGTATATTCTTAGTATTGTAGGCATTGGTTATGAAAAGCCACATCTACATTTTGGTCTGAACCAATTTCTCCCTTTTAATATTTATTTGTGTCAAAAGATAAACTGAGGTATGTTAAAACTTTCAAGAGTTTACTAGATTTTATCTATTTGAATCTGGCATTGCAAAACTGAAAGTGGCTAGGGAAATCTTTTTCTATGATGTAGCTGGAAACAGAACAAGGAAATTATTTGATTGGCTGTAGTTGGTGTGGTTGCCTTGGTTGGGAAAACCTAGTATGGTATTTATGGTTGGTTGTTCTTAAATTTCATTTTCTCAGATATAAGTGCATTTACACAATTGACTGTGGCTTAGATTTTTATTTGCTTATGTAGGCTACCAAAGCACTAGAATTACCTCAGTGGAATGGACTCTGTTTAATTATTTAACATGTACAAGGATATAGGCACAGTATTAACAAATGAGCACTTGCTATAAGTTTGTCTATAGTGATTACTTGTTTTTGTATAGTTACTAAGACACTTAAATGATTATGATACTCTATAAAATACACACTTCCATTCTTAAAGTGTAAAAATGAGTAAGTGTAGTCTACTGAAACAATTATAATTTATCCCTAAACATCGACAGAGGGTCATTATTTGATGTCATCCAGTTCTATGCATTGTCCAACACAGGCACTTCTGAATTGAGGACGCATTGCATCTTTGAAGCAGGGAGTGATCATTAGAATTATTAGATGCTTACAAACAAGCAAACAAACAAACAAGAAAACCAAGTCATTTTTATACCCAATTTGAAGTTATAATCTTGCAAGTGGGAATGTTAAAATTAAGCTTTGTTCTGATATTCCGAACATAGAACCCCAACAGATCTTAATGCTATGATAAAATTCTCCACAGTGCTTTGAATTGAAACACGTTTGCATTTTCAAAAATACTGAACTAAAAATAAACGTCTAAATGACATAAAAGTAAAATTAAAATTAAATATATTTATGTATCTGTATTCAGTCCATCTGAGCATAATTTAAAATTCTCATCTAATGTTAAACAGACAACCTCATCCAATCCTGAGTAAATCTTCCTTTGAACAAGCATAAACTCTGGTAATGGCATGAGATAATTCTGTTTTCTTAACCCACCATTTGAATGGTATGACCTTGAAATTACTATATGTCTTCAAAATTAGATCACCGAAGATATTTAGATGCTTTCCACTTAGGAGAGTTTACATTTTTATTTGAAAGAAATAAACTCAATAATTAGCCTTATCTCTTTTCCTACATAGTTAATCTATTTAGTTCCTAGAAATTTTAGAATGATAAAATTTGTTATTCAAAACCTTTAAGATTCAAGAAATTGAATCATCCATTAGGTAAAGGAGGAAAATGTAAGGATGTGGGGTCCAAGGATGATGGTACACTTTCTTTTGGTCACAAGCACGCTCTTCCTCAGTCAGGAAGGAGCTTTGGCTACTCGACATATGGTATACAAAAGGCAGCCCAAACCCTGAGTTATGCCTCACGTTAAGTGTATGCAAATCCAGCTAACTAGAACAACTAGAGAAGAGATCCAATAAGGTGAAGATTTCAAATAACATTTGTACACAAAAAAATACAAATAAACAAAGAAAAACGTCACTTTAGTTTTCCATAGAAAGCTTAAAGCTCATTGTCTAAAGCATATCTAATTTTAGTCTTCAACCTTCCTTCCTCATAATACCAATTTCAGTTAAAAAGGCTGCACATATTTATTTATAGCATATATATATATATATATATATATATATATATATATATATATATATACATGCAGTCTTACAGAGAAGTATGTATCCATGTCAGTTTTACTGGTTCTAAACGAAAAGAGCTTTGATGGAATTTTTCTTGAGTGAGAAATTGAAAGTTTAGTTGGAATTGAAATTAAATACAAAAAATGGATTAAATCTATTCTGGGAAACTTTTAGAAGCAGTTTATGTATTTTATTGAAAAATGTCACATCATAGCTCAACAGATTGTTTTGTGTTAATCTACCATATTATTTCAACGGAGGTACTGGCTTGAAAAAAATACTGCTCCATTTAAATGCTAATGTAGATACTGCTAGGAGGTCTCTTCAAGATTATGGGTTCTGAGTACTCTAGTTATAGAACATTTGGCCTTTATAGATAAAGTTCCTTTACTTTAGTTAAAAAGCTGTATCTATAAAAGGAAAATGACTTTGTCACTCCGTCGGTTCCTAATATTATTAAATATTCATTAAGATTCAACAGTACACTAAACATTTATAAAGTAAGAATAGAATAGTGTTTACTTTAATTAAGCTAGTATCTGAAGACTCTTAAGGGAGATAGACGCATAGTACACACGTTTACGCATTGCTTTTCTGGACAGGGATAGGATTCAGACTCAGAATAGTTTCTCTGTTTTGTTTAGTCTTATGGAATTAGAAAAAATTACTTAAAAATTCTCTAAGTCCATGATAGTAATCTCTGTAAAGACAGATACATCCTGGATATTGCCCTTACTGCATATACTTAACTTTATGATTTGCTCTTTTGATTTTGATTTTTGATTCTACTAAACAATGTTGGTATCCAGAATAAAAAAAATATGTATGTTTATGGCTCATATTAAGACACTGTAATTTTTCTGTAGTATATTGAATCACCAAACTGTTAGAACCTCATGGGACATCTATCATGAGATACACTCATCCACTTTGCCAGGAAAAAAACTTAAGTCCCATTGGCAATCCAGTGCTTTTATCAACCTGTCAATCAGGGAAACAGACAGACATTCAAAAGAGTTAAAGAGTTGTGCATCTAGCCACAAACAAACAAACAAACAAAAAGATAAATTGGGAACTTAAAATAAAAGCCACTGTCTTCATTCATGCAGATAAACAAGACCCTAATTGTAGAACAATTCCTATTCATCTTTAACGTGTTTCCTGGAAATGATGTGTGTTTAATGAGTTCATCTTTAATGTGTTTCCTGGAAATGATGATTCTAAAGCATTTTCCTTAGAGTGAGTTAAACCTGCCTCAAAATGAAGTGCTTGGTAAGAGACAAATTCAACATATTTGTAGAAAAAAAAAACAAACTTTTTTTTTTTCTCTCTCTCGGGATACAAGACAAGAAGAAGAAAGCTTCTTTCTTGCCAAGTGATCCTCTATTATTAAAATATTTCCAATACTTATATGATAAATTGCTCCCCCTTCAAAGTGAAACATTTCTCCTTAATTTTCAGGATTATATGCTACTATTTTTTAAGTTACCATCACACAAATACACAAAGGCCAAAGACTAGGTATAAACTTCTATGCTTAATCTTTTTAACCAAATAAGGAGAGTGGGAATGACTTTTCGATGCTACCATGTGCCAAGAGGTGACCCAACACACTCATAACAGTCTTGAGTTACTGTGCAGTGTTCATTGGTGCAATGGAGCGTGATACCATTTGGCCTCACATGACACAAAAGGGTTATTTGCCTATTTAGTTCACCTTTGTTCTTTTCTCATCATGCTGTCATATATCCAGTGAAACTAGTTGGTGTCCAAAGCCAAATACAGAGAATGAAATCTCCTCTTGTACTTGGTGGTGAGGATGATGAAGATGATGGCAGAGGTGGTGGTAAATGATGATCATTAGTAACATGATTACAGACATGATCACTGTATCGAACATTAATTTAGGACCTCCTATATGCTAAGCATTGTTTTTATTTTAAATGTATTATCTCATCTAGTTATGACAATAACCCTATGAAGTAGCTAATATGGTCGTCCTCTTTTTTAGATAAGTAAAATCATATATAGGAAGATGGAAGTACCTATATGCAAGCCCTGCCTATCATTCTATAACATCCTAGGTCAATCTAATTATACAGTGTATAGTCATATTTATTAATACTCTCAATATATATGACATATACTTTATATATATCATATGTATTTAAAAGATTGTACAATAATTTGAAGTTCTGAAAATAGTAAGTTCTTGAATTCCAGTTTACGATCTATCTCCATTTTTATATCACTGGTAGAAAGTATCTGTATATACTCTCTTAAAGTGACCACTCTGGACCACTCTTTAGCTCGCTCTCCTAAACTGTCTCTAAGGGTTAGAGGTAACAAATACTCTGTTTAATATATCATGACTGCCTTAGTTTCTTTACGCAAAGTAAAAAATACAAAGATCATGGTGCGATTTCTAGTAATTTACACATTCAGTCATTTTCTTTATTAGAAGTTTTTACATTGACATTTTAAATTGTTTTGGCTTAACTCGGTGACTCAATTACACATTCCACAGTGTTAGAAAGAAATGAGTGGTCCAAAAGTCGTGTAAAAATATATCCTGACGTGAGCTTCCTGGAAGAGTCAGACCAGATTAAAGTGGGAAGGTATTTGAAAATTTCCTAACATTTGTATAGTTATGGTGAGTTGCATTTACTTTATCTTCAGTGTAGCCTGAAGTGAGAGTTTGATATATAGGGAATATTATTTTCTCAGAGCAGGCTAGTTCTATTCAACATAGCATAAATACTTAGGTATTTCAGGCTGTTCAAAGAGACAAGCTCAGTAATTCAAGACAACCACCCTTTTCCTTCTCCCCAGCAGATGCGTATGCTCCCTCTGCATAAAAATGATGCAGTTCCTGTTATGAACTGAATGTTTATGTCCCCTTTAATTTTACATGTTGGAGACCTAACCCCCAGTTACGCTGTATTTGGAGATGGGGCCGCTAAAGAAATAAGGTTAAGGATGGGTCTCTGATCAGATAATATTAGTGTCCTTTATAGAAGAAATATCAGAGCACTCCCACCCCTCTCTCTAGCTCTCTTTGTCTCTGTCTCTCACTCTTTCCGAGGGTTCAAGGAAGGGATCATGTAAGGGCAAAGTGAGATGGCAGCTGCCTGCAAGACCATAAGAAAACTCTCACCAGAAACCGACCTTGATCTTGGACTTCCAGCCTCCAAAACTATAAGAAAATAAATTTCCATTGTTTAAGCCACCTAGTCTGGGGCATGTTGTTGTCTCAGCCTGAGCAGACTAACATAGTTCCTGAATATGATTTTCCCTTGTTCCTTTTCACATCACTGTACAGTAAAGTACTTTTCATACTGAAATTATTGGGGCAGTGTAATACCTTGGGCTGAATGTAAATGTTGTCTTGAGGCATTTCAGTTTAGCTTCCAAAGTTATTACATCTGACCTCAGCATAGTATTCAGGGGATATAGGCATTTGACAGTAGCCTCTGAGAGCTATGTCTGGGGACATGTATCTTTCTTTCTAGATTCTTATTTTTGTTTGTTTGTTTGTTTGAATTTTGATCAAATCTATCTAAGTCAAATGTGGGAAGTCAACTAATTAACACTTAATTGTCCCCCACAAAGCCTTGTAGTAGGCAAATAGAAATGAGAGACTTATTTCCAGGTTTAGAATGGGGTTAGGTATGCTGAAAATTGTTGGGTTATCTTTTGTAACAAATTGTATACTTGAAAAAAATTATCTCTTCTAACAGATTATATACTTGAAAACAATCACTATCCTGAAACTAATTTAGATACTAAGATATTCTTAAATACATTTATACATTTACCTCTTTAACTCCATTTTGAATTTTATTATTGTATGTGGTCAACAAAAGACTTCAAGCAGATCTAGTCTAGCAAGCTGGCATGAAGCTTGCCTATTATTGGTTGTAAAACTGAATGTTAGACATTTCAATTAGTTAATAGTTTATATTGTTACCTCTTAAGAAACAGCTTTTACACATATTTTTCTTTTCCGAAATAGTCTCATTTAAATAAAAAGGAAATAGGTCTTTTCTCTAAGATATTGGCAAATATTAAGCAATCTGAATGATTTTGATAATCTTATGAAAAATCTTTAAGAATAGTTATTTAGAAAGATTACAGTATTGGAAAGGACCTAAAGAGGTCATCACATTCTTAAGCTGTACTGGACAGAAAGGTGAAATACCATTTCAATATATTGATTGGAGAAATCCAGGCTGTTAATACCAATGCTATAGCTGTGGCATTATGTGAGACCTTACTATCTTTATTCATGGTTTATACTATAATTAGTATAGCTGTACCATTAGGAGAGTAAGGATTAATTACACAGGCTATAGGTTGCTTTGCAAATAAACAATCACTTATTTATAGGTTAGTTAATGTGATATTGATTCCCCAGCTCATTGTGGACCCAGTGTCAAATCCTGACATTAGTCAGGTAAAGAAACTTTTCCTCAAGGATACAGCCTGAATTAGTCAATGCTTAATATTTTCCGATTTTGTACAAAAGTACTTTTACAAAGTTTGAAGGATCATAATTTAAATTAAGCTATTTTAATGGATTCCGGAAGGTGGAATTTTTTCATCTTTGGTTGAGGTTTTCTCTGGAAGTATCTGCCTCTGGAGAAATTAGATTCCATTAACTGTCTGATTCACTTAACCTGCAATTCTCAGAAAGCAAACAACACTGGCCGTCACCAGAGGCTTTATATTTGAAGAAGAGACCACTTTGGTCTTATAAGCCTGTGGATTCTTTTTCATCTGCTCAGTGTGCTTAGGTAAATGGTATCTAACTATTTACTCAGAACCAAAGAGGATGTAAAAAATACTTTCGCTTTCTGGAATTTATCCAAATTAAAAACTTTCTATAGAAGTACAACTGGCTTTAATCAGGTCGGTCCTCTACTACCTCTGTGTTTTCTAACTTGTTTTCCATTCTAGACATGCTTTTCTTCTCTGACCCACTTATGTGCTTACCATTGTTTAGTGGCCATTTATGTTACTTGCCTGATAAAATCCACACGGAAAGGGAATGTGCTATTACTACAATGTGCATAGGCAAGTTTTGGGATTTGGCAACTATAGTTGTGCATTTATTGAACACCCCCCTGTCTTCTTCATTGGCATATAGGAATTATATACTTGATTCACTTTCTTCCCCCAACCCCCCTGCCAAATGATTCAACTTTAGGATGGAAAAAAACAGATGCTGAACTGGTATTAGCAACTTGAATATATATTTACTGCCTTTTTAAGTAAAGTCATTCTAAGAGTCTAAAAAACACCAAGGATTCTCAGAACTATATATTCAGGCATGCTGAAAAATGTTCTAGGTCTTTCCCTTGGTACTTTTAGCTTTCTGCTCTAAGTTGAAAGTTGAATGCTTGAAAACCAACACACTGCGGAAAAAACAATTACCTACATAAAAATACTTTATGTAATTGATCTAAGTGGACTTTTATGCCCACTTACATTGGATGAATTTTCACTAAAATTATGCTTTCAAATATAGTAAAGTGTATAAATTCTGAAAATAACTGGATTTGTCATTTGGAAAGTTTCTCTTCACTAAACTTACTTTCCACATGTATCCTGCATAACCTGAGAAGAAGTCGAGGTGGGAGAAACTTCCCATCAAAGGAAAAAACAACAACAACATGTGTTTAAAAATTTTATTATGCTCACACTGTTTTCTCCATTTTATAAAATGTCTCTAAGATATTTTAAAAATTACTGCCAAATATGAAACAAAGAGTAAACTGAAATGTGAGAATTGCAAGTTAATATGATGCAAGAATCTCCATGTTGGCTCATTCATGTTGGTTCATGAATTAGAGTGGTAAGAAAAAAGCCATGAGTGGTTAAGGGCTCTGTGCCATGCAAGGTACTGCCTTGCTCAGGATCTTTTCTCATAAAAACTCCTAAGAGCATTGAGAAGACTTATCCTCATACTAAATTCACCAGTGGAAATTATTGACCTGACTTGGTAGTTAACTGGAAATTCTAACAGCTTACATAAGATGTCTCATCAGAGAAATTTATCTTTTCTGACAGCCACATAGCATTGTGACCATGAAATAATGGGGTAGAAAAGATCTGTCTTCATATAGTAGGCAGTGAATTCTTTATAAATATCTCCCTATTCTATAGTAATGGAGAGACAAAACAGAAACTCAGATTTGAGGGAATGGTTTTTGCTCATGCTGTATTGATTTCGGTTCTATGAAAACTGGCCAATCCTTTAATCTCTTTTGATTTCAATTTTATATTCTATAAAACAGATATTAAAATAACCCCTGTTTTTCTTTGTATTTCACAGGAAATTTGTAAGTAATCAAATTTTTAAGCAGTATGTGTGTTCATGTGTTTGTGTGTGTGTGTGTGTGTATGTGTGTATGTGTGTGTGTATGTGAATTAAAACATTTTGAAAAGTGTAAACATCTAATTATCAGACAAGAGAAATTAAAAAAAAATAGTCCAAAAAGAACATTTGTCCCCTTTTATTTGCATAGGAGGCCACTTCAATTTTACCCCCTAAAAATTCACATTTTATGTAGTTCTGTACATTCATTCTTTATGCCCAAGTCAGTCGAATTGAAATGTGATTTTATTGAGTGTTTATTACATACGGGTACTGGACTAGCCTGGCCTTTTAATAATTTTAATTTCTCTACTTACTCTGAAAGTTTGGTTCCTATTTTGATGTAAATGAGTTGTTTGTTTGTTTTAACTATGACACTGGTATTTTGAACACATCAGGCATTTTCTTTTCTATCACACCAATATTTGCTTTATAAATTTGTTTCTCACTTCCCACATCTGTACATTCCAATTGCTCTATCATTTTATCTCATTACAGTTTTGAACACAGGGGGGCTTTAGGCATCCCTGTATGAAAGATATATTTCTTATTTTTTCTATTCCTCTTTTCAAGTCCAGGTGATAGGTATTTTCTCTCTCTTGAGTTGGAAGCATGGGGAGTATCCTCCTTCATTCACTTCCCAGCATCTCAAGAGGTTTAGAAATTATGGAGTTAGTAAAGGTATATTCTGGAGAAGTAACATTTTTTAAATGTTCATTTATTATTTTGAGAGAAAGAGAAGGAGGAGGGGAAGAGAGAAGGGAGAGAGAGAATCCCAAGCAGGCTCAACCTGTCAGCACAGAGCCCTAAGTGGGGCTTGATCTCATGAGCCGAACTCTGAGCCCAAGTCATATGCTTAACCGACTGAGCCACCCAGGTGCCCTGTGAAATAAAGGGTTTTAATATATTAATTCTGATGTATATTACAATTAACTTTGAAAAAAATAATTTTTTCATAGATAACATGTTCTTAAGATATGCTAAGATATGCATTTAAAAATGGTTACTATGTGTATATTCTATAAGTGTTTTATATCTGGTATATAATCTCAGGCATTACACAAAAATAGATTTTATTTTATAGCACCTATTAAACACCTATTTTTTTAAGTTTATTTTTTAGAGAAAAAGACAGAACATGCAAGCAGGGGAGGGGCAGAGAGAGAGGGAGAGAGAGAATCTCAAGAAGGCTCCGCACTGTCAGTGTGTACCCCGACGTAGGGCTCAATCCCACACACTGTTAAACACCTATTTTTTTATTTTAATTTCTGTTTTTTTAATATGAAATTTATTGTCAAATTGATATCCATACAACACAACACCCAGTGCTTATCCAAACAGGTGCCCTCCTCAATGCCCATCACCCACGCCCCCATCCCTCCCACCCCCCCATCAACCCTCAGTTTGTTCTCCATTTTTAAGAGTCTCTTACATTTTGGCTCCCTCCCTCTCTCACCTTTTTTTTTTCCCTTCCCCTCCCCCATGGTCTTCTGTTAAGTTTCTCAGGATCCACCTAAGAATGAAAACATATGGTATCTGTCTTTCTCTATATGACTTATTTCACTTAGCATAACACTCTCCGGTTCCATCCACGTTGCCACAAAAGGCCATATTTCATTCTTTCTCATTGCCACATAGTATTCCATTGTGTATGTGAACCACAATTTCTTTATCCATTCATCAGTTGATGGACATTTAGGCTCTTTCCATACTTTGGCTATTGTTGAAAGGGCTGCTATAAACCCCTATTTTTAAATGAGAGACTTAGAGGTGTTAAGTGACTGGTTGAAGGGTCTGTAGCCAAAAGGATGTAGACTCAGAATTCGAGGTGGAGAAATTTTGCTCTTCACTCTGAACCCACTGATGACAGCTTCCTCTATGCCTGAAGGATGTCCTGTTTCCTTTATGCCCATCCTGTGGTGGAGTAGATGAACAATAACAAAAAAAAATCAAAACTAAGTGAATTGACTTTCTTTAAAGATGTTAGTTTCTCTCAGAACGCTAACATGTAATGTACCTGGCAGGGATGCATATTGCAGGATCACGGTCTGTGTCTATAGGACTGTATCTTCAGTGGATATTTATATGCATGTGCTCCATCTTCTTCATTTGTCTCTCCATCTAGAACTGGAGTTAACATGCCTGTTAGACATATTCCATTTTTCTGTCTGATTGTTATTTGTCAGTTTCTCTGTCTAGCAATATACTTTAGTATGCACCTAATGTGTCTACATATATCATTGTTCAACCTCAGAAGGCTTGCTTTGTCCTATTTCATTTTTCAATTCCTTCCCCATCTGAAAGACTTAATGATTTCTATAATAATGGCGATGGATGCAATTCATAATCTAACAGCCTTAAATCTGATATACTTGAGACTGTAGCAGTGTGCATATTTCCTCTTTCCTCTGATTATTTAATTGTGCTTGTATCACTCATGTAGACATGATACTAAAATCAAGAGTTATTGAATTAAGTATATGCTTACTCTGAAATGTGTATTTTTATTGTAAACACATACGTAAATTTTTATATGTATATTAACCTTAAACAAGATATTATGTCACTAAGGTCCCACATCTAACTGACCTTTCATATCTAGTTCAGTGGATTATAGCACAGTGTTTTAAAGAGTATAAATTTTGTCACAGTGCTTTATAGTAAGATTCTAAGAAGCTGATGTAAAGACATCTAATTGAAGCAGGAGCATATTTTTTTAATGGCCAGCTTGGGCAATAGTTCCACCAGAATGCGTAACTCTGCACCAATGATTACTTATAGAAGTATAATTACTTCTTTTTTTAATGTTTATTTATTTTTGAGAGAGAGACAGAGCATGAGTGGGGGAGGATCAGAGAGAGAGGGAGACACAGAATCTGTAGCAGGCTCCAGGCTCTGAGCTGTCAGCACAGAGCCTGACGCAGGGCTTGAACCCATGAACCATGAGATGATGACCTGAGCTGAAGTTGGAAACTTAACTAACCGAGCCACCCAGCGCACCAATGATTACTTCTAACATTGAACAAGATAGCTACATTTTCTAAAATTCCGTTTTCTCAAACTGGAATTACAAAATTTGTCTCAAATTGTCACTATGGGATTTTTGCTTCTGGCTATGGTGGAGTAATTGGCACCAGATTACCAGGCTAGCTCTCCTGCCAACATATATACATATACACACACATATACATATACATACACATACACGTATATATATACACATACACATATATACATATACACACACATATACATATACATACACATACACGTATATATATACACATACACATATATACATATACACACACATATACATACACGTACACGTATATATATACACATACACATATATACATATACACACACATATATACACATATATGTATATGTATATATGTACATACATATATATGTATTCATATACATACACACATATACACATATGCATGTATGTATGTATATGTGTATATGTATGTGAACTGGTTTTAGATGGTGCACCTAAGTAGAATTATATTATGACATCTGGGGAAAAAAAGGGTGTTTAAGGTGATCCTAGCACTTTGCCTGGAGAAAGTCTCCAGATGGCAGTGCAAGAAAGTAATGCTGAGGTTGAATACAGAAACCTTGAGGTATTGAGAAGGGAGAGATTAGAGTTCGTGGCTTCAGGGTGGTCTGGAATTTGTATGAGAGGACACCAGAATAAGTGTGTTGAATAGAGAAGTTCCTCAGTTTGTTTAGGAGTATTCGTAAGTTGTTAACCACACAATATATGGTGAATATGCAGGGTGAATCTCCATGAGTCCGACAGAAAAGGTATTTTGAGGTGGTAGATGCTATATAGTGGTACACTGGGATATATAAAAATTCCAAAATGGCAGTCAGGAGACCTATTTGAACACCGCAGGGATTTGGTTAAACCCCTGAAAGGCCATGCTTAAGGATTAAGGTGACCGGAGTCTTCCAGGCCTACACTAAGCTAAAAACAAATATGTAAGAGATAAAGCTGATCCTTTATTAAATTAACTAACCCCCCAAAAAGAATCTTAATAAGTTTTGAAGGAAGACAATGAAACTCATTCTCAACATGATAGTATATATAATGACTACCATACAATAAAACATTACTCAATATATAAAACAGAATAATGGCACCCAAACTGTCAACACATATTTTGATGTTATATGCATTATATACTGTCTTGTTACAATCAAGTAAGCTACAGAAGAGAAGATGTTAAGAAAATCTTAAGGAAGAGAAAATACATTTATAGCTCTGTACTGTATCCAAAAAACTTCACATATAGAGGCACCTGGATGGTTCAGTCGGTTGAGTGTCCGACTTCGGCTCAGGTTACTATCTCATGGTTTATGAGTTGGAGCCCCGCGTCAGGCTCTGTGCTGATGGCTCGGAGCCTGGAGCCTGTTTCTGATTCTGTGCCTCCTTCTCTCTCTGCCCCTCCCGCACTTGTCCTCTGTCTCTCTCTGCCTCTCAAAAATAAATGAATGTTAAAAAAATAAAAAAAAAACCTTCACATATAAGCAGACCTGGGAAGGTCAAACATGGCTGTTCAAGGGTCAATTGTACCTAGCAATAGAGTTCAAAATATACTGGAAGGAAAACTGGCAATTGGAAATACCTCAACTTATAATTACATTGAAAATGTAATCAATCCTCTTTCACTAATAGATTGAACTAGTAGATTGAAAACTTAATAAGATACACACCTATTAGAATAGTTAATGTCCAAAAAAAAAAAAAAAAAAAAAAAGGACACTACCAGTTGCCAGGGAGAATGCAGAGCAATAGGACCCTCATTGATTGCTGTCGGGGAAAGCAAAGTGCTTTCAACTTGGAAGACAATTTGATGGTTTCTTACAAAGCTAAACATAGTCTTATCATGTAATCCAGCAAACAGGCTCATAGATGTTTTTCCCAACCGATTTGAAGGCTTACATCCACAAGAGAAAATCCTTTTGAACGTTTAGAGCACCTTCATTCATGATCTCCAAACTGGAGGCACTCAAGATGTTCTTCAATAGGAGAACAGACAAACAAAGCATACAATAGAATATTATTCAGTAACAAAAAGAAGTGAGCCATCAAGTCATGAAAAGACATGGATAAATTTAAGTGCATATTGCTAAGTGAAAGAAGCCAGTCTTTAAAGGTTACATATAATAGATTCTAATAATAGGAGATTCCAGGAAAGCAAAACTATAATGAAGGTAAAAATATTACAGTGGCTTGGGTTTGGGGTGGAAGTGAAGGGTTGAACAGGTGAAGCACCTGGGATTTTAAGAGCTGGTAAGCCACTCTGATATTATAATGGTAGATACATGTCATTATGCATTTGGCAAAACTATAGACATTCACGGTACAAAGAATAAACCTTAATGTATGTGATTTAAAAAAAACACTCAGGAAGTTAGAGCACCAGGAAGAAATGTAAAAAGTCACAAACCAACCTAACTGTGTTACAAATCTATGACACAAACTACGAAATGGGTTGAGGAGAATAGTGCTAACCTACATAACTTCAGAAAGGGGTGGAGTTCTAAATCCAAAGGCAAAATAAAGTGTACATAAGTACTGTATGGTAATTGACGAAGTTGCTTCCCTTGAACTTTCAGATTAACAATATTGATTATGTATGCAGGACTGAAAATTATATAAATTGATGGCATGTGGAAATTAAACCTTTTATTGTTGGAGTGGAAATGTACCAATAATCATGAGCACAAGGCTAAAATGGTCGATGGGGTAATGAATTCTAGTTGGAGATATCAGAGTGAATTAATGCTTAGCTTAATATAGATACAGGTAGTTACACGAGGAAGTATAGATAAGTGAAGATACATAGTAGTGTATAGGCGTGTAATTCATTGCTATTTCACCAAAAGAGCCTAGAAGCAAAGACACTCTGGTAGCAACCGGCACCCCCAACAACATGTCTTGATTTCTAATGCCATTCTCCAATAAAAGGAGCCAAACCTCTTTGGAGAAATGGCTGATCTGGAATTGGTGCCCATAACATAAAAAAATGTAAAAGATGATTCTGGAATATGTTAAAAAAACCCACTCACCCACTCACACACATTATGGGAATATGGCAAAGATACATAGTTGGTGCAACTGAAAGAACTCCCAACACTTTGAGCACAAAATAAAGTAATATTGCATAATAACCCCAAGTAAAAAATAGTATTCATAATTCCATACCGATACAAAATAATTTATGTAAATATACAAATACATGAAAGAGACTAAGCAAATCTTATGTGCACAAAAGGTTCCAATAATGTTTGTATATAGACTGCCTTAAAAGAGGCTGTGCATAAATCCCCACTTCTTAAGTGTAGATTGCAGTAGTAACTGCTTTCCAAAAAAGTACAGTACAGGAAGTGGTGGTGGGGGGGGGGGAGAATAATTAGAGAGTGGAGAAATTTAGCAAACATTACCTGAGCCATGTGATCAATGTCAACATGAATAGTGATAATTCATGTTGATAGTATCTAGCCTTGTTATGATGTGATGAAATGACATGTTATGATCCTGGACTCCCCCCACTGCCCCAACCTCATAGCCCCATTCTAATCGCAACAAAAATATCAGAGAAATTGCAATACTTGAAAAGTCCTAAAAACTGTCCAGGGCAGCAAAAATAGGGACAATCTGAGAAATTGTCACAGTTTGAAGGAACCTGAGGAGACATTGCAATCCATTGTAATGTGGTATCTTGGATGGAATCCTGAAACAGGAATAAAAGGCACTAGGTAGGGGCACCTGGGTGGCTCATTTGGTTAAGCGTCCAACTTTGGCTCAGGTCATGATTTCGCAGTTTGTGAGTTCGAGCCCCGCATGGGGCTCTGTGCTAACAGCTCAGAGCTTGGAGCCTGCTACAGATTCTGTGTCTTCCCCTCTCTCTGGGACATGCTCTGACTCTCTCTGTCTCTCAATAATAAATAAATATTAAAAAACAATAAAAAAGGCATTAGGTGAAAACTAAGGGATTTGGAATAAACTATTTTAATTAACAAGAGTATAGCAATATTGGTTCATTAATTATAATAAATGGAACATTCTACTTTAAAATAATAATAGGAGAAACTGGGTGCTGGGTACATAGAAATTTTTGGTGCTATCTTTATGATTTTTCTGAAAATCTAAAACTGTTCTAAAATTAAAAGTTTTTTTAGTATCAACAAGAATGCAGATTTATATATATATTATCAACCAAATTGATCTAATTTTCTTGGTATAATGCTACATTGTTAAAAAAAAAGTATATTTATTTTTGAGAGAGAGAGAGAGAGCGCACAAAAAGGGGAGGGGGCAGAGAGAGAGAATGAAAGATACAAAATCCAAAGCAGTCTCCAGGTTCTGAGCTATCAGCGCAAAGCCCAATGTAGGGCTCAAACCCATGAACTATGAGATCATGACCTGCACCAAAGTCTGAAGCTTAACCCACTGAGCCACCCAGGTGCCCTGATATGAATGCTATATGGAAAACTCACAGTATGTCGTGTGCTTGGGTGGCTCAGTCAGTTAAGTGCCCAACTCTTGTTTTTGGCTCAGGTCATGAAAGCGCAGACCTTGTTTGGGATTCTCTCTTTCCTTCTCTCTCTGCCTCTCCCCTTCTCCTGCTCTCTCTCTCTCTCTCTCTCTCAAAATAAATAAATAAAAACTTTAAAACCCTCAGTATACATATTCTTTTTACATATGCATGAAACATTCCCTATGATGGAACTTAATATTCACTGCAATAATGAAACATGATAGTGGCACATACATGTGCAGTCTCTGGCCTCAGATAACTTATATTACCAATAGAAAAGGATATCTTAAAAAAATCCAAACATTTGGAAACTAAGAAAGCAGTCCAGTGTATACATGTGTCAAATATAAAATGACAAGGATAGATGATAATGAACATGCAACTTACCTAAATTTTGGGACACAGCTGCAGAGTCTCAGAGGAAAACAATGTATATACCACCAAATTACTGTATTAGAAGAAAGGAAGATTAGAATAAATGATATGAAAAGATAGGAGCAGATATCAATAAAATAAACAATAGAGACTATCAATTAAATGAAAATTGGAACAGCATTAATAAAATTAAAAAACCCTAGGTAGACTTAATATGATTATATATATATAATTATATATTAATGCATATTAATGATTTAATTAATGAGTACTTAATTGAATGATAACTATTAAGGATTAATATATGACCTTAAAATATTTCAGCATAGCAAATAGTGCAATTTATAAAATGCATTATATACAATGATATTTGTTTTACCTGAGTAAAATAGAATTTGGCTTTACATTTGAAGAGCAAGCAATAGAATTTATCACATTTGTAGATTAAAACAGAAAAATATGATTATTTTAATGGATTCTGAAAGCCTTTCACACAAAATTCAGTACCAATTCATGAGAGCAAATTTCTGCAAGAGAATGAAAGGAAGGGATTTCCTCAATATAATAAATAATATCTGATACAAACCTATACCTATAATCCTAATAACTGGTACTGAACATTGTACTGAACACGTTTCTTCCAAAAAGAGAAGCAAGGCAAGAATGCTCTTTCATTATTTCTAATCAGCATTATACTAGAGGCACTAGTGAATTCAAAAAGGAGAGAAATACATCAAAAAGGTACACAGACTGGATAAGAAGAAAGAATTATATATAATTTTTTTGTAGATGACATAGAGAATGCTAAGGTATTGGAAAAATGCCTATAGATATAACAAATATATTTAACAAGGTGGCAGGTATAAGGTCAGTATATAAAATTGAATTGCATTCTATTAAAATCAAACAAGTGGAAAACAGAAGTTTGAAAGTATAATTTAAAATACCATACAAGTGTAAAGCTCTTCAATAATCTATTTTCAGTTTTAATGAAAAACAAATACAATGTAAAAACAGTTGAGGGGCGCCTGGGTGACTCAGTAGGCTGAGCATCCGACTTTGGCTCAGGTCATGATCTCATGGTTTGGTTTGTAAGCGGGAGCCCAGCATCTGGCTTGCTGCTGTGAGCACAGAGCCCACCTGGGTCCTCTGTCCCCTTCTCTTTCTGCCCTTCCCCTGCTGGCATACTCTTTCTCTCAAAAATAAATAAAAAAGTTAACAAAATAGTTGAAAGAAATTAAAGAAAACCTTAATTAATGGAGAGAGATACTATATACATGCATTTGATGACTTTATATTGCTAAAATACCTACACTTACATATTGACATATAGTTTCAAAGTAATCCCAATTAAATACAATGCACTTTTATTGTAAAAATTAACAGGCTGATTTTAAAGTTTATATGGAGATGTAATGGACCCGGAATAGTGCAAATCTGCTTGAAAAGCAACAATGTTTCAGGGTGCACATTAGCTGATTTAATTGAATGGTGTAACCTATACCTGATAATGGGATAGATCTGATGAGAACAAGAATATAGATTAATTCAGTGGAATAGGGAATGAGGAAACACACTTGTATGCTCAGTTAATTTCTGAAAAATGTACCAAAGCAGCTCAGTGGAAGAAAAAACATTTTCAACAATCCATCCTGGAAGAAGTAGA
The DNA here is from genome assembly GCF_027475565.1 of Acinonyx jubatus. Lineage (NCBI taxonomy): Eukaryota > Metazoa > Chordata > Mammalia > Carnivora > Felidae > Acinonyx > Acinonyx jubatus. The sequence continues at coordinate 212,376,676 of NC_069380.1, forward strand.
TACCATAAATAAAAAAATAAATAAATAAACTACCTCACACCATACACAGGGATTGAATCCTACATGAAGAAGAAGGTTAACAACCATACATCTGTTGAAGGAGGTGACAAGATGCCTTTGTGTGTCAGTTGGTGGCCAAAATTAAATATGTTTCCAGAAAAAAATGTTGAAATCTAGGTCTTGGGATTATGAAGTCTGAATATCTATTACCATCTGATCAGAACCATATATGAATGATGTCAGGCAAGAACCATCCAGCTGAGCACTGTTAACCCACAAGATGATGAGAAATAATAATTTCCTTTTTAGACCAATATTTCCTGCATGCCTTGTTTCTTAATAATACATAACCAAAATGGAAGAATCTCACTACAGAGAGAAAACAAGCAAAAACAAAAACAAAAACAAAATAAACAAAACAGTTGAACATATGCACAGACATTTAAACATGGCAGGAGATAATCCATAATAATGGAATTCAGATGGCACAGAGAATTTATGACCTCAAGAATTTATTGGCAATAGATAATCCGAAAGAATGCATGTTATGTAACAGACCTATGCTAGATAAAATAAATCACAGCTTCTCTGTATTTTACTTGAGAGACTGAATTGTATCCTAATCATAGCTGAGACTTAATGTGAATTATGAACAGTGCTGGATATACCTTACCTAGAATGCATAATATATGACTTGAAGTGAAATAATATTTAATAAAACCTAGTATTATTTATATTAACAAGCCAAGGGAGTAAGCAAAAGTTCTTATTGTAATTAATTAACTTGACTACCCTAAGTACTTTTTAGTAGTAGATAGTTTATTTTATAGCAATTAACTGTTAGAATAACTATGTATTTATATTATCATGAACTTGTATTGTTTTAAACTGTAACTTGACTGAGGAGAGCAGTGTAGTTTGAGAATATAAACGCTATTTATTATATTGTTTCTTGAGAAATTATATTCTGGATATTAGAAAACTGGGTTATAAACAGATAATTAAATGTGAAAATTAATTCTGTTTAATGGGGATCAATTACCTAGTGTGAACAATATAAATCGTTTAAGCTTAGTTGTTAAAAACAACATGCATATTCAGAAAGTCTATGATTACCCTTTATGAATAATAAGTAGATATATTTTTAGTCAAATTACCTACTATATGGAGGAATGCTAACATCGCTTACCTTGACAATGAACTTTCAGTTCCAGGTCAAGTTGTAGCTAAGCATCTGCTGTGGACATATGTCCTCTCAGTAGACTGCCACCAGGTGAAATTTGTAATGTGACACCAAATTCTAACAACTATCACTGGAGAAGCTCTAGTCCATAAGGCTTTCTTTTGCTTGTCCCCCCCAGCCCCCTCTCCCAGGTCCCAATTTCAGCTAATATTATTTGGGTTCCTGCCATGGAGCTGGAGAATATTTCTGACTACAAAGACTCTCCCACTGGCACCTAGAAAGTGAACGTAAGATTAAAAGTCAGAGAAAGAGGGGCGTCTGGGTGGCTCAGCCAGTTGAGCGCCAGACTTCCGCTCAGGTCATGATCTCACGGTTCATGGGTTGGAGTCCTGCATGGGGCTGTGTGCTGACAGCCCAGAGCCTAGGCCTCCTTCAGATTCTGTCTGTCTGTCTGTCTGTCTGTCTGTCTCTCTCTCTGCCCTTCCCCCACTCCCATTCTGACTCTCTCTCTCTCTCTCAAAAATAATAAAAAACATTAAAAATCTTAAAAAATAAAGAATATATTACTCGTGGTGGATGGGTCCTAAATTTTTCATTCTCAGAGACTCCCAAAGCGTGATTAGATTTTTCTACTATTTTGAGGCACCCTTGGTACTTTAGCTCTCTTCCATAAAGCCTGAATATCCTTGATTCAGTAAGATATTTTCAATCCTTAAGTACTTACGAGTCTGATTCCATAATTAAACTGTTGTGTCCATTATTCATTATTATAGGTCAATCTATTTGCTCTTTAAACAGAATGGAGTCTCAATGTGTCAGTAAGTGAAATACACTAAAATATGTTAAATTAGTATAAAAAGAGGAACATTAGATATTATCTGACATAATTTTAAAATAAATGCAAGTATTTTATTTTATTTTCCATACTCAAGTTCTCAAACAACAGTTTGGCATAGAGTAGGAATGGGGAAATTCAAATATGGAAACACCAGAGTAGCTAAAAGTTACTGTATTCAATTAGACAAGATATACTTTAGATTTTACACTTGAAATGTACTTATAAAAATTGTACCTGGATATTAAAACTATACCCATTACATTGCTGTTTTTTAAAATTATTATTGAAGTATAGTTGACATACAATGTTATATTCATTTCTGCTGCACAACATAGTGATCTGACAATTCTCTACATTATGCAATGCTCACCCCAGTAAGTGCAGTTACCATCTATCACCATACATGTTATTAAGTTAAAGCCTTTCCTAATCTCACCTAGAAGAAGAGAGGTTTATAATGTTTTGATCAAGTTTGGGAAAATGATCTGTGCTGGGCAGAATTCTAAAACACCCATGTTTCTGCCCCCTGATATATGTGCCCTGTGTAATCCCCTTCTCTTGAGGGTAGTGAACCGATGAATATGATAGGATGCTATTCCTGTAATGAGATTATGAAACCCTCACGTTAATCAAGACAGAGATGATCAAAGTGGACCTGACTTAGTGAGGGAACCCATTTGAAAGAAAATGAAGCATCAAAAAGATGCCCCCATGTTGTCCTTGAGAAAGCTGATCACCAGGCTGGGAAGGCCATGGGAAAGAACACCGTGGGTAGCCTCTTAGAGCTAAGGGCCTCCTTCCTACGCAATTACAAGGAAATGAATTGTGCCACTAACTAATGAGTTTGGGAATGGATTCCAAGCTTAAAGGGGAATGATGCTCCCTGCCAATGCTTTGATTGCAGCCTGTGGGAGCACAGGACCCAGCTAATACATGTCTGGACTTCTGACCCGTGGAAACCGTAAAATGATAAATGGTATTTACACTGCTAAATTTATGGTGATTTGTTGCAAGGCAATAGAAAACTAGGTCATATTGCACTTATACTGTCTCCAAAACACTAAGCTGAATAAGAATGATACTAAGCATGCAACTCTAAGTCCAATTCAGATAATACCAAACCAGCCTCAACTGACTTTTGTTCTTTCTCAGCTGTGAAAAGCTTAGGTGCTGCACATTTGGAAGGCATGACATCTGTGTTTTTGAGGTTGAAAATGTAGTAACTGGATGAAAAATGCACAAATCTATTATATATCATAGATCATATCACATATTGCATAGCTTTGGGAAAATCAGAATAGTGACAATCTTCCTAAAATATGTAAATCATCTAATATGTGAAATTATACACACACACACACACGTGTGTGTGTGTGTGTGTGTGTGTGTATACACACAAATCTGTGGGATAGCTTCTCAGAACTCAACAATCCAAACTGTTAGGCATCTTGTAATTAAGAGGGAAAAGATTTACATGTGACCCCAGGTAGAAGGCAGCAGCATAGGGGTACCTGGTTGTCTTGGTCGGTTGAACTTCTAACTTTGGCTCAGGCCATGACCTTGCGGTTCCTGGGTTCGAGCCCTGTGTTGGGCTCTGTGCTGGAGCCCGCTTTGGATTTTGAAGCTTCCTCTCTCTCTGCCCCTCCCTCACTCATTCTCTCCCTCTCTCCCTCTCAAAAATACACATTAAAACAAATTAAAAAGGCAGCAGCATATGACTTAATAGTCCAGGTTGACAAGCCACGTTGTGTGAAATGTCAGCTTTACCTCTTACTACCTAGGTATTCATAAACATGTTATTTAATGTCTTGGTGTTTCAGTTTTCAAGTCTATAAAGTAGGGATATCAACTTCCTTTTGTCAATTCTTTGCAGGCTGCATGAATTAAAGTATGCAAAATCTTTCTCACACATAATAAATGCTTATAATTAGCTTTACTCTGCGTCAAAAGTACAGAAGACCTTAAAGTGCTGCCTATAGAACATTACTATGAATGTTTACATTTTGTTATTTCTAGCAAATAATACCTACACTGAAATAATTCTCCTCAAAAATGGTAACTCTCAAAATGAAGCATTGTGTTCCAATGCATGCTATGTGTAATTAATGTGTTGCTTAGCTGGATGCATGATTTGTCAAGGTCTTTAAAGAAGATAATGTTGATTTTTAATCTAAAATTAGCAACTGATTTGTTTGCTCTGTTCAACATTGTGTTTAGTCTTCCTGTTCCCCTTCAAGTTACCTTATTTGCATATCTTTAAACCACCCTGTTTGGTTTCATCATGTGGCCATATTCACAGTTTGCTTGGTTGTTTATAAATTGCCAAACTGAATTCATCAAATGAATAATGAATACTACATATGACATTCATTATTTTGATTTTCAATAGAGTAAATTGCATCCAATTTGTTACTCATTTCACTTTGAAATGAAACAGATAGTTTTTCCAATAATTATTCTCTTTTATTGACAGTAACCAGTCTCTTACATGAATACCAAGTAATGGTTTTATTATATATCTATAAGTATAACTTTTCATCAAATGGAGACATTTAGTTATTAAATTGATGATTTTTTAATGAAAATTAGCATTGAGCAATACAGCCTAAACAACACAGAAAGTAAATATCATCCCTGTGGTAAGCAGAATAATGTATTTCCTTACCCCCCAAATATCTATATCCTAATCCCAGAGACCTGTGAATATACTATGTTACGTGACAATTGGCAATTAAAGTTGCAGGTGGGATTAAATTTGCTAAAGAGTTTCCCTTAACATATGGAGATTATTCTAGATTATCTGGGTGGGACCGGTGTTATGGTTTAAAAATGGAAGAGAAATGCAGAAGAAGTCAGAATGATGCCATGTGAGAAGGATTCAACCTACCCTTTTGAAGTTGGAAAAAGGGGGCCTTGAACCAAGGGTTGAGGGCAGCCTCTGGAAGCTGGAAAGACAAGGAAATGGATTCTCCCCTAGAGTTTCCGGAAATGAACATGGTCCTGCCATTCCTTGATGTTAGGTGTAACCTGTGTTAAATTTCTGACCTACAGTACTGTAAGATATTAAATGTGTCCTGTTTTAGGCCACTGCATTTGTGGTAATTTGTTATGACAGCAGTAGAAACTAATATGGTCCTCATCTTCTGGAGGGGTGCTCTCCTGGCTGACTTATAGACTAGCAGACTAGGTGCAAATTGAACACCTATGACCATAGACTCACTTAAATTCCAGACAGCATAGTTTACAGAAGAGGAATATTTCAGGAATCCCCATTAGAGAAATGTTACAAGAGTGACAGCAAGTCCACCAACAAGAACATATCTAGCAGTTGCTGCCAATTTCACAATAACTTCCTTCGGGGGGGGGGGGGTTGGGGAAGGTTAGCTTAAGACATCACATGAATCTATTGTATATACTCTAACCGTTTACCTAGTAATTTTAAATTTTACTCAAATTGTGATAAATATCATGCAGTTTTCTCTTTTTTGCTTAACAGCTTAGAGATAGAGCCCCTAGATCCATTGTTCACATTGCTTATTCAAGGGAAATATATTTGTATATATGTAAATATAAATTATATATATAAATAAATTATAATTATGAATAAATTATATATATATATATATATATTCTTTAGCCTTTTCAAAAAAGAATAAAGGAAAACCACTTTGAGTTTAGAGCTATATGGCTATAGTCGCTCATGAATTTGCCGTAATGAATTGGAAGGTGCTTTTTTTTTCTTCCATCCTCTCATAAGAACCTTCTTACTTTGCTTGCCAGCATTTGAAGAGAAATGAAAGAAATAGTTCATAAGGTATGAAGGAGTAGGAAATTCCTTCCTAAAGTTGTCATGTTATCTTTCTGGCCACCTGGCCCACATTCTGACACAGAGAGACCAGTTTAGTTTATTACTTAAAGCTGAACACATTGGTTCTTCAAGAGAAGGCTAAGATCTAAAGGAGGTACTTCACTGCAGACAAGAAATTACTGTGACCTTGACTACATGTTTCATTAATAGTGAACTATTTTCATTTCAACTGTCTTTTTATATTAAAGCAGTAGGTTGTGGTGAATGTAAAACCATGGAGAGCAATTATGGCATATTAAATTGACATATTAAAGATTTTTGACGTTACAACTATTGAGAGTTATTTAATTTATTTCCAGAATGACAGTGTGGTACATATTAGAAACAACAACCTAAAATGTGGCAAATTTTCTAAAAAGATTTAATTTTAAATTTTAAAATATAAGTTTTTCATAGGTCAGAGAAAGCACTGATTTATGAGTAATTATTTAATTTTTTCTCTTTTATCCCTCTTCCCTCTCTTAAAGAAGCACAGATATCCAACTCCTTAAAAAAATAACTGGTACAATGAAATTAATATGTTGCTTCTCGCTGCATTAAAATGCAGTACATAATATAGAACTGGCAAATTTAAAATTTTTACAAAATGAGAAATATACAAGCAAGGATCAATACACGTAATGCTTACAATGTGAAGGCATTTGTTTTAAGCATTTTATATGTATTAATTCACTTAATTGTCACAAAAAAGTAGGACTGTCATTACCTGGGTTTTGCACAAGACAGGTCACACAGTGGATCTGGTAAACATAATAATCCTGCTAGTAGAGAAAGTTTCTTTTCCATGTTTCTATCCAAAGCATAGATTAAAATGAGTTTCGGCTCTTTGGTTGCAAATGATAGAATAAATGCAAGAAAGAAAAGGGAAGATAGTAAAAAAACATATTTTAAGGGCACAGTAACATCTGGACTGGCACAGTCAGGGAATAAGGAAGAGGTTGGAGCCATGCAATAAAAAAGCACTTAGAATTACATTAAAATTTTTTTTTTAATATTTATTTTTGAGAGAGACAGAGACAGGATGTGAGTGGGTTAGGGGCAGAGAGAGAGGGAGACACAGAATCCGAAGCAGGCTCCAGGCTCCCAGCCGTCAGCACAGAGCCCGAAGCGGGGCTCAAACTCACGAGCTGTGAGATCATGACCTGAGCCAAAGTTGGACACTCAACTGACTGAGCCACCCAGGCACCCCATAGAATTACATTTTAATCTTCTTAGCATTTTCTTCTGTTGCTTTGTTCTTTCTTCTCAGTAGACGAGTCTTCTTAGTCCCCTTATCTGTTTCATAGAGGTTGGCCACCCCATAGCTCTCGAGGCCTTTCATTCTGTGATCAATCCATATGAAGTTTCTCCTAATTATACATTCTTAGGCTAAGACATTAAGTTGGTTAATGTCTCAGATACCTCAAACTTAGTTCAGGTATCTGTCTCTGTCAAAACAGTTCTACTGTTAATAACTTGTCATTCGATGAATAAAAGAAGTCAAACAGAGGCAGTGGACTAGAAGATACTGTCATTTTGGTCACGGGAATTTTCCAATGTAAACTAATGTATTTGTTATATATTATTAATTCAAACTCATGTGATACCACTAGCTGAGGATCTGCTGTGCAAATTATGTAACTAGACAAAAAAACATCAAAGCTAAAATAAGCTATTATTTGGCTCCCAACTCCCCCCACCTGAAACATGCACAAAAAGGCTATGAGAGCACAGCGAAACTCAATAATACAAGGAAGTATTTATATGATTATATTAAAATAGTATAAATATATATAATTGTTGCTATATGCTTTTCATGCATTTAATGTCACTAGGTGTGAAATAGCTCATTCAAATCTTATGATTCTTCTGTTAGATGAAAATTTTTGATTTCTTAAAAAAATAAATTCCATTAGTATATACACATGATTAAAAAAATAAGCAGTTGTAATTTTAACGGCTCAGTCTTGTACCTGTTTCTAGCACATTTCCTGACAAGAAATATTTGGAAACCTACTATTAATTAACCAATTTCTGCATAAAACATAAATCTTATGGATTTTGGGGGGCTTGCAGCACACTTTGGAAAACTCGCAGTGGACAAAAGTAGCATTAAGTGTATGCGGAGTATAAGGGGTGGACAGCCGAACGGATATTAATACAAGCAGGAGATAGGACTATGGACCATTTCAAACATGAAATACCTTATATATTAAAACACTGTTTTAAAAAAATTAAAAATAACTAAAACTAAACAATATTTTGTTTAAAGATAAACATGTGATAAAAATATAAATAAAAAGGCAAAATTCAAAATTTGGGTTATAATTATTACCTCTGGACAGGGAGGGCAGCCATCAGGGATTTGGAATCTGAATGAGGGAAATATTAGATAAAGAGAGCTAGGGACTTATAACAATGTTGTGGTTCTTGAATTATCTACAGATTCTCAGGGACTCTTTTATGGTTCATAACTTATGTGCATGCCACATACACTTTATATATATCAAATATTTAAAATAACAAAACTAAAAAAGGAATATATTGATATAACTTAATATAAAGTTAAATGCTGTTTTATAAACTAATTTTGTACTTTAAACTTCGTTCTTTAGAGTACAAAGGAACACAAGGTCTAAATCGGTGTTTCTTGGGGGCTATATGTTCCTTAAGGTTGTGAAAATTTCTTCCCTTTCTCCTCCCTCACTTTCCCCTCCCTGTCCTCCTCCTTGGTGATTACCATAAGAAATTTTTAAGTGTCTGCATTTACTTCAATTATAAGTTTAAACGATGGGTACTAGTACATTCTGCATCATTTCAATGGTTACCTTAAAAGTCATAACTATTTCAACTATAATGGCTACATTAGAGAATGAATTTACTTCTAGTTTACAATCTGCTGAGTCAACAAATCATTTTACTTTTTAATGATATCAGGTTAATAAGAAAGGAATGGAGGTCAAGGAAAAAGTAAACAAAGTATTCTTGCCAAGACACGACCGTGGGATCTCATAGCACACAATGTAGACTCAAATTTTAGAGTGATTTGAGTAATAAAACTAAAATTGATTCAAGAATGGAATCATCACATACCTGACACTAAAGTATGTGTAGTGAACTCAAAAACCCTTACTGGTGTGGCAACTGGTGTTTTTATATTTTAAGTGGTGATTCGGCTTCAGCAAAACACTGTCTGCCATGTTTTAATTTATCATCTAATTTATCAATTGTTTAACGATTTCTATTTAATTAGTATTTTTTTTGGTTTTGTAATTGTATGATTGCATCATAGTTTATTACTAGCTCCATGTTTATACATTTTAATTAACTTTATGATTAAACAATTTACCGTCACTGAAAACAGCTAAATATATTTTTCTCTTAAAGGCTGTCTGTCACTAGTTGAACATGTTTGAGATTACCAGGTTGAGTCTTGAAAAGCTCAAATAATTTTCAAGAGTGGTATAATTTGGATGATGAATTTTCATTTGAAAATCTGAGGGAATCATAATTAACAGAATAAAAAATCTGCATCTCAATCACAGTTGTAAGTTACTAAAAGGAGATTAAACCAATAATATTAGGTAGCAGGTAAGAAAGCAAACATGTTTATGCTCCCCTATTGAGCATTCCACAATATAACTTTTTAATTTTTCTAAGAAAGGTTGGAAGATACTATATGAATTCTCATTAGAAAGATATTATAACTACCTCTGTAAAATATGACTGGTATCCTTGCCTAGCATTCCAGCTCACTGCACACAGCTCATTATATACAAGATATTCATGTTTATTTGTATAAATCGATGAATGAATAAATAAATGAACAGATCTTGCAGAAATGTATTTCATATTGGTAGCATTCTCTCCTTCAATAGAAGATATATTCCAGTATCCTAAGTATCAGATACTAGTTATCTCTTCTGGTCTATGCCTGATCATTTCATGTTTCTTTTAATCTCCTCGTGTTTGTTTTCTTCCTCAAATGCTTCTTTTAAGTGCATCTGGATGTATTTAAGTATCCAAGATGCCTTCGAAGCCAGTGTCATTTCACTAATATATAATTAAGATTTTTAAAGTACAACATCTTGTGAAGTTTGAGATTTTGTATATGCCCCTAATGTATAGTAGATATGGAATTCCAAAGATAAATTACCATGTGAAGAATTCACCAAAAGAAACTTAAAATAATAAAAATAAATTGATCTTAGCGTTTTGAATCCTCTCACCTCCAGGATAGAAGAGATAAAAGAAAGAAAGGAGAGAGGGTTTTGGAGGAGAAGATGTTAGGAGGAAGATATTTTTGGATAAAAATGTGATGTGATACTCTTTGCTTCCCCTTCTCCCTCCCTATACTTGAACATTCTTGTGAGTGCAGACTCTCACACGCATCTGTGGAGATCTTAATATGTGATGCCTTCATGTGGGAGGCAGAGACCACTAGGATCTGAGTTCCACCTTGGAACCCTCACTAAATAAAAAGAACTTCAAAACTCTTTAGAGTCACGCTATTTTGGGGTCGACCTACATACACTCCCTGATTGTGTGGTAACAATGGATGCCTCTAGGGTTCTCTTCTATTGGATGTGATCTGTGCAGAACAAGTCGTCCTGATTTCTGTCCAATAGCGCCACCTGGAGTCGCGGAGGGAACACAGCAGCACGAAGCTGAAGGTGCATATTCAGAGCCCAGGAAAAGAGTGGCAGAGAACCACCTAGAATAGAAGTTAAGATAAAGGTAGAGGAGAGGTAGCCAGCGGGAAACCATAGAAGAACTCAGGAAAGAAACTCTCCCAAGATATGTCAGTCCCCTAGAGATGAATGATGGGTAAAGTAAGAACTGTCCTTACCTTGCAAACAGCATCTAGAAAAGAGGTGAAGGAAAGAGCTGTTTATGAGAGGGGTTTAGATGAATAAATGGAAACGCCAACTATATCCGTTTTTAATCCTAAAGGCTTCCAGCCTGAAGCAGGCTGGTGTCAACATAAAGTGGTAAACATACGCTATTAAATTTCAGAGTTGTGATGAGTATCGTGGGTTGAACATTCTAATTACTGAAATGCGTCTGTAATAACAATTTAAAGTTTCCCTACAACTGATTTTATCTAAGGTTGGGCAGAGAAGTCCTGAAAATTACCTCACTAAATATATTTTAAAGGGGCAATGGTTAACAAAAATAAATTTGCATTTTGGATTCATCAGAAGGAGCTGTTCAACCTCTAGGTCACGTAAGAAAAGGTAAAAGTTTTCTTAACTAAGCTAATCCAGTCTTCTATGCTACACTGTCAAAAGAGGGGGTTGTGTTCTTTGACAAGGATATGTCTGCAGTGCAACCTGCCGGATTCCTGTTACGGACACTGTAGTGTACTTTGGAAATACTATATAGGTGCTCATTTTCAGCTGAGTCAGGGGAGAAGCAGGATTTTTCCCCCTTTTCTTTCTTCTTTAATGGCGAATGTCTAGGTTAAGTCTTATATTTGCTTTAAAGTGTGGATTTGGAGATATCTTCCATAGTGAGAGGCAGTTATATTTAAGCAACCTGGAAAATTGAAAGTAAAGTGTTGCTTGAAGAAGAGTCCTTCTGAATATGTTCCCACACAGATTTAAAGCTGTTACTGTCAGTTGTATTTTGTTTTTCATTTCTTTTATATTTGTTCCACTTGCTGCTTTACAGAATCACCTGAGTACTTACCCTTAGGTGTATAAATTTGGCAATGGTGCCATGGAATTGGTGTTCAAGTAAAGCAAGTTATCTGGATTATCATCATTTTCATTACACACTCATCAATTTCAACATCTTCCCTGCAAAAGATGTAGAAGGGAGTCTACAATAGGTCTCATTTGAAAATTGCATGTATTTTGAAGATATATTAATATTATGTATCTTTAAAAGCTACCATCAAGTGAACAATTTCCTGTACAAGTGGGCATCTGTTATTAATATCTGTTGTTTGGGATTGCTACTTGCAAAGTAATATTTAAGATTTCTATTGGTCAATCAGCCTTTCAACACTGAAATGCAGCCATTGCGTCTTGTTTGAACATCGTGTATAAATATGACAAGATAATTACAAAATCTTTTCCAGGTCATGAGGTTTCTGTAGGGCTTAAAAAATGAGGAAGAGAGATTGGTTATCCGTTGGCTTAAACCATTACTTTTATTTTATTTTTTTGCTGTAATATAATTGTTTTATGAACACATAATTGAAGTGAATAAATAAAACAACATATCATATGCTTTTGATACTAGAGTTTATCTCAGCCTTTATCATATTTATCTCATTGTCATGACACTTAACTGATTTTCCAGTCTACAAATATTTTTTATCATATTGCCATGTCGTTAGTTGAGTAACATCCTGAAGTCTCTCATCAAACAAGTAAAGCAGAAACTCAGTTAAGTTCATCATAAATCTGTGATACTGTCAGGTCACAAAAAAGTGTCATTTTACATTTCCTAACACCTCATGTGTAATACATTTAAATAGCACAATTTATTATATAAACAATGTTATTGTGCACGAATTTGTGTACTACTACTACAGTAATTTGAACAAAGTGTTGTGGTAGCACAAAGGAATAAGGAACAAATAGTGCTTTAACAATGGAAAACTTTTGAAGGAGGAGGTATTTAAACTTTGTCAGAAAGAACGAGTAAGAGTTTTCCATGCTAAAGGCTACAGAGCATTTGAAATGATTTGGCCCCTGCCTTGCCTTTCTCCCTTCATCCCTTCTTTCCTTCCTTCTCTCTTTTTGAAAACTGTACCATTGGTTTGTGTTTTCGTCCAGATATCCATGAGTGACTAAAGATTATTTTTCATAATATAGGTATTTTTTATGATTATCAGCACAATTCCCAAATATAGAGTGTTCCCATTAACATATATGGCTTACACATGTTAAAATAATCCATTGGTTTTTAACTTCTGTGTTTGTCTATTTTTGATATTTAACTTCCATAGGTCTTTATTTTAAATCAAGAATTACACGCTTCTCCCTGTTGTCTTTCTCACATACTTTTTATACAAAAGCTATTAGTCCGTGCTTTTCAACATCATTTCAAGAAACTACTTATTTCTTTTTTTAATTTAATTTTTTTTATTTTTTAAAATTTACATCCAAATTAGTGAATGAAACCTTGCCATTTGCAACTACATGGATGGAACTGGAGGGTATTATGCTAAGTGAAATTAGTCAGAGAAAGACAAGTATCATATGACTTCACTCATATGAGGACTTTCAGAGACAGAACAGATGACCATAAAGGAAGGGAAACAAAAATAATATAAAAACATGGAGGGGGGCAAAACAGAAGAGACTCATAAATATGGAGAAGCTGCTTGTTTCTTAATTGTCATTCAGTATGAAGAGGTGAAATAGACTCTTGCTTCCAAATCCTGTAATTTACCTGCATTTTAAAAATACTAGAGGCTAATATATTTCCTTTCAATAAAACCAATGTCACCTTGTTTTCCTATAGAACCATTAAAAGGTCCCCATCAGCATCTTTACCAAAGGTGCTTCCCTGTCCTGGTAATTTGTGCTTCAAGTACTTCGCTGATTGTGCACTCGCTCAGGTGATATTTTGAGTCTCATTTATAGTAGATCTGTGAGTGTCCTTTATGCCTTTATACCAGATGTAAATCTATTTTGCCCCTAAAAATAAAACATCTGAGAAATGTTGAACCCAAACTCTTATTGTTCTTTCACATTTTCATTGCACTGTGCCTCTAGAGAAGGGAGATATATTTACATTTTATATTTATACATACATTTACGTGTATATGTATTTATAAATACATATAAATTAAGAAGCATAAGAATGTAGATGAGCTAAATCTCTAGGTCTTTAAGGAAATTTACATTTCATTATTTGAAACAGACAAGAGTAATCAAATAAGCTCATACCAATGTATACCACGCTATAGAGTGGTAATAGGTACTATGAGGATATATGGAGCAAAGAGAACAATAGTGACAGTGTTGCTATTCTTTACTAGACCTGACAAAGTAGCCCTCTCAGATGAAGTGACTTTTGAAAAAAAAAACTGATGAAAGAGGGGAAATATGCTATACACAAATATTTGAGGGACCAGCTCCAGGTTCAAGGAAGAGCAAGTACGAAACCCTGAGTTAAGAGCATATTTATGACCATGTTCAAGAAATACAAGGAGGATAGTGTGGATTCACTGATAAACTAATAAAAGTGATAGGATGTTAAGTGACAGAGGTAGGTAGGGCTGGAAGGGGTAGGTCCATGCTTCCTGATCTTATTGAATTAAGCATGCTATGACAAATATATGGATGTGTGTGTGGGGGGGGGTATGTGTGTGCATATATTATAGGGACTCAAATATGACATACCAAAATATGTCACTTATTTTGAGTTGATGCACATGAGAGTCAACAGATGAAGAAAGAATCCTTCCCAGAGTTTCCCTTGTCTGACTGAAAGCAGAAACTTTGGGGATATGAGGACTGCTGTAAATCTCTTCCTCTGGGCCAGTTTTATGGCTACGATGAAGATGGAAAGTTGGCTCCAAAATGGACCTCATAAACAAACCATATGCTATTAGTTTCCCCCATATATTTACCTTCTCACAGTTTACTACCTTGAAAGCCCAAACCCTTTCCTTTTGTCTTGTCATTTGTCTGAACATTTATTGTTCTCTGCATGTTGTGTTAGCCAAGTTTCTAACCACTCCTTTCCCTCCCCGCACATTAATGAACTCCTTTTGTTTTCTCTCTTGTGCCCCTGTCTTTTGTGGGTCTAATTTGTGGGGCACCAGCCAGAGAAATTAGGAGAGTAGAGGAAAAAGTTTTTCTTCTCCTTTACAATATATTTTTAATTTTGCCATCTTTAAGTGGAAATAAAAGATTATTTAGCCTATGTAATCATAGTGTTTTCTAAAGGCAATATAATGTACTAACAGTAATATGAAAGAAAAATAAAAATAATATAACTTATAAAAATATGGCTTCTAAAATAGGGGCTCCTGGGTGGTTCAGTTGGTTAAGCATCCAACTCTTAATTTCGGCTCAGGTCATGATCTCGCAGTTTTGTGGGTTGGAGCCCCGCATCGGGCTCTGTGCTGACGGCATGGAGCCTACTTGGGATTCTCTCTCTCCCTTTCTCTCTGCCCCTCCCCCACTCATGCTTTTTCTCTCTCTCTCTCTCAAAAATAAATAAACTTAAAAAAATATGTGGGGCGCCTGGGTGGCGCAGTCGGTTAAGCGTCCGACTTCAGCCAGGTCACGATCTCGCGGTCCGTGAGTTCGAGCCCCGCGTCAGGCTCTGGGCTGATGGCTCAGAGCCTGGAGCCTGTTTCCGGTTCTGTGTCTCCCTCTCTCTCTCCCCCTCCTCCGTTCATGCTCTGTCTCTCTCTGTCCCCCCAAAAATAAATAAACGTTGAAAAAAAATTTAAAATAAAAAAATATGTATTTCATATTTTACATATAGACACATCTATACTTTATGACAGAACAAAGTTGTCGATGCTGGTCTTCATATGTACCCTTACTGTGATTCTTGCAGCTGTGTGGCTGTGGCCTGAATTGGCAATTCAACACTACAGACACTTTCGATTACAGTAATGGGATTGTTTAAAAAGTGAATGACTGGGGTGCCTGAGTGCCCAGTCTGTTAAGCGTCCGACTCTTCATTTTGGCTCAGGTCAGGATCTCACGGTTCCTGTGTTGGGCTCTGTGTTGACAGCCCGGGATCCTCTCTTTACCTCTGTTTCTGCCCCTCCTCTTCTCTCTCTCTCTCTCTCTCTCTCTCAAAATAAATAAACTTAAAAAAAAGAAGAAAAAAGTGCATGATTGCTTGGTTCTGATGAAAACACAGCCAGCCCTACTTTTACTTGATTTACTTAATGTTTACCTTCTGAAGAATGTAAATTTACTAAACTTTTATCTTCTCAGGAATGTAAATACATGTAAATTTATTTACATTTAAATTCTAAAGTGACATTAGAGTCTAGGCATACAGTAGAACATGCTGAGACATGCAGGGCGATTTTTTGTTGTGTGGTATTATCTTTGAATTTCAGAATATCCTACTCTCTGGACTTTTAAAATATAGTTGTGTCACAGTCAGTGGGATAAGCAAGGTACTTTGAAATTTATCCAAAATTCTTCCTTGGATTTTGGTAAAAGTCTTAGTTTTATTCTAACTGTAATGGCATGTGTAATGGCAAACCACTGTGGTGTTTTGATGGAAAGTGACATCAGATTAATATTTTAAAAGGATTGTTCTGTTAAGCTTCAGGGTGTGAAAATTAAAAACCACAATCAAATCAAATAACTTTATCTACAAATTTATGTTCCTTTTTATTATTTTCCTCTCAATGTTTCAAAATAATATATTATTTTTGGACAAATATTAAATGTATTAAAAAAAACAGAACAGTCTGTTCCTTGTTCTGTTAACAATAACCCAGTTACCAAGCTTTAAAGTTATAGAAGAGACATTCAGTCTGAAAAAGTTCAGATGTGGACAGTTGGGGAAATAGTACAAAACTGAATATTTGGAGTTGATATTTGTTAAGTTCTAAATAGTGTCTGTGTAGTTAACCACTATGTAAATGTGGGCAGCTACCCCTCCACACTCATAAATGTGAATCTAAAATTGCATTCTCCCTTTGAGTGACCTCACATTAAACTTAACACTATATTTTTGGGATAACAGTTTCCTTTCTCATTTTAAGAAAATACATAATCCAGCAATGAATCGGAAGAGCAGGTATCATTTTGGCTTAAAAATGAATTTCTGTTTATCCTCTCCCTGTCTGCTTGTATCTCCTGATACAAGTTTTCCCACCTCATAACTCATGCTGAGAGTAAAGTGACCAGGGTAGCTAGAAAGACTACTCAAATCAAAGAGATATGTGGTCCCGATGGAGACAATACTTCTCTCTGAACCTTATATCATGCTCACTTGATTCAAAAAATGGTAGTTTAAGGGAGATGTTTTTTTCCTAGGCCCAATTCATCAAATATATTAGAAAACTTTTCACACTAAAAAACTGTGTGTAGCAATAAATCACTCAATAGTATCTGTAAAAGAGGAAAAGAAAAGCCACTTTAATTGTTTAAGCCATTAAATCAGTCAAGAAGGACATACCAATTTAGGAATTTTGACAGTCAAATCTTATTTATGAACCATCTGCTAAGTTCTCCATCAATTTTATCATTAATGTTATATTTGAAAGCATTTGATTTGGTATTAACATCCAAATGTTAACATATACTAAAATTAGTAAAAATGTGGGCCCAGGATCAAACAACATTACGTGTATAGAGTAATGAGGAGACAGTGTAGTAGTTCATTTAAAAGCAGGGACTCAAGTCTGGCTCTGGGGGTTTACATGTTAGCTCCATCACTAAGCAGGTATGTCACCTCAAGCAAATTATTTTCCTTTTCTACACCTCAATTTTTCTATCTATAAAGGAATTTCTAACTACACGTCTGTGGTGAGCATTAAAATAATGAAGTGCATTTAAAATACTTAGAGTATGTTTGGTGCATAGGAATCCGCAAATAAAGATGTGGGATTATTGCTGTAATTTAGAAGATGAGGTGTATTTATATTTTGACTTAAGAAAGAGGAACACATTTTTGATACATAATAACTACGTATCTCTTAACTATGATGGAGGACATAGAACTGAGTACTATACTATGCTTACAAGATACTTTTTCCTATTGTATCATGAACTGTGATACATTTAAGTTTCTCTTTTAAAGTGCAAAAGTTCACTTATGAATTTTAATCTCTTCTGCAGAATAGGCAGCTTCTATTGACACAACAGGGATTAAGGGCCAGATGTATGTGTTGACAGCCCTTGGATTCCTAAATAAAGTTGCACACATGGCTTGAGTTCATGCCCTTTTATGAATTTCCTAATATTTAAAGATAAAAAAATGGCTATGGTTAAGTTGGTAGTAACAGTTAATTCTACAAAGTCCTAGAGTGAAAGGGAGAAGAGAAATAATAGTTGAGAAGCTGCCAACTTAAAGATACTATGAAGATTCTTTCAAAGCAAGAAGACCTCTGCCTTCACCTCATCCATTCAAACAAATTACCCATAGGATATTTGACTAAATAAAACAAATAATTGCTTCTATGTTTGACTTCAGTTTTAACAGAGACATCTTTGTTAGAACATATTAAACTTTTCAGAGAAAATAGAATGGAGAAATTATAGACATGTCCAGGTATATGAAATAAATTGTTATTCTAAATTTAGACATTAACAAGAATACATTAAATATTTTCTTTAAAAAAACAAGAGAGTGGTAAAATAATAATTCAAGATATTTATTAAAGTTGACAACCTATGAGGGCTCCTGGGTGGCTCAGTTGGTTAAGTGTCCAACTTCAGCTCAAGTCATGATCTCTTGGTTCATGGGTTTGAGCTCCATGTTGGGTTCTGTGCTGGCAGCTCAGAGTCTGGAGCCTGCTTCTTCGGATTCTGTGTCTCCCTTTCTGCCCCTCCCCTGCTTGCGCTCTGTTTCTCTGTCTCTCAAAAATAAGTAAATGTTACAAAATATTTATTTAAAAGTTGACAACTTAGGAAGAAAAGACAAGGACATTGCAAAATATTTATCATATCTTCAAAAGCTTCAGTGATACAATTGTCCCGGTCCTTAAATAAAGGCCAATAAGATATGGCTCTGGGCTTTGTGTTGCTTCCAACGTGTTGGGAAACAATGAAGAATTGTAAGAACCTTGATGAGTATTGAAAAAGAGGTATATATACATAGGGCTAAGAAGAACATTGATGAACGAAGAGTTTGATGGGGAATAGGAATTAATGAAGAGATGAGGTGAGGGAAAGGAACATTGAGATTGAATTTTGAAGATGCACAGGTGTTCCTCAGACCTCTCAGAAGACATGCATCATAAGCAGAGAACATAGAGAAAAATATTTGGAAGTATGCTGTGATACTTAGGGAATTGCTTTAGTCTGAAATGAATGGATGGTATGTGCTATGGAGTATGTATGGCAAAGGTTGATAGAAAAAGAAATTATAAATATACCTTGTCTTAACATTCCTTACAAAGAGACATTAGTAATCTAGTGCCACAATGTTAAACTTTTTTTCCAGGGCAATATTTTCCTACTTCCTGATGAAAAAGATTCCCTAAATCTCTTTAATAACTGCCCCTCCCTTCAAAGTGCATAACTGGAGCCCCATTATTAAAATACAACTTATTTGATTTTTTAAAGACTGAAAATGCAGTTCTCAGGAGGCATATGTATTGGCTTCAATCATTTGAAATTATAAAGGACTGACAGATAGATACTTCTTTACTGAAACACATTTTGATAGGCAAGGATACATAAAAGATGCTAGAGATGAGGACATTTCCAGCACGGGAGTGAAAAAAACACTGTAAGGAAAGTTAGCCTGGCTTCTTCCATTTGGTCTCTGGGCCTTATTGTGTTACATAGTAAAACTAAGGAGAGAATTTGCTGTATGTTTCTTTTTGTTCATTCACACAAATGATTTTTTTTTCTGGATAATTTAAGCTAAGCTTCGTTTATAAAGTTAAATGCCATACAAAATCATGGCAGCCACTGTGGAAAACACTATGGCATTTGCTCAAAAAGTTAAAAATAAAACTATCTTATGATCCAGCAATCACACTACTGGGTATGTATCCAAGGAATTTAAGAATACTAATTCAAAGATATACATGTATCCCATGTTTATAGCAGCATTATTCACAATAGTCGAGCTATGGAAGGAGCCCAAGTGTCCATTAACTAATGAATGGATAAAGAAGATGTAAAACTAGATAGATAGATCAGTAGATAGATAATGGGATATTATTTAACCATTAAAAAAGAATGAAATCTCACAATTTGCAAGGGTGTGGATGGAGCTAGAGAGCGTAATTCTTAGTGAAATAAATCACAGAAAGACAAATGCCATACAGTTTCGCTCATATGGAATTTAAGAAACAAACAGAAATTGAGAAATCAAGAAATAAACTCTTTTTTCAAATGTTTACTTTTGGGAGAGAGAGAGACAGACAGACAGAGACAGAGTGAAAGTGGGGGAGGGGCAGAGAGAGAGGGAGACACAGCATGTGAAGCAGGCTCCGGGCTCTGAGCTGTCAGCACAGAGCCTGACACGGGGCTCGAAGTCACAAACTGTGAGATGATGACCTGAGCACAAGTTGGACGCTTAACCAACTGAGCCACCCAAGCGCCCCAAAATAAACTCAGTTATAGAGACAAACTGATGGTTATCCAGAGGGGAGGTTGGTGGGTGAAATAGGTGATGGGGACTAAGGAGCATACTTGTCATGGTGAGCACAGGGTGATGTATGAAAATGTTGAGTTACTATATTGTACACCTGAAACTAATATAGCACCGTATATGTTAATTAACTGGAATGAAACTGAAACTTAAAAAAAAAAGTTATGGCAGAAAGTCATACCAAAAAACTTAAATTTCTGTTAAAATAAATGGTGTTTTCTTTTCAAACCCAAGTTAGCCCATTAATGCAGCAAAAATCCAAACCTACTATTATGTTATTAGAACCATAAAAACACTATTCATCAAGGCTCTGGATTTTTATGGGTGAAGATGTGAAGACTATCCTATTATTTTTTCATGATTGTTAACACTCCCATTTTATGTTATTTGTCTATCAAATGTTTGAGAAGTTATTGTGCTTCCTACTCATTTGTGTAGCACTTACTGTCCAGTGTCTACAATGAAATTTATTTTTTCCCTGAGTAATGTTCTCATCTGTTAGTTTTGTACAGCTCTCAGTAGCAACAATAGCAGCAGGAATTGCCATGATGTTCTAGAAACTTTCATAAAGGTAGAAGTATCTGAATGTCTGAAGGAAAGGGCTGAGGATTCCCTCTTCAGTTCCCATTTACCTAGATACATATTTGGCAATATTTATTGGGTGCTTACTATGTATCTGGTAACTCTTTATGTAATGGGGATGCAAACCTGAATGAAACAGAGTTACTGTTTCAGAGACACTCACCAAAGCCCCAGTGGAATAAATACACACATACACTTGAGCTTGCGAAGGGCCCTGTTCTCTATGCCTCTCCCTTGTTATTAGGGTTCCCGTTAGTTTGGGCAAGCCTTTTCACCCCCACTTCAGAGTTGATAATGAAAATGCAGTTGAGATTAGGATGCAAACACCTTCCCTATAACCTCATGTTTCACTGATAATGGTATTTATTGGTGGTGGTAACACATTGAAATATTTCTATTGATAAGAATCTAAATTTCAGTGTAGGCCATGGTTGAGTTCTAATGGCTTTAGAGCAGAGTTTTGAAATGTCTAAAATCAGATTAAGGGGACTTTACTATGATCATTTTATTTGCCTGAGGATAATTGGGCTCTGTATACATATTGCCTTAAAGTCAAACCCACACATTACACATTATATTTTATATAACATATAAGATAAGATGACCTTACATATTTCAAAATTTAAAAGTCACATGTGTATACCATATATATAAATGTATTCAATGGCTACATATATGTATATGTATATGTTATACAACATAAAATAAATGGACTCCAAAAGTTCCATAAATGTAAGAATTTTATAGTCTTGAATATAACATCTGGTATTTTTTTAGATCCTTGAGATAACTTTGCCACATGAAAATAATCAGCTTACAAAAATTATTCTATATATTACCAAATGTTGAATATTTAAAAGAAAGTATCTGTTTAGTTTATTAAAAGTCAATTAAACAAGCTCAGTCTTAACCTTCTCTCAATGCTTTAATAAAACTGCATTGCATAAGGGACATATTTTATCACCCAGGTAAAAGTGGAAACCTGAAAGCTATTGAGCAGTGTAGATTTCCCAATGTATCATAATTACAGAAACACCTGTGTTAAATAACTCTGAGTTGAGCCACTCTAAAAATATAGAGTCCTTAATAATCCCGTGAAATGAACACATTGCCAACAAGCCACAGGTGTTCACCACAGGAAGATATAAAAAATGTGATGATGAAGGATGTGATGACATTTCCCAACCCATAATATATATATCCCAAAATGAACTTATGCATGTATAATTCAGTTGGTTTTTAAAAGTTGTTAATATGGCATTTGTTTTTTAGAATAAAAAGCAATATAGTTTCCCAAATGTGAATAATATATTAGTTTATAAAATTGGAAGCAAAGGGATAAAATCAAGCTAAGAATCAGAGGCTTAATTAAAAAAAAATTATCCGTGGTAACACTTGACTTGCCTGTGTCTTACACTGAATCTACAGATGTATGCAGATAAGTAGTTATATGAATGAATGTTCATTATAATAAAATACAGCTTTTGAATTTTCTTAATTCAAGCAACGACCTTCAAGTAGACTATTTACTGTAATAAAAAATTATAATGTTTCACCTAAGATTGTATTTGTTATGTTCACATAAAAAGTTATATCTATAGGGAGCCATAATCAAATTGCCCCATATTTCTTTAACATGTACACTAACCTTTCTATTTCATTCCATTTAACATAAAATAATACTTAGCAAGGCATCTTGCAAGCTTTATTAATGCCTAGCAGACATTGATGTATAACTGAACTCAACACATGTTTATCCAAGCTGATGGAAGGCTACAGAAGCATGGATAATTGAAAGTTAGTAGGTAATTCAGAAAATTGCTATGCAGTCAAATGCACATACACAGAAACAAACTCACAAGTTTATTCAAATATATTCCCCCCTCCCGCTGCCAGTCCTGTAAGTAAGTGGTCCAAAGTGGTAGATGAAAAAGAAGTAGTTTCTGGTTTCTGCCAAAGTACATGCAGGTAATAAAATATATGTGCCACCATCTGACCCACCACAGCAAAGAATGTCTAGGTTTCTACTTCTAGAACCTAACTGATGACTCTATGTTTCTATGTAGGTAATTCAAACCTTTCCCTCTAGGTTGGTTGTACCTGAGGTGGTCCAGTTGTAATACCAGAATATTAGCAGTCTAAAGAAAAAAGGATTAAGGTTACATGGCAGTTTGGTAGATCTGACTGGGACACAACGGACTATAAGTCAGAAACAGAAATAACTCCTAAATCTGATATTTTTGACATAAAATATATCATGAAGGATATGTAACTGCTTCAAAAGAAGTCAAATGCCAGTCGTGTAAATAAGATAGAAATGTATTTCTCATTTGTGTTCAACATGACCTGCTAGGAGCAGCAGGTGATGGGTTTCTCTGCTCTAGAAAGTCAGGCAGGCATCCGCCTTCCTGTATTTTGTTGTTTCAGCATCCACTGCCGGTGTCCTCATAACCGTGTCCATGTCTCAGCCCACGGAGGGAGAGGGAAGAGGAAATAGAAAACAAGCAGTTTTCCTTCAATGAGGGCACTAGAGGAATCCAGTGTTATATATATTCCAGAACTTAAGCACATGTTCTAGGGTGGCTGCAATGCAAACTGTGAACTTAATCTCTAACTTGGGGGCTCATTTACCCAACTAAAACTCAAGAATTCAGACTAAAAGAATGAAGAGAAAATGAATATTTGAAGACAAGTATAGTCTTTTCCAGAAGAGATAACAAGGAGAAATATTACCATAAATTATAATGAATAGCTGGAATAGTTTTCTCCCTTTCTCTTTCTCTCTCTTTCCCTCTTTCCTTCCTTCCTTTCCTCCCTCCCTCCCTCCCTCCCTCCCTCCCTCCCTCCTTCCCTCCCTCCTTCCTTCCTTCCTTCCTTCCTTCCTTCCTTCCTTCCTTCCTTCTTCTCATAAATGGCTGAAATCTGGTAAGATTCCAAGGAAAGAAAATGAGACCACCCCCCCCCCCCTTTTTTTGGAAGAAGCTTCCCATGCAAAGATTCTAGGAGTGTCAAAAGTTCTCATCTTCCCTGAGGCACTATATTCTGAAAAAATAAATTGTTTGAATTCCATACTAAGTGGAAAGTCAGAACTTAAAGGGTAATGTTCATAGCAATGCTCATATTTTCCAGTGTTCTCCAAAATATGTCCTCTTAATTACTAGTCCCATGAAACAGTTTATGGAAAACTTATTTTTTTTTGTCAAGTAGATTTGGGAGACATTGCATACTATATCTCGACTTGGATAATTATAAGATAATTTAAAATATTAATGGATAGTTTTATACATAGTAAAGAAAGCTTTAAATTTCTTTGTTCCAAATCAATTTCAGAAAATTGATTTAATTCAAACTCCTTATTTTCCAAGAGAGTATAATAAACAAGAACCAAGCATTTATATACCTTAATGAGAACTAGATAAGTCAATTAACCTACTATTGACAATTGTATTGATTTAATCCAGGGGTCAGAAAACCGGTTCAAGGGCCAAACCAGGACCGCTGCTTATTTTCATAAAGTAAAGCGTGATGGGAAAACAGTTGTGTTCCCTCATTTACACATTGTCTATGGTTCATTTCTCACTGCAACGGCAAAGTTGAGTAGTTACGACATAGACTGTATGGCCCACAAAGCCTAAAATATACACTGTTGGGCCTTTTACAGAAAAATCATTTGTCGAGTCCTGATTTAATTCACTCAGCAACATTGTATGATGTCAATATAAGTCAGCATCCCAAGCACCCCAGTGTATCGCAGGCCTACTTATAGAAGAAAACCAATTTGATATGAATTTGCATTGAGCTCAATAAAACCTTTTGGAAACAGTAATTATTCTTATCGCAACCTATGTCGTTTTTTTACCCCCCACAAAACTTATTGGTGAGCAATTGAGCTGAATAATATCTAAGACATCTCAGCTGGGTTTTGCTGTTACTTGAAAGCCACTGAACTCCAATGATGCCGTCGTGTTAAGCACCGATTGTAGGGAGACGAATGGGGGCATAGTACCGGCTTTTGACGAGCTTCCCAACTAGCTCCCTGTCCAGCAGAGAAGATAGAAAAGAAACCCACCAGTTATTATATGGCGACAGGCTCTCTAATAACGTTAACCAAACTCTATCTGAGAGAGACGTATGCCACGCTGTTTAAGCGTAGTCTCTTTTTTTTTCTTTTCCTTCGAAGTTACCTGTTACATATATGGCAGACACTGTTCCAATTACTTTCTATGTATTAATACATATAGTCATCAAAACAACTATAAATATAGTACCTCTCAGTCTGAGAAGACATAGATTAAAGGGAGAAAAAAATTTTTCACTCAGAACGGAATGTGCCAGGACACAGCGCAAGACAGGTGCTGAAGCAGAGAAAGTGTTTTCTATATTAAGTATTTCATATAAGTGATGTAATTTCTTTTGTTCCAAATGCAATATCAAAAAGGATGGGAAACGGGAGTGTACGGACCAACTCAGAGGAGCATATTATCTAGAAGGTTGTATCACAATCAGAAGAAGGATAAAAAAAATCAAATACCAGATGGCAGATATTGATGTCAGATAAATTCAGAGACAATGCGTAATATCATGATTTTGGTTTAGTCCAGTTCAGTTTTTTGGCATCAGGTGTGGTGAGATCATATTGTGAAATTTCTGGGTGGCTCCATGATGGTTTGAATTACTTCACAAAACTCCTTTTGATGTCTGATTCAGTCAAAACTGTGCAGTGTATATACAAGCTGGCATTATAAAAAGTAGTTCAAATAAAATAATAGTTTATTAAATTATATTTTATACACAGACATATATGGATACCCTGGCATTGACAAAATACCAATAATATGATCTTAAGAGGTTATCTAGTCCAATATCTTAATTGACTCAGAGCGGCTGGGCAAGTTTTATAATGCCACACAGCTAATTCCATCATTCTGATTTCTAAAATATTAGAAAAGCCTTGTACTGCAGTGGGCTGACTTATATTAGTTACAGTACAAAACTATTTTTTACTGAAATAAAGTATTTGTATTTGTGACTTCTATCTTAATAAATTATATCTAGTTTTATAGCTAGTATTTTTGAATAACACTGAAAGGACACTTAAATCTTTTTTAAAAAATATTTATTTTATTGTTTTAAAGCTTATTTATTTATTTTGATCAGGAGAGGGTCAGAGGGAGAGAGAGAGAATCCCAAGCAGACTCCACACTGTCCATGCACTGCCAATGCAGAGCCCACTGTGGGGCTTGATCCCACGAACCATGAGATCCTGACCTGAGCTGAAAGCAAGAGTCAGACGCTGAACCAACTAAGCCACCCACGCACCCCTCAAAAGATAATTTTAATACTTACTGCCATTAAAGCATATTATCAGGCCATTATAATATATTTGTTGACAGTATCACTGTTACATTCTTTGGAAATAAGACTTAATTCAGAAATGCCATTGGAAAAGAATCCAGCTTTTCAAAATCTTGAAAGAGAGAGTCAACAGACATAGAGATAAATGTTTAATTTTGGAAAAGCAATCTCTCAAGTGTATAAATATGACATAAAAATAATCACTGCCATTTATAAACTTAAGCAAACACATTTAGTTACCATAATAAAAACAAGTATGGCAAAAAAAAATATTGCTGGAAAAGTAATTGAATACTGAAATCAATAAATATTTACATAATATGTGGAAAACCAGATACAATCTTTCCCTTGTACTTTGAATTAAGTGCAACTGGACTGAAGGATTATGTCCAATTATGACTTCCAAAGTTAAAGAACAGGTTCATGACATAGGATGGAATAATATGTAGGTTGCCCAAGAAGATATGTGGGGATACCATCCATTTACATTCAGAATAATTATGGAAAGGTATGAATTAAGTGCCATTGTGGTGTCTGTAGATTTTGTGTTTTTGGTGATGTCTTTGGTCCTTTGTAGCCTTTGTTGCTTTCCACTCACAGACCCAGTAATTGCACTACTAGGAATTTACCCAAAGGATACAAACATGCTGATTCAAAGAGGCACATACACCCCGATATTTATAGCAGCACTATCAACAATAGCCAAATTATGGAAAGAGCCTAAATGTCCATCAACAGATGAATGGATTGAGAAGATGTGGCATATAAATACAATGGAATACTACTAGGTGATGAAAAAGAATGAAATCTTGCCATTTGCAACAACGTGGTTGGAACTGAAGGATATTATGCTATGTGAAATAAGTCAGAGAAAGACAGATATATGATTTCACTTATATGTGGAATTTGAAAAACTTAACAGATGAACGTAGGGGAAGTGAAGGAAAAATAAGATAAAAACAGAGGGAGACAAACCATAAGAGACTTTTAAATACAGAGAACAAACTGAGGATTGATGGGGGTGGGAGGTGGATGGGTGGCTTAAATGGGTGACAGGCATTAAGGAGGGCACTCTTCGAGATGAGCACTGGGTGTCATACATAAGAGATGAATCACTGAGTTCTACTCCTGAAGCCAAGACTACACTGTACATTAACTAACCTGAGAATAAAAAAAATAAAGAAAAAAAAAAAGATATGTGGGAACGTACTTGCAAGAAAAACAGGTTAAATAGCAATACATGATGAGATTTATTTTATTTTATTTAAAATTTTTTTAAATGTTTATTTATTTTTGAAGGAGAGAGAGACAGAGTGTGAGCAGTGGAGGGGCAGAGAGAGAGGGAGACACAGAATCCGAAGCAGGCTCCAGGCTCTGAGCTGTCAGCACAGAGTCCGATGCAGGGCTCAAACTCACGAACTGTGAGATCATGACCTGAGCTGAAGTCGGACGCTCAACCCACTGAGCCACGCAGGCGCTCCATGATGATATTTATTTTAATGTTTATATACTATAAACCTTGAGAACAAATGGGAGATTTAACCTACAGCCTGACGGTAAACACTGGATCACTTAGTAACATTAGTAAAAGGAAAAATGGGATTAGTAAGAAGATTCACTTTCCAAACTTCTGTGTTGAAAAACTAGCATTGGTCATATCTGGGACAACATCTAGTCCTTGAATCAAAGGATGGATGGAGGGATGATGAGTAGTGATGCAGCAAACATAGTGATAAACCAAGACATCTGTCATTAGAAAGATCATCTTAGACTTACTGTGTCAATAGATTGTGACTTTCCTGAGGGGGGAAATGTAATATTCCTCTTCTATTGTTCAGTGACCAAAACAAGTATTCTAGAACCAGATTGTCTGAGTTTAAATCCCAACTCTTCATTTTATTAATTCTGTTACCCTGGGATCAATTCATTTCTCCAGACCCCATTTTAAAATCTTTAAAATGAGAAAAATGGCAAAGCCTGTTTTATGATATATTCTAACATCAACTTTTAGATTTCATAGAAGACCAACACAGATTAAGCTCTGCAAGTAAAATATCTCTTTTGGCATGTACTTAATTGACACCTTTGTTGATGTTTGTTTTTACAAACTGAACTGGTAGTATAAAACACAGCAAGGTTATTATCCTAAACTATATTCCAAAACTTTGGTGATGCTTATGTATGTACAAAATGTCCCTTGGTTACATTATAAGCCCAGAAGATATTCTGAATGAAAGTATAGACAAAACTATGATAGGCACTTGCAAAGTAAATGTACTCTTCCAACTTCTTATAGTACCATTTATCGCATTAAAATTTGGGGGGAGGGGGGAGAGGGTCTTGGATCTGAATCTTGAAGTAGCCACTCATTTTCATATACATACATATACATATATGTATGTATATGTGTATACATACACACACATATATGTATGTGTGTGTGCGTGTGTGTGTGTATATATATACATACATATACATATATGTATGTATATGTATATACATACACACACATATATGTATGTGTGTGTGCGTGTGTGTGTGTGTGTGTATATATATATATATATATATATATATATATATAGTAATTGTATATATACACATGCATATAGTGGAATAAATAGCAAGAAAATGAATCCTCTGTTCATAAATAGGTAGTTTCCTCAGACTCTTATCTGTTCTCCTACAAAGAGCAACAGTGTTAAAATGTGTATAAAGATGGAGACTCTCTTGAACCTTTTAACACAAAACTTGAGAGGCTGATCAGACTCTTCCAGACTTCCTTTACACAGAAAACGTTAAAGAGCAAGGCTACCTTCAAACGAAAAGCTACCTATCTGTCTCATTTATCATTTTAAAAACAATAATAAAATTAAAAGGAAAATAAAAGAAATCTAAAAACAGAGAGGAAATAGCATATCTCTGCTTAGTGCTGTCTAAAATTCCTTCTTTTTCTCAAAAATTCAACTGCCAAGACTGATGGCCCTGTTGTGTACTCTTGGATATAAAACTGAATTTACCAGATTTAAAAAACCCAATAGCTTCTCATTGAGTGAAATCCTGCCTGCAGGAATAAAATTCAGGCAGTCTGGAAGCCCACGCTTCTTAAAGGAATGGTATAACTGAAAAAAAATTGGTAAATGATTCTCTTAAATTCATAGTAATCCTTCAAATATATTCTGAAATTATTTGAAAGTGGTGGAGAAACATGCAGGTAGCCAGGGTCACCAGAGGTGTTATGAGAAATCGAAATGGTTTAAACACCCTGCCATAAACTAAGAATGGCAGTCTATCCCTTGAAAGATATAGAATTACAATTTAGAACTGGGTGCCTTTGGGATTTCAGCAGGACAGAAGTTTGTCCCCAGCTGGTAGGACCGCTCTTTCAGTAAATAATTTACCTTTCCATAAACTCAAAACTTACTATGGTTTTATGTACATTAAGACAAATGACATATAGACTTTTTGCCTGCTGGTGTCTTTCTTTTAGTTATACCATTGTAATTATTTTTGCAAAACCACCATCTTTCTAAGAGGGAAGAGAGAGAAAAAAAATAAAGCCACTAAAATGGGTCATTTGGACTGTCGGTGGATTATTTATTTCAGAAGATCCAAAGCCTGCATGCCCTTATAAGAAAGTTCTTGTCGCTAATAATGTTCTCATCTCCACCTTAGCTTCCAAATTCCCTGAAGCGTGGAACCAACCCATCTGGAGTCAACAGGGAGACTCTTGTCACTTGTTCCTCTTTTCTTCTCATGTCCCTAGCAAACCCCTTTTAGAACTAAGAGATGGGGTACCTGGGTGGCCCAGTTGGTTAAGTGACTTTGGCTCAGGTCATGATCTCATGGTGGTTTGTGAGTTCGAGTCCTGTATCGGGCTCTCTGCTGTCAGCATGGAGCCCATTTAGGATCCTCTGTTCCCCTCTATCTCTGAGCCTCCCTCTCTGTCTCTCAAAAATTAATAAATAAACATTAAAAAAAAAGCTGAGACACATATTAACACATTCAGGATTTTACAAGGTCAGGCTCATTATTACAGTCAAAGTTTCAGCAATTAACATCAAATACGTGCTAACAGAGGGTAGAATTTTTTGATTCTAACTTACCCATGCTATTCATCACTAAATATTTTGGAAAACATTCAAGAAAGATTTGCTATATTAAATGTTGTCCCCAAAGTTAGTAAATATAGTCCCCAAAGTTAGGACATATATAGTAAAAATATGTGTCTCAAAGTTAGTAAATGAATAAAAGCCAGTTAGAGTGTTGTATCTGTCAAGTAACTGACTGATGAAGCATATTTTATTTTTATTTCTTAACCAAATAAATGATGTGATAAAAATAACCATAGTCCAAGAGCAAACCACTGCCTCATGCTATATGTTTGGTTATCTCACTTTGCTATGAACTGGTAATTTTTCATATATTTTTGGGCTAGATACTTTTATGGTGTGAAAACGTGAATTAGTTTTTACAATTTCCCTTCATTTTCTGTTTTCCTAAGAGTGTCCTTTTAACTGTGTCTGAGTCCCAGTTCCTGTACAGAGAGCAGCATGAGAATTCTGTATTTCTCCATTCAGCATGGATTTCTAAAAAAGACCTTCAAGGAGTTTTAGTTCATCTATATCACATTCATGACTCATTCAGCTCTGATCTTTCCGGATTGTTCTTTCTATTGCAGATGTTCTGACTAAAAGATAATTCAGTTCGTAGTGTTGATTCTGACAGAAGAAAACATGAATTATGTCCTTAGTTTCATAAAAACAACACTTCTGGAGAATGGAATAAAACACATAAATATATTCACTCAAGACATCTTAAAACCTTAGGAATTAGAGCAGGTTTTATGACTATGTCAGGTAAAAATGGTATTAAAATATTTTGCAGTCCTTTATAGTATCTTTCGTTTAAAATAAAAAGGGCCTTTAAAAACAGCAATACAAAATGAAATGTCAACTGTGTAGGATAGAAATTTGTCAGTAATACCAAGAGAATTAAGTAAGAAAGTACCTTCATAATTAAATAATTTTACTTCTGGAAATATAACCTAAGAAAATACCACCACCCCTGACCACCACCAACACACACACACACACACATCTGTTACATTTTAATAAAGATGATACGATTAGCACATACTGTAAGTCTCTGGAGCTCTAAATAACATGTAACAATGATAAATAAATATTAAAATATAATAAAATTCACGACAGTGCCCAAAGGATGGCAAATTTCTCCGTAGTCCAAAGGTGGAAAAGAATCTTCACAATGTTATGTGAGGGATAATGTCATGGGGCTCATGATTTTCAGGAACAGCCCTGGGGAGATTGGATTCCAGTATGGTAACTAAGACTAAACATCCCATTATGTCACTGATGATTAACTAAGGGACATCATTTTGTATTAGGATCGGGAGCAGTTTCCTGTACTCCCTTAAAATCCAGAGACAAACTCTGACAGCTTCCTGGAGTTGCCACGTTTAGAGTAGAAAGAAAGAAGAGAAGGCCACAAAATGGGACTTGCACCAAGGTATTCACTGATTAAGTGAAAAGATCTATGACATTAATCATATGAGCTGAGCACAGAAAACCTCACTCTCATTAAGAAATGTACAAGACTGGAGTGACATGTTAGTTGGCCGTGGTGGCCATAACTAGGGACACACACACATGCAGAGAGATAGAGAGATGGCGGAAGGACAGAGAAGGAAAAAGAGAGAGACGCTCACATTCAGGATGAATATACAACAGAGCCCTTTTTTCCCAAAGAATTTGAAGAAAACTAGCGACTAAGAACAAATTATTATCAACTTACCTCACAATAAGTGTTAAGTGATAGATCACTCTAAACATAATAAAAAGTATTTCCTCAAAGTGATAAAGGAATAAATAGCATACATAAAAATGATAAACTATAATATGGAAATAGCATATACTAATAAAAGCAGATATTTATTTAAAAAAACCATTAAACATTTTAGGAATAAAAATTATAATCACTGAATAGTAAAAGGTAATATCACAATATTTAGGATGAATTCTAGAAATGACTCAGAAAGAATAAGAAATATGGAAGATAGTAGTAATTAAGTTACCCAAAGTTCTGCACAAAAAGCAGAGGAAATAAAAGAATAAATGATATATTTAGAACCTCCAAAAATAGCTCCAGAAGTCAGGATTAGATGACATACTAGGTTTGCAATTTTTGAGGACATAAAAACTGAGGTTTTCCCAGAATTGATGAAAAACTAGCTGAAAACTCAGTGAAGACTAAATAGGATAAATGAAAATAAGCTAACAAAAATATGTATATCAGTAATGACAATATATCAAAAGGACTGCAGTCACCTCAAATCGGTATTTTTAAACTCACTTTTTTTTTTGCTGTTTACTTGATTTACATATAAAATAAACCGATAGTAAATATTGGACCTCTAACTATGAAATGCTGTCATTGATCAAAAGAAAATACTAAGAGTACTATAGTACACTGCATTAGTTACCAAAAATATTGCAGTTGTAACACAATTACCACAAAAAGTGGCTTAAAACAGCACAAATAGATGACTTTACAGTTCTGGAGCTCAGAAGTCTGCAATCACTCAGGTTCTTTCTGGTGACTGGGGAGAATCTGTTTGCTTGCCTTTCATCTGAATAATCCGGAATAATCTCTCCATCAAGATTAGATTTAATCACATCTATAAGGTCTCTTTTGCCATTATATAAGGTAATATTCACTAGTTCCAAAGATTAGGCCATAGGCATTATTTTGGGGGCCATTATTGAGCTAACATAGGCAGAAAATTAATAAGGACACTTACTATTTGGAGAAATATAATTCTTGTATAAATAAATCTATACATTCTTTTTGCATCATTATCTGAATATAATTTTTCAAGAACTTAATGTGGAAGAGCAAATTATAAAAAAACAGTAAAAATAATGGGGATTTTTTTTACTGGTTATGAAGATACACACATTTATAGTAATTAAGAAACAAGCAAAGAAATAGTATTTGCCAATTGGTATAGGGAAATGTGGGTTTACGTGGAAAAACGCAAATTAGATATTTACCTTATACCATAAAAATAAACTTCAGATAAAGGAGACACAAAAATACATAAAAAACCTGAAAGCACTAGAAGTAAATAGAATTTCTTTACAACCTCCATATTATAAATAATTTTTTGAATCTGGCAAAAATATTAAAATTCTTAAAGAAGAAGGATAATACATCTGACCATGCAAAATTAATTGTCTGATTGATTAAGCAATGCCAAAAACAAACAAAAACAAAAAAACCTACTCCCTGGCATAAAACATTTGTCACATTGTGGAGTTATAAAATTGATATTATTGAACATAACATTCTTCGTTTACAGCACATGTGATTTTCAGCAAAATTAAAGTGATTAAAAAGTATCCACTTTAAGGTTGATAAAAACTTAAGGTAAAACTGCGATTTTGGAATAATTGTTGTTAATACTTATTAAAAGAAGTCAACAAGAAGTTCTGAAGATACTTTTTTGATACGAAGATATATAATTAATGCATATATTTATAAAAAGGGAAATTTTACTTTTCTCTCTAATTTCCTAACAGTCAAATGACAGCGTGTTACATAGGGAATTAAATACAGGGTCTCCAAATTTTAATTACTTCTTTTTTCATTGGCAATGCTCTTTTCTCTTGAATTTTTCTGGAACTTTTTCATACTCTATCAGTGTAAAACGTTATTTTAATAAACTTCCAAAAATGGTGACTAACTGCTAAACTTGAAATATTTTTAAGTTTTAGTATTAACGTATAAGATACATGTCAATACAGAAAGCCAATGAGTCTGAAAGCTGTTACTTTTAAGAAAGGAAATACTAATATTAAGGAACTTGATTTTAATTGATTCATTTTACTGTTTTGTCTCACTTAGCAAATTAAACGCTGTTATATCCATGAAAAATAACTTTAATAAAGTCCATTGATGAGGTAGCTGGCTTCAAAATCTTACTAATGGAAATTAAATAATCCTATTCTCATTCTTCTCTGAACACAGAGGATAGCCAGTTATCACTGTCATGGTTTATTTGCATGAAAAATGCTTTTGTTGTTTTGATAATCTCATAATAAGTTGATTTTCACAGTGACTGTATAGGAGGAGAGAGCATTCTGTACCGTATTTTAAAATGAATTAAAATGAAGAATGTTTCTGAAATGAGCATTTATTATCTCAAGAGCCTGGGCCAATTAAACTTTTTTTTTTAATTAATGTATTCTATACTAAAACAGAAAGCTTATAAGCCTGTCACTTCACTGTCAAAAAGAGCATTGGTATTTTTTTAAGGAGTTTTTATCCTTTTGAAGTATGCAGAGGTTAGAAAATCATCTGCAAGGAATTCATTACAAGTGGTAATAAAGGTGATTAATATTTTGGTGATGAGAGAGAGACAGAGAGAGAGAGAGAGAGAGTGAGTGAGAGAGAGAGAGAGAGAGAGAGAGAATGACAACTCATCTTCCTCAGAAATAATCACTGTGACTTCATGAACAAAAGCTGCGTTTGAAGTTTACGTAGTCCATCCAAGTATTTTGAAGCTCTTCTTCCTTTAAGGACAAACTATTAGGTGAGGTGAATTTGTAAATTAACTTTAAAAAAACATCCTCAGGGGCGCCTGGGTGGCTCAGTGGGTTAAGTGTCCCACTTCTGCTCAGGTCTGAACTCACCTTTTGTGAGTTCAAGCCCTGCGTTGGGCTCTGTGCTGACAGCTCAGAGCCTGGATCCTGCTTTGGATTCTGTGTCTCCCTCTCTCTCTGCCCCTCCCCCACTCACATTTTGTGTCTCTTTCTGTCAAAAATAAATAAAAGATTAAAAAAAATTAAAAAACACCCCCAAACTATCTTCTTGTTGCTCCCTGTCTCTTTCCCTTCCCTTCCCCTTTCCTTCCCTTCCCTTCCCTTCCCTTCCCTTCCCTTCCCTTCCCTTCCCTTCCCTTCCCTTCGCTTCCCTCCCCTTCCCTCTGTCTCTCTTTTTTATTTTTACTCGATTGAATCATGAAGCCTTTTTAAAAATCAAATCATTACCTTTGGGCCCATAGTTCCAAATCATTTTACACACTTGTGAACACTGTATGAGAAACTAGTCAATAGATAACCTCTCCAGTATGTGATGGTTGTTCTAGGACCTGTGCTTTTTATGTACATTTTAGAATCAGTTTGTCAGTATCTACCAAACAGCTTGCTAAGACACTGATTTGAATTGTGTTGAATTTGGTGATCAAATTGAGAAGAGTAACATATTCACAATACTGAGTTCTCTAGTTCATGAACATAGAATATCTTGTCTTCTATTTAAGTCTTCTTTGGTTTCATTCATTGTTTTACAGTTTTACCTACAGATCCTGTAAATATTGCTTTTTATATTTACACCTAAGTACTTAATTACCTTTGGTGTTATTCTAGATAGTAGTTTTTGTTTTTGGTTTTGGTTTTTTGTTTGTTTTGTTTTTTAATTTGATGTCCCAATTGTTTATTGCTGGTATAAAGGAAAGTGATTGACTTGTGATTGGATGACTTTTGTGTTTTGGCGTTTTATACTATGACCTTTGCATACTTACTTATTAGCTCCAAATGATTTTTGTAGAATCTTTGTGGTTTTCTATAGAGACAATCCTGTAATATTTGAACAAAAATATTTATTTCTTCTTTTCAAATCTATTATTTTCATATCTTATTGCATTTGCTAAGACATTGGTATAATGTTGAATAAGAATGGTATGAAAGGACATCCTGGTCCTTTCTTAATTTAAACAGGAAATTGTTCACTTTCTCACCATTAAGTAGGAGGTTTAATGTAGATTTTTTGAGTATATTTTCTTTATTAGATTAAGGTAGCTCTAAGGGGATGGGTGTGCCCTTAGGCCCAGGGTAGGGAAGCTGTAACAGGTTAGGAACCCACATCCAGAACAAGTTACAAAGTTAGAAACCTGGGGTAGGGGTCCGGGGCTCAAGAAAATACAAAACAAGGGATTGGATTGGGCCATCAGTAAGGTGGAAGGGATGGGAGGAAGGTCTCTTCCAGCTGTGGCTCAACAGTAGCTTCAGGTCTGACCCTCAGAGTAGAGGGACCAGCCGGAAGTGGGGTAAGAGGGTGGGGGACCAGCCCCCTCCCTTCTTTGCCCCCAATTCCTGTTCAAGGATCCTCAGTTACTTATTTACTGAGAGCTCTTATCATGAATAAATGTTTATTGAATGCTTATTCTGAATCTGTTGGCATAATCATATGTTTTATCTTATTCAGTCTGTTAATATAATGAATTACATTGATTGCTTAATAATTGTTAAATAGCCTTGCTTTTCTACAAATAACATCACATGGTCATAACATATCTTCTTTATATATTGCCAGATTTGATTCTCTAATATTTTAAGAATCTTTTGTCTGCATTTGTGAGAAATGTGTTTGATGTTTTCTTCAGTTGTAGTGTCTGTATCTGATTTTTATTAGGGAAGTGGTGGCCTCACAAAATTAGTTGTAAAGTCTTACCTTTGCTTCTACGTTTTGAAAAAAATGTGGGGAACTGGTATCATTTCCTTCTGAAATATTTAGTACAATTTACTAAATTTACCAGGAAAGCCATATATGGGTTTGGTGCTTTCTTTTGTGGATGTTTATTAATTTTTGATCCAATTTCTTTAATAGATACGAGTCTATTTATCTTATCTATTTATTCTTGTGTGAGTTTGTGTCTTTTGAGGACTTAATCAGTTTCATGTAAGTTATCAACATTATTAGCATAGACTTGAATGTGTTATTTAAGTATCCTTTTAATGTCTCTTTCAGTATCAATAAGCCCTTTCTCATTTCTGATATTGGTAATTTGTGTTTTTTCTCTTTATTTTTTGGCTAGGCTGGCTGGTGGTTTATTCACTTTATTGATCTTTTCAGTGAACAACATTTAGTTGATACTTCTGATTGGTTATAAAACGGTGTTCCTACTACTTCCTCTTAAGGTTTGGTAATTTGCTAGAACTGAAAACTGAACTCAGAAAAACACAATGTACTTACTAGAGTTCAGGTTTGTTATAAAATAATACAACTCAGGAAATGCAGATAGAAGAGATTTATAGACCAAGGTATGAGGAAGGGGTACAAAGCTTCCATACCCTTTTTCATGTATGCCACCCTCCTGGTACCTTTGTGTGCTGTTTAAATTATTGGCCTTTGGTGATTGAACTCAACCGCCAGCCTGTCTTTCCTCCCCAGAGGCCTGGAGTGGGGTTGAAAGTTCCAACCTTCTAATCACTTGTTGGTTCCCTTTGCAACCAGGTTCCATCCTTAGGTTCTTTCCAAAAATCACCTCATGAACATAAACTGGGGTTGAAACAGGTGTGTTATGAATAGCAAAGGATATTCCTTTGACTTTTATCTCTCCTTAGCTATTTTGGGAACTGGGAACAAAATCCAAAAATGATAACAAAAGGTGTTTCCATCACTTTTGTTCTTATCATTTAGGAAATTACAATGGCCAGGAATAAAGACCAAAAATAAAAACATATTCATTAAATGCTATTAAAATTCCCTCTAATTTACTGTTTTCACTTTCCCCACAACTTTAGATAATTATGTTTTCATGTTTATTTAATTTAAAGAATTTTAAAATTTCTCTTGAGACCTCTTCTATGACCCATTGATTATTTATGCTGTTTGTCTTCCAAATATTTGGGGGAAAATTCTAGCTATTTTTTGTTGTTGTTAGTAGTTGTTGTTCTTCTTATTGATTTCTAGTTTAATTCCACGTATTTGAGAACTTACTTAACATGGTTTGTATTTTTGTATATCTTTAAGTAGTGTTCTATGACAGAATGCAGCCTGTCTTGGTGAATATTCCATGTGAGCTTAGAAGGGTATATTCTCCTTTGAGCACTCTATAAATATCAACCAGATCATACGGAATTTTATGTCATCTGTATCCCTCCTAATTTTCTACCTGTTTCATCTGCAAATTAGTGATAGAGGGGTTTTGATGTTTCCAACTATTTCAGTAGATTTTTCCATTTCTGTTATCAGTTTTTATCTCATGTACTTTACTTCATCTTTTGGTGCATAGGTGTTTAAATGTTTACATTTATTGGAGATTTGAACCATTGCTTATTATGTAACAGTGCATCTCTTTATCTTTGATGGTTTTCCTTATTATAAAATCTTCTAGGTCTTAAATGAATGGTGTCACTTTAGCTTCCTTTTTATCAGTGTTAGCATGGTATCTATATTCTATTCTGTATTCTCTTGTAACCTGTCTGAATTTTTATGTTTAAATTGAGTTGCTTATAGGTAGCATATATTTCTTCTTGTATTTTTTTTATCCACTAAGATAATTAATCTTATTTTGTGTTTTTAGGATATTTATACTTAAAGTGATTATTGATATAGTTGGGTTATTATCTACCAATTCTGAAACTTGCATTTGTTCTGTTTCTTTTTCTCCACCCACCCTTCTTTTAACCTTTTCTCAGCTTAATGAAGCATTTCATATAATTACATTTTCTCTCTTCTCTGAGCTCATCATTTTATTTTTAAAAAAGTGGTTTCCCTAGAATTACAGTATGCACTTTAAATTAACCGTAGCTATTTTAACTCTTCTGTCTGATTATTTCAATATCTGTGTCTTATCTGAGTCTATTTTTAAAAATTGTTTTCAATGTTTATTTTTGAGAGAGAGAGAGAGAGAGAGAGAGAGAGAGAGAGAGAGAGACAAAGCACGAGGAGGGGAGGGGCAGAGAGAGAGTGAGACACAGAATCTGAAGCAGTCTCCAGCCCTGAGCTGTCAGCACAGAGATCGGCACAGGGCTCCAACTCACAAACCGTGAGATCATGACCTGAGCCACAAGTCAGACGCTTAACCAACTGAGCCACCCAGGCACCCCATCTGAATCTATTTTATGAGGACTTGTCTTCTTAGACTTTTTTTTTCTTGCCCTTTTTCATGCTTTGTAAGTTTTTGTTAAAATCCATATGTGTTGTATGGGACAATAAAAAGTAAGGTAAATGGGCCTTTAAGGTAATGACTAGGCTAGGGAGTCCAGTGTTTTATGCTAGTTGGAGCTTGTTACTGAAAATTAGGTATCAGTCTTCTAATCCTTCTAGTGTCTTTGTTTTTATCTCTTCTCTAGACTTTGGGGATTCCATGTATATTCCTCCAAGAGTTTGTTTCTTTCTCCTTTATTTCCAATATAATCCACTATTATTAGACTAAGCCTTGTTGGTTTGGTTATAAAACGTGGGATAGGAGGAGCTTTCTATGGTTTTTTGATTAATTCCCAATTCTTTTAATGGCCCCGTGTTTTAGTTCTGTTAACTGTCACGAGTGTTTCTCTAGTGATACAGCTTTTTTTTTTTTTTCCTGCTGTGTCATACTCCTTTCTTGAGAGACAGCATCCCACCTATTTTCTTGACGTTCTGTCCCCTGTTATTGTTTCTACCCTTTAGGTGAGATAGAATCTCAGAAGCAGCATTGTGTGGGGAGAAGTTCCTTTCTGCCAGTTGGGATAAGATCTCTGAATTGCTGTCTAGTGAAGCCCTTTTTCCTAGAGAGGACACCTAAGTTTTGGAGGAGACGGTAGGCATGCTTCACAATGATTCATCTTCTTTCCATTTGAGACATAAGAAAAATCTTTCTTGGATCCTCACCATAGAATCTCCTGGCTTTCTAGAGAGAACTCATGAAACTGTGGAAGTTCTACTAAGAACCTAGGAGTTTCTGGCTCAAGCTAGTCTACAATTAGCCTCCAGGGTTGATCAAAATTACCAAGTAAGTGGCCACACTAGCTTATAGATTCAGGGATATTTACACTAGAAAATCAAATCTCAATTGCAGTAACACTCTGAATTTGCCTGTCTGTCCGGATTTCAGAGTAGCCTATGGCCTCTGTTCTGTGATGAGTACAAGAAAAGTGACTGCTTTTTAGTAGCTGACTTTTAGTACCAAATACATCTCATAGTGGACATGCTGGGTACCCTGAATTCCTGACCCTCTCTGAATTTCTCTCACAAGCAAAAGTTTATATCTTTGTTTTTCCCATTTAGTTGGCTAGTTTTGTTTCCACTCATCCATCTGTTTTGCATCTTAAAAAAGTTGATATCCTTATTATTTCTCTTCTTTTAGTACTTGTGGATTTATGTTTTTTTTCTTTCTCTCCTTCATTACCATTTGGTGTCATTTCAGTGGTAACAATTAGCCAGCACGTGTCTATTCCATACTTTGCGAACTTAACCTCTTTTCCACATTTCTTTAATTGTTGAATGTGTATATTAACTAAGCACATACTATATGTAGGTCTGGATATGAATGGTAACAACATTTAGTTCCTGGCCTTATAGTAATTTGAACACAAACAGATGTTTATAGTAATTGTGAGCACAAACGGATGAGAAAAAGTATAAATATTATATTGAATTAAGTAGACTTGACGCTGGAAACTTTATTTTTCTTCTTAGTCTTATTTTAAAAGCCCTGGATGGGCTATTTCTCTCCTTATCTCCATACAAAGTCTTCATCAGGTTCTATAGATTTGCAATCATGCAGGCGTTCATTTCATGGATTGGTAGATTTCATAGATTTCAATCATACAGTCAACTTTCTTTCCACTGATTAGGATAATATGTCTCTTCTAGCTGGCACTGCGTTTCTAACTTCCAGTCAAGAGATTCTATGAACTGAATAGAAGGGTATTATATCTTAGAAAATGTTGAATTTGAAACCTCTGTGAAACTAGGACCTGCC
The DNA here is from genome assembly GCF_027475565.1 of Acinonyx jubatus. Taxonomy (NCBI): domain Eukaryota; kingdom Metazoa; phylum Chordata; class Mammalia; order Carnivora; family Felidae; genus Acinonyx; species Acinonyx jubatus. Next base: position 212,417,522 of record NC_069380.1, read on the forward strand.
TCAGTTGCAGAACACTGCCTCACTAAAGGTCATACCCTTCCTGGAGCAGTGGGAATCTGAAAATTGAGTGAGACTAGAATATTGAGATCCAGACACCTTAACCAGGTATAGGACAATTATGATGAGAAATAGTAACTCTAGAGCTCTGTTTGGGGTTGTCTGTTATGAATGAATGTTTGAGTCTCCCCAAAATTCAGATGTTGAAATCCTAACCTCCAATGTGATGGTATTAGGAAGTGGGGCCTTTGGTAGGTAATTAGGTCATGAGGGCGTAGTCCTCATGACTAGGATTAGTGCCCTTGTAAAAGAGACCATGGAGACCTCTCTCACCATGTCAGCCATGTAAGCATGCAATGAGAAAATAGCCTTTGTATCCCAGAAGGGGAATAGCCCCAGAACCTGAACATGGTGGCTCTCTGATATTGGACTTTTAGAACTCCAGAATTGTGAGAAATAAATTTTTGTTGCTTAAAAATTCTCCATCTATGATATTCTGCTATAGCAGGATACCCTGACTAACATGTTAGACAAGGCTTTGTGGAGCCTGAATCACAGTGTGACTTTTGTCTCTGCCCAATCCTGCTTCATCCACTTCCTTTCAAAATTATTGTTCCTTTAGTAGACAATTTATACCCTCAAACTCTATCCCAGCATCTGCTGAGAAGCCAACTCATGATGATAACAAAAATCAGTTAAAACAGGAAAATTTCAGAATATTTGTTTTCACAATGGTCTCTTTAGCACAAGTTGCTTTGGAGAAGCAGTTACCAACACGTTGTGTGTGCTACAGAATTATATTTACCTCCAAAGGACAGATTAACTCTGGGGCTAATGACGAGAGTACTTGTGCAACAGCAAAAGGGTCAGTTCTGTCATTTTTTATTACATTTGTATTTGCATATTAAGTATTTTCACCAAACCAATCTCTTAACTAGAAAATATGTAAGCCACTCCAATTTTGTGTTTTGGTTTAGCAGCTAAAGTTTAGCCTAAATTAGAAAAAATGATCAAAAACTTGACTTAATTGGGTACAAATATGTTAAAAATATACAACTGAATGAAAGCACCATATTTCACTTTTCTTTGGGATACCTATTCCCCCCAGCTTAATAAAAGCAGAGCTCATGACAAGTGTAGCCCAGATCGCGCTTACCTGAGGACATTACTGTAACAATGTGCCCGTCATTTCTTCCCTTTACATTACAACATATATACATAAACGTTCTACCATTTAGTCTTACACCATATTCAAATATGTTGCATATTTCCCAGGATGTATTCATTCCCAATTCAATACTACTAACTAGATTAAAGTTCCACAAAGAGGAAAACTGTATCTTGTTTTAGTTCCTTGCATTGTATGGGACACAAAATGCATACATATACTTACATATATGTGTGCATGCGTGTATGTGTGTGTGTGTGTGTGTGTGTGTGTATACACAAGTACATATGTGGTAGGAACTTGGAAAAATGTAATTTCTAGGTCATAAACTGATTCATAAAAGCTTGTAAAGATATATAACTTATTCTAAGAAAAAAGGTGAGTTCTTATCAACTTTACTGTGAATTAAAAATTTTTTTTCAGCTATAATTAATCGTACTTTCTTTCAGAGCCCCCTACTTTGCTTTTCATCCTTATTAATAAACCTATTAGATTTGATGCCCTCTAATCCTTATATGCTGGTCTCCCCACTCGTCTGTGAACACCTTAAAAGTCATGCCTTTATATTAACTTCTAAGCCCTAGTGCCTAGCAAAGAGTCTGTAATGTAATAAAATTTCATAAGTTTGCTGAATATAATTTAATCTACATTAACTTTTTTTCCAAGCAAGCTAAATTATTAGAGTAAGATACAAAGGTATTAAAGATTTTGCCTAAAATGAAAAAAGTACAAAACCAAACACGTATAATGCTTGTAAAGTAGATGGATTTAACTGATTATTTTTGTCTCAGCCACTGTCAACAAAAGCAAATTAAGAAAATACAAAGGAACATTAATAAGTCTTTGCTGTATTTGTGCAATATTATGTTTTTCTTCCACAGCTGAATGATTTGTGACAATGAGAATCCATAGTAAGATTTTTAAGTAGTATTACTTTGAATTATCTCAAACTGTTAGCATCATGCTTCTTTTTTTCTTCATTATACTTCTAAATTCAAGGGAAGGTCTGGAAAAGAAACTTAAATAGATAGTTAATAAATTGAGGAAAGATTTTTTTTTAAATCTTTTTTAATCTTTATTTATTTTTGAGAGAGACAGAGTGCGAGTGGGGGAGGAACAGAGAGAGAGAGAGAGAGAGAGAGACAGAATCCGAAACAGGCTCCAGGCTCTGAGCTGTCAGCACAGAGCCTGACACGGGGCTTGAACTCATGAGCCATGAGATCACGACCCGAGCTGAAGTCAGACGCTCAACCAACCGAGCCACCCAGGCACCCCTGAGGAAAGATTTTTTAAAAGATTTACAGGGAAGAAGAGCAGCTGGATACACCAGCGCCTTTGTATCCCCTTACCCTACTGGCCAACTCTGTCTTAGTTTGCCTTTCCTTTATCTTTGTTCCTTCCCTTCAGTTATTTACTTAATCACACTCTATAGCACCTGTGTGTTGTTCACCTATGCATGTGGAATGCTGCTATTTCCCTTGCTCTCCTTTTAATGGCCACTATCTTTAAGTGATCGAAATACAGACTTTTCAAAATAAGCCCTATTCTCTCACCAGCTGATAAGCTCCTTATGAATCATTTAGACCCTGGACCTACTTTAGATGTGGAGAGAGTACAACTTACTATGGACACTTTCATATTACCCATGTGTAAATTGAAACACATTGAATGTGAAAGCAATCATCATCATTGTATGATTGTTATAAAAAACCATTACCTTTCATGCTGGAAATGTCACTTAAATGTCAGTTTGGAAAATATAGAAATCCAACATGGGCCCTAACTACATGCTGCTTAATTCACCTATTTTAGATGAAGTGACATTATACTAACCAGCCATCATCTTGTCACTAAATATTTTCTTGATAGAGTAAAATGGCTAGAATATACACAATTTATCAACTAAACGATTTCAATTATTCCTTTTTATTCTCTACTTGTGAGACCAGCTGTGCAAACCTTAACAATAACAAGAGAAGTAAAATACCAGAGGAAATATGTGTTTTCATGGTTCCTATCTGGTTATGCAGAGTAGGAAGGTTTAGCTATTTTGGAACTTTGCCTACATGAAGTTCAACTCTATAACTTCTCTTTCCTAGTAAAATATAGGTTACAAAAGTCTCCAAAACAGTTAGGTGAAGCAAATGTCAGAAGATAAAGAGTCTTTGCTATTGGAACCCTTCTGTTAAATCTCTAGAAATAATTTGATTTTTAAAGGCAAGTTGAATCTAGTGACTCATTAAATAAGGAAGCATGCAAATAATTTCAGAGGCAAGAAAGTATTATTCACTTATTTAAAGTCCCCAAAATATCATGTAAGGCTTCTAAAAGTTTCATCCACATAGTCTTTCACGCAGGAAATAAACATATCTCCCAAAGAAGTCCAGCTTGCGTGGTATTTAATGAAGTAAATAAGACTCTATTGCATGCAATTTCAGTGGAGACACATTAGTGGCTCTGGAGGGGAGAGATAACACAGTGCCATTAACAATGAGTGTTTACAGCTACAAACAATTTAACTAAAGGAAACCACATGCTTTACAACTGGTCTGTCTTACAACTAAAACCTAAGTCCCATGTGACCTCCCTAGTCATATAAATTAGACTATATCATTAAACAGAAGATTACAAAAGGAATTGTCATTTTTAAGAAGATATTAGAATTCAGAGAGTTGTCAAGAGGACGTACAATTATTAGCAGAATATCAGGGTCTGCATTTCCTTGGCACATTTCCCAACATAAAGCCCCCACTCTGCTCTCTTACCAAAAGTCACAGAACAATACTGTATAAAACAAGTATACCTGTGAAGAAGGATGCCATTAAGAAGTCACCACAGGGGACTCAGGGACTCTTAGCGATGTTTCCTCATGTCCCAACAGCAGCAACCAGTTTCATCTTCCATTACAGGGAGTGGGTACTGAAGAATTTTATCACTTCTCTCAAAGCATTTATATCTTCTCTATCCTTGGCCTCATCTTCAAATTCACAGAAATAATTGAGGCTAGCAAACACAATTTCTTTGAGTTTATTATACCTGTCATCTTCTATCCCTATTGTAACCTCTATAGTCTCACAAATTTCGTACTTCTTTCTCTAATCCAGTGGTTCCCAAACTTGATTGTGCAACAAAGTCATTTGAAGGGTTTTTAAAACATGGACTGTTGGGCTCTAAGCCCAGACTTTCTTTTTCAGCAAATCTGGGGTTGGGTTTGAAATTTTTTCATTTCTAAAAATTTCCAGGAGATGCTGATTCTGCTGGTTTGGGGAACCCTTTGAGAATCACATGTCTAAGAAAAAGATGTGAGCTTCATCTTATCCGAGTTTAATTTTAGCACCTGCTCTGAATGACAACCCATTTGAACTTATTTCAATCTTTTCCTATTGTTTTTATTCAATTTATCCTTTATAATATAATTACAGTTAAATATAATTATAATGTATTAAATATATAATATAATATAATATAATATAATATAATATAATATAATATAATATAATATAATAATTTTGGAGAGCTTTTGATGGCTGTGTGTTTATTGAGCCAGTGGCCATGTATTTTTAATATGCCCATTTTATTACCTAACACTCACCTCTCAGTGCAGTGCATTCTTATCTTCTATTTTTCTAAATCTTTTTTCTATAAATTACCATATTAAAAATTGGTAAAATTCCTAATTACCATATTGAAAATTATTAACTCCTTCAACCTTGGCCATTCTAACTACCCTTTCATCTTGAAACTTAACTATGTCTTCTGTGCCACCTCTCATGTCCTGCCATTATTTCTCTGTGCTTCTGTTTTCTCTCTTCTCAAATCCATTTCTGTCTTGGTCTGTCTGGGCTGCTATAAAGGAATACTATAGACTTGGTGATTTATAAATGAAGAAACTATTTTTCACACTTCTGGAGCCTGGAAAGTCCAAGATTAAAGTGCTAGCAGATTCGGTGTCTGGTGAGAGCCTGCTTTCTAGTTCACAGACTGTCTTCTCTCTCGACCCTCACTCACATGGTGGAAAGGTGAGCTCTCTAGGGTTTTATAAAGGCATAAATCCCACTCATGAGTCTCCATCCTAATGACCCAATCACCTTCCAAAGGCCCTACTTCTTAATATCATATTAGGGGTTAGGATTTCAACATATGAATTTTGGAGGGACATAAATATGCAGTCCATTGCAACTCCCCTGCCTCCTTTCTGCTGGCATTTACGAGGATTGTCTCATTATCATTTTTGTCATCATTCCTTGCTTACACTAGGTGGATTAACTCATTCACACCCACAGGTGTAGCAGACACTTATATACTTGCACCCTTGTGAATCTCAAATCTGCCTCTGAAGCTTAGAGCCCTCCCTGGATCTGTACAACCAAATTCCTAGTGGATGTAATTACCCAGATGTACCACAAAAACTTTAAACTCCACAAGAATAGAAGATGAAAATTTTATCTTTGTATAACAATTATTTTTTATTCATTAATCTTCATTAAAAACATCTCCACTTAGTGGGTTATGCAATAAGAAATTTAGGAGATCTGCTCTGCCTTACATGTTATCGGTCAACTAACCCTCCCAACGTGCCTCAATTCTTGCTACAGTTTGCCTTCTACATCCAACTTTCTCCAAATCACACTGTTATATTGCTGCCAGTGCAAAATTTCTGAAGCAAAACTCTCATTTTTTTTTTTTACTCTCCTGTGCAAAATCTTTCCTAGGATCTCTCCCTGTAAATAAGATTCAAAAGGTCTGCCTACATGACTAAACTTAATACCTGTCTCCTCTCTACTTAAGAGTTTACATCCTCACCTCCCAATTTAATTGCAGTTTCCCAAAGATAATGTGTTACTTTTTATTCTTCTTGGTATTATTGGAAGCTACACTGACATTTTCCCTGTGCAGTTTACTCTTCTCCTTAAATAATATACTTTAAATATTCTTTAAAACTATCATACTGTTTGGTAATTTTTAAAAGTTGGATTAGTCTCCTGAATTTGTTTCTTTATATCAAGAATTTTGACTTACATGTTTTACGTACTTAAAGTCTATTAAAGTGTCTGGGCACACAATAATTGCTCAATAGATGTTTATTGAAATGAAGTTAGATTTAGTAAGAGGATGTGAAATCATTTGAAAATGAAAGGATCAACAAAGCCATTGTTTCTAGGACCTAAGAGAAATAAATACAAACATAAAGACTTAATGCAAATATTCATAGCAGTTTAATTCATAAAATTAAAAAATGGAAATAAAGTGTCAACTTGTGAAACAAGTAAAAAGTGGAATATCTGTACAGTGCAATTATTACTAAGCAATAGAGAGGAATGAACTATTGATAGACACAACATGGATGTATCTCAAAAGAAAAAAAAACAAGACAGTGATCTAAAGAAGCTACTCACAGAGTAATATATACTCTATAATTCCATTTACATTAAATTCTAGAACAAAGGCTCCCAAGGAAACTTTTTAGGGGGATAGAAATGTTCCGTATCTTGATTTGTGGTGGTAATTTATGCATTTGTCTTTCACACTTAAGGATCTGTACACAAAAAATGGATGCATTTTATTGTATGTAAATTATAACTGGATTTTGTTTGTGGTTCGTATATAAACCTGGCTTTAGATCAGACGTTTCATGGTTGTGTTTAAAATCCATTAAAGATAAGACACGAAATGTGCATGCATGGAGATCTAGAAAAAAGGCAATATAAAATGTTAAGAATTGTGTTAAATTGGAGAATGCATACTGTACCTAAAAATTTTCAAATTTAAATATTGTGAAATATTTCTGTAGCCAAGGAACATAACTCCTTGATAGAGCCAGTCCATGGAAATTGCTTAGTAACTCCTACAGTAGATAAAATAATAGTTTTTGCAAGGTCTGGCTGAAAGGAAAATCAGATAATTAAGTTAATTTATTACAATAAAGATAAAAGGTAAATTTTATCTTTTGTCATTTTTTACATTAAAATAGTTCTGCTATAAATTGACCCGGTGAGATAATGGTGAGTCCAAAAGTATAAACTATTTTCTGGAAAAATATGACCAGTCCATGTGAGGTGAATTAATTATACTCGTATATAGAGTAAAATTTAAGAGGTGTGTGTGTGTGTGTGTGTGTGTGTGTGTGTGAGAGAGAGAGAGAGAGAGAGAGAGAGAGAGAGAGAGAGAGAGAGAAAGACAGAGAGACAGAGACAGAGAGAGAGAGGGAGGGAGGGAAAAGAGAGAATGAGAGAGAAAAGGATGGAAAGAGGGAGAGAAGATATATATATACATACACTTTCACACCAAAAACACATACATATATAATTGGCCTTTTGCAAAAACCATTAGGCTGCAAAAATTGTATTTAGCTGGTGAAACCCTTGGTAAATAAGCCAAAGAGACTTGGATCTTTTCTGAATTAGCTGCATTTGAGGTGGTCTTCAGTGTCCGTTCTCTCAAAACATTTTTAAACATTTTAACAATATTTGTTCTTCCTATCCAGGAGCATGGAATATCTTTCCATTTTTTGTGTCTTCTTCAATTTCTTTCATAAGTTTTCTATAGTTTTCAGTGTATAGATTTTTCACTTCTTTGGTTAGGTTTAATCCTAGGTTATTTTATGGGTTTTGGTGCAATTGTAAATGGGAACGATTCCTTGATTTTGCTTTCTGTCGCTTCATTGTTGGTGTATAGGGATGCAACTGATTTCTGTGCATTGATTTTATATCCTGCAACTTTGCTGAATTCATGGATAAGTTCTAGCAGGTTTTGGTGGAATCTTTTGGGTTTTCCATATAGAGAATCATGTCATCTGCGGAGTGAAAGTTTGACCTCCTCTGGGCTGATTTGGATGCCTTTTATTTCTTGTTTGATTGCTGAGGCTAAGACTTCCAATACTATGTTGAGTAAGAATGGTGAGTGGACATCCCTTTCTTGTTCCTGACATTAGGGGAAACGCTCTCAGTTTTTCCGCCTTGAGGATGATATTAGCATTTGGTCTTTCATATATGGCTTTTATGATCGCGAGGTATGATCTTTCTATCCCTCCTTTCTTGAAGGTTTTTATCAAGAAAGCGTGCTGTATTTTGTCAAATGCTTTCTCTGCATGTATTGAGAAGATCATTTGGTTCTTGTCCTTTCTTTTATTAATGTGATGAATCACATTGATTTTTTGTAGATATTGAACAAGCCCTGCATCCCAGATAGAAGTCCCACTTGGTCGTGTTGAATAATTTTTTTATTCTTTTATTATTATTTTTTTAATCTTTATTTATTTTTGAGAGACAGAGAGAGGGGCAGAGGATGAGTGGGGGAGGGGCAGGAAAGAGGGAGACACAGAATCTGAAGCAGGCTCCAGGCTCTGAGCTGTCAACACAGAACCTGACGTGGGGCTCAAACCCATGAAACATGAGATCATGACGTGAGCTGAAGTCGGCTGCTCAATGAACTGAGCCACCCATGCACCCCCAAGTAATTTTTTTAATGTATCGTTGGATCCGGTTGGCTGACATCTTGTTGAGGATTTTTGCATCCATGTTCATCAGGGAAATTGGTCTATAGTTCTCCTTTTTAGTGGGGTTTTTGTCTGGTTTTGGAATCAATGTAATGCTGGCTTCATAGGAAGAGTTTGGAAGTTTCCCTTCCATTTCTACTTTTTGGAACAGCTTCAAGAGAATAGGTGTTAACTCTTCCTTAAATGTTTGGTAGAATTCCCCTGGAAAGCCATCTGGCCCTGGACTCTTGTTTTTTGGCAGATTTTTGATTACTAATTCGATTTCTTTACTGGTTATGGGTCTGTTCAAATTTTCTATTTCTTCCTGTTTCAGTTTTGGTAGTTTATATGTTTCTAGGAATTTGTCTATTTCTTCCAGATTGCCCATTTTATTGGCATAAAATTGCTCATAATATTGTCTTATTATTGTTTGTGTTTCTGATGTGTTGGTTGTGATCTCTCCTCTTCCATTCTTGATTTTATTTATTTGAGTCCTTTCTTTTTTCTTTGTGATCAAACTGGCTAGTGGTTTATCAATTTTGTTAATTCTTCCAAAGATCCAGCTTCTGGTTTCACTGATCTGTTCTGCTGTTTTTTTGTTTGTTTGTTTGTTTGTTTTTTGTTTTTTTGTGGGTTTTTTTGGTTTTGATAGCGTTGATTTCTGCTCTAATGTTTATTATTTCCTGTCTTCTGCTTGTTTAAGGGTTTATTTGTTGTTCTTTTTCCAGCTCTTTAAGGTGTAAGGTTAGGTTGTGTCTCTGAGACCTTTCTTCCTTCTTTAGGAAGCCCTAGATTGCTGTATACTTTCCTCTTATGACTGCCTTTGCTGCGTCCCAGAGGTTTTGGGTTGTGGTGTTATCATTTTCATTGGCTTCCATGTACTTTTTCATTTCCTCTTTAACTTCTTGGTTAGCCCATTCATTCTTTAGTAGGATGTTCTTTAGTCTCCAATTAATTGTTAACTTTCCAAGTTTTTTCTTGTGATTGATTTCAAATTTCATAGCGTTGTGGTCTGAAAATATGTATTGTATGATCTCAAACTTTTTGTGCTTGTTGAGGGCTGATTTGTGTCCCAGTATGTGGCCTATTCTGGAGAACGTTTCATGTGCACTGGAGATGAATATGTATTCTGCTGCTTTAGGATGAAATGTTCTGAATCTATCTGTTAAGTTCATCTGGTCCAATGTGTCATTCAAAGCCATTGTTTCCTTGTTGATTTTCTGATTAGATGATCTGTCCATTGTTCAAGTGGAGTGTTGAAGTCTCCTACTATTATGGTATTATTATCAATGGGTTTCTTTTTGTATGTGATTAATTGATTTATATATTTAGGTGCTTCCATATTGGGCACATAAATGTTTACAATTGTTAGGTCTGGGTGGATAGACCCTTTAATTATGATATAATGCCCTTCATCTCTTGTTACAATCCTTATTTTGAAGTCTAGATTGTCTGATATAAGTATGGCTACTCAGGCTTTCTTTTGTCAATCATTAGCATGATAGATGATTCTCCATCTCCTTACTTTCAATCTGAATGTGTCTTTAGGTGTAAAGTGGGTCTCTTGTAAACAGCATATAGATGGATCTTGTTTTCTTATCCATTCTGTTACCTTATGTCTTTTGACTGGACCATTTAATCCATTGACATTTAGAGTGAGTCCTGAAAGGTAAGAATTTATTGTTGTGGAAGGGGGGATGGGCTTAATGGGTAAGGGACATTAAGGAATCTACTCCTGAAATCATTGTTGCAGTATATGCTAACTAACTTGGATGTAAATTAAAAACATAAATTAAATAAAAAACATTTGTTAATGTTTATTTATTTTTGACAGAGACAGAGCATGAGTGGGGAAGGGCAGAGAGAGAGGGAAACACAGAATCCAAAGCAGGCTTCAGGCTCTGAGCTGTCAGCATAGAGCCCAACGGGGGGCTTGAACCCATGACATGTGAGATCATGACCTGAGCCGAAGTTGGATGCTTAACTGACTGGGCCACCCAGGCACCCCCCTCCCCCAAAAAACAAAACGAAACAAAACACATTTTTTAAAAAGTTGGCATCAGGTTATTAAATCTGAGGTTCTTGGTAACAGAGAGAGGAATCTTGGATTAATTTGGTATTTTGCCCTGAAACCATTGTTATCAGTTCAGATGCTCAGGACTAGGCTATCAAAATGCACACAGAAATGTAAAGTTCAAGTTATCAATCTGTAATGATAATCAGGAGCAACAGAATAGACATTATGGAGCAGAACACATATAGGAGCAGAGCAAACCTGTAGAGAAGAGTCATCATCTGCAAAGCAGATTGCCACAAAGGCCTGATTTATGTGTGTATCCCACTGGGAATCTTCCTCATTAGCAGATCCTCATTTGTAGGTTAGTGAGGTCTTGACTGTACATCAGACTCACATGTAGATGTTTTACAAATATGAATCTGTCCTAGAATCACTTGAGAATGTTTAAATCTAAATTTCTAGGGTGAGATTCAGGCAGCTCTGTTTATTTTTAAAGATTCCCAATAATGCTAATGCCCCTACAAGTTTGAGAAGAAGCTCTTGGTGGGTCTCTTTTCACATAGTCTACATGCTTCTCTGACACAATGTGCTCCCCCATGTTCATTTCTGCTGTAAGTTGACCTAGGTGAGCGTCTTAACTACATATTTAATTCTAATTCCCATGTTAAGTTTAAATGAAGTGATTTTGGTAAATATGCTATGTTAGGAAGAGTGATATAAAGCACCACTCCCAGCGTTTAAGGTCAGGTGCCTACCAGGTGCATTTATCTATAGATAGTCCAGAGGCCAGAAATCAGCACTAACCTTCCATCCTTTCCATGTCTTCTGCAGTTATTTTAGTTAAACCCTCATTACATCTCACCAGGACTATTGTTTTAGTTACCTAATTGGTGCTCCTGTCTCTATTCTCTTACTTTTCTAATCTATTCTACACATTCTTGTCAAATTAATTTCCCTAAATAACAGTTCTATTCTGGGCATAGTCCTGTTCAAAATCTTTGCCTACTTACTAAAATACAAATGTTATTCAAAGCCATAAGCCCAAGTCTACATCTATACTTTCAATTTAATAGTCCTCTACCCCTATTCATACAATGCTCCCCAGTCAAGCTAATTGTCTCCAAAATGGCCTCATGGTTTTCTGATTATTTGATCCAAAAAAGTGCTGCTTTCTTTCTGGAATACATTTCCCCACCAAAATAACTTTAACCCCCAAGAGGGGGCTAGTGACCCATGTCTGAACACACAGGTTTTTATTTTTGTTTTTTCCTTGTTTAAGTGGTTACTTGTTCGTAAAGAGAATCCCTCCCAACAGGAAGCTAATATGGTCTTTATGTCCCATCTCTCATTGATACATACCGATGGCTAGAATCAAATTCTACCATGACCCTTCAGTCAAATACAGACTGGAATAAAATTGAAGAAGAGAAAACATTTATGCTAAAAAGGCCACATTATATTTACCAAAAGGTAGGGATTTGAAATAACAACCAATAACAACAACCAACCAATAACAACAACCAACCAATAACAACAAAAATCTTGGGGAATATTTAAAAATGGTCTGAATCCGATAATGTGATTTCATATATGAAAACATCTGCATTTGGAATGCTTATTTGAAAACTGAGTATTGTGTTTCCACTTTCTCTGGCTGATTAATAAAAACCTTAACTAATCATTGACTCTGTTTAAAGTAAATTGAGGGGTCAGATAGCCTCTGCTAAAATGCAGAGAAAATACTCTAGACAACTATGAATTAAGGAATTTTTTATGTATAGTATACTGTATTCTTACCCTCAAGGAACATTTCTTTAAAATACTCTCGAATATATATTTCTTGACATATATTTGATGCATACATTTGTGTGGAAAGCATCAGCCTGTTGAAATGCTCTTTAGTGACTGATTGATCTTTTGAATGAGGATGCTTAGGAGAACATCAGCTTATGGGCTTCCTGATATCAGCGAGAATGGAATGTTAGAGGTTTTGGAAGGTAGCCATAAGATTAATGTAAGTGGCAAATTCCTACCGTTGGGATAAGTCAGCTCTCCATTTCTGCACCTCAGTTTAGTCATCAGAGATCTTAATCATCTAGCCATTTCACAGGATGCCACACTTTATTAAAGAGATCACACCTATGTTTTTTGGAGAAAAAAAGAATTAGGTACCCTAAACACAATAGTAACCCTGCCTGTGTACTAGATAATAAAAGGTCAATTCTATTAAAAGAGCATATTCTACTATCTCTGTAAGGTTTCAGGCCATGGAGTGCTATGTTAGAATAAAGACTATGCCAAGTTATTCTGTCCTTAGTGATGGACAAGGTGATTACCTTGTTGCTCCATTAACAAAATAGCTTAATAATGTCTGGTATCTTCTTTTGAGCCACCATGGATGCTTTGTTGCATGAGCAATGAAAGCAAAAAAATTACAGATCATATTACTGATGGGAAATTAAAGTAAAAACATTACTAAATACATTATGGCTACCAGCTGGTCCATTGTGTGGGATGCTTATCTCATTCTACCATAAAGAGCTGAGGATTCAAAACTACTTAAGAGTTTGGTAGAATTTCAGGATTTTTGCCTGGGCCACACTCAAATAAAAGAATCACAATGGAAAATTCAAAAGGCTTGAGGCATTTCAGGACATTAAGTATTCTATTTGGGAAAATACTTACTGTTTATACTAGGCTTTGGGAGAAACTGAAGATGTCTATACCTGAAAAGGTAAATATAGACATGACCTGAACCAATTCAAACATGAAAAGCCTGGAGGAAGTTACCTGAAGTCTTCCATTTACAGGCACACCAGGTCCTGCCACAAAGACATTGCAAGTTCACACTTGTCCTTTCTCTGGTTCCCCATGAAGACCAAGTGAGGTCCATAAATCCCTCTGCTCTATGCCTGTACCAGCTGCAAGGTGGCTGCTTGACCTCACAGAGACAGTTGTACATGTCTTAGCCAGAAAATGAAAAAAAAAAAAAACAATAACATAACAGGATTTGAGGGTTCAATGGAGTATGAAAAAAATAAGTCATCCTCGATGTTGGGACTTCTCTTCCAAGCAATAGAAATTCAGTTCCATTTTCTTCATATATGTTCCATTTTATCTTTTTGCTTCTGCAAAAATTTCTCATCAAGGGTGACCAGGTTCTCTTGTGAGAAGAGACTAATGTCTTATAGAGATGAAGGTTTTTGCTTTCTTTTATACCTTTATCTGTACTGTTTGTTTTTCTTCTTTTTTAAATGTTTATTTATTTTTGAAAGAGAGAGAGACAGAGTGTGATCAGGGTAGAGGCAGAGAGAGAGGGAGACACAGAATCCAAAGCAGGCTCCAGGTTCTGAGCTGTCAGCACAGAGCCTGACATGGGGCTTGAACCCACAAACCGTGAGATCATGACCTGAGCTGAAGCTGGATGCTTAACAGCCTGAGCCACCCAGGCGCCCCTGTACAGTTTGATTTTCTAGCCATGTATATTCATTTCTTTGTGTCAATAGCAGTTACATAAATGGTGACTTCAAAGCCATTTTAAGTATGTATTTTATAATTCTCTACCAAAAACACTGAAATGTTATTAAAAATAAGTAAATGCAAGAGTACTACTGTAGAGAGAATTGGGGAGGTAAGACAAAGGAGAAGTGAAAAGAATGTAAGAATCCTGGATACTACATAAAACAAATCAAGAAGTACAGATATGTTATAAAAAGATTTACAAGTAGTACTATTACTAAAAATAATAGTATGAAATTCGGAAAGGAGAGTAATAGGAAGTGGGGTGAGTGTATTTGAAATAGAGGTAGAAACATGTTCTAGCTATGGAAGGAATCACTTTTTGATCTTAAAAAATAAAACTTATAAAAGTGTTACCTCCTAGAACAATGATTCTTAACTGGGGAGCAAATTTTGCCCCAAGGGACATTGGTCAATGACTGAAGATATTTTTTTTGTCTCATACAAAGAGAGAAGATAGATGCTATGGGCATGCATTGGTAGGGGGCAGGGGATCCTGTAAAATATTCTATAATGCACAGGACAGTCCCCCCCCCCCACACACAAAAATTGTCCAGTCCAAAATGTCAGTAGTCCTTAGATTCAGAAAGCCTTTCATAGATAGCACTGTTAGGATAGTGGGGAAAGAATAGAAGGCAAATTTTTACTTTCATCTATTTGTAATGTTAGAATTTTCATATCTTTTATTATTTCCATATTCATCTTGTGGTTAAAGATTCATTATGTTCCAGAAAAAAATTATGAAAACACACCCACATCTACATATGTAGATGACATTTTTATTTGAAAAAAAAAATCCCAGAAGAATCAAAGATTACAATTAAATACACACATACATGAAGAGATAAAATCCAAGTTGTCCTCAGAATTATCCTCAAATGACCTTCCAGTTATCCTCCAAAGTACTAAGTCCTGGAAGATAAGCTCCCTGGACCAATTGCCTTTTAAGAAAAGAGGTTTGATCCCAAGAATTCACTTTCTATCCTACTCGTTATTTATATGTAAACAGAACATAATTGGAATCTTAGGTTTCACTGGCTGTTTTGTTTTTCAGAATTGTACAAAGGTAACAAAATTGGGCCTGTGCGAGTCAGTCTCATTACATTGTTCCAGAAGATTCCTTAGTAAACATGTAGTTTGAGGAAAGAATGGGTTGTGCCTTTTCATCTCCCCTCCCCAAGGTGCTTCTTCCCTTCTATGGCCTCAGAAACAGGTGTCAAGAACATCTTTTCACATATTGGGAAAACTGGTTTCTCTTCCTGGCTGACGCATGCTGAGCCCAAAGATGTCATATGTTCACCAAACAATTCTATCAGAAGTCAAAATTGTTCTTAAGAAAGCATGATACATGTTCCAGAAGTTTTCTGGGATTGACTTGCACTGATAAAATGGGGGCTTGCCTCTTGTCAAAACAAACCAGAATGTGGGTTGTCATCTGAAGCAGCTTAAAACATTAGGCCAAGAGAGAGGGTTGCAGTAGAAGCAGCCTGCATTTACAGAGTTTGACATAGCTAACATATATG
The DNA here is from genome assembly GCF_027475565.1 of Acinonyx jubatus. Lineage (NCBI taxonomy): Eukaryota > Metazoa > Chordata > Mammalia > Carnivora > Felidae > Acinonyx > Acinonyx jubatus. The sequence continues at coordinate 212,433,220 of NC_069380.1, forward strand.
TGTTTTCCCTGGGGCCGAGAAGATAGCCTAAAACACAACCAGCATAAGATATCTGCCAGCTAGAATAGGAGAGAACTGTTGGAGTCAAGGAGTGCATAGCCCTTACCAGGAAATGATGTATAGGGATGGTGGGGCTCAAAAATTCACTAAAATAATAAAATATATAGCATTTGGGTACCTGTCATAACAGTGGATCGGTCATAGACATCAGTCAACTGCAAATAGTACCAACTAACTACAATCATGTTACTCCTATTTTTCTTATTCCCTCTCCTTCAGATCTGACCATGGAGAGTTAGAAGTCAGAATATGAGGAGAAATATGCAAAACAGAGCCATTTCCTATTTTTCCACCAAAATGTTTAGGCTGTGGAGAATGTTTACATGTGGTATGAGGTTAAAGTTAGAGCACAGACCAAATCAGATTTCTTCAATGCAAATAAAAAAAAAAGGACATGATTCAAGACCCTAAAATGTCCAAAAACCAAACCAAACCAAACCAAACCAAAACAAAACAAACAAACAAAAAATGAGGACAAGAGAAAAGCTTAAGCTGTTAATTAGTTGTGTGTGTGTGTGTGTGTGTGTGTGTGTGTGTGTGTCTGTGTGTGTGCATGGGAAGTTACACCAAAATAAATAGGAAAAAAGAAGATTCCAAAATGAAGCTTTACACAAACTATATCCCTTAAAAAGCAATGCTAGCCAGTCACGTCATGACTCATAAACCATTTTCCTATGCATCCTCACCAGCCAGAAGCTGTGTGTTCATTGACAATGTAGCAAAACCTGAGGGGGAGCCAGGCACAATTGCCTTTTGCTCCTGGGAGTTGTCAGAAGGGCATACACAGTAGAGAATCTTCTGAAGAACACTGATAAAGCACTCACAAGGGAAATGATCAGCTTTAAGCCCATCAGGCCTGGACAGTCCAATGTTATCTTGTAATAGGTCTAATTAAGTAAGAAATTTCCACTTTTTTTCCTTCACATTGCATCTTTATGCATTTTCCTTAGACAGAAAACTACAGCCAGTTGCAAGAGAGATTCTCAGTTTTGAAAATAGTTGCCCATTCTGTATTTCCAGACTAAAGTTTCTCTCCTGCTGAGGGAAAATTTAATTATCAAATCGGCTCTGTTTTCAACCCGAGCAAAGGAATAACCTCAACATGAAAGAAAAGTGAGATGGAAATATTATTATATGCTGATTATATGTCATGAATTGTGTTGGTTCCAAGTACCAAAATTGTGGAATTGTGTGTGTGTGTGTGTTTGTGTGCAGAGAGAGATAGAGAAAAACAGAGAAATATTGGTTAGAGGCCCTTATTTCATGCAATTTAAGAATATATAGAAGACTAAAGATTGGGGAAATGTGTTCAGATAATTAGTGATTAGTTCTATAAACTATAAGACAGAGGTTGATAATCTGGCTCACTGGCCAAATCCCACTCACCACCTACTTTATAAATAAAATTTTATAAAGACACAACTGTGCTTATTCATTTATATATTGTCTATGGTTGCCTTTATAGCACAAAGGCAGAATTGAGTAGTTGGGATAGTCTGGCTGAAAAAACCTACATTATTTACTATCTGTTCATTTGGAGGAAAATTTTTCAATCCTCTTGCTATAAGAAATTAAAAGCAATGAGAGATTTTAGGTTAAAATTATGAGTTGACTATATACATATAGTTTCACCCTCTTTGAAACTTTACTAAAGTGATTAAGGAAAAAAAAGATTAAAAAGAAAGTGAATCATTAGAAGGAAGGGAGGACAAAGGAATATATTATACATCAAAAAATATTGAAAGCTGAGAAAACAGATGGTTCAGTGTTAACAGAAATTAAAAGAACTAATAATACTGAATTCTAAGCAGGAAATTGGGAAAGCTGAGAAACAGAAATATTTTATAGTGCAGAATCCTTAAAAAGTTCATAAATGGCAACAACGGAAATAGGGATGAGGGAGAAAGTAATTCTGATAATGTTTGGCTGAACTGAATGTCAAGACATTAAAGATGTGGGATCCTTTTATGTATATTAATGTTAAAGTCTGGTCCCTCTCATTGGTCAAGATTCTGGAAAGACCATATTGATCTCTGTAAAATATCTGTGATGATGATAGAAACTATTGTATCTCCAGAAAGCTATACAAACCTTTATTACTGGGGTTGCCTCTGGGGAGAAAATCTAGGTATCCTGGTGAAGGTTATGAAGAAGATTTATTTTTATTGATTTGACCTTCTGTACCTTTGGCAGTTTTTTCATGAACATTTATATATCACGAATCAAAAAGCAATGATATAAAAAGCACCTCCCAAAAAGATTGTTTTTCTTTTAAATAATGTTTTTACTACCTTTTCCAAGAAGTAAACCGAAACTTGATATACTTCTTTTTTCTGGATTTCTTGTTGACAGGAATTATTCAACAATGGATTTTATTTTACAATGCTGAAATTCAAAGTTGTTCAGACTCCCAGAAGCCCACCGATGTATTCGGCCTCCCCCACTATCCTGAAATACACATAGTCCACTGATAGGCTCCGTGTGTTCCAATGGCTCAATTGGGACATGTAAGAAAGGCCAGCTCTGAGAAATGAGAGGACGCTCAACTGCGGATGAGAACATAAGTTTCTTTCTAAGCAAATTTTCTTAAGAATCTCATCTACTCTGTTCCCAGTTGAGGGTCCTATCTCTCACCTCCTAGAACCAGACTTACGCCTGAATATTATGAAGGAAATCTGACATTAGGCAAGTAAGTGTATACACACATATATAAAAGTGTGTGTGTGTATACACACACACACACACACACACACACACAAAAGTATATATATAAATAAATATATATATACATCTGATAAGTACTGTTCTATAAAGGAAAATTGCTATATGCTTGAAGAGCTAACATATTGGCATCTGATGAAGTCAGCCAAGTTATAGAGACTGTTTCTTTGAACACATTACCTTAGAACTGATGTTTTAAGAGTGGGTTAGATTACATAATGGAGAGGAAGGGTAGGTAGAATCAATTCTGATAGAGGAAACCACATGTATAAATTATTTATGGCAGAATACAACATGGAATTTTGGTGCATCTCTAAGAAAGGCCCATATGCTTGAAAGGGACAGAACAAGGAAGGATATAGTGGTCTGAGGCTTGACAGGAAGCCGGAGCTATAGGGAAAACCTGTGGGTGACATGAAGAATTTTCCCTTTATCCTGAAAGCAATAGAAGGCTTGAAGATTTTGTACACTAGAACCACATGATTTGAATAATCTTTTAAAAAGATTCCCTGACAAAATTGAGAGTGGCTTACAAAAGTACAGGTATGGAGAACAGAGAGCTTTTAAGAGGGTGCTATAGTACATCAAATAAGGTATTGTGATAATGTGGATTTATTGGAAAAGGGACTAACACAGAAGGCTTCCAAGATCCAAGGATTCAGTTCGGGAAACTGGAAGTATGATAGAGAAATTTCCAAGAGAGCGACCACTGGGGAACATTTGTCAAGCATGTACGTTGTGTGTGTTGGGTAACGCTAATAGATAAGAAAGTCACAGGCCCTCCATTCACAGTATTAAAAACAAAACAAACATAAAATGAGAAACAATTGTGTTATGGATTTTATTACAATACAGGGAACCAAGACACCATTTTTGCTAGGAGTCAGGAAAGGCCTGCCTACAGAGTGATATTTCAGCAAAAGCCTAAAGAAATTAGAGGTAGCCTTGTGAAATGTTCAGGAATACTTGTTCTAGGCAGACGGGATGCTGAAGAGAAATTGCAGCATGAAACTGAAAGAAGTTGATAATCTTAAATATCGGAGAGGGAGAATAAAAGCCAAAGAAATGTGATAAAAGGAAATGACATAAAATGTGGATAAAGATTTTAGGTGAAATTTACTGCAAAATTGTTTAAAGCAGGATATATTTGGAAACAAAGTGAATATTCATGAATCAAAAATGTATAAATACATGGCCTTACAGCCTGTGGAGGCATATTGTGGATATAGTTAATAGATTAGACATTGTACAGCCATAAAGCATAAAACTGTATATGCAATACAAAAATGTTTATGCTTTCACATCAATATAAAATATTATGATTGCAATTAGCAAATCTCTATGGATGATTATAGCCTTTTTTATTATAATTTTATGTATTTTAGAAATTTCCATAATAAATCTATACTATTTTACTAGTAGTTGAAGCAAATAAAAAGAGAAGGCTTGAAAATTTCTCGTGGGTTTTAGAAGACTTTCTAATACAACAAAAATTGAAATAGCTTTATTTGTTTAAGAAGTAGCTCTAAGAAAAAAAAACAAGAAAGAAGAAATGACTTTATTTACTGTTGTGGGTTGAATTGTATCTCCTAAAGAGATATGTTGAAGTCCTAACCCCCCAGATCCCCAAAATATGACCTTATTTGAAAATTGGGTTTTGCAATGTAATTACTTAAAAGTAGGGCAGTGGAGTGAGACCTGACTCCATTATGACTGGTGTTCTTGTGAGAAGACAGACTTTCCCAGAGGGAAGACAGTGTAAACATATGGGAGTATACTTAACAGGGAGAGAGATTGGAGTAATGCAGCTGTAAGCTAAGAGATGGCAAGAAATGATTTTCATCTCCAGAAGCTAAGTAGGAAAAAAAAATATCCAAAGTCCAGAGGTAGCGTGATTCTGGTGATACCTTGATTTTGGATGTCTTGTGTCAAGCACAGAGAGAAATAAATTTCTGTTGTTTTAAGCCATATCCTGTTATGGCCTTAAGAAATTAATTAGCTCAGATGAAATAGTTTGTTAACCAACAAAACCACCTAAATCAAGAACCACTCCTCTAACTTAAAAGGACCACTGAATTCATGTCCAGATTTTAATTGCACCAGAAAGCAAAGGTATGATTTCGGATGTGTGTAAATGAGCCTATGTATGTTTTTGTGTCTTTGTGTGTCTGTGTGTGTCTGTGGATATCCAGGAGAAGCACTGTTTAGAAACAGAGAGATGTGTCTTTTTCTGTTTTTCTGTTTGGATTCCGTTAAAGTTTCCTATAGCTTGTGTTTATGTGAAAAGGGTAGACTAGCACATTTCAGGTATTTTTAAATCAAACTGACAATGCTGGTGTGAGGACCACACTCTACGTATCTGATTTATAGTCTCCAAAAGCCCAGCTTTACGGTGCTTTGAAACATGGATTGGTTTCAAGATTTACTGATCAAAACATAAAGAAATGCAATCATATTCAAGATGAGAACTGTCTCTGTGACAAATCAAATAGTCCCTATTTTATAGGCATTCAAAGACTACCCACAAACTCAGATTATTTTCCTTACAAGTTTGAAGATAACTTAGCCAAGGAAAATGAATGCTTCCAAGCTTCAGTGCTTTACCACAATTAACTTTTTGCTGACAGTAGTGTGCTCACTTTCTTTCCTCTTTAATAAACACCAAGTGGAGCAAACAGAATTACTTTCCTAAACCTCTTTGGTGAAATGATGATAATGGATCCAATTCCTTGATCAGACTACTGTAATAAAGTACAGCTAATTTTTTATTTTACCATGTACAGTCCTTTTCCCTCCCTCCCTCTCCTTGTTTCTAGTCTCTTCTCCTCTTCTCTTCCCTTCCTCCTTGCTCTCCTTCCGCTTCTCTCTCTCTTTTCCCTTCCCTCTCTTCTTCCCCTTCTCTCTCTCCCTCAATGTAAGTCTTCTTTTCTTCTCACTCCTATTCTGCCTACTGTCACCTTATCCTCTTAGTAACATTTTAATGTGTGATACCAGTTTGGTCCTCAAAATATTGTGCTAGTCTGTACAACTAAATGAGCAAAGTTCTGCAAGCATCTTTTTTACTATCATAGAAATATATTCATTAACCTAATCCCAGTTAAATTATGGATATGCATAGTGATTTAATACATTTCAAGATTTCTTAATGAACTGGTTTTATTGCTTTAAAATGTAAACATTATGCATTAGAAATGCATTTGGAAAGCCCCGTGAGCAGTAGAATTTATACGGTTTTGTTACTTCCTAAAATGAATGTGTCTGCTTTTTATACTGACAACTCACTGAGAAACACAATTACTTTTTTAAACAACTGGATGTCATAGATTTACAGCCTAGTGAAATCATTTCTAGATTTAAAAATATGTCTATACTAATGTTATGCTTAGGAAGATATACTGAGTTTTCTTTCTTTCTTAAAATTATTTTATTTTATTTAAATTCCAGTGTAGTTAATATTCAGTGTTATCTTAGTTGCAGATATGCAATTTAGTGATTCAACAGTTCCATATATTACTCCGTGCTCATCAAGATAACTGTAGTCTTCACCTATTTCACTCATCCTCCCCGCCCCGCCCCATATATCAGCAACAGAAACTCCTCTTGCTTTTTTGGATTTCAGTGACCCCAGCAAACAACTAGGCAGAACAGTACAAGATTGCATGTGAGATATCTCCAAGGTACAAACAAAAATACCAAACTCCTCATGATTTATCGGAGGTGGCTATGACCATCATAAAAAACAGTTCCGGAAGAGAGAGGGACTTGTTTTGGTGAGGAAGTGTGTCAAGCAGTGTGATTGCTAACAAAGGGGTAACAAACATGCATATTTTTGTAGTTTTCCTGAGTCTTAGGATCCAAAGACACACCCAGAAGTGCTGGGGTATAGAAGAGAGGACACAAAAGATGGCAGAGGGACACAGCAAGTAGATAGAGGGCAAATATCACCATTTTCACCACCATTGCCACTACGAAGATTATGAAGTTCCCACAGTGAAATACAACAGGCTTTATAGAGCCCTAGGGTTGCCTTCTCATGGGTCACTGGTACACACAGGGAGGGTTACAGGTAGGAACCTGCTGGCCATGCCAAGAAGGTTTCTTGTTGAGGACTTCCGTCTCTGAAGTCGGTGGTTGCTAAATATGTAACAAAATTTATAGGATGCATGTGGGGAAAGTTAAGGAATGAAGAGCCTGAGAATGAGATTTAAAATATTCCCTGTCACTTTGAAGTTGGTTGTGACCATGTGACTACTCTGGCTAATAAAATGGAATTGCAAATGATCTGTGTTTAAAGCCAAATCGTGGCACCACTGATGCTTGGCTATCAAGCCCTCTCTTGTCCCACCATAGTGATTGAAGACACTTTAACATCCAGATGATGCAGTTATATGATTGTGGAGCCTTAATCATCATGAGTCCTAAATCACTATGAAGACCTGATACTCTTTCCCAACTTGCACTGAATATGTAGATTGAAGTGTGTGTGTGTGTGTGTGTGTGTGTGTGTGTGTGTGTTTGCTCTTAACTTATCATGATTAATATAATACCCAAGTTCTGAAATAAATGGGGAATATGGAAAAAATGAGATGGAGGTCAAAAGATTAAATGGGGGGCGCCTGGTTGGCTCAGTCGGTTGGGCGTCTGACTTCAGGTCAGGTCATGATCTCATGGTTCATGGGTTCAGGCCCCGCATTGGGCTCTGTACTGACAGCTCAGAGTCTCAAGCCTGCTTCAGATTCTGTGACTCCCTCTCTCTCTGCCCCTCTCTTGCTCATGCTTTGTCTCACTGTCTCTCAAAAATAAATAAACATTAAAAAAATTAATAAAAAAGATTAAATGCATGGTTGATACAGGTTAAATTATAGAACAAAAATTGTGATAATAGATCTTCTAAACTCAACTTACAAGCTAGGTAGATTAGCCACCATAGACAATGCTGTCCCTAATAAGTTCTCCCTATCAGATGAGCATTCATGGGGAAAGGCAGCCCACAGTATCCCAAGGGTTTTCTTCCACTATCAAAATTGTTCCCTTGGGTTGGTTTTGGAATCCCTGGTGGGAAATAAAGATTTAGTCCCCAGAAGGCTCTGAAATATATTGGAACAGCACATTAATTTTATTACCTCCAAAACCACTCTAAGTCTGAGAATTAACTCTTTATTCAATTTCCCTTTCTTAATTATATCCCAAATAACATTCAAGGAGATGGATGAAATACTCCAATGGATAGATACTCCGTAATAATGTACCACTGACAATGTTTTAAATATTAAACACCTTTTATTTTTAAATTTTCAGGGTAATTAAAATTTGAAGATTAAATATCCTTGTGAACTTATGTCCAGATACATTAAAATCCAAAGGAATTAATACGTGAAATATTAGTTTTCTTGCCAAAGTGACTTTATGTATCCAATGACCAAAACTTCTTAAGTGAAAGATGAGGAACCATGTTACCTTCTTCCTTTATTCCATTTTTCTTAATTTGCTAATTCTCAAACTAAAAAATTTTCAAAATCTGGTAGGAGTTGAAGTTATCTCAGGAGATTCAGCCCAGTTCTTACAGGAATGGGAGTAGTTAACTTCAGAGAATTAATTCAACAAGTATCTGAAGTCTTCCTTTTTGAAAGAGTCCAGCCGTTAATACATTTATATTAGTTCTTTCGTTTCATAACAGATCACCCCAAACCTAGAAGCTTAAAACAACAATCATTTATTTAGTTCACCATTTCATGTGTTGCCAATTTGTTTTGGAATCAGCTTGATGGTTCTTCTAGGCTTGCTTGAGTTACCATGGCTGGTTTATCTCATTGGACAAAGCAGGTGACAAGCCTAAAGCCAGTCAATACAGGAAAGAAAATAGACTTCACTGCTTAATATTAGTTGCTGAAACATTTTGTATCTGTTTTGGAATCTACTACAAACACAGAAGATTGTCAAAGGACAATCACCAAATGTAGAAAATATGCTTATCTGTAGCCTTTCAATTAGTTTCCCAGATTTTGTATCCCAGACAATTTGAGTTGCCAAAAAATACAGCAAAAGTGTATTTGGATAAGAATGTAGTTAGGGAGAGGAAAAAGTCATTATGCTTTTAAACTCACCACAATGCCAGTTATTTTATACCATCAGTTGAGACCTATCCAATGTGGTAGTTACTAGCCATATGTGGCTATTTACATTTGACTTTAAATTACAAAAATTAAGCTAGATTAAACATTTAGTTCCTCAGTTACATCAGCCACATTTCCAGTGTTTAGTAGCTATACCAGGCTAGTGGCTATCATATTGGGCTGTGCAAAATAGAATAATTCCATTATTGCAGAAAGTCCCATTGGAGAGAACTGGTCCAGACATTGTGACCTGTGAACATATATAACCAAATGATAACAATACTTTTCAGTTCAAGGGATTTCCTCAATACTGCAGTCATTTGTGGGTTGTTTTGTTTATTTGTATGTTTTCCTTGGAGGAACCACAATCCATTCAGAAATTATAAAAAAAAGGTGTTCTACAAATTAAAAATTTCTGCCCTCTCTGGAAAGTGACTCCTAAGACATGTGGCCACAATCATTAGCCTGAATTAGTCCCATGGCCAATGTTTCCCTTCAAGGAGATCATAAGTACACTGCTATTATGTGCCTAGAGGAAAAGCAGAAAAAATTGAAAGTAATGTACAATATCGCATAAAGTTTTACACATTTCTTATTAAGTTTATTCACAAGTAATTAACCTTTTCTTGATATTGAGTATATGATCTTTTATTATATGCCAATTAAGATTGGTTATTTTTACTTAGGTAAACTTTTGATGTTTTTATGTTAATTTCATACTGTGCTATTGTTTTTCATATTTTTTTCTATTGATTTACTAGGTTTTCTAGGTATACAATACCATTACTTGCAAAGAAAGGTAGTTTTACCTTCATTTCCAATTTTTACCTCAAATTGCATTCTCTTGTTAATTATTCCCTCCAATACTATTATAGCCTCAATTAGGAGTATACCTATAATAAAGCAGCCATGGAAAATGATCCCAGTGGCAAAACATAAAGTAATACAATCATTTGTCTACATTCTCTTGAATGAAATATGACCAGAAGTTTGGATCTACTTCAATTCATAGACAGCAGGCAACAATTTTGCTGGATGACCAAGGGCACAAAGGAACAAGACTGGAACATATATGACACAAACTCTGGGGAAGAATTTTGTGTATGGACTTCTCAAAATGAGCAAACACGATGGCAGTGTTCATTTCCTGTGTCAATGCTCATCCACTGCAGAGGAGTATCAGGTAGTGAATATGATTTTATCTGTGGCTATCTATCAGCCTTCTTCCTTAGCTACTCTGTACTTGTTCAAGGGGCCTAAATATCACACAGACATGGGATAGAGTTAGAAGCTATGTTTAAGAATCTGAATTATCCCTATGACTGGTCACCAACACTGATAAGGTACTCTCTTCCAATAGCAGAAATCAGTGCTGAGTCCCTTACATTAGTCTCTTGGGAGAAAGTCATCCATCTTTTGTCAGATTGATTAAACTAGAATCCTTCAGGTATGGAGAGACGGTTTATCTTCACTGGAGCAGACAGGTATTCAAGGGATGGATTTGGGTTTCCTCTCCAAAGTGTAGGTGGCAACATCACCATCTGCAGACTTAAAGAATTCCTTGTTCACTGTATTACTATCCAACACAACATTGTCTTTGAAAAAGGAATGCATTTCACATGAAAAGAAAGTTAACATTGCACTTATGTTTATAGACTCAACTTTCTTGATGGAACAATGTGATCACCTACAGAATATTTAGTTGTAGTATACAGAAACAACAGAGATATATTGGAGTCGTATCCTACAGAGGCTAATGTTTTGAATATACAGTAAATATGTGTTGTTCTTTCCCTCATAGTCAGAATATACAGGTCTGGAAATCCAGGGATAAGAGTGACTCTTTTGCATTTTATTTATTTCTATTAACTTTATTGAAGTATAGATTCTATTCAGTAAACTGTGTCCTTTTATATTATATGATTTGACGAGTTTCAATAGATACGTAAACTCATATATTCACAGCCACAATCAAGACAGAAATTTTGCATGAACTCTAAAAGGTTCTTTTTACCTTTGCAGCCATGACTCAATCCATTCCTGGCATTTAGGGTCAGGTCTAGAAGATGTGAGGTCTTTAATGCAGAGCTTGAGCTGGGAATTTGAAGCCCTAACCTCATTTTTCCTTCATTTACTTTCTCCAGAGCAGTTAGGAGGAACCAGTCTATCTAAAGTATTCTAAGATAGCAAATACATGGTGATCCTGAGCCTTGCCTTCTACAGATATTTGATTAGGAAAATCCAATGGTGACATTTTGCATATCTCTATTGTCACATCACACCATGGCCTACCTTCCGATACCAGTGCTGCCTTTGCTACAAGAAATAGAGTCATTAATGCCTACAAATCTGAGTAGATTAGAGAACCCATTCCAGAAAACTCAGAACTAATTCAGGAAACTCATTCTTAAGATTCTGTTGCTTAAAAAACCCTTCCAGTACCAAAATTTGAATCAGTCAGATTTTATTTATGATAGAAACACAATAGTGCCAGAAATATACTAAGACATTTACCACAAGGAATAGATTTACATGAATGCTGGCTATGCAGGTCAAAAACTGTAGGCCAGCCTGTCAGGAAGGGCAGGCTGAAACATGGGCACAGGTTAAGGCTGTTACTCACAGGTAGAATTTCCTCAAGAAAGTCTCAACTCTGCTCTTCAGGCATTTCAAAGGATTATATTAGGGCATGCAGAATATATAAAGTCAACTGATTATGGACTTTGATCACTTCAACAAAATACTTTCACAGTTGGGGCACCTGGGTGACTCAGTCGGTTAAGCATCTGACTTTGGCTCAGGTCATGATCTCATGGTTCATGGGTTCAAGCCCCATGTTGGGCTCTGTGCTGACAGCTCAGAGCCTGGAGCCTGCTTTGGATTCTGTGTCTCCCCCTCTCTCTCTGCCCCTCTCCTGCTCGTGCTCTGTCTCTCAAAAATAAGTAAATGTTAAAAAATAATAAAAAAAATACTTTCACAGCAACACCTGTTCTGGTGTTTGATTGAATAACTGGGGGGACTGTAAACTTTTATAGTTGACACATAAAAAAACACATATATACTATCCACAAAATATATGTTTTTCATTCTTTTGTTTATGTTTTCTACACTATTGAATTTTTGCCTTGATCTATCTTTAGTTGAAGAAAATATTTAATTAGTTAACTATCAACATGTAATCGTACCATAAATTTGCTGGCTTAAAATAACACATATTCATTTTATCACAGTTTTTGTGGGTCAGGGATCCAGCTACTGCTTAACTGGGTCTTCTGCTTCATTGTGTAACATGAGTCTGCAACCAAAGTGTCATTAATGTCTGGGGTCTCAAATGTAAGCTCAGCAAAATAAGAACCTACCTCCAAGATCATTTATATAGTTTTTTTTTTTTTTTGGCAGTTTTCAGTTCCTTTTAGGTTCTTGGACTGTAGACATCAGCTGTCATGTGGACTTCCCTAACATGGCAACGGTTTCATGGAAGTCAGAAAGGGAAAGTTTATACTACAAGACAGAAGTCAGACTCTTGTAAACTGATCATGAAAGTGACATTCCCCAAATATTGAAATATTCTATTGATTAGAAGAAAATGATTTAAGGAAAGAGAATCATACAAGGCTATGAATGTGAGGATGCGGGCATTACTGGTGGTCATTTTAGACATTACCTACCACAATTATAGAATTATTTCTTATTATTTATGTTAATGTCCGTCTCATTCATCTTACATTGCCTGTAGTTCCTTTTATGAAACTCTTTTCTTACATAATTTTGTATTTTCTTAAATCTCTGTGTATACAACACCAACAGTCCCTTTCTCCTTATACCTCAGAAAAAAATAAAAGCTCTCTTCTCCTGAACAGAATTTTCTCTGTGGTAAGTAATTATTGAAACACACAGGTTAACCTGAAATATTTAGTCACTCTGGAAATTTTTTAAAAAAAGCAAAACTTAATTTTTCCACCATTTGAAGGTACACCTGGCTAACCAATTACACTCAGAACTTTATATCCACTCAGCCACATGACACGTCTTTCAATTAAAAAAAAATAAACAGGCTTTTACACATTTTTCTAATGATGGATATTTTATTTCTCAATTAAATATTTTTATTGTTTTATTCAAGAGTCTCTTGTATATCTGAACCTCCTGCTATGTACATCATTAAAAATATTATTGGACTGCACAAATCACAGAGTGTAGAACTGACAATGCCCAGAATGGTATGGGGGAGATTTAAAAACATAAATATTCAGCTTTCAATTTTAGCAGATTCCTCCATTACTACATTATTTTAAGGAAGAAAAACCATACAGCTTGTTAAAAAACTTTATTGTGATCATTGTGACTCCCTCCCACATCTAAAGTCTTTGTTATCTTTATATTTTCCATCTTTTATAGTTCCTGTATTTCTGAACACTTCTATACTAAAATTTGGTGCAGTAATATTTAAAACATTTCAGTTACACTCCCAACCTACCTTACATTTAAAACCTTGACATCTTTTCCTGGAAAGTTCCTAGCTACTAGCCTACTGGGAATGCTAAGCCCATGCTTAGCCCATGGAAACTGTGAACCATCCACCATTTCCAACACCATTTCCCCATGTGTGTCTTCTGCAAATATATCGATCCATAGTTTCAATGTCTTTGTTTTTCACTGGTTGATGATTGAGTTCATCCCAACCATAGGAGTTTATGCTTGTCACCTCAGATTGTGCCTTCTTTCTATTACAAACTCAAAGGTTTATGCTATGAATGAAATTGTTTCCCACTCACCCCCAACTTCAAAGATTGTAGCCTTGACCCCCACAGTGACAATGTGTGTTTGGAGATAGAACTTTCAGGATACCACTCTGCATGATAAATAAAGTATGAAGTGATTTACATAAAGCCAAAAATAAGAAAGACAAAGAATACAATCCCATACACAGATGGATATACAGAGCAGGAAATGCAACATAGTTCTATCAGAGGACTCTGTATCAGACACCCAGGCCTTCAGTCTGCCAGCTTGCAATAATGTCATCTGCCTGGAGTGGTGATTTCATCAAGCACTCTAATAAGCTCGCTTAGCTTTTCTCACAAAGTTTTCAGGCAACTTTTGGCCTCTTCTAGCACTTCTGAAAACTATAGATATGTGCCTATCAGCCCAGCAGGCACTGGTAACCGGTAACAATCTCAGAAAATTCTATGTACTTAGTAGTAGGTGGTTGATATCACAAGAATATCTTCTCTTTATCAAGTGCTTATCAGGCCTAAAGTCTATCCTTCCAGGAAATTACACACACTCTCATTTTACAGTGAATAACATTAACATACCTGTATTTAGGGAGCCATTAAATATAAAAAAAAAAACAATATATGTGGCTTAATCTGATTCTCCTGATAGATTTTTTTAATATATTTTAAATCTCAGTAAATTGCTTTTTAATAATTCACAGAGATATGTGAAACTAGATTTTAGTGTTCCCTATTTTTGTTTCTATTTAAAAACTTAAGAAAAAAACACTATGGCTGATTTGGGAACTATTTTCAGTTCCTCTTCCTTAAATCTTCTTAAAACACTAATACAAACTCACACCTTGTCACCAATTTCACATGAAACATTTAAAAGTATTAATTATTCCAAGGAACACAAAGTAGGATCTATATATAAGGCAACCAATTTCTTCTTGTATATTTTCATTTGTCCTATGTGTACTCACTGAGTTATTTATACCTAATCTTCATGTTAAAATTAAAGGATGTTTCTAATGTAGAAACACTACATTAGAATATCTACACTAATTATATCATGACCCTTAGATAATGTAATTATAATAGCTAAGTTTTTTAAAGTTATTCCAATATTATGAGACACCAAATGGAAGTTAACTCATAGATTATTAAAGAATATAGAACTACATACCTACTAAATATTCAATAAAAGAGCAAAAAAAGAGGTTATATACTTTGTCTAATATATAATGCAATACAAGTGGACTTTTTAAAAACTTCTGTCAATGTCAACATAGATAGTAATTTTTTACACACAAAGGTGTAATATTTAGTGTATTAGGATTCATCTGCTTAATTTTTAAAAGATGAATTATTATTATCATTATTATTTATTTCAAAGACTTTATATTTTAGAGTAGTTTTAGGTTCACAGCAAAGTATATAGGTAAGTATATATTTCCCATACACTCTTGCCCCTACACATGCATAGTTTCCCCATTATCAATAATCCCAACCAAAGTAGTACATTTGTTTTAATTGATGAATCTACATTGACAAATCATAATTACCCCAAATCTATAGTACACCTTACTTGGAGTTATACTTTAATTGGATTTGGATGAATGTATAATTATATGTATCCATCATTATGGAATCATGTAGAGTACTTTCAGTGCCCTAAAAATCCTGTGCTCTGGCTATTTATCCCTCCCCACCAATCCCTGGCAACCACTGATCTTGTTATTGTCTCCAGAATGTCTTCCGGAATGTCACGTAGTTGGAATCATACAGTATATAGCTTTTCAGATTGGCTTTGTTCACTTAGTAATATACTTGATAAGCTTGATAGCTTATTTTTTCAGTGCTGAATAATATTCCATTGTCTGGATGTACCTCAGTTTATTTCTCTATTCTCTTGCCAAACGGCATCTTGGTTGCTTCCATGTTTCGGCAACATGCTCCCATGTTAATATCAATATGCAGGTTTTTGTATGGACATAAGTTTTCATTTCCTTTGAATAAATACCAAGAAACACAAATTGTTGGATTATGTGGTAAAAGCATGTTTAGTTTTGTAAGAAACTGCCAACCTATCTTCCAAAGTGGCTGTACCATCCTGCATACCGACGAGCAATAAAAGGTTCCTATTGCTTCACATCCTCGTCAACATTTGCTATTGTTGGTATTTCAGATTTAGGCCATTCTAATAGGTGTATAGTGTTATCTCATTATTTTAATTTGCATTTCACTGATGACATATGATGTAGAAAGTCTTTTCATATGCTTATTTCCTATGTGTATATCTTCTTTGAAGAGATACCTGTTAAGGTCTTCAGCCCGTTTTTTAATTATGGTTTTTTTTCTCTTGTTGATATTTAATTTTTCTTTTTATATTTTGGATAACAGTCTTATCAAATAGGTCTAAGGCAAATATTGTCTCCCAATCTGTGGCTTGTCTTCTAATTCTCTTGATATTATTTTTCATAGGTCGGAAATTTGTAATTTTAATGAAGTCCTACTTATCATTTATTCCTTGCATGGATTGAGACTTTCCTATTTTATCTAAGAAGTCATTGCCATTCCCAAGATTGCTTAAGTTCTCTTCTGTGTTATCTTCCAGGAGTTTTATAGTTTTGTATTTTACATTTAGGTCTATGATCCTTTTCGAGTTAATTTTTGTGTAAGATGTAAGGTCTGTCTCATGGTTGTTTTTTGTTTGTTTGTTTGGCATATAGATGCCCAGTTGTTGCAGCATTATTTGTTGAAGAGACTATGTTGCTCCATTGTGAGTCTTATTATTTTTCAAATAGAATTATATGTTTTTCTAGAGTAAGAAATATAAGCAGCTAAACTATCAAACAATAGTAAAAAGCTTATAAGTTGAAATTCTTTTATCCAACAAATTTTAATTTTTTAATTCTTTCCAGAGGAGACTATTTCAGTATTTTTAGTTACATTCTGGTATTTGTCTCCATATGTATAGATATTTATTTATACCCTGCTATTACTTGGTATTTTAATTTAAATGATCATTTCTTGACTTCTTATATGGTAATGAAAATTGTGCTCTCAAACCTCAGTTCTCTCCCAGCTGCTTCCCAGTATCCCTCCAACATAGTGATTTCATGATTTTTCAGATTAAATCATTGTCAATATTTACATGACTATACCTATGAAAATATTTTTAAATTCTTATTCAAAATACTTCTGAGTTAGTTTCTTTTCTCATGAAATTTTTTCAAATTTTTCCTACAGTTGAAAAGGTTCATGATTTATCCTTTATTTAGTTTTTAAAAATATGTATGGATATATGTATGTATGTATGCATTTATATACAGACACACCTTGTTACTTTTACAAATATTTCAAATATTTATCAATGTATTTTCTAAAATTCCAAGTAAGCAAAATATATTACAAATATTTCCTGATAAACATTTCTCTCCTGTCTCTCTAGCCTCCTTTTCCATTCTGGAATGTTTTAGTCCACCCCACAGCAAGTGTCCTGGATTATTTTTTTCCTTCTCTCCTACTTCAGATTTCAGATTTTCTAAATCCCATTATTTCTTAGATTGTTCTTGTTTTACCTGTGTTATCTAAGCTAATTCTCTAATAGTATCCTGAGAATGATCAACAAAGTTAACATTTTGAACTCTTTCATATTGCACTTCCTTTTCCTTCAGAATTCTAAAGGCATTGCTTCGCTGTTTTTAAATATCTTCAGCATTCCTATTAAGCAATTCGAAGCTCTTTACATTTCTATTTCTTGGTATGCAATTTTGTGCTCTCTGACACTTTTAAGACTTTTTTCACTCTCACTTGTATTCTCATATTTTATTAGGATATGCTTTGATGAAGGTCATCCTTTCGTTATGCTGAGTACAAGATTGATCTTTTCATACTTGTGGAAAATCTTCTTCCATGGTTTACTCTTGCAATTCTTCATCTTAATTTTTGCTTTTATTAATTTCTTGTTCTCACATTACTTCTCAGACGTTACATCTTCTGGGCACATCTTCTAATTTTCTGTCTTTTCTCTCATTTTCCATCTCTGTCATTTGTGGAAATTTTTAGAATCATTCAATTCTTCTATGAAGTTGTTTTAGTTTGAAACAGCATATTTGAGTATGTAAGAAGTTTTTATTGCACACTTATTTTTTATTTCACATAGGTTACTATACTTGATTTTTAAATATAATATCTTCTCAGTGATCTTAAGATATAAATATTTTTTCTTTTCCTTTTATTATTTTTATTATTTTGACACTTGTCCCTCCTACTGGAGTCTTTTCTCAAATATCTGGATATCTTTGAATGTCCATTTATATTTAAGAATATGTCCTTAAAAATCATAAAAAGTCTCAATATATGTGTTGATGAATGAATGAAGGCTCATGAGAAGTGGGACTGCTCAGGAGGAGGTATGTATACTGAATATTTTTAGATCTCCTTTACCTGTCTTCTTTTTGAAATATATTCTCCCTGATCCTTTGACTTCTTTCATTTCATTTCATTTCATTTCATTTCATTTCATTTCATTTCATTTCATTTCATTTCATTTCATTATCCTGGTTATTTTTCTGATCTTTCTTTAATGCTCCTACTAAATTGCCAGTTGAGTATCTTCTCCTATGAGTAGAAAATAATAAAAGGAGACAAGGTCAGAGGGTAGCAGGGCCCAATTATGTAGAGGTTTTAGGCCATTACTGGAAATCTGGCTTTTATTCTGGGTAAAACGGAGAGGATTGAAGGGTTGGGAGTGGAGGAGTGACATGATCTAATTTTTAGAAAACGTAATGGCAAAATTGCTACACATAGGTTTGAGGTAGGAGAGTAGGAGGTAAGAAGGGGGGAAACAAGTTAGTGACTGTAAAGTAAACTTGGTAACAGTCCAATGTGTTTGTTTTAAATGTAAGAGGGACTAGCTGGAATCTAGATTTTGTGTTCATAGCTATTTGTTTAGCTGTGTACCTGTATTATGTTCTTTGCTAAAATTATACAAATGATGGATACTTTAGGTTTCCAAGAGGCATTGAGACCAGTTAGAAGGATTTTCTGCTGCTCTCTTATTGACTATTCAAAATAATATGACACCAGTTTAATTTTGTTTTCTTTCTCTTTCTTTTCTTTCTTTCTTTTTCTTTCTTTCTTTCTTTCTTTCTTTCTTTCTTTCTTTCTTTCTTTCTTTCTTTCTTTCTTTCTTTCTTTCTCTTTCTTTTACATTAGTTTCAATGTCAGTTATTGAAGAAATTTTTCAGGCATACCCTAAACTCCTGTAGAGAGTCTTTTGTCTGAGTGAACAGCGCTTGGAGGTAACACTTTAGATGCTTCTGAGGCCTTACAAGATTTTATAGTTTATCTTTCAGCTTCATCTTTACCATGGTTTCCTGTGAGTGCCCTGGATATTGGGGTGGAAAATATTTATTAATTTTAGTATTTTTTGCCATTGGAGAGACTTAAGAATCTTCAAAACCAGCAAGATCTAGCTTCTTTTCATATAATTTCTTCAGCTTATCACTTTTGTCTTATATTATACAATAGGCAGCAAGAAGAAACGAAGGTAGACTTTCATTCCTTTGCTAGATTGCCTCATCCTTTAAGTCCATTTCCCACCTTCCGTATCACTATAGAAAATAAGATTGCTGAAAGTTCTGCCACTTGGTACCACTGATCTACTTTCCTACAGTTTCTGACAAGATTTTTCTCATTTTCTTTTAAACCATCCCCAGTTCCCTATCAAAGCCCCAAATTCTGTGAATAGTTTGGTCAAGGCTAAAGCTTTCACTACTTCTTTCCTCAGAATACTTAATCTTTTTAACCTTCTGCCCCCTGCCATTTTGAAAGTCTTTCTCACAAGTAATGGTTTTGTCATGAGGGCCTTCCACTTGTGGTGCAAAATTTCTATATTAACTATGTACTAGCCATGCAGTAGTCATCTATCGCTCCATAACAAATCACTCCCCAATTTAGCATTTTAAAGCTATAAGCATTTACTATATAATATTCCCCATGGGTCATGAATCTGAGGGCATGGTTCTGGCTCTAGGTCCCTTATGAAATTGCATTCAGGTGGTCAATCAGGCCTTAGAAAAGCTTCCTCCAAGTTCGCTCATGTAGTTTTTGGCATGCTTCAGTTTCTCACTGGTTGTTGGCTGGAGACTTCAGTTTCTTGCCACATTTGTCCCTCCATAAGTTCCCTAAATGTATTCATAATATAACATCTGGCTTCCCCAAGAGTGATTGATGACAGAGAGAGAGAGAGAGAGAGAGAGAGAGAGAGAGAGAGAGAGGACCCAAGCAGAAACTTGAGTCTCTTATCATCTAAACTCTGAAGTGATACGTGGCATACCATCACTTCTGCTTTAGCTAAATCATAGAGACCCACAGCCTTGGTAGAATGTGGGAAGATGTGAGCGTCAGGACAAGGGGGTCACTGGCAGCAATCTTTTAGACTACTGACCGCGCTGAGTAAAACTGAGTTCCTCTCAGATCATAAGCAGCAAACTTAGATCTTTTCTTGGTAAACAAGTGACTACCTTAAAGTGGGAACTACAGTGCTTCTGACACTGAAATTTCTCTTATGGCAGAAGTGTCTGGCACTAAAGCATTCAATGAACTGCAGTAACTCATTTTATGGGTCATTGGATTTAATGGACAGATCTTTGTTTTTTCTTCATTAATGATAGTTCATTTTCAGAGCATTGCTATTTTTAAGAATAAAATGCATGGAAGTATTAAAGAAGCCAAGACATTTTAGAATTAGAATTTCTGCCTCAGTTTTCACAAGAGTCAATCATAATGGGAACTGGCATCCAATATAAATATTAAATACAGGCTGATTTCCCTCCTGGTCATATGCATTTAGATGGTCCCCAGGGGTACACTTTAGACATCATGAAACAGCTTTTTAAAAGCAGTTGCCATTTTTATCAGAACTGATTTTGTTTTCCAACAAAGTAAGCATTTTAAAACTGCCAAAAAGCATGCTATGTGCAGGTCTAGATATGAACCAAATATTTCCGTTTAAGAACATATTCAGTGTTATCAGGATATTTTAAACAAAAGACATACACTTCGTAATTAACATAACTGGACAAGTTGAGAGATACAATAACTTTTCATTTGGTTTTAATTAGGTTGGAATTATGTCTTGGTTTCAACAAATTCTTTCTTTAATTAGGACCCCAGGTCTCCCATTGAAAAAACAAACTATTGATATACTAAAATCTTCACTGGATGAATCTCCTGGGCAATATATATATATATATTTATGTATATATATACACATATATATATGTATTTATGTATATATATATACACATATATATATACACACACACACACACACATATATATATATACATATATATATTTCAATCTCAAAAGTTTAAATGCTGCATGATGCCATTTATGTAATAGTCTCAAAACGACAAAACTATAGAAATCAAGAACGGATCAATGGTCGCCAGGGACTAAGGCGGTGGGCAGAGTAGGTACTAAAAGGATAGTACTAGGGAATTCCTTTGTAATGATGGAAGGTTTTTGTATTTTGATTGTGGTGGTAGTTACATTAATCTATAAATGTGGCAAAATTGAATAGAACCACACACATGTACACGCACACACACACACACACACACACACAAGCATGTGCATGTAAAAATTGGTGAATTCCAAATAAGACCTCTAGATTGTTCCAACTGACCAATGTAAACTTCCTAGTTTTGATATTGTACTTACAGTAATGCAATATGTCATTACTGTGGAAAGTTGAGTGAAGAGTACACAATACTGGTCTGGACTACGTTTCCCATTCTTGTAAGTGCATAATTATATTGAGCTAAAAAGTTAAAAAATAAAATAAGTGAGTAAATTATTAAATGGATTGCAATCAGAATAGACTTGTTTAATTCCACATTTCACATTTTTTCATGGGAATATATGGAGTCCGTACTTGTCAAAATTCAAGGAGAATTAAACTAACAATAAAATGATAATTTAAGTAAATCATAAATATATAATTTAACAAATAAATATGAAATACTAAGAATTACACTTTGAGCTTGATATAAATGAGAACACTGCATTTAATAGCATTAACTTATTTATGACACTTTTATGTTACTTTAATGAAATGATGAAAGTCTGTCCTTAAATTGCAAATTACATTAACGCCAAAATCTTATGTAAATGAATTAAAGGTATTATTCTCCAAGGTTATACAAATTTAATGTTACATTATTTTTTTCTGTTATGACATCAAAACCAAAGATATCCAAGCCTCCTATTAATGTTAAAAATTATTTAATAGTCACACATCACATTATAGAACAGTAAATTTAACTATTTAAAAATGGAACTAGGAGAATGTGCCTAGAACAGGATAAATTCTTTTGTCCATGGACTTATTTATTTATTTTTTAAGTCAGCATGACTATATTTTTCTTGGCAATTATCCTAACATATAAATATTAAAAAAAAAACTCTTGGTAATTCATTGACCTGGCATTTAAGATGGACATTATTGCATCTTTA
Organism: Acinonyx jubatus; assembly: GCF_027475565.1. Classification (NCBI taxonomy): domain Eukaryota; kingdom Metazoa; phylum Chordata; class Mammalia; order Carnivora; family Felidae; genus Acinonyx; species Acinonyx jubatus. The sequence goes on from NC_069380.1 coordinate 212,455,367, forward strand.
ATTTCTCTACTGAGAGAATTTTTTCATAATTTAAGTTGAAATGTATATTTAACACCAATTATAAAATATTAGTGAAAATAGAAAAGCAATTTCTATTGAATAATGGTACACATTTTCTTTTTTTAATTGAAAAAAATTTTAATGTTTATTTTTAAGAGAGAGAGAGAGAGACAGAGCACGAGCGGGGATGGGGGGGGGGTCAGAGAGAGAGAGGGAGACACATAATCTGAAGCAGGCTCTAGGCTCTGAGCTGTCAGCACAGAGCCCGACTCAGAGCTCGAACCCACAGGCTGTGAGATCCTGACCTGAGCTGGAGTCGGACGCTTAACCGACTGAGCCACCCAAGTGCCCCTATGGTACACATTTTCTTTTCCTTACTATTAACAGAAGTAAAATTAAATATTTTAAGTGTTTTTAATAAAATATTTACAGTTCTAATGTAAATTATGCTCCTTGATTTTTTTACTTCTATATTGAATGTAGAAATTGTTTTTGTTAACTTCTGGAAAATGAAATAAGGTGTTAAACTGAGATGTGACATTTGTAAAGGAAGATACAGAATATTCTATCCATGTACATAAATAGAAACAACTGAGAAGCTACAAAAATTAGTAAATATTTATTATAGTTCAAATGAATCCTTAAAAAATGTGCCTCCAAGGAAAATAAAACAGGGGAAGTAAGGATGTAACATTTAAAAAATCTGTCCCTGAGATTTGTTAACATATCATGAACTAAAATGATTTTAGGGGTATATTATTTGTATATCAATTGGCAGTGCGCTTCATAATGGAATAGAATAAAAGACTCAGAAATACATCCAATTTCACAATTTAAAACAAATTAATGTATCCAAATGAATGAATCATAAATATTTGGGAGGGAGCTCATTATGAAATAAATTATGTGCAGAAAATTCGCTATTGTTTGGAAGAGGAAATATCAAAGCAGAACCATATAGCTTAGCATTCATCAACAAATTCACAGATGAATTAAACATCTTTTTAAAAAAGAAAAGTATAGTTGCATACTTAATACTTCAGAGGGTTTCTGAGTCATATTATGCAAAAGTGACATTTGAAAGGTGTCAAGGAAAGCAAGAGCCATAATCCTGTGCTTTTTGTGTGTTGAGATTCAGCAGACATGAACAGTTGGGAGGAGGGGGCTCTGGGTGTTTTACCTAAAACTCTTGCTTCATGTAGAGGAAGCTGTGATCATCACTAGCAGCATCTTGGGTTTTAGGCTCCTCCCTGACCCCTAGAAATCTAGCAAAGGCCTCTCCTTACCCTCAATCCTCCAGTACTTCCTTCCAACCATTTTATTTTCATTTAAGTCTGTGTAATTATTTTTTTTTGTTGGTAAATATAGATTGGTTTCTATTTTTCTGACTAAAATGGGCTGTTACAATGACCATTATCGGGATGTGAGATTTAAACTGGGGTAGAGGAGTGCGTTCAACAACTTGAAATAAAATGTTATTTTCAGGGAAATTGTAAAAGTATAATTTTGTTCAACTCAAGGTCTAGATGATTACTTCATGAAACATGATTTACTCACTTGATTTCATCAATTTCTGGCATAAGTCTATTTGCTCAATAGTCTCTAATTTAATTTTGGATATTACATACCTGAAAGTTTTCAGTCATACGACGGTCTAAGCAAATTATGAAGAAAGGCAATTCCACATGTGTGTTGGGTATATCTCACTATGAAAAACTTGGATTATCCTGTCAAAATTGGCCTACCAGATTTAATGTCCTCTTGAAACCTTAATAATACTTTCTCACAAAGCAAATCTGATAATAAAATACAGGGAAACAAACTAGCCTAGTGTTTTTCTTCCTAAAATATATTACCTAATGATTACAGAACTTCTATTGGTTACAAAATGAATGTTTATTTTTAGAGATAGTATGAATTTTGTAGAGGAATTTATTTTACCTGCTAAGTTCTGAATGTCTTTAATCCTTAGAAATATTTTTCCATATTTTATTATAATACACATTTTTTATTGATCATTTTTCATAATTGTTTTAAAATGATTGCATTAGATAATGCTATATTTTAGAATAACCACTGGGCAATGGCTCATAGTACTGTGATTTAGAGAATGTATTTTGGTCAAGTCCACCAAAGCCATGGACTAGTAAGCCAAATTTTCGTTGGCTTGAGATGTATCATTTATGACTACTTCTCAGTTATCCATGTGGAGAAGCTTGTTTGTAATTATAAAATACCCAAGCAGCCAACAAGATAATGTATTCTGTGGGACCAAAATAAATTAGTGTGAAAACTTAAGATGCCCATAAAGACAAAGGATTGTTTTATGTTTATTTATTTTGTTTATTTTGAGAGAGAGAGAGAGAGAGAGAGAGAGAGAGAGAGAGAGAGAGAGAATATACACAGAAGGGGCAAAGAGAGAGGGAGAGACAGTCCCAAGCAGGCTCTGTGCTGTAAGTGCAGAGCCTGACTCAGGGCTTGAACTCATGAACTGTAAGATCATGACCTAACCTGAAGTCAGACTTTTAAACGACTGAGCCACACAGGTGTCCACCCCTTTTAAAGATAAACTTAATACAAGAATGCTTGCTTCTCCTGAAATTTGTAAGAATGAATTCATTCCGCCCACAAACTTCTCTTCCCATATTATCCTAAGTAAGATCTAGTGTTGAAACTAACTAAACAGAGCCCCAATGTATACATCTTTTCCCAAAGCACTTACATTGTAAGATAATTAGGAATATGCTCAGAAAACAATCTGAGGATTGTGCATAATTAAACCCATAATTTTGCAAGCATTTCTGCCATTTTGGTTAGAAGAAATGTTTGTAGTGATTATAAACCAGGATTTGCAGCTTCTGTAATACAGAGGTAGAGAGAAAATTGGGAGCAGCCTTCAAAGTATGGTGCCTTTCATTTGTATATTTGAAGATACACCAATGGGAAAACAACTACAATCTGGCACCTACAAAATATCAAATTCTTAGGTAGATTAACTGAGATTAGTGCTCACAACATTCCCATGGGGAATTTGTTTCCCAAATTTACACGTGAGAAAATTGAGCCTGGATAGCATGGTAGAGATGGATAGCCATTTGCTCAGATGTATGCTTTGTTTGTTGGCCTTGTTTTGTTTGATTTTCTTACCTTTTTTCTAGTGTTAAAAAACAAAATTAAACCAGATATATTTGAAGATCTCATTGGCTGTATTAAACGATTTATAAATTGGGCAGCATCCTTAGCTAGCAAGGGATGGGGGGCTCAGTTGAGCTGCAGAAAAGGAAAGGTTTTTAAAAGCAGACAGGGAAAAGAAAAAAGAAAATTATTAGCAAGCAATGCATTATTTTAGGCAAGGTTGCTCTCCTAAGAGAAATGGGAAGGTATGGATTACTCCTGGTGCTGACCGGGAAATTTCATTTTGTCGGTTAAAGGTTACATTTCTGGGAGGGTTGAAACTGCAGTTAGGTTAGGTATTAAATCTTGGTTTGCTGATGTGGGACCTTAACATCAGTGACTCCATTTTGGCCTATGGTTTTCTTTTTTAACGCTAGTTCTTATAAAATTCATTGTGTCCACATGACTAAATTGGATCAATGGAATTTGTGTTTTGGTGTAGAGGTGACCTGTTCCATTTCCAGTCCTGGTTCATGTAAGTATCCCACAACCTTTTGCCATGATTTTTTTTCCTTCTGTCTGGATTGGGAATAACTTCTAAGGAAACCAAGGAAAACATATTGTGGAAATGAGGGTGTGTTGGTCAGCCTGGCTATCTAAATAACTACATGGAGGAGGCTTACTTGCCTACGTGTCCACTCATTCATTACAACCCTACCATGCTTGGGGCACCTGAGTGGCTCAGTGGGTAAGCATCTGACTCTTGATTTCGACTTAGGTCACGATCTCATGGTTCGTGAGATAGAGCCCCGTGTCCGGCTCCATGCTGACAGCAAGGAGCCTGGTTGGGATTCTCTCTCCCTTACTCTCTGCCCCTCCCCTGTTTGCATTCTCTCTCTCTCTCTTTCTCTCTGCCCCTCCTCTGCTTGCATTCTCTCTGTCTCTCTCTCTCTCTCTCTCTCTCTCTCTCTCAAAATAAATAAATAAATAAACATAAAAAAAACCCTCTACCCTGCTTGAGCCATACATTTTGTATACAGTTAGTCCTCTCCAACTAATTAAGTTAGTTAAATTGCCTGAATTCTCAAACTTGGTAAACAAAAGAAAGAATTCTTGAATTCAAGTCATAGGATTTAAAATCCCAATGTATCTACCACAAAGTCTGTTCTGTGTGTGTAAGTGTATGTGATGACAGATAAGCATGGGTACAGTAGGATCCTTGTGACTGATCATTTACAAGGTACATAGGTGTTTCTGAAGAAATTGACATATAATCAGCAGGACTTTGTAATGTGCACACATATTTTAAAAGGTGTTCTTTCATTTGCTGAAACTGTTGTGTCACTGTTTAACTTTTAGAACTATTTGGCTTTGTAAAAATTAAAGATAATATTACTGTGGCTGTAAGCATTATATACCAAGAGTCTCTGTCCTTATCCTGTCTTTTACTTGGGAAATCATCCATGATTCTATTTTGTTTTGTTAGAGTCATTGGGTGTCAGTCTTCTGAGGGCAGGCGTTTGGTTGCTGTAAGTTATCAAGCAAGGATTAACAAACTTGACTAGACAGCTACTGGTAGTGTTTCTTTGTGCAACGACTCTACATAACTTGCATCATATGTATCTTTTATTTGAATGGATCACTGTTGAGTAGGAGATAATACCATCTATGATTTGTGTAGTACGGAATAAGTAGAGAATTATCCTAAATGGAATGAATTAGTAGATTCTCTATCGTTAATACAAAAACAAAAGGGAAACAGTAGTCCTCTTGCCCCTGTTCCTCAATGATTTCATCCATCAGGGTGATTGTCTCCACACCCGCAGATCATCAATCCATTCCTTTTCCTAAGGACTTTTTTTCCCCTAACACAGACTCTTTCTATCAACCCTAAGTACAACTCAGTGGGAGTGATTGTATTTAAATACAAGTCTGATCAAATGTTCAATAACTTCTTTTCAAAGGCCTTTAATTGCCACTTCATTCTAAGGTTATTAGGAGAAAGTCTAACTTTCTATATTCATAACTGCTAATTCTAAACTTCTAGGAGAATAAATCCTGACCTATTTTAGATTCTACATAATTAATTTTTGAATAAATCTTGAATTTATTCAATTTTTAAATAATTAAATTTGAATAAAAAATGAAATCATGTTTGATAATTATGGCTTCGGAAGGTTGGGTAGTGGGGAAGTCATGAGCCATGCATTAAAATTTTCTATGAATGGATGTTGGTGGGATAAAGGACTCCAGAACCCCCAAAAGAATGGTAGAAAAATGTTTTTAAAGTGACAGTGAGCAGTGAAGGTAATAACTTTACATCTAGATTCCAGACAGCCAGGTTTCATGTTCCATATTCTTCATACATTAATGGTATGTATATATAACATCTCCTTTGATGTTATGATAGGCTTCATAATATACTGCAGCAAGTATACAGTTTGGGATCTTTGGTTTTTGCAGGCCATCGAAGTTTAGGGAATATTCAATTATAAGATATAGATAAATAAAAGGTTTCTGTTTTGTTTTTGATTTCCTTTAGTGGGTCATGCCTTTCATGTTCCATATTCTTCATACATTAATGGTATGTATATATAACATCTCCTTTGATGTTATGATAGGCTTCAAAAATACTGCAGTATGACTCAGCACTCTCCCCTTACCCCCCAGTCTCCTCCTCTCCAGTGTTCATTTCCATTAATGTCATTACTTAACATTTCCCAGTTATTTAGCTCAATAGCCTGAGTCATCCCAGAATTTTCCCATTCCCATTAGGATTTTAACTCCTCAGTATTTCTTCAGTTGTGTTCCTGTTTCCATCCATGGCATCTATGCTTTTATTCAGATTATCATTTCTCTTGGGTATTACAATCATTTCCCACATATTTCCTGACTTTACAGGAGAGTCTGGCAGAGAATTTGTAGCAAAGGCTTTGTGTCAGGGCAAAATACACTTGGATATGAATTCTGCCCATGCTAATGACCTTGGACAGGTTGATTGCCTACATTTTTCTTATTTGTAAATCACTACAAATGTAGTGATGGGGTTCAGGAAGGCCACCCTTGAGTGTGTCACTTTGGCTTGTGGATTATTTCAAGCTGAAAACAGTCAAGGCCGAAGAGCCTCAAGAAGAGCTTTTTCCTCCCCCTTAATTGCCTATAAGAACTTAGATAGGGAGTCTGTACCAGGAAAAGAGCTATTACCAAAGATAACTTTTTTGTTTGTTTTTTTTTTAAATCAGAAAGACTTCTCTACTTGGCATGGCAAGGCACTCATTTATTTAAGAAACATTTGTTCTTTCCATCTTCCTGTTAATTGTCCTCCTGCCCTTTAAAGTCCCAGACCCCTACCCCCTTATCCACTATTCATGTGACTTAGATAATTGTCTCTCCTTTTCTCTTCATTCAGGATGCATAATGTACAACACTGTACCAAGGTTCTCATATATGCTTACTATATTTTTTCTTCCCTCCTCAGATGCAGAATTTCAGAGACTTAAAAAGATTTTATGACACCTAAATTGTTATAGAAATATAACTTACATTATATATTTGTATGTTCAGTTATATACTTGTCAAATATCCATGTATCAAGTAATTTTTATGAGTTTAATTGGAAATTGATTAAGCCATTCAGAAATTTGACTGTGTATATCAAACAAATGCCAGTACACATTCATGAAATATTGCTACACTGAAGATTGTATTCATGAAAATAGCAAAGCATTAGATTCTTAAAATATTGTGATTTTAAAACTAGATGATAATGAGACATGAAGCATTATTAAATAAAGATAGGATATTTATTATAATGTAGGACTTCAGATTTCTTATTTTGGAGCTCACTGGAATGAGGAGAAAGCAAAAAATGCTAAAGCATACATAATATAAACTAAATGGCTACATATATTTAAATTCATATATACTCAAGGGTACCACTTCTGACAAATCTTACTAAATGTCAAGCTTAATTATAAAACTGAAGACAATTTTAATTATCAATTAATATAATTTTAGAGGCTTTTAAGAATTTGAGAATCTCTCAAATCTTACTTAAATCAACTTCATTGATTGTTAATGCAGCCAGCTGTCTTAGATTTCAAGAAAATATATTTACTACTAACATTTTGAATAATCTTTTTAAAGCCAACAAATGGCTCCAATAATCTATCAGAAAGAATACTTAACTATAATATCCTATAGAGGAGATTTTTGCGTTCTCTGAATTTTATAATAAAATGTTTTACAGAATTTTTGTTAATTTAGCATCAGCTCAATAATGCATGCATAGGAAAAAAATAAGAGACTACATGTATTAGTTATCTCTTGCTGTGTAACAAATTACCACAAACTTGGTGACTTAAAAAAACAACACAGTATTTATCTCACAGTTTCTGTAGTCCAAGAGTCTTGTCATAGCCTATCTAGGTCCTCTGAAGGTGGTGCCCAGTCTTGCCAGAATGGGGCTGTCATGTGGAGACTTGAATGGTGATGCATCTGTTCACCTCACTCAGGTTGTTCGCAGAGTTCATTCCATTGCTGCTCTAGGACTGAGGCTTGGGCTTCCTGGCTGTTGGCTAGAGGCCATTCTCAACTCCAAGCGATTGCCTTTGATTCCTTTAGGCTACAAACTTTTATGGGCCAGTGTTTTTGCCATTTGAACTCCCCATTGTGGCCATTAACTTCATCAAGCCAGCAAAGAAAATCTCTAGAGCAAGCCTGCCAGCAAGACGTTGTTTTATTAAAAGTGCACAATCACAGGACTGATTTCTCATCACCTTTCCATATTATATTAGTAAGAAGCAGGTCACAGATCCTGCCCACACTCAGGGGAGAAGATTATGTGAAGAAGTGAATATTTGGAGGGGAGATTATACAACCTAGAATCTTTCCATCAGACTATAGAAACAATAAACTTATAAAAATTTAAGTCTAGTTTCAGGTCAAGAACAATGATTTGGAAACTACTCTAGAAATTCAGTTCTCTGAACAACATATCCTTCCCAACACTTTCCTAATGAAGATTTGGGAATGTCATAGTTTATCCATAATTGGTTATTGAATGAATAGCTGATGAATGATGAAGGAATGATGAATAATTATTGAAGGAGTAATGAATAAATGAAGGATTGCATGTTTAGTTTTATCTTATACAGCCACTAAAATAAATGATTTCTCCACAAACAAATGAAAAGTAGATGAATAAGGGAGAATATAAGCTTAATGACTTTGGTTTTTTGTTTTGTTTTGTTTTGGTGACAAAATGTGTCCTTTCCCTTTTTTAAAAAAAAATAAGGGATAAAGGTTCACTGAGTGCACGTTATGAGAATGTTCACCTAATGCACTTTTTCCCCATATACTCACCATTTTTCCAATATAATAGAGTCCAATGAGTTATTTATAAAAGGCAGAGACATTTGGAAAATTAGGAACCCTGTTTCCATTTCCCTGTTTCCACATTATTACAAATAATGGTCCAATGCAAATAATTACAAATTACAAATAATACAAGTGGTACCAACAGTATATATGGAGGCAGTTATAGCAATATATTTAAAAATGTAAAATATGGGGTACCTGGGTGGCTCAGGCCATAGAGCATCCAATTTCGACTTGGGTCATGAACTCATGGTTTGTGAGTTCAAGCCCCAAGTCGGGCTCTGTGCTGACAGCTCAGAGCCTGGAGCCTGCTTCAGATATTGTGTCTTTCTCTCTCTCTGTTCCTCCCCTGCTCACACTCACACACTCTCTCTCTCTCTCTCTCCCTCTCTCTATCAAAAATAAATAAGGATTATTTTTAATGTAAGATGTATTACTTACCAGCCCAAGGATAAAATGTTATAGTGCAGATGTAATTAATAAAGCATTTTTATCTTCCAACTGTGACAGCTTTTTATCTTCAAGCATATTAGACCTATGCACAGCAGGTGCATAGCCCTTAGTGCCAGGCCAGTTACTCCCTCACCACATGTTGCTGTGAAAATTCATTGCAAGGGAGCAAAAATAGAAGATTTGTTTTTACTGCTGTTTGCAATCTCTGGTCAAGACAAAACTGCACAACGGGGCACCTGGGTGGCTCAGTCAGTTAAGGTCCAACTCTTGGTTTTGGCTCAGGTCATGATCTCACGATTTCATGAGTTCAAGCCCCGCGTTGGACTCTGTGCTGACAATGCAGAGGAGACTACTTGGGATTCTCTCTCTCCCTCTCTTGCTGCCCCTCCCCCCTCAAGCTATCTCTCTGTCTCAAAATAAAAAATAACCTTAAAAATTTAAAAAAAAAGACAAAACTGCATTTGTAGCTCTGAGATACAAGAAACAATACTGGGAAGAACATGTTAGGAAAAAATGCAGAAGAGTTTTTTTCATGTCACAATCTATGGGAGTGTAGAATTCGACTTGTTCATGTAAAATTGGAAGCTCTGAGAATATATCGAATTCAAGTCTATGTCATTCTTGCAAATAGATGACTCTTGCTTAATTTAGTGAGTTATTCTATTTAAATAAAGGCTGTGAATATTTTTACTGCAACATTTTTATAAAAGCATAAATTTAAATATAATTTACTATTTTCAAATTTCAGAAATCAATATTTATATGATGTTATTTTGAGAAACGTTTGGAAAATATGCACTATTGGAATTATTAGGTTGTTAAGAACTCCTTCTGTAGCCTCTTCCTAGCTCCTATTTTCTCCCTTTTGAAAAAGAACATTTATGATATTCTGGAACATAACACAATAGTTACTTAATTATTGTTACTTTCAGATAGGAATAAAAAAACCTAATCTAATACACTTTATTTATAATTGATGCAAATGAAATTATTTAAAATATTACTTTAAATTCAAAACAGATATCAGCTAACCACTGACATAAATGTTTGTAAACTTATTCAATGGAACTTTAAATGTTTCCCTTCTCTCCAGAAATTCTGCATTTCTATCTAATACTGTTCAATGTGTCTTGACAGACTACAAAAATTTTACATAAATTTCCAGCTTGTTAAACTTTTTTTTCCTATTAAGAACTTTTGAAAATTTGTCAATCTATTATCGTTGCATATGCATGAGTGGTGTCATACAAACAAACGCAGAATTAAAAGTGTCTGGAAATCTTTTAATATTTTTCACATTTCATCTCCTCTAAGCCAAAGATATTCTTTTAAATATGTGTATAAAGTTCTTGTCACTTCCTCATTAAATATTTCTGCAATTCCATTAAAGCTTTCATACATGATAGCAATGCCATCTTAGGCCTGGCAACACATTTTCTTCACATAATAATGACTATACTGAATTTTTTTTAACTGTTTAAGTTATACTCCTCATCTTCACTATCAGTTGAAAACAAGGAGTATGGTCTCTGCGGGCATCATATCCCATTGACAGACGTGACTTCATCTATAGACACAGTATTGACATTGCAAACTGCATGTTTGTATCCCACCAAAACTCATATCTTGAAACCTTAACTCCAGAGGTGGTAGTGTAAGGTTGGGGCTTTTAGGAGGGGATTAGTCATGAGGGCAGAGCTCCCATGAATGAGATTAGTTGCTTTATAAAAGACACCACAGAGTTCTCTCTCACTCTTTTTATACCATGCAAGAATAAAAGGAGAAGTAGGTTTTCTGCAGCCTGGAAAGGGGTTCTACCAAAACTTGACCATGCTGGCACCCTGATCTTGGACTTGAAACCTCCAAAACTGTGAGAAATGAATGTTTGCTGTTTAAGCCCTCCAGCCTATGGTAACTTGTTATAATAGTCTGAACTGACCAACACACTGGGTAACCTGTGTAATTGTTGATCCCAGTTATGATATCTTTTGACATTTGGATCTTTTTTTTCCCAAAGATTTTCTTTTAAAAACAGACATATTGTGAATGATGCATCGCCATACTCAACTCCTTTTTTCAAAACAATACCATATTACATTCTAATCATCAAATATTTGGGGACTGGCACATACTTTGAGATGTGTCATGAAATGTTGTACTTTTAAAGTAACTTTATAGAATGTCTTTCATTATATTTGGTATACATGATTTTGAATTGAAATGTTAGCTATTTTTTTCCATTATAATGAGGCCAGATTTAACTTGATAATTTCCTATTGGTGATACAGGTAGTTATTTTGCATTTCTGTCCTCAATATTATCCTTGTTTCTCCAACAGGCACTCTGGATTGAGGGTCTTTGCACGTACTGCTCTTTGGGTACAAGTGTTTTTCTCCACATCATGCCTGTCTGGCAAAATCCATTACTCCCCTTAAGACCTTCCTCAAATATCATTCTCATAAGGAGGTCTACACTGACCCTATTTGCTCTCTGGACCTTTTGAATTTTTTCCCAAACCAATTCCTCCCTGTTTACTTTACTTGGAAATAATTCAACTAATTTTTACCATAGAATTATCATTAATTATCATAATATGTAAGTTACTTATTATACCTGTATTGTTTATTGTCCCTGTACTCCAGAAGACAGAAATAATTTATTTTGTTTATTGATGTGTCCCACACACTTAGAAGAGATCCCAACATATAGTAGGGAATGAATATGTACATGTTAAATGGGTACACCAATTTGGGAATGAGTGAAGGAATCAGTGAAATCCTAGCTTCCCTAAATGACATATTGGAAGTTTTGGTTTTTTTTATTAAAAATGAAAATGCAGATTTATATTTTGATACACTTTTGAAATAATCAAAATTAATGAAAAAGATCATATGTTTACCATAATGATCACAGAACAATTTTGGAGGTCTGAAAGAAAAATAAATATCTACAAGAGTAATTTCTTTTGGTGAACAGGTGGAAAGAATACACAAATTTAGAGAGCATGTGAGTAAATATTACCTCTATTACTTATGCCAATGTATAGAATTTAGTTTCTACCTTAAAAAAATCAGACCACCTTATTGTTATTTGATCCTTACCAAACAGAACTGTGGGCTATATTTCAGAATTTATATACCTGATTTTTAAAAATTTATTTTAGCAGTTCTGTAAAGCTTCCCATTATAGTTATTCCTTTTTTCTCTTTTCTCTATGATGTTCAGTAGAAAACACATACCTTATTTTACCTTGTCTAGAGGTTGTGTTCACACAAAAAGGTAACTTCCTAATTAATAAATTTCCAAGGTGAAAACACCTAAGGTATCCAAAGTCTTTCCAAAAATCAATAATCACTTCAAGTGAAAATTAGTTTAAAATTGTTAATTTAGTTAAAAGTTCAAGAAATACTTACCCCCCCCCCCTTAAGTCCAGCCCATACTATTGGTTCATACTGAAGGAATAGATCATTATTTCCTCTGCTGAATACTAAATAAAGTAATAGACTGGACTTTAGGAGTCTAGTTGTAGAAAAAGAAGAAAAATATCTTCACACACTGTAGCTACATTCAGACTGGTGAAATGGTAGTGCAAACCTTGGGAAAGGACAGTCATATCTCTGATCAGAAGAGATCTCACAGGTATTGGTTCATTGATGGAATTGCACTGGAATTTCAGGTGGAACTGTATACACCTTGAAGATTCTCTATTCCTCTCTGTGCCTCTTTCCCTTTCCCCCTCCAACTGAAGTAAATAGAATGTACCACTGAGGTCACTATTAAGGCATAAGGAGTTTGATTCTCTCTATTCCCCTGAAAAGTATAAGTGTTGGTTGGAGGATGTTCCAAAAACACTATAATTTTCCTGAAATTCCACTCTGGACAACAAGCTGTGTAATCAGTCTCCCAAGGTTTCAGATACCTCTCAGGGCAGTAGTATTTTGTAAAAAGGTTGAGATTAAGAAAAAAAAAATTGGCAACACAGTTCAAACCTTATCATTAATACTGTTTATCCTTTCACAAACATCAGTGGCTGTTATGGACTGAATGTTTGTGTTTCCCAAAGTTCATATGTTGGAAACCCTAATCCCCAGTGTTATGGTATTAGGTGGCAGGTCCTTTGGGAGGTAATTGGATCAGGAATGCTGAGCCCTCATGATGCGATTAGTCTCTTGTCAGAAGAGAGCTTGCTCTCTGTGTTCTCTCTGCCATGGAGGACACAAGGAGAAGGCAGCCATCTAAAAATTAGGAAACAAGTTCTCATTAGGGGCCAGCACCTTCATCTCAGACTTCTTAGCCTCCAGAACTGTGAGGTACGTGTTTGCTGTTTCAGCCACACAGTTGGTAATGGTAATTCGTTAATAACAGCCCAATCTAACTAGGACAGTGGCCATATCAAGTTTTACATTTGATTTAGCAGTTTGTTAATATCTTTTAAAATTCAAAATATATCAACCCTCTTCACTTCCCCTTCCTGCCCAGTGTTGGTGGAAAAAACATCCTCAGTCTAGGATTCAATGCTCTGCCAGTACTCGCACATCACTACATGGTACAATATGATCTATAGAGCCAGAAAACTCAAATTAAAGTAAATTTGCATCAATAAGGAGATGACTGAAAAAAATTCAGTGTATCATATCATGGAATAATATGTCTTTTTCAAAATAGTGAGTTCCTTCTGAATTTATTGACTGAAAGAGGCTTCCATGATGCTTTAAAGGACACAAATACGTTGTAATGAAATGTATATACAGATCTTCCTCAATTTACGATGAGATTATGTCCCAGTAAACCTATCATAAGTGGAAAATATTGTAAGTCAAAAATGCATTTAATATTCCTAACCTACCAAATGTCAAACATGGTAGCCTAGCTTAGCCTATTTTAAGTGTGCTCAGAGCAGTTACTTTAGCCTACAGTTGGGCAAAATCATCTATCACAAAGACTACTTTATAACGAAGAGTTGACCATCTCATGTAATTTACTGAATACTGTGCTGGAAGTGAAAAAATGCAATGGCTGAATGTGGACAGAATAGTTCTAACTGTATCAGCTGTTCACTTCGGTGATCACGTGGCTGACAGGTTGCTTAAAATCTCTAGAGGGTATCATACCACACGTTGCTAGTCTTGGAAAAGATAAAAATTCAGAATTCAAAGAATGGTTTCTATTGAATGTGTATTGATTTTGCACCATTGTAAAGTTGAATAATTGTAAATTGAACCATAGTAAGTCAGCGACTGTCTGTACAGTATTATATCTTGATGTAAATCACAAATGAATAAGCAACATCCAAAACTTATATAATTTCATAACCATGAAGAAGGATTTTGAAGGAGAAATACTAATCTGGTAACACTGTTTATAGAAAGGAGGTGGAAAGGGGAAAGTAGAGGGGGAGATGCAGGTTAGATTCTAATAAAACAAGTAACTAAGAACCTCAAAAATGTCCAGCCACACGGGTGATGTTTAAAATGGCAAAAACTTAAGTAAACACCTGTATGTTGATATGCATATATATGCATGCCATGGGAGTTTGAACGGATTGATTTTGTTACTTCCAAACATGATATTTTGTTGCTAATTAAAAACTGATGCACATTTGTAATTAACGTAAGACTATTGATAGAAAAAAAAACCTGAACCATCTTATATAGTGTAATCTCATTTATTTCAGGAGATACAATAGAGAATTTCTAAGTTTTCTTTAGAAAATTATATTTGTAATTTATTTCCTAACTAAATAGTGTAAAAAACAATAAAATATTTCACTACAATTCAAAAACAGGAAATATGGAAAATCTATGAAAATTGTGAGGAATGCTCTTGGGGACAGTAGTGATTCAGAGTGAAAAGGAACCAAGGTGCCATATTTAGTAAAACACATTGTGCAAGCAGTGACATCTGGCCCTTCTCCTATCCAAACATTTTAGTTTTCATCTGCCCTTTGCAGGTGGTTTGTTAGGGAATTTAAGTGGAAGTGTATAGTCACTAAATCATACCATCCTAGATTTCAATTAGTTTTTTTCTATTTTTAGATTTAAGTGATTTTAAACAATTTTCTATGTTTCCTGAACTAAAAATTCTGCATTTTAAAACTAATCCTTTGCAGAAGGCTTTTCAAGGTAACATGGCTGTGTCCCTTTATCCAACTGCAGGTCCCAGATATTCCCACCTGCTCTTGCTGTCACTACACCTCATTTGAGATTTCTTTTTCTCCAATGCCTGGCTTCCAACATCCACAGAGCAATGAACAAGAGAAAGGGTTAACAGCACTTGAATCAGATACGGAGATATTACAAGTCTACCCTGGTCTTCTGGGGCTTAAGATCTCAGGATGTTCTCTTAAACTAGTTGATTCAAGGTCCAAGTAAAATGCCACATAACAAACAGCTCCTTAAGATGTCTGCCATCCATTCCTTGCCTGCCTCCCCACTTCCCTCAGACCAGGACGGGGCCAAGCAGGCAGTTGTAAACAAATGACAGAATAATTGAATAAACAATTATAAATTCATCCTTCACTTCAATTCTTATATATTCTCATACAATTGGGAAAGGAGGTTGAAAGGTGATCAACAGTCACGTGTTAGGCTAAATACTTCCAAGTGGAATGAAAGGTGAAGCTGCATTGTCGTACAAGAGTTTCCATCCTAGCACTCCCATCCCTGCAGTGTAATCTCTGGACTGGTATTTATTCAGGATAAAATAGTATTCAGCTGGTTTCTTGCTTATTACCACATTAATATTATTAATACTTAACTCAGTATCTCATTATTCAGAATTGAGGTGGTAAAGATCAGGTTGTATTTATGGCCCTATATAAGGCCTGAGAAGGTTCTGGCTCTAAAACTAGCCTACTCTGTCCTTCCATCTGTCTGGTTGGAAAAGCCTTATTGAAATCCTTCTTTATAGGACAAAGCCATAAGTAATGAGCTTTAAATTTACCAGGGCTAAGTCTACACCAGGAAAAATTCTAAGAGTATGACCAAGTTTTTGGATGCTACCTCTGGATAGTCAGCATATATCACTAAGCAACTAAATAAGCTCCTGTGCATAGAACTTTAAGTGCAGTGCCCAACACATGATGATGATGATGTTAATTTATTGGCAGTATTGCACTGATTCCCAAATGGTTTTGGTCTCAGGGACTCAGTCAGATAAGCTCACTTGGATAAGCATCAGTTGCATAAGCATCTGACTCTTGATTTCAGCTCAGGTCATGATCTTATGGTTTGTGAGTTTGAGCCCCTTGTTGAACTCTGCTGATAGTGCAGAGCCTGCTTGGGATTCTCTCTCTTTCCCTCTCTCTCTGCCCCTCCCTGCTTGCATGCATTCTCTCTCTCTCTCATATATATATATATATATATATATATATATATATATATATGGATTGTCAAGACTGAGAAATCCCATGATCTCAGTCTATACACTGGAGCCCCAAGAAAGCCAGTGGTATAGCTCTTCTCCAAACTTGGAGGCCTGAGAACCATAGAAGACAGTGGTGTAAGTCCCAGTCTGAGTCTGAAGGTTCAAGCACCTGAGCACCAATGTCCAATATCCTAGGGCAAGAGAAGATGGATGTCCCAGCTTGTACAGAGAGTAAATTCATCTTTCCTCTTTTTGTTCTATTCAAGCCCTCAGTAGACTGGATGATTACTACATTGGCGGGAGTGGTCTACCATTTCAAATACTGAAGGACATCCTCACAGACACTCCCACTTTCTTTTTCAGTATATCCAAACTATTTTCAATTTAACATGTAATTAATGTACACAGTTATTAAGATAGTTTACTTTCTTTTTTCACACAAAATCTTTTAAATCCTATAGTTGTTTTGTACTACAGCTCAGTGCTCAATGGCCATGCGAAGATAGTGGATATTATACTGAACAGCACCGGTTTGGTGGAAGAAAGCTACTTTCAATCTGGTGTTGATATCACATGCCATTTGGCTTCTTGAAATCTTCTCTATACTTATTAGAAAAATGAGAATAAAAAGACAATAATTTATAAATTATTATGAAAATAATTTGATCTCAGAGACCTCCTGAAATTGTCTCAGTGACCCCTAGGGGTCTCTGAACTACACTTGGGAGGAACTTCTACACTGAAGAGGTGAATTGATTCTTGTCTTCTGAAGTTTGAAAGTGTAGTGGGTCTTTCTTTCCTACCTCTTTGCCCCTCTTCAGTGGTAACAGAAATATACTGGCCTCCCTTCTACTGTGTGGTTCTCAGGAAACTCATAGAAGTGGTTGAGTTGGGAATGTAAGCTTGTACAGCTTTCTGTTCTAGAATTGCCTGGCTGCCAGGTCAACCTAGGAAATAGAAAATCTTTCCATAAGGCTCCTCCTTCCTTCAGGCTTACATTAGAAATGCTCATGTTTACTCAACTCTTGCCTCAGTTGTTTGCTTATTTGTTTCTTTTAATCATTAGTCCTCTTTAAGAAGCCTCACCCCCAAGGCATCCCTGCTCCCTTTTCACCCATCTGCCATGTGAATGAGAGAAAGCAATTGGCCTCTTCTTTCTTTCTTTCTCTCTCTCTTTCTTCCTTTCTTTCTTTCTTTCTTTTCCTTCCTTCCTTCCTTCCTTCCTTCCTTCCTTCCTTCCTTCCTTCCTTCCTTCCTTCCTTCCTTCCTTCCTTCCTTCCTTCCTTTCCTGTTATCTTAATTTTTAATATTTTATTTCCAGTATAGTTAACATAGTGCTATGTTAATTTCAGGTGTACAGTATAGTGATTCAACAATTCCATACCTCACAATTCCAGTGCTCATCATAAGTGCACTCCTTAATCCCCATCACCTGTTTCACCCATCCCTCACCCACCTACCCTCTGGTTACCATTAGTTTGTTCGCTGTTGTTAAGAATCTGTTTCTTGATTTCTCTCTCGCGCTCTCTCTCTTTCTCTCTTTTCCTTTGCTCATTTGTTTTGTGTCTTAAATTTCACATATGAGTGAAATCATATGGTATTTGTCTTTCTCTAACTGACTTATTTCGCTTAGCATTATACTCTCTAGTTCCATCCACGTCATTGAAAATGGCAAGATTTCATTCCTTTTTATGGCTGAGTAATATTCCAGTGTATATACACGATATGTTTAATTGACAGTGGGCTGTTTTCTAAAGAGTGTAACCTTCAATTCAATGTTCCAAGCTAGTTGTTTCTCTGTTTCTGTCTCTGTCTCTTCTCTCTATCTCTCCACCCTACCTCGCTGGTAAATATTAAGCAATTTCAAAGGGCAGAGTAATTTGCTCTCTCTACAGTGTTCTCTTTACAAACCATTATTTTCAGGTAAAGTTTAGGCTCTCAGTCTTTCAGCCTCTGGCTTTTAAAAATCTCTCGTTCTTCCAAGTCACAAACACGTTTGTCTTTACTGCTTCTGACTCAAATTTACTTGGCTCTAAATTGTCTCTTCCATCTTTTCTCTTTTCCTATTTTTTGTACCCGCACTGCCCTGAGCTCACTGAACATAGAGGTGGTCTAGTTATCACCTAAATATGATGCAGTTTAAAAAGAAAGAAAAAAAAACGGGGTGAAGGAAAATTGGGGAAAAATACACTAACCGTAACAAAAACTTGAATTAATATTTCTGGATCTTAGCCCTCCACAGACGTAAATTGAATACTACATGGTTTCTATGATTTTCTTTTAAGAAATTTAATGATCAAAAAGTGACATAAGAAAAGGCCAAAAGTAGAAATGAAGAAATGCTGTTTTAAGGAAGCCAGCTGTCTTATATGTTTGCCAATTACCATGTTGTAAGGGCAAATAAAAGTTATAAAAAAGAGGCTTCCATCTCCCTGTTAATAAAGGATGAGATGCCTTCCTTCCTTGTTCTTAGATCATTTACTTTAGAAAATTTATCTTAAGCACTGTATCCATTTTTGGGAAATATTTATAAGTCCTTTTGAAAATGAGATAGAACCTTTTGCCAGCATTCGATCCCAAGAACATTTTTCTCTGGGACTTAGGAGCCATCTCCGAAATGTAAACATCACCTCTTGTCTCTCAATTTCTGTGTGAGCAGGAGCCTAACTTCCTAGGTGAGCACGTGGCACCACGTTGCAGAACCACCTCCTTTCATAAAGATATGAGCAGTTTATTTGGCCCATAGATAGAGCCAGCTAGTGAACACACATGGTCACTCCGGTGAATCCAGGATGAACTGCAGGATTGTCAATTCCTCTTGAGGACTAACTGCTTATCTTGAGAACGTTGCACCTGCTCGGCTTTATAACGGGGTAAAACTTATTTTTGTCTTCTCTGTATCTTCGCAGATTGCCTGCAACATGTATCACATTCTGGTTTAATGCTTGTTCAATAATAATTTTTTTTCTAATCCCTTTGTTAAGATATCTGGGGTGGGAAAAAAGTTTTAAATTATATTTCCTCCACACTTTACCTTAACAACAACAACAACAACAACAACAACAACAACAAAAGAGATGGTTGGAGAGACAAAAGCTAGACAAAGGCCAAACTGTTACAAGTTCTAGGTAGACGAAATGCACGCTATTCAGCACTCTGTGTGGTTGCACACTTCCTGGCTGGTAAGCAGTGTGGATACGAATTGAATCAAGGCCACCCTTCCTGCTGTGCTGTGTGCTCCGGACACAGAGGTGACTGTATTGATGTGCCAGTAGAAAGATGGAAAATAGGCTGAGCTCTAGTGGCAGGCCTAGAAAATGAGTGAGAATACTAGGAACGTTGTATCATAGCATAATTATAAAACTGAATTGATTCCCAGACAAAAGGGCAAATACTAAACTCTCAAGTTAAAACCAGTGGCATGGCTTTCTTAGTGAAGCTAGTTCCACATGCACAGTTCCTAACAGAAGAAAGTGAACACATCATTGTGGGAAGAAGCAAGGTTGGCATTTGAGAAATTTGTGCCAAGGCTAGGTCCTAGAAGAGTGAAGTAATATCTATCAATATCACAGATAATACATTGTGAACAATCCTCTCAATGAAACAACTAAGTCACTCTCTATATAACATACACATATGTATGTAAACACACACAAGGCATACACACACACACACACACACACACACACACACACACAGAGGCACAGATACAACGTTACACTAGCGTGGCATAAATCATGAAGTAGAGAATTCACAGACCAAAACCGAAGGGAAGGCAGGCACCATAGAGTTATGACAGCCTAGCCAACTTTCAAAAACCTGTTTTCTAACTGAATCGTGGAGACCAGGAACTATCATTTGATGACACACAGGGTTGAAGGGCAGAAGATAAAACTTAGGACTGAAGAAGAAGAGAGGCTTAAGCTAGGGCCACAAGAAACAGCCTATATGCAAAAGTGGACAAGAAATTATTCTCACCATGCAAAAGAGTAGAGTAGGATTTGTCTTCCCTGAAGTGATCAATGATAGGATAGGGAGAGAAATTCTGTTCAGAAAATTTAAAATTGTAAGTGAGCCCTCCTGTGGGTTTGCAGTCCAAATTCTCACTGCTTCTGTGAAAACCCT
Organism: Acinonyx jubatus; assembly: GCF_027475565.1. Classification (NCBI taxonomy): domain Eukaryota; kingdom Metazoa; phylum Chordata; class Mammalia; order Carnivora; family Felidae; genus Acinonyx; species Acinonyx jubatus. Next base: position 212,475,802 of record NC_069380.1, read on the forward strand.
CATGAGAAAAATGTGTAGAGCCTACAGATAAGAAGCAGCTATCAAATGTAAATTTTCTCTAGATGAAACTAAATTCAAGCTCAGCCTTGAATAGAGATAAAATTCAAAAGAGAAGAAAGCACTCGCAGAAAGATCATTTTTTTCACAAAGCAGCACAGGAGAGCTGAACCTGACCAAAGCCAGAGTGCAGTAGGTCAGCTAAACCCAGGCTTAATTACCCAGAACACACGTAATATGAAAATTAATATTCACAGATCCATAAGGATGATCATTAATGTTAATGCCATATATCATTTTTTAGAGTACTCTGGATCTCATTCTCCTTTAATAAACATGAAAATAATTTCAAATCTTCAAATACTTGGCCGTGATGCTAAGTTATGTGTATTATCCCATAGAATAGACATGCCACATTCTTTTCTCAAGCCTTTCCCAATTAATGGACTTCTACTTTGTTTTCTATTTGGTTACTAGCTCCTTTTTTTCACTATTTTATTTTCAGTCCTTCATTTTCCTGATTTTTCTCTTTTGAACACTTATTAAGGATATTGGCTATGCTGATACAGAACATAATGATAGTTCCTGAAGCTTGTCATATTGTTTTTTGCTGTATTCCCTCTTAAATTTTCTAGAGGTCATCTTTCAGATCTTCAGCAGTCGCTATTCAATTACTCAGTATTTTATTGGATGTTTTTCATGTTGCTAATTTCTAGGAGTCTGCTTTTATATTGAGGATTTTTCTTCTTTCATAAAAGTAACATCTTAAATTTGCAGATACCAATTAGATTGTCTTAAAGTACTCACCACAGGGGCACCTGGGTGGCTCAGTCGGTTGAGTATCTGAGCATCTGACTTAGGCTCGGATCATGACCTCGTGGTTTGTGGGTGCGAGCCCCGCATCAGGTTCTGTGCTGACAGCACAGACCCTGGAGCCTGCTTCAGATTCTGGGTCTCCCTCTCTCTCTGCCCCTCCCCAGCTCATACTCTGCCTATCTCTCTAAAAATAAATTAACACTAAAGTGCTCACCACAGCTAGTTTACTTGCTACATGGTGAGGATAGATAATAACAATAGATAACAATAGATAATTCCCCCTGGTGATGGAAAGCTTCCCATACTGGATAGGTGAGATCCACAGCCATTCTTCAGTTGGGTAAACTGACAGACAGGGAGAGGAGGACATAGGGCACCACGCAGGGTCACCTGGGAACCAGGATCTCTGGGAGGCAGTGTTTGTAGGAGAGAAGAAAAGGTGGATCCTGGTATCCATGGGAGTATGTGATTGACTTGTTTGAATAATTACACTGGCTGGTAGGGAACTGAAACATGCTACTCAAATATCAGCAGGAACTGGCCTGGTTTCCTCAATAAGGAAGACTTTTTGGCTCAGGGGCCTTATCAGTGAGAGGAGAGAGGGGAGGGAAATGGTGGGTAAGCCATTCCAGGTCCTCTCCATTCGTGAGATATCAAGAGAACACAAAATATTGCACCTTAATGTTAGGATTTATACTATGAATTCCAACAGAACATATAAAGTATGAGGAAAATTTGAATGAATGAATGAGTGAATGAATAAATAAAAGACAGCAAAGCTCTGCCTGATATTGTTGGAGAGAAATTTAAAAGGAGACAGTAAGAAGATTCACTTATATATTTTGCAATTTCATTGTTTATATCTAAACAAAGCTGAAATAAAAATATAAAGTAATGAAAAAAAGATTCTTTAAAGCCTGATTGATTTCTTTTAGTGTTTAAAACAAGTAAAGGCAAAAAAAAAATTAAAAAAGGAAAAAGCGGCGCCTGGGTGGCTCAGTTAAGTGTCTGACTTCAGCTCAGGTCATGATCTCACAGTTCGTGGGTTCAAGCCCCGCATCGGGCTCTGTGCTGACAGCTCAGAGCCTGGAGCCTGGAGCCTGTTTCAGATTCTGTGTCTCCCTCTCTCTCTGCCCCTCCCCCACTCGCACTCTGTCTCCCTCTGTCTCAAAAATAAATAAACATTAAAAAAAATTTTTTTTAAATAAAACTAGTAAGGGCAAATAAAGCTTATTTGACTTGAGAAAAATAATGATTAGAACACCTATTAAAATAATATTTAAATCTCTATTCCCATGTATTTATTATTTTGTAAAATATCCATTGTAAACTTATAATATTTTAATTAACGCACTGTGTATATGTACTTGGAAATCTGTATCACTAGAATTAGATTGAGACAGAGATATAGATAACATTCCTTTCCTATGAATGTTGCTGGTAAGCATGCCCATAATTACCTTTTAAGTTCAAAGATTATGCAGTGTTTTTTACAGAATTTATGCAATGCAGATTGCACACACACACACATACATGCACACGTTCGTTTACTGAACAAGTTCATGCAACATTCAGTAAATATTTTTCAATAATATACCCTGAACTGTTCTAGTCCTCAAGAGGAAGATAGGCACACTCTCAGTATGCTCATGACACAGGGAGGGGACAGACATGTATATGCTGAAACTTAACAGAACCTTTATATGAGACTAAACATGATCCAAGTGTTGTATGTGTGAAAGATGACAACACTTGCAGTTAAAACTAGTAATATATATGGGTATATATATATATATATATATGTGTGTGTGTGTGTGTATATATATATAATATATATGCATATATAGTATACTATATACTATACTGCATACTATATATATGCTACATGTATACTACACATACTAGTACATATATACTGTATATATATGTGTGTACATATATGGAAATATTAAATTGTTATTAAAATACAATAACCCAAAAGCTATTCAATGGCTTCTAGAGCTAGAGTTTCATATTACTAGTAAGGTTTCATGTTCATACTTTGGTATTGTTTATAATTATTAAAACTATATAGGCAATATGACAATTTTCAGAAACTCATTTAGAGTAATTCAATTAAGCATATCTTGACTAATATTTTACCAAATAGAATCTCCGCATACAAAAACGTAATTTAGCTTTGTGGAAATTATTGTATATTTTGTTTTGTATGTTTTGGTTAGGAATTTTTTTTCTCCGTATTTAAACCATGCCATTTTTTCATGCCATTCCATATATATCTTTCTCATTCTTTCTAATTGCTGCATACTCTTTTGTAGTTTGATGTATTATACTTTATCTAGTCCTTTCAAATGTGGTGGTTATTTAGGTTGCTCCTGTATATTTATATTTAAAAGCAGGGTAAAATAAAAGATTTCATCTGAATCTTTGTGCCTTACCTGCAGACATTTCTCTAGGACAGTTAGCAAAATGAGGCATTATCAGGTTAAGTGCAATTTCTTTTTTCCAATGTCTTTTTTCCCCTTACAATTTCAGTTTTCTTTGGGATTCTTTTCTTGGTTCTTCTCTTTTTGCCTATTCTTGTTGGTGAGTGCTTTGTGACATTGTTCTTTAATATTAATAAGTAGCTTGTTTAATTAATTAATTGGTAGCAAAGTGTTTTAAAATGTATGTTTTGGAGTTGCTTGCCTTAAATAAATTATTCCTTGAAATAGAAGGCCAGCTGTGGAGAGATACAAATGAATGGACTTTATAAAATGTCAGGCTCTTATTAAAATAGTTGAAAGGATGGGCCTGAATTTACCTTAATTGCAGGTTTGAAATCAGACCCCAACTGCTTTCGAGACTCAGATCCATTCAAAGCCACCATTCCCCACTGCTAAGATTTAGGACAAGATGTGATGCAGCTTCATGATAAACAGTTGTAGGCTGATGGAAGAAGGAAGAAGAGCCAATAATGCTTAAATTGTATCATTTTCCATGGTGCTCAAAACAGGCTACCTTCCAGTACATCTGATTCACTCCTTTAAGTAAATACCAAGGCCCTTAAACTCAGCAGGAATATTGTATTTCACACAATCTTATGAACCTGGTTTTCTGAGAGCTACGTGGTTTTGTTCATTACCACTGAGAAAGGCCACCGGGGTGTGGTAATAAACAGAGAAAGGCATTTGCCAAATCCAAGTGGCCTCAGATTTATTTCTTGAGCTCCAGAAGCATGACCAGTGAACCAAATCAAATGATCCGTGCTTCTTTGGGCAGTACAACTGTACCAGCAAAGAGGAAAGAAAGTTCACACACAAACAAGGAAGTCTTTGGAACAATAATTTTGTAGTGATTCTCAGCCTTGGCTGAACCCTGAAAACATCTGCACGACTACTTCAAAATATCGATTCCTAGGCCTCACTCTGACCTTTTGATTCAGAACCCCTGGCGGTAGGTAGGTAACAGGTATTGGCATGTTTTATGGTTATGTGATGACTCAGTACACAGTTGGCTTGGAAATCCCTAGCGGTTTGTGAATAAAGAACAAACCACCCGGCTTGGGAGACTTGGAGAATCTATAGCAAGTAATTCTGGTTTTTCTCCATGCGAATAATTTAATAGGTTTCCCTTTGGAAAAATGTTGTCTTTACTGGATCGGAAGTGTGTATTTGTTCATGTGCGTGTAAACACGTGCATGTGAGTGCAGGTGTGCCCTTTTTCCTGGTTATTGCGGAGAATTAAATTATAACAGTTTTTACAGTTTGTTCATACACTTGGATCCTGAGCACGTACCAAGGTAATCAATTTTTGGAAGTTTTAAGGTTTCTAGTTTTGTCCTTGGGAAAATACTTAGGGATAGGCACTCCTTCAAAACTTTTCCTCTGTGGAGGGTAAGGTAAAGGTAGCCTGGCTGAGTTTATTCAATAATATACAGTAATTCTATCATCAATGTAATAATTAAAATAGCTCTATAATTCATTACTGGAATTAGTGCCATATGGTTCACCTTTCTTTTCTGTAACTCAGAGAAACTACTGTGTATTTGCATATTCATGGATGGGACTTTTTTTCTTGGGCTTGTCTTTTCTTACATGACACTAGCCTACTTATGCTTTTTGGTAACTCTCCAAACTTTCTAGACTGGAGATGACACTCCATCTTATATTATTTTGTCATTACTCTTATCAATGTATGCATTCACATTTTAAAATTTGTACTGTAATGTCAATAACTAGGTCCAATTCAGAAATGCATATATTTGGATCCAATATCTTGAAAGGAAAATAGTCTTATTTAATTGTGTTTAATTGATTTTAAAACATTTTTTATTAAATATGTATTAATCTAGTTGAAATGGTATGTAGTTTTAACTCATATACAAAACCATGCCAGAAATATTTTTAGAGGGCGAATATTGGCCTTATCAATGAGTGAAGTCAATTAAAAGGTGTGAAAAGTGTCCGAAAAAAGGTCTACAACAGACATCATACTAGATGGTGAAATGTCGAAAACCTTCCTCTTATTATGGAGAACAAGATAAGGGTGCCCAGTATTCCCACTTCTTTTCAGCACTGTAAGGCTGGTCCTATCATTTCATAGAGACAAGGGAAAGAAATGATTTTAATTATATAATTTTAATATAAAATTCAAAAAAATATCTAGAAATAAAATACTAAGTTTTTTAGAGAGTGAAAAGTATAAATTCTGAGTTCATATACAAAAAATCCCAAACAATCGCATTTCTATATTTCAAAAATAGCTAGAAAACAAAACAAAACATAAAACACATTTAAAATATTACTAACAGTGCAAGATGTCTAGTAATAAATCTAAATCAAAGTTCGAGAAGGCATTTATATCAATATAAATAATATAAAATTCTATTTTAAAATATGGACAAACACAAATAAATGTAGATAAATCAAAATCATAGATCTCAATCTTCAAATTTATCTATAGATATGCATTAACATGCAGTCCTTATAAAAGTTGCAATTGTTTTGAGCAGCTTGATAATCCAACTAGTTTTATATCAAGGCGCCAAGGTCAAAAATATCCATTCCTGATGAAGTATAAGGATATCAAAAAATATATTCATTAATAATAAAAGTAATTAAAATATGATATTGAAACATTGAAAAACCGAACCACAGTACGGAAATCAAGAGGCCAGTGAGTTACAGACACTTATATTTAAATTTGGTTAGAGTCTGCTTTTGGTTATTTATTACTGTATTAAAATCTATTACAATATTTGGTGGTTTAAACCAATATATGCTTTATTTGTTCAAAACTCTGTAAATTGATCTCATTCTTCTGGCTCACTTGGTATGGATGAAGGTACAGGAATGACTGGAAAATCGTGGCTTGGAGTTGCTACTTATGGTGGATAATACCTCAACTGAGGCCTCAACAGAATCTGGTGTACCTTCATGGGAGCCTCTCTGCATAGATACTTTTGTTTTCTTACAATATGGTGCGGGTGGGTGGTTTCTAAGAAGGTGCATTCCCAAATAAAAATGAGATCTGCAGGTCTCTTAAGGAATCAACCTCAGAATTAAACAGCATGATATTCCACCTCATTTTGTTGTTGGAACAGCTTATAGAACCAGCTAAGATCAAAAGAGAGGGAAACTGAATTCCCCTTCTAGCAAGGTCACATCACAGAAGAACACCTCAGTATCCTACTCATAGTTGAGAATCACTGGGGAAATAAGCTTTTTAATAAATTGTGGTGGTGCAACTGATGATTCCTTAGGGTGAGAAAGAAGATAAAACCTTAGAACTTTTGTTCTAAATCCAAAATGAGACATCATAATGAGAGTGAAGAACAACACATAATAGAAAATGTTTTTAAGTCATATGACCTGACAAAGACACGTGCTACACACAGAATTACTATAAATAATTAAGAAACAGAATACAAAACAATGAGCAAAAGAAAATAATAGAAATTTCGTAAGTAAAGAACGAATGGCCTATAAATATACAAAAAGATGGTCAACCTCACTGTCAATCATGTGGTTGCAAATCAAAACTATAAAGACATTCATTTTTGTACTCATGAGATTGAAAGAAAAAAATACTATATATTTACCAAGATATATTTTCAAGGGGGAGGGACCTCTAAGTCCATTGTTCCTTGAGCTTTCTTCCTTTCTTTTTATTTTCCATTCGGAAGGATTTATTAGACGCCATTTGATGACACCCAGAGGTTTGAATAAAGGTTGTAAAGGACATACACTAGATTTGATCTTTATTTCAAGGCTTAGTTCTAATGACATTTATAGTTCAAAGGCGCTCTGACTTGTATCTTTTCTTAGTAGCTTATTCCAAACATATACATCCTTGAATCGCTGGGCCTTCTTTATTCTCTTTCATTTCTTCATCGAAATCAGGCAGTTCTTTTCTGGTAAAGAAATTTTACCCTTTCTGGTAACATTTTCTGAAACGTAATCAATTGAAATCAATGCATGCCACTAACATTCTGTTTTACAAAATCTCTTGCTAATGCTAGACTTTCATATGTATATTGTGTTAAAATTATTTTAATCAAAAATTTCCCCTTGTAACATGGATTTTCACCTTGCCAGCTTGCAAGAACTCTTTCCTCATTGCAGTTCTTATAATTACATACATGCTTACACACACATGCACACACACACAACACACAATGTGTGTGAAATATACATAAGTGACAAAAATTATGAAGAAAATCAAGAAAGTAATTAATAAAAAGACAGTAGCGTTATTATTTCTATGGGAGAGGAAAGGTGGTGCTATTAAGAAAAGCACACACGCTAAGATGTGTGATATATTGTCACCTGTTTGCTAAGTACATGTATTTGCAATTTTATACTGTTCTTTAAGTTGAATGGATACACCTTCAAACACTTTTTGAATATATGCCATAACTTTTTTTTGCATTTAAAAAATACTAGGTGACAGACCAGGCCACTAACATTGTTTAGAGAGGCTGACTTAAAAGACTATCGAGGTCTGGATATGTCATGTACAAGATAACTATTTGGGAAAGATTCCTATTGGTGAAGAATAGGAAGATAAATATTATGTGCAGAATATCAAAGCAGATTAAAGAATTATTGGAGAAATCCAGAAAATTAATAAGCAGTGGGGTCTGAACATGAATTAATAAATGGAAAACTCATTTTACTAGGGAAATATGAAGTCACTTCAAAATTTTAGTTTTTATTTTTGTCAAAATTAATGCCAGTTGATGGCTACATTGAGTGCTGAGTGCAGTACAAAGGTAATACAAATATTTTATATGATTGTGGTATAATAAATATAGTTGACCTTTTTCCCAGGGACTTGACATGAAGCTCCTAAAAACACTTGGAATTTCCTGAGGGACAGGAGTGTCTTTTGTTACACCTAATGTGCCCCTTTTTGAGCACACCTGAGTTTACACTAATAAACTGACTTAGGGCAGGGCCCCTAGATAGCTTCAGAATGGGGCAGGTCACCAAAACACCAAGTGATTAAGAGATTGGACTTTTCAGCCCTACTCAGGGACTTCTGGGAGAAGGGGTCAGAGGCTACGATTAAGCTTTATAAAAACTGCTGAACAAGAGTTGACAAGCTTCCAGGTTGATGACCATGTACACATGGTGGGAGGGCGGCCTCCCCAGTTCCTAGATGACAGAGACTCCTGTGTGGGCCACCACCCAGACCTTGCCCTGTATACTTCTTCATCTGGCTGTTCACATGTATCCTTTATCACATACTTTATACCAAAGTGGTTAACATGAGAAAATGTTTCTCTTCCTTATGTGAGCTGCTGTATCAAATTGACTGAACTTGAGGAAGTAGGTGATGGGAGCCTCCAATTCACAGCCAATTTGTCAGAAGCACAGGTAACAATCTGAACTTAGGTTCGCCATCTGAATTGAGGGCAATTTTGTGGGACTGAGCCTTTAACTTGTGGGATCGGATGCTATCTCCAGGTAGACAGTGTCAGAATGGAATTAAATTTGTAGGACATGGTGAGTCAGTGTCCACTGAGAATTGGAGAATTTCCTGGCAGTGTAAAAAAACAAGTGCTGGAATTGTATCGTCCTGACCACAGCAGTTAACATACTCTACGCACACACATGTGCGCGCGCACACACACACACACACAGATGCACACATATACGCACACTCATGAGTATGCTGAACAACTCTGGAAAGCAGCGATGGGAGATTTTGTATGTATTACTGTATTTGTGTTGTTCAGGGCATGTAGTTCTCATGAAAAGTATGATACACATACGTATAAGAGAGACACAGCTGAGGTTTTTCATTATTATTTACTACTTGACTTTGTTTTTGTAAATGACAGCATTCTTACAAACAGAGTGTTTACTGATATGAAGTAATTCAGTTGTCCATAAAAATAAATCTCTCATGGTTGAGTAAACCAGTTAAACTGTTGGTGTGAACAGACGCTTCTGAATAAGCACTGTAACTATGCCATGAGAGAGTAAGGAAGGCTGGGAATATAAATATAATGCTAAAAATATTTCAGGAGTAGGTAAGTCAGAAGCTCTAAATCTATAATTCATCACATGAAAAAATAATTCTTCTCAGAACAGAGTAAAATTTTGTTCTGTCAAAAGCAGTTCTTGTATTCAAAGTACAACAACAGTTGTACTAAGTGGTGTCAAATATATAACATTGCCTTTATTTCCTTTACATCGTAGTTTTTGAAGCTTTGGAAAGCTTACTTGTTGCAATAGAACAGATAGAAAGACAAACGTTCGGGGATAATAAGAAAGATAATTTGTTCTCCTTTCTCTGCTATGGTCTTAGTCGCATAAAGCAATTTAAATTATTTTGATTGGTGCCGGTTGATACAAGTGAGTAGTGGGATAATACTAAAAGGACCAAAATTTGGGGCGCCTGGGTGGCTCAGTCGGTTAAGCAGCCGACTTTGGCTCGGGTCATGATCTCACGGTCCGTGGGTTCGAGCCCCGCGTTGGGCTCTGTGCTGACAGCTCAGAGCCTGGAGCCTGTTTCAGATTCTGTGTCTCCCTCTCTCTGACCCTCCCCCGTTCATGCTCTGTCTCTCTCTGTCTCAAAAATAAATAAATGTTAAAAAAAAATAAAAAATAAATAAATAAAAGGACCAAAATTTTAAAAAGACAGAAAATACCAAATGTGGATGAGGCCATGAAACAACTGAAACTGCCAAACATAGCTGGTAGGAATATAAATTGGAACAGTTACTTTGAAAAACTCCTTAGCATCCTCTATTAATAAAGCTGAACATATACATTTTTGAGGTGTGCATACCCTTCTAGACATAACCAACATAAATGCATAGATGTGGGAACTCAGTAACAAATTAAGCAACATAGCCGCAAACTGGAAACTGTCCAAATGTCTATTACAAGCAAGTGGATGCATTAATAATGTTCGATTCATAAAATGGAATAATACACAGGATGAAAGTAAATCACTTGCAGCTCAACAAAAACACACATGTGACTTAGCAAAACAATCCTGAATTGGATAGAAGGTGGGCAAAGGAAACGCAGCATATTATTCCATTTACTGTAAGTTCAAAAGAAAGGAACATTATTCTAAGTTGTTAGCCCTCGGGGTAGTAGTTAACTCTGGGAGGGAGAGAGTAGGATCGGAGACAGAACAAGTGACCTCTGTTTCCTGGTTTAGCTATTGATTACACGGGTGAATAACTTTGTGACATGTCTTGAAACTGAATCTTACGATGATGGCAGCTTTTCGTATGTGTGGTATTCTTTGATAAGCAATTGTTAACATCAGCACTAAAGAAATCAGCATTGGCATCATTTATTGATCATTTGGATTGATACCTTAACTCACTAACACTCTATCACATAACATATTTATGTCATTGGATATCTTGAAGTATTTTTGAGTCATTTCCTTAAAATGCTGTGGGGAGAAGATATATATCAAGCCGTAGAAGTTATATGTCAAGATTGACATGTGGGACTGGTCTTCAAAATTATATAGACATTGATTTAAATATTCTACAATTTATCAGCTACGTTACCTTGGTGGACATGATATTTTCATTAAAGTATTAATGCATGAGTTAATTTAGTTACTTCCATATAAGCAATTGCTTTAGAAAAAAATAATGTAAAGGTGAATAAATATAGACCATCTCTTTGAGAAACTCATGAAACTCACAATTTGGAAAGTTAAATAAAGATATTATAATATAATATGGTAAAATAATATGCAGTGCAGTTTGGAAGAACATAATGTATTTTGTAGAATAATCACTCTTGGGATGGGATGAAATGCTAACAAAGAAGAAGCACATGCTAGATGTAAAGACACTGCTGAAGGAAGTGAAGACAGAGAACTCTGAGAATTGGGATTACAGGAGTAAAAAGAATGGCCCAGGGAACAAGGACAGGACTGTTAAGCAAAATGGGGCAGAACAGCGAATATGTGTACCTCTGTCTTAATCTGCTCAGTCGGCTGTAACAAAATACCATAGGCTAGGCGGAAGGAACAACAGACATCAATTTCTTATAGTTCTGGAAACTGGGAAGTCCCAGATCAGGTGCAGGCAAGGTAGATTTCATTCTGAGGCCTCTGCTCTCAGCTTGGCTCTTACAAAGCCACCTTCTCACTCTGTGCTCATATGACCTCTCTGTGCAGGTGTAGGGGAGAGATTGTGTGTGAGTGTGTGTGTGTGTGTGTGTGTGTGTGTGAGTGTGTGTTTGCATGTGTGTAACAGAGAGAGAGAGAGAGAGAGAGAGATGGGGAGAGAGAGAGCAAGTACTCACTCTGGCGTCTCTTCTAAGGACACTATTAGATCTGGGACCTGCCTTATGACCTCATTTAAACTTAATTACCTGCTTTTAGACTGTTTTCTCAATACAGTCACATTGGGGGTTAGTTCAACATATGAATTTGGGTGGGGGGGGGGAGAGACACAATTCAGTCAATAGAAATGTAAAATTTTAATGTTTGTTTTTAATTAAATTTACATAAAATCTACCAACCCCATAGAATGGTCATAAATATTTAATGACTTCATCCTTTCCTAGTCTCATTCTTTTTCTTTTTCTTTCTTTCTTTCTTTCTTTCTTTCTTTCTTTCTTTCTTCACTCCTTTGTTTCTCTTTCTCTTTCTAACTCTCTACTTACTAAAAGGAGAAATAGATGTCATGTACATGATAGAATCTTTAATAGTTACTTCATGTCATGTCTTCCTAAATTGATCTATAAATTATATGTACTTTCATTTAAGATTTCTAAAGACAAATTTGAAGATAGTACATTTAGAAAATATTTAATGACAGCCAATAAAATTTTGAAACAGGAGAGTAATGAAAGAGCTTATTCTTCCATACATCAAAATGTATCATAAAATTATAATAATTAAAACTGGATATTCATGAAGAGATAAGTGAAACAGAATGAGGCAGTATAAGTATAACCTTGTTTATAAAATAGGTCTCAATCTTGCAATATACAAAAATGAATTTCAAATGAATTAACCAGAATTGTATGTGTGTGTATGTTTTACCTAACATACACACATACACACAACTAGGGATATGTATATGTGCATGTATGTGTGCACATGTGTATAACTTCAAAATATCTTAAATTGAGGAATACCATCCTCAACAAAAACTTGTTTAATGTTTATTTATTTATTTATTTTTTGAAAGAGAGATGGAGGGATGGTAGAAGAGACAGAGGGAGATAAATAATCAAAGCAGGCTCCATACTGTCAGCACAGAGCCCAACACCAGGCTAGAACTCAAGAACTGTGAGATCTTGACCTGAGCTGAAGTCTTGATGTTCAATGGACTGAGCCATGCAGATGTCCCTAGACAATTTTTTTTATTTTTTAATTTTTTTTTTACTTATTTGTGACAGAGACAGAGAGAGACAGAATGTGAGTGGGGGAGGGGCAGAGAGAGAGGGAGACCCAGAATCTGAAGCAGGCTCCAGGCTCTGAGCCGTCAGCACAGAGCCTGACGTGGGGCTCGAACCCACAAACTGTAATATCATGACCTGAGCCAAAGTCAGACACTTAACTGACTGAGCCATCCAGGTGCCCCCTTTTTAAATAATAATACAATGTTTTGGTTTAAAATCATGACAAAAATAGAATGGAAAAATAAACAGAACAACTTCTCTAGGTCAAGCAAATAAAAGGGAAAAAAAGTCATAAAAGGAAACAAAGGTGAAGAAGTCAACAGGATAAAGATCCTGCTATATATATATATATATATACACACACACATATATATACATATATGTATATACATATATATATATGTATATATACATATATATACACATATATATATACATATATATATGTATACATATATATGTATACATATATATATATACATTTGAATACTCGGAGATATATATATATATATATCTCCGAGTATTCAAATATTTATAAGCAATTTTGCAAATTGATAAGAAAAATTGTAAAACCCCAAGTTATCCTTTCTCATGACTAAAATTTAGGTTGGCCTCCACCACATGATCTAATGGTTGCAATTTCAACTATAAATGTTCTCACTCTGTTCCCAATGGAAGGTGGTGGACTGCCACACCGTATATTACCTTCCAATTGCAAAATGATATTGTCTCTAGCCATATTTTTCCTCTGGTCCTCAAGACAGAACAGGTGCTGCTTTTCATTATCCTGCAAGCATTGAGCTAACTGAGAAAAATAATCACCCCCAGTGTAATAGATACAAAATTATGGATCAAGAAACACATTATGATTATATGGTTATGAAAAGTTGTCAAGAAAAGAATTTCTAGAATCGGATAGCCGGTCTTAAATTCCGATTTTTACCATAATTGCATGCGTGTCATTTCACACCTACATACGTTGTTTCCTCCTTTGTAAGAAGAGAGTCTGTGAGAGCTAACTTCTTCTCTGTGTGCTTTCAGTGTAGTCAGGACTCTTCACCAAACTGTATATGTGTTAATTCATTGAATCTTTACAAATACCTCATGAAGGAAATGCTATTGATGTCTTTATTTTAAAGCTGAAGAATATGAACTGGAGACGCAAGGTTAACTTCTCAAAGTCATAGAACTGAAAGTTGTGGAGGAAGAGGTCTCTGGGGCAGCGACTTGCCTGAGCATCAGATCAGAGAATCATCTATGTCCTGCAAGGGAGGATGTTCTCGTGTAGCAAGTCTAGTGGGTTATTTATAAGAAAGGTTCACCTGGTGTCTGGTACTTCAGAGCTCCCTCTCAGGGAAAAGCTGGAGAACGTTCATGTAGGAATGAATATCCACCTAATTATAATTGTCTTCAGAGTTTTTGGTTACTTGGGGAGCTGCGATGTTCTGCTTTGTTTGGCAAAATTCAAGCACACACGTGTGTCTGCTCAACCAAAATGTGTGTGTGTGTGTGTGTGTGTGTGTGTGTGTGTGTGTGTTGTTTTGTTTCAGCTTTATTTCCCTAGTTGACATTCCATGGACTTGATACCAATTTCAGTTGTTTTTGTTTGTTTGTTTGTTGGTCAGATCTGCCCATGAATCCCTTTCCAGAATCACTGCTTTGCAAGTAACTGTTCTGAGATAACCCTAGCGGAAAGCTTTATTGCTTAGCAGCCGTGGGGCAATCATGCCTCTTTTAGCCTGAGGGCACTGGTGATAGGCAGGGTTCCTTGGGAGTGGAGCTGCAGGGACCTTTTCTTCTGTAATATGTTTTAGCTCATCTCCCCATGCCCCCTGCCACGTAGCAACACCAATTAGTCTTTACAAAGGGGTATACTAAAGAAAGCTTCCACATAGGATGCACAGCAGATGAATCCAGGTAGCTGTGTTTCCACAGTTCCCTAAGGTCTCTCATACGTCCACATTTAATTCGCCAGGATGATTCTGCTTGCCAATCAGTAGACCTTAGGTCAGAAATAAGATGCCCTGTGGTTTAGAATAAGAAATGATTGAGTTCTGGCAAAGCACTGTGTCTCCAAGTCACAATGTCTTTTTTTCCCAATAGGGTATGAAGTTCACATTCTCATTTCTGTTTTAACCTTAGCAAGCCAAGACTACATTTTTCCTCTTTTCTTATGGATTGAGCAACCATTGTATTTGCTGCCCCTAAAGCCTGTACTTCATGTGATACGAGGTCTAGGCTCCTAAAAATTTCAGGGGACAGCTTAATTAGTTGATTTGTACTTCGTTACTTGGTGGTGGTAGGTTTATGCCCCACGGTTGGGTAAACCTCACTCTGTTTTCTGGAGTCTCACTTCCAGGTTTTTGATGCTCGCAACTAAACTCTTTCTCTCGTAGTGATTGTTACCTTCAAAGGACAAAGACCACTAAAACCAGATGAAATGTAAAGGAGAATTTGTAGGGTTTACCTATCAGCAGCCAAGGAATATATATCACCCAGCTGCATTAAACTACCTCATTCAAGATCTGGTAATTCATGAACTGATGTTACTCTCTGTGTCTTTGATGCAACATGGACTCATGCCTCTTACTCACTCTCCTCTCTGAAGCACCTGTTATAGATACACATTCTTGGAAGATACCTCATTTGCAAGGACTAGGTCAACTCTTCATCTTTTATCAAATTATCTGTGGCTAAAAGGCAGAGCCATTTTTACTTAGATGGAGGTCATATCCATCCCTTCAGCACAGACCTTAGCGATGCAGAGTTCTCAGATAAAGTTGCAGGACATTTCACCACATCATGCCAGTCATTCAGCATGTGTGAGAAATAATGTGGCAGGAGTGGGGAGAAATATATAAAACAGCATCATAATAAAACCAAGGTTATACCAAATTTAAATTCACAAATGCTGAGCCCCATCAGAGACAAGAGGAAGAGTATTCTGAGGGTCAATATAATGCAGTGGCTAAGGATAAAATAGAATGGTTGAGATCAGGTAGCAGGTTTGGACTGGAATCTCAATTCTTCTTATCACCAGCTGATTGACTCTGGGCAAATTATTTAACTTCTCTGAGCCTCAGTTTCCTCTTTTATGGAATTTGAAACTTTTTTAAGAATAAAAATAAATTTCCTTAGTACAATTTCATTATAGATAGTCTGTAACAAGGTGTCCAGTCCATAATAACTGATCAGAAAAGGTTAGCTACACAAATAAAAAAAAAAGTCATATGCTAAATGTCATGAGCACGCTATGAAGGCATACACACGAGTTGTGTCTTTTCACGATGTCAGCTTTATTCAATCATAAAGTTAATCATAATTATAAAGCAGGTCCGGGATTCCAAACTCAATGACATTTCGCCATGCGATTAAACTTGGCTTCTTACACAGCACACAGAGCAGAACATAAGACAAGCCACACAACAAACAAGATAACGAACGAAACGCGAAGTCAGTCTGTGGGCTCACAGTTGAGATAAGGCCTCAGTCTGGTCCAGGTCAGCTCTTGGCACTTACTGCCTATTATGTTCAAGCAGGGAAGGATCTCAGTTCTGTTCGGAGATCAATCAGGCTGAGCCTTCGGTGGCAGCTGCCTTTTTAAGTGGTCAGACATAGAGGGGTCACATTTGAAGAGTCTGACAGTTTGCTGCAAAAACCCTCCACTTTTAAAAGGGATTTAGTCAGTCTTGGGCCCCTGCAGACCTCCTTTGCTTCTGCCTGTTATCAGTTCTGGAGTGTCAGCTGATGCTGGCCCCGGCCATATCTCCTAGCTGCAGTCTCTGTAACTGCTTGCGTCATGGCTTGACACAGGACCTTGTTTGACACAGGCTCCTGCTTGACATGAGAGACTCCATTTTGCCCCCTACAATGACTTACAAAGTGAACATAGTAGAGGTAAGCAGGACTGATGAGCGGTAGAGATGTTGAAGAAGACAGAGTGAAAAAGTAACGTTTGTACTTGACAATTAGAACTCCTGTTATCTGAAAGATTATTGATTACGGTGACTGTTGAAAGACAAAGTTGAAAGGGAGGATGTGATGGGGAACGTTACAGTTATATCGAGCCATATTGCTTATGGTTATGGAGAGAGTAGGGTACAGAAAAGAGAAGTCAGTATATGTAGACAGTGTATCACTGCAACTTATGGAATTAAGGAAGTAACGTGTATGATGTTTGGCCTAAAAAGAAATCTCAACAAACAAGATTTTTCAGCTCTCCTCCCACCTTTTCAGATAGAGATTTTAAGGGATAGAAAGTTATAACTGTGGGCTCTTGAATAATATAAATCTTGACAACAGGCTGCCAACTTTTGGGGGCAAGATATGTATGTATATCCTTCATGCCTAGTATGGTGCCTGATACATAATTCATGCTTAGAAAGGAAAGAATTCTTTCACTTTTCTTTCTTATATTTATTCAACAAATACTCATTTAGCATTGACTGAGTGTCTGGAGATATGTTAGGTGAAAGATAGGAAACAATAAGTGGGATGCAGATTTTTTTTTTCACACATACATCACTCCAGTGGCTGATGTATGTTTTGAAATACTATTAGCTGGGGCTCACGAGTACTAAAGGGATGATTAATTTTGCAAAAAATACTTTCTGGGGAAAATGACATTTAAAATGCATCTTGGAAGTTGATTGGAAATTCATGAAACAGAAAAAGAGATTATTCCAGTAAGAAAGAAAAGCAAAAAAAGTTCAGAGATGAGAAGGCAGTTGATAATTCATTGGAACTATGCTCCCATGTGACTATTTACAAACCATGAGATACTTGCAGATGTATTTGTGATATTGGGAATGTGATCACATTGTGGTCACATTTTAAATATTTATATATTTCAGTACTGATGGAATGCTCTAAATACCAATACTCTAACTGCACGTTTTATGTGGTTTTAAGATTCAATGAAAAATTAAGCTTTCAGGAGAAATAATTACTGTATTGCATAACATGTATTTGATGACTTAACACACTATATTCCATTATTCATCTTCTGTAATGTGAAATATTAATTTTAAGACAAATCACTAATGATAATTAAGACAAACTAATTTTAACAGATTTGGTATGCATTGTCCTTTTATCCCAATACACACAAACACAAACACACACACACACACACACACACACACACACACACCACACCCACGATAAACACCAAAGGATTATACTGAGATGTAATCTAGGTTAATGGGTGAAACATAGGATTTGGGGTTTGAGACCATAAATTTTAAGTAATCAATTCTTGTCTGATCTTGTTAAGATTCCTATTTTATTATATACCTAGTCCTAACAGTGACATGGAAATCTTCACTGGTTTGTTAATTATAAGTTAAAAAAGGGGGAAAAAAAGAAACAAAAAAGAAAAAAAAGGTTATCACTAAAGACTTATGGAAAACTACTAAAATACTAACCATCTCTTGCAACAAAAGCAAAATTGGAATACAAGTGAAGAGACCTGGGTTTCACCCAGATCTGAAACTTTATTTCCATAAGATACGACAAACCTTAGTTGCTTTATTTGTGCATAAAAGAGACACACAACCAGGTTTTTGAGTCAGAGACCTCATTTGAGAAGCTAATGAAAGCTGAAGACATTGTTACTTTCTAGTGCCCTTATTTTCACTTTAAATCTGTGTTTTCTCAACATATTTTTAGGATTCAGGAAGCAAGGATTACTGAGTCATTAATTTTCATAACACGGAAAGGTCTGTCCCAGGCGGGTGATTTGACTCTGAACATGTTTTCTTTAAGTTTTGGCTATCACTGGTGGGTGTTGCTCTGGTGAACAGCAGAAAGGGACCGGGGTCTAGAAATTGAACAATGATGCAACAGTCACCTGAGGTATATGTAATTTCACCATTTTCAGGAAGTAATAGTTTTTAAATAAGTCCTATTGTTGGGGCCCCTGGGTGACTCATTTGGTTAAGCCATTGACTTGATTTCAGCTCAGGTCATGATCTCAAGGTTGGTGAATTGGAGCCCCGCTATGGGTTCCATGCTGACATTGCTGAGCTTGGTTGGGATTCTCTCTCTCTCTCTCTCTCTCTCTCCCTCCCTCCCTCCCTCCCTCTCTCTCTCTTCCTCTCTGCCCCTCCCCCCGCTCATGCTCCTGCTCTCTCCCAAAAGATAATTAAATAAACTCTAAATTTGTTTTAAAAAATTAAAAAATAACTAAGCGCTATTATTCATAGACCTATTCAGGTAAATTGTTTTAGCAGACATATATTGTACAACTTTTAGGCTGATGTTTTTTAATCTCAACACTGTAAATATTTCATTCCACCCTCCTCTTCCTTGTGTGGTTTCTAAGGATAGTTGCATGTATCCCTATCTTTGTTCCTGTAAAAGTAAGATGTTTACTTTGTTTCTTTCTTTTCTCTCTCCCCCTCCCCCAGGCTTCTTTCAAGACTTTTCTATGTCTTTGCTGTTCTTTAGTTTGAAAATGATATACTTAGGTATAATTTTTTTTCTTTAATTTATCCTTTGGTGTTCTCTCAGCTTTCTGGATCTGTGGTTTGGTGTCTGACATTGATATGAGGGAAATACTTGGTCGTTATTATTTCAAATATTCTTCTGTTCCTCTTTCTCTTTCTTCTCTTCCTAGTATTCTCATTATGTGTATGTTACACCTTTTGTTGTGTTCCAGCCCTTGGATATTCTGTTCTGTTGTTTTGGGTTTTTTTTTTCCTTCAGTCTTTGTTCTGTTTGCTTTTCAGTTTTGGAGGTTTGTCCTGAGATATTCTCAAGCCAAGAGATTCTTTCCTCAGCCATGTCCAGTCTGCTGATAAGCTTATCAAATGCATTCTAAATTTCTGTTACAATGCTTTTTACTGTAGCATTTCTTTTAGGTTCTTTCTTAGGATTCACATTTTTCTGCTTAATTGCTGGTTTGTTCTCCCATGCTGTCTCTTTGTTGGAGTCCTCAGCATGTTAATCATAGGTGTTTAAAATTCCTGGCCTGATAATTTGAACATCTCTGCCATGTCTGCTTCTGATAACTTGTCTCTTCAAATTGTGTTTTGTTTTGTTTTGTTTTCTGATTTTTAGCTTGCTTTGTAATTTCTTTTTCTTGATAGCCAGACGTGATGTGCTGTGTGGAAGGAAGTGTTGCAAATAGTCTTTGGGAATATGATGGTCAGGTGTCAGGGGAGGGGAAGGGGTCTACAGTCCTGTGACTAGATCTCTGTCTTTTAGTGAGCCTGAGCCCCTGGACTGTGAACTTCACAAGTGTTTCCCAGTCTTTTTCTCCCTGCTCAGGTAAAACAGGAAGGCTGGAGTTGGCTGGCATTGGGTATTTCCCTTCCCCAGGTCAGTTAGGCTCTAATGATACCCCAATAGGTTAGGCTGCAATTAACTAGTTTCCTCCGAAGGCAGCCCCTGTTAAGGACAACAGAGTATGCTGAGTATTTCAAAATGGTTCCTTTCCCTGCTCCTTGCTAGAAGTGTGAGGGGATTTTCCTTATAAATTTCCTTTGGGAATCTGGTTGATCTCCTGGAGGTAAATTCACCATGTCGTGGGGCCCTCTATGACTGGGTCCCCTGGAGTTTCTAACTCTCAGAGTTGCCCTTACTGTGCCTCCAGCACTTTGTCAGTTACCATTTGGGCCTTCCTCACAAAGCACACTCCCCTCTGGTGTTTTCTGCTCTGGGATCTCTGCTCCAGGAAGCCTGCCTTTGCTGGTCAAATTTTGGGAGCCGCAGTTTGCCCTGTGTCTTCTCCTCTTTTCTGGTTTCAAAAAGAGTTGTTGTTTTTTTAGTCTATTCAGTTCTTCACTTGTTAGAACAGAATGGTGACTTCCATGCTCCTTTCATGTGGAACTGGAAAACAGAAGTCCATTTGTACAAGTTGTGTGCACCACAGACTTCTCCATGTTCTAGGGGTGAAGTCGTGAGAGAATGTAGCTGAGTTAAGATCCTGAGACAGGAAGAACTAAGGATGGGTGCAAACAGATACTTCTGTGTATGTAACAGGTACCAGCTTCTCTCTCTACCCCTGAAAATAATTCTGCATTTTCTTGGGAACATCTCAAAACACTTGGACATATTGAGGTACAGAAAATTGTCCTAAGCTGCGCTGGGAAACAGATTCTTGTATCAATGCTGCTTCTTACTGGTTATGTGACTTCGGATAGAACTCTTGGCCTCTCTGATCCTCATTTTGTTACTAGGGACAACTGGAATTGTGCTATCTTTCCGCAAGGCTGTTTAATTTCAAAAGAAAAAAACTTGAGTAGAAGCACTTTGAAATCTCTAATGACCTAAAGAAACATAAGCTATGACTATACTTTCTGGAGATCGTTTTGTAAATGACATTAGCATTTTTAAATGACCATCTGATTAAAAACAATCCTGCACTTAATCCTGGCTACTTCAATACCATGTCCGTAGGCATGTTTTGATTTAGACATTATTATGCAGAGCTTTGCGGTTGTTTAAATATATCCAGTCTTGCCTCCAACAAGTGGGACTCAGGGCAGAGATTTTCGTGGTTAGCAAGTTTATTTAAAGATCATTAAAAAGACCCTTCTCCTCTGATTGTTGACCAGTGATGCTCTCAAATTCTCCAGTCAAGTCCTGGTTCTGAAATCGTTTTCATGTTGTGCCACTTTGTTTGCCTGAGCTGTGCTGCAAAAATCCCTCCTGACAGTCCAACATCAAAGGAAACAATGTTGTTTCCTTAAGCAAAAAGGACAGAGCTGTGGCTGCCCAGGCTTTACAAGTGCCAACAGCATTTCTTTCTAAAGCACCTGCTGTTACATATCAGCCTCAGCTGGCAAAGGACACAGACAATGACAGCAATTTTTTTTATTATTATTCCTTTCCAGTGTGTGAAAGCAGGGTCATGAATTTTATACAGAGAGCATTAATTTATGGCACGCAGACAAGCACTTGCTTCCTTAACCTCCAGACTCATGAATCGTAAATATTACTGTGGAAGGTAAGAGAACAAGTGGCTGCAATAGAAAGTAATTGACAGGCAACACCAAAGAAAGAACTCTGTTTGGAAGGTATTCGCCATCACAGAGCACTGGATGTGAAGCAGAAAATGAGATGTGCACAGTCAAAAAGAAAACTAGTTACAATGGTCTTGCTCATCTTTTTATCACATCCATCCACCTAGTTTTGTTTTCTGTCATCTCTCTAATCTTATTGGACTTCTGAGAATCAAATCTAATTCTTAAAAATCCTATACGTTGTTTATACAGGCAAACCTTGGTCAACAATGCAGATTTTGCCCCCCGGCCCTCCATAAAATAAACATATACAGTTAAGTACTTACTTTGGTTCTTGTTGTGAGGCTCTGGTGACCATCTAGGAAGATCCTGGAATTTTAACCTCAGCTGCTTCCAAGTTTTCAAGACTGATACTCAAAAGTATCAGTCTTAGTCAAAGGTTGTGTTGTTTTCCATGCCCAATGCTTTATGCAGATAATATCACATTTATCTCAGGAACTTTGAGTTAGAAGCGTACCCCAAATCAAAGTGCTAGCCATTCTCCAAGTCTGAAATCTTTTATTGATCTGCTCCTGTCTCTATCACTATTCTCTTTGGGGGAGCTCAGCCCTCCTGCTCACAAACAAAATTAGATGTCTCTTCATCAAAACTCCACTTACTTCCGTGGTTCTTTTTATTATGTTCTAATCTTTATGTTTGTTTTCCTCCTAAGACAGCTTTATGCTTTGGGACTTCTCAAGTCCTTCTTCCAGGTCTTCCTTCTTGTTCCAAGACCTCTCTTTAATTAAGTTCCCTTTGCGGCCCCTCCAAACAATTGTATGTTAGAAAACTTAAATAATTTTCTCATTTCCTCTGAAAGAAACAAGGATTAATTTATCCTCCTTTGGAAACAGGGAATGAAATATTTATTTCTTTTATTTTTATTTGAAAGTCGGAACAGTAATAAAATTCCTATCGTAAAAATGTCAATGCTGTTAGTGTTGTTATTACTGCCATTATTGATAAACCTGGATCTGTCGGCCTCTATAAAAATAGATTTCTTTCCTTGATGGTGGCAGAAAAGAAATGAGAAAATGCCCCTGTGCCTCTTCTTGTAAGCAATCCTACTGTCTGGAAAAGTCTGGTTATATATTAAAGGCTGAACTCATAGAATTTCTGTTGTTCAAAAATTCTCCCAGGCTGCTTTTCATGTTGCCCTGAGTTTTTCTTGAGATGACATGGTCTCTTCACTGTTACTCAGACTGTTTTAGCTTGGTGATGCTTTCTTCTTTTTGATTTTTCTGTGCAATAGGAAACAAAATATGTATGCATTACTTGTGAGTATGTCTGACTGCCTAAGAAGGGCTTAAGTCTTTTTCTTTATGTGGTAAACTGCCCATGTCACCACTACAACCACTGGCAGAATATTTACCCCCTGTTCTTGTAGATGCCCTTGCTCCTCTCCTCAAATTTATTTACAAGCAACTTAAGATACAATGTTTTATTTCCTTATTTTTGATATGGAGTGAGCCTTCTGGCTAATTCCATATTTCTAGAGCAAGACACAATTAATTTTCATCAGATTGCCAGTATGGTTCAAACAAATGGAGAATGAACCCCGAGGACTTCAGAGATTATGAGGGAAACGTATTGGGTATCTGGACAAAATAACATAAAGATAAAAATGATGCCAATATTGAAAGGCTTTTCTCATCTCTCTCTTCCCCCAACCTTATTTTACCCACCTTCACCCCTGGCAATTATCTGCCACCTTCTCTTTATCCTGACCACAGGATGCAGACATAGGTCCAGGTTAACCCTTGGGAATGATGTGGCTTAAAGAAGCTGCAGGGTTACTCTATCTCCCTGAACCTTGACCTTGGCTCAGCTGTGCAGATGTCTAAATTCTGTGTCTCAGCAAGAGCTAGAAAAGTGTAGCTGAGCCTCTGGTTATCCTCACAGGGTGGATGCAATGACATCAATGTCAGCTTGCTCTTTGGCTAACGCTAACATTTGTGCATCAGAGTGAAACTAAATTCCTGCTGGTCTTTTTTTTCCCCTCCAAAGCAAGCAGGAAGCTTATCTGTCTAATTGCCCAATGACAGTGTCTTAGTTCAATTTCTTGCATGCACTTTTACAGTCCGCTCATCTTTTCTCCCTGGATCTATAATCCATTTTTCATCTGGCTATCATTCATCCTACTGGGTGAATTGCAAGCTCATTAGTGCGATGAGGAAGGTCCATTTTAATTTGGCACTGACTTTTCTTATCCCGTACCTACCAATGACCCAGGCTTCTATGACTGATTTATAAGCACCATATATGTCTCATTCTTTACTCTCTTTCCTATGGACCCTGTGTCTGTAATGCACTTTCTCAATTTGCCCTTTCAGTGAACCCTTGCTTACCTTCAAGATTCAGATTAGTTATTACTTGTTCGGAAAATTCTTTTCCAAATTCTGTACTTCTATCTCAGGTGGTGTTAGATGATCCTCTGACTCCACACAAATATAAACCAAGATGTAATTATATTATGACATTTATCACATACTATTGTAAATGTTTCTCTACTATGGCAATATCCATTTTATTGTGGGCAATAAAAAAAGAATGTTTCTTTTTAAAAAATCTTTACATCCACAGAGTTATACTGTGCTTGCAACATTAGGGCTAGTAAGTAAATATTATTTGAATTCACAGAGGATAGCACATCAATGCACCAAGAATTTTGTTGTCTTGTATATCAGTCAATTTTTCTGTGGTAACAAAAGAACTTGCAAATTTTAATAGCTTACAAACAACAGAATTTATTTTTACTCCCATAGTCTTTGGATGGTTATAAGTCTGTTGTGTCTTCTGCAAGTCTACTGAGCTCTGTCGGCCTGTGATCACCTGATTCACGTCTTTTCCCACTCTAGAACTTGAGTTAAAAGAGCGGCTTCTGTTTGTAACATGCTTTTCTCATGGCAGAGCAAGATTAATGATAGAAAAACAGATGCATTTTAAATTTTTCTTAGGTTTTATTTATTTTGAGAGAGACAAAGACAGTGCAAGTTGAGGAGGGGCAGAGAGAGAGGGAGACAGAGAATCCCAAGCAAGTTCCATGCTGCCAGCACAGAGCCCAATGTGGAGCTCAAACTCTTAAACTCATGAAACTGTGAGATCATGACCTGAGCTGAAACCAAGAGTCAACGCTTAACCGACTGAGCCATCCAGGCACAGGTGCATCTTAAATAAGATGCATTTTAAAGTTTCAGTTCATATCTGGCATATTGTCACTTTGGCTCATATTCCATTACCTTAATCAGATCATGTGACTGAGATTCATAGCAATGAGTTGAGGATCTAACTCCTCCTATAGGAGGAGGAGAGCTTAACAGGACAATAGATGGGGGGAATGTATAAAAAAATAATACAATATATGTATATATGTATACATTATAATATTATATGTATATATGTATATATATGCATACCTCAGCGATATTGTAGGTTTAGTTCCAGACCATCACTATAAAGTAAATATTGCAGTAAAATGAGTCAAATGAATTTTTTGGTTTCCTGGTACACGTAAAAGTTATATTTACACTACACTGTACTCTATTAAATATGCAACAATAGTATTATGTCAGAAAAACGTGTATATACCTCGGTTAAAATACTTTATTGCTAAAACTTACTAATCATCTGCACTTTCAGCAAGTTGTCATCTTTTTGCAGGTAGAGGGTCTTATCTTGATGCTGATGTCTGCTGCTTGATCAGGTGGGTGGTTGCTGAGGTTTGGAGTGGCCGTGGTAGTTTCTTAAAAGAAGAAAACAACGAGGGGCACCTGGGTGGCTCAGTGGGTTAAGCACCCAACTCTTGATTTCAGCTCAGGTCATGATTTCACCATCTGTTGGGTGAAGCCCCATATCGACCTCTGCACTGAAAGCACAGAGTCTGCTTTGGATTCTCTCCCTCTCTCTCTGCCCCCACCCCTGCTCACTCTCTCCCTCTTTCTCTCTCTCTCTCTCTCAAAATAAATAAATAAACTTAAAAAAAAACCAGGAAAACAATGGAGCTTGCCACATCCCTTACTCTTCCTTTCACGAACAATTTCTCTGTAGCATTCAAAGATGTTTGACAGCATTTTACACACAGTAGAACTTCTTTCAAAATTGGAATCAATCCTCTGAAACCCTGCTATTGTTTTATCAATTAAGTTTATATAATATTGTAAATTGTTTGTTGTCATTTCAACAATCTTCACAGAATCTTTACCAGGAGCAGATTTCATCTCAAGAAACAACTCCTCATCTATTCAAGTTCTATCTTGAGATTGCAGCAATCTAGTCCCATCTTTAGACTCTACTTCTAATTCTAGTTCTCTTCCTATTTCCACCACATCTGCAGTTACTTCCTCTACTGAAGGTTCGAATCCTTCAAAGTTGTCCATGCGGGCTGGAATCAACTTCTTACAAACTCTTGCTAATGTTGATATTTTGACCTTTTTCCAAGAATTATGAATGTTATTGATGGCATCTAGAATGGTGAATTATTTCTAGAAGGCTTTAAATGTACTTTTCCCAGATCCATCAGAAGGATCGCTATCTATGGAAGCTGTAGCCTTAAAAAATCTATTTCTTAAATAGCAGGATTTGAAAGTTGAAATCACTCTTTGACCCATGGACTGCAGAATGGAATTTGTGTTAGTAGACATCAAAACAACATGAATCTCCTTGAACATCTCCATGAGAGCTCTAGGGTGCAAGTGCATTATAAATGAGTAGTAATATTTTGAAAGGAATCTTTTTTTCTGAGCAGTAGGTCTCAACACTGGGCTTAAAATATTCAGTGAACCCATGTTGTAAACAGATGTGCTGTCACCCAGGCTTTGTTGTTCCATTTATAGAGTACAAGAAGAAGAGATTTAACATAGTTCTTTTAGGGTCCCTAGGATTTTTGGAGTGATAAGTGAGCCTTGGCTTCAACTGAAAATAACCAGGTGCATTAGCCTTTAACAAAAGAGTCAGCCTGTCCTTTGAAGCTTTGATGCCAGGTTTTGGCTTCTCTCTAGTTATAAAAGTCCCAGATGATAACCTTTCTCCAAGAGAAGGCTGTTTTTTCTACACTGAAAATCTGTTGTTTAGTGTATCCACCTTCATTAATTATCTTAGCCGGATCTACTGGATAAGTTGCTGTAGCTTCTACATCAGCACTTGCTGGTTCACCTTGCACTTGTATGTTCTGGAGATGGCTGTTTACCTTAAGCCTCAGGAACCAACCTCTGCTAACTTCAGTCTTTTCTTCTGCAGCATCATCACCTCTTTTAGCCTTCACAGAATTGAAGAGAGTTAGGGTCTTGCTCTGGATTAGGCTTTGGCTTAAGGAAATGTTGTGGCTGGTTTGATCTTCTATCCAGATCACTCAAATTTTCTCCATTTCAGCAGTAAAGCTGTTTTGCATTCTCATCACTCATATGTTCACTGGACTAGTACTTTCAATTTTCTTTAAAAACTTTTCCTTTTCATTTACAAGTTGGCTAACTTGTTTTGTGCAAGAAGCCTAGCTTTGCGCCTATATTGTCTTTTGACGTGCCTTCCTTACTAAGTTTAAACATCTGTAGTTTTTTACTTAAAGTGAGAGACATGTGACTTTTCCTTTTCCTTGAACATTGTGAAGCTATTATAGGGTTATTAATTGACCTAATTTTAATATTGTTTTGTCTCAGGAAATAGGGAGGCCCAAGGAGAAGGAGAGAGGTGATTTAGTTCACCAACATACAATATTTATTAACTTTGCTGTTTGATATGAGCATACAAAACATTTATTATAGTAAATTCTAAGATCACTGATCACAGACCGCCTTAGCAAATACAATAATAATGAAAAAAATTGACATATTATGAGAATTATGAATACATGACACAGGGAAATAGAATGAGAAAATACTTTTGGAAAAATGGCACAAATAAAGATGCTCAATATAGGGTTGGGCAAAGCTTCAGATTGCAAAAAAACACAGTATCTGTAGAGTGTAATAAGGCAAAGCACAATAAAGTGAGGTATTCCTATGTATAAAATATACTGATATTTTATGTAATGTATATGTATATACATATAATAAAATATGCATGATATATCTCACCATATAGGAAGCAAGAGTAAAGAATGAGAAATAATAATGCAAAATAACATAGTTTGTACTCCTCGTCACAAATATTCACTTCTTTGTTTTTCATATGCAAAATACACTACCATTCTCCCGGAGGAGCTCTCATCACTTCCATCCATTGTGGCATCAATTTAATACCATAATTTCATGATAGACTCTACTATATATATATACTATCTTTTGATTTAGAGATCTACATGCTAAAGCAATGAGTATCTCATCATGGCACCCACATGCACATGAGGCTATAGAGAGTATATGAAGAGAGAACAGAGACAATAAGCCTCTGATTTGGAAAGGGGAAATGCATTTTTGTCACTGGTCCATAGCAGTTCTGAAATACTACCTGGCAAATATCACAGACACTCCTTATTCTGAGACCAGGGCCCTTATTCAATTCCTTTGCATTGCTTCCCCACCCAGTGATATTCCTGGAAATTTCATTTGAGTGTTTGGATGTCCTTCTTCCAAAATTCTTGTTGGCCCCATTTGAAGAATATCCTGGAAAATAAATCTTTCATGGTGACTGTCCAGTTTTCTTAGCCCAATCCTATCTTGATATTTCTGAAAATAACTAAAAAATATAATGGTCTTAAATTTTTTAAATATAGCTGATGGATCATTTGGAAGTTTTGTTATGGTAACATTCAATGGCTTAACACCAAAATCTGTATGTAAGTCAGATCTATGCAAAACTAAAAAAATAAATCTCAAAATTTTAGTGACCTACCATATAATCTACCTTTATTTGTTGACCTTAATTTATCTATCCATGTCAATCCATCTTGTCAGCTATTGTCTGAAGCTCTATTCAGATCAGTTTTATCATTTCCTTCCTATCATTTGAACCCAATTCAAAGAAGCAACCCTTATTTATACGAGTTCTTTATTGGTAGAGGGAAAAGAACAGAAAAGGTGATGGCAATAGATGATGTCTCTTACGGTTTCTGTATTGAACTAGCACAGTGTCACTTCTGCTAACATTCTGTGGACCAAAACAAATAATATGATCATGCCCAACAACGGTGGGTGAAGAAGCGCATGTCTTCTAGGAGGTGCTGCAAGGCGCATGGCAATGGACAGAAGTGTGCACTGTTCTCCTATAAATGTAGAAAGGATGGTTGGAATCAATAAGGCAATATATCCATTGGCCTGAAAGTAATATCATAAGAAGAGTTTTGAAAGGCAGCAGCAATTTATCCTTTACTTCTCAAATTTCTAGTTATGTAATAAATGTTTATTGGGCAACTACTTAGTGTCAGCCGTTTCCCTTGGTTTTAGTTAAAAATCTTAAACAGATATTATCACTGAAGTAATGTCACATAGTGGGTGAATAGGCAGTAGGTAACAAGAAATTTTTATATACGGTGACATCTACTATAAAAGGTTAAGAATGTCCTGTTCTAGGAGCATGTGGAAAGTGCCTAGACCCAAACATATAGCAAAAACCTGATCTGCACTTGGGAGGGTCACGAATGTACGTGTAGTAGATCAGGAGTAGATAAGTGTGAAATGCAAACAAACTGTAAGAAGCATTTTGGAGGAAAGATTGCTTGGAGCATCTCACTGAAATTTAATATTGTCTCTGAGGCTGACTATGCATTATATTTAAACATAGGCAAGTTTATTGTTTCCTTCAATTCAAATTTATTATCTGATATTTGTTTATCTGATATTTCATCATCTGCAATATTTCAATACAATTGATATTTCTTGAGGACTATGTTCAAAGCACATGTGAGTGTTGTAGGTGATACAATGCAAATATATTCCTCACTGATAGTTTCTAAATAATATAAATTTTTTCCATGCCAACTACTGACTGGGGAAATCAAGCTGCTGATGTACACTCAATGTTGGCAACAACTTGAATTTAACATTGGACTAAGAAAATGAGAACAAAATTTGATGAATATGAAAAGCTTTAAGTAGCATATAGTGTCCATTAGTTGCTCAACTTATTCCAGAAACAAATATGTGACTTTGTGATATTAATATATTTTGTACTAATACTCTACATTAAAGCATTCAGGATATACATCAATCCATTTATGAATTGATACAAGTAATTCTTCCATGTGGATAGATGAAAACTGTATAGTGCATTCACTTAAATATCTTAAAATAAGGAGATAAATAGTAAAATATATTGAAATAAATTTGTATTTCATCAAATGTATGTTTGTGTATACAAAGTACAGTGCACATAATTAGTGTATATGTTTGTCTATTTACTTATGCAAATAAATGAGCAATGACATGTATAATGATCCCTAACTTAGAGACCTTTGGAAATCGCTCTGTAATTGAATTTATGAATGCATATGAGCAACAAATTGTCTGGGCCTCAATTGTCCCTTTCTTTCTTTTTCCCTTCCTTTGTTCTTTTGCTTCCTTCCTTCCTTCCTTCCTTCCTTCCTTCCTTCCTTCCTTCCTTCCTTCCTTCCTTTTCTTCTTCTTCTTCTTCTTCTTCTTCTTCTTCTTCTTCTTCTTCTTCTTCTCTCTCTCTCTCTCTCTCTCTCTCTCTCTCTCTCTTTCACTGAGGCTTTTAGATTCTAGTCTAAGATGTCTAATTTAGGATCTTGATAGTCCTTTTAGTATCTAACATTCTATTATATAAATATTGGGGAATGAAAGCATGGGGATGTCAATTTAGTTTTCCAGTTAGGAATGGAGTGGACAGAAACACTAAAAGTGTTTCTTGACAATTTATTCCAAGGGAGAAGTCCTCTGCTTTCATCTTTCAGAAACTTTGGTTTTATCCACTGACCTTGAATTTCTGCATATCTATTTTACTCTATACTTAATATGCTTCTATTATATCACCTTTTCTCCTTCATCTTCTCAGAGCAATTCAGCCAAGACTTTTTAATATCCCCCTCATTTGGAGTCTCCTCCTAGAGCATTATTTGTGATTACAGTCCTTTTCATTGTCCTTCACTAGATTTTTTCTATTTCAGTTAGTTTTATTTAGAGACATGGTGACCACAACTAAAAACTT
This sequence comes from Acinonyx jubatus, assembly GCF_027475565.1. Taxonomy (NCBI): domain Eukaryota; kingdom Metazoa; phylum Chordata; class Mammalia; order Carnivora; family Felidae; genus Acinonyx; species Acinonyx jubatus. The sequence goes on from NC_069380.1 coordinate 212,506,601, forward strand.
TATTGAAGGTGAAACAGATTATGATACATGTACCTTGTACACATGCAATGGGATTTTTATTTTCATTCATTATATCTCCTTTATAAAGATATTAGGTCACTGTGAAAATATTATCAAATGCTAAACATATGACCATACTTTTTTTAGGTGAGGAAGTTATTTAAAAAATTTTAAGAATATAATAATATTTTAAGAAAAGATAATATGTCCCTTCAAGCCAGTATTTTTCCATTAGCAAATACTTACCTGATTTTTCATCATCTTCAGTATTTCAATGCAATTAATATTTCTTGAGGATTGACTATGTTCAAAGCACATATGAGTGTTGTAGGTGATACAATTAGAGTAAAAAATGTTATTAATGATGTACATTTTAGCAAAACAGGTGAAAACAGTTGAATAAATTTATCTAAAATATGGTAAGTGATATAATGCAATCAAAGTACTATGGAGAAGAAATTACTTTTGGCCGTGGTGGTGACGTAATTAGGGAAAATATACCTAATACAAGAGAAACTTACAGTTTTACTATCATATTGCTGCAGGTCATATCAATTCAGTCCTACAAATCTAGATCCTGTAGCTAATATTAGCATCCACCAGTATTTATTATATAACCAGCAAATTTAAAAAACAGTCACCATAATATATAGGCACTTCAGCTTCTTACTCTTTGTTTCTATAGCTGAAAGTGATGTATCAGCTGATATGTTCTTCCTTTTCCACTACCCTTCTGAATTCTCTTATCCACTGTTATCAGCTTGGTGGAAAGGATTTTGTAAATTTTCTTCCCCAAAGGATCCATGTCTCAGTGTTGCCATATGTATTGGTTAGCATAGGTTCCTCAATCAATCAATTCCTCATAGAACTCATGGTTTCCCTCTTTGTCATGGCACAGATCCAGTATAATCAACCTTTTTCCAAGAAGCTAACTGGAGCTACATGGTGTCCTACATGGGGTGTAGCTTTGGGCTTTGCTATTGGCAGACTTAGCAATCAGTGTTAGCTAGACTTGCTTTGGTGAAGGGAAGTCCACCACATTTAAACAATGCATAGACTCCATCATAGGAATTTTGTATACAAACTCATTGTATGAAAGTCAGGTTGACAGGAACAGAAGTTGACTGACATGCAGAAGACAGACCTTGCACATTATTTTATAGCTTTATCTGCCACAGATATTCTGTGCAGGGCATTAACGTATGATGTGCACATCTTCACATCTGGTGTCCTTTTTTTTTTAAGTTTATTTTTATTTATTTTGAGAGAGAGACAGAGAGCAAGTGGGGGAAGGACAGAGAGAGGGAGGCAGAAAATTCCAAGCAGGCTCCATACTGTCAGCACAGAGCCTGATGCAGGACTGGGACCCACGAACCATGATATCATGACCTGAGCCGAAGTCAAGAGTCAGGTGCCTAACCCAGGCGCTCCTTGTGTCCTTTCTGATAAATTCATCCACATACCTCTTCATCAGAATTCCTTGCCATCAGTTTTCCAGTGTTGTCAGTTTCTGATCATTTGGCCAATGCATTAACCATGTCCTATGAATTAATTTATAACTCAGTTTATTTCAATATTTAGGCAAAGTAGAAAATTCTACATATTGCCTAATTTATCTCAGATTGGAAAATTTCTTTTCATCATTACCTTTTGGATTATCTATAAGGGAGGCTTTAGTGTAATGCTTACCTATTACCAGCTATGATCAGTACATCATCATGATGTGTTAACGAGACCTGAACTTTTTTTTCCAATTGATTAGCTTAAATTCAATTAAAGTTTAGTATTTTACACAGACCTTGTCTTAAATAAGTTGTAGAATCCCCATTTATTCAAAGGGTTGAAGTATACAAGGTCCTTCCTGATGTAGAAAATAGTTTAGGAGAGGTTTACATAAATAATGAGGGTGATTTTGAAGACCCAAGAAGTTTTTTGAATTGTCTGCTATCCAGAAAAAGGCTACAGTGTGTCAAGTGCATTATTTGAATGTGATTACATTTTATATCTAGAATTTACATGGTAACATGACCAATCTTTGTTGCCCCTGAATTACAATTTATATTAGTGATGAGTTTTTGTCTGTTTGTTTTCTGCTTTGATCTTGAAACTACTCCAAGGAAAACAACTGGGAAATTATGCTTCTTAAATTTTTTTTAGGAAACTAATAAAACAGAATTGATAGGAAATTGAAAAACTCATCAGAGAGTATGTCTACACCTATGGGTATTAAAAGAAGCTAAAAAATTCTGATAGGTAAGTGTAATATAATGTCACGGGAAACATTTCTGAATGTCATGTTAACAGCTAGAACTTCAATGAACCATTTCAGTAGGAAATAAAATAGAAAAACACTAAATAGAACAAGGTAGAATTCAAATAAATGGTTTACTTTTGGTCTCAAGAAACTGTCATTTTGAGGACAAAAGACATTACATTGAACCTCCAAAATAAATCTTTGTCATGTATCTTGTCTTTAAAATGTTTTTGCTTCCGTTTCTCTATTTCTTTTCTTTTCTTTTTTATTGTGCCTTATTTATTATAAATTGATAAATCTTGTGTATGTTATAGGTATTTAAAAAATGTTAGAGGTGGGGCGCCTGGGTGACTCAGTCAGTTGAGCTTCCGACTTCAGCTCAGGACATGATCTCACACTCCATGAGTTCGACCCCCTCGTTGGGCTCTGTGCTGACAGCTCAGAGCTTAGATGGATCCTGCTTCAGATTCTGTGTCTCTCTCTCTCTCTGCCCCTCCCCTGCTCATGCTCTGTCTCAAAAATAAATGAAAACATTAAAAAAAAATTAAAAAAAAATTTAAAAATGCTAGAGGTAATTTTAATTTCCCAAATACCTTAATGAATCTTGTTAAATTTAAGATATTTAGGGAAAATACAAGACTGGGGTTTCAATTTTTGTTTTATGAAATAAAACTATTATTTAAAAAATCTTATTGATATTCTTTACATGCATGCATTAAATGCATGTCTAAACCAGATGTGTATTTAATATCTTGTGTTCAGATTTTACTTTTGTTTTTAAGGTGTAGTGATGCATGGGGAGATAGAGGCAGAGAAATTTAACCTCAACTTGTGGGAATGGATTCCAAATGAGGAACAAAGAGAAACAAACATGTAATATTATTTGAATTATACTTCTATGCACTGGGGATTTGTTATAGTTTCCAGGCAAAAATGAATGACTGCAGACCAAATGAAAAATGGAGATCCATAAGAAATACATAAAAAGACAAAAAGGATTATGATGAGAGGTATTACTTCGGTTTCTCAGAAAGAAGAGGAAAGTACAGAGGTTGTGAGTGCATTTGAAGGAATGAACGTTTTCCCTAGCATTTAAAAATAACTACTTGATAATTACATAGCTTTCTTTGTAGACTAAGTTAAGTACTTGACTTCCTAAAGAGTAAAGAATAGTAATTACTATGAAATCAGGTCGGATTAATGATACAATTTCTTCACTTTTAATTATTCTATTTATATGTATTTAGGTTGATGTTTAAAGTAAGACGTTCTTATTGTAGAAAATTTGAACAATACAAAAGTATTACAAAGAAGAATCTGAAAATTAGTTTTTTTCAAAATTATTCCAAATTACTTTTCCATGCACATATGGGTGCATATATATTTTACATAAAATTATATTCACTTTATAAAACATGCATTTAAAATTTAAGTATTTTTCTAGTATTTAGTCCTCTAATTTTGATTTTTTATTGTTTGTACTATTTCCAACTTACAAGTGTAGCATAACTAAAGACTATTATGTAAATGGTTTACAAATGTTTCAAAATACCACTGTTATGGAAATACTTACACATCATTTGTTTTCCAAATATATTGTTAGAATAAAATTCTAAGAGCAGAATAATCTCTGGATCAAAAGTGCATCAACAGTTGTCTTTTGCAGCTCTCAGAACTTTCTTCAATTAGTTGAAATTCAAATAATGTAATACAACAAATTTTGTAAATACACACAGAGATATACACACATGTGTTCTTATTATGCTACATTTTACATTCCAATATATAATCCATTATTTGTGTTACTCTGTACTTGTGAGTGTGTGGGTACAATTTAAGATAAGGAGACTAATTAGCCTAATTTTATTTTGTGTTTTCCTTGCTGATCCTTGACTAACAGCATACTGCTTTCAGTGTCATTCTGATACATTTTAGTAAATGGGAAGAAGTATTTTTGTTATTTGTCTTGAAAAAAAATGTTTTGTAGAAATAAGCATTCATATTCATCCAATAAGATCACTCTGTGAATCTCTATACTCTTGAATCCTCTTGGCATTGGCATTTAATTGATTTAATTTTATAGATAAATTTCAAAGGACATAATAGTCATATGTTACTGAATGTATATATCTACTTTAGCTTTTTATTACTTAGGTAAATTTTGTGCTTTCATAGATACTTCATTTTTAAGCTTATTCCTAACTACTTATTTTTATGTTTGTATTGGTACATCTATGAGTAAGTTTTTTTCTTTTTTTTATGTTATTAACCTGCTCACTGTATATAAAAAAACTCATTGGTTTTACATAACAATTTTATAAATGATAATGTTGCAACATTATTTGATTTTAATGTTTTTTCAGCTAATTTTCTTGCTTGTTTAGATGAAGGCATTCATGATTGCATATAATTATATTTTTCTTCCTTCATATTTTCATTGCCATTTTTCGTATATTTGCATTGGCTAGAATGTCAACTATTTTTTATTATTACTATTACATCTGTTGAAATAAGATATTTTAAAATCAACTTAAGAATATCTTATATCTACTTTTTTAAATTAATTACATCAGGAATGTATGAATAACATCATTAAATACTAAGCCAAAGCTATAAGCAGATTACTCTCTCCTTTGCACAACTTGTAATAGTAGGCAAAATTGTAAACTGACTCCCAGGATTGCCCATCCCATGGTGACCACACCTTGCTCCCCGTGACTGTGATGATGATGAAAGTCACTCCCATGACTAGGATATGTTATATTGGCACAGTTGACTTTAAGGAAGGGAGATTATCAGGATGGGCCTGAATAGGTACACTGGGAAGAATGGCGTTTTCAGGTAATATTCTCCATTTCTTCGATCACTTTAAGTATGTCCAAGTTTTCTAAACAACTTTGCTTGAAACAACTCTGCTAAGTTTTCATTATTACAATTTTGTTAATTTTATTGCTATCTTCAAACTTTTTACTAAGTTGAACTTTTTATTTGCATCAACATTACTTAAATTGGGTTCATTCTCTATAAAGATTATGAAATGTGTTTTTTTAATTTTTTAAAAAAATTTTCAAAGTTTATTTATTTTGAGAGAGAGAGAGCAAGTGGGTGAGGGGCAGAGAGAAATAGAGAGAAAGACTCCCAAGCAGGCTGTATGCTATCAGTGCAGAACCCCAGAAAACAGGGCTCAACCTCATGAACTGTGAGATCATGACCTGAGCCAAAATCAAGAGTTGGCTGCTTAACTGAGAGAACCACCCAGGCCCCCCCATAAAAATGGTTTTTAAATAATATTATAGTTCCCATCTTGGGCAATTATAAGAAAATTCTCCATTTATGGATATCTTTGATTTTTTTTTAACTTCTTATAATGGGAGCATTTAAAAATGTAGCAAAACACAGAAATTAAAATAAGATGCATTTTTATATCCTGGAATTGATATTTATAAATATTTGCTTGTACTTATTTCTTTGGTTTCCAGTATAAGAAGCGATGAAGTACAGATAAATTTGGACACCATATTACAGAACCTTCATTTCCCTCCTGACATCAAGTTCTTGCTGCACATTCTTCAGCCCAGTTTTACACATTTGCACACATACATTGCATATATATAGTTGACTTTGGGCTTTAAATGTTATATTGTTTTATTCTTCACTTTGTTCACTAAATATGTCTTGGAGATATAGCCTTGTTGGTAAATGTCAAGCTTTTTTTATTCTTTCTTTTTGATATTTTCCTTTGTATGCATATACTGCATTTTATTAATTTCACTCTTTTAGGATATTCATGTCAAGTCATTGAATATCCTTGTATTAGGGCCTTGAGCATGAGACATTTTATAAGTTCCCTGTGTGTATTATTAGACACAGAGTGGTTGGATTGGAAAATAAACATATTTTAAATGTCACCAGATACTCTAAATCACCATAAAATCCTGATATTTCTATATATTTTCCTTTCAGTGGTGTGGGTTTTTCTTCTACATTTTCACTAAATAATGCATATTTAGTATTATCCAACTTTAATTTTTAATGTTTATTTATTTATTTTGAGAGAGTGTGTGTGTGTAAATAGGGGGAGGGGTAGATAGAGAGGAGAGAGAGAATTCCAAGCAAGCTCCACACTATCAGCTTGGAGCCTGATGTAGGGCTTGATCCCATGAACCAAGAGATCATGACCTGAGCTGAACCCAAGAGTCCAACACTTAACTGAGTCACCCAGGTATCCCTAAAGTTTATTTTTTGAGAGAGAGAGAGTGCACAAGTGTGAGCCTTAACAGGTGGAGGATAGAGAGAGAGGGAGAGAGAAATCCCAAGCAGGCTCTGTCCTGATAGGCACAGAGCCCGCTGCAGGGCTGGAACTCACATACCCTTGAGACCATGACCTGAGCTGAAATCAAGAGTGGGACGCTTAAGCAACTTAGCCACCCAGGCATGCCTCCAACTTTACTTTTATTGCCAATCTGAGGGAAGTAAGTTAAAATCTCTTTTTTTGGTTCTTTCTTTATTTCTTTATTTAGTATTTAGGTGATGTGTGTAGCCTTCCTCCTAGGTATACTGACTATCTGTTCCTTTTCTACAAATTATTTATTTATAGTATTTTTTCATTTTTAATTGACTACTTGTATTTTTTTTCCTTTTTTATATTTAGGACTACTTTATATATTCTGGGGAATGACTTTTATTTTATTACGTACATTACTGATCTTTCCTTGTCTTGCTTATGTTTTTTTTAACTTTTTAGTTATATTTAAAATACAAAATATTTAATCTCACTGTCTAAACTGTTTTCCCTAAATGGTCACCAATTTATGCATACTATTTATTTTTTTAAAGATTTTATTATGTATTTATTTTTTATTATTTTTAAATGTTTTTATTTATTTTTGAGACAGAGAGAGACAGAGCATGACCAGGGGAGGGGCAGAGAGAGAGGGAGACACAGAATCCGAAGCAGGCTCCAGGCTCCGAGCTATCAGCACAGAGCCCGACACGGGCTTGAACTCACGGACTGTGAGATCATGACCTGAGCCGAAGTCAGACGCTTAACCGATTGAGCCACCCAGGCACCCCATTAAAGATTTTAGTTTTAAGCAATCTCTATACCCAAGGTGGGGCTCATTCTCACAACCCTGAGATCAAGAGTTGCATGCTGTTGGGGCACCTGGGTGGCTTAGTCGTTTAAGCATCTGATTTTGGCTCAGGTCATGATCTCATGGTTCATGAATTTGAGCCCCACATCAGCCCCACATCATATATATATATATATATATGTGTGTGTATATATATATATATATATATATATATATATATATACACATATATATGTGTATATATATATATAGTTAATGTATAGAATTTTCGAATCATTATACTGTACACCTGAAACTAATATAAAGCTGTACATTAATTATACTGAAATTTTTTTAAAAGAGTACACTTCTATCACCTGATAGGAAAAAAATAACTGTGAAATTAGTTGCCAAACTGGTTTAAATGAAGAGTTGAAAAAGCAACTGGTTGGAATAAAGTGTATGCAGAGTAAACACTGTAAACAAATTAATAATTTTTTCCAGGGAGAGAAACGTCTTTGTCATATCTATTTACATTTCATTGCAGTACATTATGTGGTTTGAAATGACTCTTAATTTATACAAAAAATAAGACATTTTAGAAAACAAACACAAGGTATAATATTCAAGAAACACACTTTCCTCAAATTGTTATTATTTGAGAAATAAATTGATAAACACAGACTTTATCATTCCAATGATCCAAGTTGCATGATATATTTTGAAATATATTCACAAATATAAATTTAAAGGATATAAGGTACTTAGGGTAATGTTAGAAAACATATTAAAAAATAAAAATAAAAATAAAATAAATTTTATTATATATATTATATATATTATATATTATATGTATTATTTTATATATTATATATATTATATATATAACCTATTATATATATTATATATATAACCCATTATATATATAATCCATTATATATATGTGTGTGTATATATATACACTTATATACATACATATATATATATATATATATATATATATATATAATCACTTCTTTTTCACCGTATAGTCATTTTATCCATTTATAGATGAATGAACACTTAGGTTGGTTCCATGTCTTGCCTATTGTAAATATTTCTGCAATAAACACTTTGAATTAGTGTTTTTATTTTTGGAGGAGTAAATACCCAGTAGTGAAATTGCTGGGTCATATGGTAATTCTATTTTTAATATTTTCAGGAACATCCACACTGTTTTCCATAGTGGCTGCATCAGTTTGCATTTCCACCAACAATGCACGAAGAGTTCCTTTTTCTCTATATCCTGCACAACACTTTTTATTTCTTGTGTTTTTGATTTCGCCATTCTAACAGATATAAGGTGATATCTCATTGTTTTGATTTAAAATTCTCTGATGATTAATAAGGTTGAGCATCTTATCATGTATCTGTTGGCCATCTGTATGTCTTTGGAAAAGTGTTCATGTCCTATGCCCATTTTTAATTGGATTATATGGGGAATTTTTGGTGTTGAGTTGGTATTTTGGATAACCCCTTACCGGATATACTGTTTGTAAATATCTTCTCCCATTCAGTAGGTTGCCTTTTAGTTTTGTTGATAATTTCTTTTTCTGTGCAAAAGACTTTTATGTTGGTGTAGTTCCAAAAGTTTAATTATGTTTTTGTTTCCCTTGCCAGAGGAAACATATCTAAAAAAAATGTTTCTATCACCAATGTCAAAGTAATTACTGCCTATGTTTTCTTCTAGGAGTTTTATGGTTTTCACCTCATATTTAAGCCTTTAATCCAATTTGAGTTTATTTTTGTGTGCAATGTAAGAACGTGATCCAGTTTTATGGTTTACATGCCAATGTATAGTTTTCCCAACACTATTTGTTAGAGAGACTATCTTTTCTCATTGTATGTTCTTGCCTCTTTTGTCATCAATTAATTGACCATAAAATTGTGGGTTTATTTGTGGATGCTATTCTGTTCTATTAATATATGTATCTGTTTTTGTGCCATTAACATACTGTTTTGATTGCTATTGTTTTATACTATATCTTGAAATCTGGGATTATAATAACCTTTGGTTTTGTTCTTCTTTTTGGATATTCAGGGTTCTTTTGATTCTATATAAATTTTAGTTTTATTTGTTTTAGATTTGTGAAAATGCTGTTGGTATTTTTACAGGGATTGCATCAAACCTATAGGTTACTTTGGGTAGTATGGATATTTTAACAATATTAGTTCTCCCAATCAGTGAATATGGAATATCATTCCACTTCTATATCTTTTATCAGTGTTTCATAGTTTCTGGAGTAGAGTTCTTTCACCTATTTGGGTAAGTTTTTTTTTCCTAGTTATTTTGTTCTTTTTGGTTCAGTTGTAAATTGAATTGTTTTTCTTAGTTTCTCTTTTGGCTACTTCATTATAGTGTATACAAATGCAACAGATTTTTCTGTACTAATTTTGTATCCTGTAACTTTACTGAATTCATTTTTCAGTTCCAGTAGTTTTTTGATGGAGTTTTTCATGTTTTTCATAGGTAGTATCATATCATCTGCAAATATTGAAAGTTTTACTTCTTCCTTACTAATTTGGATGCCTCTTTTTCCCCCTTGCGTGATTGCTGTACTTCCAAAACTATGTTGAATAAAACTGGTGAGGGTGGTCATCCTTGTGTTCTTCCTGATTTCAGGAGGGAAATCTCTCAGTTTTTCCCCATTCAATATGACGTACACCATGGGTTTTTCATATAAGGACTTTATTATGTTGAAGTATATTCCCTGTAAACCTATTTTAGTGATTTTGTCATGAATGGATGTTGTACTTTGTTAAATGCTTTTTCTGCATCTATTTAGATGATCATATTGTTTTTTGTACTTTCTCATGTTAAAGTGATGTATCGTGATTGATTTGAAAATATTGAGCCATGCTTGCATCCCTGAAATAAACCCACTTGATCATGGTGAATGATTTTTTTTAATGTGTAGTTGGATTCAGTTAGCTAATATTTTGTTGAGGATTTTTGCATCTCTGTCCATCAGAGATATCAGCCTGTCGTTTTTGTTGTTGTTGTTATTTTTTTTTAATAACCTCTTTAAATGTTTGGTAGAATTCACGTGTGAAACCATTTGTTTCTGAACTTTTATTTCTTGGGTGTTTTCTTATTGTGTGTTCAATTTCATTGCTAGTAGTATGTCTGTTCACATATGTTCTATCTCCTCCTGATTCAGTTTTGGAAGCTTATATGTATCTAGGAATTTATCGACTTCTTAGGTCATCCAATTTGTTGGCATATAACTTTTCATAATATTCTCTTATAATTCCCTGTGTTTCTATGGTACCAGTCGTTATTTCTCCTTCTCCATTTATGATTTTATTTACTTGAGTCCTCCCCCCTCTCCTCACCTGTTTTTTTTAATGAGTCTGGCTAAAGATTTATCAATTTTATTGATCTCTTCAACAAACCAGTTCCTAGTTTTATTGATGTGTTCTATTGGTTTTCTTTTTAGTCTCTATTTCATTTATTTCCGATCTAATCTTTATTACTTCCTTCCTTCTACTGGTTTGGGATTTTGTTTGTTCTTCTTTTCTCTAGCTCCCTTGTGTGTAGGCTAGGTTGTTTATTTGACATTTCTCTTGCTTCTTGAAGTATTGCTATAATCTCTCTTAGAACAGTGTTTGCTGCATCCCCCAAATTTTGGACTATTGTGTTTTCATTTTTATTTATGTCCATGTACTTTTTTGATTTCCTGTTTGCTTCCTTGGTTGACCCATTCATTGTTTGGTAGGATATTATTTAGCCCCCATTTATTTATGTTCTTTACAAATTTTTTCTTGTAATTGATTTCTAGTTTTATATCGTTGTGTTTGGAAAAGATAAAAGGTACAATTTCCTTTTTTAAAATTTGTTTGGGCTTGTTTTGTAGCCCAACATGTGATCTATTCTATAGATTGTTCAATGTGCAATTGTAAAGAATATGTATTCTACTATTCTTATATGTAATGTTCTGAATATATTTGTTAGATCTATCTGGTCCAATGTGTCATTCAAAAGTCCTGTTTTCCTTGTTTCCTTGTTGATTTTCTGTCTGGATGATCTGTCCATTGATAGAAATGGGATATTGAAGCCCTCTACTATTACTGTGTTACTATCAATTTTTTTCTTTATGTCTTTGAATTGTTGCTTTATATATTTGGGTGCTCTTATGTTGGGTGTATAAATATTTACAATTGCTGTATGTTCTTGTTAGATTATTCCTTTTATCATTAGGTATTATCCTTCTTTGTTTCTTGCTACAATCTTTGTTTTAAAGTTTATTTTTTTGATATAAGTAATGCTTCCCCAGCTCTCTTTCTGCTTCCATTTTCATGATAAATGTTTTCCCATCTCTTCACTTTCAACCTGTGTCTGTAGGTTGGAAATGAGTCTCTTGTATGAAGTGTATAGATGTTTCTTGCTTCATATATATATATATATATATATATATATATATATATATTCAACCCCTCTATGTCTTTTGATTGGAGCATTGAGCTCGTTTACATCCAAAGTAATTATTGATAAGTAAGTACTTATTGTCATTTAATTACCTATTTTACAGCTGTTTTTGTAGTTGTTCTCTGTTCCTTCTCTTGCTCTCCTCCCTTGTGGTTTGATGACTTTGTTTTGTGATACACTTTGATTCCTTTCTCTTTATTTTTTGAGTATCTGTTATTGATTTTTGATTTGTGATTACCATTAGTTTGATATATAACATCCTAAGCATATTACAGTTTATATATATATATATTTTTTTAATTTTTAAGTTTATTTATTTATTTTGAGAGAGAAGAGAGAGAGAGCATGGGAGGGGCAGGGAGAGTGGAAGAAAGAGAATCCCAAGCAGGCTCTTAGGTGGGCTCAAACTCACAAACCATGAGATTATGATCTGATCCCAAACCAAGAATCAAACACTTAACCGACCGAGCCACCCAAGCACCCCATATTGCAGTTTAAGTTGATAGTCCCTTAAATTTGAACCCATTTTAAAAGAAGTAAATGTTTACTCCTCCTCCCCACATTTTATGTATATGATATCATACTCCACATCATTTTATTTTGGGAATCTCTTGACTGATTTTATAGATATAATTGATTTTTACTGCTTTTGTGCTCTAACCTTGATACTGGTTTTATAAGTCATTAATCTACTACTTTTATGGTTTTTATTTACCTGTGAATTTTTTTCTTTCCTAGTTTTCTTACTTCTGTCCTTTCTTTCAACTCAAACAATTCTCTTCAGGGGTGTTAAAGTATCTGACAACATACCCAAATAAAGCTCTTGAAAATCACCTCTTAAAATTTGGAATAAAGTGTTTCAAGTCTTTCCTGTACCTATTCTCATTTTTTATTATTCTTTTTCTTTTTGCTGTTCAGCCTGGTTGCTTTCCATTACTTTGTCTTCCAGATCACTGATCAATTCTTTTGTCTCCTTTAATTTACTATTAATTCCCTTGAGTGCATTCTGAATTCCAGTTATTGAGTTCTTCATCTCTGATATATTCTTTTTTCATATTTTCTCTCTTTGTCAAAAGTCTCGTTGGGATCCTCCACACTTCTCTCAAGTCTGGTAATCTTTGTGACTGTTACTTTGAATTCTTTATCAGGCATCTTGCTTATGTCTGACTCTAAAAAATTTAGCTCTGTTGCTGTGATTTTATTTCAAATTTTTTTTAACTTATGAGGTATTTCTCTATCTCCTCTTTTTGTCTAACTCTCTGTGCTCATTTCTGTCATTTGTCTAACTCTTGTGCTCATGTGTTAGGAAAATCAGCTACATCTCCTGCTCTTGAAAACAGTGGCCATATGAATAAGAGTCCCTGTAGTGTAATGGTCTTCACCAGAATCAGGCCCTGTAGAGGTGTCTTTATGTGTGTTGTGTGTGCCCAACATTTGTGACTGAGCCATGTTTGTTTTCAGTCCGGTCAGCTGCAATGGCCTACTTTTCTGTTGTGGGTGGGGTTTTGTCCCTGTTCTATGAAGGGGTCAGTGTGAGGCTGCCTTGGCTTTGTAGTTGGGTCGGACCAGATGCCTGCCTTCAGCCTGTTGCCAGGGCTGCGATTGCACCAAACTGAAGGACACTCTCCCTGTGTTGTCTCTGAGAGGCTTTTGTTGGTGGAAAGGTCCTACAGTCAGACCAGATATCTGCCCCTGGTATATCTGTTGGGGTTGCAGTGTCTGCAAATGATAGGGCTCTCTCCTCGTGCTTCCTCCTGTGAGTTTTTACTCACAGGTGGGTAGAGCCAGTAGCAAGATCAGATAACTGTCTGTAGGTTTCTGTTGGGGCTCCAATCAAACTGGTGAATGTGGTCATCTTCCTCTCTCCCCAGGCAGGAGTCACTTTGGAATGGTCACTGTTGTGACTGCTTGTAGAATGAGACATGTGGGAGCCATTTTGGAGAGACCTCTGCTAAGTAGTTTAGGATAGATGGGGCGAATCCCCCAGAGAATGTGAGGGCAGGGCACTCAGTGTTAGCAAGCTAGTTGGAGAGTGTTCCCGCTGGTTCCCACAGGTGTCTGGCTACCTAGGACGGGACGCACGGGGTGGAAGGTAGAGAAATGGTGCCTAACAACTCATTTGTTTTTGGAGAATCCTTCTAAAGTTCCCTCCCCTTCAGCACATATACTGAAAATAATAAATAAGTCTCCTTTCCATATAACCCAGATGCTTTTCAAATTTCTGCTTCTACACTGTATCTCTGTGGCTGTTGGTTATGCTCTTTATGGTGGGAATTCATTTCCCATCAGCCCTTCCAGAGCTAAGTCCTAATTTTTAAAGTACCCAGAGTTAAGTCCAGCTAGTTTTACAAACTCTTGAAGTTAAGCCCATTGGATTTCAAAGCCAAATGTCAAGGGGACTCATCTTCTCAGTGCAGGTCTCTCGTTTTAGGGGTTCCTAGTGTGGAGTCTGTTCCTCTTCCTTCTCATGCTTGTGATGTTCCTTCTATTTGTGGTTAGTCTCCATGAGAGTTTGGTTCTCTGTCCCTGGTACTCTTTTCCATATAGCCTCGCTATGATTAATCCTAGAAAGTCCATTCTGCCACTCTTTGGGTCATTTTCTGAATTAGTTGCACAGATGTGGCTCTTATCTCAGTTTATCCATGGACAAATGACGTTTAGGATGTTCCTACACCACCATCTTTCCAGGCTCTGATGAAAGCATACTCTTAACCATAAAGTCAACTTTGATATAAAATATCTAAAGTGTAAAATGCTAGAGCTCTTTTCCACTTATTTTTGAATATGTGTTTACTTCCTGATTTTATACTCTCAAGCTAGGTAAAGTTGACACCAACACAAGAATTGAAATAAAGCTGCCAAGAGTTGAATAAATTGCCATTCAATTAGTAATTATGTTTCCATTCAATTAATAATTTTTTTTTTAATAAACACAGATAGAAGCACCGGAGTGGCTCAGTCGATTAAGCCTCTGACTTTGACTCAGGTCATGATCTCATGGTTCTTGGGTTCGAGCCCCACTGCAGGCTCTGTGCTGACAGCTCAGAGCCTGGAGCCTGCTTCAGATTCTTTGTCTCCCTCTTTCTCTGCCCCTCCCCTGAGTGCACTCTGTCTCTCTCAAAAATAAATAATTTTTTTAATTAAAAAATAAAAATAAAAACACAGATATAGTATGGCAGAGTGGTATGGTTTGCAAATTTCAAGCTCAAATGAAGAATATCATCTCCAATATGACTGTGATTTAGTTTATTTTCCTATGGGCACAGTTTGAATCAGATGTCAAGCTAAAGAGGAAAGTCTGTCTTTTGACTAAATTAAGATGAAAAATTTTGTGCGTAGGTTTGTGTGTGGATGTGCTGGGTGTGGGGCGCCATTAATAGCCTCACTGTACTTCTGTCTTCTGTCTTTACTAATCCTGGTTATTTCTAAACCTAGTATTTCCATTTGGATTTATTGTAGAAAGAAAATATGCCCCTTTCTCTAGAATTTTTTTTCCAAATTCTGACTTCTTTTTTCTTTTTGTGAATCTCCTGGAAAATGGTCTCTTTACACTCCGATCTGTGCCTTCAATGCCTTCAAAAGGCCCCTCTACCCATTCTGTAGACAAGAATTCCATCAGTGATTTAAAGGTGACTACTCTGTTAAGGAGTGACCAATATTTTGCCATCCTTTTTGTTAAAGTCTTAAAGAACATTATAATATCTGGTAGGGTATTTTATCACTACTGTCGAATAATCCATTTCTTCCCTTAATGAACATCTCTTTGTCCAGTAGTGCTATTATTTTAATATATTTCTAAATATCATTTGATAAAATAATATTTAGGAATTTGACTCACTAATTATAGGTAATTTTTCTTTTCCTGCACTATTTCTGATAGATTTGAATGTCTATTGATGATGAATATGAATACACATACACATTTATATATATACCAAATAAATTTCAGATTACTACAAATACAGACACAAAATTTACTGGTCTTTAGAAAATTTTAATGTAATTCAAATAATTTTTTCCTTAATGGTCTCAGTGGACTTATCTTGCCATTTCATTGCTAGATTCCTCTTTTGTAATTTTATTACCCACCCGTCTCAACCCGCCATTTCTATTTTGCTTGTTTTTTTATATATGCTACATATTAGCTACATATTCTATTGACATAATATTGTTTCTATATAATTGCATACATATAATTACATACATATTTTTATATATTTGTAGATTTTTGGACTTTTTAATAAACTCATAGTTAGCAGTTTTATGGTTATTCTATATTATTTAACTTTGTTACTTTTAATATTTTTATTGATTTATTTATTCAATGAACTCTTTTTTTTAAATCTTATGCTTAGAACTGAAACTGAATTTTTTTATAAAGCAGGTGCTAATGTTCATTCTCATTAATAATTCCTTAAAAATATTTTAGCTGTATTTGAAATATGTTACTGTATGTTTCCTGTGTCTGCTGTATCAAATTGCCACAGACTTGGTGTCTTAAAACAAGAATGTATTCTCTTATAATTCTGGGGGACAGAAGTCAAAAATCATTATCAAGTCTGATGGAATCAAGATGACAGCAGGGTTATGCTCTCTCTGGAACCTCTAGGGGAGAATCTCTTTATTCAGGTTTTCTCCACGAATATTGACTCCCGTTTCCTTTGTAATCTTGCTGAAGTTAAGTGCCAGCATCTATTACTATATATTCAAGTTTGATATTTTGTTTGTTTTCCTCTTTGGTTTCAAGAAATTACAAAGCAGCATTATACTCTATTTTAACATAGAGATGCAATAGAAACTGAATTTTAGAAACAAAAGATCACCATAAAGTTATTTATAAAGCAAAGAATGGAAATATGTGCATTTTAATACTATAGAAATTGTTTAATGTGTTGTATTAATTCCATATGATAGCTAATTCTATAATTCTAAAAATATATTTGTGTAAGAGTATTTAATTGCATTTAATTACAAAAGTGGTGACAATGTGGTGACAAAGAATAAAGTAAGCTATAAAGGAGCAAAAACACAATAATTTAATTTTTAAAAGTACGTATTTTGAGATAATTTTGGGTTATAGAAGAATTGTAATAGTCAAGTGTTCCATATGTCCTTCCCACAGCTTATATTTCCTCTTACATGACCATGGTATAATTATAGCAACTAAGAAATGATCATTTACACATTCTAGGAAGTAAAAAAAAAAAAAAAAGACAGTTTTGATATCACTGGTTTTCCCCACAACATTCTTTTTCTTTTCTAGGCCCAATCTAGGAGACCATGTTGCATTTAGCCTTGGTGTCTCCTTAGCTTTTTCCAATACATTATAATGTCTCATGTTTCCTTAGTCACAACTTTGACACTTTTGATACAATAGCAGGTATTTTTTTTAATATTTTTTTGCTTGGTTTTTGTTTTTGTTTTTTGAGAGAGAGAGAGACAGAGCATGAGCCAAGGAGGGGGAGGGAGACACAGAATCCAGTGCAGGTTCCAGGCTCTGAGCTGTCAGCACAGAGCTCCAGCTGGGGATTGAACTCATGAGTCCTGAGAGATCATGACCTGAGCCGAAGTAGGACACTTAACAGACTGAACCACCCAGTTGCCCCTACAGTAGCAGGTATTTTAAAGAATGTTTCTTGATTTGGGTCTGTTTGATGTGTTCTCCTGAGCAGTGAGGCTGTGGCTGCTTAGGAAGAATACTACAGAAGTGATAGCCCTGATTATTGCATCATATCAAGGGGCATGAAATCAATACAATTTAGTGCTGATGCTAACTTTGAACACTTGGTTGGTTAGAGTGGTGTCTCCCAGGTTTCTGCACTCCAAAGTTATTTTTACCTTTCCACTCATTTTTTTTTCAGTTAGTTATGCACATCGTGTGATTTGCATTATTTTAAATGGGTTAAAATTTGAGTTATGTCCCAGCATATGGTCCTTCTTTGTGAATGCTCCATGTACACTGAAGAAGAGTGTACATTCTGTTGTTGTTGGGTGGAATGTTCTACAGATGTTAATTAGATCAAGTTGGTTGGTAGTGCTTTCCTGGTCATCTATATCTGAAGTGATTTGCTGTCTAATTGGTCTACTAATTACTAGGGAAGGAGGAGTTTTGAAGTCTCTAATTGTATTTGTGGATTTATCCATTTCTCTTTTCATTATCTATCTTTTTTTCTCATATATTTAAAAATTCTACTGCATAGTACATACATAATTAGGATTGTTATGTTCTTAAGAATTGACCATCGGGACGCCTGGGTGGCTCAGTCGGTTAAGTGTCCGACTTCAGCTCAGGTCACGATCTCACAGTCCGTGAGTTCGAGCCCCGAGTCGGGCTCTGGGCTGATGATGGCCCAGAGCCTGGAGCCTGCTTCCGATTCTGTGTCTCCCTCTCTCTCTGACCCTCCCCCATTCATGCCCTGTCTATCTCTGTCTCAAAAATAAATAAACGTTAAAAAAAAATTAAAAGAAAATGAATTGACCATCACGCAAAGACTCTTTAACCCTGAGAGTATATCCATATTTATTTCCCCAAGTTTTTAAATGATTATCATGGATTTAGAGCATACATTTTTAAATAATCCGTATCCACCCCTAAGTAATATTGCATGTCTTTGCTTATTGTTTAAGAGACTTATAACATTATATTCCCAATTAATCCCTTCCATCCTTTGTGCCATTATAGTCAAACATGTAACTTATTCAAATGTTATTACTTTTGCTGCAAGAGTCAGTTTTCTTTTAGAGAAATTAAAATTCAAAGATTATATTTTATCTTCACTGAGTCCATTTCTGAAGCTCACCATCTCTTTGTAGGAATCCAAGTTTGTACTAAACTTTGCTTTATCTGGCTAAATAAAGTATCTCCGTTCTTCTCTGTGGACACCTGGTGGTAATCATGTTCGGAAAACTCACAAGAGGTTGCAAACCCCATATGTTTGCAGACCTCTGAGTT
Organism: Acinonyx jubatus; assembly: GCF_027475565.1. Taxonomy (NCBI): domain Eukaryota; kingdom Metazoa; phylum Chordata; class Mammalia; order Carnivora; family Felidae; genus Acinonyx; species Acinonyx jubatus. Next base: position 212,525,347 of record NC_069380.1, read on the forward strand.
TTCACACATTTATACTATCTAAGGCTTGATCTTTAGCAATCTGTTAAACATTCTTAGCTTAATCATTTTACTGGTTTATATGGCATCCACAGCATTTGTCCCAAGAAAGCAAATGCTGGGATTTTGTTTCTCCCAGCAAATTCCTGTCTCTCCCCAGATTTAGGGTTACTCGTCCTATGGTGTCAGTTTTCTTAAGGTCCCCCATAAAAGGTAATTTGCAATCTTCCCAGTACATACAAGGATGTGAACAACACTCATTCCATCTTTCCACCTTTCATCTGAAAGTCCAATAATTTAGTTTTGTAAGAAAATACACAGCTTGATATAAAAGAAAGTCAATTCACTTCAAAATTAACAATGTCTGTTCTGTTTGAATGTAGGTTCATATTTTGAGCCTTTCTACATTTCCGAATATAGTAAAATTCCCCTGTATTATATAATCTCAAAAATATTATTAAGATCATAGAATTATGAGCACAGTATAGTGAATGTATAAGAATTAAAACGGATTTGTGAGGGAAAATATTACATTTGAGAAAAAAGTAGTTAAACAGAAAGTATAGTTAAATATGTAGTTATTTCTAGTTCTTGCTACTTCAAAATTTATTCGTATAAACTGAAAAGAGTATATTTTTCATAAATAGTATCTGCTTTTTTTCCCTTTGTTCCTGGCAGAGAAACAAGAGAAATCTGGACTTCATTGACAGCTGATTTGAATTCTGTTTATGTTGTTATTCCACAGTCCCATCTCATACTTGTGGATATGGGTCTCAAGGGAGCTTAAAACCCTTCTTGATTTTGCCAGGGACTTCATGAAATGATCTAGGGGAAAAATCACTTCGACTTCCCTTCAATTTTCTTTTTTATCTGCAAAAGAGGTGTGGCGATGACTTTTTGTGTCTTCCACGTCTATTTTGATGGCTGATGAAGTGGCATTCTGTATACCTTGGAACAAAAGTGATAGATAAAAATGTGTGTGTAATAGAGAGAGTGAGATTATAAGTAAAGTTTGGAAACAAATAAAATTGGAAATGTATAAATACATTTCAAAATGAGTGCCTCCGTCCACTATTTGAATTCACTTTGATTTCATTCTGTAAATTGGCTTTCATCTTCCTCACCTATGACAATTACACTTCTTACAACCACAGCTTGTCTCACCTTAAATGTATCTCAGAGGGGCTGCTTTGGCTGGTCTATCCACTGTCACAAGCTGACTGAGCGTTGACACTCCCACCTGCTGTGGAACAGCAAGCTCCCAGGTCCAACTGCTAGGATGAAAAAAACCTACTGACACTGAACTGCACCAAGGAGACCCTTTCTCCACCTAATTGCTTCCCAGAACTGTTGAGGAGGTCTGGGTTGGCATCTCTTCGGAGACACAAATAGAAAATGAGGCATGTTTAATATCAATTCAATCAATTCTATCTTCCCGATGTTATAGGGAACTATACTATGCTGCATTTTATAATTTAATTATTGACTCTTGTGATATGGACTCTAACAACACTTTGTGCTGTGTGAAACCCCACTCTGTCTCTATTATCTAAGGGCAGTGCTTGTTCAACTCTACAGCAATTGGGGAAATCCACCTTCCTGCAATTTTTTTTTTTTTTAACACAGAAGGCAACTTGGGCCTAGAAAGTGGACAGAGATATATGATGACAAAAGCTGTTTTTATTTTGTTTTAATATTTAATTTTCTCTGTCTTTGTGTTGAATTTAGTCGGTAGGACCACATTGGTTGTTAATGTTTGACATCTCATGGGGACTATAAGAGTAAAGAAAAAGCAGTTAATGAAATGTAAGGAAAAGAAACTGGAAGCAATGCTAAAGTCTGACATTAAGGAAAAGTATACAGGAAAAAAAGCCATATAATAAAATCTCTGTCATGGAAGAAAAATGGTACTATGAGGAGACTATTTAAAAGATAATCATGTTTAATCATTGTACATTAATTAGAGTGTGTATAAATAGCCAATTTATTTTAAGCCAGGTCTTCAAATATCAAAGATAAGAAAATTATATTTTCATATGGATCCTTTTAGACAATGTTGATCATACACGTTATCCGCAATTACACTTTTATTTGGTAGAAAATAGCAAGAAAAGCAAATATACATGTGAGAAATGAATTTGCATAAAAAATATTTTTAAAAGGAAAGTAATAAATTTGCATAATTTTTAAATAAAGCTTTAGGGATACACTGTTTAAAACATAAAAGATCAGTCGTATGTGCTAGGTTTCCACCTCCCTTCAAATCTCTTTCCCAAGAAAAGACTTGCAGATTTTTAGTTGTTTCTTCTGATAGGACACATTCCAATTTTCACTCTAACATTATATGTCCCTTCTCAAATACTTTGCTGCCTTCAACTCCTTTTAACAGCTTTTCAATGTTAGAAAGCTCTTGAGTTACCTTAATATATCTTGAAAATCCCTGTGTATTTGTTTGGGTTCTTCAGAGAAAGAGAGTCAATGGGGAAGATAATATAATGTAATATAATAATAATAATAATATAATAAATATAATATAATACAACATAATGTATAGTTATATAGCTATATAGTTATATATAGTTATAATATATATGATATATAATATATATAATACAGAGGGGATTTCATAGAAGAATTGGCCCACATGATTATGGAGGCTGAGTCCCACAATCTGCTGTCTGCAAGCTGGAGAACGAAGAAAGCCAGTGGCGTCAGAGTCCTAAGAACCAGGACAGCCAGTACTGCAAGTTTCAGTTTAAGTACAAAGGCCCAAGAACCAAGAGAAGATACATATGCTAGCTCAAGCAAAAAGAGCAAATTTTTGCTTTTTCTGCACTTTTGTTCTATGCAAGCCCTCAACAGTTCGGATGATATCTATCACATTAGTCAAGGTGATCTCCATTAGTTAGTCTACCGATTTAAATGCTATTCTCTTCTGAAAACACGCTCACCAACACACTCAAAAATGATGTTTTACCCAATATCTGGGCATCTTTTAGCCCAGTCACATTGACACATGAAAGTAACCATTCACACTCTGCATTATAGAACAAAACTCTAGGTCATTTGCCATGTGACAATGATTCCTTGTTCTGGCAAAAGAGGTTCATGATATTTTGTAACCTGTCTTTCTAGAGATTCATGGGATTCCAAGCCCTAGGACTTTCTTTTCCGTCTCTTAATGTCTGATATGCAATGTGAAATTATTTGTGCATAACATCACAGTCACTTACGTTAGCACCAAAAGCAGTAGTAAAACTATTTATCGTTGAGAAGCAAAAATCAGTTCACATTGACAAATCACTCTTTTCGTTTTTCCCCCTTTCCTTGATCTAGGAAATATACAATGTTAGTATTGTTATTAAAGAGTCAGCAGGATAATATAAGATTGGAGACTGACTTCTCTGACGTGTAGCACTTTGATTTTTATATCCCTGTTTTCATAATTAAATGTGTCTTGGAAAACTCAATCGTGTAGAACACATATAACTCAACTTTGGTTGAGACACTCTGAAATCCTATTGGTTAATTTGTCTTGTGTTTTTGTATCAAATTATACAATCTGAATCTATTTCACTGACAAATGATAAGAGAAAAATACAGGCACAAAATATTGCCTACCTTCTTCTTCCAGCTGCTTAATGACCAAAGAGAATAACAATGAAAGGGGTAGGAAAAGAAAATAGATGATAGCCCTCTGGACTGATTCTATAAGATAAAGCAACTTAACAGGGAAAAAAGGGATTACATTAAGGCGAAGATGAACTTCTTCTAGCAAGTTTGATAAATTGTTATCATTCCAGACAATTTGAGATAATGCAATCTCCAAGGCTGAATGACATAATTACTAGATATGTTGTGAGTTGTCAGGAAATCCAAAGATCAATCACCGGAAGACTTGACTGGATCTGCATCTATTTATTTGCACCCAGGGCGAAAAATCACAACCACAGTAAAAACAATGAAGATTAAAAAACAACCACAGCAACAACAATGATAAAAAAAAAAGAAAAGAAAAGAAAGGAGGTTAAATAATAAATATAGATGTGCAATTTCTGGCTTTTCACCAGCAAAATGTTCAAATCCATGAATATAAATAAAAATCATTGCGAGGTTTACCTTTACATAAATCTAGGATATAAAATCAGAAGGTAAAAAATATATATGCCTGCTATTTTATAACTTAAAATACAAAGTAACTTCAAGTTTTTATAATTTTTATGCAAGTTAATTTGAATATATATATATATATATATACACACATTATATCAAAATTAGGAATCTTTGAGAACATGGAATTTATGCCTAAGGTGTGTATTTTTCTATACTCTTAGGAGGTGAATAGACAAAGATAAGGTATAAAAGATTTAGTTATCTCTGGATATAGACACTCTACGAAAGAGTGGCACAAATCACTATATTACTCGGGTTATAATGGTTAAACTAGGAAATGTACAAAGAACCACAAAGAAGTGTCATTTCACTACTCAAAGATATTTTCCATATGTGGTAAATGAAAAACAAAAACAAAACAAAACAAAAAACCATCATCCATTGCAAATGGAAACCCTAAATACTGCATTATGACTTTATTTCACATGCATAACTTTCTCTAATGGTTTAGGAAATTTTTAGAGGAAAGATACTATGCTCATAAAGAATCTGTTTCACTGGCTGAACAGACTCAATCTTCTCCTTACACAGGGCGACCAAGTTTAAATGTTTCATCAGCAATTCAATCTAATTCAACAAAAACTAAATTCATCATCATCCTCCCAGTAGTCCTGACCCATCTTCATGCTTTCTGTTTTGTTTAACGATATCATCATTCACCCAATCAACAATTTCAAAATCTTGAACTCTTCATTAATTTTCCTTCTCTCTCATCATGTCAGCAATTCTATTGGTTTCATCTTGACCAAGCATTTAACTTCCCTTCTTTTTCCAAAACGCAATGTCTCCGCCAATGTTAAAACCTGCTTTTATTGTTACAGTGTTTTCTTACAGAACCATTTATTTTAAAATACCCCTTTTTTCTTAATCTACCTGAGGCATCGCTGCCTCAGCAAAATTTTCCATTTCATCTCTAAATGTGACTGTATTAGTTAAGATAGAAATTCAGCTGTGTGCCATAGAACTCTATGACAATATTTATTGAATGGGTATAGGCATTTCTTTTTTCTTATCATGGTTGGTGTTTTGGCATTCCTCCATTATCCAGGGACCCTGGTTTCTCCTATCTCCTTTGTCCTCGGTCCGTTGAATCATTTGAGATGACATGCTACTGTGAACATGGTGCAAGCTGAGGGTGGAGGAAGAATGTAAAGGTAGGAATAAGCATTGCATACTTTAGCTTATATCTCATTGAATTCGATCTTAGTTATATGGACATACTTCGCATTCACAGATGACTGGCTAGTTGTACCAGCCTACACAGTACACCACTCGAATTTCCCTTCAAGGGAAAAAGGTACTTAGCTGATGGCCTCCACTTGCCACACATTTGGGAACCACCGGTGTTCAAACTGAGGCTATACTCCCTCGCAGCCGTATCCAGCTAATGACTTAGTATGAGGGTATACTGGAGCCAGGCCATTCCTTCCCAACATATGAGAACATTTCTAACCATCTTTCTTCTGGAGCTCTCTGTAACCCTAGGTAAATATTTCTTAGAACTGCTCTGCGGTCTGAAACTTTCTCACTCGATCCTACTTCCTTCCTTCTCTCAGTTCACAGATGTCAAACCTAAATCTCTGTCTCAAGACCATCCCTGCCTCCTCATGTTTCTTCTCTCCTTTATCCTTTACAGGCATTTCCTTCAATACATGTTTTGAGTGGAAAATTCATCTTGTTATCTGCCTTCTAGAGGATCAAATTCGGCCAGCAATAGTCCAACTTAAATCAAGAGTGCTAATATTTTGATAATGAAGGAGAGACCCATGCTGGGGAGCCATCAGCTGTCTCTGCTGTAAGTAAGATGTCTGCAGTAGTTTTCTAGAACCTACAATAAAGTTTTAAAAAGTAGCTGCAGATGAATACTAATTATCAGAGTGGTAGTAGTTCGCATATAAGAAAAAAATATTCTCATTAATGCTGTAAAATATTAGCATGTAAAGAGCTCTGCTTTGGGAACATCTTGAGTATGTATGGCACAAAATGTTTTTAACTTCTCTAGTGGATTCTGATATTAAATAAGCATTAGTTCAAAAGCAAATCTGCAATTGGCAACATGTGAGATGTTGAGTAGGTCACTAAATCTCCCCAAATCTCTGCTTCTGGATTCATTAAAAGTGGGTATGAATTGTTTTCCATTAATGTTATTATAATATACAGTGAGACACTGAAGAATACAAAAGACTTAGCAAAGTGCCTACACAAAGAGAGAATTTCTCCTTCCTCCTCCTCCTCTTTGCTATTACTATTGTATTATTGCTGCTATTATTATTATTATTATTATTATTATTATTATTATTATTATTTTGTCTGCAACATCCTGAGCTATTTCTTTATTTTGAAAACCCCAGTGTCTGGGGGAATTGCCTCTCATACATTTGGCCTCTATATAATTAGTGTTTACAGCATGATGGAATAAAATTATGTTTGAACCTTTGTGAGACGTTTATGAGATTTTCCAGATATACCTGGAAACACAGCTTTCTGGAGGCGACTGAAGTTGTTCATTATGAAGTGTGAACAAAAACTGACGAAATGTGAATGGCCATTTTTCATGTGCAATCACCTCTCATTTGTTTTATCGATTGTTGCAGTCTTTGAGTGCTTAAATTACTTTTTTTGATGTTGTACCTGAGGCTGCTGTGAATTTGGTTGAAACTCAGTTTTTTATCTCATTATTGGCACTCTTGAATAAAACCAGGAGGGCATGCCGCCTCAGAAGAAAACCTGCTAGTTAGATGGGACCATGGGCGGGCAGACCTGATCTTTGTAATACCAACATGAAATACAAAAGACAGGACATTATTGATTCTTTGGGAAGTGACCTAATATCTTTGTGCCCCAGTCTTCTTTTGTTAAACGAGGCTAATACTAAATCATAGATGTCATGTGATGATTAAATTATACACAAAAACTGCTTTCACCATGCCTGTTATATAGTAAGTTGCATCTAGTGTCTGCTGCTCGGGTATTATTCTGGGCAAAATTTGCAAGACAATGAGCTCTATAAAATTTTATGTGTTGTTTAAGCTAATAAGATGATCAAAAATTCTCCTGACAATTTCTTGACAAGCAAGTGCTCTGGAAATTATCATTGAGGAATAAATCTCCCTTTCTCTCTAACCTCTAGGGGGACTAGCCATGCTTGGATTGAACAATAGTCCTTGTCTTCTTACAGGTAGCAACTTAGAAATGCCTCAACAACTAAGCTCATGCTCTGGGAAAGGCAATTCAGGGAGCAATAAAACTCATGAAAGAAGCCACATATTATCAATAAATTCAATTGTTTTCTAAATATGTGTTGCTAAACTCTGAAGAGGAGGGTTTTAATGGGGGCTACACCAAGGCACTGTGATGTTACAACTGTGGTGGTTCCTTGAGGCAGAAAAACAGGACAGAGAATAGCAATTCTCCAGGGCCTTGAATTCAATCCATCTGTGTCTTCAAACTGAAAAGAAGGGAAAGTTCATTAAAAATGGAGTGGGAAAGCCCTGGAGAGGGAGCTTTCATTCTCTACCCCTCATGGTAAGAAGGCACCTCGCCTTCCCCAACAGGAAGAAGCTTACTTTATAAACCCCAGCAGAAGGAAGGAAGAATTTCTCCTAGTCCAGCAACAGCCCAGCCAATGAGAAACTACCACACTCCAGCAATTGAGAAACTGTAACAGAACCTCACAGTTTCAGCTTTTCCCCTATAAAAGCAAGCCCCTCTCAGCTCTTCTCCAGACTTGCTGATGGTTAGGCATAGTTTGCTTGTTCTGAATTGCAATTCTTTGTTATTCTCAAGTAAGGTTTTTTTTTGTTTTGTTTTGTTTTGTTTTTTTGTAAAATAGCTGGCTCTTATTTTCTCAAAGTCAACATTATGTGGTGATCAGAGAAGGATCCAGAAATGATGAACCCTTAAGAAACTAAACCCAGTAAACTGTGAAGTACCCACCTGAGCCCTTTGTGCTCTCTGCTTTTGCAAGTTGTCTCTCCTTTAGGTTTGGGAAGTCTCTCAGATCTGAGCTCCCTCCTTTTGTTGGAACTCTGACTTTCTTTGGGATCTGTTTAAAAGTTTTTGTCTTTACTGGTGAGTATTCCATTGTTTTTGTTTTTAATGGAACTCTGATTTGTAATACTGGGATTTCAATCTGCCAGACTCTCTCAGGAGTATCGTTTTTGGGGACCTCAGCCAGTTTTGTGTTTAAAAACTGTGGTCTTTCCTCATGTGAATTCTTAACTAATTGTATTAACTTAACCAAGTTACTTTCATAATTTCAGTGGCCATTAGGGGAACTTCCTTCCCAAACTTACTCTTCTCAGAACTATATTAGAAGACCATACCTCTACAATAAAACTGAATGGCACACTTACTTCAATTGGTATTTGTGAGGTTTCCAAGTATATTCAGAACTCTAAAATTTCTTTTTTACAAAATACCCTTTCTAAATTGACCAAGGCAAAAAAAAAAAGTAAAAAGCCATCAAAGTCCTCTTTGCTCCCTCCTCCCATGCTTCATTCTCTTCCCCTGTGGCACCTCTGAATACCCTTCACCTCTTCATGTAACCCTGTCAATGAACTTAGAAACTGCACCTTTAAAATCAGACCCACTGAGGATTCTTATACTAAGGCCCTAATTCTTTATGTCCCTTGGACTGAGGCTTAATTGTGAACCATTCTTCCCAAAGTAGCTGAGGATCCCCACAAATTTGCTGAGGAATTTAATATAGTCTTTCAAATTTAGTTTTCTCCAATGTGTACCAATTAGTTCACATGCTCACTGGCGAAGACCAGGCCAGACACTGAATGAAAACAACTAATTGAGATCCTGAAAATCTCTAGAACTTCAGGTAAGAGACCAACTCCCTGCCATGTTATATGATTGGACATTGTTATATGATCTGGCAGTCGCTAAGTAATGTCACCTGGCAATCTTTAGGTGTTTTCCCAAAACTTGTCGACTGGAATAAATTTCAGGCTTGTACCTAGAAACTCAGGAAACCTGTGCATGGTTCCAAATTGTTTTTTAGGAAAATTCTGGCCTTCCTCTGGATGTTGAATCCACTCATGTGGCCTTTCACTCTATAGTAATTAATAGACTGAACTGGGATCTTTCTCTACTATTTAAGAGGATCAGGGTAGAATAAAAAATCTATGTCTGCTCCTCTTTAGTTACCAAATAAGTTCCCCCATACCATAGATGATTGAACTAAAAAGACTGCTAAAATCCTCCAATTCTTAACTCCAACAAATGGAGGCCCTTAAGCAAAACACTCCCCACCCAACCCATTCTCTGCCACCATTGAAAAAGCCAGGACACTGGGTCATAGATTGTTGCAAACTTAGTGCTGTAGGAATCTTCAGTCCTCTAAACCAGCCTTAGCTTAGTTCCTGGCTTCAAAGACCTACAGGGGCTGTTTCCACTATTCCCTCTTATCTGGCTCCAAAAAGCAATTCTCCACACTGGGAATGAATAGCTAAACAGCTCTGGCCTCAGAGCACTACAAGTCTTAGTTCCTCCACTCCTGTTTGCTTATCAGGTAGAGATTTCTTGGAGAAATATGCCAGAATTCCTTTGTCCCAAAAGGGAGCCATAACTCTAGAATCTAACAGCAGAACCAAAGTAGCCAACCAGATGAATCAAATGACCCTTCGAAATCTTTTATTTGCTTCATCTCGGATGACATTAAGGCTAATTTTAAGGATATTGACCATTTGTCCCTATTGGATCAGCTGTAAGGTATCCAACCATAATATAATATTGTAAGGCTCTGGGCCTCACTATCTCTTGGATAGCATCCTTCATCACCCATAGGTGCTTTTGTCCCCAGTTACCCAAAATTCAGTGCTAAAGAGCAATTGGATATACCTATTTGGTAACATGGAGAGTAAAAAGAAATGACATCCATTTAAAAACATCAGAAAATGATTAACACTTATTTTTTACGTTAGTAAAATTAGTGGCAGTACAAAAATTGTCAGTGTGTAGCTCAATGAGTGTTCATTGAATAAATGAAATTTCACTCAGTGAAATTTCAATGAATTCGAATATCTCAAACACTATTCAGATGAAGAGAGAGAACATTACTAAAGCCCCTGAGGTATAATGTCTCTTTTGTGATCACTGTCTCTGATAGGCAATGCCATCCTGCCTCTAATTCTAGAATTACCTCAGCCTGACTCTAATTCTAAAATTACCTCAAACAGTTAAAATAGTACCTGGCGGGGGCACCTGGGTGGCTCAGTCAGTTGAGGATCCGTCTTCAGCTCAGGTCATGATCTCGCAGTCCGTGAGTTCGGGCCCTGCATCGGGCTCTGCACTGACAGCTTGGATTCTGGAGCCTGCTTCAAATTCTGGGTCTCCCTCTCTCTCTCTGCCCTTACCCCACTCATGCTCTGTCTTTCTCTCTCTCTGTGTCAAAAATAAATAAACATTAAAAAAAATTTTAATGTTGTACTTGTCAGGTAATTTAAAAAGAAGAAAAATATTATAAACAACAACAACAACCCTCAAACCTGAAGTCAGATATTAGTGATGAAGTAGATTGTGACCTACTAACAGAGCAGTTTATCAGGGCAATCAAATAAAATAGTAATCTACATATGCCTGACTATATAACATCAAAATAAATAACAAATTTTGATATAATTATCAATAAATTGACAAAGCCACAACTATATAATTTCTTGTATTTAACTTCCTATTTTGGAAGTAAATGATATTTGATCATTTATTTCACACACACATACACTTATACTCTTATTTTTTATTTATTTAGTTTTTTTCTGGTAAGGGGAAGCACTCTGGCTCCTAAACTACTAGCATAAAATGTATATGACTTGAAGATAGACAGTTCAACTGTAAAAGTTCTGATTTGATATTTTTACGGAGCATTTTTAAAAAATTATTTTAGAGAGTACACGTGCAGGGGAGAGAAAGAGACTCTTTTTTCTTTTTTAAGTTTAATATGAGAGAGACAGAACATAAGCAGGGGAGGGGCAGAGAGAGAGAATCCCAAGCAGGCTCTATAGGGGCTGCACAGAGCCAGAAGTGGGGCTTGAACTCAATGAAACTGTGAGATCATGACCTGAGCTGAAATCAAGAGTCCAATACTTAACTGACTGAGCCACCCAGGCTCCCTTGGGAGAGAGAATGTTAAGCAGGCTCCATGCTCAGTGCAGAGCCTGACACAGGACTCAATCCCATGACCCTTGGATCATGACACTTGGATCAAAGTCAAGAGTCAGAGGCTCAACTGACTGAGCCACTCAGGCGCCCCTTATAGAGCATTTTAAATAATTAAACTTTACTAATATTAATTTATCATGAGTAGGAAAAATAAACATCTCTCATTCTACATAACCTATTGTCTATAGTTATGGTTCAAGAACAGATTATTCTGAATGTGACAGCCGTGGAAACAATACCTATCCAGACACAATTCAGTAAGACTGTTCCTCAGCAAATGTGTGATCTAGTCAATTCCCATAAGTTTTCTTAAAACCCATCAAAGATATTCCTGTAATGTGGAACTTTATAAAGAACTGCATATAATTTGAGAATTTTGGAACACATTTTAATTAGATTACCTTGTCCTGTGTCTATCATCAATCTCTCTTTAATCTATCATTATTCTGTTTAGTTATTGAATCTCCTGAAGCCTCAATAACTGCAACTATAGCTACGGCTTGGTATTTCTTCATTCATCCATCAAATATTTATTGATGTTACTATGTGTATGGAATTCTAGGCACTGATGAGAAATAGCGGGCTTACATTTTCATGTTACAGGTTTCTGATAAAATATAAAATTTTGAGTTTATTTTGGTTCATGTATAGATTCTTTTGGTTCAGAATATGTTTTATGGTTCTCCATGTTTTTATGTGGCTTGCTGATCTATTACCAAGTATGGCCTGGAGTTTTTCTTGATGCACTTATGCCTGGAAAATTTCCCTTGAGTATATTATGGTAAATAATTGTCAGAAAGTTTCTGGCACTTGACAAAAATAACACACCAGTATATACAAAATGAAAATTGGGCCAAACCATAACATTTTTATTATTCCTTTTTTTCTGTTGTTATATTTATTATTGCTGAAAATCATTTATTTACTATCAAACACCTTTTATTTCCATTGCTATATATGAAAATGAAAGCTCAGAATTTTGCTGTCTACCTATAAACACCATATTTATTCAATCAGTACGCTTGAGATTCAGTGCCATATTAACACAGACAACATAAGATATTTTTACAAGTTTACTGAGAAGTATTTACTAAATATATTGAATATTTACTAAATATATTGAAAGAAAAGACAAAAATCGCTAAACAGGTCTATGAAGAAATTATTTTGATTAAACGTTATATTTTATGTATTTTCCATTTTAATTGAGCATTTTTTTTAGTAGTAAGCTACACCTTATTTAATAAAACTTAAGATAAACAAAGGTGTCTGGCCTGTTATGTCTCCTTGGGGAATAATTTTGTTACTTTGCACAATTTCCAACTTTTGTAAATATTATCAAGACACTTAGATTTTGCAAATCTAACTACATATAGGATTTTATGAATAAAATAAATTTGTGCATTATTAAAACTAATTCTTAAAAGCGTTTCATAGTAAGGAAGGCTAGATTTTAATTCTTAATGCAGAGAGAGGGGTGGCAACTATTTTCATTTGACATGAGAATATAATTTGATCTATTCTACAGAGCTTCTAAATTATGAATAGATTTTAAATAAAATTATGTATAAAATAAGTACTTTATAGAGTGAGGACAGTAATGTTTATTATGGAATATGCTGAAATATAAAATGATTGTGAAACAGAATGAAATAATTTTTCTGTAAACACTCAAAATACATGTAAAATTATATTTATTTTCCCATTTTCCCATTTTTCCATTTCAAATTATTTACACTAACTTCCACAATTTCACAAGTTAGTAAGATATAATAAATATGCAACAAGAGTGGAGTTCTAATTCAGAATGGGAAATTAAAATAGTGCCAGAATATAGTTAAAACTTTAAAAGTTTTAAAAGAATTGATAACCCCAGGGGAAAAAGGACAAACAGTATACAAAAGTAAATCAAATGAATTAGAAACAGGAATTTTGATAAATACATATAAAATACATAAAATAAAGCTGAAACTGGCAAATACAATCAAAAAATTAAAAAAAAATAGGAGGCAGAGGGGGGCACCTGGGTGGCTCAGTCGGTTAAGCGTGCGACTTCAGCTCAGGTCATGATCTAAAGGTTCGTGGGTTCGAGCCCCGGTCTGGCTCTGTGCTGTCGGTTCAGAGCCTGGGGTTTGCTTCGGATTCTCTCTCTCTCTCTCTCTCTCTCTCTCTCTCTCTCTCTCTCTCTCTCTCTGCCTCTCCCCCACTCATGCTCTGTCTCTATCAAAAAATGAATAAAGGTTAAAAAATTAAAAAGAAATTTAAAAAAAGAAAAAAGCAGAGGGACACAAAAAGAAGTAATGAGTTCAAGGATATCACAATCTTGTACTCAAAACCCTTGGCTCCAGATATATTTTGATATCAGAACTTTAGAGAATTTAGAACTGTAGTGAGGACATATATTATTACATTTCCAACAAGAATAAAATGATTTGTATTATAAAATGTTGTCCATATTCTTCCATTTCAAGGACCTGTTATAATTTTGACACAAATGATGCGCATAAAGTCTTGCCAAATCCCACCACTAAGAGTTAAATTCAAAATAACAATCAATTTCAGTTCCGTTTAGTGTAATTACACTCATGATTAAGTAAATATATTTTAGGAGTGCAAATACACTTCAATATTAGAACGTACAACAGATTCAGTAAGAAAAAATTTGGCAATCAGTCTATGACAAAATATTTCTTACAAAGTCACTAAGTTTATAAAAATCTTGTTAATGACATCGTTGGTATGGTGGGGAGTATAAAACTGAAGTTTCTACAAGAGAGGGACACAGGAGAGGCTCTCTCATTAAAGAACAAAGCGGTATGACCTGTGACTCTACGGCTTTCCTTAAAGACTGTTTGAATATTTAAGCCATAGTGGTAACAGGAATAGAAATAGAAGTGCTAAGGAAAGAGAAGTCAAGTATTATTTCCTACATTTTTTGGTGGTATCTAAAAACTTGAGATGATCAGTTAGGAGAAAAGAATGCAGTTATTCTTACAAATCAGAGTTCAGGGAATTGCTTATTATAATCGTCAAGAGCTTCTTTAATACCACCGTGACCAGTTAAAGAATATATCAGATAAACCTAATCCATTCATAAGCTTAACAAAAATATAAAACCCTTAAGAATTAGCAACGAGCATAAAGGATATTTAATGCTTTTTCATCAAATTGATTGATGTTTTGAAGCTTGATTTTTAAACTTCATGAAGATGTAGTTTAAATTATTCACATTATAGCCTTATTTGAAACTGTGAAAAATCCCATTCACTTCATCTTTTTTTAACTTATTTATTTTTTAACATTTATTTTTTGAGAGACAGAGAGAGACAGAGCATGAATGGGGGAGGGGCAGAGAGCGAGGGAGTCACAGATTCCGAAGCAGACTCCAGGCTCTGAATTGTCAGCACAGAGCCCAATGGTGGCTTGAACTCAGGAACTGCTCTATCATGACCTGAGCCGAAGTCGGATGCTTAACCAACTGAGCCACCCAGGCACCCCTCCATTTACTTTCAGTACACAATAACTCAGGAGGAATTATACCAAACTTATAATAGTAAAAAAATATGTTAGTGGAAACAAGAAAAAAGTTAATTGCAAAGTTAAAAAAAGAACAAAACCTCAGGGTACACAAAAATATATGTAATGATAGCAACTTTCTGAAAATGTGTATGTTTTTATGTTTCTTATATATGTTTGTGTATATGCAACATATGAATGTGATATTTAGTAGGCTTGTGGATATGCACATTTAATAGTAAATATACACTACCCAAATTAAAGGCAAATAAAACAACATATCAATATACTTGCCTTTGTTAGGATTATACATTTCAAACTTTTTTCTTACTCTTGATAGAATACAAATTTTTCTATAATAATCATAATTGCTTATGTAATTAAAATACATAAAAGTTAATGCACAAAGTCAGGGCCATGAAAAAACGCATACTAAAATCTTTCATCTTATTAAATATTATTCTTCTGCATAACTCTAACATTTATAAAAAATAATGTGAATAAGTAATAATAACCAGTTGTTAGTAACCACATCCATAAGGTTTTATTCAGGAGAAATCTATCTATCAGTGATGTTCAAATTAGAAAAATGTTTCCTCCTAGTAAACTCCTAGAAAGATTTCCATTAATTTCATTAATAGCATTCTTGCAAATCTTTATGTTAAAAAGTGACAATTTCCGTGTGAGTTTTAAAAATACTGTTCCAGGGGCGCCTGGGTGGCTCAGTCGGTTGAGCGTCCGACTTCAGCTCAGGTCACGATCTCGCGGTCTGTGAGTTCAAACCCTGCGTCAGGCTCTGGGCTGATGGCTCAGAGCCTGGAGCCTGCTTCCGATTCTGTGTCTCCCTCTCTCTCTGCCCCTCCCCCGTTCATGCTCTGTCTCTCTCTGTCTCAAAAATAAATAAATGTTAAAAAAAAATAAAAAAAAATACTGTTCCAATAATTATTGTCCAAAATAGTGCACTGTCATCTTCCAATGTTAATTCAGGAAGCTTGGCCAATCGAGCTAGGTCCAAATCCTAGTTAATTGATGGTTAGAGTTAATCCAAGGATAGATTCATAACAAAACAAAATCCAGATTCACAGACACAGAGATTAGAGCAGTGGTTGTTAGAGAGGAAGGGGAGTGACAGGTGGGCAAAATGGATGAATGTGATCAAGAAGGTACACATCTCCAGTTATAAAATAAATAAATCATGATGACGGAAGTACAGTCAATAATAATGTATTTCCTTTGTATGGTGATAGATGGTAACTACACTTAGGTGGTGAGCTGTTCTCATGGCATACAAATGTCGAATCACTGCACTGCACACGTGAAACCAATAGAATATTGCAGGTCAATTATACATCAATAAAATGTAATTAGTGAATAAATATTGCTTTATTGTAAATATACTGATAATGCAAAAGTAGATAAATTAGAATATCCTACATACTTTTTTCCAGGGGTAACCCGTCTTCATGTTTTGCTTGATGTCATTCCTGACATTTTCTATGGTAAGGACACTAAATATATATGACATATATAGTCCACTTGTTACATTAATATAATTAAATTATATGGAATGTTTTCTTTTTTTATTTCAAACTTGCTCTTATGTCTTGAAGATATCATATCAGAATATATGAAACTATTACTGTATTTTTGACCATATTTAACTGTTCCCGTATTGATAGATAAGGTTGATTCTCCTTTTGGTCTTTGGAAAAACAATTTTTTTAATGTTTATTTCTTTTTGAGAGAGAGACAGAGTGCAAGCAGGGGGAGGGGCAAAGAGAGAGGGAGGTACAGAATCTAAAGCAGACTCCAGGCTCTGAGCTGTCAGCACAGAGCCTGATGTGGGGCTGGAACTCATGAACTGCGAGATCATATCTTAGCCGAAGTCAGAGGTTTAATTGACTATGCCACCCAGGTGTGCCCCTACTTTTAGTCATTTTAAAATAAAACTGCATGACCCAGCAATAACACTGCTAGGAATTTACCCAAGGGATAGAGGAGTGCTGATGCATAGGGCCACTTGTACCCTAATGTTTATAGCAGCACTTTCAACAATAGCCAAATTATAAGAAGAGCCTAAATGTCCATCAACTGATAAATAGATAAAGAAGATGTGGTTTATATATACAATGGAATACTACTTGGCAATGAGAAAGAATGAAATCTGGCCATTTGCAGCAATGTGGATAGAACTGGAGGGTATTATGCTAAGTGAAATAAGTCAGTCAGAGAAAGACAGATACCACATGTTTTCACTCATATGTAGATCTTGAGTAACTTAACAGAAGACCATGGAGGAAGGGAAGCAGAAAAAAAAAGTTACAGAGACGGAGAGGGAGGGAGGCAAACCATTAGAGACTCTTAAATACTGAGAACAAACTGAGGGTTGATAGATGGTGGAGGAAAGGGGAAAGTGAGTGATAGGCATTGAGGAGGGTGCTTGTTGGGATGAGCACTGGGTGTTGCATGGAAGCCAATTTGACAATAAATTATATTAAAAAATAAATAAAATTGCAGTAGACATACTGTTTATATCTTTTTTCATATGCATACTCATGTAACAGGTTTTTAGCACTGAAATTATACTGAACGATAAGTGCATTTTAAATTTCAGAAAATATAATTATTCCACATCAAGAGTTTGTGCCTATTTATAACATTATCTGTTGATAACCATTCCCTCATATATTCTGCCCTATCCCACTCCTCTTGGGGAAAATTATTTTTATTTACTCTGCATTTCTTTTGACCTTATCATTTGTTCATTTTAATGGGAGAGTTTAATCTTTTGTATTAATATTCTAAAATACTTTATTCTAGTTTTTAAGATTATGTCTATTATACATTGTCTTATCTATTTTCAATACTTTATGGTATCATATATATTAATCAATAACATGGATTTTCTGTTTTGCTTTGGAAAGACTTCCTCACCCTGACTCAAAATATATGGTGCCAATTGATGTTTACCTTTACATGATGCTACTTACTTGAATTGTATTATCCATGTAAAATTAGTTTTTCTGATTCTTATTAACATATTACATTGAAAATTATTTCTGTTTTGTTTTTTTCAATGGTTAGCCATTGTTTTTAAATATTCTATTGACTATTACATCTTTCCCTATTCTTCTGAATTCCAAATATTCATTAAATGTGTCTAGACTATATACTATTCCAACAAGTACTGTATTATTCACATCAATTTACCTTACTACTTTATTTTTCATCTAATGTTGAAATTTTCAACATTTTCTTTTATTTTCGTCATATTTTTAGTTTTTTAAATGTCTATTTGTTTTGAGACAGAGAGAGCAAGAGCGAGTGAGTGGGGTAGGGAGAAAGGGAGAGGGACAGTCACAAGCAGGCTGCATGCTGTCAGCTCAGGCTCAGTCTTATGAACAGTGAGATCATGACCTGAGCCAAATCAAGAATTGAATCAATAGAAATGACTGAGCCACCCAAGTGCCCCAAGTTTTGTCATGTTGTTAATAAAGAATATTTCCTCATCATTTTTGCCTCCAAAGGAAATTATTATCCAGTTGATTAATTACAAAATCTTTAACAATTTCAATTATATTGAATATTTTTCTAAAACTTTTTGTTACATGGGGCGCCTGGGTGGCTCAGTCATTTGGGCATCTGACTTTAGCTCAGGTCATGATCTCATGGCTCCTGAGTTCAAGCCACACGTCAGGTTCTGTTCTGACAGTTTAGAGCCTGGACCCTGCTTCAAATTCTTTCTCCTTCTCTCTCTGCCCTTTCCCCACTCATGCTCTGTCTCTGTCTCTCTCTCAAAAATAAACACACACACACAAAATAAAACTTTTTGTTATTTGTATAATCATTGTTATTTGTTTAATATTGATTTGTTCAATACAGGAACATTTTATGTCTCTGTGTATTTTTATGTGTGTCTTTTGGTATTTAATGCACCAATACTATTTGATTATTCCTATTTTATAATTGTTGATAACATGCAATATGCACTTTAAAAATATTTTCATTGGAATAGATTTTGCTGGTATATAGGCAAACTAAGAATTTTAAATTTTCATCTTGAATATGTTATCATGATGCACTTTAAATCTAATTTGGTGTAGTTTTTTTTTCTTTTTTCTTCTTTGGTAGTTGATAACATAGGACAAGCATAACTCTGCAAGTAATATCATTAAATGTCTCTGTATATTATATTATTTTTGTTGTTACTTTTCTTATTCTTCCAACTAGGACTTTAAATTTAAAAAAAGTTTTAACTGTTAAGTGCAATGTTTCTACTGGAAATAGATACATTTTATTAAAATTAATATATACTTCAAGCCCTATTTACTGATTTCATTTTGTAAAGAATTGCTAGCATATTTTGCAAATGTTTTTGTGTTATCTTTTAAGGTTGCTTGGTGATTTTATTTTTTAATCTGTTAATCTGTGGAATTGTATTGATACTAATTAGCCTCAGATTCCTAGGATTAACCCTACTTAGTTCTATTGAATTAATTTTTTTAAATACTGTTGGAATTTATTTTTTAATGTTTTATGTAGAGTCTTTCAATTTGTTTTTACAAGAGAAATTGACCTGCAAGATGTGTGTGTGTGTGTGTGTGTGTGTGTGTGTGTGTGTGTAATTTTGTCTTGTTTGGGTATCATGCATATGATAATCTCATAAAATGAGCTGGCAAACATATTGTATTTCCCATGTTCTGAAATAGTTTATATGATACGCACTTATTTTTTCTCTAAATATTTGTTAAAAACTCTTTCATATGTAAATTTTAAAGGGTGATGATTTTATTAATATTTATCATAATTATTATAATAAGAAAAAAAGAGGCTTTGAGTCCCAAAACGATTGACTTTCTGTAATCTTTCTGCCCTATACATACAAGCCATCTTAACTCTTTAAGAAGACAGAAAGAGGGGCATCTGGGTGGCTCAGTCAGTTAAGCATCTGACTCTTGATCTCGGTTCAGGCACGATCTCATGGTTTGTGTGTTCGAGCCCCGTGTCCGCCATTGGGTTCTGCGCTGACACCATGGAGCTTGCTTGGGATTCTGGCTCTCCCTCTCTCTGCCCCTCCCCTGCTCACTCTCTCATTCTCTATCTCAAAAATAAACAAATAAAAAATAAGAGGTTAAAAGGAAAAATATTACACACACACACACACACACAGTAAGGTAAGACTAGTAAGGGATAGTATTTTTACCTCAGGGCTGCATTATATTTAAAAGTAAATAAAAGTAACCATTTTCATGACTTAGATATCAGCTGTTTAGACCTGTCTTACTATATTCCAGCTATCACTGCCTGTCAGGCTTTCATTGGTCCAGGAACTATCTGTAACTATTTATTCATGTATTTGTTATGCACTCAGTAACTGAAGATAAACATTTGACCTGATTTCTTTCTTTATGGATGCATTCTTGTTTAATAAAAAAAAATAGGAGATTCTTGAGCATTCAATGACTAAATCCAAATGATAGTTTGATCAACCATGAAACTTTTATTAAATCAAGGGGAACATTTGCTTCATTATTTCCTTTCTATAAAATGTTCACAAATGTAAAGAAAGGGCAAAACTAAAACTTGATCAATGAACAAAGCCTTTATCAATTTCACAATATCTATTTATGTATCTATCATGACCGTAGATAAATTCTCATAAAACTTCACATTCTGATTATTGCCAATACTGTAATTAAAGAGACAAAGGAGTCTTTTGTTTTCCCCTGAATTCCATAGTCAATGACAACACTAATAGCTTAGTTGATTATAGCACACTTTGTATTTTGTAAAAGCTCAAATCATGGCTGTTTTTTTCTCCATTTGTTTTATCAAATTATTTATAAAGATAGTTTTAAGCAAGTATATATTTTACTCAATATATGCAGGAAAGAAAATTCAGGTCCCTCAGTCTTCCAAAGCTGATATTTTATATATTTAAATCTTTTTCAAAAGTACTTATTGTCAATGATATATGTTACAAGTAATGTTGTGACCTAACTTGATGATGTTTGACTAACATTAAATTTATAATCAGAATCTTTTTGTATTATAAACAAAAACGATGACTCATACTTGATTTTAGCACATTGCTCTATAGTTGGTATGTTGGTTATTAGTGGAAAATATGCTTGGGCAATTGTTTAGTTGAAAGGTGCATTTGTATTTTGTTTAATTAGAAAAAAAGACATTTCTGTGAAATTAGAAAAAAAAAGTATACATTCAGTATTATATGAATAATTTGGAGGCTCACTGACATGCAGAAATCATTGGATATAGTGGATTTCAAACTTCTAGAGAAACACAAAATTTCTCTTACATTATAATATGCAATGAGCATTTATAATCCAAATCCCATGCTGGAATTGTGGAAATAACACATTGGCATTAAAACTTGATATCAGATATTATAGAAAGGAATAAAGAAAAATTTATGGGTTTTTAAAAGTTTATTGATTATTTATTTTTTTAGTAATTTTTACACCCATGTGGGGCTCGAACTCCTGACCCGACCCCAAAATCAAGAGTCACATGCTCTTCTGACTGAGCCAGCCAGGTACCTCTTCATATTCTTAACAGAATTCTGCATTTACTTCATCTGAATATGTTATCAAATAACTAAAAGAAACAGAAATACAACTGCTTCACCCAACAGGAAATTGTATTCTGAATAGTTTAAACATAATTCTAACCAACCTATATCTTAATATAGGGGTAAATATTATCAAATAGCATTCTATTTTATAATGGTCAATGTAGGTTTATTCATATACCAATGCATGCAAAATTCAGTGGGGAAAATTGTTAATTTAAGACACCCAAACTTCCAAATATAAAGAGAAAACAATGCTTAAGGACTTGAATTTTACTTAAATTGACTAGCATTGCCGATAGTATGAAATTAGTAATAATTGGTTATTAACCTTGAAGACTGGGTGAATAGAGGATTGACTGAACAAAACATAGTGCTACTGAACTGCAAAGTGTTACTGATGACCTTTGTTCTTCTTAGTGAAATTTAAAGTATAGATTTTTATTTCTAAACTCTGATATGGTTTGGGATTTAGTTACCTTGGAGACTGCCTCTCTACCCTTGCCAGAAAAAGGATCATTTGAAGGTTCCTGTTGTTTCCAGCTCAAAACAATTGAGAAAATAACAGTTTCTTTTGAAATATAGTCATAGTTCAAAATTTCTACAGTAAAATGCATCAGGAATATAAATTTCACGTTATCAATAGCTGTGTACCACTGTTAATATAATAACCTACCTTTCTTGAATGCACATTTTGTGACCAGCACTATCATAAGACTTTATAGATAATACCACTTGAAACTCATAAGAAAAACAAACCTGTATGTTAAGACTATGCCCCTCCCCCCTTAAATAGGAAAACATTGAGCTTGTTGAACATATATGTTCAGGGTAGAGCTTCCAGGCTATTCCAGAGCATGTGTTCTCCTTACTCTCTTTCCTGATTCTCATGTCTGTGTACTTCAAAAAGAGTTTACCTTAGTTGTTATAAAATACAGTGTGATTGAGCACAAGTGTAACAGGGACACTATTTCTACAATCACCTGAATTTATTGGGGAATATGCAAAAGGCTGTCTTCAGTCACATCCTGATCAGGAGTGAAGTTTTGCATGCCATTACCCTCCAAACACACCCCTAAAGATTTCGAAATCTTTTACCCACAGTTCAGAGTCTTAGGACCATCCAGGACTGTTAAATAAGTACATAAATAGGCCATTGTGAAGTGGAGATATGAATGACATTTCAAGAATACTGAATGTTCAAGAAATTTTACATTTTATCCACTAAATGTTAACAGTGCTAATGGAAACAAAAATTCTATAGCATTAATATGTCCATATATTAAAAAATGTAAGTCTTACATTACATTTAACTCTCACATTTGTTTGCAATTTTTTGAAATTATCTAGGGTGAGGCATTTAAGCAAAAGGTATTCTATTATTTTTTTGAAAGGTTTTCCATTAAATGAGTATGAGATGAAGTATTGTAGACTGTGAATATTTATAATTAGGATACTCAGCAAGAGATGATCTATAATAAATTCTCTTTCCTTTTCTTTCCCTTTCCTTGCTCCATTTCTTCCATCCTTCCTTTCTTCCTACCTTCTTTTTTAGCTTTCTTCCTCCCTTCCTCTCCTATCCCATTTCTTTTTCCTTAACTTTCTCCTCCTTCTCTCCCTTTCTCCTTCTTCCTTTTCTCTCATTCTTTTCTCCCTCCATCTCCCCCCTTCCTTTTTTCCTTTCTCCCTTTCTCCCCATTTCTTTTTCTATCATCTGTCCGTCTGTAATCACTATCTATCTACTACACGAGCTGTAATTGTGATTTAAAATGTAGCCTTTAAAAATGAGATAAACTAGCACAAAGAAAAAAATAGTTCCCTAAGTTATTGTGTAACTGTACTGCTTTACCCCTAGACATAGACTTTCAGGTCTTATGAAAAATATGAAAACTCAAATTTACATCATTTATTGATGAATGATCACAGTGTTGTTCTGTCTTCAAAAGAAAAAAAATGCACTATATTGTACACCTGGAGCTACTATTACACTGTATGTTAACTGGAATTTAAATAAAAACTTAAATGAAAATAAAAAACAAAAAGTACATCCATATCATAAAAAATATTTAAATAGTATTTTAATTAATCTCAGAATAAATAATAAACCTGGTATTCACTATGAAATATGTCAATCCATCAGTAAGTTTCATGTCATACATTTTATTTTAATAAAGGTATAAAAAATACCTTGATGTAAGAGTTATTTGTTGGGGTTTCTGGGTGGCTCGGTCAGTTAAGTGTCTGAATCTTGATTTTAGCTCAGGTTATGATCTCAAGATCATAACCTGTGAGATTGAGCCCCTTATTAGGCTCCACACTGACCATGGAGACTGTTTGAGATTCTCTCTCTCCCTCTGCCCCTCCTCCACTCTTTTTTGCTCACTCTCTTAAGAAAAAGATGTTTAATAATTTATTATTATTATTTATAATTTAGAGAGAGTGTGTGAGTGGATGAGAGGGGCAGAGAGAGAGAGAGAGAGAGAGAGAAAGAATCCCAAGCAGGCTCCATGCTCAATGCAAAGCCCAATGTGGGGCTTCATCCCACGACCCTTGGATCATGACCTGAGCCCAGAAGGACTGTAATAACAAATAATACTCTAGGAGAAGACTCCAAATGAAGGGGATATTAAAAAGACTAGGCTGAATTGCTCTAAGAAGATGAAGGAGAAAAGGTGATAAAATAGAAGCATATTAAGTAAAGAATAGAATAAGAAAGATATGCAGAAATTCAAGGTCAGTGGATAAAACCAAAGTGCCTGAAAGATGAAAGCAGAGGACTTCTCTTTTGGAATAAATTGTCAAGAAATAGTTTTAGCATTTTCTGTCTGCCCCATTCCGAACTGGAAAACTAAATTGACATTCCCATGCCTCCATTCCCCAATATTTATATAATAGAATGTTAGATATTAAAAGGACTATCAAGAACCTAAATTAGACGAGAATCTAACAGCTTCAAAGAAAGAAAGAAAGAAAGAGAAGGAAAGAGAAGAAAATAAAAAGTAAAAGAAAACCACTCCTGTGACAAATCAGGAACTTTCTGTATCCCTGTCTAAAAAGGAAAGTATATTGTAGACAACCACACATTTTTCCATTGCCCACCATAACAAAAGATAGTTTTTTATTAAGTGTTTTGTTTTAATTCTAATATAGTTAACGTGCAGTGCTATATTGGTTCCAGGTGCACAAGATAGTGATTTAACAATTCTGTACATTACTCAGTGCTCATCCTGATAAGTGTATTCTTAATCCTCGCCATTTCACACACACCCCACCCACCGCCCATTTACCCTGGTAACCATCCTTTTGTTCTCTATAGACAAGTCTGTTTTTTGGTTTATTTTTTCCCTTGTTCATTTGTTTTGTTTCTTAAATTTCACATATGAGTGAAATCAAATGGTATTACTCTTTCTCTGACTTATTTTGCTTTGCATTATACTCTCTAGCTCCATCCATGTTGTAGCAAATGGTATGAATTTATTTTTTAAGGCTGAATAATATTCTATTATATATCTATATCTATATATCTATATATATATATTACATCATATTGTATTAGCTGTGGCTAATATATATATATATATATATATATATATATATATATATATTACACATTCTTTATCCATTCATCAATGGATGCATGGGCTGCTTCCATAATTTGACTATGGTAAATACTACTGCAATAAACATAGGGGTGAATATAATCCTTTTGAATTTGTATTTTCATATTTTTGGATAAATCCCCAATAGTGTGGTTACTAAATTGTATGTAAATTCTATTTTGATTTTTTGAAGAGCCTCCACACTATTTTCCAAAGTGACTGAACCAATTTGCATTTTCACCAAAAGTCCATGAGGGTTCTTTTTCCTCCACATCCTCACTAACATTTGTTTCGTATATTTTTGATTTTAGCCATTCATACAGGTGTGAGGTGATATCTTATTGAAGTTTTGATTTGCATTTACTTAATGCTGAGTGATGAGCGTCTTTTCATGTGCTTATTGGCCATTGTATGTCCTCTTTGGAGAGATGTCTGTTCATCTCTCATACCTTCTGCCCATTTTTTAGATTATTTGTTTTTTGTGTGTGTAGTTGTATCAGTTATTTATATATTTTATACTAATCCTTTATTGGATATGGCATTTGTAAATATCTTCTCCCATTCAGTAGGTTTTCTTTTAGTTTTGCTGATTTTTTCCTTTGATTTTTATTTTGATGTAGTCCCAAAAGTTTGTTTTTGCTTTTATTTCTCTTGGCTTAGGAGATATATCTAGAAAAATGTTGTTATGGTTGATGTCAGAGCAATTACCAATTGTGATCTTCTAGGATTTTTATGGTTTCTGGTCTCACATTTGAGTTCTTAATCCATTTTGAGTTTGTTTTTGTTTATGGTATAAGAAAGAGTTCTAGTTTCATTCTTTTGCACATAGCTGTCTAGTGTACCCAACACAATTTGTTGAAGAGACTCTCTTTTCCCATTGCATATTCTTCCCTATTTTGTCAAAGATTAATAGGCCACACAGTTTTGGGGTTTTTTTTCTGTGCTATCTATCCTGTTTCATTAATCTATGTGTCTATATTTGTGCCAGTACCATACTGTTTTGATTACTATAGCTTTTTATTGTAACTTCAAACCTGAAATTGTGATAGCTCTAGTTTTGTTTTTTCTTTTCAAGATTGTTTTGGCTATTCAGGGTCTTTGGTGCTTCTATGCAAATTTTAGGATGGCTTGTTCTAGTTCTGTGAAGAATGCTATTGGTATTTTGATAGAGATTGCATTAAATCTATAGATTGCTTTGGGTAGTATGAGCATTTTAACAATATTTGTTCTTCCAATCCAGGAGCATGGAGTGTCTTTCCATTTTTTTGTGTTGTCTTCAATTTCTGTCATCAACTTTTATAGTTTTCAGAGAACAGGTCTTTCACCTCCTTGGTTAAGTTTATTCCTAGGTATTTTATTGTTTTTGGTGCAGTTACAAATGAGATTGTTTTCTTAATTTTTCTTTCTGTTGCTTCATTATTGGTTTATAGGAATTCAATAGATTTCTTTACATTGATTTTATACCCTGCTGCCTTACTGAATTCATTTTATTAGTTCTAGTAGTTTTTTGGTGGAGTCTTTAGGGTTTTCTATATATAGTATCATGTCATCTGCAAATAGTGAAAGTTTTACTTCTTCCTTACCAATTTGGATGCCTTTTATTTCTTTCTGTTTTCTGATTGCTGTGGCTAATATTTCCAGTACTATGTTGAATACAAGTGGTGAAAGCAGACATTCTTGTCTTGTTCCTGATCTTAGTGAGAAAAGTTTCAATTTTTCACCAGTTAATATGATATTAGCTGTGGGCTTTTTATATAAGGCCTTTATTATGTTGAGGTATGTTTCCTGTAAACCTACTTTGTTAAGGATTTTCATCATGAATGGATGTTGTACTTTGTTACATGCTTATTCTGAGTCTATTGAAATTATCATATGGTTTTAATCCTTTCTCTTATTGATGTGATGCATCATATTGATTAATGTGTGAATACTGAACCATGCTTGCATCTCTGGAATAAATCCCCCTTGATTGTGAATGATCTTTTTAAAATGTATTGTTGGATTGAGTTTGCTCATTTTTTTAAGAATTTTGCATCTATGGACATCAGAGTTATTGGCCCATTGTTGTGTGTGTGTGTGTGTGTGTCTGTGTCTGTGTGTGTCTGTGTGTGTCTGTGTGTCTGTGTGTCTATCTATCTTTATTAGATTTTGGTATCAGGGTAATACTAGCCTTATAGATCAAATTTGGAAGTTTTCTTTCCTCTTCTATTTTTTGGAATAATTTGAAAGGAATAGGTATTAACTTTTCTTTAAATGTTTGGTGGAATTCACCTGTGAAGCCATCTGGTCTTGGAGTTTTGTTTGTTGGGAGGTTGTTGATTACTGATTCAATTTCACCTCTGTTAATTGGTCTGTTCAATTTTTCTATTTCTTCCTGATTTAGTTTTAGGAGGTTATATGTTTCTAGGAATGTATCCATTTCTTCTTGGTAGTCCAATTTGTTAGCATGTAATTTTTCATAATATTCTCTTACAATTCTTTTAATTGCAGTGACATCATTTATGATTTCTCCTCATTCATTTCCGTTATGTTTGTTCTCTCTCTCCCTCTCTCTTTTTATTTTGATGAGTCTGACTAAAGGTTTATTGATTTTGTTGATGTTTTCAAAGAATCAGCTCCTGTTTTCATTGATCATTTCTGTTGTGTTTTTTGTTTGTTTTTAGTTTCTATTTTATTTATTTCTGTTCCAATTTTTATTATCTCCTTCCTTCCACTGGAATATCCTTCCTTCTACTGTTTGATTAAGATTTTTCTTGCTTTGAAGTAGGTCTGTAGTGCTATAAACTTCCCTCTTAAAACAGCTTTTGCTGCATCCTGAATATTTTAGACTGTTGTGTTTTTATTTTCATGTGTCTCTGTGTATTTTTTTATTTCTGCTTTGATTTCTTGGTTGACCCATTCATTTTTTACTAGCATGTTATTTAACCTCCATGTATTTATGCTATTTCCGGAGTTTTTCTTCTGGTTAATTTCTAGTTTCATATTGTAGTTCAGAAAAGATGCATGGTATGACTTTGATCTTTTTAAATTGGTTAAAACTTATTTTGTGGCCTAATATGTGGTCTGTTCTTAAGAATCTCCTATGTAGACTTGAAAAAAATGCATATTATGCTGTTTTAATATAGAATATTTTGAATATATCTATTAAATCCGTCTGGTTCAACGTGTCATTTGAAGACACTGTTTCTTTGTTGATTTTCTGTTTGGATGATATACCCATTGAGGTAAGTTGGGTGTGAAATTCCTAAGCTATTATGGCATTGCTATTGATTACTTCCTTTATGATTGTTATTAACTGCTTTAAGTATTTGGGTGTTCTCATATTGCTGAATAAATATTTACAACGATTTTATCTTCTTGTTGGATTTTTCCCCTATTATTATATAGTGTCCTTCTTTATCTCTTGTTATCATCTTTGTTTTAAAGTATTTTGTGCCTTATAAGTATTGCTATCCTGGCTTTCTTTTCACATCCATTTCCATGGTAAATATTCTCTATTCCTTCACTTTCAATCTGTATGCTTCTTTAGGTCTGAAATGAGTCTTTTGTAGGCAGCATATAGATGGGTCATGTTTTTTAATCAATTCCTTCACCTTATGTCTTTTGATTGGAACATTTTTTCCATTTACATCCATAGTAATTGTTGATAGGTATGTATTTATTGCCATTTTTAAAATCTGGTTTGTGGTGATTTTTGAAGTTTTTCTCTGTTTTTTTCTCTTGCTCTCTTCTCTCATGATTAGTTGGCTTTGCTTAGTGATTTAATTGGATTCCTTTCTCAAATTATATTTGCATATCTATTACTGATTTCTGAATTATGGTTACCATTCTGTTTGTATATAACATCTTTTTCACATAGCAATCTATATTAAGTTGATGGTTGCTTAAGTTTTTACTCCTCTCATCCCCAAGTTTTAGGTATACTATATATCCTTAATTCTGTGGGTCACTTGACTGATTTTTACAGATATACTTATGTTTACTGCTTTTGTGCTTCTTACTTTCCTTACTCTTAGTCTTTCCTTTCCACTCAAAAAGTCCCCTAAAAAAGGAAGTTTTGATAGTAATTATCATTTTATCCACTTTGCATTTGTGTGCTTTTAAGGAAAACAATTCATCCTGTAGTATGATATCATTGAACCATTTGGAGCTACATCTAGACATGATGAAGAGGACTGAACACCAACCAAAGATGTTATACTAGAGGTTAAATACAGTAATTAACTTTTGATTCTATCTATTTGAGGAGGAATTGATACATATTTTATGTGAGCATGAATATTTTAAAAATATATTTGTAAAATAAGCTCTTGGATAGCCAAAGAGCTTGTAATATTGGATAGTTGTTTGTCTATCCACATTCCATATCCCCCCTTTCCATTTCCCTACTAAAAACTGAACCCATTTACCCCAAATATCCAATGCTTTCTATGAAGCTTATATAACTCAGTAGAGACTTAATAGGCTGAATTTAGCCTAAATCAGTCACAATATGTATCTTCCTACTTGTCAGTGATTGGTTGGAATACAGACATGGGATTTATTCAGAATTAAAATTGAGAAATCTGCTGAGGACTTCTGAGAAAGTTCTTTCTTGCTCTTCTGGAAAGAACCTAAGAATAGGAGTTAGCCTGTAACAGTGATTGCTACTGACAGTCACCTTATAACCCTGGGGGCAACCAGTCTTAGCATGAAGCCAACCCTGAGGACAAGAGTCAAAAGGCAGATAAAATTAATGACTCTGATGACCTCATTAAGTCATGTATTCAATAAGTTTAGAAATCTGCTATAACTTCCAGTACTGAGACAATAAATGTTCTCATTATTTTAGGAAGTTTATACAAGACTTCCATTAATTAAGCCCAAAACACCCTAAATAATGTAATCATGTTCCCCATTTATTCGCATCAGGAAAGCTAGAGGGTGCTTGTAAAGAGATTCTACCTAGAACAATTTTCCAGTAGTATCCACAGTTATGCCACACATCAAGCTCTCTGTGGTCCATTATTCCAGAAAAACAGGTGGTTTTACTTTATTCTGTTCTCTTTGCTGATGATCCAAAATGAACAGGATTGTATGTACATGTCTAAATCCATTTCGAAACTATTCAAATACTTAGCCATGTGACTTTAGGTTTCCTTGGAGAGCAAAACATTACACTGGGAATTTATTTCATTGACTGGACAGCTTATGAGAGAATTTTCTCATTTATTTTGGTTTTGTCAATAGGGAGGGCAGTGTACTCAGCAAAAAAGAACCAAAACAATATAACATTTTCACTTGGTTGATAATAGTAATGTTTTTAAATATTTCCTCTAAAACATTATACGTAATGAATAACTGGAATTCAACCCTATGTGTGAACTTTACCTTTCCCTAATTTTTCACTTGGGTTTTATAATTGGCTTTTGCTATTGTAAGCAATGCCTGTGTGATTATTTTACACCAAATAAGTATTATTTAATAAAAATATTATTCAAATGACTATTTTGAGCAACATGCTTATGTAGTTCAGGTTTAGTATTGGGTATTCATTAAGGAATTTGTCTCCTGTCCTCATGGAGACTACACAATAGTGAGAAGAGAAACATGAAATGAAATCTCACAATGACATATTTTTGTGATAAAAAACAGTATTTAACAAGAGAACAAAAGCTAGAGAGTAAATGTATTTTGCATTAAGAAGAAAAACTCATTTCTGATGAACTAATGCTTATACTGAAGTTTGAATTGTAGAGGAGACTGGGCCTTTGAGGGAGAAGATACATCTTCCATGAATGTCTAAATGTGGAAAAGAGCTTTCTGTACTAGCGAAACTGAAAGAAAACTATTGTTCTTAGAAGAAGCAAGAAAACACACAAGATGAAGAAGTAAGGAGGAACTGGAATGTGCAAAATCTTGGATTATATAATGAATGTAATTGTGTGCCAGTTAGAGTTTGGCTAGGAATATAATAACCATTTAACCTACTGAAAAATATTTGATATAAAGAATTAGAGTTTTACACAATATTATTCTTAGTCACCAAAATATACTGTGACTCAATGTAATTTGTTTAATAAATTCATAAGTAATAGACTGGCTGGAATATGTAGAAGGAGAATGTACCCAGAAGGGCATCGAGGTTTCTGATGTATGTAATTGGATTGGAAAGATGAAGGGATAGTTTTAATAAAGAAATCAAGTGTTTAATTTAGAAAAAAAAAACTGAAATAAGGTATAATAGAGAATGAAATAAATAATCATATGTAGTGATACAATTACTTGTTCAGATTACCAGACAATTTCAAGCTAAGATAAATACAATAAACTAATAATAATTGAATTTTCTATGTATTCCTTTATAACAGAGGTCATCAAACATTTTCTGTAAATGGCCAGACAGTAAATATTTTAGGCTTTGGGGCCATGTGGTCTCTATCACAACTGGCAGAAATCTGCCATTGTAGAATGAAAATAGGCATAATTCATAGGTAAATGTATGAGGTGAAACTCCACAGATTATTTAAACTTTTATTATAAAGTATTTTCTGTTACTCAATTTCAATAAATTAGAAAACATAATAAATAATTTCCTTGAAAATTAATAATCTTGATTTATTGATTGATATACAATAAGGAAGCTTGAATAAATAAATCATCATAGCAAAGAAATAAAATATCTACTATCAAAAGTAACACCACCAAATTAATTTATGAAATCATATCACCATGATAGTAAAGCCAGACAGACACCACAAGAAAAAAAAAGCCTATAGACCAATATACCTGATTAATATAGATTAAAAAAAATCTCTCAATAAAATACTAGCAAATTGAATTCAACAGCACACTAAAAGTATCTTACCTAATGACCAAATGGAATTTATTCTCGGGATGAAAAGATGGTTCAATGTAAACAAATCAGTCAATGATCAGTCAACACATTAACAGAACAAGAGAAAATATTATCATCTCAATAGATAGAGAAAAAAGATTTGCATATTTTCCAACATTCATCCATAATAACTCTCAATAAAGTAAGTATAAAAGAAACTTGTCTCAACACAATAAAGGTTATATATGAGAAGCCCATAGCTAAAATCATAACCAATGGAGGAAAACAGAAGCCTTTACTCTAAGATCTGGTACTGGGCAAGGATGCACATTCTTGACTATTCCATTCAACATAGTACTGAGATTTTAGCCAGAGAAAATAAATAAGAAAAAGAAAGAAAAAACATTTAAATAAGAAAGAAAAAAGTAAATCATATCTGTTTTCAGATGATTATATCTGCTTTCAGATGATATAATCACATACATAGAAAAATTTAAAGATTAAAAAAAAAACTTAGTACTAATGAACGAATTCAGTAAAGTTGCAAATACAAAATCAACATACAGAAGTTTGTCGTATTTCCTGTAGTTAATAAGACTGTATTGCATTATTGAAGCATTGAGCCCATTGATGTTTAGAGTAAGTACTGAAAGATATGAATTTATTGCCATTATGATGCTTGTAGAGTTGGAGTTTCTGGTGGTGTTCTCTGGTCCTTTCTAATCTTTGTTGCTTTTGGTATTTCTTTACATATGCATATAATAATAATGCACACACACACACACACACACACATATATATATATTCATCTTTTCTCCCCTCAGAGAGAGTCCCCCTTAAAATTTCTTGCAGGGCTGGTTTAGTGGTCACAAGCTCCTTTAATTTTTGTTTGTCTGGGAAACTGTTTATCTCTCCTTCTATTTTGAATGACAGCTTCGCTGAATAAAGAATTCTTGGTTGCATATTTTTCTAATTAAGCACATTGAATATATCCTGCCATTCCTTTCTGGCCTGCCAAGTTTCTGTGGATAGGTCTGCTGCAAACCTGATCTGTCTTCCCTTGTAGTTTAGGGACTTTTTTCCATTGATGCTTTAATGATTCCCTCCTTGCCTGAGTATTTTGTGAATTTGACTATGTTATGACTTTTTGATGGTCGGTGTTTGTTGAATCTAATGGGGGTTCTCTGTGCTTCCTGGATTTTGATGTCTGTATCTTTCCCCAGGTTAGAAAACTTTTCCACTATGATTTTCTCACATAACCCTTCTACCCCTATTTCTCTCTCTTCCTCTTCTGGGACCCCTATGATTCTGATGTTGTTCCTTTTTAATGAGTCACTGATTTCTCTAATTCCTAAGTCATGCTCTTTTGCCTTAATCTTCCTCTTTTTTTCTGCTTTGTTATTCTGTATAAGTTTGTCCTCTATATTGCTGATTCTCTGTTCTGCCTCATCCGTCCTTGCCACTGCTCCATCCATCCGTGATTGCAGCTCAGTTATAACGTTTCTAATTTCATTATGACTATTTTTTACTTCTTTTATCTCTGCAGAAAGAGATTCTAATCTATTTCAACTCCAGCAGCTAGTATTCTTATTATCATGATTCTAAATTCTGGTTCAGACATCTTGCTTGTATCTCTGTTGGTTAAATGCCTGGCTGTCATTTCTTTGTGCTCTTTTTTTTTTGCTTGTATCTATGTTGGTTAAATCCCTGGCTGTCATCTCTTCGTGCTCTTTTTTGGAGGGTGAATTCCTTCATTTTGTCATTTTGAAGGGATAAAAGGAATTAATGAGGTAGAAAAATTAAAATTAAAAAAATTAAAAAAATATTAAAATTAAAAAATTAAACACACACACACACACACACAAATAAATTATGCTAGATCCTAGGTGTGTTTTTTTCTGGGTGTTGAAAGTGGTTTGACATATTAGAGAAAAAAAAAGCGGGGGAAGAAAAGGAAATCGTTTGGGAATTTGAAAAAATGAATACACTTAAGCAGACTAAAATGAGATGATGGGAATAAAATAGAATTTGAAAAAAAATACACAAAATTAAAGAATATAGTAGAAAAAAATTAAATAAAAATAGTTTTAATAAAAATTTAAAATAAAAGTGATTTTTTTCTTTCTGTATTCAAGAAAAAGAAATGAAAAAGAGAAAAAAATCATTTGAAAAGTTGAAAAAGTGAATGCACTTTAGTAGACTAAAATAAAATGATGGAAGTAAAATAGAATTTGAAAAAATTTACATAAAAGCAAAAAAATAGTAAAAAAAATTAAAGAAAAAGATTTTTTTATAGAAATGGAATGTAAAAAATGAAGTTTTTCTCTTTCTGCATTCAAGAAAAAGAAAAGAATCAAACGAGAAAAAAGAAAAAGAAATAAGAAAAAAAGGAAATCGCTTGAACATTTGAAAAGGTGAATACACTGAAGTAAACTAAAATAAAATGATGGAAGTAAGATAGAATTTTAAAAAAATTACACAAAAGTAAAGAATATACTAAAAAATAAAAATATTTTTAATAAAAATTGAAAATAAAAATGATTTTTTCTCTTTCTGTATTCAAGAAAAAGAAAAGTAGTGTAAAAGAGAAAAAAAGAAAGAAAAAAGAAAGAAAATTGAATAGATGGACTTGCTAATAGATTGAAATGGGACTGAAATTACTTCGTTTTCCTCTATAAGTCATACTATGTACGTCTTTATAGTCCATAAACTAAGTAGGCGGTGAGACTTGTGTTCTTGAAGAGTGAGGTTGGCCCAGTTGGGCAGGGCTCAGTGTAACGGCTCTGTTCTCCACTAGATGGCACTGCTAGCCTACTGGGGTGGATTGTAGCGGCGCTTGTAGGTGCCTATGCGCATGCGTGGGGGCAGCGAAAATGGCATCACACAGCTACCCAGTCTGCAGTATCAGAACTCTGTTCTCTCTGATCAGCAATTGCACACCCGTCCTCTGTCTTCAGCTTTCATCCACCTCCCACTTTCCCACTGTCCATGACCAAGCCCCAGGCAGTACCTCTCTCCCGAGTTTTGTCACAGATGCGGGTGCCTCCCCCGGCCCCTTACCTCTGAAGGACCGCAGGCTTGACCCTCTCCACCCCTCTGCGGGAGAGTCTCACCGAGCAGAGCAATGGCTTATGAGCAATGGCTGAATATCAGCTGCACCCAGGAATGCTTGCTGGACCCTGCTGCTGCCAGTGCCCTGAGACTACGGCCAGGTGCCAGCCCACCCCAGAAAAAGTTTGAGAGATACTGTAGCAGCACCTTTGAGGGATTTTGGAAAATTACAACACACATCTGACACCAGGCTTCACCCTTAACGACCTTGTTCCAGCAACAGCGAATGTTGTCATTTTCAGGGGTCTGCTGGGACCAGATGGCTTCAACAGTCTCTACCAAATGTCCTTCCAGCAGTGGAACCGCTTTTCCCCCTGTGGCCCGAGAACCTCCCGGACCCCACTCTTTTCCTGGGGATTCGCCCTTCCCACCAGAGAACCACCAGTTATCAAGCTGCGGAGTTGTAGACTTTGCACTCCCCCTGTTTACAGTCTTAGTGGAATTTAAACCCTTTCCTTTCTCCTTTCTCCTTTCTTTTTAGTTTAGTACCTGCGGCTGCTTCCAATTTAAAACGTTCTCTCCAGCTGCTTTTGGGGAGGGGTGCTTTTCCTGCATCTGCCCCCCCACCCAGTCTCCATCCTCTCTTCTCCTGAAAAAGTGGCTTCCAGCCCACTGCTGGCTTCTCTCTCCCCAAGTTCACCTCTCCACACCACATACCTGCTGAATTCTGTGGTTCAGGTTGTGCACATTGTTGTG
This sequence comes from Acinonyx jubatus, assembly GCF_027475565.1. NCBI lineage: Eukaryota > Metazoa > Chordata > Mammalia > Carnivora > Felidae > Acinonyx > Acinonyx jubatus. The sequence goes on from NC_069380.1 coordinate 212,561,018, forward strand.
TTAATCCTCCAATCAGTTTTCTAGGTGTGTAGGATGGTTTCGTGTTGGTCTGGCTATATTTCATGGGCCAGACTGTATTGCATTATTAAAAGAGTACATCTTAAAAGTTCTCATCACAAGAAGAAACATTTGTAAATACGTATTGTGATAGAAGTTAACTACACTTATTGTAGTGATCATTTTACAATGTATAAATATCAAATTGTTGCCTTGTATATTGGAAACTAATATAATGATATATGTAAATTATACCTCTATTTAAATAAAAGAAAAAACCCAAATGAGTCACATTTCTTTTCACAAAACTGAACTCTGAAAAAGAAATTAAGAGTGCAGTCCCATTCACAATAACAACAAAAATAAAATACTAAGGAATAAATATAACCAAAGAAGTGAGGACTTGTACATTAAAAATTACAAAATATTGATGAAATAAATTATATACAGACAAATGGAAAGGCATTCAGTTTTCATGGATTAGAAGAATTAATAAAGTGATCACTACCCAAAGAGATCTACAGATTCCATTCAATCCCTATTAAAATCTCAATGGCATTCTTCAAATAAATAGAAAAAAAATCTAAAATTCATATGGATCCATAAATGACTTTGAATAGCCAAATCAGTCTTGAGCAAGAAGAATAAAGCTGGAGGGATCACACATCTTGATTTGAAAATATATTAGCTTCAGTAATCAAAACGAGTATAGTACTTCCCTAAAAACAAACGCATAGACCAGTGAAAAGAACAGAGAGCCCAAAAATGAATTCACAATTCTAAGGTAAACTGCTCTTAACAAAGGTGCCAAGAACACACAGTAGGGACAGGAAATTTCTTTCATAAATGGTGTTGATAAAACTGAATATCAACATGCAAAAGAATGAAATTGGATACTTAGCTTACACCATGTACAAAAATCAACTCAAAATGGATTAAAGTCTTAAATGTAGATCTGAATCTATATTATTACTTTAATAAAACATAAGTAAAAAGTGTCCTGACATCAGTCCTGGCAATGCATTTTGAATATGACATCGAAATCACAGGAAACAAAAGGAAACAAGTGGGACTTTGTCAAACTGAACAGCTTCTGCACAGCAAATAATCAACAAAGTGAGACAGCAACCTAAGTATGGAAAAAAGTATTTGCAAATCATATATCTGGTAAGAAGTTAATACCCAAAATACATAAGGGACTCATATAACTCAACAGCAAAGTAGTAATAACAAGAATTCAATTTAAAAATGGACAAAGGCCCTCAATACAAATTTCTCAAAGTCATCAATATGTCCAAAAGGGGCATAAAAGGGTGTTCAACATCACTAATCTTCAAGAAATTCAAATTAAAACCACAATCAGGCACGCCTGGGTGGCTCAGTCGGTCAAGCATCTGATTCTTGATTTTGGCTCAGGTCATGATCTCACAGTGCGTTCTGCTGTCAGTGTAAAGCCGGCTTGGGTTTCTCTTTCCCTCTCTTCCTGCCCCGCCTCTTCCCCATTCTCTCTCTCTCTAAATAAACAAATACACTTAAGAAGAAAACTACAATGAGATATCACCTCGTACCTATTACAGTGAAAAAAATGTCAAGAGATAAAAAGTGTTGACAAGGCTATGGAGAAAAGGGAACCCTTGCACACTATTGGTAGGAATGTACTTTTATGTGACGATTGTGGAAAAGAGTGTGGGGGTTCTGCAAAAAATTAAAAATAGAGGTATCTTATGATCCAACAATCCCACTTTTGAATATATATCCAAAGAAATGAAATCAGTGCCTTAAAGAGATATCTTCACTCTTCTGTTCATTGCAGTATTATTCATAATAGCCAAGATATGCAAGCAACCTAAATGTCCATCAACAGTTGAATGAATAAATAAAATGTGGTTTTTATAATGTGAGTATATAATGGAATATTATTCAGCTTTACAAAAGAAGGGGACTCTGCCATTTGTGACAACATGGATGAACCTGGAGGACATTATGCTAAGTGAAATAAGCCAGACGCAGGACACAGAAAGGTGATCTACCTTATGTATGGAATCTAAAATAGCCAAAATCATGGAAGCAGAGACTAGAATGCTAGTTTCCGGGGGTAGATCTGGATAAGGAAGCAGGGAGCTGTTGACCAAAGAGTACATAATTTCAGTTATGCAAGATGAACAATTTTTGGAGATCTAATGTAGAGCAGAGTGACTATAGCTAACAATACTTATTAGGTACTTGAAATTTGCTGACAGAATAAATCTTGTGTTCTTACCATGTGCACACTCACACACACACACGCACACACACACACAAGCAAATGGTAACTGTGTGAGGAGGTAGATCTGTTCAGTAGCTTGATTATGGTGATTATTCTCCAATGTTTACATATATCAAAACATCACGTTATGTGCATTTAAATATATATAATTTTATTTGTCAATTATGCCTCAATAAATGAGCTGGGAAAAATAAGACCAAACACACACACACACACACACACACACAAAGGTAAAGATATTTGTATAGTTAATTTTCCTATAAACTTTAAAGTAATTTTAGTGATATTTAACTCACCCCTACCATGGAATAAGACATAAAACTTTTTGATTAATTTTGCAAAATAAAAATAGAGCAGAGTGAAAATATTATGGTTAAAGCCTAATCCTATATAATATATAACTGATATATCTGTATATACCATACTATATGGTACTGTAGCAATGTATTGAGAGCATGGTATGTTATAACAATGTAGGATTTATCTCGAGATTGAAAAGTTAGCTCAATACCTGGAATGCCTACAGTACATCTCATTATATCCATTAAATAATATATCAGTACCTGTTTCTCATGTGCAAACAAATTTCTTGGTAGCATTTAAAAATAATTTATAATAAAATGTCTAAGCAAAATGGTAATTGCAATCAAAATCATTTATCAAATTTTAATAGCAAGCACCACTTTAGGTAAGGGAACTTTAAAGTCTTCACCAAGGAAAATTAGGATAAAGACAGAGAAGAATGACATCCACATTATCATGCAGTATTCTAAGTTTTGTCGCAATTAATAAGGTACATTGAAATAGTTTTTATAAATATAAAAAAAAGAAGAGAGAGAATATATACCTTTTTGAAGACATGATTTTTATGCCTAAAAAACTAAGAGACTCAAATAAATTCTTAGCAAATATAATAATGGGAAAAAAAGAAAATGTAATAATGGATATAGAGCGATCGAACAGATGCAAAAAATAATTTATTACTTGGTCTCTCCTATTAGAAGTAGTAACAGAATTTTTAAAAATCCATTAACACAGTGGAAAAGCTGTAAGATACTTTGGAATAAACTTAGAGGAAAAGTACCTAACTTTTATGAATAAACCAATACAGTTTTATTGAAGGATATAAAACAAGACCAAAGCAAAAAGAAGGAACATACGATATTGTTTGATGGAAACATACATGTTTATAAAAATGTTGATATTTCCATAATTATATTAAAAATTCAGCGTGATTCTAATTTGAAATCACTTTTTAGAGTTATGCTATAACCTTAAGCCAATGCAAAAGTTTTTCTTTGCTTATTTTGTGTTTTGTTTGTAAACTGGGAACCGTTTATTGTGTGTGATAAGAAGCTTATGTACAAAAAATACGGGGGGGGGAGCTTTCCAGTCCACCATGTGTGGTGAGGGGCTGGAAAGTGAGCCTGATAGAGAGTCAGGAGTTCTTTGAAATGGACTCAACTTTTACAATGTGGCTCATGGCAACTAGCCTCTGGGACACATGGGCAAACCAGCAGACAAGATTGACTGTAAAAGCCAAGAATTTTTCCTGCAGTGGACTCTGACCACATTTGGCAGGGACATAGCATATATCCTGTGACCTATATCCAAGCCCTGCTTTCTCTGTGATCGTGTACAGGTCCTCCAGTTCCTTGTCTGAGACCAGGAGGTTGGTGGTGGGTCATATTGCCTAACGGCTCACAAAATTATTTTAAAAGAATGGCTGGGAATTTTCTAGATTTTAACATGTAATATAGCTTAAAATAACTAAGAGACCCCAGAAAGCTATAGACAAAGTATCCAGTCATAACAAGGACAAATGACACATTCAGAAAAATGGAAACTGAGAGAATTTTTTGCCAGTGGAACTGTATTAAAAGAAATACTAAATGGTGTTTTTCAGGCTGAGGAGAAACACCACCCACTGGAACTCCCATGTAAAGGGAGGAATGAGAAAAATAGAAGTTTTAATTATTTAAATAAACACGAAAAAGAATCCAGCATTTTTTCCTGCTCTTTATTTAGATGAAAACAGCTGACTATGTTAAGCCAAAACAATTCAAAACAATTACAGTGTACTATATGATATAACTCTCCCTAGGCAACAAACAAATAATAAATAATAAGAGTATAAGTCAATGAAATAAAAATATTCAATATAAATATAATTAACAGAGACAAATTTTTTTTGCTGGTGAAAAACAATTAACAAGATTGGTAGAATTTTAACATGAGGAAGACAAAGGGAGAGAAAGAGTGTGGCTGCATGAGTGTGAGAACACCATCACTAAGGAGTAAAAAGATTTATTACTACAATCCTGTTTATTTTTAGAAGGAAGCCCAGAGTGGGCTGATGCACTAGAATCCAGAGGAGTGTAGTTTGAGAAAAGTCAAGCAGGGAGATTTCCCGTAAGATATCCGGCAGTGACATACGTGACCCTTAGATTTGGCAATGGAAGGTTTTCTGGGGTCCCAAACTTTTAGGAGAAGAAGACGAGCCATGCCAGATTGTAGTTAAATTAACTGTAGTGTTTGGATGATGGTTTGAAAAAATTTTATATGCAGACAGCTTATTCAAGAAATTTGTGGAGAAGAAGGCAAGAGTACAGTCTAGCAGGAAAGGGATATATACAGTCAATACAAATTGTTTCCTTCTTTCTTCTTTTAATCTTTTTAATTGAAAAATTGAATATGTTTACACATCTGCAAAGAAATTGGCCCACAGGACAATTGAATGTTATTTCCCAGCTCTGTAAAAAAAATACATGGGGATAAATAATATGACATCAGTTGTTTTTATCATCTGAAAACCTTGCTGCAAAGGGACAATAATCTTGGTTAAATGTAAAATATAGTGTTATTTTGTTTGTTTGCGTTCACCTTCCTTTCAATAATAAGAGCTCTATTAAGGATTTATAATTGTGGCTTATTGAATATAGCATTCACAATGAAACTGACAGCCAATTAGTCAAGGATCTGTTGAATTAAGTAAAACTGCAATTTACATGCTATAAACAAAATGAAAGGGAAAAAAACAGCATTAGTTAAGAGATAAAAAGATTAGAAAATCTTGTAGGCAACTGACCTTTGTTTCAGATGAATGCATTTCTGTACATACAGATACATTTAAGAGTAGTAAATGTATCTTGAATTCAATAGATAAAATGGCCAAAAGTCTATAATTATATTGTTCATTGTGTTAGGCAATTATTGTCAGTTTTAATGCTTCAGCACTGTATCATGCCTTAGGCAAATACTCTCTGTGTTCATGAATATTGGAGAGAGCAAGTCATAAATCTGTAAACTGAACATAAGCATCTTTCAAGCTGTCTGGCCTCTTGCAGTGTTTGCAAAGCTTAACATATATTTTAATCTGTGCTCTGCTGTTTTTATTTGCTGCTTTCCATCTTTCTGTCCATCTTCTTGCCTCCTGTCTTTCCATCGATCCATCATTTTTTCCAATTAAGGGCAAGCTAGATGACAGACATGACAGGCACTCACTGTCCAATGCCACAGATTCTAAGTAGAAGTAATTACTGTGTATAAAGCTGAAGCAGTGCACCAATGCTGCCACCATAGGTCCCCACGACAGTAGCCCACTTGTTTGAGTAATAGGCATACGGATGACATGAAAGGTGGGGAATACTGAACACAGTCTCAGAAATGATCTTTTAAGATTAATCCCTTTTCCTTTTGACCCACTGAAAGTAAAACTTATGTTTCTCCAAATTTATAATTGAATAAATGATTTCATAATGCATATTGGTATACTCTGAACAATTCAGCCCTGGAGGGAAAGATTTTTGGAAAGATGCTATAGGCTTTATGTGCAGAAATATCCTTGATTTTCTCTTGTCATAGGACTTGTCATTAGAAATAAGGAAACAGTACCTTGCAGCTGAGCTATAATAATGATATCTATTTATTCAGCCATGCGTACAGAGTGAATTGTGTATAAAATGTTGGACAGAGGCACATACATACACATAATTTGTATGTATCACCATATATGATTTATATATATTTGGTAAGCTCAGAAGATATTTTTGGTTTGTGACTCTGTAATAAAAGATGTATCAGTTTTTAAACCAATGTATTAATCCTTGGTCCTTTTAGATAAAAACAGTGAGTTAGGGGTCCTGTTAGAAATGCAAGATTTGTGAGATTCAAAAGAAAAATACACCCAAATTGTGTTTAATAAAATAATGATATCAGAGTAGACTGTAAGCAATCATTTTACTTGTTATAGTGTGGTATAACTTGAGATGTAATTTTTGTAAAGAAGCAGGAGACACCACTCTCTACAAATGATATAAAAGCTGCCCCAATGTCAAAATTGTTGTCTTTAATACAGTTCATCCAATTAAGGGGGGCTGAATTTGCCTTGGGGAGATAACTGTTTCTGTGTTTGGAGTAGAAAATTCACAAGATAGATCTGGTGCCTACTACTACACCAGAAAAAAACATGGCTATTCAAAATTAAGAGAGTCATGTCAGGAGGATCCAAGAGTTAGTTTTAATAGAAACTTATAGGCTGATATAAGATAGTTTGAATTTTTTTTTAAATGACTATACAATTGATTAAATCTCTTTAAGTGTAGAAAATGAGTTCATAAAGACATTCATGAAAAGAAAAAAGTAGCATATGAAAATGACAAAAATCATTAGCGTTCACTAAAGCATCAACTCATTACTCTGAAAATAGATTAATGGTAAAGAAATACACATTTTACTATCTTTCTGGTAGGAACTTCATTTTAGGATCATTGCATAACTTCGAAAGTCACTTTTCTTAAAAATGAAATCTAGCTCATAAAGAAGAAATTATCAAATTTAAGTAACTTTCTTTTGCAATTTATATTGAAATACATGATTTGATCAACAGTCATGATGGCTGATACAATTGTGCTAAGGTAGAATGTTAGTGGGAAGTATTATAATAAAGGAGTTAGGTCTCTACTGGAAAGCATTACAATCTTAGCATCAGAGAGAGGTTAGTTACTATAAAGGAAATAGCCTTAGCTTCAAGTTTCCTTATTTGTATTTGCCACTTCCAAGCTCTGAGAGACCAGAGCAATGTGTGAAGTTCGCAGTAACTAGTTAGGGTTTTGTTTTGTTTTGTTTTGTTTTCTTTTTTAATTTTAATTGTGTGTGTGTGTGTGTGTGTGTATGTATGATTTCCTTATTATTTTTTTCTTTCAAAAATTTTTTAATGTTTATTTTTGAGAAAGACACAGTCTGAGCAGAGGAGGGGCAGAGAGAGAGGGAGACACAGAATTCAGAGCAAGCTCCATCCAGGTTCTGAGCTGTCAGCACAGAGCCCAATGCAGGGCTCAAACTCATAAACCACAAGATCATGACCTGAGCGGAAGTCAGATGCTTAACGGACTGAGCCACCCAGGTGCCCCATTTCCTTATTATTTCTAACTAAATACTTATACTAGTAATTTTTTTTGGTAATTTTAAATTTTTTAATGTGTTTGTTTGTTACACAGGAGACTTCCAGTTGTAAGAGCTCCAGGCTTCAGGTAATTTGGACTCATTCGTTATTAGAATCACTAGATTTGAGACAAACATTACGTGTTTCCCCATGTTATGCAATGCAACCATCCAAAACTACTCCAAAATTCTTGTCAACAGTTTTGAAACTTAATGTATTCAAACCTTTATATCTATTGTTCAGAAACATTCAGAAAATATGAAGAACAAAGGAAAAAGTTAAAGTATCCCATAAGGAAACAATTCATAAAATTCAAAATATGGAGTATACTATAAAATAATTGAATACATTTTTGAAAACTATTAGTGGAATAGAATAACAAAAAATCAGAATGTTGGATTGCATGCTTTTTATCCTGAAGTAACAAGAAATATTTTTTATAAGGAATAGTGTAAGTTGATTATGGATTATTATATAATATTCATAAATCATAAAATGTATGATATGAAAATATGATTGTATTTATGTAAGAAATATTTTTATTATTATTTTTGAAATTCATGCTAATTTTAAAATTGTTCGGTTTAAAGAACAAATATTTGGGGATAGCTTTGAAACATGTGGAAAAACATGTTTTGTTAAAGCTTGTTAATGAATTCCTAAGAGTAACTGACCTTTCTGCTGAATAGTTGAAAATATTGAAAATTTGTGAATATTTGGAAATTTTATAATTCAAAAATATTTAAAGCTTTTCTCACAAGCTTTCTATCTACTTACACCATCACTGAGTGGTATTTATTTCTGGCATGCCAGGATGGGTAAGCATATTAACAAATATAGGCAAAAAGGGAAAAATACAGATAAATTGGACCGCATCAAAATTAAAAGCATTTGTGCATCAGAGGATACTATCAGGGTGAAATGTAATCGACAGAGTGGAAGAAAATATTGGCAAATTATATATCCTATAAGGGCTAGATATCCATGATATATAAACATCTTCTACATCTCAACAATAAACATACAGGAAACCCAATTAAAGTATAAAGGACTTGAGTGGACATTTCTCCAGGGAGATTATAGAAGTAGCCCCTGAGCACATGAGAACATGTTAGACATCACTAGCCTTGGGTGAAATTTGGATCAAGACTATGATGGCATGCCACTTCACGCCCAAAACAAAACGAAATAAACAAAACAAAACAAACAAAACAAAATACCAGGTGTAGGTAAAGATATGGAGAGGTTGGAATCCTTGTGCAGTACTGATGGGAACATAAAATTTTGCAGTGGGTCTGGAGGAAAGTACGTGTGTTCCTCATAAGTTGCACACGTAATTGCCTTGTGATACGGCATTTCCACTTCTGGGTATGTACCCATAAGAGGTGGAGTGAGGACTTGAAAAGATGCTGGTATGGCCATGTTCGTGGCAGTATTTTTCACAACAGCCAAGGAGTAGAAGCAACCCAGGTGTGCATCCAAGACTAAGAGGATAAAATGCAGCCTACACATACTTTAGACTATTGCTCAGACCTGAAAGAGAAGGAAATCCTGGCATATGCTACAGTTTAGATGCACCTTGCAGACGTTACACTGGATGAAGTAGGCCAGTCTCAGAAGGATAAGTATTGTATGATTCCACTTGTGTGGAAGTGCCTAGGATGGTGAGTTTCATAGAGACAGACAGACAGATGGTGGGATAGTAGTTACTAGGGGCTGCAGGGAGGGGAAAATGAGAGTTGGTATTTAATGGGTACAGAATTTCAGTTGAGGGGGATGGAGAGGTTCTGGGAAAGGATGGTGGTGATGGTTACGCTGAAGTGTGGGTGTGCTTGAGGTACAGCTTGATGCTGGAAATGATGAGAATTGTGGATTTTCCATTGTGTGTATTTTGTCACAACAGACAAAAAAAGAAAATAATTTAACAAAATAAATTCTAAAAAAATCAGAAATACACCACGTACACATAAAAATACTATGCTTACAAAACCACATTAGCTTTATATTTATGGGCTCATATTTATCATTTCACAGGAATTTTTGGTGGTAAGTGTGGATTGCTCCTTTTCACACTCATTAATAAATAGCATAGACTCCTTTGGGGACCTCTCTGAATTTTCACATGTCCAATATCACATCAGAAACAAAGGCCCACCACTAAAAGAAAAAAATCTAAAAAGAAAAAATATATATATCATCTGTTATATATGCACTTATATCAATAGTCAGCAAACTTTTTCTTTAAAATGCAAAAATAAGTATTTTAGACTTTGCAGGCCATACATAATTTGTTGCAACTATATAAATCTTCTGTTGTAATACAAAAGCAATCATAAACAATACATCAATGAATAGGCATAGCTGACTCCATTAAAACTTGATTTATAGGAACAGTCATTGCCCGGCCCTAGATAATTTGCTGGCCATAATCTTTACCATGTGGTATATTTGATTTTTAAGAGATTCAGCTTTCCTTTCGGCACTCAGCTGAAGCTAATAGCTGGACTAAATGTAACCTAGGTAGGCCTATGAAGTGCACTGGGGTAGAGTCCTCAGTAACTGCAGCAGTCATGATTAGTGTTGGCAATCACTCCAGGCCTTTTCCTCTTTCATTCTGATCTTTAAAAAAAAAAAAATAACATTTATTTATTCTTGAGAGACATAGTGCGGATAGAGGAGGGGCAGAGAGAGACAGCGACAGGATCTGAAGCAGGCTCCAGGCTCTGAGCTGTCAGCACAGAGCCGGATGTGGGGCTCAAACCCGCGAATGGTGAGATCATGACCTGAGTGGAAGTCGGAGACTCAACTGACTGAGCCACCCAGGCGTCCCTCAGTATCTTATCTTTAAATTAAGTATTGTCAGGGTGCCTGGCTTGCTCTGTCAGAAGAGTGAGCAACTCTTGATTTTGGGGTCATGAGTTTGAGCCCCATGTTGGGTGGAGAGCTTAGCTAAATAAATAAAACTTAAATTAACCATTGTCATGTGACTTGCTTTGGCCAGTAAAATGTGACCAGAAGTATTATATGAATGTCCAGTTGGAGAATTTTGAAATCTAGATGCGACCTGCCATTTAGTCTTCTCCTGACTCTAGTGATTGTGAAAATACATGTTAAGATTGAGTCTCTATCATCTTAGATATCTGAGTGACAATCATAAACAGAAAGTCCCTGCAGTACCACAATAGAGATATTTAATTGGCAAGGAGTAAATTTTGTTTGTGTTAAACCAATGAGATTTTGTGATTTTAAATTATCACAACATAATTTTATCTATCATGTGTGATATTACACTATTAGATTAATAATTATATAATTTAAAAATTTTTATCAATCATAAATCATGGTTTGCCAATATCTGAAGCACTGATTGAAGGGGTGACCTATTGAAGGGTATCGAGGTTTGCATCGACATAGTTATGCATTGACATAACTATGCATAATATTGCATCGACAATGTTAGTGATGAAACATTTTGGAAATGCACTAAGTCCTCATGAAGCAGACCATAAGCAGTATTGGCACAGGCTTTCTTAGCTCACACAGCCCAAACTTGATTTTTATCTGGAGTACCATAAATCTATATCAATGTAATTCCTGTAATTGCTACTTCCATCTCAACCATCGACTATGAAAATTAGGAATTGCAAAGCATATTTTATGATGCTGATTTTAATACCGAGGCATGTAAAAACAACATGATTTTCTTACATGTATGTAAAAAAATTAAAGATGAGTCAAAGTCACTTTCCTTCCCTTTGCCTATTGAGAAAGCTCATCTTGATTTTAAAACATAGTCCTTTTTATTATAGCTCTATTTAATTTTAACTTTATTCTGATAGAAAGGACCCAAACTAATGAATAATCTATACATATGACATGAATTCTAAAATAAAATAAAATAGAATAAAGACAAAAAATAAATTGTATTGTGCATATTGCTAATTCAGGTTACCCATTTCATCGTAACACATACTTGACTTTCTAATATTTAGCTTATAACCCTTTATCATTAACCTTGAAAAAAATAAAATCCAAACCTACCATTGAATATCCACAGCATGTCGGTTGGGTCTCTGAATTTTATGAATCTGATCATTCTGTGAAACACAGCATTCATCATTTTAGTCTATGTATGAAAAATGCTGAGTATTTCATTACGTATTCCTTGCCACAGGTGTAGACAAATGATGATAACAAGCTGTGAACCCAAAAACTGTATTTAACGGTCTATTAGAATAGGTTGAACATTGACAGTGAAAACATTTATTGATAAAATTTCTAACTCATGCTGCGCAGGGAATGGATGACAGAGGGAACCGACTCCTGACTATCAGCGCGCACCAGGGAAAACACAAGCAATGAATGTGTTCGCAACCTCTGTCACCTCCTATTTGCTTTACATTTACCATTGGTTTTAATAAATAGGAGCCAGGTTCCAACAAATCTCTGCAGGGTTCTTCAACTTCTGTCTGCTCTGCACTTCTGCAGCTAACACATCTGCTTGAACACATCAGCGATGAGAAGTGCACATTTTGAGTCTTCCCAGGATCTGCAACTTGGGCAAGGGAAGCAGTAACATAGAGACCCTCCACAGTTTTAAGACATTTTTCAAATCCCATTTTAGGGCAATTTGTCCCCGAGAGCAGCGTATGCAGTCTTTAGAAAAGCCTTAAACATCTGCTTGAGACACCGATGTTTCACAGACTTCAAAGGCAACAGATGTGACAATGCACAGGGATTCATTGAGCCTTAGGTTAGACTGGGGAGATCAATGACCCTGGGCTTTAACTTAAGCAAATATATTATCTGAGTTAGTTTTTTTCTCCACAAAATATCTGTTTAGTAATTTTTATAGTGCTTATTATGGTTAATTTTGGCTTTCAGTTTACAGCCTCTTCTCATTTCCAGAATTGAGGTCAACACCTATTTTTCCCCAAACCCCCTTAAGTGAGATTGTTTTATACATTTGTACTAAGTTCGATCGGTCACATACTGCATGCCATTGCAGGATTCTCCTGACATTCTAAATGATTTTTTTTTTAATTTGCAGATATTATGGTTCACCCTTTGTGCTATGAATTTCTATGGGTTTTAACAAATGAATAGTATCAGATGTCCATCAGTACAATATTATACAGAATAATTTCACTGCCTTAAAAAAATTCCCTGTACTTCTATTTAACACTTGTCTGACCCCAGACACCTGGCAATCACTGTTTTTTTTTCAAATCATTTTTATAGTTTCACCTTTTCCAGAACATCATATTTTTCATTATTTATTCTTTTCAGACCAGCGTCTCTCACTGACCAATATACATGTATAATTCATCCATATACTTCTGTGACTTAGTACCTCATTTATTTTTATCATTGAATAACATCCCCTTGTTTGGATATACCATAGTTGTTTATTCACACCTCCTGAAGGACATCTTGGTCACTTCTGGGTTTTTGACAATTGTGAGGAAAGCTGGCATGTTTATTGGCACGTAGTTTTTTTTTTTTCAGAACTTTATCTTTGATTTTTCTATACTTTCTTTGTCTTTGATTTTCTATAGTTTCTATGACATGCCTGCATATAGTCTTTTGGCATTTATTCTGCTTAATGTCTCTGAGCTTCCTGCATCTCTGATTTGGTGTCTGACATTAATTTGGGGGGAATTGTCAGTAATTATCATTGAAAATATTTCTTCTGCTCCTTTCTCTCTTTCTTCGCCTGGCATTCTCATACATATATATTACCTTTTTTGATTCTCCCACACTCCTTAGATATTCTCTTTTTCTTTTCTTTTCTTTTCTTTTCTTTTCTTTTCTTTTCTTTTCTTTTCTTTTCTTTTCTTTCTCTTCTTTTCTCTTCTCTTCTCTTCTCTTCTCTTCTCTTCTCTTCTCTTCTCTTCTCTTCTCTTCTCTTCTCTTCTCTTTTTAAATTCAGTCTGTGCCCTCTTTGCTTCTCCGTCTTGAAGGTTTATATTGAAATTATCTCAAGCACAGAGATTCTTTCCTCAGCTGCATCTAGTCCACTCATTATCCCATCAAGGCAATCTTCATTTTTGTTAGTGCTTTTGATCTCTAGTACTGCCTTTTGTTTTTTTCTTAGGACTTCTCTCTCTCTTGTTATATTGCCCATCTGTTTTTGAATGTTAATTACTCTATCCTTTATGGCCCTTAGCATATTAATGTTCTTTTAAAAGTCCTGGTATGATAATTCCCACTTTGAGGCTTCCTCTGTCCCTTCAAATTGTTGTATTTTTTCCCCACATTTTAGAATGCCTTGTATTTTTTTTTTCTTGATAGCCAGACGTGAACAAGGAACTGCTGTACATAGGTTTTTAGTATGTGGTGTCAAGGTATTGGGAAAAGGGAAGTGTTCTCTGGCCCTACTATGATTAGATCTCTGTTTTTTAGTGAGCTTAGACTGTGAACTTTACAAGTATTTCTCTCTTTTTTTCCTCTCTCCTTAGGTAGCTGAGGATGGCTAAGTGGGTTGGAGTTGATACTTTCCTCCTCCTTTATGGAAAGCTATACTTGACTGAGGTTGGGTTTTCACCTTCTCCCAGGTGAGTTAGGGAGGGACTGATAACAACCAGCACATTAGTTTCTGGTTAATTTGTTTCTTCTGAGGGCAGGCCTCCTTAAGAACAGAGGGCTCTGGCGTTTTTCAAAATGGTTCCTTTTCCCTTGCTGCCACTGGAAGCCAGAGGGGATTCTTCTCTCCTACTTACCGTGAGAATCTTGTTGGGCTCTTAGAGGTAAAATTCACGAAAATGTGAGAGCCCCTGTAACTGGGTCCCCCTGGAGTTTTTAACTGTCTGGAGATGTCCACACTGAGCCTCTAGCACTTAATCAGCTACATTCATGTTTTCCTCCTCCAGCACTGGCTCCCTTCGCATCTTCTGCTGCTGAGTCTCTGCTCGGGTAAGTACTGATACCTGTATGCACTTGGGTGACTCTCTCCAATCTTGGGGGCGGTGGTTTGTGCTGTGTCCTCTTTTATGGATTTAAGAGGAGTTGTTGGTTTTTGAAGTCTGTTCAGCTTTTTTCTTGTTAGTATGGGGTGGTGACTTCCAAACTCCTTATATGTAGAATCAGAAACCTGAAGCCTGCAGGGTTTCTGTGAATATAAGTTTTCAGTAAGTTGGGTAACTTGCCTAGGGGTATGACTGCTAGATTGTATGGTTAAGTGTATGTATAACATTGTAAGAAATTGCCAAACTATCTTCCAAAACCTTTTGCTTTCCCATCATCAGTGAACGGAGTCCCTGTTTCTCTGCATCCATACCAGCTATTATTATTACATTTTTGGATTTTAGTCATTGTAATGTTGTGTAGTCCTATCTTTTCTTGTTTTAATTTTCAGTTTTCTAATGATAAATGATTTTCAGCATATTTTCATATGATTTGCCATTTGTATGTCCTTTATGGTAAGGTATTCAGATATTTTGCCTATTAATACTTTTATTGTTGAGTCTTTAAATCCTTCTCTGTATTTTGCATACAAGACCTTTGTCAGGTATGTGGTTTTTTTTTAAATAGTTTATTCCAGTCAATAGCTTGTCTTTCTATTCTTTTAAAAGTTTCTTTTACAGCATGTATATTTTAGTTTTAATAAAGCCCAACTTAAGTTTTTCTCTCATGGAATGTGCTTTTGATATTGTATCTAAAAACCTATCACCAAATTCAAGGCCATTTAGATTTTCCCTTTCTTCACTTTTGTGGTGATACATTTAAGCATCTTGTTGTTTGCAAACCTTTTTAACCATTGCAATTCAGTAAAAGCTCTAAAATCGGAATATTTAGCTTCCTAATTTTCTCTTTAACTATTGATTTATTAGTCTGAAAAAGATGCAGTCTAAAAAATTTTAGTCCTTTAGAAATTTAAAGGACTTTCTAGCAAGTTCCATGCATTCTAATGACACTTCAGTCGTTTTACAGAGTTTTCTTCAAAGGCTTAAATATTTGAAGAGTGGTAACAGAAATTTATACTGCCACATGGAAGCTCTTTCTTTTGTCTTCTGTTTTATTTTCACATTAGTTTAGTGGCAAAATTTTACAGTCAGTTGTAGTGTGTATATAAAATATTTTCAGATCTCTGTTTCTTTTTTCCGCGTCTTATTGAGTAATAATTGAGAAACATTACTGTAGACTTAAGGTGTATAGTGGCTTGATTTCTATGTATTGTGAAATAATTCCCACAAAAGATTCAGCTAAAGTCTATTTTCTCATGTAGATACAATTTAAAAAAGGAAAAAAGAAGGTTGTTTTTTGTGATGAAGATTCCGTATTTACTTAATATTTAGTATTTAGTATTTAATTTCCTATATGCCATGCAGCAGTATTAACTGTTGTTTTTTTTTTTTTTTATTTTTTTAAAATTTTTTTCAACGTTTTTTATTTATTTTTGGGACAGAGAGAGACAGAGCATGAATGGGGGAGGGGCAGAGAGAGAGGGAGACACAGAATCGGAAACAGGCTCCAGGCTCCGAGCCATCAGCCCAGAGCCTGACGCGGGGCTCGAACTCACGGACCGCGAGATCGTGACCTAGCTGAAGTCGGACGCTTAACCGACTGCGCCACCCAGGCGCCCCTAACTGTTGTTTTTTTAATATGCATTTCTGTCAATTGAGATAAAATTTAACAATTTCCTGGAAACAAGATGTTGACATAACTTGGAATTGAGGTGTATTTTACATGACCTCCAATTGCCAAAGGGGTTTAGGATATGAACGCACTCATACGTTTTGGTTTTGATCTATATTTTTTTCAGGAGAGCTGACACACAATGTTACATTAATTTCAGCTATATAAGATAGTGATTCAACAAGTCTATACATTATACTATGCTGCCCACAACTGTAGCTACCATCTGTCACCATGCAATCCCGTTACAATGCCACTGACTATATTCCCTACGATGTACTTTTTATTCTCCTGACTTATTCCATACTGGAAGCCTGTATCTCCCACTCCCCTCCACCCATTTTGACCATTCCTCCACTTCCTCCCCTCTGGCAACCATCAGTGTGTTCTCTGTATTTATAGGTATGATTCTGCTTTTTGCTTGTTTATTCATTCGTGTGTGTGTATTTAAGATTCTGCATATCATTCAAATCATATGATATTTGGGTTTCTCTGTATAACTTACTTCACTTAGCATAAAACCTGTCTAGGTCCATCTATGTTGTCTCAAATGACAAGATCTCATTCTTCTTTATGGCATGTAATCTTCCATTACACGCAAACACACACACACACACACACACACAGTGTCTTCTTTATTCATCTATCGATGGACACTTAAGTTGCTTCCATATCTTGGTTATTGTAAATAATGATGCAATAAACAGAGGGGTGCATATGTTTTTTTTTTTTGAATTAGTGTTTTCATTTTTTTTTAAATACCCGGTAGTGGAATTATTGAATCCTATAGTATATTTATTTTTAATTTTTCGAGGAACCTCCATACTGTTTTCCACAGTGGTTGCACTAATTTACATTCACACTAACAGTTACACGAGAGTTCCTTTTTCTCCACATTCTTGCCAATACTTGTTGTTTCTTGTGTTTTTGATTTTAGTCATTTTGATAGATGTTAGGTGATATTTCACTGTGGTTTTGATTTGCATTTCCCTGAGGATTATTGATGTTGAACACCTTTTCATGTGTCAGATGGCCATCTGTATGTTTTCTTTGGAAAAATGTCTATTCATGTCCTCTGCGTATTTTAGTCAGATTATTTGTAGTGCTGTGTTTGTGGAGTTGTATAAGTTCTTATATTTTGTATATTAACCCCTTATTGGATGGTTTGGATATTTTTTTTTGGTTTGGATATTTTTTAATAAATAAATTATAGGTAAACAGCTGTAATATATAATTTCTGATAAAAATTGAAGGATCAAAAAGAAATCAGTTCATTCAAAATGCTAGAAATCTCAAACTAAAAGAAGATAGTGAACCTCATCACAAAAAGAGTTAATATGAAAGGAAAAATAGGCATTTGTCAATGACCCTAGAATCATCTCCTTTTATACCTTCAATGATTTTAATAGCATTTTATCTATCTATGTCAACTTTTTTTTCAGTGATGATAGAAAAATGCCATAGGAGCACCTGGGTGGCTCAGTTAAGTGGCTGACTTTGGCTCAGGTCATGATCTCACGGCTTGTGAGTTCAAGCCCCACATCAGGCTCTGTACTGACAGCTGGGAGCCTGGACCCTGCTTCGGATTCTGTGTCTCCCTCTCTCTCTGTTCCTTCCTGCTCATTCTCTCTCTCTCTCTCTCTCTCAAAAATGAATAACTATTAAAAATGCCATAAATGATTTATGATTCAAATTTACTAATCAGGGCAAGAAATTTTCTTTATATGATAGGAAAGTTCCATGTGAAATACTCTATTTAAATAAAGAGGAGAAAATGTGGAAAGATTCCACCATGTAGTAACCTGACATAGTGAAGGTGCTCAAAGTGCTTGCTGACTAAGTTCTAAAATGATTATGAAAAGTTGGTCCAGCAAAAGTTGAAGAAATTGTATCAATATTTTTGAGTCTAGTTCACCAGGAATATTAATATTTGCTAAGTACCATTACGTATTTTGCAATCCTTATTCTACATATTTTACATACACTAATTTATTTACCCCCAATTATCTTGTGAGTGGCTGTACCTTACGAGCAATTTACCACTTGTGATTCATCTTTGGTTTATATAAAATTGGTATCTAGATCTAAGTTTGATTATGAGCTTATGTGTGATTAAGACACTCATACCCACTGCATTGAATTGAAGGCCATGGAGGCCTGGTCCAGGCAAAGGCATATGCCATGAGGTGGAAGTAGCATACAAAGACTTCATTGGAGCAGCACTTGCCCGCCACTGAGGAGAAAATCCCCCTCAAAAGGAGACATTTTGGACACTGGGGCAGGACCGTCATCCAGAAAGGGAGCCCGCCAAAGGAATTACTTGGGAGGAAAATTGAAGAGGAGGCTTAGTGTCAGGTGTTACTCAGCAGCAAGATAGGGACTTTCTGGGTTTGAGAGACGTGGCTTGGGATCAGGGATGGCCCCAGGGTTGTCTTATTTACCACTAGGAGATGCCGGGTGCAGTTTCACGGAGTATGGGAAGCAGGCCAGTTTCTAAATAGCTAAATATATGCTAATTTGGACTATATTTAAGGCAATTGGATGTGTAAGAATAGGAGTTTTGTACCAGCAGGCTTTTGAGCTAATAGTCTGAGACTGCTGTAAAGAAGCAAACCATACTAGGGCCTTATGGGGCTCATTTGTATAACATCTCTCAAGACA
The DNA here is from genome assembly GCF_027475565.1 of Acinonyx jubatus. Taxonomy (NCBI): domain Eukaryota; kingdom Metazoa; phylum Chordata; class Mammalia; order Carnivora; family Felidae; genus Acinonyx; species Acinonyx jubatus. The sequence continues at coordinate 212,580,022 of NC_069380.1, forward strand.
CAATAAATAAGCATACATTTTGCTGATTTTTAAATTACTTGGTATAAATACATGTAACATCACATGAGCTGTACCTTTTTTGAAATGTTTATTTGTATTTGAGAAAGAGAAAGAGAGCGCGTAAGCGAGTCAGGGAGGGGTCAGAAAGAGATGAAGATAGAAATGGAAGCAGGATCCAGGCTCTGAGCTGCTAGCACAGAGCCTGATGCGGGACTTGAAATCAGGAGCCAGGAGATCATGACCGAGCCAAAGTCTGACGCTTACCCAACAGAGCCACCCAGGCACCTCTGAGCTGTACTTTCAAACACACACACACACACACACACACACACACACACACACACAAGCTCTAAAACTATTAAATATTAGGAAAAACGTTTTCTACATAGGCTATCATCCAACATGCTTTGCTTAGGGAATTTCTTTGTTGTGCTTTTTTCCTTTAAGCAATTGTTAGTCAGCTAAGGCTGCCATAATAAGACACCGTGGGCACATTGGGTGATTTAAACAGTAGAAATTGATTTTCTCTTTGCTTTAGAGGCTGAAAGTCCACAGTCAAGGTGTTTGGCAAGTTTGGTCTTTCCCTAAGACTTCTCTCCTTGGCTTGCTGACTTCTTGTTGTGTCTTCATGTGAACTTGTAATGGTGTCTCTTCTAATAAGGACACCAATTTTATTGGATTAGGGTTCCAAACTTACTGACCTCATTTAACCTCCTCAAAGGCTCTATTTTCAAATATAGTCCTTTGAGGGTTAGGATTTCAACATATGAGTTGGGGGGGGCATAATTCAGTCTATAATATTTAATCTCTGGCTTGCTTTTATACATATATAATATACATACATAAATGTTCACATATTTATATATCATACATATATTTACATACACATAAATGTTTTCATTTACATATAATACATGCCCCCAAATTTCACCATTTTAATTGGGTGTGTGTTGTATGCCAAGTATCTACTTCACTTGAACAAGAATTGCAGATTCATTTGGCTTATGAAATTCAGTTCATTTATAATCACAGTTTCACACAGCACTTCAGAGAACAGGAAATTAACTTTTCTAGCTGAATAAAACCAAACATGGAAACAAGTTTGTAGTTCCTAAAAGAGCTTTGTAAATGATTTTGTATCACACATTGCATTTAATTTATTCCAGCAGACATTAAAATATCTGTTAAATACTCTTTTTTCATGAAGATGTTCACAACCGCCAAATGGAATAGCCATCATATTCTTAAGAGTTCAACATAATTGTCAAGAATAGACTTTATTGAAATCAACCAATTCCATTAAAATGAATACATTGAAAGGATTCTCAGAAATGAGAAGGAATGGTTATGAGTTACTGACATTTGAGCTCTATAAGGAAATTTGAGCTCCATGGTTTTTGTTTATATGTGCAAATAGACAAAAGCTGGTAGCATTTCAGTTTAAAATGATTCTATATTAAGTTTATGCATCCCTACAAATATTTGGTAATTTTCAAAACTGTATCTGCATGCAAGACACTTTTCTAGGGTTTAAGACTAGATCTCTGAATAAAACAAATACCCTGCCCTCATGGAACTTCCTTCCAGCATAGAGGCAGATAATAATCAAATTCCTCCTTTAATTTGGTTTTCCCCTTTGGGACTAGCCCTTGACCTTGACAGAAGCTTATTGGTATTCACATAAATATATATCTGTAATTTCTAAACTATAAAATGTTCATATAATAGTGGTACCTATAACCATTTCAGGGGACTAGCATGGCCTACCTAATCTAAATGGCTAAAATAGTCAGTAAAGACAATTCAGGTTTAATTTCTAAATTACTCTAAAAAGTAGACGGAAATGCAAGAGCCATATAAACAAATGGTTAAGAAATTAATTTTTTTGCTCTCCTTGACTCAGTTCTTTGCTATGTAATAACTCTATGATATGAGGTAATCTATCTCCACAAAACTCAGATGTTTTCTGGGTAAAATGAAGGAAATAGTAACTATATTAAAGGCAACTCTCAGTATGATGGAAGTTAATATGTACATTGTATTTAGCATGATGCCTATCATGTAAGATTCATTCAGATTTGTAGTAGCTATTGCTGAAATGTAGATGTGTTAAAGAGGTGTAAAAGTTTCTATCTGGGGCAAATTTCCTTCATATAGATTTTTTAAAATAAAACTCATTCCATAGTGTATGGGAAACTTTCCATAAATGGTTATTATAATAGCACTGCCCTAGAAAACAGAATTATTTCCTGGCTGTATATGTTCAAACTTCAAGAACATTTTGATGTGTTTGTGAGAAAATTTTCAGTAATCTCAAATTTATTTTTGATACATTTGTATTCTCCAGGTTTTATATGTAAAATATATATATTTTTTATATATATATATAAAATCAAATTTTCTCACTACTAGAGTGTCAATTTACAGATAAGCATATATTTTATATATGTATATATGTATGTATTTACGTATATATAATATGTATATTATTTATGTATACTTTAATATATATACACATGTACACATGTTGTTATACACACATATTTTACCTTGTCTTTCATCTGAAAGGTCTCAGGAGTAAGAACTCTCCAGTAGCAACGGGTACACTTAGTAATGTTATTTTGGTTTCTAATTCCTCATTATTCAATAAAAGGAACCAGTGCTTCCTGAAGAAATGGCTGCCTCTAGCGTCAGAGGAGGAAATTCACCATATGAGCCTAGAGGATCATCTAGTGCCAGGAAGTAAGGAAGGGCAACAAAACACCTATAATGATGAGGGTAGGTTGAAGAGGCAGAGAACCAACTGAAAAAGGTCCCAATGGCTAAAGCTGGAAAAATTTGAGCATCAAAATAAATTAAGTGTATTGAGTTGTAACATAAAGTATAAAATTAACATCAATGAGGCCATATTTATATAAATAAATGATTATTGAATTGCAAATAATTTAGATACTCCACCCTCAAAGACATGGAACATAACTCTCATTTCTGAAATGTGGCCTATACACAGTGATGTCCTTCCAATGAGTAGAGAATGAGAGACAGGGTACAGGAAAAATTAAAACAAAAACCAAAAACTTTATAGTGGAAAAAAATTAAAATGCTATCTCAGCCAGGTGGTCAAGGTCAACATCAACATTGCTAAATTATGTTGATAGTATATACACTTGATATGATGAAAATGTCATGTCTCTTCTGTGCACTTTCTTCTCCAAATCTCAGACTCCCATGTAATAATAAGAAAACATCAGGCAACACTCAATTTAGGGACATTGTGAAAAGATACCTGAACAGTTAGTTCTCAAACTGTCAAAATCATCAAAATCAATAAAGGCATTAGAATCTGTCAACAGCCAAGAGGACCCTAAGGTGACATGACAACTAAACAGTGTGGTATCCTCAATGTGTTTCTGGAAAAGAAGACATTAGGTAAAAACTAAACAAATCTGAATAAAGTATGGACCTTAGCTAATAATTAGTTAATAATATAGCAATTTTGGTTCATTAACTGTGACAAATGGACCACAACTAATACATGATGTTATGACAGAGGCTACTGGATATAAAATACATGAGAACTTTCTGAACTATCTTCACATTTTTTCCTATAAATCGAAAACTATTCTAAAAACTACATTTACTAATGTATAATCAGAAATTTTTAAAAATTCACCTGGTTTGGATGGTTCAGTAATAAAATGGTGGTGTTCAAAGGGAAGTCATGGAAATAAATACACTCAAAATTAAAAGTTTATGTACAGAGTGAATATAACTATACCTGTTTTCTTTTTCTTTTTAAAATTATCTGAATGTTTGAAATACTTACATAATGAGTCAAAATAAAGGAAAAGGAAAATAAAGGTAATAGAATCTTTTAAAAAGTGACTCTTCTGGGCGCCTGCATGGCTCAGTTGGTCAAGTGTCTGACTTTGGCTCAGGTCATTGTCTTGCAGTTCATGAATTTGAGCCCTGTGTTGGGCTCTATGATGACAGCTCAGAGCCTGAATCCTACTTTGGATTCTGTGTCTCCTTTTCTCTGCCTCTCCCACACTCACACTGTCTCTCTTTCTCTTAGAAACAAATTAAAAAACAATTTTACAGTAACTCATTTGATTCATGTCAAGTTCATATCAAATGAATACTATTATTTACACTTGACCAAAAGTTTGCAAAAAAATGACTATCTTTATTTACTTTGTGGTAAATATGTAATTTTAAAATACAACTTTTAAAATATGTCATGACTGGTAGAGTATAGAACTGACAAATCAGAGCAGATATTGGTAGTGAATAGCAATCATACCTACATAACATGTAAATATTAGACTAGCACTCCTAAATATAGAATGTCAATCCATCCCAAAGATAAGATGTTTAGACTGAGTACCTGAAGTTTTGCTATGTTTCATAGTGAAATAAAATTAATTATAAAAACAGGTGTAATGACAAATTTCCACAACCAGCACACTCCAAGCCCCAAATCTGGGGCACAGATCTAAAGGAAGCAAGGAGGAACCATTATTCATCTTCCTGACCTCAGTGTTCCACTTCCTGTCATTTGGGAGCTCCATTGCTCTTTGACTATGACATTTGGTACATATCTCCTCCCTTGGACAGATTCCTATTCATCCTTCAAGAACCAGATCAAAAATCAGTTTCTTCAAGAAGTCTTCTATGAAACCATCAGAGTTAACTGCCCCTCATCAGTATTTTTATATAGTATTGTGTTTATTTTTTTCATTCCCTCAACAAATATTTACCAAGTAGATACTATATTCTAGGTCCATATTTGTATTTCTGTACCATCATTCCTTGAACTGTATGACAGCCACATCTGATTATCCTACTGGACTCACACCTGGTGATCTTGGTGTAAAATGAAGGAGAGAAAGGAGTCATCACCTACTTCTCACAGCCAGCTGTTTGCATGCAGTACATCCTTTATTAACCAGATTTTACAGATGTGAAAAATGAGACACTAGAACGTGGGTAACGTGACTGGGGTAAAATTTTCTTCTTTATTCTTTTGATGTAATTGAATATTGATGTTTAGCCAATTCAGAATAAATCCTACTTGGTCTAGTATGAAAATTCTTTTTACAAAGATTTGGGCTTAGTGTCCTATAACTCTTTAGGATTTTTCATCTCCTTAAGAGAGATGTTGGCTTGTAGTTTTATTGTAATGTCTGTATCTGGTTTTGATATTGGGATAATTCTGGTATCATAGAATGAGTGAGGAAATGTTCAACCGGCTTCTCTTTTATAGAGTATATTAAAGACATTTAATTCATTTCTTTCTTAAATGTTTGGTAGAGATCACCAAAGAAAAAATCTGGGCCTGGTGCTTTCTCTTGTTTGAATTTCTATAATAGGCATGGTCTTATTCAGATTACCATTTCTCCTTGTGTAAATTTTGATGGGTTGTGTCAAGTATTAGTTCATTTCATTCAAAGTATCAAATTTATGATCATAACATTTTACATAATCTGTTAGCTTTTAAAATGATGGTACTCTTGGGGTGCCTGGGTGACTCAGTAGGTTGAGTGGCTGACTCCTGATACCAGCTCAGGTTGTGATCTCAGGGTCACGAGATCAAATTCCTCATTGGGCTCCGTGCTGAGCATGGAGCCTGCTTGGGATTCTCTCTTGGCCCTTCCCCAGCTCGCTCATGTGTGCTCGCTCTTTCTCTCAAAATAACCTTTTTTTTTTTTAATGATGGTACTGTTTCATTTCCGATACTAGTCACTGTGTCTTCTCTCCATTTTTGTTCCTAGTCTGTATAGAAGTTTATCAATTACATTACTGTTTTCAAAGAGCCCTGATTTTTGGTTTCATAGATCCTCTCATTTTATCTATTGATTTTTCTCTACTTCTTATTTTAAACTTCATTGATTTCTACTTTAAGGTTGTTATTTCTTTTCTGCTTTTTTGAGGTTTATATTGCTCTTCTTTCTCTAGTATCCTAAGATGGAAGCTAACGTTTTTGGCTTTAGAGCTTTCTCCTGCTATACTATAGGCATTCAATGTTCTCCATTTCCCTCTAAGCACTGTTTTCACTACATACCACCAATTTTGATAATTTGTATTTTCATTCAATTTAAGTTATTTTAAATATCTTTTGGAATTTACCACTTTCTGTTATTGACTTCTAGTTCAGTTCCATTGTGTTCTGAGATCATGCTTTGGATGGCTTCTACTCTTCAATTTGCTAAAGTCTGATTCATTTACTTGAATGTGATCTATCTTGCTGCATGTTCCATGTGAGCTTGAGAATTATGTATATTCTCCTGTTGTTGGGTAACTATTCTATAAATGTCAATTAGAGGCACTTGATTGATAGCCCTTCAGTTCAACTATACCCTAACTAATACTCTGCCAGCAAGATCTGTCAATTACTGATAGAGGTCTGTTGAACTCTCCAGCTATAATTATAGAGTTACTTACTTAATCTTGCTATTCTACCAGTTTTTGCCTTATTTATTTTGGTGTGTTGCTGTTAAGCACATACACATTAAGGACTGTTAAATCCTCTTAGGAAATTGACCCCTTTATCACTATGTAATGCCTCTCTTTGTCCCTGATAATTTTCCTTGCCTGAAGTCTGCTTTGCCTAGCATTAATATAGTTACTCTAGCTTTCTCTTCATTAGTGTTAGCATGGTATATTTTTCTTCATCCTTTTCTACATAATCTATCTGTGTCTATGCATTTAAAGTGGGTTTCCTGTAGACAACATAGAGTTTGTTCTTTTTTAAAAAATCTATTCTTTTTTTTGTTTGTTTTGTTTTTAAATAGTTGAATTTTTTTTAATGTTTGGGGTGTTTAAATCTTTCTTAATGTTTATTCATTTTTGAAAGACAGAGAGAGACAGAGCACAAGCAGGGGTGCGGCGGAGAGAGAGGGGGTCACAGAATCCGAAGCAGGGTCCAGGCTCTGAGCCATCAGCACAGAGCCCAACACGGGGTTCAAACTCACAAACCTGGGCTGAAGTCAGACGCTCAACCAACTGAGCCACCCAGACGTCCCAATGTTTGTTTATTTTTGGGAGACAGAGAAAGAGAGGGAGCACACAAGAGAGGGGGAGGGGCAGAGAGAGAGGGACAGAGAATCCCAAGCAGGCTCTGCACTGACAGCAGAGAGCCCAGTGCAGAAGTCAGATGCTTAACTAACTGAGCCACCCAAGCACCCCCTAATAGTTGCATTCAATCCATTCATATTTAAAGCAATTATCTATATACTTGGATAATTCTCACCTCTTTCAGTACTGTTTTTTATTCATTGTGTTGTTTTTCTTTTAATCTTCCATACTTCTGCCTTCTCTGACTTGATTAGTCAATTTTTGTGATTCTGTTTTCTCTCATTATTTATTGATATTTTATTTTTATTTTAAAATTTTTATTTTAGACAAAGTGTGCGAGTGGGGAGAGAGGGGCAGAGGGAGAGAAAGACTCTTAAGCAGGCTCCACACTTAGCACGGGTCCTGACGTCAGGCTCAGTCCCACAAGTCTAGGATCATGACCTGAGCCAAAATCCAGTGTCAGACCCTCAACCAACTGAGCCACCCAGGTGTCCCTGTTTTCTCCCATTTTTCAGTAGAATTATTTATACTTCTTTTTAAAAATTATTCTACTGGTTGCCTGGAAGTTTTCAACATATATTTATAACTAATTGAAGTCCACTTTCAAATAAGACTACACCATTTTATGAGTAGTGCAGATATTTCATAACAGAACGTTTCAAATTTATCCCTCCATCTGTTCTAGTATTGCTATCATGCATTTCACTTATTAATAAGCTATTATTGTCTGCTATGTCTTGCTGTTATTCGGGGCACCTGGGTGGTTCAGTCCGTTGAGCGTCTAATTCGGCTCAGGTCAGGATCTCACAGTTTGTGAGTTCAAGTCCCGTTTCCAGCTCTGTGCTGAGAGCTCAGAGCCTGGAGCCTGCTTTGAAGTCTGTGTCTCCCTCTATCTTTACCCCCGCCCCCCCCCGTGCTCTTTCTCTCTGAAAAATAAACATTAAAAAAATTTAAAGTTTCTGAATCAACAATATGTAAAAAAAATTATCTTTCCTTTATTTCCTTTCTAATGCCCTCTTTTGTGTAGATTTCAGTTTCTGATCTTCATCAATTCTTTCTGTAAACACTTTTTTAACATTATACTTTAAATATTTTTTATTTATTTTTTTAATTTTTTTAATGTTTTTTATTTATTTTTGAGACAGAGAGAGACAGAGCATGAACGGGGGAGGGGCAGAGAGAGAGGGAGACACAGAATCGGAAGCAGGCTCCAGGCTCTGAGCCATCAGCCCAGAGCCCAATGGGGCTCGAACTCACAGACCGCGAGATCGTGACCTGAGCGAAGTCTGATGCTTAACCGACTGAGCCATCCAGGCGCCCCTAAATATTTTTTTAAAGGGAGGTCTATTGGTGACAAATACTCTTGTTGTTTTACTAGTTTCAGAAAATCTTTATTTCTCCCTCACTTTTGAAGAATAATTTTCCTTGATATGGAATTCTAGGTTGGTGATTTCTTTTACTCCTTTCTCTCGTTGTTTTCATTGCTTATAGAAGTCTGCTATGAATCTTATACTTCTTTCTTCCTAGGTAAGATGTCGTTTTTCTGTCTATGTGTGTGTTTCAAGATTTCTCTTTAATTTTTTGTAGTTTAAGCATGAAATGCATAGGTAAAGGGTTTTTGTTATTCTACATGGAATTTTCTGAGTCTTTAATCTCTGGTTTGGTGCCTGCCATTTTAGGAAAATTCTTAGCCATTTTCACCTCTTACATGATTTTCCCTCCTTTTTATTTTTCTTCTTGCATTTCCAACATGCATATATTATGCCTTTTGTACTTGCCCTATAGTACCTAGATTTATTTTTCAGTTTTTTTTTCATATTTTTTCTCTATGCATTTCAATTTAGAAAGTTTCTGTTAAGGTGTCTTCAAGCTCAGTGATTCTTTCCTCTGCTCTGTCCAGTTTGTTCATAAGATCATGAAAAGGAGTCTTCATTTCTGTTACAGTGATTTTGATTTTTAGCATTTACTTTGATTCTTAGAGTTTCCATCTAACTGCTTACATTACCCATTTGATGTTGCACACTGTCCACTTTTCCATTAGTTCTCTTCACACATTAATCATACTCATTTTTAATTCCCAACCTGATAAACTCAAAATGTCTGCCACTTCTGAGTTTGGTTCTGTTACCTGATTTGGCTCAGACTATGGTTTTACTTACCTTTTAGTATTCCTTGTAATTTTTGTTACTTGCTAGACATATTGTATTTGGATAAGAACTACAGCAAATAGGTTTTTAGTGTGAAGTTGTATGTTTATCTAGCTATGGGTCTGTTTTTATTGTCTGGTGTAACTATAGGTGTCAGAGCTTTAATTTCCTCTGGTGTCCTTGATTTTTTGTTTCCTGTGTTTTCTTTTGATTTTTGGATTAAGCTTCTCCAGAGAAAAAGAACACATGAGAGAGAAATAAAAGGACAGCAGAGACAGAGAAACAGAGACAGAAACTGAGAGAAAGAGATGTTTAGGGAATGTATTTCGGAGACTTGGGTTTATTTGCTCATGTAGTTGTGAGGACTGGCAAATCCAAAATCTCCAGGGCATGCCTGTAGGCTGGAAATTCCAGCAGGAACTGATGTTGTAACCTTGATTCCAAAGGCTTTGACTCTGTGTCAGCTCTGGAAATTATTTTCCTCCTTCATCCAATTTTGTTATTGTTGCTATTTGCTGTTTTTTTAATATATGTATTTTAAAATTTTAGTTGAAATATAGTTGACCTACAATATTAGTTTCATGTGTACAACATAACGATTTGATAATCAAATAATTACGAAATGTTCACTGCGGTAAATGTAGTTATTGTCACTATATAAAATTATTACAAAGTTATTGATTGTATTACCCATTCTGTCCTTTTCATCAACATGACTTATTTGTAAATATCAACTTCCTATATCCCTTCAGCTCTCCCAGAGTTAAGCTCTACTGACTTTCAGAGACAGACATTATGATGGTCATTTTCCCCTTGCCCGTCTCCAGGGCAAGGGTTATCCAATGTGGGGCCTGATCCCTCACTCCTCAGGGAGGATCTTTGTGCCTATGGAATTCCTCCCAGTTGTGGTTTGGTTGTACCAGTGGTTTGGTTCTTGATTCTGTCTCTGCCCCTCCTACCCTTCTTAGTGTGACTTTCTATCCCTTGTTGTGGAAGAGTTGTTCTGCTTGTCTTCAGAGGCATTTTAGGTGTGTACATGGGAGGAAATGAACTCAGAATCTTCCTACTCTGCTATCATCCTTTGTTTAGGACTTTTCTGGACTAATTATATACTGTCTGTATTCTTTGTTGTGTGTATTGGCTGGCCTCTACTTAACTTTGTGGAAGGGAGATATACTTATACACCTTCAACTAATGGGTTTCTAGGACTTTGCTGAGTGGCTCTGTGTGTGGGTGTGGGTTGTGTTGGGGTACAAGTTCACTGCTTTAGCCAATAGTTTAAGACTGTGTCATAACTTTCACTTACTGCTTTTGTTAAGCCTCAAGGTCAAGCAGAGGTTAAAGTACATTTTCATGTCTCTTCTGGGCATGTGCACAATTCTAAACATGAACATGACCTCCTAGATTTCCAGAAATATGATGGAAAGTTTTTCAAAGCATTTTAGTTCCCTCCTCCTCCCTTATCCCTTTGTGGAGCATGCACTAAACCAAAGACTCATTTTATTAATGATTCTATTTGAATCCACAGCCTCTGATAATTTTTTCTAAGTTTTTTAAAAAAATATTTTAAACTTCTTTCCTATTAATATAATATGTGATATCTCTATTTTCTAATAATGGTACAGATAGCTATGTGCTTAAGTTCCAATGCTTCTAGAATTGAATTATTAATTAATAAATAGAATATAATTATATATCAATTATCAATACATTTTATTTATTGAATGTCCTTATTCATTTTACATTCTTGAGCTTATTGTTTTTAATCATAACGGTAAGCTTCCTTTTAATCTACTTAAATGTAGCTTTATGTATTGATTTAAATTTTTATTAGCTTTAGTAGAAAGTTTTGTTTTAAATAACAACAATTTAAACAATTTCCTAACACTTCACCAATGTAGCTATAGGCATCTTGTTTTATTATAAAATTAAGTTTTTAAGTGTCATGCACAATGCCCAAGGAAAAAGTAATGAATGTATTTGAGTATTATCCCTGATTAAATTTGTATATTTTATTAGATTAGAAGCAAAGCTTTGCCAGTGGGTGTATATCATTCCATGGGAACATGGAATGGCCCTCATTTCGTGGAAAAGCTAGTTTTGTGTTGAAGTTGCATATTTTTTCTTTAAATCTCTCTTTTCCTGTATCTTTTGAAAATTTTCAGCAATTGTGAGTCACTGGATAAAATGTTTAACATATAATAAATTAAACACAGTTACATTTTTTTAAACCCTTCATATTATTTCATGTTATCTGTGTCTCTTGTTAAGTAACTCAGCATTCTTTAAAAAGAAAGTTTCTCATATGGACCAATTTATGTCATGAACCTCTTATATATAGTGGAAAACTGAAAATTTTCAAATTCTTGTGTTTTTATTTATAAAATCAAGCTTAAAAATAGGTTTAATAAGTAATCTAAAATAAAACATTGGCGTACTGATTCTGCAATATATTGATAGGTATTATGATTAATAAAATCATGATAGATCATCAAATCCATTTTAGAAATGTTGGATTAATAATGTTCAGGTTTACTTATGGCAGAAATTCTCAGTGCATTTGCAAAGTTTAAAAAAAATACATTATTTTGGTTTTATTAACCTGCCAATTTTCATCTTGACAAAAAAATACATCATCAAATATTTTTATTAGTGTTCTAGAATATTGCTAATTACTAGAAGACTTAAGATATCCATTTTTAATGTTTACCCAGCCAATTCACAGAAACTACTTAAATCAACAATGGTAAAATATATTAAAAAGTAAGTCAGTGAAGTAAAACAAAGAATGCAAGGCTACATACTGAATACTGCCAGTTTCCCATTTTACCCCACCACTCTGTCTAGGGCAGAAAATGGCTTTCTTTACCCTGGGCCACCATATTAAAATATTTTCAACAATGATTTAACTGCACTGAGTTTTCTCAAGGCTTTTAGTAATATTTTCAGGTTATCAAGTTATGTTCCTGGGCCATATATACACTTAGGCTACGACCACCTCTGCAGTCTCATCTTGTGAACATCTTTTTCATTTTTGTTTGTTTTTTATTCCATACTCCTCTAATAACCTATACATTATAGAAGACTAGCCACCTTATAGCTCCTCTAGGTCAACTTCTGCTGAGTCCATTGAATCAAAGTCGGAACTAGTCTTGAACTGGTTTTGTCCAATTTATTTTCTTTGTAAAGCACTGAGTAGTGAGAACTTTAATTGTAATTGGATCAACTGTTGTCTTTCATATAGTGTGAAAAATGTTTAATTGTCAAAACACATGTATATGGCTGTTATATATACTACCTATGTAATGCGGTGACTCTTTACTTGGAAATGTAAAACCCAAGGCAACAAGAATAAAAAGGTGGGGTCGGGGGAAGTGAGGCAAGGTTTTCTTCTTATTACTTATTTTTTAAAGATTTATTATTATTATTATTATTATTATTATTATTTCTAAATTATTTACTTAAGTCATTCTAAATTATTAAGTCATCTCTTGTCAAATCAAAGTGTTAGAAGACCAGTCTACACATCATCATTTGACGCAGCTAAAGAAATGAGCTTAAAATCACTTATGTTTTACTGGTCCATGTATAGAATAACGGTCCAAATTGGTGCTGTGGTCCACAGTGTCAGAGTAGTGGTTTTCTTTATTCATATCATCATGGGTTGAAAGTGTCTTTGCATGAAGGCTACGGACTAGAGCATGGTAGCCATCTTTCCAGAGAAAGAGCTTGGACCTGATGCGGAGATGAGGGTAGGTAGAGAATACGGGTTCTTATGCTCTCCCTGGTGTGACTTCAGGAAAGCAGTTAGCATATTGACTCCAACTCCAGGGAGCTTGATGAAGTAGATGAGGACCTTCCTTGTGGATAGGTGGCCCCAGTTGTGACTGGAACCCACAGAGTAGTCCAGAAATCTGGTATTCAGCCGCCACCTCCATTATGACCTGAAGCTATCATTAGCTCTTAATTTATGCAATTATTCTAGAGATTAGAAATAAAATATGTATTCCCGATTGAAAGAAGAATTATCAAATTTAAAACTATTATGGCAGTTAACAAGTTATATTCCTTAGAAAATCAGTGCAATGAAACAGATATTCAGTCAACTTGTTCAGAATTCAAATAAAATCATAGAAACTAGTTATGATGAGAGAAACATTAAGAGAGAGAAGTAGACAATAAAATCCAGTCTGCATAAAATGGCAATGTCATGAAACAAAACTGATAAAATATTGAATGCAAAGACTACCATGTTTATGTGAAAGAACACCGTTGACAAATTTATTTTTTTCATTAAAAATTAATTTATAGGGGTGCCTGGGTGGCTCAGTTGGTTAAGGGTTGGACTCTTGATTTCAGCTCAGGTCATGATCTCACAGTTTGTGAGTTTGAGCCCCACGTCTGGCTCTGCGCTGATAGAGCAGAGCCTGCTTGGGATTCTCTCTCTTTCCCCCTCTCTCTCTACCTCCTCTCTCTCTACCCCTCCACCAGTCATGCTGTCTTTTTCTCTCTCAAAAGTAAATAAACTTAAAAAATTAATTTATAAATCTTCAAAAGCATCAAGCAAAATTAATGAATTATCACACTGGTTACTTTTGCAAATTACAAAGAGTTTTTTTTTCCTTTTTTTTAAATCCAGAAAGTTACATAAAGATTTATCAGTTACTAGGTTCAGCCTTCTTCCAATATTTTTGAAGACACAAGTCAAGATGAAGCTGATATTTACCAAACACTTGATCTGATAAAAACATAATACCACTAATGCAAGAGAAGTTTCCTCTGTTGACTGAGTAGATGGAGGTGGACTGAAGGGGTAAAAACATTTTTTAGAGCAAATTTTTGCCTCACGAAACTGAGAATACATGAAACAATGATGATAACAATTTTGATTAACCAGAGATGTTACAAATTGAAATTTAAATAAATACTTAAGGTTCTCCAAGGCAATCACTCATCTTCTTGAGGCCAGCAGTGGGTACTAAAACTCTTTACTATACCCCATTCCCTACTATTATGATAGATTATACACTCAAGTGCTTGGCATTCTTTGCAATATTGGTTAAAGAGAAACCTCCCTCTCTTTTCTCTCCCTTCCCCTATATTCATCTGTTTTATTTCTTAAATCCCACAATGACTGAAATCATATGGTATTTGTATTTCTCTGACTGGCTTCTTTCGCTTAGCATAATACACTCTAGCTCCATCCATGTCATTGTAAATGGCAAGATTTCATTCTTCCTGATTGCTGAGTAATATTCCTTGTATATATATGTACCACATCTTCTTTATCCCTTCATCAGTCAATGGACATTTGGACCCTTTCCATAGTTGACTGTTGTTGATAGTGCTGCTATAAACATTGGGGTGCATTTGTCCTTTGAAAATCAGTATTTTTGTATCCTTTGGGTAAATACCTAATTGCTGGATCATAGGGTGGTTCTATTTTTAACTTGTTGAGGAATCTCCACATGGTTTTCCAGAGTGGCTGCACCAGTTTGCATTCCCACCAACAGTGTAAGGGGGTCCCCCTTTCTTCATATCCTTGCCAACATCTATTGTTTCCTATGTTGTTACTTATAGCCATTCTGACAGGTGTGAGATAGTATCTCACTGTAGTTTTGATTTGTATTTCCCTGATAATGAGTGATGTTGAACATCTTTTCATGTGTTTGTTACTCATCTGGATGTCTTTGAAAAAATATCTATTCATGTCTTCTGTCCATTTCTTCACTGGATTATTTGTTTTTTGGGTGTTGGGTTTGGTAAGTTCTTTATTGATTTTGGATACTAACCCTTTATCAGATATGTCATTTGCAAATATCTTAAATATGTACACTTAATTAGCAAATGGCTCTTTTTGTATAGATCTTGAAATACAAATCAAAGTAGCATTCAGATGGAATAAGGACTTAAATGTTAAGAGCATAAAATCCTACAATTATATAGGAGAAAATTGAAACTGAGCTACACTATAAGGAGTTATAATGATTTGATTAAATATCAAAAACTTCAGGGCACCTTGGTGGCTCAGTAGGTTCAGTGTCTGACTTTGGCTCAGGTCATGATCTCATGGTTCGTGAGTTCAAGCCCCACATCAGGCTCACTGCTGTCAGCATAGATCCTGCTTCAGATCCTCTGTCACCCCTCTCAAAAATAAACATTTTTTAAAAATATCAAAAACTTCAAAAACTGAAAAGAAATTTCAAAATAGAGAACTTCTGCAATGCAAAATAATCAATAGAGTCAAGAGATTTAATAAAATACATAGAAGATAAATATTACATTGAATCGTCACAAGCAATTCAAAACAAATAATAAAAGCTTATAAACATAATAAAATATATAAACTGCTTAGCATTCAACCAAACCAGATTTAATATTAATACAAATGTTTTATTTATACATTTAATTCATAAAATTAACTAAATGTAAGTATTCAGATTGGTAGAAATGTAAACATTGGACAAGCAGTCTTTGTATTGCTTTGGATCATGCTTTTTATCTTATAATAAAATTTAAAAACTTTTTTCCATATCTCTTTATAGATATATAACTTTTTCAGAATACCATCATAGTCTTATATATTCTGGATTCTTCATCATTTATTTCCCATTCCTATGTGGACATTGAGTTGTCCTCACTTGGCTGCTGTACAAAGAGTTCTATAATGGAAAACCTTATCCATCCAATTTTTGGGGGATATGTTTTCTGAGCATTCATCCATTCTCCTGGGAAAATCTTGCCCTTTTCCCAAACTCCAGTTCAGGAATCACAAGATTGGTCACTTACATTTAGAACTTTGCATTGTATTATTGAGATGAGGTAACACACATCTCAATAATACAATGCAGAGTTCTTCCTCAATTTGGTCGTATTCCATTAACAAAACCATCTTCCATTAGATTTTCTATTTTTACTGAGCATACACTTATTTTTCATTTTCCTTTTGTTGGTGGCACTAAATTAATGAGAAAAGGGCCCAAGAAACAACTTCATTCTGCCATCTATAATTCTAAATCAGTTTAATTTTTAGTTATATGTAGTAATATTGGTTCTTTTCACACATTATATAACTTAAAATTTAGAATATTTACAAACTGTCACAAACACTAGGCTATTAAAATCACATATTACTCTGAAATTACATCTGATAAGTATTTGTATTTTTTTAAGGAACAGTATGTATAAATGGTACTCTTTTACTGAAGTATATGATTACAATGTTATCTTAGTTTCCAGTGTACAGCACATTGTTTCAACAATTCTATACATTACTCAGTGCTCATCATGATAACTGTAGTCACCATCTGTAACCATACAATATGACTACAATACTATTAACAATATACCCTATGCTGTACTTTCCATACACATGGCCGTTTTTTTTATAACTAGAAGTTTGTATTTTTTAATCCTTTTTCTCTATTTTGTTCATTCCTCCACCTACTTCCCCTCTAGCAAACCACCAGTTTGTTCCCTGTGTTATAAGTCTGATTCTGCTTTTTGTTTATTAGTTTTTTTCAATACCTCCTATAAGTGAAATCATATGGTATATGCCTTTACCTATCTGATTTACTCCACTTTAGGTCTATCCATGTTGTCACAAATGGCAAGATCTAAGTCTTGGCTTTATATTATAGTGTGTGTGTGTGTGTGTGTGCGCGCGAGCACGTGTGCACATCACATCTTCTTTATTGATTTATCAATCAATGGGTATTTGAGTTGATTCAATATTTTGGCTATTATAAGTAATGCTGCAGTATGTATATATTTTCAAATTAGTGTTTTCATTTCCTTTCAATAGATAGCCAGTAGTGGAATTACTGGATTGTATGGTATTATTATTTTTAACTTTTTGAGTAAACTCCATACTATTTTCCACAGTGACTGCACAAATTTACATTTCTACCAAAAGTGCATGAGTGTTCCCTTTCCTCCACATTGTTGTGAACACTTGTTATTCATTTCTTGTCTTTTTTTGTGTGTGTGCTATACTTTTTTTAAATATGAAATTTATTGTCAAATTGGTTTCCATACAACACCCAGTGCTCATCCCAAAAGGTGCCCTCCTCAATACCCATCACCCACCCTCCCCTCCCTCCCACCCCCCATCAACCCTCAGTTTGTTCTCAGTTTTTAAGAGTCTCTTATGCTTTGGCTCTCTCCCTCTCTAACCTATTTTTTTCCCTCCCATCCCCTCATGGTCTTCTGTTAAGTTTCTCAGGATCCACATAAGAGTGAAAACATATAGTATCTGTCTTTCTCTGGATGACTTATTTCACTTAGCATAACACTCTCCAGTTCCATCCACGTTGTTAGTCATTTCTTGTCTTTTTAATACTACTTATTCTGACTGGTGCAAGTTGATAATTCATTGTGGTTTTGATTGTACTTTTCCAAAGATTAGTAATTTTGAGCATCTTTCCATGTATCTGTCGGTTATGTCGTCCTTGGTAAAATGTCTTTGCAGATCCTCTGCCCCGTTTTGAATTGGATTTTTTTTTCTGTGTTAAGTTGTATAAATTCTTTAGGTATTTTGGATATTAATCCTTTATGGGATATATAATTTACAAATATCTTCTCCCATTCAGTACGTTGCCTTTTTTTGTTTTGTTGATGGTTTTCTTTACTGTACAAAACTTTTTATTTTAGTGTAGCCAGAATAGTTTATTTTTGCTTTTTTTTCTCTTGCTTGCGACTGTCTATAAATACATTGCTAAAGGCAATGTACGAGAGATTACTGCCCATGTTTTCTCTTAGGAGTTGTGTGGTTTCAGGTATCACATTTAAGTCTTTAATCCATTTTGAATTTATTTTTGTGTGTGATGTGAAAAAGTGGCCCATTTCATTTGTTACTTCCTTTCTCTCTCCCTCTCTCTCTCCTCAGCGTAGTTCCCCAGGGCTAGGGGTGCCTGGTGTGGTGTATACTTTTCTTCCTCCATGCTTGTGGTGTCCCTCCTATTTCGGGTGTGTTACAGGAGAGTTTAGTTTCCAACTGTATCTCTACCCTTGCTACCCTTTTTGATGTGGCCTTTTCTCTGTGATTAACTATGAAAGGTCTGTTCTTCTAGTCTTTAGGCCATTTTCAGAGTTAGTTGTATACATGGCAGCTATTATCTTGGTGTATTTGTGGAATGAGGTGAGTTCATTATCCTCTTAGTCTGCTTCTTCCCAGGAATCCTATCTTTGGTACTTTTTGATATAACATTGCATTAAGAACATTTTCCATGTTACTGAGTATGTTTTGAAGATATCTTAGTATCTACAAAAGATACTCATCTTATGAGTACGTTAACTTACCTGTACTTTTATTCCTTGCTATTGAATGTGTTTCTAATTTTTCCTATCCCAACAAATTTTGTAATAACCATTCTTATATATTAATTTTAGTCAGTTATTTTATTCCTTTAAAATGAATAATTATTATAATGCCATATAAAGTATGCTCTGGTCATTCAAATCCATAGAGAAAACAGTACATCTGAATATATTGGTGTTTAAGAATCATAGCATGTCTAGGGGAATTTTAAGTAAATGAACTTTGTGATCAAATTTAAGAACAAAAGCTCTATACAACCAGATATTATGTGCCACCTAATGTAAAGAAACAGGAAGTACAACACATCAACTATGAATTAAACTTGCCAACCAAATCTAAATCTAATCAAATCCCTTCCCTGGTTACCAATTTATAGGAAAAACATAAAATCAAAGAAATATGTTAAAAATAAAACCTATAGGAATGCAAACAAAAATACAGAATTTGTTAATTCTGTAGGGCAAGTAACTACCTACAAAGAAAAACAAACTTCATGGAAAAAGAGAAAAAAACCTATTTAGACAAAACAATCATCAACCAAGCTATCAATATTTTGTGCCTATTGGAATCCTGATTTCAATAAATCAATTTTGAAAGAGACGTCATGGAAACATGTCCACAAACTAGATTTTTGTATTATTAATGAAGTATTGTTAAATTTCCAGGCCGACAGCTAAATAATATTTTGTTTAGTTTTTATGCTAACTTTTTTTTTGAAATGTTATGATGTCTAGGATTGGTTTCTGTACCAGTAAAGGGCTAAGGGAAACTGACTGGTATAGAACCAAAACATGATTATACATGTGTTTATAATTGCTGATGCTGTCTAGCTTATAGACATATGTGTCTTATGACATATGTCATATCTTATATGCTATCACATATATGTGTGTATGTGTATATATGTGTATGTGTATATATGTGTGTATATGTACATGTATGTGTATGTGTGTATGTATATACACACACACACACACACACAACGCATACATACATACATTTTTTTCTATTTAAAATTCCACAAAAGAGGGGCATCTGTTTAGCTCATTCAGTTAAGTGTCTGACTTCAGCTCAAGTCATGATCTCAGGGTTTGTGAGTTTGAGTCCCAGCCCCACGTCAGGGTCTGTGCTGACGGTTCAGAGCCTGGAGCCTACTTCAGATTCTGTGTCTCTCTGCTCCCTGGCTCATGCTCTGTCTCTCTGTCTCTCTCTCTCTCTCAAAAATAAATAAACATTAAAAAAATTTAAATGCCACAAAAGAGGCTAGTAGTAAATGGGTTTAATATTTAGGCAGGTCACATATAATAGAGTCTTGTACTGCATGTGTGTGTGTGTGTGTGCGTGCATGTGTGTGTGTAGAGAGAGAGAGAAGATTTGGGGAAAGAATAAAATCATTAGATTCACAAGTTAGAGTACAGTGTTATGAATGTAAACATGATTTGGTCCAGAAGCAAGGAGACCAGTAAGTCCTTCTTCATTTTCTACAGAAGCAAGGAGACCATTAAGTCCTTCTTGATTTTCTATAATCCCAGTTTCCATACCGGCACACTCTTATGTGCTGTAATTTCTCTATAGAATGATAAGAAATATAATACCGAAGTGTGACAGCCAAAGGGACTTAGTAGAGGCAAGGAGACCCTCATGTCTTAAAGTAGGAGTGCAGAGATAGCCAAACATAAAGCTTGAGATTTATTAGCTTGGCAACATATATACCATTTAACATATGCCCTCACTTTCCCTCCTGGTGATGTGGCCTTTATCTAGGTTTAAGTCACAACAACCTGCTGAAGATAACACTGAGCTTGGTAAGGAAAGAAAGTACTGGGGCACCTGGGTGACTCAATTGGTTAAGTTAGACTCCTAATTTCAGCTCAGGTCACGATCTCATGGTGAGTTGGAGCCCCACATTGGGCTGACAGCATGGAGTCTGCTTGGGATTCTCTCTCCCTCTCTCTCTGCTCCTCCTTTCCCCCAAGTGCGTGCACATGCTCTCTCTCAAAAATAAATAAACATAAAAAAAAAAGTACTATACTGCAAACCTTTTGACATATATTTGTCATCATTTGGGCAGCATGAGTGGCATTTGATTAGAAGATAATTTATTCAAAGATTGGAAGATAAAACAGGGAAGATTTAATTTACTTGAGAATACTCTCTGGAGATAAACAGTTTAGCATCATAGAAAGAGATCCAGGAGATTGTGCAAATTAAATAATAAGATGGCTCCCAGTGGCATGTTAAACACAATGGCCAAGTTGAGCAAAATCACAAGGTGTAAAATGCCATGTCAGATGATCATAAAGAGATTAGAAAGTTCAAGGAAATGGACATGCCAGAATGGATATAATATATATAATCAGAACATGAGCATGATGATTCCTTGGGAACATTCCTTGGGAAAACTCAAAGGACATACAGAAGGCCAAATGTGAATAGACTGGTAAAAAAAGCAGGAACATCATTAAAAATTCAGTGTGGCTCTACTTTTCAATCCAGGACTAGAGATAGGAAGGACTGTTATAGAACTTGTCTAGCTGAAAATAATGGCCATGTATGGACTTCAAAACTGTAGAGTCCAGGGCAGGACTTAACTGCCAGCAACCAGGTGGTACTTAACCATAGATCTTGTGATGACTAGCAGAATTGGAGCAGCAGCCCCAGGAACCCAATCCAAAGGGACTAATAGGGCTAGTTAATAGAATATGACTTCCTTAGGGACAAATGAGACTGGTGGCAAATAATTGTATTTCTCAGCTTCAACCAGCAGAATAAATCAAGGTTTGGTGTCTGAGAAACTGAGGGTGGCCACCTTAATTAAAATATGATCCCTTGCAGAGTTTCCAGACTTGAGCTCATTGTTCAGAGTTAGATCCCAGTGAACATTGGTTTTTCAAGTGGAACAACACCATAGCACTATGGTGTGTACACAGTAATTATTTCTTCAGTTTTTCCCTAAAGGGGATTATAAACACTTATTCAATTGACTATAAATTAGAAAATGAGGGCTACCCACATATTTTTAGCACTTGATAGTGCTGAGTTTGATGATATTGAACTGTGGGAACATTATTATAGCCCTCATATTTATAAGGGGGCATATGGAAGCCAGGAATATATGGCTTAGATTGGCTCTCTGTGATAATTTCCCTGGACCCTGAATGTTGAACTGTTATCACATACTTGGAAGTTAACACAATCTCCAAATTGGGTCCTTGGTTGTGGATAACTACCGAAAGGGAGAAAGTCAAATGTAAGGTTCTGAAACTGTCCCCTCCCTGACCACGTTATTAAAAATAAATTTAAAAAATGTGTCTGTATATGTTGCAGAATTTAGGAGATTCCTGCCAGCTTTCTGATAGATGCAAGGGTGGCGGTCCTTATCACACACTAACATTATCCCTGCAGAATCCAGATGGGTCTTGGAAGATGACTGTAGATGACTACAAGCTCAATCTAGTAGTTGCCTTGATTGAAGCTTCATGACTAATGTGGTAAGTTTGTTAGAACAGATACAGCCTCAGGTTCATCGTATGTGGTTACTGATTTGGCATGCACGTTCTTTTTTTATTTCTAATGAGAAAAAAAAAGATCAAGAAAAGTTTTTCTTCACTTACAATATACAATAAAGATTCAAATTTTACCCTGGACTAGTAACTACCTTTTGCTCTCTTATAGTTAACAGGGATCTGGACTATCTAAAGATTGCAGAGAGCATCATATGAATCCATTGTTTTGAGGATAGCACCCTGATCTATTCAATTGGCTTGTGCCCTGAAAGTTTTGTAAGACACATCTACTCTAGAGGATAGAGTAATTATAGTGGCAGAGATGGAGGCCAGTAGCATGGATTTTCATTTACTAGAGCTGACATAGCTATTGCTGGTGCCAAATGTCCAACATGTAAGCAAAAAAAGAAAAACCAATCTCCCAAATGCTGTAATTTCTTGATATATTCTGTCTACTTGGTAGCAAGTTGACGACTTTGAAACTCTTTCATAACTGATACAGATTCACATTCTAGATAAGGGTTTCCCTTTTTATTCTGATGAACCTCAACAGAAAGACCCACTATCTCATGGTTTACCAAATATTTGATCCATTAGCATTAGAGTCTGTAATAAATTGCACCAGATTTCAAAGCACAAGAAGTTTAAGTGTTGGTCCATGGCCAAAAACTCTACTGGTCTTTATGCATACTACACCCTCCCAAAAGTGACCAGACTGACAGAGAATGGCCTACTGGAGATGCAGATGAAGTTTCACCATGGTGGCTACACTCTACAAGCTCTAAGTAGGGTTGGAGCTTCTGGCCCCCAGTGAATTTGCCTAAGCAGCTTAGACTATTGCAACAAAATACTAGACTCATAGACTCAGTGGCTTAAAAAGCACAGATTTATTTCTCATAGTTCTGGAGGTAAGGATGTCCAAGATCAAGAAGCCAGCAGATTAAATTCCTGGTGAGAGTCCTTTTCTTGACTTGCAGACAGACATATTCTGTGTCCTCACATAGTTGAGAGACAGAGGAAGAGGGAGAGGAAGAAAGAGAATACACACTGGCTCTTCCTCTACTTATATTGACACTAATTTCATCCTAGTGATCAAGAGGAGACATGGCTTCTGTTACATGCCAGAGGCATGAAAGAACGCGTGTGGAACCTACACGATCTATTTGAGTATCTCTTGGTACTCTCTTGCCTAATTCTGGCTGTTTATGGACAGGTATAATAATCTTGTCCTAAGAAAGTTACAGTGACTTGTGGCTCAGACTCCTTTATCACAATACCAGCTAAGCCATGGAGGCCACCAGAGGTGGTAGCTAATGGCAAGAGGAAAGGAGACACAGATTACCTGTGGCAACGAGGCCTGTAGTACTTCCCACTAATCTCTCACCCACCAGAAAATATGTAGAGAAGTAGATCCAATAAGCACAGGGGTTAAATATGGAGGATTGCTGTTATGCACTCTCTTCAGAGACAACTTGATATACAATTCTGTGAAGTTTGGTCTGAAAATCGCCTGCAACTGTTACTTATCCTCTGGTCTACCTCAAATGCAGAGAACTACCCCACCCAAAGGGACTCAATTCCTCCTAAGGGAGTTCATATTTGGTGAATGGGTCAAGGGTGAAGTGGGTACCAAGGTCTGGCTATTTCAGCCTGACTGGAGACCTTCTGAATGGCAACATTTGCCTGGATATCTCTGTGGAACTCTGTGGATAAAGGTTTCTTGGGACTGTATCATCATTTAACTCCTTTCTTGATTCCAGTCTTGCTGCAGGAGTTGATCTTAAACATTTGTTCCCCAAATCCCATTTCAGCATCTGTGTCTGAACTTTTGGAAAAACATAACCTGCAGCTATATTTACCTATTTATATGTATGGGAAGCATGTAATGCATAATCTTTATGACATATAAATTATGTATTCTAGAGACTGTTCTGTACGTTTTCCCCTCTTAACTGCATATCCTATTATTTTCATTATATAGAGATGTCCCTTACTCCTTTTTTGTAGCAGCATAAACTCAATTGCATGGATGTACCACAGTTAATTCAACCAGTCCCTACTGATGGAGAATGGGATGGGTTATTTCCTGTCTATTGCTTTAAATAATACTCTATGTAATCCTGCAAGTTACTAAGTAGTGTTTTAGCAAGTGTGTCCCTGAAATTATTCTTAAAAAGGGTTGCAAGGACAAGGGGTGAATGTATGCTTATTTTGTTAGGAATTGTCAAATTTGTCTTCCTTAGAAGGCATAGCAGTTTGTATTCCTAACACTTAAGGATTTTCCCATATCCTTAACAACAGATTATGTTATCAAGATTTTAGATTGCTGCCAAACTAAATGATAAATTATATCTCAATATTATTACATTACTGACTTATCTTTGTATGACAAATTTATTATTTTTATTTCTTTTACTGTCTTATGTCTTGTAGGTGTTTGCTTTTCCCTTCAATTTTTAAGACTTTTCCATAGGTTAGAGATACATTATTTCTCCCTTTTATTTAAATAGCAAACATTCTTCAGTTTTTTCTTTGTGTTTTTTATCTTATTTTTTTGGCCATGCAAAGTTTATTATTTTTATTTATGCTAATTTATCAATATTTTATTCCTTTCGGATAGTGAATAATATCTTTAAATTTTATGTACTCTCTTTTTAAAAATGAATTTTATCTCTATACTGTTTGCTTTTAATTAGGGAGGTAAGTCATTTGGAAAAATTGTTTTCTTGAAAGTTTTAAGTATGGATCTAAATATGTCTTTTGAATTTTTTCCATGCCTATCAAGTTTGAGTTTTCGGTGATGTCTCTTAATCCTCTGTTTTCTCCAATCCGAGGTACACTTCTGCATAATTTCCTAGTTCATTCTTTCAGTTAATCCCTCCTTTTTCATATTCTTATGTCGTACAGACATATTACTTATGAACTTAAAAATTTTTAATTTGTGCTATTCTTTCAAAGCATTGATCATTTTCTTACCTTCTTTAAAACCTTTAATCATTTTGAAATATGCTGCAATTTTCCTTTCATTTTGTGATGTCATGTTTTATTGTTACTATCTCATGGAATGTTGCCGGCTAATTTCATATTTTTCTGCCAGCATATTTGTGTGGGTTTCAAACGTATTCCTGTTCTGCTACTTATGTTTCAAAGAAATGGGTGTCATAGTAGGTGTGATTAATGTTGTGAATCAACTTGGCTCAGTTGCCCAGATGTTTTGTGAAACATTAATCTGGTGTGTCTGTAAGAGTGTTTCTGGAAGAGATTAACATTTGAATTGGTAGACTGAGTAAAACAGATTGCTTTTCCTAATGTAGGTGCCTCTCACCTGATCAACTGAAAACCTGAGTGGAACAAAAAAGACTGAGTTAGTGGGAACTTCTCTTGTCTGACTGGCTTCAGGCTGGAGCATTGTTATTTCCCTGCCCTTATACCGGCTGTTCTTAGGTCTCAAACCCGCAGTCTTCCTGCTGGAACTGACACCATTGAGTCCCTTGGTGCTCAGGCCTTCAGAATCAGAATGGAATTACAGGATCAGCTCTTCCTTGTCTTTAGCTTATTGACTATAGTTCTTCTCTTTTGACTATAGATCCTTCTTTTGTGAGGACATGTGAGAAGTTTCATGCTCAAGGATGTACTCTTCTGTTGTTACCACTTAGTATTCAAAACTATGGCCTCTTTGGCCATATGACCCTCTGTATCTCAGGGTTAGTGTGATTCTAACTCTGTTGTCCTGAAGGCTATAGGCCTTGACTTTTTCTTTTCTTTTTTTATGCTTTGACTTTTTAAAGTAGTGATTCGCTTTTAATATTGTATTATTTGGGAATATTGTTTCCTGAGATCTATTTACTCTGGATCTGTTTACCTCTAGCATCATAACATTCTTTCTGTGGGATGCTAGAAATCCGCACAAATTATGTTCCCAATAGTTTTCCTGCAGGGTAGATCTTTGCCTTTATTATTTTTATCTTTTTAAAGCTTATTTTAGGGGCGCCTGGGTGGCTCAGTCAGTTGAGCATCTGACTTCAGCTCAGGTCTTGCAGTCTGTGGTTTCAATCCCTGCATCAGGCTCTGTGCTGACAGCTCAGAGTCTGAAACCTGCTTCATATCCTGTGTTTCACTCTCTCTCTGCCCCTCCCCCACTCCTGCTCTGTCTCTCTCTCTCTCTCTCTCTCTCTCAAAATTAAATAAACATTAAAAAAAGTTTATTTTATTAATTTTGAGAGAGATCATGTGAACAGAGGAGTGGCAGACAATGAAGGAGAGAGAGAATCCCAAGAAGGCTCTGTGCTGTCAGCGCAGAGCCTGACATGGGGCTCAAACCCATAAAACTGTGAGATCATGACCTGAGCTGAAATCAAGAGTTGGCTGCTTAACGTGATTGAGTTGCCCAGGTGGCCTGGAACTTTGGCTTTGTAAAACATATTTGTGGCGTGTTCAGTGATGCCTGGCTATTTAGTCTGTTATGGCTGATCTTCACCTTGCCCCAGTGTGTTTCCCAGAGTGTTTTGTTTTGTTTTGTTTTTTTAAACATGTCTCTGAAATCTGAAGCCTGCAAGTTCTTACAGTATTTCAGATTTTTCTAGGCACTTTTGAGATCAAGTTTTTGTTTTTCCTGGGTCCCATGGCCTGGGTCCCATGACCTGTTTGTTATTCCTGGGTCCCATGACTGCGTCCTTCAGTGCTTACCTGTTTCTTCTCATCTAACACTGGGCAGCAGCTGATCTGTCGTGGATCTGATTCTGTCACATGGTTCGGCCACACCACTCACCCTCAGAGGTTCTTGGAGGATTTCCTGCCACATAGCTGCCATGAATATGTCATCTGTGAATTATTTAACTTGCTATCTCTAATGGCCTATATGGTTTTTATGAAACAGTTTGGGGGAATTTAAAGAAATTGCTGCAGTCATGATCTTGTTGTTAGTGGCTTAGAAATAGTTTTTTATCTTTATTCATAATATTGAAGTTACTTATTCATTTCAAGAACTCATTTATTAAGTATTTATATAATTATAGATAAACTCTTAGGTATGTATCATGTTAATACATTTTATCATATATTTTAAATTCTGATTATTATAGTATGGATTGGTCATTATATAACATATTCACATACAGCATATATCAAATAATTTAAATATGATCATTTTATACAATTTTATGTTAACCTTATATTAATAGACATATTTATACACTATCTCCTTCATTAGAACATAAGCCATTTGAGAATTGAAATTATATTTTATAAATCTTTATAACATAAGTGACAAAACAATTCTTGATGTGTATTTGCAATAAACAATGTAATTGACAATGTACCATGATTCAAACTTGAAGCATTTTACTAAACATTGGATAATTTTAGCTCTGAACCTAAAACGCCAAAAATATATCCACAAAATCAAGAAATCATGTGTTCGAAAAGTGAGCAGAAAAAAAATTATAGGTAACATCAAAATCATATCGCAGATGTATCCACATTTCATATGTAAATCTCCATAGTTGAAATAGTTTTATTTATATGCTCATGATATCTTAATCATTCTTGTATATAAGACTAAGTTTCCTGAAGAATTTCTAAAACTGAATATGAGATCAAAATATCTAATATTTATAAAGTAATTTTTGAACATTTATTTGCTAAGACAGCAGAGCAACTTTGACACTCATTGTTCTTTTCAAAATTCTACTTTATATTTTTGGTAGGTGGTGGGAAATGTTTTATTTTGATATTGAAATATTTTTTCCTGGATATTATCCTATACCCAATAAAATTATAACACATTAGTAGAAACTTCCTTAATGGCATGCAGTTTGGGAAGATGATATTTTGGTAGAAAAAGTGTTCTTCTATTATCCAAAAATGTTTCTTTTCTTTTTACCTGTTACTAATATTCTTTTTTTCCCCTCAATGTATAATGAATCAGTCCCTTCAATACAATCCATATTACATGTTTTTTCCTAGAGAAAATTATATTTTATATCACTGTTTTAATGTGTTCCTTCCCAGCATTGGAAATGTACCCAACCTGACTTTCCAGTTTTATAGTTCCCTACCATCCTGCACCACATCATATTATTCTAATCCTGAATGTTTGAAAGAAACATTTATAAATAGAATTATTTTGAAAGTGTTTGCAATTTTTACTATACGTACTTTTGAAATTTACAGGTAAAAAGATATGTAGACAAGTGTTTCCTATTCTTGGAAGACAAACCCAGCACATTTTCAACAATTTATTGGACTTTCACTGCCCATGTCTTCTAAGAAATCAATTTATCTTTCTTGGTGGAATCTGTGAACAGAACTGCATTTCCAATTGACAGGTGCAGGAATTTCCCTGGTTAGCTGCCCCTTTGCTCTTTTTCCTGTGCTGTCACCAGAGAGAAATGACTGTAGGCCTTGGTAATGAAAACATTTTCTGACAAATAGTCCCATCCACGTGGAAAGAGGACAACACACGTCCATATGCAAACCTCCATTCAAGTTCTTTCTTCCTAATAGGGTTTGTTCTTTCTATGACCGTTCAAATCATTCGACTATTCACAGAAATTTTAAAAGAGTAAGAATTTACAGGGGTCAAAGCAATGGCTATTGGCTTCTACACGTGAAGTGGGGTAGGTGGACGAAGGTCATCTTTGGTACTCTGCTGTTCGTATTTTCAAGTTATACTTGTAGAACATTTTTTTTTTCTTTTCCCGTCCATTTCATGGCTAAATGTCTAATATGAGAAAGGTGTCCTAATGAAAGAAGTACAGTAATTACCCACTAGAGAGGCAGGAAGCCATATAAAGACACCAGTTGGAAATAAAGGGCCTGGGGCCTGTTTTGTTCAAAGCTAAGGCTTTAACTGTGTCTTGTATCTCTCTTGCTTTCTTTTCTCTCTCTGAAAAGATTTACCTGTCGATGAGTGAGCACTGTGCATCCTTAGTGAGAACACATGGTACTGTGTAACCTCTCCTGGTGGATTATTTCATATATCATTTTAAGTGGGCAATAAAAGATATTGCTATTTAAGTCATTAAGAATAGTGACTTTACAATGGGGCACTTGCAAAAAACGATGGCATTAATTTTCCAAACAATTCTACCTAGAAAATCTGTAAGGACAGCCTTGGTAATGGAAATAAGTCAGAAGTTCTTTCTGCTCCGGATCCTTGTTGAGCTGGTCTGTTTAGTAGAATCCCATGGTCTTTGTTTCACATCAGTGTCTTAGTTTTATCCCTTGACAAAACAAGAAATATAATAAATGTGTGTCTAAGGATCAATGCCCTCACTTCAAATTAATTCTGTTCCATTTTCCATTGTTAGGATTAAAATCTCTGAGCTTTCTCCCATGGTTTAAGGTGGTCACTTTGTGCTTCTTAAATTTATATAGAGCATCTAAAATGAATTCTTTTGATATTATTGTCTGACTTTTTGTACCTATCTCTATAATAACACAAACAGCATGTTATAATTATATAATAACTTGTGTTTTGGTCTTATGGTGTTTGTTTTTCTGTATAGGGTTTCAAAATATAAAATGCTTTGAGGAAAGGGTAGATTTTCTTGTTTGATGGTTACCAGTAAGGTCTGATGGTTATCAACAAAGCAATCTTCATATTATATATGGTCTTTAAAATGAAAAAAAAAATTGTTTTCAAAATTAGTGTAATCCACTCTTGTCTTAAAGCAATACCACTACCTACTAACTAATATGCTAAACACCCTCACAGAATTCCATATTCATTACTTCTTGAAATCACTTGGGTGATATTCATTTGGTAGATTCAAAAGTTATATGATTTTTTTAGTCAAATAGCTTTTATTTTGTTAAAAAATGTCATGAACAGAATGATAAGCCATCCAGGACCTATAATGGTAAATGTAGATATCAATTAACGTTGTTTTACTGGGGGAAAAATCTAGGTAGAGTATCTGTGGACTAAAGAATCTTATTTCCATGCATCAAAAGAAGGTCTAATGATTTCTCATTGTTTTACTACAACAGGCATGGTGCCTTACACGTGTGTCTATAGTAAGTGGATCTACTTTGGGGGGAAGTTAATAATCAACCCATTTTCTAGTTTAAATTCTAAAAAATACCATCATTGGACATTATTACAGTACATCTTAATTCAGCTAACAGTATAAACCTATATGTCCTTGATAGTTATTTCATATTCAGTCTTCTGTATGTCTTAAAAATATTAAAAGTGGCTACACACAAGAAAGGTAAAAGTATCCATTAATCCAAGAATATTCTTGAAACAATGTAGACAGTGGTTCCATGAACTTGAGTCAGTCTGCTGAGTTTAAATTTTGGTTTCACCTACTGGGTGTGTCACCGTGGGAAAGTTGTAAGACTCCTTCAACTATCAGCTTCCTCATCTATAAAATAATTCTAGGACTTAATTCCTGGGTTATTGTGAAGGCTACATGATAGAGTATATGAGATGATTAGAACAAATCAAGGTACCAAATAGCACAAATTAAGTGGCAGTTAATTTGTGAGCTGGTCCAAACTATTAGCTATGTTTTTCCTTCCAGGAATAAGACAATTACTAAATAGCACTCAAAACCGTTATTTGTAAAGCTAAAAAAAAAAAAAAAAAAAAAAGTGATTTGCTGAAGAGCTAGCATCAGAATCTCTCATTTTACCATTTGGGCATCTTTTTTTTTTTTTTTTTTTTTTTGGCACAGGAAAGTTGATTCTTTCCTAGCAAGCACCTAATATATACCTTGTTTGCCTTTTGAAAATTTATGCTGCTATTAAACATCAAAAATTGTGTCACATGGAAATGCCTTCCTGGGAGGGTGTGCTGTTACTGTTGAATCATCTGTTTGTGCTATCATTAGGTACAAAAGCTTTGAAGTAAGACCTGAAGCCAAAATTCTCACAGATGTTGCATGGAAATAAACTTCAAAAAGGATGCACAGCGCTCATTCATAGACAGGTAAACATCTGTGAAAGAGAGAAAGGAAAGTGTGAGAGACAGAGAGGCTCACTTAAAGGCTTAGCTTTGAACACAACAGGCCCCAGGCCTTTTCTTTCAAATTGATGTCTCTATTTATATGGCTTCCTGCCTCTCTTCTAGTTAACTATTGAAGTCTCCCTCTTTGAACTAATTTACATTGACCTCTCCCTTAACTCCCACTAGTTTCTTTTAAAGTAAGGTTTGTTTTCCCTAATGAGGATCGGCTGTGAGCAAGGGCGACCAAAAGAAAATAAGTTCCCTTTTAACAAGCTAGGCCTCTACTTAGGCTGATATTTGGAGGAGAGGCCAAGAATACATAGAAGATCTTGAGTCTGCGGGTTTAAAATTGAAGATCCTATAAATGCAAGGTATTTAGACTCACCACATATTTCTTTTTAAAGAAACTATATTCCAGACACTAAGGCTGTAAAATAAAGACAAGCAAAGTCATAAAAAGAATGACCATTTAAAAAAAATTTTTTTTCAACGTTTATTTATTTTTGGGACAGAGAGAGACAGAGCATGAACGGGGGAGGGGCAGAGATAGAGGGAGACACCGAATCGGAAACAGGCTCCAGGCTCTGAGCCATCAGCCCAGAGCCCGACGCGGGGCTCGAACTCACGGACTGCGAGATCGTGACCTGGCTGAAGTCGGACGCTTAACCGACTGCGCCACCCAGGTGCCCCAAGAATGACCATTTTTGATGGCCTTGGGCCACCAATTAAACTTTCTCTATTTTTAATAAATGCACAAAATTTAGATCAAGTTTTACCTTCATAAAATTATTCTTTTTCTGTTCCTTTTATCAACAGATGGTTTAGAAGTACTAACACCATCACAGAATGAACAAGAAAGCAGAACTACAAATCAGAAAGGGTCAATCTATCAGAATGATAACTTGATCTCTCAAAGCCTACAGCTTGCTCAAAACCCCAAAATAATTTCATCAAACAGTATCGTAACTGGAGATAAACAGCCCAGCTCTCTTTGAGTCTTCAGGTCTTTTGTCTTCCATTATTAGTTTATCATATGATTTATTTTTCAAAAAACAAGGATCTGACAAATTTGTGCCACTAAATCCCTTCACTACTTTGATCTTCATTTATGCTTTAGGGCAAAACAGCTTATGTGATGCTCTGCTTTATGGAATGTAGATTCTTTGCCCTTCATGTACAAGCCAAGCTTCCTCACCTCCAAGCATTCTGGAACTGATCGATGGCAAGCGTGCCTCAAAAAGTCTTTTCTTATCCTCAGTAAGAATATATCAATAAATAGGAAAGGATGACGATGCTACCAAAGCCTGTGAGCACAGCTTCTCATTTCATCAGCTCTGCTGATGTTACCTCTGGCTCAGGGGTTCATTTCCTCTGCCTCTATGGGATACATCAGGATTGCTTTGACAGAAAGGCCCAAAGGCATATGGCAGAAAGTTTCTTGCTTTTTAAGCCTGCTTTTACTGGCTCACCAGTTCATCGAAGTAGCTCAAATGATAACCAGGGAGCTGGTAAGATAATCCAAAGAGTGCTGTGCTCAGATTCTGAGTTAATAAAAAAGAAGGCAAACTCATCTGAGTGAACATACTTTATTCTCAAGATAAAAAATAGGATAGTCCTCTGGCTAATATTATTTTTATTACAATATTTTTATATTCTTTTCCTTAAGAGATCATGGGTTTTATGTCACAAAAACACGGATGGAAATTTTGACTTTATCACTGATGAGCATTGTGACTGAGGAAATCAGATTAATCCTATAATCACCTTGAAATCCAGTCATCTCCACTATGTGTGGGTTTGCACCCAGCTCTAAATCAATTGAGATAGTATGCTGATTGAGGTTTTGTGATGTGTCAATGACATGTGTTCATGTTTAGGATTATAATAGACACAGAAATAATCACTTAGCATGGATTACTTCTGTTGATAAAATAAAAACCATACAATCAAAAAACAAAAGCTTAAGACACTTTATCTCTGCCTGGTTAAATACACCTACCTCAAGAGCTTGAGTTCCCTGACTTCATTCAGTATTCCTATAGCTTTTGGTGTTTATTGGCCATAATGCATTGAATCATGGCCCCCAAAAGATATGTCCATGCCCAGTTATCCAGAACCCTTGGATATTGTATAGCAAAGGTATGATTAAGTTAAGGATCTTGAGAGGAATGATTTCTCCTGGATTAGCCAGGTGAGCTTTAAATGCAATTGCATTATCTTTGTGAGAGAAAAACAGGGTTTTGAGACAGAGGAGAAGATCCAGACAGATTAGAGCAATGCACAAGCCAAAAATCATCTGAAGTCCCCAGGCGCTGGATATTCCATCTAGCTTTTGGAGGGAGTGTAGCCCTGCACCACCTTGATTTAGCACTTTTGGCCTCTACGACCATGAGAGAATACATTTCTACAGATTTAAGCTATCCAGCTTTTGATAATTCTTTATACCAACCATAGGAAGCTAATGCGTTGCCATTTTATCACTTTGAACCTTCTGTATGTGTTTGGGAAACCTTATCAGTAGACTGCTAGGATCTTCAATGTGGAAATCACATGTTGCTTCTCTTTGCATTGGATTCAGTACTTAACACAATTTCTTACACATAGCAGGAGCTAAAAGAAAATTCCTAAATGCAGTATTGAATGGCACATTAGTGAGAGAATTATTCAGGAAACAGTCCCAAAATACAAAGATTAAGAATAGACTGGTAAATATTCGGTAAGGTGGACCGACTATAAGAGATCTATCTTTAGGGGAAAAAATAAAATGAAACATTCATTTTTACACTGAACAAATTAAGAGCATGGAACAGTAAGGAACTGTGACTGACACGTCTAAGATTAATTGACAAGCTAAGGGAAGAATTAGTAACAGAATTTTTGTAGATTGATTATACTTCCAGTGTCCAGTTCAACTTGTAAGGAGCTTGGGAGTGGTCACTGTCTTCCTC
The DNA here is from genome assembly GCF_027475565.1 of Acinonyx jubatus. Taxonomy (NCBI): domain Eukaryota; kingdom Metazoa; phylum Chordata; class Mammalia; order Carnivora; family Felidae; genus Acinonyx; species Acinonyx jubatus. The sequence goes on from NC_069380.1 coordinate 212,613,975, forward strand.
ACAACAAGAAAAAAGATGGATAAACTGAAAGTTATTGACTCTATTTAGTCATCAGTGAGTCAAAACCACGTGGCAGACTGTTTCCCTTAAGACTAGAGAGATAAGTGAATACAGAGAATCACAGATAATTGGGTGGATGAGTCCTGAAGTGGAACATAATCTTGTCACTAGTGCCAATCCTAATAGGAAAACAGACTGCGATTGACAAATTGCTAGAATCCCAGTGTGCACTAGCTTGGGAGTTAAAATCTCCACGTGGCCCCAGTCTTTCACAAATTTTATGTCCAGGAGTCCCATCAGGGACTCTAATCAGTGAAGGTTAGAGAAAAATCATCTCCTACATCTGGCAGGGGAAGAGTAAAAGCCACTGCTCTGGAATAGGCCTCTATCTGTTTGTTCTTAACAAGGCCTTCCTTCAAGGGAAACTACTTTAGCAGAGCCTGTTTGGAATTTATCTAAGTCCAAAGACCCAGCAGAAGGGAAGTCACCAATTCTAGCCCTCCAGCTCTTTGAAAGAGAAGGAATTAGTAGATGATACATTAGAATACGTGTTTAGGAAAGTGACGTGTAATGAAAGATTATTAATTCTTTTAGCGGATTAGAGAAGTTACCACCCAGAGTGACTGGTTAGGGGCATCCTGGCTATCACCAAGACGGTTTGACACAGAATCGAAGAAAATTCAACACCAGGACTCAAGACAACTACTGATGGATGGACTCTGGCAAAATTAATAAATTAATCAAAAATGAGAAAGCATGGAGGTCAGAAAACAATGGATGCTACATAATGGAGGAAGTCCTAGGTTGAAGATGAATGAAAGTCTGAGGAGGAAGACTGTGCAGCAAGACTAGGGAGCAACCAGTTCAAAAGGGGATGGAAGAACTACCTGTAAGAAAATATTATGGTTAGGAAAAAGTAGAATAGATCTGCAGGACCATTTGGAGAAAACTATTTAAAAAAAATTTTTTTTTGACATTTATTTATTTCTGAGAGACAGAGACAGAGCACAAGTTGGGGAGGGGCTGAGAGAGAAGGAGACACAGAATCCGAAGAAATTGTACTCCCTGAAAAACATTTTATGTTAAATGGTACTTATGCATATTTTGGCTTTAACCAGTTTTTTGTTTCTGCAGCAAAATTGTTCAAAATATTATAATACAAGTATATTTTCCTTCTTCATTTCTTTTCTCAGTCTTGTTGAACTTTGTTTTCCCCTTCAAACTCTTTCCCACCTCATTATACTTTCCTTCTTTTACAATCTCATCCCTTCTTAAAATATAGAGCTGTTTCTCTTCTAAAGGATACACAAGAATATGTGCATAGATGGAAATTAACTGGGATTCTGTACACCTAGATTTTGTGCCATTTCAAATCCATACTTCTGGCACATTATGTTCCCATATAGTACCATTTTATTGTTCTTAAACTGATTAGTTATATTTCCTTCGGTCTCACTTTGTTTCTTCCTTTGATAGGTAACAAAAACACTTCAAGAAATGTATCATTGTGCTCTTAGAATGGTTTTCTATAAGCATTGTTTGGAGTTCTCAGTTTAATATGGAAATAAATTATTCATATAACTTATGCACTTTGTTGCATAAAAAGTACATACTAAACATGGGCTAATATATATTTTCTATCTTCAGAATTCTTAGTTCAATCATGTAACATTTATAAAGAATCCTATATATCAATCTTTCTTACAGACTGGTCTACGAAGTTCTACATCAATAATAGTTTCTCACTAATTTATTACTGACAAATGAAAACAGCTACTCTTTGAGGCCTATATTATTATATATAATTTAATATGAGGAAATAGAGACTTAGATGAGTAGTTCTCAAGGTGGCCTTGTTAATAAATAAGAGATGCTGCTGATATTTATATTTAAATTCACACATTTAAATCCAAATTTGATATATATTAAATATTGACTGATATTGTAAACATTGATAGATATTAGTGACTATTATATGTCATGATAATTAATGTTATATAATATTCATTTGATTTTGTCTATTTTTTAGGCTCACAATAAGCTAGCAAAAAGGAAATAAAACAACTTTTCTATAAGAATAGTTTTTTTTAATGCATGATGTGGAATTGAAAAGTAAAATTCAAAAGATCAATAATGTATACATAATAATGGATGTTATTGACTTCTTAAATTGTCGAAAGTAAATATGTTAGCATAAGCCTGCACAAGATTTAATTATAGGCTCAAATAGACAGATCCATCTCTAGAAGCAGAGTGTAAAGCATTTTCAGTGACAGGCCATGGAGTCCCTCTTATTGAATTCTGCTCAATAGCTAAAGAAACAGTCATCAATTTGGTGACTTAAACATTTAATTTTCTAGAGACATCAGAGTAAACACCCACTGGAATGAGAATTATGCACACAATTACAATTTGTATTGCAAACAACAACTAGCACTGCAAAGTGACATAAAATAAGGTTTGCAACAACTGAGATATTTAACATACTCCTGACTAAGAAAGCTCAGCATTGTAAATATATTTTCCCTTGTGAGTGTGTGTGCGTGTGTGTGTGCACACCAAAAATTAATAAAAATTTCACACTTAAACTAATTAGCTTAAAAAGTAGTCTGGAAAAGAAATGGAGAATCATTTACCTCACTTTCTTTGGTACAAGTTTGTACTTCTGTTTGTTTTTCTTGTATAGCCTCGGTCCATATTCATTAAACTGCTATCTCCAGGCTTATGCCCCACTTGGGTCATGTAAAAAAATAATACAAGATCCAGTCAAGCAGATGGCCTTGTCAATCAACTGCCTCCAACTCTCTAGCAAACCCATCCTGTTCCTCTCCTCATGCATTTTCACAATTACTGGGAAAGGACAAGTTCTAAGTTTTTCACTCTCTTCGGGCTTTCAAGATCCTCATGTTCCTCCTTACTTTAAGGTGACAAGATTTTTCACCTACTACACAGAAAAATAGAGCACATTAGGACATAACCTCTTCAAATTCATAGCTCCAAATCCCCAGACACATTTTTTTCTTCCTGTCCCATATTTACACATCCAAGGCCATCTCTGTACTAGTGGCCTGAATAGGACTAAATTTTCAGGAAACTTGTAATATTCATTACTTATTATCTTCTATGAATCTCCTGGCTCCCCTCATTTACTAGACATCTTTGACAGCTTAAAAAAAATGTTCTTAATGTATCTCTCATAAAGAACATATTAAAAAAAAAAAACTCTTCACAATATATATGAGGATCCTCTGTGCTATCTTTGCAACTATTCTCTAAAAGCCTAAAATTACTTTGGAACAAGAACTTGAAGACCTAGAATTCTACTTCCTTTTACCAACGTTAGCCTACGTCTCCATTCTTTTTCGTAAACAAATTTTGTGGAAAAAATTTCTCCACTCCTTTCACTTCCAAACCATTTGGAGTTTATGGTTAATGCCCCAAAGGACCACACCAGGGATTTCCGTCCAACACATCTGATAAGCAACTTTAGACTCAACTGTTTTTATTTAGCAGCAGTGTTTCACACAGCCCAGCACACCTCCTTTTTGAAATATGACTATTGTCACTTTCTTTTGTTAAAATAGGATCATAGATTTTTGTTCCCTGAGGTCCTTTGTGTATAAATTCCAACTATGGTGTAGGACTGTCAACCAGGCCCTCTTCTCTCTCCTGGCTTATATTGCTACGTACATGAAATAATTTCCCAATCAAAATCTCTAGTCCAGGCAACTCTGTTGTTATTTATAATGTGCCTACATTTAATAATTCCCATTGGGTGTTTAAAAATACACCCTAGAGTTAATGTAATCAGCTCTCATTTTACCAATGTTTCCTTCATCCAGACTCTTCAGTTTCAGTGAATGGGCAGCCATTCATCTGTGTTTGAACTATACATCTTTGAGTCATCCTTAAATCACTCCTGCATATTATCTTACCAATTTATCACCAAGTCCTCTTTCTAAAGTGGACTAAAGTCTTTCTAAAGTCCTCCTCAGTCTCAGTTTTATGCAATATTTTTGAATCTACACTCGGACAACTACATTGACTTCCTAAATACTTTTTCCACGTTTATGTTTGTGGAATCCACTCCACACACGACGACTAGAGTGATCTTTAGAAATACAAATCTAATCATGTGACTCCATATTATAATCTTTTCTTATGGCATACAATCTCCAATGTATGGCATGGAAAAATACATGTAACTCCTATCATAGCTTCCCATCCTCCTTCTCTAATCCTAGCTTCCATTGGCCCAATATTCCTGCCCTCCCCTTATTTTCTTTGGATAAATATGTTTCCACTTCCAGTAGATTTTCACACATGGTTTTTCCTCTGCTTGGAGGATTGTGTCATCACTTCGTCCATTAAACAATCCTACTCTGTATTCGTATATCACTGTATTTTCTTTAATGTTTATTTATTTTTGAGAGAGAGAGAGAGAGTACGAGTTGGGGAGAGATAGAGAGAAAGGGGGACAGAGGATGTGAAGCAGACTCTGCCCTGATAGCAGAGAACCAGATGAGGAGCTTGAACTCAAGAACCATGAGATCATGACCTGAGCTGAAAACAGGAGTAGGATGCTTAACCAACTGAGCCACCCAGGCTCTCCTACATCTCAGTTTCAACACCCTCTGACACTCTTTACCTTACTGGCTCTTTGCTTTTGTTGATCTAGGTTTCCAGAACAGCTCGGAGTCTTTCTGTCACTTTGCATAGTGACAGATTTCATAGCAGGACATGATGGACACGTACATACACAACATACATTACATTTACTTCTGGTAAGAGTATAGTTTATTTAACTTCAAAAAATTTCCTGTCATCTGCATATCTCTGCAGCATTGCACAGAGTAGAGGTTTTCCCTTCACCCCCACTCAAATAACCATGAACTTGTATTGTTCTCAAATGCAGTTTTAGGTACACTAAATATTTATTGGCTTGGGCTGCCATAACAAAATATCATATAATAGGTGGCTTAAACCACAGAAATTTATTTTCTCACCATTCTGGAGGCTGGAAAGATCAAGATCCATGTCTGGCAGAATTTACTTTCTGTTGAGAGGGCTCTTCTTGATTTGCAGATATCCATTTTCTTGCTGTGTCCTCACATGACAGGGATAAAGAGATGAGCGAGACAGAGACAGGCAGATAGAGGTGAGAGATAGGAAGAGATTGAGCTGGCGGGGGGGGGGGTGGGGGGGGAAGATGGACAGAGAGCAAGCTCTCTGGTGTCTCTCCTTATAAGGACACTAACTACACTAACCCTATCCTATCAGGACCTAACTCTTATAACACCATTTATTTTCTTTTCTTTTTTTTTCAATAAATGAAAATTATTGTCAAATTGGTTTCCATACAACACCCAGTGCTCATCCCAAAAGGTGCCCCCTCCTCAATACCCATCACCCACCCTCCCCTCCCTCCCACCCCCCACCAACCCTCAGATTGTTCTCAGTTTTTAACAGTCTCTTATGCTTTGGCTCTCTCCCACTCTAACCTCTTTTTTTTTTTCCTTCCCCTCCCCCATGGGTTTCTGTTAAGTTTCTCAGGATCCACATAAGAGTGAAAACATATGGTATCTGTCTTTCTCTGTATGGCTTATTTCACTTAGCATCACACTCTCCAGTTCCATCCACGTTGCTACAAAAGGCCATATTTCATTCTTTCTCATTGCCACGTAGTAGTCCATTGTGTATATAAACCACAATTTCTTTATCCATTCATCAGTTGATGGACATTTAGGCTCTTTCCACAATTTGGCTATTGTTGAGAGTGCTGCTATAAACATTGGGGTACAAGTGCCCCTGTGCATCAGCACTCCTGTATCCCTTGGGTAAATTCCTAGCAGTGCTATTGCTGGGTCATAGGGTAGGTCTATTTTTAATTTTCTGAGGAACCTCCACACTGTTTTCCAGAGTGGCTGCAGCAGTTTGCATTCCCACCGACAGTGCAAGAGGGTTCCCGTTTCTCCACATCCTCTCCAGCATCTATAGTCTCCTGATTTGTCCATTTTGGCCACTCTGACTGGCGTGAGGTGGTATCTGAGTGTGGTTTTGATTTGTATCTCCCTGATAAGGAGTGACGTTGAACATCTTTTCATGTGCCTGTTGGCCATCTGGATGTCTTCTTTAGAGAAGTGTCTATTCATGTTTTCTGCCCATTTCTTCACTGGGTTATTTGTTTTTCGGGTGTGGAGTTTGGTGAGCTCTTTATAGATTTTGGATACTAGCCCTTTGTCCGATATGTCATTTGCAAATATCGTTTCCCATTCTGTTGGTTGCCTTTTAGTTTTGTTGGTTGTTTCCTTTGCTGTGCAGAAGGTTTTTATCTTCATAAGGTCCCAGTAATTCATTTTTGCTTTTAATTCCCTTGCCTTTGGGGATGTGTCGAGCAAGAGATTGCTACGGCTGAGGTCAGAGAGGTCTTTTCCTGCTTTCTCCTCTAGGGTTTTGATGGTTTTCTGTCTCACATTCAGGTCCTTTATCCATTTTGAATTTATTTTTGTGAATGGTGTGAGAAAGTGGTCTAGTTTCAACCTTCTGCATGTTGCTGTCCAGTTCTCCCAGCACCATTTGTTAAAGAGACTGTATTTTTTCCATTGGATGTTCTTTCCTGCTTTGTCAAAGATGAGTTGGCCATACGTTTGTGGGTCTAGTTCTGGGGTTTCTATTCTATTCCATTGATCTATGTGTCTGTTTTTGTGCCAATACCATGCTGTCTTGATGATTACAGCTTTGTAGTAGAGGCTAAAGTCTGGGATTGTGATGCCTCCTGCTTTGGTCTTCTTCTTCAAAATTACTTTGGCTATTCGGGGCCTTTTGTGGTTCCATATGAATTTTAGGATTGCTTGTTCTATTTTCGAGCAGAATGCGGGTGCAATTTTGATTGGGATTGCATTGAACGTGTAGATAGCTTTGGGTAGTATTGACATTTTGACAATATTTATTCTTCCAATCCATGAGCAGGGAATGTCTTTCCATTTCTTTATATCTTCTTCAACTACCTTCATAAGCTTTCTATAGTTTTCAGCATACAGATCTTTTACATCTTTGGTTAGATTTATTCCTAGGTATTTTATGCTTCTTGGTGCAATTGTGAATGGGATCAGTTTCTTTATTTGTCTTTCTGTTGCTTCATTGTTAGTGTATAAGAATGCAACTGATTTCTGTACCTTGATTTTGTATCCTGCAACTTTGCTGAATTCATGTATCAGTTCTAGCAGACTTTTGGTGGAGCCTACCGGATTTTCCACGTATAATATCATGTCATCTGCAAAAAGCGAAAGCTTGACTTCATCTTTGCCAATTTGGATGCCTTTGATTTCCTTTTGTTGTCTGATTGATGATGCTAGGACTTCCAGCACTATGTTAAACAACAGCGGTGAGAGTGGGCATCCCTGTCATGTTCCTGATCTCAGGGAAAAAGCTCTCAGTTTTTCCCCATTGAGGATGATGTTATCTGTGGGCTTTTCATAAATGGCTTTTATGATGTATAAGTGTGTTCCTTCTATCCCGAATTTCTCAAGGGTTTTTATTAAGAAAGGGTGCTGGATTTTGTCAAAGGACTTTTCTGCATCGATTGACAGGATCATATGCTTCTTCTCTTTTTTTTTATTAATGTTATGTATCACGTTGATTGATTTGCGGATGTTGAACCAGCCCTGCATCCCAGGAATGAATCTCACTTGATCATGGTGAATACTTCTTTTTATATGCTGTTGAATTCTATTTGCTAGTATCTTATTGAGAATTTTTGCATCCATATTCATCAGGGATATTGGCCTGTAGTTCTCTTTTTTTACTGGGTCTCTGTCTGGTTTAGGAATCAAAGTAATACTGGCTTCATAGAATGAGTCTGGAAGTTTTCCTTCCCTTTCTATTTCTTGGAATAGCTTGAGAAGGATAGGTATTATCTCTGCTTTAAATGTCTGGTAGAACTCCCCTGGGAAGCCATCTGGTCCTGGACTCTTATTTGTTGGGAGATTTTTGATAACCGATTCAATTTCTTCACTGGTTATGGGTCTGTTCAAGCTTTCTATTTCCTCCTGATTGAGTTTTGGAAGAGAGTGGGTGTTTAGGAATTTGTCCATTTCTTCCAGGTTGTCCAATTTGTTGGCATATAATTTTTCATAGTATTCCCTGATAATTGTTTGTATCTCTGAGGGATTGGTTGTAATAATTCCATTTTCATTCATGATTTTATCTATTTGGGTCATCTCCCTTTTCTTTTTGAGAAGCCTGGCTAGAGGTTTGTCAATTTTGTTTATTTTTTCAAAAAACCAACTCTTGGTTTCGTTGATCTGCTCTACAGTTTTTTAGATTCTATATTGTTTATTTCTGCTCTGATCTTTATTATTTCTCTTCTTCTGCTGGGTTTAGGCTGTCTTTGCTGTTCTGCTTCTATTTCCTTTAGGTGTGCTGTTAGATTTTGTATTGGGGATTTTCTTGTTTCTTGAGATAGGCCTGGATTGCAATGTATTTTCCTCTCAGGACTGCCTTCACTGCATCCCAACGTGTTTGGATTGTTGTATTTTCATTTTCATTTGTTTCCATATATTTTTAAATTTCTTCTCTAATTGCCTGGTTGACCCACTCATTCTTCAGTAGGGTGTTCTTTAACCCCCATGCTTTTGGAGGTTTTCCAGACTTTTTCCTGTGGTTGATTTCAAGCTTCATAGCATTGTGGTCTGAAAGTATGCATGGTATGATCTCAATTCTTGTATACTTATCAAGGGCTGTTTTGTGACCCAGTATGTGACCTATCTCGGAGAATGTTCCATGTGCACTCGAGAAGAAAGTATATTCTGTTGCTTTGGGATGCAGAGTTCTAAATATATCTGTCAAGTCCATCAGATCCGATGTCTCATTCAGGGCCCTTGTTTCTTTATTGACCGTGTGTCTAGATGATCTATCCATTTCTGTAAGTGGAGTGTTAAAGTCCCCTGCAATTACCACATTCTTATCAATAAGGTTGCTTATGTTTATGAGTAATTGTTTTATATATTTGGGGGCTCCTGTATTCGGCGCATAGAAATTTATAATTGTTAGCTCTTCCTGGTGGATAGACCCTGTAACTATTATATAATGTCCTTGTTCATCTCTTGTTACAGCCTTTAATTGAAAGTCTAGTTTGTCTGATATAAGTATGGCTACTCCAGCTTTCTTTTGGCTTCCAGTAGCATGATAAATAGTTCTCCATCCCCTCACTCTCAATCTAAAGGTGTCCTCAGATCTAAAATGAGTCTCTTGTAGACAGCAAATAGATGGGTCTTGTTTTTTTATCCATTCTGATACCCTATGTCTTTTGGTTGGCGCATTTAATCCATTTACATTCAGTGTTATTATAGAAAGATACGGGTTTAGAGTCATTGTGATGTCTGTATGTTTTATGCTTGTAGTGATGTCTCTGGTACTTTGTCTCACAGGATCCCCCTTAGGATCTCTTGTAGGGCTGGTTTAGTGGTGACAAATTCTTTCAGTTTTTGTTTGTTTGGGAAGACCTTTACCTCTCCTTCTATTCTAAATGACAGAGTTGCTGGATAAAGGATTCTCGGCTGCATATTTTTTCTGTTTAGCACACTGAAAATCTCGTGCCAATCCTTTCTGGCCTGCCAAGTTTCAAAAGAGAGATCAGTCACGAGTCTTATAGGTCTCCCTTTTTATGTGAGGGCACGTTTATCCCTTGCTGCTTTCAGAATTTTCTCTTTATCCTTGTATTTTGCCAGTTTCACTATATGTCGTGCAGAAGATTGATTCAAGTTACGTCTGAAGGGAGTTCTCTCTGCCTCTTGGATTTCAATGCCTTTTTCCTTCCCCAGATCCGGGAAGTTCTCAGCTATTGTCTCTTCAAGTACCCCTTCAGCACCTTTCCCTCTCTCTTCCTCCTCTGGGATACCAATTATGCATATATTATTTCTTTTTAGTGTATCACTTGGTTCTCTAATTTTCCCCTCATACTCCTGGATTTTTTTATGTCTCTTTTTCTCCGCTTCCTCTTTTTCCATAACTTTATCTTCTAGTTCACCTATTCTCTCCTCTGCCTCTTCAATCCGAGCCGTCGTGGTTTCCATTTTGTTTTGCATTTCATTTAAAGCATTTTTCAGCTCCTCGTGACTGTTCCTTAGTCCCTTGATCTCTGTAGCAAGAGATTCTCTGCTGTCCTCTATACTGTTTTCAAGCCCAGCTATTAATTTTATGACTATTATTCTAAATTCACTTTCTGTTATATTGTTTAAATCCTTTTTGATCAGTTCATTAGCTGTTGTTATTTCCTGGAGATTCTTCTGAGGGGACTTCTTCCATTTGGTCATTTTGGATAGTCCCTGGAGTTGTGCGGATGCGCAGGGCACTTCCCCTTTGCTGTGGTGTATAACTGGAGTTGGTGGGCGGGGCCGCAGTCAGACCTGATGTCTGCCCCCAGCCCACCGCTGGGGCCACAGTCAGACTGGTGTGTGCCTTCTCTTCCTCTCTCCTAGGGGCGGGATTCACTGTGGGGTGGCGTGGCCCGTCTGGGCTACTTGCACACTGCCAGGCTTGTGGTGCTGGGGATCTGGTGTCTTAGCTGGGGTGGGTAGGCAAGGTGCTCGGGGGCAGGAGGGGCAGGCTTAACTCCCTTCTCCTTAGGTGATCCACTTTAGGAGGGGCCCTGTGGCAGCGGGAGGGAGTCAGATCCCCTGCCGGAGGTTTGGCTCCGCAGAAGCACAGAGCTGGGTGTTTGCGCGGAGCAAGCAAGTTCCCTGGCAGGGAGGGGTTCCCTTTGGGATTTTGGCTGGGGGATGGGCGAGGGAGATGGCACTGGCAAGCGCCTTTGTTCCCCACGAGCTCTGTCGTCTGGGGGCTCAGCAGCTCTCCCTCCCTTTGTCCTCCAGCCTTCCCGCTTTCCGAGCAGAGCTGTTAACTTATGACCTCCCAGACACTAAGTCTCGCTTGCTGTGGGAACACAGTCTGTCAGGCCCCTCCGCTTTTGCCAGCCAGACTCGGGGGCTCTGCTTGGCCGGCGAGCCGCCCCTCCGCCCGGCTCCCTCCCGCCAGTCCGTGGAGCGGGCACCGCCTCGCTGCCCTTCCTACCCTCTTCCGTGGGCTTCTCTTCTGCGCTTGGCTCTGGAGACTCCTTTCTGCTAATCCTCTGGCGGTTTTCTGGGTTATTTAGGCAGGTGTAGGTGGAATCTAAGTGATCAGCAGGACGCGGTGAGCCCAGAGTCCTCCTATGCCGCCATCTTCCCCAAACTCTATAACACCATTTAAACTTAATTACCTCTTTATAGGCCATGTTTTCAAACATAGTCACATTAAAGGTTAGAGATTCAGCATATGAATTTTGGGGAAAATACAACTGAGTACCTAGCACTAAATATGCATTGGCTAGCTATATGGCTGAAGTACTGGCTCACTTTTCGATGGTATTCTATTAGCTGTGCTTGTTAACTGTACATGGATCAAACATATCTATGTTCCAGCAGACTCTTCCAAATTATGAACTTAAACAGCTCTCTTATCTTTAGGGGAATTCTCAAGAAATCCATCCTTAAGTACTTAAGAAGCTACATAGTAAATGTCTTATGGTATATAAATATATATCTTTATAGATATCTATATAGATATAGATATATAATTATAGTTGACACATGATGTCACATTAGTACAGGTTACAACATAGTGACGTGACAACTTTATATCTTAGGTTAAACTCATCACAAATATGGCTATTGTCTGTCACCATACAACACTGTTACAATATCACTAACTATATTCCCTATCCTGCACCTTTCATTCCTGTAACTTCCATAAATTGAAGCCTATGTCTCCCATTCTTTTTCACCCCTTTTGCCTATCACCCAGTCCCTCTCCCCTCTAGTAACCACCAGTTCTTTGTATTTATGGGTCTGTTTTTGCTTTTTGTTCATTTGTTTTGATTTTTAAATTCCACACATAAGTAAAATCACACATTTGTCTTCCTTTTAGTTCACTTAGCATAATACCCTTTAGGTCCACCCATGTTGTCACAAATGGCAAGATCTCATTTTTTTTAATGGCTGAGTAACATTCCTCTGTGTGGGTGTGAGTGTACATGTATTTTAATAAGCAATGTATACTTTTCCAATATTTCATTAGGAAAAATGCATCAGAGCATATATTTTCACTAATTCCATACAAACTGATGTACATATGTTTTTTTGTTTTTTTGTTTATCTTCCCCATGTTTCATTTTCTCACAAACCTGTGTGGCCACCCAGGCTCTGTTTCTTCTCTTTTTTTCCACACTGGATAGTGACTTTCCCTAAGCTCCTATAAGTTTCCTAAGATGATCTTGAAAAATTTCACATTATTTACCCATTCATTATTAAGAGTATATTAGAATTCATCTTTGCTATTTGAGCATGTCCTAGAGCTTAGGTAGTCTGCCCAAATGGATAATCAAATATTTCTTTCTGGTGAATAACAGAAAATCCACATTAAAGTTTCTCTTTATGTAAATATGAGTTATATCTTATAAATAACATATTTCAACCAGACAGAATAATTTGCAAGTTGAGAATAAAAAACTAAACATTTTAAAATAACATGACTGGATCTCTGAAAATATAGATGTCTGAGTTGTAAAGTATGGGAAATAGATAGTTACACTATATATGATGGGAAATAGTATATATAATTTTTCGTTACTGATTGTACTTACTATCTTTTAGAGTTTATGTTGGTCTTGGGAGATGTCAGAATATGTCCAATAGTTCTGTTGGTAGTGTTCATGAATTTTTACTAGACATTGGGCTAGTTCATCATCACACTTGTTCAGAAATTCTAAAGGACAGCTGAACACACTGAGACTGGTAAAACCAGTATTTTCCCTTATTGACTTATCTGCATATTTTTAGGTGTTAGAGATAAGAATTGGTAGGTTTAACAAGAAACCCTCAGAAAACATCATAATAATGGCAAAGACCAAAGCAAAGACATTTCCTGGAGACAGAGTTTAGTGTTTCAAGGGAATGGATGGAGATGGGGAGATGAAAAGTAAGACTATAAAAGCTGACCCCATATAATAATTGAAGTCTAGACTGAGAAATCAAGGCTAGTCAGTAAGTGGAATGTTGAGAACTTGTGACACATTTCATTTTGAAGGGTTTTGCTTTCTGGATTTTGAGAAAATTCGTAATTTATACAGTTTTCAATTTTTCCAATACTACAGTATAATGCTTTGTTGAAATTTTTCTTGTCCTAGAATATCTACAGTTATTAAACCTATCATGTTTGATGTGTAGGGATATATAAAAAATGTCAGGGAATTAAAGGGAGAACTGGGAGAGTTGTGCTAGCAGAGAATAAACTGCATTCTTTCCAGGGAACTTTGTCCCAGGATTCTAAACATTGGCCCAGGATGAAACTGAGAAAATTGAGGAAAAAGCCAGGATGCTGAGGAGGAGGTTTTAATGGAGAACAAAGGAAAGGGGAAGAATTAACACAGTAGCAACAACAACAAAACATTTGTTTTGTTTTTCATCTGTTTTTTACTGTTGCTGATTCTTCTCATCATCTAAAGTGGTCAAAGTTGCTGATATTATGTGTGTTTTGTTTTTTTAATCCTCGTTGATATATTGCTAGTTATCTAAGATCCTCAGATTTGAGGTTATATTTTATTTTTTCATTTATTTTGTTTTTGTATTTAGAAACCGACACCATCATATTAAGAGATTCCAGGTATGATTTTTAATGACTCTAGCAGCCTAGCTTCCTAAATGTTATAGAGAAAGGTAGTTGTGTGATAATAACTAGATATGATTTTACTTCCACAAACGTGAATCCTAACCTATCAACATGTTTTGATATAAATTTATAGATTTAGACATTAATGGGCCATCTTACATTTAGGAATACTTGGAATTCTTATGGGTAATAATAAGACGATACACTGTAAGACATTTCCTTTGAGATCTCTGCATCCACGGAGCATGTTAGTAATCCTGTTTTAAAGTTTTGTCTGCTAATTCTGTCCTGTTATTTCTAGTCTGTTTCTAGTTACTGATTTTTTTCTTTAGTTATGTGTTACATTTCCTTGCTTTTCGTATGTCTAGCAAGTTTTGATTGGCTTTCAGGTAATTTATATGGGTGATTATGTTTTTTGTTTTTGTTTTTTGTTTTTAGTATAATGCCAAAGAGTTGTGGACTTCCTATGTGGTGAGCTATTAACTTATTAACAAACCAGGTTGATTGTGTGAAAGGCTTGCTTCTAAGCCCTTTTGTTTTAAGTCTAGAGTGCTCTTTATATTTGAGATAATTTAGTCCCACTTCTAAGGTATGCTTATAGTTTCACCATAAAGCCCTCTCTATTTCCAAAATCCCTCTGCTCTAGATACTGTGAACTCAATTTTTTATTTTGTTTGATATCTGGATTTAATTTCTTTCTTCCTGTAAATTGTCTTTCCTGGCTTCAGTGAACCCATTTCATACATTTTCATACAGATACTCAACTGAAAATTGAAGAAGACTTCTATTGAGACTTTAGAAATGCATACCTTCCTCTATTTTGTTACCCTTCTTTGCAAGTTTTAGCAACTTTTCTTCTTCACGTTATTTCATTTTTGCTCAAAATTAACAAAATTATAGGGTTCTATGTTTCTTGTTAATTGATTTCTTTAAAGGCCGGTTGCTTATTCAAACCACAGCGTGGCTAATTATCATACATTAAATATGTAGTTGTCTTTAGGATATTTTTATGGAGTAAAGCTGCCATTTTACTCATATTTTTAACATTTTATTTTCATATTATTTTCGTATAATTTTGCATAATGATCAAAGACTTTAAGTGCTTTTAAGAAATATTTTCTTAGTTCTTCATAATAAGTTAATGTTTTATGATTTTTACAGAGTATTTTTCAATTTTAAGTGACATTTTTTAGATATGTCCTAACGCTAGAGACACGTACATAACAATGAGAAGTATGATGATGATGATTAAAATTATGATGGTAAAAATATTAATAACAACATTTAAAAAATATTAACACCTATTTTTTAAATCTGTTAGTTATAGATTTTGAAAAAACTTTCACATTTCAAGTTTTCATAAATCTCATGAATTGAAATTTTAGAAATGAAAAATGATTAATTATTTTTTCATTGGCATTTACACCCCCAATTTTGATATTCACATCAATTTTGTAATTTATGTACTGTGTAATTTGTATATTATTTAAATAAATTTCTAATTCCCTCTCTTTTTACGCTTATTGCTATATTTTTTATAATAACTTCTTCACTTGTGGAATTTATATTGATAATTTTCTTGGATGGGCAGTATGTTTCTCTGAGATTTTTTTAATTTTTAAATTTCTTTTTTAATTAAAACAATTTTTTAATGTTTATTTATTTTTGAGAGAGAGAGAGAGCGCGCCAGTGGGGGGAAAGGCAAAAAGAGGAAGATACAGAATCTGTAGCAGTCTCCAGGCTCCGAGTTGTCAGCACAGAGCCCAGCGTGGGTTCTATCTAACCCATAAACCTCAAGATCATGACCTGAGCCAAAGTAGGAGGCTTAACTGACTGAGCCAACAAGATACCCCTCTCTGGTTGTTTTTTAAAAAGATGTTTTAACGCTTATGTGGATCCTGAGAAACTTAATAGAAGACCATGGGGCGGGGGGGAAGGAAAAAAACAAGTTAGGGAGAGAGCCAAACTACAAGAGACTCTTAAAAACTGAGAATAAACTGAGGGTTGATGGGGGATGGGAGGGTGGGGAGGGTGGGTGATGGGCATTGAGGAGGGCACCTGTTGGGATGAGCACTAGATATTGTATGGAAACAAATTTGATAATAAATTTCATATTAAAAAATAAATTTTGCATTAATTATACATTTAAGAATACTCTTGAGGTGCCTGGATGGCTCAGTTGGTTAAGTGTCCGAATTCGGCTCAGGTCATGATCTCATGGTATGAGTTTGAGCCCCACATCAAGTTCTCTGCTGTCAGCCCTGCTTCAGATCTTCTGTCCCCCTCTCTCTCTGCCTCTACCCCGACTCACGCTCTTTCTCTTCCCTGTCTCAAAAATAAATAAACATTAAAAAAAACCATATTTTTTAATTGCCTCCACCCATGAAGGGCTGATAGATGGATGTAGCTTTCTTTTCCATCCCATTATTTCCCCTTATTCACAGTTGATGTCCATTTTCAGAAGAAGCACACTTAGGGAAATTCTAAGCATTGCTGTTATCACTTTCTCCTTATTATTTACTGTTTTTTTTTTTCAGTCCACTATTTTTAAAGGTGTTTAAACTAGAATGTACCTAGGTTTTAATAACTTTTTACCAAATTCTTCTCTACAACATAGGAAACACTTCAAATTATCAGACTTAATGTATTATTTAATTATTCATGTGGGCCTCTATTAGCTCGGTTAATTCCAAGTGTAATTCTGATGATATTAAGAGGGCTCTCATATATTATTACTTCATTATCTGCAAATATCACTGTTGTTGACTGGCAGTCCAATTTGAAAGAAGCATGCGTTTCTAATAATATTTTGTTCACCTGACTTACAAAAAGAAACTGAACAAAAAATCCAGCACGGTCACATTTCCATCTCATCAGTTGGCTCTCAGTTACCCACGTGTATTCCTCATCAGAATGGGGCATGTGAGGGTGACAGTCAATGGGTATGCACATCACACTGACACAAGAAACCAGTCTAAGTGTCCCACATTTTTTTTGTATAAGATTCTAGTAATGTGCATGCATCGTATGGCCTGCATGCCCGCTCTCAGCAACCGATGGCCAGATGTGGTTCCACAGATCAGAAGTTTCACAACCAGCAAGGCAGATATGATATTCCATATTCATCTTCATTTTTTTATTTCCAAACAAACATTCATGTGAAAACCAGCCCCAGATGTTGTTGTCCCAGGTCAAGCCAAACTTGATGTCATTGCTTTATTCTCAAATATCATCATCTTCAGATTCCAACTTCTGTTTTCCTCACTACGGTGACAAATTTTGTATAGTGTTGTCATCTCCATGTAACTTTTGGTAGAGAATCCACCTTTATGTTTCTTGCTCTAATTCATGGCTGTAGTACCCCTTTAAATCCTGTTGGAAGCACACTTTTATTTAAAATTAATAATTGTCCCATTTCCTTGTAAGCTTTTTTTTTTAAGGGCTTGTTCTCATTCACCCAAGTGATCACCCTTTTTAACTTCAGTATTTTTAAATTATATGCTTATCTAATTCCCCAGTCATCTTTATAATATATATATATATTTTTTTCCTTTGTGGAAATTGACATAAAATGTTTCTTGACTCTATCAGATAATCTGTAAGGAATAGCAGAGATATTTACATTAACTATAGTTTGATTTCATTAGTTCATAGATTTATATCCCTGGGATAAATATATGCAGAAGTAAATCTTAAGGCAAGTGTAAAGTCTTTCATAAAATTTATCTAACTTAAGAAAAAAATTATACCTATCTGGAACTAACTGCTAAAAAATATAATTACTAAATTAGCGTGAACAGACTTTTTTTTTTCTTTTGATTGGTGGTTATATTAACAAGGGTTACAAAGGGATGGACAGGTCTTCTATTTGCCTATTTCAGCAATCCATACCAAGTGCAAGTGCTGAGAATAAGAAAATATGTTTTATCCATCACCAGCCCTCTCCAAAGTGGTATTGAAATTTAAATGAGTATACTCCTTAGCCTGATTGTCTCCAAACTTTTCCAGTGCATATTTTCATATGTCATCATATAACAAATGATATCATATAGCATCATCATTATCAAAATTAAACTATTATTGTATATATTTTTATTTGTGCAATTAACCACTTAAGAGTTTCTGATGCTAAATAATAAGTAAATAAATAATTTAATAAACAGTCAAATAATTTAGTAACACAACTGGAGTTAGAGTAAATCAAATAATTACACATTATAATCAAATAACCATAAATAATTTGATAATAAAAATATAATAATGATGAAATAATTATTATTTCATTGATTTCCATTTATAAGAGAAGAAATTAAAGAAGGATATTATATATACATTTCTAAGTTTTTATGCTCATAGTTATTTAATATGAAATTGAATCTAGACTTTCTGAATTTATGATCCACTCTCAATAGAAATTTGCCCCACTTAGAATATCTTCTGTTTGTCATGTCACTAGAAATGTGTGTTAATTTATCAGAACACTTATAAAAATTACATAAAACTTGGAAGACCCAAATATATTTCTTCATTTGTTATTAAAGTGTTGAGTTTTATAGGATATAATACATAAAGCTAAAAACTATTTTTCTGTGATTTAAAAAAAGTCAAGCTCATCAAACATATTTACTTGTGCCTTTAAGACAATGAATCAACTTTAATATCATTCTATGGACTTTAAAATCTACACATTTTCTTTGCATAAATTTTATCTTTTGTAAATTATAATACAGCAGCCCAATATTATCAAAACATATTTAATTAAATTTAACTAATTAAACTTCGGTGCATTTTTTAAATTCTAAAGATTTTTGTAATTTTTGTTTCATATTTTTAACAACATACTAAATGTATTATGTATTTTAAATGAAATTTTTGATACAATGATGAATAAAAGCATCTTTTCTAGGAGATTTCTGTATAATTGAAAAATAGGCCTAAAAACGGATAAATAATAAAACAGTGTGGTGTTTGCCATGTGGAATAATTTTGAAAGGTGCAACAGTAGTATTAAGAGGCTAGGGGCGCCTGAGTGGCTCAGTCAGTTAAGTCAGCTCGGGCCATTCATGATCTTGTGGTTTGTGGGTTCAAACACCGTGTCAGGCTCGGTGCTGAGAGCTCAGAGGCTATAGCTTCAGATTCTGTTTCCCTTTCTCTCTGCCCCTTCCCCATGCACTCTCTGTCTCTGTCTCTTTCTCTTTCCCCAAAATAAATAAACCTTAAAAAAACGAAAAAGAAAGAGGCTAATTATTGGTATTAGATAAAATCCTAAACTTTGAGGTAAAGATAATATCTAAAGGAAATGTAGAACATGTCTAGAGTTAAAATGTGGATAACAATGCAGAATTAATTATCTAGGAGGAAATACATTTATATAAGAGAAGGGAATGTTTGTGTCCATAAGTTAGACACATGGTATAGGAACATGAGAATTAATATCACAGGAAGATTATTAATTCTGTAAACCAAAATCATTAAAGTAAGAGCAAACACTTTGACATGTTTTGCAGTTAAGAATATCATGCTCTATTAATATTTTAGGAAAAAGGGAAGAAAAACAAAACATTATCACACATTTAAACAAATATTATTCTGATTTCCATTCCTGGGGATGAATGTAACAGATTCATAATAAAAGCAACTTAGAACCCAGAGTGGCTTTTTTTTCAACTGTATTTATTCTTTAAGAAATGCGTGAAAACAAGTGTGGATTAAAAAAAAAAAAAGAAGACTAAATAAATATAAAACCTTATGGAAGTCTGTTGTCTTTGCATCTGATTGTGGACACATTGAAGGAAACACTGGAAAAGATAAG
Organism: Acinonyx jubatus; assembly: GCF_027475565.1. Lineage (NCBI taxonomy): Eukaryota > Metazoa > Chordata > Mammalia > Carnivora > Felidae > Acinonyx > Acinonyx jubatus. The sequence goes on from NC_069380.1 coordinate 212,633,491, forward strand.
AATAGTGATTTCAAAAAAAGTGAAAGATTCCACTGAAGAACTTAATTCTTGGAAATTATGAAAGATAGGAAATACAAAGGAGATATATTTTTATCTGAGAGAATGACAAAATTTAAAAACAAGAACCTAGTGTTGGTTCAGACTCCTCCAAGTATTTTAGTTGAGAATTTAAATTTGTACAATATTTCTAGAACACATACCCTTTCTTTCTTATATTTTTGAAAATTTGCTTTGAACACATTGTCTCACATATATGTTTGTATGTTCAACATTAAACAATGTATAATGGATACAAAATAGGTTACTAATAGGAATTATAGTAAATTAAAATTTACTAAAATCTCATAGTAACAGGATTTCACATAATTTTTGTGCTTTTCTATATATCTTTTCCTTATTTTCAACATTTTAATTCACAAATGCAATATGCATCATTTACTTCTATTTAAATCTTAAATTCATCTTTTCTTTCAAAGATGCACAAGGGGGAAAAATGCTGATTTCACATGAAAGACTGAAAAGATCTGCAGACAACCCTCTCACTAATATTTCAACTAAGTATTATCTACGCACTTTCTATGATGGAGTCCTTCTGTAATACCTGTTAATATCAGAAATGATAATCATCTGAGAAATGCATTTTATAAGTACTGAACTATATCATAAACCTTATGTTAATATTTTTAAAAATAGAAGTTAAGGATCTGATAGGAATTCTTCATTACAAACAAAATAATATAACATGGTAGCAAAGGGAGAAGTCACTTTTTCTTTAGTAAACAAATTGTAACCTGGTCAAATACATAAGCGTATATGAGGAGATGCCTGATTCTTCAAAGTAAATATGTAGATTGCAAGTTGGTTGAACTAGGGCACAATTGCTGTGTTCGGTCCATCCGAGGACTAGTGAAGCATAAGAGTAGTAGCAGTGTGCACATACATAGTTGTCATTTTTAGTGCTGCAAGGGAATTTCCATGTGTGACACTCTGTCAAGGTTGGAAGAAAAATCACATATATCAGAAAATATTAATTACAGGTTATACATAATTGGGGGTCAAGGAGTTGTTAAAGCTAGATTGGATTCATATCATAGACCATAAAGTCAGATAAAGAAAGTTCATGGTATAATTTATTTATTGGAGTTTATCAATATATTTTACATTTTACTAAATATTTTTATTGAAAATGTAATAAGGAGAACAATGAAAAAAACTGCAAAGTAGCCACCTCTGTCATTAAAGACCCATTCATAAACCTCAACCTGAGTCATTCTGATTACTTTCTTGAGGGTAGGTAACTAAAACAAAAATGATTCAAACACTTTATAGATAATATAGATTTATTCCCATAACAAAATATGTAAGAATGAATGCTGAGTTCATAATCGTAAGTCTTCACAATATTTAAGTATTGAATGATCACTATAATTATTAAACATTTTTGCATACCTTAAAAATAGGATTAGACAAATACAGAGCAAAAATATGGTTGTGGCCAATTTTTCATTAACTGCATTTGTTAATCTATTTTATAGATTTTCCACAATAGATGTATATTACATTGATGATTATGAAAAAATAAACAGATGTCATAGTTAAAAATATTTTCCTCAAAAATAATCTTAAAATGTGTTAGAACTTAAAATTCTTATGGCACACTGATGCCATGCCCATCAAAATAATTCTCATTTTTATAAGCCTTCTCAAATATCTGTATTCTGTGCCAAGACATTTGCCCTGTAGTGCCTCTGTTTTATGGAACCAAGTCTTGCAAAATATCAGTACCTGTGTCTCTTAACATTATCATAATGCTTATATAAGTAATAATCATCCGCTTAAAATTAGTGAATATGAGAATCAAAGTATCCTTCAAATGATTGCCAATCATATCAATTCCATGCAGTATTCTGTGGTGCACACATATTATGAGGTACTCTAATTGTTAATTTAATGTGTCAACTTGCCTGCCCTAGGGGATGACCAGATAGCTGGTAAAACGTTATTTCTGGGTATGTCTTCCAGGGAGTCTTCATAAGTAATTAACACTTGAATCAGTAGACTCAGTAAGGAAAATCCTTCTCACAAATATGGTGGTGGGTACTAAATACCATCCAATCCACTCTGAAGCCCAAATAGAACAAAAATGCAGAGGATGGGCAGTCTCACTATATCAAAAGCTGGGGCATACATTCTCCTGCCCTTGAACACAGAGTTCCTGGTTCTTGGGCCTTTGGACTAACTGAATTAGAGCATAGCTTTTCTTGGGTCTCCATATTTTTAGATGGTACATCATCATCTCTCTCAATCTCTCAAATTGCATGAGCCAATTCTCATAATAAATCTCCTCTTATATCTATATATCATATTAGTCTGTTTTTCTGGAGCCTAATACAGATGTCAGCCACAAGCGTCATCCTTTCTAAAAAAATGCAGTCTTAATATATGTGCATATTTTGTCTATTTTCTGAGAACTGCACAAGCATTGGAACAAATGAATTGTATTTGTTAGTATTTAGTGCAAAAATCAAATACATAAAATATATTTTAAGAAAGTTTTAGTTAGGAATCACTGCTCTAAAGGAGGAAATACCTAAATGAAAGTGCTAAAATATTTTGAATTACTAAAATCAGAATATGGTTCTAGATTTCTCATTAAGTCTGTGTTGAAAAATAATGCAGAAACATTTAAGCAAACATCGTAAATTAAAATATTTGATTTCACAGTCTATAACTGCTGTATATATTTTTTAAAACTACTATTTACATATACTTTATGAATCTGATTTTATGTAACATACTGAGGAGGAAGAAGTATTGAATAAAAATGCTTTAAGAAGCCTGGAACTATGTATATATTCAAAATGTTTATTGAAGAAAGTAACTAAAGCTGTATTATACTATTATAAAATGTTTTGAATGCTTTTCTCAAGAGATTCCTACTGAGCTGAAGAGAATAATAATTGAATTATAATTGCATGCCCATACAAGTCAAGATACATTTACTCTTTGTGTAAATATTAGAATAGAACATTAAGTTTTTTCTTTAATTTTACAGTACGATTGTAGTGCTATAAATAGAAAACTGGCTACCAGATACACCTTATAAAGAATGGAAACAAATTTGCAATTATGAAGGATAGATGAGTAGTTTACATACATTACATTACATACATTATACAAAATGTAATAGAAAACAAATGTAAAGCTACAAATTCATTTCTGCCAGATTTTGTTTTATCTAGATTACATTGTTCATTTCCCATTCATTAGTTTTATTTTATTTTTTTTTGCAAAATTCAAAACTGTTCACACTAATATCTAGGAATTTTTTTTTTTTTTTGCATTTGCTACTGGTTTCTCTACCCTTTACTGATTACAGTGTTAATCATGAATGCTATTGCTATTATCATCAAAATTTTAAAAATACATAAAGTTGGTAGTATTTTGGTTAGTCATAATCAATGTTTAAAAAGTTTATATATTTTCATATTATTTTCATAAAATATATACTACATTACTAATAAAGTGAAGAACTTATTTCTCCCTATCTCATTCATTTTTTAACTTCTGTAGGTGACCATTTCTATTTTGCACTTGAATTCTTTTCATCTCTTATTGGAACTTTATCTACCGCCTACATTATCTGTCATCTCATCTTTTAAGTGGATCATCCATGTCTAGAACTATGTCTATCTAACAAATTTTTAAATTTGTTATCTGATGTTTATCTTTTTCATATTGATATGACTTTAAAATAATTGCTGGATGGCAATTTTTTCTTTTTTTAAAAAAAAATTTAATGTTTATTCATTTTTGAGAGAGAGAAACCTAGAGAGAGGGAGAAGGAGAGGGAGGGAGAGAGCACGAGAGCAAGCATGAGTTGGGGAGGGTCAGATTGAGAGGGAGACACAGAATCCGAAGCAGACACAGGCTCTGAGCTGTCAGCACAGAGCCCAACACAGGACTCGAACCCACAGACTGTGAGATCATGACTTGAGCTGAAGTCAGACGCCCAACCACCTGAGCCATCCAGGCACCCCAAAGGATGGCAATTTTTCCATTTCATATTTTAAGATCTCTTCTACTGTATGTTTTAAACACCTACAATATCTTTTATCATTAAAAAAATCATTCTGTTTAATTTGGAAAGTCTACTTTCTATATGCTTTTGTTATTGAATGTCGTTTAGCTTATCCTTACATTAGACAAGAGTTTAATATTCTATATTATTTCTGATTTTCTTTTTATGTTTAGGGTTTTAATTAACCTATTGTGTTTGTGTGTATGTATTGTGAGTCCAGTTATATTTTTTACAATAAAAGCCAATATATAAAATGTAATGAATAATATCCAATTTCCCCAGTATGTCTGTTGGCATAAATATGAGCAAATTGCATATGTGTTTCAACTTGTTTGGGGGCCCCTGGGTGGCTCAGTCAGTTGAGCATCCAAATCTTCATTTCAGCTCAGGTCATGATCTTGTCATTCGTGCTGTCAGTACAGAGCCTGCTTGGGGTTCTGTCTCCCTCTCTCTCTGCCCCTTCTCTGCTCTCTCGCTCTCTCTCGCTCTCTCTCTCTCTCTCTCTCAAAATAAATGAATAAACATTTAAACAAAAATACATACATACATATATAAATAAATAATCTTTTTGGCTCCCTTTATTCTTTTTTGATGATTATTTCTGTTTTTTACTATTCATTCTTCTATATTACCATACTTTAAACGTATTGGCATAAGATAAGGTATGGGTCTGTCTTAATTCCTTGTTTTAGAATTATCTTGACTATTCAGGAATCCTAACAATTTATTATAAAATTTAAAATTACTAATTCAATACTTACATTTTTATTAAAATTTTACTAAACTTGTGTTAAATTTATAAATGATTTTGGGAGAAACTGGCATCTAAATAATTTGAATCGTTCAAGTCGTACACATTGTATATCTTCCCTTGTTTTTCCTCTGTGCATAAAAATCTTACGCCCATTTTATTAGATATATTTCTAAGCGTCATTTGTCTTGCCATTTTGAATGTGATCTTTCATTATTATTAAATGTTCTAATTTTAATCACCCACAAGTAGAAACCTTATGGAATTTAACATTTTCCTGACTCTGGCAAAACTTCTGGCATAAACATTTATTAATTCTAAAATTTTGCCTTGAGGTCCTCTTGGATTTCATATGGTGACAATTTCATCATCTGTAAATCACTGCAACTTTTTTTTAATTGAACTATAGTTAGCAAACAATATTATATTCGTTTGAGATGTATAACATGGTGATCTGATGATGGTGTACATTGTGAAGTGCTCACCGTGATAAATGTCATCACCATCTGTCACCATCAAGGATTCTACAATACTGTTGACTATATTCCCTCTACTGGTATAAAATAAGTCACAGGGATGAAAAGTACAGACCTGTCGCTCTTCACTTTCCTGTCTACTCCCTGGGCCTTTTATACTCTCTCATCATCTCTAACTCTTGGACCTCATTCCCCTCTTCCTCCTTATTTAAAAAATCTTAATCAGGACTTAAACTAAAATACTAATGAGGTAAAGAAATATGGAGTGTTTTTTTTTTAAGTAGGCACCACTTAAAAACCTCATGTCCCTCAGGCACCTGGGTGGCTCAGTCGGTTAAGCAACTGACCTCGGATCACGTCATGATCTCATGGTTCTCGTGAGTGAGTTCGACCTCCACATGGGGCTCTCTGCTGTCAGCACACAGCCTTTGTCGGATCCTACCCCTCTCCTGCTCATGCTGAGATCAAGTGTCAGATGCTTAACTGACTGGGCCACCCAGGAGCCCTGAAGATTCTGGAGTATTTTTAAATCTCTAATATATTAATTTCTCTTTGGTCCTCCTTGTCCTTTGTCTTCTTCCTCTCCCTTGAATATTTTAATTTATACTATAATGCTTACATTCCATTTTTTCTTTAATTCATTAAAATTCAGACTTTTTAATTTCAGAAAGAGATTTAGGGATGCAGGCCTACTTAGGTGATCTAGACTTGTAAATGGTTTTTGAAAAGAATGTTCTATCTCTGTGTATTTGTAGGCAAGATCTTAACTGTGTTCTTCAGATATCCTTCATAGCTTCTTTCTTTTTTGTCAGAGGTTTCAAAGTGAGGAATTTTAAAATTTATAACTTTGCAGATTTTTCATATATCTATTATTCCAATTTTTCCTTTATGTATTTCAACATAAGGTATATTTGGTGCATAAACATCTGTGATTGCTTAATCTTCATGGAGAATTATTCAGTTAATCATTAGCTAAATGTCAATTATTTTTATCTCAATTCTATTTTGCTGCAGTTGATAGTGATAGACAAACTTTTTGAAGGATGGGAATAGCCAGATTTGTTTAAAGTTACTACTTATTTAGCTAAGCAATGTACTTACCAAGTTCTTTATTGTTTCAGAATTCTGCATTTCTGTGTCATTTCCTCTTTTCTTTAAAGCCATTTTTTTCTTTTCCTTTGGGGAAATGTTTGGGTTTTTGTTTATTACTTATGTTAACTTTAGAAAAGTCAAAATTTTCAAGTATATGGAGATCATTATGATTTCAATACTGGATTTGGGCACAGCATATCTACTTACATAAAGAATGTTATATCTAGAATTATAAGCGATTGACAAGGACTTTCGCTTTTAAAAAATTTGGGGGGGCACCTGGGTGGTTCAGTTGGTTAAGTGTCTGACTTTTGATTTCGGCTCAGGTCATGATCTTACAGTTTGTGAGTTCCAGCCCTGCATTGGGCTCTGGGTGACAGCACTCTCTCTCCCTTCCTCTCAAAATAAATAAATAAACTTAATTTTTTTTAATTGTGGTAAAATGCACACACAAAATTGATCACTTTAGCTATTTTTAAGTGTATGTTTTAGTGATATTACCTAGATTTACCTGACTGTGCAAACATTACTACCATCCATCTCCAGAACTCTTTTCATTTTGCAAAAACGAAACTCTGCATACGTTAATAATAATTGTCCATTCTTCTATAACCCTAGCCCCTGACAACTACTGCTCAACTTTCTGATTCTGCCAATCACATAAGTGGAACAATGCAGCATTTGCCTTTATGTAAATCGTTTATTTCACATAGCTTAATGTCCTCAAGATTCATTCATGCTGTAGGTGTGTGCCAAAATTTTCTTTCCTCTTATTGCTGAATAATACTCCATTGTATTTATGTACCACATTTTCTTTAATCACATCTCTCAATGGATACTTGGCTTGCTTCTACACTTTGGATTTTGGAAATAATGTCGCTATGCACAAAGGTGTAAAAATATCTCTTTGCTACCCTGCTTTCAATTTTGGGGGGTGCATACTCAGAAGCGTAATTGCTGGATCATATGCCAATTCTACTTTTAATTTTCTGAGGAACCACCAAACTGACTTTCATAGCAGCTGCACTATTTTACATTCCCACCATGTACAGGTGCCAGTTTCTCCACATCCTCACCAATACTTGTTAGGTTCTGTTTTGATTTGTCTTATAGTAGCTCTCCTAATGGGTGGGGGTGGTATCTCATTATGGATTTATTTTTATTCCCTAATGATTTATGATGTTGAGCATCTTATGTGTTTTTTGCCATTTGTATAGCTTCTTAGAAATCTATTCGAGTGTTTTGCCAATTTTAGACCCAAGTTGTTTGTGGACTCTTTGTCATTTAGTTATGGGATGATATTTTTGGTTTTTATTTAAAAAGATCCCTGTAGAGTACAGAAGATATAGATAGATGATAGATGGATAGATACATACATACATGCATGCATACATACATACATACATACATAGTTTGGATTGTGTTTAAATATGGTGATAAAATATGAAAAAATATACATTTAAAATGCATAAAATGTATAAAGTTATGTGATTGTAATCCGCTAGAATACTGAATTTCCCAAATAAAATATCAAATGGTATCCAAGGAGATACACCAAAAATATTTTCTTCAGTCATTGACTTACTTTCATTTTTGGTAAAGAAATATTGAATGTATTCTGTGACATATATGTATTTTTGTTTTGTTAAAAATCAGATACCACTAAAAATGTTATACTCATTTTATCTTTATTTCCTTCAGGTGTATTGGGTAGGTAAATGCTACAAACGTATTCAAATATAATGATCCAATGGAAAAAAATTGAATGCTGAGGAAATATTTCTAATATAAGGTAAAAAAAATTAGAGATAGCCAGTGCAAGTGGGTGAGGGGCAGATTGAGAGAGAGAGAGAGAGAGAGAGAGGAGAGAGAGAGAGAATATCAGCACAGAACCTGACATGAGGCTTGATCCCAGGACACTGTGATCATGACCTGAGCCAAAATCAAGAGTTGGATATTCAACTGACTGAGCCACACATGCGCTCATAAAGTGAAATTTTAAAAATATTTGTAGAAATATTAAATTACTGATAAACCAAAGTATAAAATCAATTTAAAAAATTAATCTATTTTACAATAGGAAGCTTTGGTTTGTCCCCAAGAGATTAAAATTTAACTGACTTCGATCATTTCCTAAATTTTAGAATTAAAAAACGTATATTTACATACTTGACAGAAAATATATTCCAGCTGCATTGAGATTAATAAAAGAGCTTAGAATAGTGAAAGGGGTGCCTGGGTGGCTCAATAGGTTAAGCGACCGACTCTTGTTTTTGGCTCAAGTCATGACCTCAAGGTCTGTGGGTTTGAGTCCTGCATTGGGCTCCGTGCTGACAGCTCAGATTCTGTGTCTACCTCTCTCTCTGTCCACACCCCCCCAACTCATGCTGTATCCTTCTGAAAAATGAATAAACATTAGACAAATTAAAAAAAAAGAATAATTAGTGAAAAAAGGCAACTATCAGATGTCTCTCATTGTTACCATCACCCCCCCTGTGAGCCACATCAAAAATTACATTTAATTTGAGGCCACATTTTCTAGCTGACTTCTGTAATGGAGCAAATTTGATATTTATGACTATACAGGTATTATCTACAACATGGAAACTTGAATGGTCCAGTAGTTAAGGATATAGGCTTTCAGTCAAACGTGTCTGTTTAAATTTCTGCTTTGCCCTTTAGTCTCCACGTAAACTGAAGCAGATTGTTTAAGTATGTACACCTATATACTTGTGTTGTTTTTTCCATGTACGATATGGGGTCCATGATGATAATAAATGGTCATCTTTTGCAGAACTGTGAATATTAGAAGAGTTAGCTAGCATACATTAAGTCCTATGTACCCTAAAAAGTTTACAGTATGACAACAGATGTGGAGGAGAAAATTGATTAGATAAGCAAGGTTTGGGGTGAGAGTAAGTCTAAAGCCCAGATCTACTGCTTGCTAATTTCACTATAAATTTGTGTGTTTATATTTAGTTTATTTATTATTTTTTAAAGACATGGGTTCTTTAAAATTTTTTTAAAATTTATTTTGGAGAGAGAGAGAAACAGAGTGTGAGTGGGGTGGAGCAGAGAGAGGCGGAGAAACAGAATCTGAAGCAGGCTCCAGGCTCTGAGCTGACAGCACAGAGCCTGATGCGCGGCTTGAATTCACGAACTGTGAGATCATGCCCTGAGCCGAAGTTGGATGCTTAACCTACTGAGCCACCCTAGCGCCCCATAAATTTGTGTATTTATATTTTAAATGGGGATATTATTTGTTTCATTTCCAAGGGTTGCTATGTGGTTTTAATAGTTTAATTCATTTAAAGGGCTCCATACAGTTACTAACAAAGAAATAAATTTAATATCAACTATTGTTTTAATAAATGATAACCATCAAAATAGTTTTTTTTTGCTTTTGGGGCGCCTGGATGGTTCAGTTGGTTGAGTGTCCGACTTCGACCCAGGTCATGATCTCATAGTTCATGGGTTTGAGCCTCATGTCAGCTCTTCACTGGCAGCTCAGAATCTCTTTTGGATTCTCTGTCTCCCACTCTCTCTGTGCCTCTTCTGCTCATGTTCATGTGTTGCCTTTCTCTCTCTCTCTCTCTCTCTCTCTCTCTCTCTCTGTCTGAAAAATAAACATTAAGAATAGTTTTCTTGCTTTAAATAATAATGTACACATTATTTGTTTTATTTATTTTTAAGTTATTCTTACTTACTTCTTACCTCTGAATTTGTTTTTGCAATACCTTCTTTCTGTACACCTGCACTTTGCTCTTGCTACAAATTCAATTCATGTCTCCCAGGGTCAGTGGCTCTGACTCTTGTGTAAATATATGGGTGGTTGAAAGATGATTCTGAAGGAACAAACATATACATTTGAGTATATGACAGAATACTTGTGTGAGTATGTATACATATTTTCAGCATACAGATTATGGAAGTATTCACCTAGTTATATCTGAGTTCTACTGAGCCATCTCACAGTAAAATCATGATATAACACTCTATTCAGGCTATGACTTGGAATTATTATGCATCCATTTGTACACCAGTATGATAAAGCAGCCTTATAGTATGTCAGTTTGATAGATTTTGTACATTACTAAAATTGTTGCTTATTTTATATTCCCTATTTTTTCCATTTTTTATTGTTTTAAAACATTTACAAATATTTAGAAGAGATTTATACGCAAAGCAACATCTTTGCAAACATCATTCAAGTCTTCTAGTATAATTTTCTCCCAGCTCTAAACACATCTGTCATTTAATGCAATGTTGCTTTATGTTATTCATGAAGAAAAAGAAAAATATCACATAAAATAAGATATATTTTTATAATAATAAATCATGAAAACATAGTTTTATTTAACCAACTAAATAAACATTTATTGGTATTGTAAATAAGTTTAGAAAGATAAATGCCTTTTTTAATGAAGTACTTTCTCTGTTGTGTTATGAAACTAAATACTGCATGAACATGTCAGAACCCGTCAAATTTTGTACAAAGTGTTTTTTTATTGGGTAAATCCTAGAAGGAAAAAATGAAATCACTATGCTTCCTATTTAGTCTTAACAATACAAAAAAAAAAAACAAAATTTGCCTACATTACTTACATCGTTCTTCAAAGACATTTTATGAGTCTTGTTAAACAAGAAATATGGAATTTAGTTTTTAGTTTTAGATAGTGAAGTGGGAAACTATTGATTGATTGTTCTGCAAATGATTCCTTTATATATTTTTGTAAGTTTTTAAATTCTAGTTACTTAACATATAGTGTAATATTGGATTCCGGAATGGAATTTATTGATTCATAACTTAAATACAACACCCAGTGCTCATCCCAACAAGTGCCCTCCTTAATACCCATCACCCATTTAGCCCATTCCCCACCACCTCTCCTTCAGTAAGTAATCCTCTCTTCTCTATAGTTAAGAGTTTCTTATGGTTTGCTTCTCTCTTTTTTTTCCCTTCCCTTATGTCCATCTGTTTTGTTTCTTAAATTCCACATATGAGTAAAATTATATGGTATTTGTCTTTCTCTGTCATATTTCAACTAGCATAATATACTCTAGCTCCATCCACATCGTTTCAAATGACAAGATTTCATTCTTTTTGATGGCTAATATTCGATTGTATATGTAATATATGTATTTGTATACATAATATATATATATTTGTATATATATAATATATATGTATTCCATTGTACAATATATATACCACATCTTTATCCATTCATCAGTCACATGTGCCCTTTATATCAGTATTTTTGTATCCTTTGAGTAAATACTTGGTAGTAAAATTGCTGAATTGTAAGGTAGTTCTTTTTTTAACTTTTTGGGGGAACTTCCATACTATTTTCCAGGGTGGCTGCACCAGTTTGCTTTCTGACCAGTAGTTCAAGAGGGTTCCCCTTTCTCTGCATCCTTGCCAACATCTGTTGTTTCCTGTGCTGTTAATTTCAGCCATTCTGACAGGTGTAAGGTGGTATCTCATTGTGGTTTTGATTTGTATTTCCCTGATGATGAGTGATGTTGAGCATCTTTTCATGTGTCTGTTAGCCATCTGGATGTCATCATTGGAAAAGTGTCTATTCATGTCTTCTGCCCATTTCTTAACTGGGTTGATTTTGGGTGTTGAGTTTGATAAGTTCTTTATAGATTTTTGGATACTAACATTTTATCAGATATGTCATTTGCAAATATCTTCCCCCATTCCATTGGTTGCCTTTAGTTTTGTTGATTGTTTCCTTCCCTTTGCAGAAGCTTTTTATTTTGATAAAGTTACAAGAGTTGCCTCTGGAAACATGTCTAGTAAGAAGTTACTGCAGCCAATTTCAAAGAGGTCCTGTCTCCTCTAGGACTTCAATGGTTTCCTGTCTCACATTTAGTTCTTTTTGAATTTATTTGTGTGTGTGTGTGTGTGTTGTAAGAAAGTGGTCCAGTTTCATTCCTCTGCATGTTGCTGTTCAGTTTTCTCAACACTACTTGTTGAAGAAATTTTTTCCATTGGATATTCCTTCCTGCTTTGTTGAGATTAATTGACCATATAGTTGTGGGTCCATTTCTGAGTTTTCTATCCTGTTTCATTGATCTATGTGTCTATTTTTATGCCAGTATCATACTGTCTTAATCACTACAGCTTTGTATTATAACTTGAAGTCCAGAATTGTGATGCCTCCAGCTTTGCTTTTCTTTTTTCAAGGTTGGCTTGCTATTCAGAGTCTTATGCGGTTCCATACAAATTTTAGGATTGTTTGTTCTAGCTCTGTGAAAAATGCTGGAGATATTTTTATAGGGATTGCATTAAATGTGTAGATTGCTTTGGGTAGTATAGACATATTAACAATATTCTTCTGGTCCATGAGCATGGAATGTCTTTCCATTTTTTGTGTGTCCTCTTCCATTTGTTTTATCAATGTTCATAGTTTTCAGAATATAAATCTTTCACCTCTTTGGTTAGATTTTTTTCTAGGTATCTTATGGTTTTTGGTTCAGTGGAAATGGGATTAATTTCCTAATTTATCTTTCTGTTGCTTCATTATTGGGGTGTAGAAATGCAACAGATTTCTGTATGTTAATTTTATATCCTGTGACTTTACTGAATTTGTGTATCAGTTCTAGCAATTTCTTGGTTCTTTTTCAGGTTTTGTATATAGAGTATCATGTCATCTGAAAATTGTGAAGGTTTTACTTTTTCCTTGCTGATTGGTTTGTACGCCTTTTATTTCTTTGTTTTGTGTGATTGCTGAGGCTAGGATTTCCAGTACTTATGTAACCCATAACAATGGTGAAAGTGGACATCCCTGTCTTATTCCTGACCATAGAAGAAAAGCTCTGCATTTTTCCCCTTTGAGAATGATATTAGCTGTGGGTTTTTTATATATTGCATTTATTAAATTGAGATATGTTCCCTATAAAACTACTTTGTTGAGATTTTTTTTTATGAGTGTATGGTCTACTGTGTCAAATGCTTTTTCTACATCTATTGAAAGAATCATATGGTTCTTATCCTTTCTTTTATTAACATGGTGTATCAGGTTGATTTAACTACCCTTGTAGGGCAACTGGGTGGCTCAGTCAATTGAGCATCCGACTTTGGCTCAGGTCATGATCTCATGGTTCGTGGTTTTGAGCCCCGCATCGGGTTCTGTGCTGACAGCTCAGAGCCTGGATCCTGCTTAAGATTCTGTGTCTTCCTCTTTCTCTTCTCCTCCCCAGCTGGTGCTCTGTCTGTCTGTCTGTCTCTCTCTCTCTCTGTCTCTCAAAAATAAACATTAAAAGAAATGTTTAAATAATAATAATAATAATAATAATAATAATAATAATAATAATAATAAAAACTACCCTTTCAGCCCAGGAATAAATCCCACTTGATCATGGTGAATGATTCTTTAATGTATTGCTGCATTCAGTTTGCTACAATTTTAGTGAGAATTTTTACATCCATTTGCATCAGGGATATTGACCTGTAGTTTTCTTTTTTAGTGAAGTCTTTATCTGGTTTTGGTATCAGGGTAATGCTGGCCTCATAGAGTGAATTTGGAAGTTTTTCTTCCTTGTCTATGTTAGGAATAGTTTGGAAATAATATTTTTAACTATTCTTTAAGTGTTTGGTAGAATTCTCCTGTGAAACCATCTGACCCTGGACTTTTGTTTGTTGGGAATTTTTGATTACTGATTCAATTTTTTTTGCTGGTTATCAATCTGTTAAAGTTGTCTATTTTTTCCAGTTTCAGTTTTGGTAGTTATATGTTTCTAGGAATTTCTCCATTTCTTATTGTTGTCTAATTTGTTGACATAGGGTTTTTCATAATATTCTCTTCTAATTGTTTTTATATCTATTGTGTTGGTTGTTATTTCTCCTCTCTCATTTGTGATTTTATTTAATTGAGTCTTTTCTCTTTTTGATAAGTCTGGTCAGGGGTTTATCAATTTTTATTATTATTTTCAAAGAACTGGATCTTGGTTTCATTGATCCATTGTATTGTTTTATTGTTGTTGTTGTTTGTTGTTCCTATATCATTTATTTGTTCTTTAATCTCTATTATCTTTATTTCTGATGGCATTAGATTTCATTTGTTTTCCTTTTTCTAGCTCCTTAAGGTGTAAGGTTAAGTTGTGTATTTGAGATTTTTCTTCCTGCTTGAAGTAGGTTTGTATTGCTATATACTTTCCTCTTAGGATTGCTTTTGCTCTATCTCCAAGGTTTTGGACCTTTGTGTTTTCATTTCCATTTGTTTCCATGTATTTGTTTTATTTCATCTTTGATTTCCTGGTTGACCCAGTCATTGTTTAGTATCATGTTGTTTAACCTCCATGAATTTGTGGTCTTTCTAAATTTTTTCTTGTAGTTAACTCCAAGTTTCATAGTGTTGTGGTTAGAAAATATGTGTGGTATGATCTCAATATTTTTGTACTTGTTGAAGATTGATTTGTGACCTACCACATAATCTGTTGTGGAGAATGTCCCATGTACACTTGAAAAGTATTTGTATTCTGATGTTCTAGAATGGAATGTTCTAAAAATATCTGTTAAGTCCATCTAGTCCAGTGCGTCATTCAAAGCCATTGTTTCCTTGTTGATTTTCTGTTTAGATGATCTGTCTATTGATGTAGGTGGCATTTTAAAGTCCCCTGCTATTATTGTATTATTATCAATTGGCTCCTTATGTTTGTTATTAATTTTTTATATACTTGGGTACTTTTGCGTTGGGTAGATAAGTATTTACAGTTGTTAGATCCTCTTGCTGGATTGTCCCCTTTATTATGTTATGGCACCCTTCTTCATCTCTTATTACAGTCTTTGTTTTAAAGTCTGGTTTGTCCAATATAAGTATTGCTACTGTGGCTTTCTTTTGACGTCCATTTACATAATAAATGTTTCTCCACCCCCTCACTTTCAATCTGCAGGTGTCTTTAGATCTAAAATAAGTCTAATGTAAGCAGAGTATAGATAGATCTTATATTTTATACATTATGACACCCTAAGTCTTTTGATTGGAGCATTTAGTCCATTTGCCTTCAGAGTAAGTGTAAACAGATATGAATTTAGTGCTGTTTTATTACTTGTTTTGTCATTGGTTTTAGAGATTTTCTCTGTTCCTTTCTTGTCTTTCTCACTTTTGGTCTTTCCTTTCCACTCGAAGAGTCCCCTTTTATAATTCTTTGATAGCTGATTTAGTGGTCTTGAATTACTTCAGTTTTTGTTTGTCTGGAAAACTCTTTAACTCTCCTTCTATTCTGAATGATAGCTTTTCTGGATAGGGGTTTCTTGGCTGTAGATTGTCCCCATTTATCACTTTGAACATATAATGCCACTCCCTTCTGGCCTTCCATGTTTCTGTTGAGAAATATGCAGCTAGCCTTATGGGTATTCCCTTAAAAATTAAGAACTTCTTTTGTCTTGTTTCTTTTAAGATTTTTTTCTTTATCACTATATTTTGCCAGTTTAATTACAGTATGTCTTGGGGTTGATCTGCTTTTATTGATTTTAATGGGAGTTCTTGTGCCTCCTGAATCTGTGTGTTTGTTTCCTACCCAAGATTAGGGATTGTTTGAGCTATTATTTCATCAAATAAATTTTCTGCTTCCTTTTACATCTCTTCCTCTTCTGGAATTCCTATAATATGAATGTTAGTATGTTGGATGGAGTCACTGAGTTCCCGAAGTCTATTCTTGTGTTCCATATTTCTTTCCTTTCTTTTGTTCAGTGTCATTATTTTCCATTATTTTATCTTCTATGTCACTTACTCATTCCTCTGCTTTTTCCAGCCTGCTCTTCATTGCATTAAGTATGTTCCAATCTCAATTATTGTAGTTTTCATTTCTGACCGATGTTTATCTCTATGGCAAGGATCTCTGTGAAGTCTTCTCTCCTTTTTTCAAGACCAGCAAGTATGCTTATGACTGCTGCTTTAAATTCTCCATCAGACATGTTACTTATATCTCTTTCATTTAGATTTCCGGCCATGACCTTATCTTGTTGTTTCATTTAGAGTGAATTTGTCTGTTTTGAAATTTTTTTTTAACGTTTATTTATTTTTGAGACAGAGAGAGACAGAGCATGAACGGGGGAGGGGCAGAGAGAGAGGGAGACACAGAATCGGAAGCAGGCTCCAGGCTCTGAGCCATCAGCCTAGAGCCCCACACGGGG
This sequence comes from Acinonyx jubatus, assembly GCF_027475565.1. NCBI lineage: Eukaryota > Metazoa > Chordata > Mammalia > Carnivora > Felidae > Acinonyx > Acinonyx jubatus. Next base: position 212,650,038 of record NC_069380.1, read on the forward strand.
CTTGAACTCACGGACTGCGAGATCGTGACCTGAGCTGAAGTCGGACGCTTAACCGACTGAGCCACCCAGGCGCCCCTGAATTTGTCTGTTTTGGCATTTTGTTCAAATCTCTGCCTTCTTCAATGTGGCTTCTTCAAGCCCTTCAGTTGTGAAGTTTTTTCTGTCAGTCTTCAGGTTGATTTCTTGGGTATTTAAAATGATTTGATAGATATCTAGTTGTGTTCATGGAATAAGAGGAGCCTAGAGTCCTACTATTGTGCCATTCTCCTTCCCTCCAATACCAGTAGTACCTTGGACAAAATGCTTAACCACTTTGAACTTTGGTTTTCCTGGGTGTTTCTCAATTTTTTTTTCATGGATCTGGCTTCATTCGTTGCCACTTAAAGAAATATTACTTTTCTGTTCAGTTCTGGAGGCTAGAAGTCCAAGATCAAAGTGCTGGCAGGTCTGGTTTCTTCTGAAGCCTTTCTCCTTGGCTTGCTGCCTCTTGTTGTGTGCCTTACCTGTGTGCCCATGTGTGCCTGGTGTCTCTGTGATTGTGGATAGTTTTTAAGGCTCACCTTACCCTCTTTCTCTTCTGCCCTTCATCTGGACAAGCTGATAAGAAAGCCTGAGTGATTGCTCTATTATGTATCAAATAAATCATCTCCCAGCCATCTGTCACTTATATATCCATCATGTTTCAATTATTTATTCATTTATTTTAAAGTTTATTTAGACAGAGAGTGCGCACAAGACTGTGCAAGTGGGGGAGGGCAGAGAGGGAGAGAGAGAATCCCAAGCAGGCTCCATGCTGCTAGCACAGAGCCTGATATGAGGCTCAGTCTCACAAACCATGAGATCGTGACCTGAGCTGATATCAAGAGTTGGATGCTTAACACTGAGCCACCTAGGCACCCCATCTATCAATCATTTATTATCTAAATACCATACTTCATCAGTCTTTCATTTATTACATGTCATCAATCTATCATGGATTAGCAATGTATCTTCAAATTATAAGTACATACTAATAATTCTAGCCGTTACACGATCTTAACATTCTTCCTTGCCTTCCCTTGCTTAACATTTCTTACTTCCTTTCTCTGACAGTTATAAGTGTGTCTTCCAGTTTTATCAATATATTTCTCATTTGCTTACTCAGACAGTAAAACAGAAAATTGTCTCAGAATTGCTCACTCATATCACTGAGGTGAAAAAAAAAATCATGCACTGCATAGGATTCAGCATTTGTTTGCAGTTCTTTGTGTCTTCAAGCGGAGTAGAAATGGTGATGGTACGCTATGTTATATGGTTACTCAGTTTCCTTTTCAGTAGCTATAATTATATTCAAAATAAATGCAGTGAGTTTTATTTATTTCTGGTTTCTAGAATCTCTGTTGTATTTTTGAGACAGTACTCTTAATATTCTCTTAATTCGAGTAGCTTTGTAGTATGTCTTTAATTCAGGTAGTGTAAATCCTGTTATTTTGTTCCTCTTTTTCTTGTATTGGATATTCTAGGCACTTTGCATTTCCGATAAATTTTAGATAAATAAAACATTTTTAAATGTTTATTTTTGAGACAGAGAGAGACAGAGTGCAAGCAGGAGAGGGGTAGAGAGAGAAAGAGACACAGGATCTGAAGCAGGCTCCAGCCTCTGAGCTGTCGGCACAGAGCCTGATGTGGGGCTCGAACTCACAAACTGTGAGGTCATGACCTGAGCCAAAGTCAGACGCTTAACCCACTGAGCCATCCAGGCGCCCCTAAATGAAAGATTTTTAAAAAGGATTCCATATAAAGCCACGGAGATTATGCTTACGCTTATTTTGGATTTCTAAATAATTTTGGTAAAATTGATATCTTTTGTAAAGTCTTCTAATCCACAAACTTTGAATATTTTTGCATTTACTTAGGTCTTCCTTAATTTCACTTAGCAGTGTTTTGTAGTTTTTACGGTAAGGTACTGGTTTTGCATCACTTTTGTTAGGTATATGCTTAGGTTTATAGGATGTATAATAAGACAGTAATCTGCTTTTATTCAAGAGCCAAATATGTGAATAACTTTAATCTCTGAAAAGTTCTCTGTTCTATAGACTGAATAATAAGGAAAGCATAATGACAGCTTCACTAATATTTTAAAAATAAATAGAAATTGGATGTTATTTTTTTTTCCGGTAAAGCTACCAAATGTATACATTAGTTTTAGGTTTTATGTGTTTGTAGTTATCACCAAGCACTATTTGTGGACCATCTTGCCATTTAAAAATAATGACAGCTGTAATTCTTTTCCAATCTTAATTTCTTTTGTCCTTGCTTTATTGCATAGGTGACTTTCAGGTAGAATACTACAAAAAAAATGTGGAGATAATGAAATTTCTTTTCTATTATCAAACTCAGAGGAATATGTGATTTTTCATCCTTAACTAGAATATTCATTTAATATTGTTTTATCTTTCCAGATTGCAAATTTTTAAAGTTCTGAATTGATTTAGATTTCTCAGTGATTGTCTGTCGGTCGGTCTGTCTGTCTGTCTCTCTCTCTCTTTTTTTACCAAGTAGTTTAATATATTTATTTGGCAACAGTTCTTTCTCCCCTCCATTATTCTGTTAATATGCTGGATCACTTTGAATTAATTTTGAATGTTAAACTAATTTGGATTATTGAAATAAATCTCATATAGTCACAATATATTATTGTTTTGTGTATTTCTGAATTATGTTGCATCATATTTTCTTTAGAGTTTTTGTGGTTATGTGTTAATAGAACATATTGCCTTTACATTTGTTTTCCTTGTGACATGTTCATATATACTTATTCGGGATTCATAATATATGGGTTCAATTATTTTTAAATATAGGGAAATAATTGATTTTTCTATTTTTTCTTGTTTATGTTTTCATAAGTGTTCTTCTTTCCCGAACATTTTGTACATTTCACCTAACAGGTCAAATGTATTACCACAAAGTTGTTTATATTAGCATCTTATTATCATTTGGGACTGAAGGATCTATTATATAGTGTAAGTAGTTTGTGGTTTGGTATTCTTTTTGTGATCTGATTTTCAGTGTTTATATAAATTTTATTAACACTTAAATGTCAGTCTTAGGCTTTATTGATTTTCTTTTTTGAAAAATGTTTATTATTTCACTTTTACTTAGACCTAATCATGTCTCTCTTATTGTTTTCTTTGCTACAATAGAAGTTTGGATTATTGTTTTAGTTTTTCTTTTTACTATTTAAAGTATTCTTTAAACACTTTTTTAACTGCAGTTTCCCCAAACTTGATATTTTGTTTTCATTACTTCTCATTCTAAAGTATAATTGCCATTGCAATTTTTTATACATTTTATGTTACTCAATTTCACACATTTAAATTCAATTTAAATTTCCTAGTTGTATCTTTGGTTTCTGGTTTAATTCAATTATGTCAAATGAGTATACCATATATGATTTACATTTTCGGGTATTTGGTAAGACTTGTTTTATAGTTCTTTATATAAACTATGTCTTTTGGTAAATAGTCCATGTGTTCAAAGAAAGGATGTATATTTTGCAAGTATTGGATGCATTTTTAGTAAAGGACTTTTCTTAGCAATTACTTTGTTGATTGTAGATTTCTGCAATGAAAAAGAGCCTTCTTTAACTAGCATTGCACCTTTGATTTCTTCACACTGTAGATAAACAGCTGACATTTCAGGTGATATTCAGATGTGAGTCACATATTTGACAGTTGAGTAGATCTGGGTTACTGAATTGTTAGCAAATATTAAAAGTCTCATTCTACACTGCTGCCACAAAAGGAACACTTTTTTAAAGAAATATTGTCCTTGATTTTTAAATACATGAATCACTTGTTTAAAAAGAAGTCTATGTTAATGGATTTACATGGCTATATAAATGATGAGCTAGTCTGTAAATGGATTCCTAGGAAACTCACTACATGTTGAAGAACATATTCTAATAATTTTTCCCCTTGCTGCATTTCAATCCTTTGGATGTGTTTTCAAGCCCAAATTTAACTGCAGATATTTTATTGTAAACAGAAAAGAAATGTGTCTGAGATCATTTGATATGTCTGTTGGGAAGAGAGGTTTCACAGTTATGAACATTTTCCCAATGCTTTCAATACATCTCCAGTATATTTCACCCTCCTTATTTTATTCTGAAAATATAAGAATAAAGAGTAAATATACAATACATATGCCATCCTTATTAGAAAATAAGCATGAGGATTTGACTAGCCTGAGAGCCAACTGGACCTATTAAATAAAGTTCAGCATTCAGCACCTTTATCCTCCCAATGACAGTTTCAGACAGGATAGGTCTGACTCTGTAGAGAAGAGCCGACAGGTGTTCTCTTTGAGCAAGCTACTCCCAAGTGGAAATAGCACACATCACAGACAAATTTTGTTTTATTGCTTCCCAATGCAACAAGAATGCTTTATAACAAACCACCTCTAAAGTCAGTAGTTTAAAACAATACCTGCTTATTTACTTTTTTTCTCTTTGTGTGTAAGTAGATCTTCAGGCTACCAACCTACTGGGCTTGACTTAAGGCTGCAGTGAGTTTCTTTTTATTTATCTTTTAATGTTTACTTATTTTTGAGAGAGAGACAGACAGACAGACACGCAGAGAAAGAGGGAGACATAGAATCCAAGGCAGACCCCAGGCTGAGCTGTCAGCACAGAGCCTGACACAGGGCTTGAACTCATGAACAGTGAGATCACGACCTGAGCCGAAGTCGGACATTCAGCTGACTAAGCCACCCAGGGGCCCCAAGGTTGCAGTGAATTTCAAGTCAGCCCCCGGGTTTCCACATTCTCTTTGCACCTGCACGTAGCTGAACATGCTTTTCTCTCAACAGATCACTGAAGCACAGAATGGAAACAAACCCCTTAAAGGCTTGGCTCAAAAGTAACCTGTTTACAATTCTGATCACATTTTCTTTCCCAAAGCAAGTCATGTGAATATATACAAATCAGTGGGACTGCAAAGTATAGAAATCATATGAGGGATTAAAAGCCCACGTGATAAAGAGTAAATACGTAATTCCAAATATAGGTAAGAATGGAAAACTGAGGGTAATAATTCCACGCCCTACACACACCCAGTTTTCTAAATTTAGCAATCGAACAAGAAAATTTGCCTCCTCAATAGTAGAGTAAGGAAAAAGTTACTAAGAGGTTCAGTGTTACTAATGTGTCTGCTTTCACAGAATAAAAATATTTTTAATAGGGAACAAAGGTTTCTCTTTAAAAACTAACACATCATTGTTAGTATACTGAGTAAAGATGATAATAAAAATCAGCCTAAAATTACATTTGATTTCAATAGGGTTTTTCCAGGTAATCATGAAATATTATTTCATTTTAACTGAAAATGAGAGATAATAATTACTGTAGATGTTGATGATCACACACATCGCAATTTTTATAGACCTCATTCCCTGGCAGCCCAAAGAAATTTGGAGGAAATGAAACAAGAATAACTTGGACCCTATTGCTCTACTTGGAAGTCATTGGATAACAAAGACTGCTCCAAAATCCATGTTAGGACTAAGGCCTTTTATAGAATTTGGACTTTTGACAAGAAAATAAAATTTTAAATTTCATTGTGTGTGAATTGATTGTCTCATTTTTGGAAACGGCTAGTTTTACTATAGAATGCAGGAGAATTTAAATGGACAAAATAGATGAATGTATGGTGTCAGATTATCACCTCACTTTCCAGGGATGATAGTTTTATAAAACTTAAATGAGGATTAAAAAAAAAGGAAAAGATAAATATAGACACAGATTTCTTTAAGTTTGCTTAAATGTATCTTTGGAACATATTTTAAAATAACTCCTGGAATGGATAATATTCTAAACTTATCTATATAGAAGCAGAACAAAGGACTTACTCCTAATTTAGAATCTTTGTTCATTCCTTCGCTTTAAAAAATTTCAAAGTTCTTTTGCTTTGGAAAAAACCACATAAAACTGACTTCCTATAGCACCATTCAAAAAAATAAAGTACTTTTCATAAAGTAAGCAAAAATAGGTGATTGTGATTGATGAAGTTTAAAATTTGCCTATAGTATCAAAGACTTTTGGTTTCAATAAGAATTTTTGCTGAAATTTCTTAGATTCTAAGCTACTTTTACATTAACATGTTCATATCCATTAAAAAATGACAATATTTTTAAATTATTTAATGTTTTCTTTTTATTTTTGAGAGAGAGAGAGCGAGCGAGCAGGGGCGGGAGAGGGGCAGAGAGAGAGGGAGACACAGAACTTGGAAGTGGGTTCTAGGCTCCGCGCTGTCAGCACAGAGCCCGACGCAGAACTCGAAGTCATGAACTATGAGATCGTGACCTGAGTGGAAGTTGGAAGCTTAACTGACTGAGGCATCCTAAATAATAATATTTTAAAGCTAGTAATTTCATCAGCAACAAAACATCTCTTGTTTTACTTTATTAACATTCACTTTCTCATAAAAGAATCAGGACAGCTTATAAGACACACAGTCTAACCTTACATAAAATAATTATTATATATATCATATATGTATATATATGCAGATTCTTATACTTTATGTAAGTAATGAATTATTAACACTGAGTAAACTGTGAAAAATTGATCAGATATTAAAAAAATAAACCTAAAAGCAAAAAAGAAGTTGTAGCTACGATGTCAACAGAGAAAATAATTGAAAACGCTTGATTATTCCATAAAAGGAAGGAAAGGAGGAAAAAGAAATTTTACATGGCAGTAAAAAAGAAAGTGAATTATTCTTATGCCTAAGACCATGGATGAATCTCAAGCTGCTATGCAGAGGATCAGAAAAAGGACACAGAAAATCCACATAAATGATGATGTGTGTGTGTGTGGGGGTATCTGTTTGAGATAAAATTAATGTTTCATAGGGAGAAATACCCCCAGAAATTTGGTTGCCTCCAGATGAGAAATTGAGATAAGAGGAACAAGAAAACTTTGTGGCATAAGAGAAATGTTCTGTACATTGATAGAAGTACATGGATGAATCATTTTTTTTTCTGAATGATCAAATTTAAATATAGAAATAAACTTAATAGATTTGTTTTCCATAGTGGTATGAGTTAGGATTTCTCAAATATTTTCTGTGAATTCTAGATTTAAAAAATTAGTAATTTTATTGAGTTTCTTTTATCACAGATTACAATGTAGAAAGCAGGAGATCACAAATGTAGAAAGAGAATAGACAAGAATGCCCCCCTAGTGTAGATCTGAATTGGAATTTTAGGTATGAATATAAATTAATGATTATAAGTAGAGATTTACATAGCAATCTTTGTATAGAAAATAGCTTTATATAAATCTATACGTGTAGTTTTGAATATTTTTATATATGTATATGAATATATAATTCATACATAAATGTTATGTGTACGTATGTGTAAGCATGTTTTGTATGTGCATGCATGTTTGTATTTCTTTTTCTAGTTCTGCTTTCTAACAACACCTGGAGCACCTGGGTGGCTCAGTAGGTTGAAGGTCCAACTCTTGATTTCAGCTCAGGGTGTGATCCCAGGGTTGTGGGACCAAGCCCTGTGTCAGGCTCTGTGCTGAGCATGGTCTCTCTCCCTCTGCCTCCTTCCCTGGTCCCTCTCTCTCTCTCTTAAAAAAAAAAAAAAAACACATACACACAAATGCACATATACACACACACAAATATACATATATTTAAGAACACCTAGAAACAATGACATACCTTTATCAATGAGTATACCCATCTATATCTTGCTTTAAAGAAATTAATATATTTTTCCTGGGCAATTTTGGATTTACAGTTGCATTGAAACCAGTACAAAGGCTTTCCATAAACCTACTCCTGTTTCCTCCCTCAGTTTTCGTTATTATTATCTCTCATTAGAGTGAGAGCTCTGTTGCATTGATGGGCCAATATTGATACTTTATTATCAATGAAATTTCACAATTGCATTGTTTCTATCTTTGTGTTGTACATTTTTTGAACGTTGACAAACGTATATGGGCATGGATCCTCTCTTAGAGAGTCCTACTCTCTCTCTCTGCTTTGCTCTAGTTATTCCTCTCTCCCTCCTCCCACCCGCACTCTGACCTCCTGGGATTCACTGATCTTTTTACTATGTCCCTAGTTTTGCTTTTATGGACAGACACATATTAAAATCATGCAGTATGTAACATTTTTTATCTGGGTTTCTTTCACCTAGCAATATCATTTAACATCCTACCATATTTTTTTTTCATGGCTTCAGAGTTCATTTCTTCTTATTGCTGAATAGTATACCATTGTATGGATTTCCCATAGTTTGGTTATCCATCCACTGAAGAACATCTTGGTTTCTTCCAAGTTTGGCCACCACTAATAAAGTGCTATAAACATTATGTACAGTTTGTGTGTGTGTGTGTGTGTGTGTGTGTGTGTGTGTGTGTGTGTGTGTGAACATAAGTTTGGAGCTCATTTGGGTAATTGCCTAGGAGTGTGATTTCTGGATAGTATTAAGACTGTATTTAGTGTTGGATTAACTGTCAAACGGTATTCCAAAGTGGCGTTACCATTTGTATTTCCACAAGCAATACGTGAGAATTCCTGTTGTTTCAAATTCACACCATCATTTAGTGTTGTGTTTTAGATTTTAGCCATCCTAGTTGGTGTATAGTGGTATCTCGTTGTTTTAATTTGTAGTTTTCTCAGGACGCATGATGCTCACAACACTTTCATATGCTTATTTATGATTTGTATATTTTCTCGGGTGAGATTGCTTTTTAGTAACATTCTCAATTGTGTGGAATGTTTTCTTATTGTTGTGTTTTAAGAGCTCAATATATTCTGTGTAATAGTCATGTATCAGACAGATACATGTCTTTTGCAATCTCCCTACATTGTTTGTCTATTGATTCTCTTAATACTGTCTTTCACAGAGAAGTTTTTATTATTAATGAACATTAATTTTCTTTTAAGATGGCGCCTTAGGCGTGTTTAACTAAATGTCATTGCTAGACTCTAAGAAACAGATTTTTCTCCTATTCTATCTTTTAGGATTTCTACAGTTTTGTGTTTTACATATAGGTCTCTGATCAATTTTGAGTTAATTTTGTAAGAAGTATAAGGCCTTTTTCGTTTGTTTTTCTTTTTGCATGTGGATGTCCAGTTTTTACAACACCATTTTTTTTCCCAAAACAGTCTCCTTTCTCCATTGATTACTTTCACTCCTTTTGAAAGATCAGTTGACTGTATTTGTATTGGTCTATTCCTGGGCTCTCTAATATGTTTCATTGATCTATTTGATATTTTGCCAACACCACACTATCTTGATTACTGTAGCTTTGTAATAAGTCTTGAAACCAGGTACTGTCATTCCTATGACTTTGTCCTCCTATTACATTGTGTGTGCTATTTTGGGTATTTTGCCTTTCTATTTATATTTTTGAGTCCATTTGTTGATAGCCACAAAATAAGATAAAATTGAGATTGTGTTGAATTTATATGTCAATTTGGGAAGAACGGATATGTTTACAATATTGAGTCTTCCTGACCGTGTATGTATAGTATCTCTTCATATACTTAGATCTTCTTTGATTTTATTCATCAGGTATTTATAGTTTTCTTTATATATAAATCTTGTTATACCTGTAATTAAATGATTTTGGTATTAATTGAAATAGTACTGTATTTTAAATTTCATTTTTTGGTTATTTGTTACTGATGTATAAGAAAGCAAATGACTCATGTATTAAATTTATATCCTGCAATTGTTCCATAATTCCTTACTAGTTACCAGGAGTTGTTTTGTTCACTCTTTGGGACTTTCGCCCTAGACAGTCATATAATATGCAAACAAATATAGTTTTATTTCTTCCTTCCCACTTTGTATACTTTTTATGGCCTTCTTTTTTCTTACTGCATTAGTTAGGACTTCCGGCACAACATTGACTAGGAGTGGTGAGGGTAGATATACTTGCCTTTTCCTATGTCTTAATTCTAGATACAATTTTCCATGGGGATAGTCTAGGGATCCTTAGAGGAAAGTCTCTTTCCTAAGCTTATGCTAAGAAAGCCTAAGATGACTTGGAATATCTCCTCATTCTAGAAATGAAGAAAATAGCCCAAGAATAATGGGGACAGAAGAAAAGGAAGTAAGGAACAGCATGATGAGATTTTCTCTGAGAACATTTGGGGTAGTTTGGACCTCAAAATAAATAATGACAGCAATTGATTATAATTCATTGAATAAATAAAAATCCTTAACTATTAGTATTATAAATAAATAAGTTAATGGTAAATTTTCCATTAATCAATATAAATGCAATGATAAACTTATATAATCACTAATGCTTGCTAACACTATGGCAGTATAAAGAATTAAAATATTTGTTTAAAGCATGTCTACAAATTATTAATGACAATGTGAAAAAGAAAAACTTTACATGGGAGAGATGTAGTGGACATCACCTAATCCAAGTGACCAAAATTAACATTACTAATTTTAGGATAAACCAGTATCATGCGGCTTCTAATATGATGCCCCGAGATGGACACATCATGTTTGTAGCAATATTACCAAAATGCACAATTTGAGTCCTAAAAAATACTGTATAAGTCCTAGTTAAGGGATATTTGTAAAAATATCTTACTTTAGTTCATAGGACAGTCAAGGTAAAAAGATAAAATAAAATAAAGGATACTAAGTAATTCTTTCAGATTAAAGTAGACTAAATAGACCTGACAATGATATACGGTGCTTGATGTTGGATTGGATCCTAGCAAGGAAAATTTTTGATAAATTACAGTATTAATATAATTGATAAAATTATTAGTTTAGATAATAGTGTTTGTATTCAATCTTTTGATTTTAATAAGTGTTCTGTGGCTAGGTAATAGCATATTTTTGTCTTCAGGATATACTGTATCTAACCTTAGAGGAATGGTGAGTTTGGATAAAAGATATGTAGTAATTTTAGAGGCCCTTGGGTGATTCATTTGGTTAAGCGTCCGATTCTTGATCTCAGCTCAGGTCATGATCTCATAGTTCATGGTCTCCTACATCTGGCTCTGCACTGACAGTGTGAAGCCTGCTTGGGATTCTGTCTCCCTCTCACTCTGCCCCTCCCCCACTTGCTCTCCATCTCTCTCTCTCAAAATAAATAAAAATAAACTTTTAGAAAAGATCTATGGTAATTTCTTGTATAGGCATACCTCAGAGATATCATGGGTTAAATCCAAACCACTATAAGAAAGCTAATATGGCAATAAGGTGAGTATCTCAATAAAGCGGGTCAAAGACTTTTTTGGTTTCCAAGTACATATAAAAGTTATGTTTACACTACACTGCAGTATACTAATTATACAAAAATGATAGGTCTTTAAAAATAGGGTACATAACTAAAAATATATTTTATTGCTAAAAAATGCTAACCGTCATTGTGCTTTCAGCAGGTCATAATAAAAAATCACAGATCACCATAACTAATATAATAATAATGAAAATGTTTGAAATCTCATGAGAGTTACCAAAATGTGACACAGAGATACAAAATGAGCAAATGCTATTGGAAAAGTGGCACTAATGGTGTTCTTATATTTATATAGAATGGTACCTGTGAAGCCCAATAAAGCAAAGTACAATAAAACAGGGATGCCTGTGCTAGTCTTATGATATACAATATTACATACATATTATTACATATTTAATATTTATACTTTAAGATATGTGTGTGTATAGACACATACATACGTATGTGTTAGCTCCTCCCTCTGGAAAGATTGAAAGTACAATAGATCCAGGCATTGTGTTTTATCCTAAAGAAATATATGGAATCTTCTTTACTACTTTCTAATAATATTTCAAAAAGGATATATTTTAGTATGTGAAATTCAGAATAAATATAGAATAAATATTTAGAAGAAGCAAAACTACCCAAACATTTGTGCTTCAAGATTTTGCAAATTCTCAGAGAAAAAAAGCTGTGCCATATAATGACTTTTCATCAAATAACAGGGAAGTTTCAAAAGACATTTCTTATAGCGCCTTGAAATAGAAGTTAATGGTGACATTTTTGCTATTTTCTAATGGCTATTTTCACATCAGAAGTAGATTGTAGATTAATGGATGGGCTTCATAATTGTTAAAATAATTTTCTTTTAAAAAAATACTTGTGTTTTGGAAACCTATTACTCAATTGATTGTAAAATTGCGATGTGTTGAGAATTTATTACCTACCATGCACTACACTTAGGATTAGCATGCAATTGGTCATTTGATGTCTTTCAGGAGACTTGCAAGTTTTATAGTTTGCTTTAAATCACACAAGTAAGGATTAGTGCACAGATTCAAATTGATACTCCAGCTATGTTATTATAATCCCTGTGCAATACAACTTAGTTCCCTGTAATAAGCATTGCTAAATGAAATCATGATAGTGTATGCAAAATGACTTAAATATGCATATGTCACTGTAAGTGATTTTCATCAGCATAAATTCATTGAGCATCTATAAAGATGATGGTTTTACTAGCATTAGATATACAAAGAACAACTATGCCCAAAGTGGATGTGGCAAGAAATAGAGATACTGGGATCTCTGCATAAAACTAAAATTAAAAATAAAAGTTATCTTTTTGCTAAAAACAATCCAATTACATAGAGAGTATTTTCACATTGTACCAAGATAGTATTCGTTAAGGATATCAACATATATCACTTAAAGAGACATTCTAAATCTAAATAAACTTGGGAAATACTGAATTAAGCACAGCTGAATCTCTTACAGGAGTTCTTAGAGCATTTAATATGCAAACTCGTAATTGTATATCACTTAGAAGTTAATGCAATACGCAGCGTACCTCCAGTTCAAATTGCTAGAGAACCACAGCTTCCTTCCTCACTTTTATCTCCCTAACAAAATATCTCCAGAGTTAGAGCTCCACAGGGTACATGCATTGCAGTTAGAGCAATACTGAGATGATGTGAGAAGCTTCAAGATAGAGGAGGATAAAGTTCAGAAAATCATTAAAATTCAGCTAATTGTCAGAAAACAGACATTTCAGTTATTTTGAAAAGAGAGATCAGAGACTGAGTGAGAAAAAAAAATGTTACTTGATGAGGAGAAAGCTTCCATGCAAGAACTATTATCTGTGTTGTCGAGATAAATGTCAGTGAACAGTGAGGAAATGAAATGTTGAATATAGATTCCTTGTAACAATAAATGAATATGGCATCTTGAAAAGAGTATTCATATGGAAAAAACATTGCAATAAAATTTGTATTATATTTGGTAACAAATAGCAAGGAATTGGAGAAAAAAGACAATGATACATAAAAAGGAACAAGGGAATAATCTGGAGATCAAGGACCCCAATTAACACAAGTCAAGGGCTCCCCCTTGGAAAGGGTGTGGGATGCTATTTGCTATGAGGCAGAAAGGCGCTAGATCAGAGGTTCTCACATGTGGCTCCTGTTCAGTCTCATCACCTAAAGACTTATTTGAAATGCAAAGTCTTAAACTCTGTTAGTGGGCGTGGACTCTATAGCAAATTTCCATAGATTGGATGGTTAGACAACAAGTATTTATTTTTCACAGTTCTGGAAGCTAGAATTGGAAGATCAAGGTTCTGGCATGCTTAGATTTTTGGTGAGGGCCCTTTTCCTGATTTATAGAGGGGTGCCTTCCTAATTAACTCTAGAGGTGGAGGGGGTGCCTGGCAGTCTGTGTTTTTATAAGCCCTCCAAGTGTTTCTGTTTCATCCTTATTTTGAGGACAAATCCATTTCGTGTTAATTTGGAGAAAACAGTGATGTTTTCAGAAAGATGGTGCATGTTCAAAGCATTAACATGAAAAACTCAGAAAATAAAATTACCCCAGCTTCAGTCCTTTTATGCTTACTGATTATGGTGGATTCTCAAGTGGGCTTGTGATTCTGCTGTGTTCTTAGCATTGAAAGGCACACTCGTTTTAAATTGGATGATTTGTTGTTTTTGTTTTGTTTTGTTTTTTTGGTTTTTTTTGGTTTCGGTTTTGGTTTGTCGTTTTGCTGTTGAGCTGTATGTGGTTTTTAAATATATTTTGGATATAAACTTCTAGTAAAATGTATGCTTTGCAAATATTTCCTCCCATTCTTTAACTTTCTTTTTTCATTTTGTTGATCATTTTTCTTTTACTCTGAAGAAGCTTTTGACTTTGTTATAGTCACAATTGTTTTTATTTTGTTGCTTGTGCTTTAGGTGCCATATCAAAAAAAAAAAAAATTCCAAAACCCAAGTCAGGGATCTTTTCTCCTATGTTTTCTTATAGGAGTTTCATGGTTTCAGGTCTTATATTTAAACCTTTAATCCATTTTGAGTACTTTTTGTGAGTGGTATAAGATAGGCGTCTAATTTCATTCTTTTTTTTACATGTTAGTATCCAATTTTCCCAGTACCATTTATTCAAGAGTCTATCTTCCCCATGGAGTATTCCAACTGTTTTGTCAAGTACAGTGGGCAAAGGGCAAATAGACATTTTTCCAAAGTTGGTAATCAAATGGGCAACAGATACGTCAAAAATTGCACATTATTAGTCATTAGGGAAATGCAAATCAAACTACAATGAGATAATACCTCCTACCTGTTAGAATAGCTATCACCAAAAAGACGAGTGGTAACAAATGCTGGTGAAGATGTGGAGAAAAGGGAATATTTACGCACTGTCAGTGGAAATGTAAATTGGTACAGCCACTGTTGAAAAGAGTATGGATATTCCTCTAAAACTTTAAATAGAACTACTATATGATCTAGCAATCTCACTTCTGGGTATATATCCGAAGGAAGTGAAATAGTATGTCAAAGAGATCTCTGCCTGCCCATGTTTATTGCAGTGTTACTTAAAATAGCCAGGGCATAAAAATCTTAAAATCTTAAGTGTGTAGAGACAGTTGAAAGGATGAAGAAAATGTCCATATATTTACACACACACACACACACATAGCCATTAAAAAATGAAGGAAATCCTGCCATTTGTGAAAACATGGGCAGACCTTGAGGTCATTATGCTAAGTGAAAAAGCCAGAAAAGGACAATTATTGTATAATTTCACTTATGTGGAATGTAAAACCAACCAAAATCATAGAAAAAGACAACATATTTGTAGCTTCTGAAATGTGAGGGTGGAGTGTGGTAGAATTGAGTGAAGGTGGTCAAAAGGTACAGACTTTCAGTTATAAAACAAGTGAGTACTGGGAATATAATGTACAACATGATGACTATAGTTAACACTGCTTTATGGTATATTTGAAAGCTACTACGAGAGCAGATCCTAAAAATTCTTATCACAAGGAAAAATTGTAACTATATGAGGGGAAGGGTGTTAACCTATTTATTTAAATTTACTTTAATCACTTTGCAGTATGTGCATGTCAAGTCCTTATGCCATACACCTTAAACTTATATAGTGTTGTGTGCCAACTGTATCTCAGTGCAACTGGAAAGGAAGGGAGGGAAGGCAGGAGGGAAGAAGGAAGGAAGGAAGGAAGGAAGGAAGGAAGGGAGGGAGGGAGGGAGGGAGGGAGGGAGGAAGGAAGACTCATACAACCGCATCTACTTAGAGGAACAAGTGAAAATGGTGTCTGGGTGATGTCTGAGACTATAGGAAGGGACTGAGATTTAGACTTCCCAACAAATGCAAAAACTAGATTCATTAATTGAGACACTGTCTTCAGTGTCTCAAGGCTCACTATCTCAATACTCAGATAAAAATATTTAGGGTATAATTTATGAAACAGTGCCAGGTGACAAGGTCCTGTATAGTGCCACAGTGTTAATGAATAATTACACTAAGGTTTAGCTGTCACAGGAGTCCATCAATTTTTAAAACTGCTAGATCAGATTGAAAAATAGGCCATGTGAGCTGGAGGAGGAAATATATATATATATATATATATATATATATATATGTATGTATATATATTAGGAGGAATTGCTGAAGTTATTAAAGAAGCTAAAAGTACTTGATATGAGATTGTTGAGAGAGCAAATAAAATAGAAAGTAAAAGAAAGAAAATTGGTGAAACATAAGAAAGAGTAATTGAACAAAGGCTTTCAGCTAGTTTGCACAATTAAGGAATATGCTGACCTTTCTCTCTGTCTTCCCCTGCCATCCCGGCAGATTGAGGCTAGTAGGAAAATACATTTCTAAAGGATTCAGCAGAAGAATTTGCCATAGATCAGAGGTGACCTTTATTTAACACAAATATACAAAAAGTATCCTTTTTGAAAAAGTAGAAAATGAGTAAGAGGACAGGGTACCTCAAACAGAACAAGGTACAACACAATACTATACCAAAGAATGGAGGATCAGGCTTGAAAAGTTTGTATTTAAACTGTATTTATTCTGATTCTCTGTTTACCAGGTCACTATTTGACCTTATTTCAATTACTTAGATGGCTTTACTTCCTTCTGAGAGAATGTACAATAGATTGATAAGAAGATCTGGTAATTACTCCCTCACATTGTAATATTCCGTATGAATTCTAGAGGATATTAAGCTTCCAAAATTTTACTGGTATGAGTACCTTTAAAATATCTTGAATGGGGTCGCCTGATGGCTCAGTCAGTTAAGCCTTGGACTTCTGTTCAGGTCACGATATCACCCTTATGGGTTCGAGCCCCATGTCAGGCTCTGTGCTGACAGCCCAGAGCCTGGAGCCTGCTTCAGACTCTGTGTCTCCCTCTCTCCCTTTCCCTCCCCTGCTTGCACTCTGTCTCTCTCTCTCAAAAATAAACAAAAAAAAAATTAAAAAATATATATCATTGAACAAGTTAATCATGGAGAATTCTAACCCTACCAAATTGGAAGAAGCCATCAGAATAATTACCAGACATTTTATTTCTTTTGAATAAGACTATAAAGATCATAACATTATTTTTATTTTTTAAAGCATTACTGATTATATTTTTCTGTATTATACAATTGTCTCTAAATGAATAAATGATGTATACAGTCAAATGTACACACTTTAAAGAATTTCTGTGCATCAAATTTTCCTAAGTAGGCATGTACTTTTTAGTTTCTTTATCCATGTAATAAAGCTTAAAATTTGGGCTTAGTTCAATATCAATTGAATCAAGTTTAACCATGGCAGTTGTGTTTCCAATGGCCTAGGCATCAGCACTTGGAATAAATCAGGTCAGATTTTTAAGTTAGGGTGTTTATTTGCATTATGAGAAAAAAAATAAGTAAAAGTATAAATATTATTTGTGTTGGTGAACTATCTGAAACAAGTGTCTTTGGTGGAAAAATGAGTTTTCTCCCATAAAAACAAACAAAAACAAAAACAAAAAAACAAAAAACACAACTCCTTAATTGGCATTGATATGTGGTGTTATGCAAGCCTCTTAAATTGAGCTAAGAAGTATTTATGCCTCCTCTATTGTCTAAAACATTTTGTGTGGATTGGTATGACTCATTCTAAAATGTTTGATAAAAATTTACCTGAAACGGGTGCCTGGGTGGCTCAGCTGGTTACAAGTGCCCAGCTTCGGCTCAGGTCATGATCTCACGATTCGTGAGTTCAAGCCCCGTGTTGGGCTCTGTGCTGACGGCTCGGGACCTGGAGTCTGCTTTGGATTCTGTGTCTCCCTCTTTCTCTGCTCCTCCCCTGCTCACTCTCTGTCTCTCTCTCAAATATAATAAAGATTTTTAAAAAATTAAAAAAAAAATTACCCGGAACAGTCTTGGTCTGAGATTTTCTTGGCATAAAGTTTTGTTTTGTTTTGTTTTGTTTTGCTTTGTTTTGTTTTGTTTTTAAATAAAAGTTCAATTATTTTAACAGATTCAGGAGTACGTGAAGTTATATTTTTTGTGTGTGACTTTTGGTAATTTGCCTTTTCAAGGCCTCTCTCAACTAATATCAGTGTGGTTTTCTGTAGAACATTCAGAAATTCTCGATCCCCTCAGATAATATGACAGAAGCTCACCTGTTAACAAAGATATTTAAGGCAGAACTTTAATGTTTAATGTTCCCTTCCCCACATAAATGCAGTGTATAACTGTGATTGGAAACTAATGAATTAATGATATTAATATCCACATAACTTGTCATTGAGACCCTGTTAATCTGTTCTAGCAGAGATGACACGTTTGGGACAGCATCTGCAATTGAAGCTATTGCTGTTTCAATTTGTGATCCACTCTCTTCCGGTATTCATTCGTTGTTGGGTTTTTTTTGTTGTTCTGATTTGTTTTTGTTTGTTTGTTTGTTTCCTAGAGACCAGACGGGAATTAAATAGGGATATAATAGGCACCAGTAAATCTTTGTCAATTAAGACAAACCAAAATTCTCCAACCACCATCAGTGATAGGGACCTACGTGTCAGAAAACCCAAAGAAAATCCAGTTCCAAATCCCATTTTAGGATCTGTTTCCAAAAATGACTTCTGTTACCAATTGTTGTCAATCAGTTTCCCTTGGAAATAGACTCTGAAATGCAAGTTTGTGTGAACGTGTGAAGGTAGTTTATTTTGTAGGATTGTGTAGGGTAGGATTGCACACAGGGAGAAGTTGAGAATGGGGATGCACATAGGCCTCAGCCAAACCTACATGGAGCTCTGAAATTTGGATGGCCATTTACAAATTAAAAAAAAAAAGGGCTGAGATGCTTCAACAAATCGGTGGGTTTCCTTTCCGAGGTAAGTTATAGCCATGGGAAAGGCAGTTCCTTTTGGTTAAGGGCAGTTCCTGAGAAGGGGCCCAGCTATGAGTGTCAGCAGGTTATTGATCCCACCAACTGAAAGGATGAGGATTTCAGAATTAGCAGATGATTTATTAGCTATATGTAAGACCCATCTCAAACTCTTTAAAGTCCCCATAGCTGGGCACCAATCTGGCCTCCTAGTTTTGTTTTGTTTTTTTTGAAAGAATTACACAGCATCTTCTTTAACATTAATTATTATCACTTATATATATATAAATATTATAGCAAAATTTTGGATAAGTGATCAAAACTACTTGCATTTTGATGAGTAATGCAGGGAAGGTTTTATGTGCTAATTACTGGTCATGCCTTAAAATTAAATTTTTTATTGTATAATTAACAGTATTATATTAGTTTCAGGTTACAATGTGATGATTCAACAATTCTGTATATTATTCAGTACTCAGGTGAACTTTTGATCTCCTTTATCTATATCACACCTACCACCACCTACCTCCCCTCTGGCAACTATCAGTTTATTCTCTGTATTTGAGAGTCTGGCTTGTGTCTCTTTTTTCTTTGTCCATTTTCTCTTGACAGACCCAGGTCTTACCTGTCTAAAAGATCTCACGATTAGCTAAAAGCTCTTTTACTCCTACATTTAATTGACTAAAAGAACTCTTACTCTCTTTTCACAAACTAAGTTACATTGCAAATTCACCCACAGTCTTTCCAAATCCCAAATAAAATTATCAGACTGATTTCTATAATTATGTAAATGCATCTTCTCTTGTTGACCACTCAAGTTGGAAGTCTTAAAGAACCTTCAAACCTTCATTCTCTTTGTTCCTCATATTCATAGTCAATATTATCATTTTTAGTTACTATTGCCTTCTTTCTACATTAAACGCATTACTCTAGTGCAGTCTTTACTCATTCCGTCTGTTCTAGTGCAATTGCTTTGAAATTAGGGTTTTTAACTTTTAATCTCTTTTATCAATTACTGGTAGATTATGTTCATAAAATTTGTTTCTGAATACACTCCCCTAACATGAAATACTAAGAAACCTAGAATACTTATCTTAGGACATAGAATAATTATGGGCAACTAAGCATTGAATTAAAGATTCTCCAAAATCTAAATGAACCTTCTTCTCCAGCTTTTGCTCCTACTGTTTCTCAGGTAGATTTTGCTCTTCAGCTAAGTCAACCTCTGTATTTTTTTTTACTCATCCTACCCTCTGTTTTTATCTATGCTTATCACCTCTAGTAGATATCTCTCTACCCATTGTCCCTTTGAAAATACTCCTTCTTCCTGAAAAATTTTATCTTGAATCAGAAATTCATTTCTTTTGTGTCTCATAGCACTTTAAAATTTTCATAGGGCTTATCACATTTTGACTTTACTGCAGTTTTATATGTATGCCTTATCTCTTGTTGACATATAACATCCTTGAGGATTGGAATGTATAAATTCCTATTCATTTATAAAACATAATCTTTATTTGTTGTTAAAGAAAATGTTGGACAATCATTGAAAATCATTTTTTTAGTTATTCTGGTATTGATAAATGATGGTGTGACATTCTTGATCATTAAATGGAAAGATTTCACTATTATGCATATCCTATCCTTGAGAATAGAGATGAATTGACAGTCGAATTAATATATTCGTTATTGGGGTGCCTGGGTGGTTCAGTTGGTTAAGCGGCCAACTTTGGCTCAGGTCATGATCTCCAGCTTGTGAGTTCGAGCCTCATGTCGGGCTCTGTGCAGACAGCTCAGAGCCTGGAGCCTGCTTCATATTCTGTCTCCCTCGCTCTCTGCCCCTCCCTCACTCGTGCTCTCTTTCAAAACTGAATAAACGTTAAAAAAATTTTTTTTAAATAAATATATTAGTTAGAAGACATAGATAAATGCCAAATGAAATTTCACTGGTTAGGATTTTCAAATATAAAATATGCAAGAGAAACACAATTATTTTCTAATGTATACAAGTAAAAGTGATGTGCTTCTGAATGTGTTCATCAAAATAAAGGGAGATTTTTACCGAAGTGATATTGGCATTCAAAGTTCAGGAACATTTTAATTGGAATAGATATTATTTATGCTTATTTTGTAACCAAAAGATATTAACCATCACTTACAAGGTTAGAATTTAAACCATTTTGTGAAGAAATGGCCAGAAATACAAGATTCTAGAGCGTAACACATATAGATATATGTGTATATACGTTTGAATATATGAGAAATGTAGTGGCAATGTAAATACTGATGTTTCTTGGATTGAGATGAAGTATTTTTTTATGAAAGAAGAACAGTGTTTCACAGTGATATTCATTAAAAAAGTCCTTCATCAAATGTATGTTTTGCAAGTATTTTGTCCAGTCTTACTTAACTTTTCATTTTCCTGTGTCTTTTGAAGAGTAAACATTTTAATTTTGTCTTTTTAATGGTGAATGCTTTATCTATTCGAAGAAACATTTGCCAAACCATTGAATACAAAAATATTTCTCTTATGTTAGAACTTTTGTAGCTTTAGATATTATTGGTTCTATGATCCTCTGGAGTTAATTTTTGTATATTATATGAGGTAATGATTGACTCAAGTATATTTTCTTCTACTTCAATATCCAACAATTCAAAACCATTTGGTGGAAAAAGGGTGTTTTTGTTATGCCAGTACATTTATGTGCTTTGTTGGAAATCAGACGCATGTATGTACCTATTTCTGCACTTTCTCTCTCTACTCTGCAAATTTTGATAAAAAATTATATCTTTATGCCAATATAATATTGTCTTCATTAGTATAGTTTTATAGCATTCTTGAAATTAGATGTTACAAGTCCTCTAAGTTTGATCTGCATTTTCAAAATTGTTTGGCTATAAGAAGTTCTTTCCATATCCATATAAATTGTAGAATCAGCTTATTAAATTTTACAGAAGAGTTTGCTGGAATTTTGATTGGAATTATAACTAATAGAATGATTTGATACTTTAACAATATTGAATCTTCTAATCTATGAGTGTAAAACACTTTTCCATTAATTTTGTTCGTCTTTTTTTTTTAAGTTTGTTTATTTATTTTGAGAGAGACAGAGAGAAAGAGAGAGAAGAAGAGAGAGGGACAGAGAATCCCAAGCAGTCTCTGTGCTCTCAATACAGACCCCAATGCTGGGCTTGATCCTGCGAACTGTGAGATCATGACCTGAGCTGAAATCAAGAGCTGGACACTTATCCAACTGAGCCACACAGACTTCCCTGATTTTGGTCCTCTTTAATGTCCTCAGCAAGGTTATGTAGTTTTTATGCTCAGGACTTCCCCACATTTTAAATTTATGCCATTGCATATGGTATTTTATTTCAATCTCATATACTTTACTGTGGATATATAAAATATATTTAATTTAATAAACTTCTTTGCTACATTTATTAGTTCTGATGGCTTTTTGAAAATTCTTAATGTTATTCTACATAAAGGATAATGTCCTTTGCAAATAAAGAAAATTTCTTTCTTTCAAAGCCACAAGCTTTTAATTTATTTTTCTTGTCTTTTTGCAGTCATTTAAAAAAAAATGATGTACAAAATTAAATAGAAGTGTTAAGTAAAGACATTCTTTACTTGTTTCTGATCTTATTGGAGAGAGATTTAATCTTTCACCAGTGGAATGATGTTAGCTGTAGGTTTAACAGTTGAGGATATTTCCTTTAATTCTTACCTTGCTAAAAATTTTTACCATGAATTCCTTAGGTATTGAATTTTGTTGTCAAATGTTTTTTTCTCTATTACCTTTCATTGATTTTTTTGGTTTTTTACCTTCCTATATTGACTTTGGCTCTAGATTTTTATTTCTTTAGTGTCTTGAAGTAGAAGTTTGGAACACTACTTTTACATATCTTTTTAAATATAAATATTTAATTCTGTATATTGTCTTCTAAATACTGCATTGACATCTTCCCACATATTTTGATGTGTTATTTTTATATCTGATTTCATTAAAAACAAATACCAGTATCCCATCTTTTATTAGTTTGTTATTTAGAGGTGTACTATTTAATATCCACATATTTGGGGGGGTACACCTCTTTATCTTTTATTGTTGCCTAGTTTATTTCCTCTGTGGAAAAAGCGATATTCTATTTTATTAAATCTTTGCATTTATTGAAACATGTTCCATGACTTAGAAATGTGTAATCAGGTATTTTTTGCTAGAGTGTTATATAAATGCCACTTAAGTTAGTTGATATTGACCAATTCATCTTTTGTCCTTAATTACTTTTTTCCTACTTCTTTTCTTAATTTTTATGAGCAGAGTACTAAAAAGTCTCTATAATTTTGGCTGCATCTACTTCTCTTTGCCATCCTGTCAGTTTTTGTCTTCTGGCTGAAATGAGTATTTTATCATTATGACACATCTTTCTTTGTCCCTGGTAATATTCACTTTTCTGAACTCATGTTTGCCTGATATTAGTTTAGCCTATCCAGGTTTCCTCAGATTGCATCTGGATGATTATCTTTTTATAATCTATTATTTTTACCTATGGCCCTTTTATTTAAAATGGGATTACATACATATCATATACCACATCTGACTTTTTCATTTAGCTTGATACAACTTTTAACTGGAGTATTTAGTCAACTTATATTTACTGTAAATATTGTTAGGGTTTGGTTTAAACCTAGCATCATGTTCACTATCACCTATTCTTTTTTTCCTTTTCTGTTTGCTTTTACATTAAGTATTCTATTCACTTATTACTGATAATTTCCTGTTTATATTTTTAGTGCTTTCTCTAGGGTTGACATAAAACAATCATAAGTGATAATATTACATGCTATAATTTTAAAAACATATTCTACTTGTTTGCTTTTACACAATTATCTTTTAAAGAGAATAAAATTATGAAAATATTTTATATATTTGTTCATATGTATTTTTATGATGCTCTTTATTCTTCAATGTAAATATAACATTTTGTAAGGAATATTTTTTGAGAATTTGCTTTACCTTCTTTTAAATGCACATATGTAATGGTTATCTTAGCTTTCATTACTCAAAAGTACTCTTCAAATTTATTTTGAGATAAATTTTTGCTAAATAATTCTGGGTTAACAGATTTTTCCTCTTGCAGTGATTTAAAATGGTATTTGATATTGTTTTTCTTACCAGTATGACTTACATGAGAAATCTGTGATCCTCATCTCTGTTATCTTTATATATCAGTCTTTCTCTGGGTGCCTTTATGAATTTAAGCTTCATGAATTAATACCAATAACTGAATTATGACATTTTCTGTTTCTTTTCTGTTTGTGATTAGTTTAATTTACTGAATTTGTGGCTCTATACATTTTACTAAATTTGGGAAAAACATTTTCTATGATTTCTTCAAATACTTTTCTACTCAGTCATTATTTTTGTCTCAGAGTATCCTGAAGATCTTATTTTCAATTTTTTTTCTATTTTTGAGTCTTTTCTCTTGTTATTATAAAATTTACTTTTATCCCATTATTTTATCCCATCAATTTTTTTACTCTTTAAAATTTCAGATATTGTATTTTGTATTTCTAGAATTTCTTTTATGTTTATGTCTTC